>NC_136063.1:722781642-724001351 GCF_964261635.1 Lissotriton helveticus
TGGTGCTGCAACTAATCAGGTGTGTCAAGCCTGTGACTTGAATGCTAGTTTAGGTGAGAAAAATCTCAACTAGTTGCGCACTGTTCACTGTGTGTTATCCAACACTCAAACTTATAATCAATATAAACACAAAAACAATATGAAACTTCAGTTATTTTAATTCATAACCTGATGCTTCCATAATCATCATAATGTTATAACAAGGTACAATTATAATTCAATTGAACACATTATCTTATGATTCTCAGTTCTATACACGAAACATTTTTTGTTCTCATGTTATCACGACGCAAAACACTTAATACTTGATTTTCATGTCATGCCCAATGCATTTCGGCACAAAGGTGTGCCTTCATCAGGGGCTAATCTGTAATGAAAGTAGAAACAATGGAACAAGTGAGTGTGTTGTATCGGTTGCATATCATGGGGGTGTGTGTATACAAATAGAGTATCATCATACCTCTAGTGGAAGTAAGTTTCTCAAGTGTACTGTAAAAAATGAAAACCAAGTGAAAACCAACTGTAAATATGAAAACCAGTGAAAACCAGCGGTTAATATAAAAAAATGTGGAAATGTGGTCCATCTAAAAAAGGTAAATAAGCGTCCGCTTACCTAGGTATGTCTGAGATTTAATGCCCTGTAAATACAAGTAACAACCAGAACGTTTGTTCATGTGCATTCACATAATGCTGGTAAGATCAGTTACTCAGTAATAAAAAACGTAAAGTCCTACCTGATCTGCGTAGACTATTCCAATCTATAAAATATGATATAATTTTAGGTACTTGAAGATACTCCAAATTACCGAAATCAATCCGCCAAATCCAAATTCACGTACCTTATGAGTGCTATTTTCTAACCTAAAACACGAAAACGAATAATTTATAAACTGTGACTGCCCCAGACCTTTAAGGCAAGTTTAATTCTGACTCACGCTCAAAAACGAGAAACCCTTTACCTGCATGAAGCGTCGCCAATACTTTAAACAGTAGATCGCAGCCACGTACTCCTGTTTACATCAGGTAATCTTGAAACAAAACGTCTCGCGCCATGACTAGGATATACCATGTTAAGAACGTGTTACCGTCATCAACACTAAGAACGGACTGGGCAGCAAAGTATTCAAATCATGAAGAGAACCTGAGTCGCCATTTTAGAGAGTGGTTGAATATTATAATTTCAACATAAGATCCCCGCAGAAAAAGCGCAATGTAATGTATGATGTTGTAAATAATGTCAAAGTGTTACTTATTACTAACGCTAAGACTGTCCTCAGTATTGTCCCGCAACGTTCCCAGGATATACCATGTTAGAAACGTGTTTACGTCATCGACACTAAAAACGGACTAAACAACAAAGTGTTCCAATCATAAGAAAAACCTGAGGTGCCATTTTGAAAATGATCGTATCATTTAATCCCTGATAAGAAAGCACAGTGTAGTGTATATGGTTATATGCAATGGCAATATATCGCTTATTGCTGAGGCTGAAACTACACTCAATATTGTGAAATTACACTCTAGTATATGAACGTGAGATATATGGAGGGGATGAAAATTTATATTGACATGCTCAAAATGTAATGTGACATCTCAATATTTATAATTCTTGAAGAGAATAAAAAGTGTTTACTCAACCTAAAATGAACACTACTAATGGAATAATAATAATTAAAAGTGGTTAATGAAAATGTGTCTAAACAAAAATATCTTTCTGTGTTCACAGTACATTTAGAAAACACACTCAAATACGCTCTTTACCCACTATATCAAGACTTGCCTAAACATCTCATCTGTTATATGTACTAAAATGTGAACATGATACATGATGAAAAACGTTAAAAAAATATACATGCAAAAGGCTATGGCAAATTCAGTGATCAGTACTGTAACTCAGTACATGTGAATTCGTGCAAACATATAATCAGCCTAGTGTATATTGACAATCATCCTAGGTATATACATGTGAGCATGTAGTCAGCTTAATGCATATTAACAATCATCCTAGGTATATGCATACAAGTACATTTGATGTATTCAATGATGAACATAAATATCTTATTGTTTTTCTGACTTGTAATGATGTCACTATAGGTGATATGTATTTCAAAGACAAACCACATGATAATTTTCAAAAATAAACTTAACATAACTCAAATAAACCTGTAGTATGGTGAATTATGAGAAATTTCAGTGAGATAAATATGCATAAATATCCAATCTCTAGAGCCCTACAGGTAACATGAGAGGTCATATCTATCATTTAATCCCTTAGGCTGCATTGTCTGCAGGCATTTAATCCAGTACAACTCACGTTGCAAGAGACGGAGTCTATTATCAATGCCTGATTTGATCACTACCTTCTCAATGATAAAACATCGTAATTGGGAAATCGTGTGACCGGACTCTTTCCAATGGGTAGCTAAAGGAGATGATAAATTCTGGTTGCGTATTCTGCTCTTATGCTCATTAAGTCGAATTTTGAGCTTTCGCTCTGTTTTCCCAACATATAACTTGCCACATGGGCATTTGATGCCATAGACTACATTCTGAGTATTGCAGTCACTGTTGTGTCTCAGTTTAATTGTCTTGCCAGTGGTAGGTTGTGAAAAGGTGTTTCCAATGATTATATTATTACAGTTCACACAGTTCAAACACTGGGTTGTTCCTCTGTAATCACCATGTTGGTCTTCTTTTTCTCTGCCCTTCAAGATTTGTCTCATGTTAGGTCCTCGCCTGTATGCATGCATTGGTGGTTGGGCAAATATCCCATTAAACTCTGTTTCTGTGGAAAGTAATTCCCAACGTTGGTTAACAATACGTTTAATCTTTGGTGACACTGTAGTGAACTTGGTCACAAATACCATTCTATCCTGGTTAGTTTTTGGTCTTGGTTGCAACAATATATCTCTGTTCATTTCTACCACTCGCTCTCTGCTCCGTTGTATGATAGAATCAGGATATCCACGGTCTTGGTATCTTTGGACAAACGTCTCGATATTAGTTTCACTTGTGGTGGTTTGTGAACAAATCCTTTTAATGCGAATAAATTGAGAGAGAGGTAGATTCTCTATCAATCTACGTGGGTGGAAGCTGGCGTAATGTAACGCACTGTTTCGGTCCGTTTCCTTAGTGTACAATTCTGTGTGAAACCCAGTAGGGTGTTTTTGGATCCTCACATCCAGGAAATCCATTGTCTTAAAGTCAATTTTGTGGGTAAATTGAATCCTAGGGTTTACCGAGTTCAAGTAATGTATTGTGTCGAGTAAAGATTCCTCAGTGCCTCGCCAGACTAAGAAGATATCGTCTATAAAACGACAGTACATCCTAATTTGTGTCCAAGCTGCTGTATCAAACACGTGTTCTGCCTCAAATTGTGCCATAAAAATATTTGCATACGCAGGAGCCCCTGCAAAGCCCATCGATGTACCAGTCATTTGGGCGTAGAACCGTTGATCCCATTCGAAGTAACTGTTGTGCAAACAGAATTTTAGTAGCTGCAAAAGGAACACTTTCTCTGTGGGTAAATCATCCATTTGTAGGAGAGCCCATTCCACTGAGTCTAATCCATCTGAGTGTGGAATCGAGGTATATAATGAAACTACGTCTATTTTACATAGGATCCAATTCTCGTCCATTTCACAGCCAATTTCTGAGATCTTTGTTATAAAATCACCCGTGTCCCGAATGTAAGATCTCCATTTTTGAACGAATTGCTGCAAAAAGAAATCCAAAAATTTACCGAGGGGGTCAAATAAAGACACACCCCTCTGAGACAATAGGTCTACAAGGTGGGTTTGTCAGGTGTTTGTGCACCTTAGGGAGCATGTAAAGTTTTGGACAACGTGGATGGTTCGTCGTCAGAAAGCTTTGAATCTTCTCATCTATCCATTCTTGTTCTCGTGCGGCCAATAGTAGATCTTTAAGCATTGACTGCAGTGTCATAGTTGGGTCTTTGTCCAAAAGCTGATAGGTGTCTGTGTCTGAAACATGCTCCTCAACTTTTGCCATGTAAAATTGTTTGTCCATTACCACCATTGCTCCTCCTTTATCAGCTGGTAGATTTGAATGGTACGATTCTTAGCTAGATTATGCAGAGTCCGTTCTTCAGATCTTGTGAGATTGCCGCGTTTACTAGACTTGTAGTCCAAAGCTTGTATGTCTTTCTTCACCATTGTCTCGAAAGTATCAAGCATTTTGTGAGAAGTAGGTGGTTGAAATGTACTCTTTGGTTTGAAACGTGTGCTATATTCAGACTGTATTGTATCTGTTGATGGTACAATATTGTTGAAAAAGTGTTTCAGTCTTAATGTTCTCATAAAGCGGTAGAATGCTCCTTCCAACTCCATTTCATTTGCTCTAACTGTCGGAACAAAGGATAAACCCTTGTTTAAGACTCTTGTTTGTTGTTGGGTAAGAGTTGTTGAAGATATATTTATGATCAGACTACTGTCCTCCCGCTCCTTAGCGATTTTCCTGTTGCTTCCTCGTCTGGTTTTCCGCTTGATGTTGAAACTGCGCGTTGATCCGTGGGTTGTAACCCTTGATTCTGGGTTTGAGACAAAAAAGCCACATTGCCACTGGTGGTAGGTTGTTGGGTTCCTTCTCTTGCTGTTACTAAGGTTTGGTCAGTGAGTTGAACTGGTCCACGAGTAATTGATGTCTCTTTGTCAGTGACAAGACTCTCCTTCCACTAGAGGTATGATGATACTCTATTTGTATACACACACCCCCATGATATGCAACCGATACAACACACTCACTTGTTCCATTGTTTCTACTTTCATTACAGATTATCCCCTGATGAAGGCACACCTTTGTGCCGAAATGCATTGGGCATGACATGAAAATCAAGTATTAAGTGTTTTGCGTCGTGATAACATGAGAACAAAAAATGTTTCGTGTATAGAACTGAGAATCATAAGATAATGTGTTCAATTGAATTATAATTGTACCTTGTTATAACATTATGATGATTATGGAAGCATCAGGTTATGAATTAAAATAACTGAAGTTTCATATTGTTTTTGTGTTTATATTGATTATAAGTTTGAGTGTTGGATAACACACAGTGAACAGTGCGCAACTAGTTGAGATTTTTCTCACCTAAACTAGGTATTGGATGGGCATCTGTCTTAGTGACAGCATTGAGACCCCTGTAGTCTACACAAAACCTCATCTCTCTCTTACCATCCTGGGTGTGAGGTTCTGGCACTAGAACTACAGGACTAGCCCAAGGGCTTTCTGAGGGTTCAATGACTCCCAATTACAACATCTTTTGAACTTCTTTCTTTATGCAGTCCCTGACGTGGTCAGGTTGCCTGTAGATTTTACTCTTGACAGGCAGACTGTCACCAGTGTCCACCTCATGGGTGCACCAGTTTGTCTGACTGGGGGTCAGTGAGAACATTTGTCTAAAGGATTGAAGAACCTGTTTGCAATCCTTTTGTTGATGTTCAGAGAGGCTGTCAGAAAAGACTACACCATCTACTGACCCATCATCAGGGTTCTGAGTGAGCAGGTCTGGGAGAGGGTCACTCTCTTCCTCCTGCCCCTCATCTGTGGCCATGAGCAAGCCCAGGTCCTCCCTGTTGACAAATGCCTTGAGCCTGTTTACATGAAGCTCCCTGTGGGGGCTCCTGGGAGTTCCCATGTCCACCAGGTAGGTGACCTCTCCCTTTTGCTCAATGATGGTCTGGGGTCCAGACCACTTGTCTTGGAGAGCTGCTGGGGCCACTGGCTCCAACACCCACACCTTCTGTCCTGCATGGTAAACAGTTAGGGCAGCCTTTTGGTCATGCCAAGCTTTTTGAAGTTCTTGGCTGGCCTCAAGGTTTTTGGATGCCTTCTCCATGTACTCTGTCCTCCTGGAGCGGAGACCAAGTACATAGTCCACTATGTCAAGTTTAGGCTTTTTGAGAGGTAACTCCCATCCTTCCTTCACCTGACATAGGGGTCCTATTACAGGATGCCCAAACAGAAGCTCAAAAGGGCTGTAGCCAACCCCCTTCTGTGGGACCTCTCTATAAGCAAACAGGAGGCAGGGTAAAAGGATGTCCCATCTTCGCCTAAGCTTTTCGGGTAACCCTTTTATCATCCCTTTTAGAGTCTTGTTGAATCTCTCAACAAGCCCATTGCACTGTGGGTGATAGGGTGTGGTAAATTTGTAATTTATACCACACTCCTTCCACATTGCAGTCAAGTATCCTGACATGAAGTTTGCACCTCTGTCAGAGACAACCTCCTTAGGAAACCCCACTCTGGAGAAAACTCCAAGTAGGGCCCTGGCCACAACAGGAGCTGTAGTGGTCCTAAGGGGAATAGCTTCTGGATACCTGGTGGCATGCTCCACTACCACCAGTATAAATCTATGCCCAGATGCTGTTGGGGGGTCCATTGGTCCAACAATGTCTATCCCCACTCTCTCAAAGGGTACCCCCACCACAGGTAGTGGTATAAGGGGGGCCTTGGTTGTGCCACCTGATTTGCCACTGGCTTGACAGGTGACACATGAGTAAGCATGGGTGTAAAATCCGTTCCGCTCGCGGATTTTGCGGTTTTTCGGTAAATTCGCAATCCGCGAACTCTCGCGAACTTACCGAAAATTCGTAAATCCGTGCGAAGCGGATTTTTTTGTTTGGTCGCACTTGCCAACTAGAATACAATACAATTCTGCGGCAGTAAACACTCGTGAAAACGTAGATGCGGCGGGCAGCGACAATCGCGCAATTGCGAGATTGCAAAATTTGCAATTTCGCACAAGAAATCCACCAGCAGGCAGCATAAACCTTGAAAATTATGATTTTTATTAGAATAACTCCTCAGGTTGACATTTGCCTGCACTTTGTTTTTTGCAAGGAGTCCATTTGGTGGGGGGGGGGGTGGGAGGAAGGAAGTGCCCCACAGTCTCCAACTTCCTGTTCCTGTCCAGCAGGCTCCTCTCAGTGCTTCCTTCATGTGCTGGTCACTTTGATTTGGATCTTGACCTGGAAGCACTCAGCAGGTGCAAAAGTTCAAACTCATCATTAGTAACCATTCCCTGTAGTGCTTCCTGAAGGGCCCCTCCAGAGTTCAGTTGCCTACTTGCAACTTTTCTATGACCCTGCTCTGACCCTCACAGCAGGCTCAGAGAATAGCTACAAGTATACAACAAAGGTCCTGTTAAAAAAATTACACTGCAACAGAAAGCAATTACAGATAAGGAAGCAGGTGCCAGGGATCTTGACCTGGAAGGATTACTTTTTGTGGATGCTGCTGGATATTTGGATTTTTGCAAAACTGAAAGCACTCAGCAGGTGCAAAAGTTCAATCTTATCATTAGTTACCATTCCCTGTAGTGCTTCCTGAGGGGCCCCTCCAGAGTTCAGTTGCCTACTTGCAACTATTCTATGACCCTGCTCTGACCCTCACAGCAGGCTCAGAGAAAGCAATTACAGATAAGGAAGCAGGTTCCAGCCAGGAAGTTCAAATTCAGTAACACATTAATCAGCCCCTAATTCATTTATGTCAGTTGAGGCAGGGCAGGTGTGCTTTTCCACCCATAATCTACAGTGATGAACTAGAGGGTGGCATGGGTGAGCCAGAGGGTGGCATGGGTGAGCCAGAGGGTGGCAGTGGTGAAACAGAGGGTGGCAGTGGTGAAACAGAGGGTGCTGTGATGAACCAGATGTAGAAACAACATGTTCGCGACCGTTGGTACCCGAAAAGTAAGTTCGCGTTTGCGAACTGGTACAAAATCCTCGCGAACTGGCAGAAATCCTTGCGAACACACAAAAAAAAAAATCTGCAAATTCGCGAGAGTTCGCGGATTTTGCGGATTGCGAATCCGTAAATACGCAATTTCGCGGATTGCCAATTCGCAAAATCCGCCCATGCTTACACATGAGCGACAAAACTCTTTAGTGTCCTCAGACATATGAGGCCAGTGAAAGTGTGGGGCCTAAGTGACCTGCAAGGGGAATCTCATGGGCTAAGGTGAGAAGGAAACCTCTAAGAGACAAGGGGATGACCATCCTCCTGGTAGCACCAGGCTTGGGGTCTCTTGCCTCAGAGTATAGGAGTCCTTTATCCCAATATACCTGTAGCATTCCCTGCAGCCTCAGCAGCAGCCTGCTGTCTGAGGGGTTCAAGGGAGGAACAGTCTAACTGTGCCTGTCTCAAGTCTGCCCTGGAAGGTCCCCCTGTCCCAAGAAACTCAACCTGTTCAGGTTCAAGCTCTTCTAGGACAGGTTCCTCTGGGGTCTTTGGGTCAGCCTCCTGAGAGGGTTGATCCTCAACCTGAGGCAGGGGGGAAGGCTCAGCCTTACCCCTACTGCTCTTCCTCTTGGGTAGTGTCTGGTCCATTCTTCCAGGATCCAGCACTTGTTCAGCTGGGCATTTCTTGGCCTGTGACCTGGTCACAGCAAGGACATGTGAGGAGAGACCTAGCATTTCTACATGAGTCCTGTACTCCACATCTGACCACAGTGAGGATTCCAAATCATTGCCCAAAAGACAATCTACCGGGAGGTCTGAACTAACTACAACCCTTTTGAGGCCAGTTACCCCTCCCCAGGAGAAATTAACAACTGCCATACTGTGATTGGTAGTGACATTGCTAGCATTGGTCACTAGGTAATCTGAATCTAGCATGATCTGGTCAGGGTCCACAAATGTTGGTGTCACCATGGTGACACTGGCACATGTGTCCCTGTAGGCCTGAGCCATTTTTCCATTGATTAAAGGCGTTTGCCTGTATTTGCCCAGAGTACTAGGACTTACAGTAGGGGTCATATCCATGTCCCCAGTACAAACAAGAACTGCCTGAGTAGGTATTTTGACTAAGTCAGAATCCACCTCAGTTCCCAGGGTTAACCCAACTATAGCCTTGGGAGGTACACTACCACTACTAACTGTACTAGGGGGTGCAGGTGTCTTAGGGACAGTAGTGGTAGGTGTTTGGCCTTTCTTGGTGCACTCACTAAACCAGTGAGTCTTACTTTTACAGTATTGGCACCATGGTTTCTTAGGACCACCAGTCTTCTTCTTTTGGGAATTCTGGGACCCACCCTCCTTAGATTGTTGGGGCCCTGTTGAAGACTTCTGGTCATTTTGCTTATAATCATTATTACCCTTCTGGTCTGCTTTCTTCTGGCCACCACCCTGGTTCTGGTTCTGCTGCTTGACCCTTGTCCTGACCCATCTGTCAGCCTTCTTTCCCAATTCTTGGCGAGAGGTCAGATCTGAGTCAATCAAGTGCTGATGCAACAACTGGTTCTGACAATTATTTAAGATTTGCTCTCTCATAATTAGATTATACAATCCCGTGTAATCAGTAACTTTACTTCCCAGTAACCAGCCTTCCAAAGCCTTAGTGGCACAATCAACAAAGTCAGTCCAATATTGAGCCTGAGTTTTCTGGGTGTCTCTGAACATTAACCTGTACTGTTCAGTTGTTAAGCCAAACCCATCAATCAGTGCAGTTTTCAAGACTTGGTAATCATTAGCATCCTCATCTCTAACAGTGAGGAGCTTATCTCTACTTTTACCTTCAAAGGAGAGCCACAATATAGCTGCCCACTGACTCTGGGGTACCTGCTGTACTTTGCAGGCCCTCTCCAGAGCAGTTATCCACTTTTGGATATCATCTCCTGTCTTATAGGAGGGCACTATCTTGCTCAGGTTTCTTTTATCAAAACTCCTGTCTTTATCCCTAGGGATATTGCTGCCACCAGTGGGTGCTAACCCACTCAACTGTTGCTCTCTAGCAAAGGCAAGCTTCTCTTTGGCAAGGGCAAGGTCTTCCCTTTGGATCCTTAGATTAGCTTCCTTCATTTTTGCTTCATGCTCTCTCCTCTGAGGGGAAGTCACTCTCCTCTGAGCAGATGCATGAGAGTGCACAGATCTATTGGAGTCCTTAGAAGGAGATCTATCTCTCCTAACCCCAAAGTTAGGCCTGCTAGTGGATGGCACTGAGGGTCCCCCAGTTCCTTCCCTATGTAGGTCTAAGTTGGCCCTTGTAAGTCTGCTGACTAAAGGTTGCCCATTTTCTGCCTCATCCTCAGATACATCCCCTTCTTCCCTATCTTCATTCTCTGCTTCAGGGAGGTTGGAGTCTGGATCACCAGGTGTACCTTCTAAGGGGGGCATGCTCCCATCTGGATTAGAGGGGCCTGTGTTAGAAGCCCTTCTAGCATCATATGTCTCTAAGAGACCTAACAAAAAAGGAGTGGTATGGTTAGAATCCAGTTTCAATTTCCTGGAGGTACACAATTGTCTCATCTCCTGGAAACTGAGAGCTGCATATCTGGAAAGGACCTGTGGAGGGTCACTAACCACTAGGGGAGTCTCTAAAGTCTCTCCATGGGTAGACATGCTTTCTAGTGAGGTGTAAGTGATGCACCTACCTACACTATGGGGTTTCCTACTGATCCCTTGCTAAGAGTTGAAGTCAGGGTGTGCTAGGCCCTTTCTACTACAACAGCTGGTTCAGTAGAACTCAGAGTATTTCTAAGCTTGTTATATGTACCTATAGTACCTTATGTGATCTTTCAAATGATATTTCAAGATTATATTTGGTAAAAACAACAGCAAGCTCAAATCCCAACAGCTGCACACCAATGTGAGAAGTTGGCCTGATATATGATGCTCACTAGTTCTAGTGATCACCTTGTATCAGTCCAAACAACCCTTATGGTGAGTGGTTGTAAGTCAACCTTATAGACCAGCTATCCTAATGGAAGCATGGACAAAGCAGTCTTAGGCTAAACTCTTTTGGCATGTGAAGCCAGCTGTTTTACCACAATATAACCCCTTGAATACCAGATGAAAGGACACCACACAGGTTGTTATGAAAATAAACAGTATATTTATTAATAACAAACACCTCTGAACTCTTTATTAGGTCAGAGGGCTAAGCACATGACAATCTCTTAGGAAAAATACGATAAGTTGCACACATTTACAATGGTGCCCTAGGGGCACGGCAAACCATATACTAAGTAAATTGAATGTGAAAGTCGATAGAAGAAATGGAGCTGTCCAGAGGCTGTAGGATCGCTGGGACTACGCTATCCTAACTTTAGGTAAGTAATAGGAGGCCCACGGAACGCGTGTGCAGAGTGTGAGCTCACACGCGAGATGCGTAACAACGTCTATGGACAGTACAGTTCAAGAAAAAGGTAAGTACAGACAATCCTGACTAGTTAGGACTAAAACGACTGTGGAACTGGACACTAAGAGAGTCAATCTACCCTTGAGCACCGAAATGCTCTTGTTACCTCACCCACGGGCTGCGGGTGCATAGGTGCAAAGTCGTGTCGGGTTCCGGCGTTGAAGTCTATGGAGCCTGGAAGAAAAGATGCTGCAGGCGACCAGGAGGAAGATGTCCGGTGTGATCCAAGGGTGGATCAGAGATGCTGAAGACCTGAAAGCAGAGGGGACAATGTTCAAAGTCACTAGCCAGTGACTGGAGTGGAACCAGGAAGGAACCAGATGTCGTCGTCACGATCAGGTGAAGAGTGGACGCTTGACTCTGCAGCCACGTGGACCAGTAGGTGTCTTAGACAACCAGGATGGAGGCACGAGCTGTCCCTCGCAGGCTCTCGCTGTCGGCAGTGTCGGATCCGGTATCGGCGTCAACAGGCCTTGGCAAAGGCAACCCATGCGGTGAGTAGAAAAGGCGTCTGGTGCGGACTAGGAGAGTCCGAGGTGCTCCTCTTTTGGAAGGGAGCAAGGGCCAGTCTGGAGCAACTAGACCAGCAGTGAAGATTTCAAGGTTCGTTGTCTAGGAGGCCACTAGCCAGCCGGCAAGTGACTAGACAACGCATCGAGCAGCAAACAAGCAGAAGGGCCCCACACAGATCTCGTGGAAGCTGGAGGGCTGTTCTTCGGTGCAGGAGCTGCTTGGGGCTGAGGCTTCTCAATCCCCAAAGCACTTGGTTGAGTTTACCTCGGGAGTCGTGCTGGAAGCGAAGTGCAGTTTCTGTCAAGATGGCCGGTCCCACGTGTCTCATCGCACCCACGGGTCTCAGCTTTGCTGCAGATGTGAGTTGAGGTCAAAGAGGTCTGGGAATCTGGGTCTCGTTGGACTCTGAAGTCTGGATCCTCAAGGGAAGATGACAAAGTGAAGCCGCAGGACGCTTGATGGTGCCTGCAGTTGCAGGGTGGACACTCCTTGTCCACAAGGGAGATTTCTTCAATCTTCTGTGGAGCAGAACGTCGAAGTCCAGAGTTTCTTCTTGTAGAGTAGTTCAGGATTAATCTAATTTGGAATGGGACCAGCTCCTACCTTTATCCTGCTAAAGGGGGCTGTACTGGTGACTAGGTCCCTCCCCTGGATGGGACCAGAAAGGGGGGTGGTTACACCCCCTATCCTTTGTCCGGTTTCGTGCCAGAGCTGGGGCAGGGATGCCCCAGCAACTGGTTTGAACCGGTGTATGCACAGGACACCTTGTGTGCCCCAGGCATGTCTCATTCCTTTCAGGCCTATCCTACCCAATACACAAAATCCTGTCTGGGGTGGTGCTAGCACCTCCCAAGGCAGGAAACCCTTTGTCCAGGCCTCCCTCGCTGGAAGGACTCCCAGCAGCAGGAGGTCAGACTTGTGTCTGTGGTGGCAGCATCCATTTTGTGATGCCAAGGCTCGAGTTAACTTTAACCGGGGTTTACAGTTACATACATGTCGCGCCCCTCTAGAAGGGTGGAATGCTACCCCCGTTGCCAGAATTGGTGAGGGGGTAGTATTCCAATTCGTATGACACCTTACTCGACATGTTTTGATAATGTTATACCAGAGTTAGCATTTAACCGCGAGGTTGATAATGCACTTAAGAGTATATGGTATAGCGTTATCATGGAACAGCTATTAGGACTTGGTTCCGCAAGCTGCAGACGGGCTCAGCTCATGCCAGAGCACCATCTAACATAATTCCAAGCACTCTGCCTTCAGGATTGATAAGGCCTGCCATAGGAGTGACTGAAAGGAATATATGTGTCCATTTTAGGGTTAGATATAGGTATACTATATCTACAGCAGAGGGTGATTACACCACCTTGCCCCAGCTGTCTTGCAGCCAGTTGTGTCAGTTTTTGATGGCCAGCCAGGGGTGGCATAATACATGCTTCAGCCCCTGGTAGGCCCTGGGTACACCTATGCCCTGGATACCTAAGGTACACTGTACAGGGACTGATAAGGTGGCCCAGTACCAATTGGTAAATGCACCTAAAGTACATGGTTGTCAATTTAGAGAGAGAACAGCTAGGCTGTGGGTCTGATTAGCAGGCCCACAGCCAGGGAAAGTCGTAAACCAGTGAAGCAAAAAGCAAAAATCTGGGGTGACCATAGGATTGCAGACCCCACTCTCCTACAGTCGGAACTACGACGACATCTGATCGTCTTCGAACCTCCGACTTTCGTTCTTGATTAATGAAAATATTCTTGGCAAATGCTTTCGCTTTGGTTCGTCTTGCGCCGGTCCAAGTATATCACCTCTAGCAGCACAATACGAATGCCCCCGGCCGTCCCTCTTAATCATGGTCCCAGTTCCGAAAACCAACAAAATAGAACCGGAGTCCTATTCCATTATTCCTAGCTGAAGTATTCAGGCGACCGGCTTGCTTTGACACTCTAATTTTTTCAAAGTAAAAGCTTTGGACCCCCAGGACACTCAGTCAAGAGCATCAAGGGGGTGCAGAGAGGCAGGGGCTGGGACAGGCGGTAGCTCGCCTCGCGGCGGACCGCCAGCTCGATCCCAAGATCCAACTACGAGCTTTTTAACTGCAGCAACTTTAATATACGCTATTGGAGCTGGAATTACCGCGGCTGCTGGCACCAGACTTTCCCTCCAATGGATCCTCTTAAAGTATTTAAAGTGTACTCATTCCAATTACAGGGCCTCGAAAGAGTCCTGTATTGTTATTTTTCATCACTACCTCCCCGAGTCGGGAGTGGGTAATTTGTGCGCCTGCTGCCTTCCTTGGATGTGGTAGCCGTTTTTCAGGCTCCCTTTCCAGAATCAAACCCTGATTCCCTGTTACCAGTGGCTGCAGAGCTCCAGGGCTCGGGGGCTGCAGGGCTCCGGGGACTGCAGGGCTGTGGGGCTCCAGGGTTGCAGGGCCCAGGACCCATGGAGCCCGTCCTGGGCACTAGTAATTCGGAGGAAGGCTACCCCTCTTTCTGGGAACAAGTGCGCACCGCACGGCTCAGGGGACCCTAGGCGCGAACGTGCCCGACCTCCTGGAGCCCTGGCTGGGATCTGGGAGGCGAATGGCACCTCATTGGGACTTCCAGGGAAACCCGGCCATCTGGTCGCCCCTCTGGGAAGCATTGGGTGCGACCAGATGGCCGAGTGGAAAAGTGTGACCAGATGGCCGGGACTGACATGACGCCAATCTGCCTGCCCCGAGCCTCCGTGGGAGGGCTCCCGCCTGCCCTTCCAGGGCTCCTGGGCCGCAGGGCTCTGAGGCTCCAGGGCTCCGAGGCTCCAGGGCTCCAGGGCTCCAGGGCTCCAGGGCTCCTGGGCTCCGGGGCTCCAGGGCTCTGAGGCTCCAGGGCTCCGAGGCTCCGGGGCTCCCGGGCTGCAGGGCTGCAGGGCTCCAGGGCTCCGGTGCTCCGGGGCTCCGGTGCTCCGGGGCTCCCAGGCTGCAGGGCTCCAGGGCTGCAGGGCTCCAGGACTCCAGGGCTCGGGGGCTGCAGGGCTCCGGGGTTGCAGGGCCCGGGTCCCATGGAGACCGTCCTTGGTACTTTGCCACGACGCGGGCCGGAGGAGGGAGTCCCGGACGCCTGGGAGGTGTTGCCCGGGAACACAGCCCATCTGGTCCCCGGCAGGGAACTGTCCGCCTGAGAGGGTGTCCGGGCATACCCTTGCCCCTAGTAATCTGGAGGAAAATTACCCCCCTTTCTTGTAATCCGTGCACTCAAGGTGACGGAGGGGACCCAGGGCGCATATGTGCCCAACCTCCTGGAGCCCTGCCTGGGATCCAAGAGGTGAATGGCACCTCATCGGGACTTCCAGGGAAGCCCGGCCATCTGGTCGCCCCATAGGAAAGCATTGGGCGCGACCAGATGGCCGAGGCGAGAGGGGCGACCAGATGGCCGGCACCGAAATGACGCCAATCTGCCTGCCCCGAGCCTCCGCGGGAGGGCTCCAGCCTGCCCTTGCAGGGCTCCGGGGCTGCAGGGCTCCGGGGCTCCGGGGCTCGGGGACTGCAGGGCTGCAGGGCTCCGGGGATCGGGGACTGCAGTGCTCCGGGGGCTGCAGGGCTCCGGAGACTGCAGGGCTCCGGGGGCTGCAGGGCTCCGGGGGCTGCAGGGCTCTGGGGCTGCAGGGCTCCAGGGCTCCAGGGCTCAGGAGCTGCAGGGCTCGGGGACTGCAGGGCTCCGGGGCTGCAGGGCTCCCGGGCTCCAACCAGGCCGGGCAGATCAGGAAGTCTGCCCAGGCACGAGGGACCCCTGTCCCGGGCACACGGACCCTCAGGACGCGCCCCCGTTTTCCATGATTTTTTTTCCATAATTCTGCGTAGTGTGCGTAGTGGCACTACGCAAACTTCGCCCAGCCCTACTTTTAACAGTATTTTTCTATTTTTAAACCCTAACCTCTCACCACTTCCTTATTCGTTGATCCCTCACCACAACCTTTTACTCCAATGGTCCAAGTCACACTTGATTAACATAATAGATGTCTAGTCGAGAGCCTAATGTTAATGGCTCTTTATCTTTGACTGATCTGACTCATCTGCTCATTTGTCCCTGCCACCATCCTCCACTAAGCTTGGCTTTTCAATGCCATCTTTGTTTTTTACTTGTGCATATTCTCAACTTTGCCTATGGTAAATGTCCTAACCCAGCCCTCCACTCAGCATACCCACATTGCAATTCATCTTACCACATTGTCGACCAGGTTAAAAAAAAGTCTCTCTTCCCAGGTATTCAACCATTCTTCTCACTTACCTTGTAATCACTACTAACTAGGACCAATTCACCCTTTTTTTAAACAATATATATTATACACTGTTTAAGAAAGTACTTTTCCCACCAAAACATCTTCTCCAAATACGTTCCTTTATAATACTAAGAAGACCTGTATTTAAGAAGCCTATTGATGCGCACACAGCATTTTCAGCCCCTCAGGTTAGGTCTCCTTTGACGTGCTTGATAGACACTGCTCTCACTCTTGTCTATAGCTTCCTCTGCAGGTCATCGGAACCAAAATCTCTCCTTTCTCAACTATCTGAACTCTGACTGCTACCTTCAGTGTGGATGGCCACACATCTAGGTCACTGCCATGTATATGTTAGGCATCTCTGGCAATCATCCCTATGGATTAACTTTCTACTTCACAGATTGATCTTGCACAGTAGGCTTGTGTTCCTCCAAATTTCGAACCCCCTTCTGCCCCTAACGGACCTGTGCTGGGTACATTAATCTTCTCAAATGACACCCTCTAAAGTGGCTATATTCTCCTTATTTACTCTGGCTGAAATATCATCTATTCACTGACAATACTCAGGTATTTCTATACTTCATTTCCCCCCTGACCTCCAACCCACTGACATTTCATTACTAGCTGATCTCACAGGCCCACACCAATAGCCTGATAACCCCTGATTCTCTTAGATTCCTTCATAAATTCTACTTCCAAAGTCACTGACTTTCTTTTCTCAACATGGAAAAAATATGTCAATACATAGTTAGATTATTCCTTTCTCCCCTTTAGTATGTTATCATCCTTGTCAGCCATACTCTGGTATATTTCTCTTGCACCACCCCTACTGCCCACAAAACAGATTTCCACATAAATTCTTACACTGGTCATCAAGCCAATTATTCGCTTGTCTTACTTAAACAATCTCGGTTTACAGTTATTTACACATGTCGCTTTTATTCCCACATCACCCATCCACATGAAATCTACTTTCTCTACTTTCAGATTCTAAACCTTCTTTCAAAGAAGTAGCCAAAAAATAAACTCCCACCACTTGATCATATCCCAAATGGCATTTAGAGAGCAAGTGATAAAAGCATGCCTAGCACTTGTTCAGATGGGATGCAAGCCAGGACTTGTTACCCCCCAAACACTCCCCTGAGTAAATTGTGATAGCAATTTTGCCAAATGGTGAATTTTATACCTCAGTTTGCAAATAATAAGGTAGAGGTTTCCTGGACAATCTGTGTAGACTCTTAAGAAAAAAATCAAATTCATCAAAGGTTGCCTACTATGGCTCACCTTCCTCAGACATGTTGATGGGGTCACTCCTTCCGAAGACTTTTTTTTAAAAATGGAGCACACTGGGAATTTCACACAAAAATATCCAGATGCATTTTGCTAAAAATGTCAAAGGTATTTCATGCAAGAAATGACCCTCCAGGTGAAGCTAAAGCTTAGCCACTCCAGAGACATTAGGGGAAAAGGTTCCATATCTCTCTGTTATTCTTTTTTTCTCTCCTCATTCATTCTTCCACTGCTAAAGGTTCAAATTACACTATCCCACAATGTATGTGTATATGTGTTATTGTATCTACTTTAAGATCATGGTCTCGCTTTTGATGAATTGATCCCTTTTTTTGCAATAATGTAAATATGTAAATATGAGATTGTATTTTTATAACTATGTGGTTTTAAAAGAATATTTTGTAAATTATTTGTCTTTGTAGCCCTGAAGAAGTCCTTCAAAAAGACGAAACCCTATGGCTGCTGCAAAGTGTAATAAGAAAATAAAGATTGAAGAAATATACATCAGTGTGAATCATCATTGAATGAACAAACTGCCTTTTTTGTTTGTGGGGACCACATATATTTTTATAATTGTCTGTTATGGAAGTTTCTTTCACAACAAAGAGAATCAAAAGGGTCTGGTTCCCTGTTGGTCGACGCACCAAATGTAAGTATATTTCCCAGTAGCTAGGTATGTGCGGTGGATCACTGACAGAATATCGACAGTCACAATATCGAGATGACAAAATATCGAGGTCAAAATATCGACTACAAAATATCGACTTCCTATCTTCAAACAGGTAAGTACAAAAATATCGACTGTCAAAATATCGAATTTTTTAAATGTCTTAAAATTAATTTAAAAGTAATATAATAATAAATAAAATTATTTTTAACTTATTTAAAATACTTAAATAAACGTAACATTAAAAAATAATTAATATAACTTTAAATAACATAATTTATTTTTAATACATATATATATATATATATACATATTATTAACAAAACATATACAATATTTTTACCGTAGGATAGCAAGAGGTTTAAATTTACTGTAACGACTCCAGTGAGTGCAACAGAAGGGAAAGCGTTGGATAGCGTAGGGGTAAAAATTACTATTCCCACTCCAGAGAGTGCAACAGTAGGGAAAGCGTTAGATAGCGTAGATGTAAAAATGACTATTCCCACTCCACAGAGTGCAACAGTAGAGAAAACGTTGGATAGCGTAGGGGTAAAAATTACTATTCCCACTCCAGAGAGTGCAACAGTAGGGAAAGGGTTGGATAGCGTAGGGGTAAAAATTACTTTTCCCACTCCAGTGAGTGCAACAGTAGGGAAAGTGTTGGATAGCGTAGGGGGAAAAATAACTATTCCCACTCCAGAGAGTGCAACAGTATGGAAAGCGTTGGATAGCGTGGGGTAAAAATTACTATTCCCACTCCAGAGAGTGCAACAGTAGGGAAAACGTTGGATAGCGTAGGGGTAAAAAGTTACTATTCCCACTCCAGAGAGTGCAACAGTAGGGAAAGCGTAGGATAGCGTAGAGGTAAAAATTACTATTCCCACTCCAGAGAGTGCAACAGTAGGGAAAGCATTAGATAGCGTAGAGGTAAAAATGACTATTCCCACTCCACAGAGTGCAACAGTAGGGAAAACGTTGGATAGCGTAGGGGTAAAAATTACTATTCCCACTCCAGAGAGTGCAACAGTAGGGAAAGGGTTGGATAGCGTAGGGGTAAAAATTACTTTTCCCACTCCAGTGAGTGCAACAGTAGGGAAAGTGTTGGATAGCGTAGGGGGAAAAATAACTATTCCCACTCCAGAGAGTGCAACAGTATGGAAAGCGTTGGATAGCGTGGGGTAAAAATTACTATTCCCACTCCAGAGAGTGCAACAGAAGGGAAAGCGTTGGATAGCGTAGGGGTAAAAATTACTATTCCCACTCCAGAGAGTGCAACAGTAGGGAAAGCGTTAGATAGCGTAGATGTAAAAATGACTATTCCCACTCCACAGAGTGCAACAGTAGAGAAAACGTTGGATAGCGTAGGGGTAAAAATTACTATTCCCACTCCAGAGAGTGCAACAGTAGGGAAAGGGTTGGATAGCGTAGGGGTAAAAATTACTTTTCCCACTCCAGTGAGTGCAACAGTAGGGAAAGTGTTGGATAGCGTAGGGGGAAAAATAACTATTCCCACTCCAGAGAGTGCAACAGTATGGAAAGCGTTGGATAGCGTGGGGTAAAAATTACTATTCCCACTCCAGAGAGTGCAACAGTAGGGAAAACGTTGGATAGCGTAGGGGTAAAAAGTTACTATTCCCACTCCAGAGAGTGCAACAGTAGGGAAAGCGTAGGATAGCGTAGAGGTAAAAATTACTATTCCCACTCCAGAGAGTGCAACAGTAGGGAAAGCATTAGATAGCGTAGAGGTAAAAATGACTATTCCCACTCCACAGAGTGCAACAGTAGGGAAAACGTTGGATAGCGTAGGGGTAAAAATTACTATTCCCACTCCAGAGAGTGCAACAGTAGGGAAAGGGTTGGATAGCGTAGGGGTAAAAATTACTTTTCCCACTCCAGTGAGTGCAACAGTAGGGAAAGTGTTGGATAGCGTAGGGGGAAAAATAACTATTCCCACTCCAGAGAGTGCAACAGTATGGAAAGCGTTGGATAGCGTGGGGTAAAAATTACTATTCCCACTCCAGAGAGTGCAACAGTAGGGAAAACGTTGGATAGCGTAGGGGTAAAAAGTTACTATTCCAACTCCAGAGAGTGCAACAGTAGTAGGAAAGCGTAGGATAGCGTAGAGGTAAAAATTACTATTCCCACTCCAGAGAGTGCAAAAGTAGGGATAGCGTTGGATAGTGTAGGGGTAAAAAGTTACTATTCCCACTCCAGAGAGTGCAACAGTAGGGAAAGCGTAGGATAGCGTAGAGGTAAAAATTACTATTCCCACTCCAGAGAGTGCAACAGTAGGGAAAGCGTTAGATAGCGTAGAGGTAAAAATTACTATTCCCACTCCACAGAGCGCAACAGTAGGGAAAACGTTGGATAGCGTAGGGGTAAAAATTACTATTCCCACTCCAGAGAGTGCAACAGTAGGGAAAGGGTTGGATAGCGTAGGGGTAAAAATTACTTTTCCCACTCCAGTGAGTGCAACAGTAGGGAAAGTGTTGGATAGCGTAGGGGGAAAAATAACTATTCCCACTCCAGAGAGTGCAACAGTATGGAAAGCGTTGGATAGCGTGGGGTAAAAATTACTATTCCCACTCCAGAGAGTGCAACAGTAGGGAAAACGTTGGATAGCGTAGGGGTAAAAAGTTACTATTCCCACTCCAGAGAGTGCAACAGTAGGGAAAGCGTAGGATAGCGTAGAGGTAAAAATTACTATTCCCACTCCAGAGAGTGCAAAAGTAGGGATAGCGTTGGATAGTGTAGGGGTAAAAAGTTACTATTCCCACTCCAGAGAGTGCAACAGTAGGGAAAGCGTAGGATAGCGTAGAGGTAAAAATTACTATTCCCACTCCAGAGAGTGCAACAGTAGGGATAGCGTTGGCTAGTGTAGGGGTAAAAATTACTATTCCCACTCCAGAGAATGCAACAGTAGGGAAAGTGTTGGATAGCGTAGGGGTAAAAATTACTATTCCCACTCCAGAGAGTGCAACAGTAGGGAAAGCGTAGGATAGCGTAGAGGTAAAAATTACTATTCCCACTCCAGAGAGTGCAACAGTAGGGAAAGCGTTGGATAGCGTAGGGGTTAAAATTACTATTCCAACTCCAGAGAGTGCAACAGTAGGTAAAGAGTTGGATAGCGTAGGGGTAAAAATTACTATTCCCACTCCAGAGAGTACAACACTAGGGAAAGCGTTGGATAGCGTGGGGTTAAAGTTACTATTCCCACTCCAGAGATTGCAACAGTAGGGAAAGAGTTGGATAGCGTAGGGGTAAAAATTACTATTCCCACTCCAGCGAGTGCAACAGTAGGGAAAACGTTGGATAGCGTAGGGGTAAAAATTACTATTCCCACTCCAGAGAGTGCAAGAGTATGTAAAGCGTTGGATAGCGTAGGGGTAAAAAATACTATTCCACTCCAGAGAGTGCAACAGTAGGGAAAACGTTGGATAGCGTAGGGGTACAAATTACTATTCCCACTCCAGAGAGTGCAACAGTAGGGAAAGCGTAGGATAGCGTAGGGGTATAAATTACTATTCCCACTCCAGAGAGTGCAACTGTAGGGAAACCGTTGGATAGCATAGGGGTTAAAATACTATTCCAACTCCAGAGAGTGCAACAGTAGGGAAAGAGTTGGATAGCGTAAGGGGTAAAAATTACTATTCCCACTCCATAGAGTGCAACAGTAGGGAAAGTGTTGGATAGTGTAGAGGTTAAAGTTACTATTCCCACTCCAGAGAGTGCAACAGTAGGGAAAGAGTTGGATAACGTAGGGGTAAAAATTACTATTCCCACTCCAGCGAGTGCAACAGTAGGGAAAGCGTTGGATAGCGTAGGGGTAAAAATTACTATTCCCACTCCAGATAGTGCAATAGTAGGGAAAGCGTTGGATAGCGTAGGGGTAAAAATTACTATTCCCACTCCAGAAAGTGCAACAGTAGGAAAAGTGTTGGATAGCGTAAGGGTAAAAATTACTATTCCCACTCCAAAGAGTGCAACAGTAGGGAAAGCGTTGGATAGCATAGGGGTAAAAATTACTATTCCCACTCCAGAGAGTGCAACAGTAGGGAAGCGTTGGATAGCGTAGTGGTTAAAATTACTATTCCAACTCCAGAGAGTGCAACAGTAGAGAAAGAGTTGGATAGCGTAGGGGTTAAAATTACTATTCCAACTCCAGAGAGTGCAACAGTAGGGAAAGGGTTGGGTAGCGTAGGGGTTACAATTACTATTCCAACTCCAGAGAGTGCAACAGTAGGGAAAGTGTTGGATAGTGTGGGGGTCAAAATTACTATTCCAACTCCAGTGAGTGCAATAGTAGGGAAAGTAAATACTTCATATATAAATATAAATAACATAAATAGTAATACCAATTACAAAATAAATACAATATTTTACAATTGTATAAAATATATTAAATAATTATTTATAAATACAAATTAAAATTATTTAATTATAAAAATTACCTGCTAATACTATTTAATTACCTATTAACAATAAATGTATTTACAATTTAAAATGTAATCAATTAATTTTAATTACCAATTATATTTTAATTAATTACCTATTAAAAATTAATTAACAATTAATTCTAAATAAATACCAATAAATTTAATGACATATTTAATTAATTATAATTATATTACTTCCCACCCTATTCCCCTACAAACCCACAACCCACTACAGAAAATAATTTAATAAAATTAACATATTTATCAATTAATCAATTATAATTAATTACCAATCATATTTTAATTAATTACCAATTAACAATTAATTAACAACTGATTCTAAATACATATCAATAAATAAATAACAAATTTAATTAATTATAATTAAATTAATTCCCACCCTATTCCCCTATAAACCCACAACCCGCTACAGAAAATAAATTATTAAAATTTAAATATTTATCAATTAATCAATTATAATTAATTACCAAATATATTTTAATATCAATTAATAAATTAACAAATTTATTTAATCATAATTAAATTACTTCCCACCCTATTCCCCTACAAACCCACAACCCACTACAGAAAATAATTTAATAAAATTAAAATATTTATCAATTAATCAATTATAATTAAATACCAATTATATTTTAATGAATTACCATTAATAATTAATTAACAATTAATTCTAATTAAATATCAATAAACAAATTAACTTATTTAATTAATTATAATTAAATTACTTCCCACCCTATTCCCCTATAAACCCACAACCCGCTACAGAATTATATTACACAAAAAATAAAAAATAATAATAACTTACCTTAAATTCGATATTTTTGTTGTCTATATTATGTCTAGTCGATATTATGTCCATTCTATATTTTTGATTCAATATTATGTCCATTCTATTCGATATTAATTTTTTCTAGTCGATATTTTTGTTGTCTATATTATGTCTAGTCGATATTATGTCCATTCTATATTTTTTACTCGATATTCTGTCCAATCGAAATAAAAAACTCGATATTATGACTGCACACCATGTGCGGTACCTTATCCTAGATCCTTTTGTGTTAATCCTTCTCTAGCTGTCTCTCTGTCAGTAATTTTTTAATATGCTGGTCAGGGGCTGTAATACACAAGCGCCCTGGGAGAGCAACAGGAGTATGCGCCCACTTTACCCCAGGGCACTATTGGTATTACAGAAGGGGCTGCAGATGCTTGTGATCTTTCTCTTTTCTTGCCCTGCATCTTTGGAATACGCTGCCGCTCCATCTTTCGTCTATCTCAGACAATCAGCATTTCCGCAAGGAATTGAAAACATGGTGTTCTGAGTGTAACTATATATGATCTAGTTTTGGAATCTCCGCAAGCGCCATGAGACCTCCCGGTGATATGTGCGCTATATAAGATTCTTTGACATTTGACTTGACGTGCAGTCCCTTTTTTAATATAGATGGTGCTGGTGCACAGGCAGAGCCAGCACCATCTTTCGAGGGGTCCCTCATTGGGTATGGCCCAATGCAATTGAGGGAATCACTTTACATCAGCGCCTGCGCCGTATTACCAATGTGGGCACAGAGGCTTTAGAAGGAAGGCGCGCTGAAAGTGCTCTATGAAAAGGTGCCACACTTTCAGTGTGACTGCTCAATGCAAGGGATGAAAAGGTGTCCCATGGACCCCCCCCAGACTTCCCGTGCAGGCGGATGCGGCCACTCTCTGCACCCGGCTGCAGAGGGTTCTCTAATCCTTTTGAAAAGTGCAGGCGGGTTGCCATCTGCACAAAGAAACATGGAGGTTTTAAACAGGTGCTCCATATTTCTCCGCAATGAGCTGCCTTAGGGGCAGTGCGAGTTTGTGACTGCCCCGAGGGCAGCGCATTCTTTCTGATAGAAGCACTTTCCATTTTTGCACCCGGTGCACCTGCTTTAAGGTGCACCGGTATGCAAACATGAACAGTGCGCCGCATCTGTAATACAGTCCAAGCTATCTTTGCCGACGCAACTAGAGTTCTTCATTTCCATAAAGTATTTAAATTCTAATGCAGCATTAGGATTTCTCTATAAGTTGTGCCAGCACAACACTGGCCTTAGTGCAGCTAAATCCATAATGGATGTAATACCTGGAGTCTCAGTGAGAGTGGTAGTAGGAGCCAAGCGGAAGGTCACTCGAGACATTGTGGTGTTGGAGAGTGAATTGCGCCCTCTGGAGGTAGCTGCCGAGGATAATGAAATGAAGGCGCAAAGCCTGAATCATATATGCCGAACTCTTGGAACGATTGCAGCTAATTGATCAGAGATCTTATATACAACGGACACACATGGAAGTGGATAGGTTAGGCACGCTACTGGCTTGAGTGATTCGTCCACCTCCTTTACCCACACCTATTCTATCCCTAGCCACTCCCATTCATGGATTGGTGACTACGCAGGTAGAGATTAACACAGCGCTCTGGGATTAGTATGCAGAACTCTACTCAGTGCCACTGCCACCGACCTCAGAGGTGCTGACTAACTTCCTGACTGCTGTGTCCTTGCCAGCAGTCTCAGACACTGATGTCAAGGGCCAAGCGGCCCCTATAACGAAAATGGAGATACGAGGAGCCATTAAAGAACTACCTTGCAGCAAAATGCCGGGATTAGTAGGTATGCCCATAGAATTTTATTGTACCTTTGTGTCACAGTTAGCACCGCAGTTGCAACAGCTCTATGGTGCGTCCCTCAAGGAGGGCGCATTGCCCTCCACTGTAAGGGAAGCGTTAAGGACTTTTTTGCTAAAGCCACAAAGCCACCCACCGAACTATCCTCGTATAGACTGTTATCAATTCTCAACACTGAGTACAAGATACTCAGCATAATCCTGGCCTGCTGCCTGGTTCCTTTTCTCCCTGGACTGATCCATACAGATCAATGCGGTTTTATATCTCATTGTAATACTTTGTTAAATACACATCTACTATTTGAGATAATGGACGCAGCCATGACCTTTACCCCCTATGTTGCTTCCTCTTGTTGGACATACGGCAAGCTTTTGACACTCTGGGATGGAATTATACGCTTGCAACACTCCAGTAATATGAGATTCCTCTAGAATATTCTAAGTGGGTGAAATTATTAAACACTTTACCCTTGGTAAGAGCCAAAACAGGTTAATATTTTTCCCAACCCATAGAAATATTTCATGGAACCCGTCAGGGATGACCCCTATCAATGCTCCTTTTTGCATTAGCTATAGAACCACTTGCCCAGCAGCTCCGCCATATTATGCCAACCGTTGGTATCCCAGTGGGACGGGTTATTCACTCGGTATCCTTGTACACCGATGATATGCTCCTATACCTCAGGGATCTCCGACTAAGGGGCCGATTATGATTGCGTTTTTTAGGGTGGCTGGGGGGTCAGGAAGACCGTCCGCTGCTTTTCCGCCGCGGTCGCCTTCAGACCGTGGCGGAAAAGCTCTAACATGTCTGGCGGTGTCTATCAGACACCACCAGGCATATTAGGATGTCTGCTTTGCTATGCCTTTCCACGGCGGCATTTCCGCCGTGGAAAGGCATACGGACTTTTGATTGGGGGCCCGTTGCGGGCCCCTAGGGGTGAAGGGGGGGGCGCACCTGGGGGGTACCTATGGTACCCCCCTGCCTTTGCGTGCATGAAGCGACAGGCACCGCGCGGTGCCTGCCGCTTTGTGCATGCAAATGCACTGCTTTCATCTTTAACATTGCGGCGGTGCTGCTTCAAGCAGCACCCGCCGCAATGTTAAAGATAGAGGATGTGACCGCCACCCTGGCGGTCACATCCTAATCTGCTCGGAGGGACCGCCGCTGCCCCTGCGGATGGTCCCCCCTCCTCAGTGGTCGCGGACAGACTCAAGTCCGTCCACGATCATAATCGGCCCCTATATTTGCTTAAATTGGCCAAGTAGCTCACACATTTCGGTTCTTTGTCAGTCCTGCAAATAAATGCTGCTAAGTCCTGTGGGTACTTCTTCTATGGCACCTATAAAGAACCTGCCCTCCAGTTTTGTGTTCTACAGCTGAAAACAGAACCTGATTCTTTCTGTTATTTAGGTATCCAATCTACAATTAATTCCCTGAAGTCACAGGTAGCATTATTTGTCAAGTTACCCTTATCTACTGTGGGTCAAGTGGCATTTGCAAAAATGGTGATGCTACCAAGGTTGTTATACTAATTTGTAACTCTCCCGTTGGTAGCCCCCGCTTGGGTAATTAAACTTACTAACTCCATACTGATAGATTTGGTCTAGGGGGAGGATGTCATGGGATAAGCCTGTCTAAATTGCAGCTGCGAACATCTAGTGGGTGACTGAGGGCCCCAGATTTTAAAGCCTATTGTGTAGCTGGTCAACTGCAATGGTTGTTGTATTGGTTGGCAGGTCATAATTTGTTTGAGATTGGTTATGCACCCTTACAACTGCAGCAATGGAAGCTGCATACATTATTATGCCCATAGTTCTCGATATCACACATAGGCTCATTGTTATTATGAAATGGCATAAAACATTGGAAAATGGCCCTAAAATACTCGAACACATGTACACCATACCCACCTAACATTCCACTCTGAGAGCAGGCTGGGGTGATGGCAGTTGGATCCCTGTTTTCAGACAGAGTTCTTCTGCCCCATGCAGAGTTTGAATAAATCCATGGGGTTTCCGACTCATTGTTCCTAACTAACGATAGCTTTCTCCATTATGTTTGCAAACACTGGATGGTGGATAATGGGGAACTTCCTATATGAATTACTTGTTGCGCTTCACACAATGGGTCATAGGAGCAATTTAGTACGCTGGCTTTATCGGAAGTCTCAGAAAGGCTCTCTCACCTGTCTGGAATACATTCCTGGTCATCATTAGACTCCTACATATTGGATTTGACCCCACTGCCTAAAACAGCTAAGGTGCTACAATGCTTTGTTGACCTTTAGGTACTTCTGGCAAAAATATTGTTTGCATAACACTGGAAGCTGCCTCGAGCTCCTAGTGTGGGGTCCTGGGTTGAGGAGGTTTTGCGCTGGGCCACAGCAAAAAGACGAGGCACTACTACGTGAAGAATATAAAGAGCTTTGCAAGAAACCAATATTGTTGTATTGGGCTTTACTGCTGGCACAGTTCTGTGTATACATATCTGAAGCTTGAAATATATAATGGAGCATCTATTATTATATCCTAAATGCTAACTATCTTAGGTACTGATTGACCTCTTACTGCACATAGGCCCTTCAAGTACCCCCCAACCGATGATACCTTAACTATACTAGACCATCCAAACTGGTTCTGAAGAGAGGGCTAGAGAGTTTTTGTTTGGGGATTGTTTCTCTCACTTTCTATGTCTATGCATATTCGCTCATACTGACTGTCTAATGCCTCAATTCTGCGGACCCATTTTAGTGCAGTACCGTATATTAGCAATTATACATATATCGACGAAACATTTATGTCAACACTGATGTAATAGATAATGGACTATCTTTACTTAAAATGCTCAATAAAATGTGCTTTAAAAAAATGTAAATAAAAAAATAATGGAATTAATACCTATTTCTAATAATATTGGCCCCAGTGGAGTGCCCGGACCTAGCTTTAGCAAGGACCTCAAGAAATGAGTCTCTAGTATTTGTAGTTACTTTAGATTACCATGTACCCATAGTTCGGCTCTGTAAAAGGCAGCAGATGCTAAGTTATGTTTGTAGATCTGGAGTATTGTACGTATGGACTGGCAGCCTGCTTTTTGTTAAATCTAAGCACGGCCTTTGAAGTTTGCAATAAGGTGGTGTTTGCATTGTATATTTGTTCTTTCCTCTTGAGTTGTCTACCAAAACGTATATCCAGAAAATCAAAATGGAAAGCAAACTCCTCACAAACAGACCTTGGGCTTTCTCTTCAGGGGAGCTGAGGGCTTCATTACCATAACCTTTGTTTTCTTCATGTTGAAAGCTAAGTCCTTCACTCTACCGCATTCTACAAACCAACCCACTCATTTCTTATCTGCAAAGAGGAGAATTGGGACCTTATTACTAGCAATAGATGGGACATCAAATCAAGAGCAGTCTCCAGCAGTTATTTGGCTACTTTATTTATAAATGAGCTGAAAAGGATTGGGGCTTAGATTCCCTTATCGGGAATGGATCACTGCATTCACTCTGGGTCCCAGAACAGACTTTAGCTATATTGCTAGCATACAAGCCCATTATTGCCAGCACAATTGCATTACTGATGCCTAATGCAGTTTTTGCATTTACAAGGTTGAATGCTGACTTTAAGTCAACAAAAGTAAGACACAATGGAGAATTCTTTACTACTCTGTTTTTGTTGCAAATCATGTACAAGCATACAGCTTGATCCACTGTCCCAACTTGGGACCTAAACCCAGGTCAAAATATTTTTAGCATCCTCATGTTCCTGCAGTATGCTGAGAAAACCTTTCCCAAAAATCTAAGTAAAGTATTGGCATTTGTATGGCAACTTGCTGTGATTTACAATTTTAATTTACTTGAAACTCAAACTGACATCTCCCCACTGGCCCACATTTTTTGAATGCTTAGCAGGTTCATGAAATTTAAAATAACCATCCACGACATTCTCTGCCTTGAAAACAACAAACTCTGTAACCTCAAACAAAGCTTAGCCACTCCCCATCTGACCTTCTTTTTTCCGGCCCTGTAATATTTCAGTATAAGATACTTATAGAATCCTGATTAGTGCTGGCCGCTTCTCTCTGTGGCCATCCCTCAAACAGCTGTAACTCCTTAGTGTAGTGGCATATCGCACAGGCATTGGCAGTGCAAAAATATAGCAGTACAGAAAACAACAGCATACAATAAATCACCACCACAACAAAATATTATGCACACACGTTACCACCTCCAGAATCCTGCCTCCACAATTTGGAGGTAAAAGGTGGTTGCACCAAGCACTGCCTTATTTACCCTCAAGGACATAAAACCGACCCAGTCAAAAATGTTCTCTGGCACGGCCCCATGTCTAATGATTTCACAGTTTTCAATTTGAACACTAGACCACAAATGGAGGGTGGGTGTTTCCAATGGCAAGCCTAACCCTTCCAAGGTTATACCAGTGTGTTGGGGATCAAATCCCGATTTTTAGGTCGAACCTGGGCCCTGCATGCACTGCTCTGCGAGACATGCTGTATTCAGGTATGAACTTAAAGCTCCGCCCATTTCCTGCCCATCTTTTCAATTGGTTGCTCGTACTGTCCTCTCGAAATCCTAACTTTTGATTCATGAATAAGCTTAATCGTCCCTCCTTTGTACCGCCTTGTCTGCATTTGTAATCTCCCATGAGGGCTGGACTTTTTACTTGTGTTATTACACGATGTACTTTATCTAGTCTGTGAGCACTATTTTCTTTAATGACACAGCACTGCCCGTTTAAAGCAGGCTTTAGCGTGGCAACCACCACCCCTCTCCCTTTTTTGGTTTTCAGCACGCCATGCGCTTTCTGTTTTACAGTGGTGGTTGCACACAACACTCGCAGAAGGCTGCCCTTGAGGAATAATGGTGGGCACTTATTGTTTTAATTTTTAGCATGCTATGCTTGTCAGTATTTACAGCCACTCTGTGATCTTTAGGTGTCTTCTCTTCCTGATTTTTTTCCGGTGCCAGTTCGGACTTTGGAAGGGGGCTGGAAATGGTCTGTTACATTCCGGGAGGTAAGGGGTGAGTTTGGGAAGCCAGTTCATAAAACAGCGCACCTCCTTAAGAAAGAGATGTGTCAATGCCAAGCCTATGCTTTTGCAGGTTGCGACACAAGCTGCGGAATTTGCCTAGCTCACAATAGGCAGAAGTGTTTCCAGACACGAGGTGCGGGACCCCACACACGGAAGCGGCTTTCATTTTCTTGGCCTCTTGTCACTTTTATGCGTTGCATTCATATAACTTGATAAATCGGCATTTCGTTGGTCAACATAATGGCAGGAAGTACCATTGTTTGCAGCTGTATATTTTTTCATTTTCTAGGATGTGAAATAGTTTCTACTTTTACCTTTCTTACTATAAGTATTTTTTTGGGAATCTATTTGGGTGCCATTTCTGCCTTTCATGGCAAAAAACAAAATTACTATAACTTTCACTTAGGAACAGAGTCTGGCATCTCAGCGTTTTCACTTCTGTTGGAGTCAACTTGTTTCGATCGCTGCCATGTGGTATCCCAGCATGCACCCGTTGAGCGCCCGCCTATGTTACAGTATTCCTTCCCTCAAGTGGGGGTGGTAATCAAGTGTGCAGTATATTTAAAGCAGGCTTTGGAACGCTAGAACACAACCCACTTAACCGTAAAGGGTCCATCTCACCACGACAGCACTGTTTCCATGCCGTATAAACAACCTACATGCATTGTGACCCACCAGTGTGGCACATCACACCACAGGCACTGACAACATGGAGTCTAATCCGTGCTTGGGGGGATAACTGTGGGGTGCTATGTGGGACTGAAAAATGTGGTGACGCGCTCTAGTTGCTTAGAGCGTGCACCTGGGGCATTGTGGGTACGTGAGGTGGCCATTTTATATGCCGCGATATGAGCAAGCTGCAAGTCGCGTTCCCCCGCTCGGGACATTAAATCTTTTATAAATTAACAACGTGTCCGAGTGCTCATTAGAAACGTACCCTTATAAATTGGTGACGAGGCTGCGGGACACCACGACCGCCCTCCGTGTGGCTCTGGACCAGAACCCACCGCACCACACAGTGGACCCGAGCGTGGCAGAGGAGCGAGCAGCACCACAAGGCACAGGGGGAAATTCCAAGCGTTCCCGAGCACATCGCAACAGCGGTGGTTGCCCCAGGGGAGCACAGGCAACACATACATGCTGCAAAGGAGTGCCTATGCGAAGTGAGTGGACCAAAGGCACCACGTGGCCACCCAGAGACCCAGAGACAAGACTAACCAGCACAGACACCAGCCACAAGCCAGGCACTGGCCAGCAGCAGCGGAGCCGGGCTCCAAAGGACACACGTAGCATCAGCCACAGCCGAAGCAGACACTCCCTCTCACAGTGAGTATCAAGACACTGATAGCGTAGATCGGCAAAGAGGCATACACGTGAACTCACCAGCTGAAGTCACTGCACCCAAGCCACACCCCTGACAGGGCACAGCGCTGGAGCTCCAAGGCTCCTAATTAGACAGGGAAGGGAGTCCTGCACACACGCAGGCAAGCAGGACAGAAGAGAGACAAGCCCCGGGTAGTCCACCAGGAGTCGACATACAGCAAGTCCCAGCCCAGCGCAAAGGGGGGAGAATGTGCGCACAGGTGTCGTCCCTCACTAATCTAGTCCCGTTCTTACCTAAACAGGGAGAGCCGGCAATGCCATGGGAGGACTGAAAGCGATACTTTCTGAACTACCTGTCTGCCTTAGAGGATGAGGGAGAAGGTGAATTCTCCAGTGCAAGGAGGAAGAGAATACTCCTACATAACCTAGGCCCAGAGGGCATTAGAGTGTACGACAACTTATAAGAGAAAACCAGACTCCCGAATGGCACAGATGAGTTCCAACACGCGGTAGAGGATTTGGATTCCCACTACCGCCCAGTAGTGTGCATAGCAATAGACAGATGCAATTTTTTTCAAAGAAAACAAAGCAGTGGAGAATCGATAGATGAGTACGTAGCGGCGCTGCAGAAGTTGGCGGTGACATGCCAATTTGGCACACTGCACGATGAACTCATCAGGGATCACATCATAATGCACACTGCAAATACAGTGATCCAAGAGAAACTGTGGGTAAAAGGAGATGCCCCTCTCAAGGAAGTCGTGACACTCGTGAAGAAGGCGGAACTGTCGAAGAGGTGTGCAGAAGCAGGAAAAAGGGAGAGCGTCAACAAAACTCTAGTGTGCAGAGTAACCGATAGAAGCAAACAAGAAGTGACCCAGCAGCCTACACAGCCGAACACCAGGTTTCAGAAGAAATACAACCCAGAGACCCACGAGAACCCAAAGGCCGCAGGGAGAAGGCAGAAACAACTGCTACAGATGCGGTAGCCAAACACATGCCAGCAACGACAAAGGATGCCCAGCGTCCAGAGCTAAATGCTCCTTCTGTGGGATAATGGGGCACTATGAAAAAGTGTGTAGGCGAAAACTCAGGAGAACGGAATTGAAGTACGTAGCCCAGGAGATAGACAGAGAGGAAGAGGCACCGGAAGGAGAAGATGAAGAGGACGGAGTCCTGTGTGTAGACGACCAGGTTCTCGGAGTAAACTGCATAAGATCCAGAAAACCAGCATTACAAATGGAAATTAGAGTACAGATCAACATGGTGGCGGATTCAGGCTCCCCGTATACCATCATCCGGCAAACAGTATGGGAGAGAGACTTTGAACCCAGGATGAGCAGGGACCTGCTCCCAACAGATATACACACGGTCACATTCACCGGCAAACCCATACCCATGGTGGGTTATTGCACCCTCAAGTTCGAGTTCAGAGGAAGAACAGGAGAAGGGAAGCTCTATGTCGCGGAGAAAGGACCTTCAGTCCTAGGATGGATGGACCAAGGAGCTCTGGGGATCCAACTCCACCCAGGAGGAACCACCCAAGTGCTGTTGACAGACACAGTACAGGCATATTAAGAAGAGGCGTGGAAGAAGGAGTACCCTGAAGTCTTCAAAGGAAAGATCGGTCGGATGACAAAATTCACACACAAAATATGCCTAAAGGCAGGAGCGCAACCAGTGAGCCACAAAGTTTTCAACATTCCCTTCAGGAGCAGGGAAGCAGTACAGAAGGAGCTCCAACGATTGGAGAAAAACGGAGTCATAGAAGCCATTGAAAGTGCTGAATGGTTGGCACCATTGGTAGTCGCACAGAAACCCAATGGGAAGGTGCGCTTGTGCGTGGATTTGAGGGAACTCAATAAGAACATTATAGTAGATAAGTTCCCGATGCCCCGGATAAACAAGATGCTAGCAAAAACTAAAGGGGTAAAGTGGTTCTCCACAGTGGACCTCACATATGCGTACTACCAGATGGCCCTGCACCCTTCGTGCAATCACCTAACATCGTTCATCACACCGTTCGGATGCTATGATTTCCTAAGGATGCCGTTTGGATTAGCATCCGCCGCTGCGGTATTCCAAAAGCTCATGCACAGATTATTTCAAAAAGTAGAAGGTGTGCAAAAATTTCCAGGACAACATCCTCATCATGGTCAAATCAAAAAGTGACCACAATGCCAAACTAGACCGTTATGTGCGAGTATGGTCAACACCGCGGAATGGGACAAATGCAAATTTGGAGATGGATCAGTGACATACTTAGGCCACGAGATCAGCGATAGGGGAATAGAACCGAAACGGGCCAATGTGACAGCCATTAAGGAAGCGCCCACACCAAAAAGCAAGGAAGACGTCTGCTCACTCTTAGGCATTGCAGAGTTTTATAGCAAATTCGTTCCAAACTTTGCATCTAAAACGTGCCATTTGAGACAACTTCTGAAGGAAAAGAACATCTTCAAATGAACAAGCGAGGAGCAGCGAGAATTTGATCTACTAAAGCAAGACATCTGTGCGGCCATTCCTCTCAAAGGATTTGATCAAGCAGCCCTATCCATACTGACCACCGATGCCAGTGACAAAGGGCTGGGAGCGGTGCTAATGCAGACATCCCAGGAAGGAGAAGTCACCACCGTCAGCTTTGCCTCCAGGTCCATGGCCCCCAACGAAGAAAAGGAAATGTTGGCAGCAGTGTGGGCCATAGAACGGTTCAGGCAATTCTTGTGGTGTTCGAAGTTCCTACTCCGCACAGATCACAAGCCACTGGTGAGAGTCCTGACCTCGAGCGAGCATGCACAAGCGATGCCCCTAATAGCAAAGATGACCCTGAGGCTACTAGATTAGGTCTACGAAGTCGAGTATATCCCGGGAGAAAAAACAAAGTAGCCAATTTTTTGAGCCGTGAAGCTGCAATGGAACCTGCAGCAGAACAAGAGCCCTCAGAGTAGGAGGATTACATAGTGGCTCTCACGCAAGACCATGAAGGAGTGATCAGCAGTCAGGAATGGGATCTTCAAAGTTGTGACTTTATTTAGCACATGCAGACAGAAGGTTGTATAATACCCTCTCTTTAACAGATACAGGCATAGCAAGTAGGGGTCTATGATTCCATACTGCATTAGGGCAGGCCATTGTTTGTTTAATATGTATTGAGTGGGGGCGGCCTGTATAAACCCTTTGTTCCTTTCCCCCTAAGGCTCCTAGTAGTTGAGAGGAATGGAAGCCTACTCCAATGATGAAACGTTGAAGCCAGTGAAGAGCTACGTCACGCAAGGATGGCTAGACAAAAAGCATCTTGACAGCCAGTTAAGGAAATTCTGGGAAGTCAGGGAAGAGTTATCCATTGGAGAAAATCCGGTGTTTCTACTCAGAGCAGACAAAGTGGTGCACCCACAACCGCTAGTAGATCACCTCTTGGCCATCCTACAGGAAGGAAATCTCGGAATAATGAAGACAAAAGCCAGGGTGAAGCAGGCGTACTGGTGGCCAGCAATTGACAATCAAGTAGAAAAACATGTCAGGACGTGCGAAAGTTGCAGCCGGGCAGACAAAGCACAAGTCCTACTACGCCCACCCCTGGGGAGGTTCACTTGCCCCTCAAGTCCATGGAAAATGCTTCCGAGGACATCCTGGGCCCCATACTGGACACCAATGGCGTACCCAAATACGCAATTGTTTTGGTAGACAGGTACACCAAGTGGCTGGAAGTGGACATTTGTGAAGAGGCTGACACCGATGCAGTACATTCCTTCCTCACCGCCACATTCTTGAGAGACGGGATCCCTAAGGTAATTACCTGTGACAATGGACTACAATTCATTTCAGCAAAGTGGAATGCATTCATGGACCGCAACGGAATAGAATTTAAAACGCCAGTGTACCATCCGGCGGGGAACGGACTAGCGGAGAGGTTCAATAGGGTCATAATGGGCTCAGTACAGGCAGCAATAACTGCGGGTAAAGACTGGGAGAAGGAACTACAAAGGATGCTATGGGCATATCGCATCACCCCAGCCAACACAGGATATAGCCCATTCAAAGTACTCAGAGGACGAGACCTTTTCACGAAAGACAATCTAGCATGGAAACAACTGGTTGTCCAAAGTAAATGGTCCCCGGCTGTTGTACGGCGCAACATGGACAGAGCACAGGCCTTGTAGACTGAATACTATAACAAACGTCACAACGTCAAGTAAGTGACCCTAGAGAAGGGTGAGTGGGTGAGAGTGAAGCAGGCAGTGATGAAGAAGAAAGGCGACAGCAAATTCATCCCTCCATTACAAGTAGTGGAGCCATATGCCAGGTCGGCCTTGCTAAGCGATGAGTCGTGAAGTGGGAAGACCCGGAAGCTTGGAGTTCACCCAGCCCTGAAGGGAGCCAAGAACCCGAAAGGGCGCAAGCATTGGAAGGAACCATGCAAGAAACCATCATTACAGAGCGAAATGATGAAGAACTGTATGTTCCAGTAGAGCGTGATGGTGAGAGATCGGCCTATCAAGTCACGCCTCGCAGCCCAGGTACCGAGGGAAAGGAAGGAGGGCAGAGAGTAAAGGCGAAGGTGGGTGCATGCCCACCAGTCAGTGACCTGCGGATAGGAGGCAGCCCAATGAAAACGTATACCAGTCTGAGCAGACTGATCAAGGCACCCAAGAGATTTGAGGACTATGACATGGAGACCAGATAAGACTGTTATGTACTTATCCCCACCGACTACCACGGTAGTACATGGACTATTCCATCCATCATTCATTGTTTCCTTACATTTTGAATGTGTAATGCCAAAGAGGGGAGATATGTGGTGACGCGCTCTAGTTGCTTAGAGCATGAGCCCGGGGCATTGTGGGTACATGAGGCGGCCATTTTAGATGCTGCGATGCGAGCAAGCTGCAAGTCGCGTTCCCGGCGCTCGGGACATTAAATCTTTTATAAATTAACAACATGTCCGAGTGCTCATTAGAAACGGACCCTTATAAAGAATGGGTACACCAGATCCTTATTGCACTCGGAGAAGCAGCACCCCACAGCGATGCCCCTCAGCTGCCCCTCAACTGCATGCCTGTGAGCTCTTGGCAGCGGCATATTCGGCAGCACGATGGAAACTGTGTATATGAAGATTAAAGGTGGTAGCAGAATGTCCCTCCTCATCCACTATTTCTTTCTGTCTTTATGTCCCTCCATCTCCTTTCTCTCCCTCCTAACCCCTCTCTCATTATTTCTAACTGCCTCTCACTGTGCCCTTCCTGCAGGTGAGGTTGGCGGCTTTTATGTATTGTTTTTGACAGAGCAGCTACCAGGTGAGGTTGGCGGCTTTTATGTATTGTTTTTGACAGAGCAGCTATATATTGTAAGATTGTAATACCCACAGAGTGGGCCTTGGCTCCGTCTCGTTCAACCTTTGCTTCCCTTACACATCATTCATGTTTATTTCAGTTAATTAAAACCATTTCTTCTACTACCATAAAATGACTACAAAAAACACATACATTTTTGGTGCAAAATAGTGACAGTTAATGTGTTTAAGTGCATACAAATATAAGAAAAGCTACATTTGAGGCTCCTTAAAATTATTTACACAACTTGCTCTAGGGAAAAAAGATAAAATCACAAGCAGTTAAGTCTATTAAGATAAGGACTGTTACCTTAAAATGCATGTGATCATTGCCTGGTCGCATTGTAAATGTCACACTTTTTGTATGCCCACAGAAAAAATACTATTGGATTTATGAATCACAATGCCTTTTGTTAATGTTTTAAAAAACAACACATAAATAAAAGGCTTTGTCATTTACAATGCCAATAGCTCAAACTCTCGCAAATGCGAGACCTATTGCATTGCAAATGCTAGTTACTATACTATTTATTACAAGCATATCTGAATAAAGTATTAAGAAAAAAAGAGGATATTGATTTCCCTATTCCATAGCTTAAATGCACCCATCTGATTAATTATTGTGGTGGTGTCTATGCTCAGCAGTGAATTAATATTTCTGGGGATCCTTACAAGATTTTTCTGTAGCATTCAGCACAATAATTGAGCCTGTGTCAACGTCCTCCTGTATATTTTAAAGAGACAGTCATTAAAATATAAACTTTGTGTCTGTATCTGTTTGTTCTGTTGTCAGGTCTGGCATATTCGCCATGCAGTGTCTGTGTCCGATATGGTCTGTATCTTTTTAGAACTGTGTTGCTGTGTTCCTCTAAATGACAAGTTGTGCTTCGACCAGATAACTTGGCCTATGGTTTTTAGAATCAACATGCAGTTTTTAATTGTGCCAGTAGTTATAAACATATGTCTAGGACCGACTGAGACAGACCTTTTTCTGTTGTTAAGTTCTTGACAATTACATCAAACTTTGAAAATGTCTTAGACCTGTGTACCACTGGATAGGGCGCAACATGTCTTGGTTGATTAAATTGTGGTCTATGATGGCAAAGGGCTACCCTCGGCCCTATACTGGGCCGCGTTATCGGGCTTTGAGAATACCACTGAACTTGCAATATCCGAAAACAAGTTCTTTAGAGACCTTGTTTCTCTTCCAACTCCCACTCTGCTGAAGCCCCTGTATCAGGATATGGGAAGATGTTCCATCAAGGACATTGCACGCCGGCGCCCCCTACTCTTTTGGGCATGCATAAGAAGGACCCCTGAGTTGTCCAACTATGCTGTCTCCCTTAGTGAATTAATAATAGCTGACACAGGAAACAGGATCAAATGGATCACCAACCTCAGACAGCTTCTAACCAATATTGGGTTTGGGGAGGTTTGGGCCAGCCGGATTCCGCCATCCAAGCAGGGCTTAAAAAGTGCCTATTGGCAATGGGTACAGGCAGAAGAGATGCGCAGTCTTAAAATGGGGAAACTCACTGAGATGTTCCTTGAGCACAAACCCATTCGTAAATTAGAATCTTTTCTTGGTTTTATTCAAATACCTAGGGATAGGGCACTCTATCTGAAGATGGGAATAGGGACTCTCCCGCTAAATGAGGTGACAGCAGCCTGGAACCGGCGTAATTCACCATCTGCACCTTGCCCAGGCTGTGTATCTCCTAATGAGTCTCTTGCCCATTTCTTCTTCGCGTGCCCAGCGTACAAGATGGCTAGAGCCAAATGGCTCAAACTAGTCTGTAAAAAGCTTGGTTCCAAGAACTATCGGGTGGCACTACGCATCTTAAAAACTGACACCTCCTCCCTTACCTTTGTCTGTGGTGTGGCAAAATATCTGGGCTGCACATGGCTAATAAGAACAAAGCTATCAGTGAGAAACAGTAGTCCGGCAGCCCCCACACATGTCACCTGATGTACCTGCTGTGATCATTGCTTTTCATGATTTTAATAGAACTTTTTAACTCATTTTTAATTGTAGATGTATGATGTATAGTTGGTCTTATTTATTACACTGTATTATATGTTAAAATATATGAATTCTGGATGTATATGCTCATATGATAAATTTTATCGAATAAAGCTCATACTACCAAATGAGGAGATAACTTTAACTTAAGCATCTGTAATTAGTTCTTGCTAAATGAACAATCAGTCAGGTGTCAAACTATTTCATGAAGTCAATATTTAAGACTCATGAAATTTGCCCAAATATAATTAATAAATTGGACTTCATTACTGAACTACTGAGGAAAAACCTTTTTTTTAAATTAAGCATCCACCATAGAATCAGATTTCTAAGCAACTAGGTTTAGGGCGTATGCATAGATTGATATAAAATCAAGTATTTCACCCACACACAACTGTGCATTAGATGGGTGTAGCTCTTTAAACATTGGTCCTTTCACTGTTCTCACCTGCTATTTGCTTGTGTATCTACTTCTTATATTATCATAATGATAGAGTCAGGCGAATAAAAAAAACTGTCCACTTTCATAGCTGACCAACATCCAGGCTCTACATCTCAAGCTCCCTCTCAAGCTTGTGAAATGTATCATATTTTTCAAATGTGGTTGAATACTGGAAACATTCTCCTTTCATATAACCGTTCTTCAAGCCAATTCTTACTCTCTTCCAAGATCTCCTGTAAGTGAACCTATGGATGTGCCCCTATAGCTCTGCCACCCTGCGACTTTGCTTTGGCTCTGCCTGTGTTCAAGTTGACTTCAGCCTTACCCAGCCAATACCCAGGAGCTTCTGATCTCATCTTGCCACTAATCTGTACTTCTGCCTCAGCCCCATGCTCTCTGTGCTGCTGAAAGGAAGAGTTTTGACCTGCGTCTCGAGGGTTCTGACAGCCTTCATTGATACAGGGAATACGGGGGCGGAAGAGGGGGCGGGGGTCGAGAACAAACAGAATCCAGCCTCTTGGAGTGTGAACGAATCTCACTGTGCAGCTCTGCTCATGTCACTGCCCCTTGTCTGGTGGGGGGAGAGAGTAAAGCTTCCGCCATCTTCTTGCACCACTACCTTTTCCACTACTTCAATCCTGATTTTACACCTGTCACAAGGAAAGATGTTTTTATTTTTATTAGATTAGTACTTCCCAAACCTTTTAGAACCACAACCCAATTTCTACAGCATCATTTTGCGTCCCACCTAGCTTTAATAAACAAGAGTCCGGTGATTTTTTAATGTATTGAGAGCATCGCATCCTAGAGTACTTTCATTTACATATAGCACATTTTCCATTGAAATGGCCACTAAATTTGCCTACACATACAGTTTTACTGATAAAATTATATTGCACTGTGGCACTTTGGAGGAAAAAATCTAAAGATGTTATGCCATTATAGAGCTTTCATATATATATATATTCTGTATTATGCTTGTTTTCATTTTGTTCTCCGAAAAAAAGGAAATTATTTGTTTCAACAGTCTCCTTTTCTTTTCTGGTCTCCTAGGGTCTTCTGGGTAGCTTCCGGTTTTGCTGTTCCCAGCAGTACTCATCCCTCGGAGAGAAGGCAATATTTCAGTAAAGTAATGTGGTCTTTTCTTTCCACTATTAATGCTTTTTATGAGGGGGTGGAAGTGGGGAAGAATACACATCACCCAGAGTAATCCATCACCAGTGTTACGGCGTATTACAAGCACACACAAAAAAAAAAAAAAACGAAACTGTGTGCAAGCCGTCCCAACCCTGGTATCAGAGTGCTTTACTTATTAAATCTTTCCTTTCCCAGGGAGCCCCTAACGCGGCCACATGGGGGAGCCACACTCCTCCGGGGGCGTGGCAGGTCCGCTCAGGTTGTGAATGAATTAAATGAAAATAGCTTGTAGAGCGCGATGGCTACCCTGAGACGTCCCAGCGCTATAGACAGAACATGTATATGGAGAGAGGCCGAGTGTGAAGAGTTAGTTAAAGAGGAAAGTTTTTAGAAGTTTGCGGAAAGACAGCAAGTTGGGTTCTGCTCGTAGCGGGAAAGGAAGAGAGTTCCACAACTTGGATGTGTTATAGGAAAAGGAGCGGCCACCACATCTCGCTCTTTTGACTTTCAGGACGAGGGCGAGATGGGCTGTAGTTGATCAGAGTTGTCTGGGAGGCTGATAGGGGTATATCAGTGATTGACAGATATCCGGGCCGGTATTCCAGAGTGTTCTGTGGGCAATGCACAGGGCCTTGAACTGAATTTGTTCCTGGACAGGGAGCCAGTGAAGGATTTTCAGTCCAGGTTTGGAGGAAAGTCGGCGTGTAATTTGGAGAAGGGTACAAGTGGCACAGTTTTAGATAATCTGGAGTTTGTGGACAGTGGATTGAGGGCCCCCCAAATATAAAGCGTTCCCGTAGTCCAAGGGGGACATAATGAGGCCCTGGACAATAATTTGTCTCGCCTGGAATGGGAGCAGGGGAAGGATTTTGCGTATAGTCTTAGTAGGCCATAACAGGAGGCAGATAGCATCCCTAATTGGTGGTTTAAGTTGAGTGATTGGTCAACCAGATGCCCAGACTTTTTATTTTACTTTTTGGGGGAGGGGGGGGTGAGGCAGGCGGGCCACAATAGGTTGGAGTTGAGTGGGGGGGAGTGTCCCAGAAACATCAGCTCTGTTTTATCTCCATTTAGTTTTAGGCAGGAACGGGTCATCCAGTTAGCTACCTCTTCAAGACAACCGCCCAGATTGGGTGAGACAACTTTTAGCTGGTTTAGAGCCACCACTAGCTGAGTGTCGGCGGCATAGGTGGTAATTTTTATGCCAAAAGGGCGGATGATCTCAGCTAGGGGGCTCAAATATACGTTGAATAAAGTAGGGCTCAGGGAGGAACCTTGAGGAACGCCACATCTGAGCTGGAGACGGGAGGAGGTGGAGTTGGCCTCGAAAACTTGGAACGATCTGCTAAAAAGGACCGAAGCCAGGTGATGGCTTTCCCTGAGACACCTAAGTTGGTAAGTCAGTGGAGCAGTGTCTAGTGGTTTACAGTGTCGAACGCGGCACTTAAGACTAAAAGAATAATCGCTGCGTTTCCTCCCTGGTCAAGAATTCGTCTGGCCTCCTCCGTTACTGCGAGGAGGGCAGTCTCGGTTCCCTGCTTCGGATGAAAGCCTGTTTGGGAGAGCTCAAGCAGATGGTTGGTCTCCAGAAATTCAAACAGAGTTGCGTTAATATGCTTCTCCATGATCTTGCTTAGCCAAGGTAATAGGAGATTGGCCTATAATTGCTGGGGTTGTCTTGGTCAAGAGTGGGTTTCTTTAAGATGGCCCTAACACTGGCATGCTTCCATGAGGGGTGCACTGTGCATGATGCGATGGAGGCGTTGAGTAGATCCAAAATAGTTGGGAGAATGTTATCTATAGCCGGCAACAAAGCTCGTGGGGGTGCTGGATGACCTTGTGCATGTGGGAAATTAGCATGCTGTGGTCAAGGGGGGGAAGGAGTCTAGGTTGGCTGCAAGTACTGGTTCAGGGCTTGTGGGGGACCTCAGGGCTGGGACACACTGGAAGAGTGGGAAAGAGGAATAAATACTTTGTATTTTGTGTAGAAAAAATTCTGGCAGTTTGTTGCAGCATGTTGTGGCGTCAGTTGTGTTAGAAGGTTTCTGAGGGAGTTTAAGCAAGGTTTTAGCGATCCGGTAGATTTCCTTAGGGGCAGATGTGGCGGCTTTAATATTTTCCTCGTAAAATGTTGCTTGGGATGCTTTGATTTTGTTCTTGTATAATTTTATTGCGTCCCTGTACCTGGTTTTACTGAGTGGAGAGTACTCACTACGCCATTTTCTCTCTAGTTTTTTACATTCGCATTTCAGTGCCTGTAGTTTGGGGGTGGACCAGGGAGAAGAAGGGCTGCTGCGCTTGATATGGGAATTTGGCAGAGGGAGTACCTCGTCTAGAGAGCGGTATATCCACCTATTATACTCCTCATTTGCTATGATGGGTTGGTGGGAGGTCTGGAGGTTTCAAGGGCAGGAAGCCAAAGATCTAGGGGGAGTTTGGGCCAGTTACGTTTTTTACGTGTGTTTGGGGTAGGGGGAGAGACTAAATTAGGAGTAACCCAGGAAAGGGGGATCAGGTCGTTTTTCCGTCCATGGGAGCGGGCAAGGAGTTCCTGTGATGAGTTGTGAGCAGTTACTGAAGACCGGGTCGAGTAGATGACCTTTAACATGAGTAGCTTCTACAATTAACTGTTTAAGTTGTAGGGCCGCCAGACTAGCGATTAGTTCCCTAGCATTGTGGTCGGAGGCATTGTCCAGATGAATATTCAAATCACCTAGTACTGAGAAGTTAACTGCGAAGGCAGCTCGGTTGGCTATGATAGTTGGAAGGGCATTAAGAAACTGCCTAAGGGCCCCAGGTGGCCGGTAAATGAGAATCCCAGAAAAGGTGTTAGTGGGGGAAAAATCGATTGCAAAGAAAAGACTTTCGCAGTCTGGAACTGGGTTGGAGGTGCAGTGACAGTTAAGAGGATCCTTAAGAATAATCGCTAGGCCTCCACCTTTGCCGGTAGTCCACTCTCCGGTTCCTTTCTCCTCTCTGGGAGTCCACTCTCCAGCTCCTTCCTCCTCTAGTGGACCAGCTCTGTTGTGTAGACCTCTGATTTTGCGAGCGAGATATCTTCGGTCCTGAATTCCTTGTTGAAAAACCTTTCACCATCTGGTTTCCCTAGTATGTCTTCCTATCTCGAAGATCCCTTGCTACTCGGGACGACGCAGCGATTTTCTTCTGGAAGTCCGCTTTTTCAAGCCTTGGTGCTCAGAGAGCCGGCTATCAGTGGCTCTCTTGACTCTGTGACGGGAGTGGGCATGGATTCCAGGCAGTCGTTTTTAGGTCTTGCCTACGCAGCACGCAAGCGATACTTAGGAAAGAGACCTTTAGCTATCGATTCAGTTTTACTGCCAACTAGGTGCACGCATTGCATTGCTTTCAATGGCAATGCGTGCTGTTTGGCGATTCCCTTGCAGGAGAGAGCTTTCAAAACTTCTGTTTGCAATTAGCAGATGGTTCCTGCTCGCTCCCGCAAGGGAAACAGGCGCAGGCCCCCTCCTCTCTCCCCTCCCCGTGCTGCCTCTCGTCAAACTTGTTTACTTTGAGCGCAAGGCGCACACGCTTGTTTTAAATGTTTTCAGTTCAGTTTCCAATAAATCAGCAAAGACACACCGTTTCTTTATCAAGAGCATGAAATGTATATGTACATCACATTGATGCTGCTTATTCGAATGTCACTGGAACAGGTTGACTACTCGTTGCTAAGGGAACAGCCCAGCCTATCTCGAGCCAGTGTTTGATTCTGTGGATTCAAGGGCACATCCCGATGTTGGTGCTGAGGAGGACGTTTGATGCAGAGCGCAGCTCAGCTCCCAGCCTGTGCGAGCTCAGCACAGAGCGCAGCAGCATGCAGGGCTCACCCAGGCACCTTTCGGCTGTGCACGCCCTGAACACCTTCATGCAGGGCAGGAGGCACTCTGCCATGGAGATGGTACACTGAGTGCTGCAGAGACGGTGGAGCTTGGTCATAGAGGAGCTCTCGTCTTCCACGCACATGGTGATGATGACCGTGGCATCTGTGGACAACATGGAGGTGCCCACCAGCCTCAAAGAGTCGAAAAGTAACTTTTTGTTTATTTTTATCTACTAGCGCTTAAGTGTCAATGATTCAGACACCAGGCACTAATTTAGTGCTCCTACCAAGGCGGTTTGATGGAAACTCCATTCAGTTGCAAAAGTATAATATTCGTTGTGGTTCTATTGCAGTAAGCTCGAGGCGCCCAACTTCAAATTACACAAAAGTGGGCGAGCGCTTGCGGCATGTAATTCCGAGGCACATGAAGTGCTCGATGACGGTCGGAGGCCGGGCGTGAAAGTACGAGAACCCAGACCAATGGAGCGAAGAGGAGCAAGCCGTGAAGGGGCTGTACTCCTCATGGTAAGGGCATATCACAATACCAACTATGGCGACCCAGCTGAGTGCAAAGAAAGACTTCATATAGTGACAGCCGTTATGAAGAAAGGAACTGTTTCTTTTATGCTGTTTTCACATTGTTATAGATGAAAAGAGGTGCATTTATTTCCAATGTATTAAAAATGTCTATGTTGCTGAAAGAAAAATTCATCTTTAAAGTTCCTTCACAATGCGCTTTATTGTTATAAACTCATCATCATTCTAAGCTCTTTCCAAGTCTTGAAGAAAATTTCTGTGTCATAAACACAAGAGTGATTCACTCTGGCTCAGTAAAAGGAGCAGAGAGATGTGCAATAAAACGAAGTTGCTAAAATTTAAGTGCATTTGAAGTTTAGGCTGCAGGCGTGCATCCTCAAAGTTTTAGGGTCTAGAGTTCACATGTGAGCATTCTGTGTGGACTTTTGTCCTACAAAGTCTTGCACTGAAAGAAACTGTTTATTTATGTATTTTATTACTGCACACTAGTGTGCGCCAAGCCAGAAAGGCACCAGAGCACTTTAGATTGAAAAGCAGTGTCACATTAGTTGTCAGAAGAAAAATGATAGCGACAAATAACACGAAATGCTAGCAATCATAAACACTACAGAGCTTCATGTGGCTTCTTGTATAGTATCACTCCATGGCAATTCGTGGATGTGAACATCCTAAAAATGTGCTGCCCTACATACTCTGGATTTTATTTTGTCGTTACCATGAGGGCCTTTGACCCGCTCACGCTCATTCATTGCTTCCTGGTGCCCTCCCTTGAATCACCCCTGTCCCTCTCCTTGCACCAGTGCCATTTTGTCTATGTGTTTTCTTTTGTTACAATAAGGTTGATCACTATTTCAGAATAGTAAGATAAAAATATCAAAAACAAGCATTGGCATAGCCAATAGGTCTCACCTTTAGGACCTTATAAGTGTTTAGTTATGCAGCACAATATCCTTGGTGCAACAACATTAACTGTTGCATGGCTAAACACTTATAAGGTCCTAAATGCGTGACCTATTGGCTATGCCAATGCTTGTTGTTTAAGGAGACGTCCTTCTCGGAATGCCCGTCTTCGCTGAGGTAAGCGGTGTGTGTGGTGGTCTGTGAACAGAGAAGAGGAGAGATATGAGGGGGAAGTACGTCTTTGTCTCCTCTCTCTTCCATCTTCCTGCTGAGTCTTGTAACTTCGTGACACACCCCTTCCCCATACATTTTCCCATCGGGGAAATGAGGAATACAAGAGAGAAAGTCTGCATTCCTGTTATCAATGCCCTTACGATGTTTGTCCTCAAACACAAAAGGTTGTAGAGATAAAAATCAATGCAAAACTCGGGGATTGTTACCCTTACTGCAGCTCAACCATTGCAAGGGGGCATGATCCTTATACTGAGTAAAGGAGATCCCTCCAGGTAATAGCGTAGTTTATATACGGCGCATTTGATGGCGCGACATTCTTTCTCAATAATTGGATATTTCTGTTCCCGTGGATATAATTTATGGCTGATAAAGAGAACAGGGACATCGGTACCATCATTAGATTGTTGGGAGAACGGCCCCTAGTCCTGTTTCAGAAGCGCCTGTTTGAGGGATGAAGGGTTTGTTGAAATTGGGGGATATCAAAACGGAGCTGGAGGTTCTGGCTCATTTGAGCTCTTGAAAGATCTGTTGTGCGGAATGTGAGGGATGTATCTGGTCCATTGTTTTTACCTCTTTTTTTAGGATATCGGTTAAGGGAGTTACAATTTTAGAATAACTGGGTATGAATCTTCGGTAATACTCAAGTAGACCTAGGAAGGCTCGAACTTCTCTTTTTGTGGCTGGGAATGGTGTGCTCAGAATCGCTTTGACTTTTTCTTGTTGAGGTTCAATGATTCCATTCCCCAAGAGTACCTGGTTTTATTGAACCCTACTTTGGATTTATTTGCATTGCTGTGGAATCCTGCTGTCTTTAGGGCCTGCGCCACTTTCTGACAGGGTAAAAGGTGTTGTTCCCAGCTAGGGCTGAATATCATAATATCACCCAAGTGGGCTGATGAGTAGGATTGGTGATTATGGACTACTCTAATCATAAGCCTTTGGAAGGTAGCTGGGGCATCATGTAAGCCAAAAGGCAGTACCGTGAATTCATATAGGTCTGCAGGGGTGATAATGGCGGTGTTTTACTGGTCCTCAGCTCTCAGGGGTACCTGTCAATAGCCTTTTGTAAGATCGAGAGTGAAGATGTATTGGGCCTCTCCCAGTTTTTCAATCAGTTTGTCGATGCTAGGGAGGGTATAAGAATCAAATTTCGAGATGGCATTGACGGCTCTAAAATCGATACAAAAACTAATCAAGTCATCAGGTTTCGGTACTACTTTGACCGGGGAAGACCAATCGTTGTGCGATGGTTTTATAACCCCCATTTCCAGCATTTTCTCTATTTCAGTACGGATAGCGTTTCGCTGGGTGGCTGGAATTCGATAAGGGTACTTTTTTACCACCTTCCCTGGAGTAGTGATTATGGAATGTTCTACTAGGGTTTTCCTGCCTGGGAGGTTGGAAAAGATAGAGGAAAAAGGAGTTAGGATTTCCTAAAGGGAGGATGTCTGCACTTCGGTTAATATCTCATTTATAACTAATTGGTAAAAGAGTGGATAGATGTGGGTGGTTCTCCGGGATGAGCAGATTAGGATTTTTAGGAAGGGGTCCTAACCACTTTTTAAGGATATTTATATGGTATGTCTGTTTTTTTTGTTTTGGTGAGATCTATAGCCTATAGGTCATGAGACCGATCTTTTCTATGATCTCATAGGATCCCTGCCATTCTGATCCTGTTTTGAGTAGGGCTTTAGGTAGGAGGATTAATACCCAATCATGGACTTTTAGATGTCGCCATCTTTCCCCTGTTATATAACGTCACTTGCCGTATCTGTGCTTTCTCTAGGTTGACACAGGAAAATTCCCGTAGTTTTCAGATGCGTGTGTAAAATCCTTGGGTGTAGTCTAGGAGCTTTTGGGTTTCTTCTGGTTTCTCCTGGTCCCATGCATCCCTTGTCATCCCCAGAAGTGTTTGGATTGCCTCCCATAGAGAAGTTCGAAGGGGGAACTACTGAGACTTCCCTGTATCTGACTCCTGATGACAAAGAGAGCAAGGAGCAGAAGTAAATCCCATTCCCCCCTCTTCAGTTGCTAACATCTTCTTAAGAGTAAATTTGAGTGCAGCGTTATACCCCTCACACAGGCCACCCATTTGGGGGTGGTTACAGAGGTCCTTATATGGGAGATATGCAGGGTTTTACATATCTGCCCCATAAGCCAGGAAACAAAGGGGATACCCTGATCTGTTAGAATTTCTTGAGGAAACCCCAGCCTGGAGGAGAGTTCTAATAGTTTATCACTCATATTAGCAATTGTAGGGATGCGTAAGGAAAAAGCCTCCAGATACTTTATTGCATAATCGACGATTGCCAATGCGTACATATTCCCTTTTTTGGACCTAAGGAGGAAGCCTGTTAGGTCCATACCCACTCTTTGAAAGCGTTTTCAAATGAACTGAAGCGGTTGTAATGGAACAGGAGGGGTTTTGTAGGGATTTTTCATTTGGCACACCTCCTGACAGTAGTTGGTTATGTCAGCTAGGATACCGGGCCAGTAGAAATGCCTTAGAACATTTTGAGTGGTTTCCATGTCCTGCAAACAAATGTGTGTGGGGAAAAAAGTACCTGTTCAGGGAAGCTCTGGGGTACCAGTAAATGAGGGGGTTAATTCTGTCTCCTTATTTAGTACAAGAGATCATTCTTGACCTGAAAGTGATGGGTAACAGGGAGGGGAGGTAGGGTTCCTGGCCTGTTGTCACGCTCCCTGGAGTGTAGGACCATGGGTTTGGGAGTATCAAAAGCGTTATCACAAGCCCAGGGGGCCTGTGTGAGATGCTTTGGGGCTGGTAAAGACTTAGCCCTTTGATCTTTTATTTTACCCCGGAGGAGGCTAAGAAACTCGGGATTGTCTATTCCTAATATGGGTTTCTCAGGAAAGTTGCTCATTACTCCAACTTTTACCTGCATAGTGGTCCCACCTATAGTTTTAATGGGGACTAGGGCTGTCGGATACATTTTTACATCACTGTGGACACAATGTATAGGTATCTGGTCTCTGTTCCTGATCGTTAACTCTTCTATGAATGCTGTCTGTATGACTGACTGGCGACGGCCAGAATCTAATAAGGCAGAGAGTTCTTTTCCATTCACGAAGATACTTACATAAAAAAAGAGCCTAGCTCCTCTGAATATAGAATGGATGCAGGCAATTAGCTGATGTCCATTGGTTCTTCAGTGGTTTTCTTGTCTGGACCGAATCTGGCCATATGTCCCCAGTCCCCACAGTCAAAACATTGTGGTCCTTTAGATGGGGGGGGGAACTGGTTTGGCTGTTTGGGTTTTTGCTAGTTCTGGGAGTGATTTGGGGTTCCTCTTTTCGACCCTCGTAGGTCCTTACGTCAAGCGAGATGACTTTTCAGTCTCCCAGGGAGAAGATCTGGTTTGAGCCTGTGCAAAGGTAGCTGCCATGTCGACAGCCTGTTCTACCGTGAGGTGTGTTCTGTCACAGCCAACTTTGTGTGAGATATGGCAGGGCTTCTAGGTACTGTTCCAGGTATATGACGGCCATTATCTCCTCTTTGCTATACTCTTGTGGACTGAGCCATTTGTCAGCTGCGGCTTTTAGCTTGAAAAAATAGGGTCTTCCGATTATCCGCAGGAGAGCCCGACCCATTCCTAAACCTAACCCTGTAAGCTTCTGTATCCATACCGAGATGATCCAGTATAATTTCTTGAATCTCCCTGTAGAGAGTATTACCAGAGGCGTTAGCCACCTGGTACGCAGCCTGGGCCTCACCAGTTAAAAGAGGAGCCAAAAAAATTACCACTTCGTCTTAGGCCATCCACAAGCTTTAGCTGCCCGTGTGAAATTTTGCAGAAGTGCATGAAGGTCCTCTCCAGGAAGATATTTCTGGAGGATAATATTAGGATACCCGGTTTGACCTCTATGATGGTTTTGCAATCTGTAGTTAGCTGGAATTGGTCTTCTGCCACCTTGTGTATACATTCGACTTGTTACGTCATTGAGCTTTCAAATAAGTCCTGATCGGCCTAGGCTGAAGTCATTTGTCTCTCCAGTGCCCATTCTGATTTTTCTTGCCCTCTGATTAATTGTTGAATGGGGTTCTCCATCTTTGATGTCTAATGGAGGGTTGCCCACAATCTCCACCACATGTGGCTCCTTGGAGGAAAATAATCAAAGGATGTTACACCGTTATAGAGGCTTCATATATATATTCTTTATTATGTTTGTATTCATTTTCGTTGTCAGAAAAAAAAGGAATTATTTGTCTCAACAGTCTCCTTTTCTTTCCTTGTCTCCAAGGGTCTTCTGGGTAGCTTCCTTCTTTGCTGGTCCCAGCCGTACTCATCCCCCGGAAAGAAGGCAATATTTCAAGAAAGTAATGTGGTCTTTCCTTTCCACTAATATTGCTTTTTATGAGAGGGAGGGAGTGGGAAAGAATGCACATCACCCAGAGTAATCCATCACCAGTGCTACGGCATGATTACAAAATAAAATAAAAACAAAGCTGTGTGCAAGCCTTCCCGACCCCGTATCAGAGTGCTTTACTATTTAAAACTTTCCTCCCGGGAAGATCCTAAAGTGCCCATGTACCTGGGAGAGCCACGCTCCTCCGGGGGCGTGGCGAGTCAGCTCGGGATGTAGTCCACTTTCTGGCTCCTTCCTCCTTTCTGGAAGTCCACTCTCCAGCTGCGTCCTACTCTCGGGAACCTGCTCCGTCGCGTGGACCTGTGATTTTGAGAGCAGGGTGTCTTCGGGCCTTGATTCCTGATTGAAAAACCTTTCGCTGTCCGGTTTCCCTTGTATTTCTTCCTGTCTCGAAGATTCCTCGTAACTCGGGACACGGCCGTGATTCTCTTCCAGAAGTCTGCTTATCAAACCTCGGTGCTCAGAGAGCCGGCTAACATTGACTCTCATGACTTTTTGATGGGAGTGGGCTTGGTTTCCAGGAAGTAGTTTTTGTTAAAGGTGATGCCCTCCTCAGGATGCAGGTCTTCCCTGAGGTAAGTGGTGTGTGTGGTGGTCTGTGAATAGAGAAGAGGAAAAATATGAGGGGGGAGTACGTCTTCGTCTCCTTCCCTCTCTTCCGTCTTCCGTCTTCCTGCTGAGTCTTGTAACTTCATGACATGCACATAAATGATAATGTGTGGAAATGGATTTCAGTGAATATTTATCATGTGTGCATCACCAAGTGTCCTGATTTGTATTGATCCTATTAAAATCTTTATTTCCATAGGCCATCAGAATTTCCAAAAAAGTGCTTCATTTTTGTTTTACCAGACTGTTGAATGTGTACAGTTCATTTACAGCTATACAAAAAAAATTGACATCCACCAGATTTTCCTTTCCAACTCCCTGTAGGACTGCAAGATGGTCACAAAATGCATTTTACCTTTCTTTCTCTAACTGTTAAGTGAGAGGAGTTTGTGAACTCCAATCTCCATGTTAAAAAAATAAGCGCAATTTGTCAGAAGACGTAGACTGGCATTTGACCTCTGTCTTGGCAGTGCAGCAAATGTGACAAGATAAATACACAATTTTAAAGACATCATGGCCCACAAAAAATTGACCCATCTGTGGCTTCTGACCCACAGTTCGGGAAACACTTTAATATTAATAAGCCATTTATAAAGTCCATAGCTGCTTCGACAGAGGTGTCCCAGTGCTGACACTATCTAACTACCAAGATGAGCAGAAGACTTAACGACAAAACTGGGCTACAAATTGTGTGATAAGCTCAAAGGCTAATGGTAGCCTGTGGTAAAAGCAATAGTAGAGGCAAGATAATTAGATGATGGATTGGGAGAAGAAGACGTGGACAGGTACTCTCATTTAGAGAAAAGCGTAATTGAATTTCATTAGGCTACCTGCAACAGGCTTCAAGCTTCAAAGAAGTAAGAAAAATATATCAAATACAATAAGAGGAACATAATGATTAAACGATTTATGTGATCAATTAAAAGTAGCATGTTAAAAACAAAGTTTAAAAATTATTAAGATGGTAATAAATTACAGGTGATAATCTGTCCCGGGGCCTTTTAGTCCAAACTTTTTATAAGCGAAAAAGAGATAGTGGCGATATGAACGAAATCCTGCAGGCAAAAGTACTATGCACGTATAAATGAACTAGACACCTATTTGTGACCATGCCATACTACCACTATGGCAAGGAGATGGAGGGTCTTTAGAGAGGGACATTTGATTGCTATTCTGTCATCTATATTTTTATTATGTTGCTCTTCTTTTAAAAAGAAATACAACTTATTTGAAATGTAAAGAGATATTTTCCTGAATGTAAGCTCCGTAAGTGTTTAATCTAATTACATTCCAGATGCCCTGACAAATCATTGAACAAGAAGGGATACTAACAGAGATCGAAGAATTTCCTTGCATACGGCTATGCAAGTGTCTCGATCCCATCAAGATTGTGAGACAATGCATAATGGAACACATGGGGTCTATTGCTTATTTCCCTGTTTGTACCACGGCGCACCTTCAAATAGATGCGCCATGCGAGAACAAGGTAAGTGCACCCTATTTGGTTGAAGGCGGGGCCCTTAGTGCAGCAGTGAACTCAATTGAAATACGGAGCGGCAGCTTCAAAGCCTCTCTGTGTTTCACAAAGCAGGTAGGGCCCACCTGCAATTTCAAGAGGTGCAAGTGATCCCCCTGCATGCGGGTGCAGTGAGTGACAGTAGCTGCCTGCATGGGGATGTGTTAGGGTCCATAGGACCTCCTTGACCTCCTCCAGAGGGGTGTCATCAGGGGGCGCACTGACATGGTAATTCAATGGTTATACAACAAGTAGTGCCTGTCAAATGTGCTTCTTACCCAGGGCTCGAGTCGGGGTACCACACGGGTGGACGGCGTCCCCCCACTTATTTTACCGGAGGGACACAGTCCCTCCTACCAAACAGCTGGACTTCACTCTTGGCCTCTCTGGGACGAGTAGCTCGGCACCTTTCGTGACGTCACTTCCTGTCGTGACATCACTTCCGGTGACAGCGCCCCCCACTTCTTTTTTTACGACTTGTGCCCTGTTCTTACCTCTAGAAACAGGGGAGCCAACTATTGGAGGGCTATTGCTTGGTCCGACACTGCCACCCAGCTACGTGCTGCTGCCCACTGAAGTGCAAAGGTCTCATCGGGTAAGGGTGCCAACCCCCTCTTCGGGCTGGAAGTGGACTGTGGCCCAGATAGGCTGCTGAAGCAGGCATCTGATATTGAGCAGGTGCTGCCTCATCCTCTGGGGCCGCTGAGAGGGGCCGGAAAACATGACATCAACCATGAGGCTGAAGTTCAGGAAAGGACAGTCTGCCACTCAGGGGCTACGCCAAACAGCAGCTGCTAGACTAGCCCAGGAATAGGGCATGAAGGCCAGGTTCACTTGTGTGGTGCTTGTACTGGCAGGGGGAACACTCGTGCTTGGGACTCCGGGAGAGGGTCAGAGCCTTCCGTAATTCTCTCTCGTGGCCAGCAGGCAGAGGAGGAAATGTCAGAAAACAAAAGAGACCACAGAGCCTTGTCAGCTGCCAAACACATGTTTAATTTTGTTGTTCTGTAATCTTCATCTGTCGGTTTCGATCAACCTCACAAATTTGACACAGTAACACCTCCTGCTTACTTATTGGCTATCACCCACAACCATCAAGCAGGACTATCCAATAAATGATTTTCTGAGAAAAGTGTAACGTTGACCGAGCCTCTTTAATTGGGCACTTCTACGCTTTTTTTAGCTGGCAGAATGCTGTTGGTCCTTACATAACAGATGGCTATATCCACCATCAGTGTACCCGCTTTGATGTTCTTTACGTATGGGGCCAACCAGGGCAATGTGGTAAAGTAGCCAAGAACTGATTGGAGGGCAAGAGTAAGGGTAGAGGATTCGCTGAGTGTTCTTACAAATCTGTGCATTGATGATTGCATTGAGAGATCCAGACCGGAAAACAGTGTGTCGTGCTCCAGGGACCAGGCTGCTTTACTACTGATTTCGTGACAATACCTGATAGTAAATACTTGCAGAGGGGCGGGGGTTCCACTCTTTAGCCTTTATTGGTACTGATTTTGCAGACCACGGATTGGTTTCATATACCTTGTCACTCACTGTTTGGTTTGACACTCAGAAACAATACCAGACTCCTTTAGCATGTAGGTACATAGCAGAATTTTCTATGTGTTGCATTTAATTCAGCATTTCAAGATATAGCATGTTCCCAAAATCTTATTGACGTATTCTCAATAACGACTCCTGTTTGGATGGGATCGGCTGGTGTGGTTCTGTCTTTCACTTGTTAGTTTCCTGCTTGTCATTTGTTTGAGTCCAACATGTGCTCTGTCTGTGGGTGGGGGGGAGGGGCATGGGATCAGTAAGGGTTCCCGGCTCAGCTGATATAAGTAGGGGTGGCCCAGCACTACTCCGCCCACTCGCTGAACTCTGCAGAATTCGGCTAGGTTGTTTGGTAACTCCGTGGAATTCCACAAATTGAAACTCCGTGAGCTCTGCTCAGACCTAATAACCTCATGTTATTGGCCAAAAAGTTGGAGTTGGGTGGTATTTATTACAATCGATAAATTCTGCCGAAGCCTAGTCAGATTTTATGAGGTGTGATAAATATCACTGTATTTGCAGGCTACTCTTAAGGATGGCCTTAGTGTTTCTTTATGTTTAGTCAGCTCCGTTCTTTTGCCCCCACGTTTATAATTTTGATACCTAATGTGACCTCATGCATACACATTTACAAAGATTACAGTGCTATCAAGCTACTTTTAATAGTACTGTGATTCTATTTTGAAACCAACTTTTTATTACCGAATTACTAATTCTTCCGTGTCTTCACAAATGCATTTGCTAGTACAGATATAAACAAAGGGGATTATTTAGTAATATTTTAGTTGGACGCTTTCATGGCGTGAAGTGGTACTAAACAACATTGATTTATCAAAACATATCTTTGATTTGATCACAATTAAAAAGGCCCAACTGCGCAGCACAGAATTGTGCAGTACATGTGCAATCTTTACTCAATACAGGCTAAAATCTCTCTTCTATGCTCACCAGTAAGTTATAAACCTCAAATCATGAATTATATGAATATTTGCATATGTTTGTACAGTGATTTGTCTCAAACATTTTCATTAGACATAAATCTGTGAAGGACAACGGAGGCCAATATTACATTCTTTATGTGAGATGCATAGAGATACTTAAAATACAATCAAACAACATTTCACATTGGGGATAGGAGTAAGAAGTGGTCAAACAAACATGTTATTTTGTATGGGCTACATCACAAAGGCACAGAATTACAAGCAAGTTGTGAATGCAGCTGCATTGATAACCTCACTCTTATCACTATAATGGATCCAAAAATGTTATATGTCTCCTGTTAGTCTTGGATTGCTGGCGCAAGGTGGAGGTCAATTTGTCAGAAAGTGCACTCCGAACTCTGATCATTTTTTTACTATACATTCTTTTCTGGGCATTTTTTGCATGATTTAACTCAAATGCTAAGGCAACTACATTTGACACCCAGACAGAAGCGTTTTTCATGTGACAACTGATTCAAATTTCTCTAAGTGATAAGAATAATTGATTGCTTTTTCTTTTTATGCACGCTACGCACTAGCAGCATTTTTAGATAAAGATGAGGAAGATTAAAGAATAGTCATAATTTAGAATTCTAAGATAATTATTCAGGTGCATTGAAATCAAGATAAATATAAAATGAGTGGCATGGGTTTTAAGTATGATGATGTCCCGCCCACCACTTAGCTGCTCTAATTGGCACACAAAACAGTGCAGCCGCCCTTCCAAGGACAATCTTCGCAAATCTAGAACTCCAGCAACTCAAGCACAGTTCCGTGCCTCATACATTAAGAATCTTGAGACATGTGAAACGTTTTTGATGCAATTTTTGGTAATAATGTAGTTTTACAACATTTTTAAGTGGAAAGATAAATTCCCTCTACATGTTAGAGGGGTGGCAATGGTCTCAAATGTAGCCCTATCAGCACTGTAGAAGGAGAAACTTGAGAATATAACAATACAAACAAAATTCCATCAATAATATGGTTTCCCTACAATATACAACAAAAGGAAATTACTCTCTTAGATATATTGTTCACTGAACTAATTAGTCACATGGAAACAAACATGTGCTAAGCCCAGGCCAACATTGTGTAATTTCCTTTGTGAAAATTACTTGAAAAGCCTGAGAATACTATTTTTGCGAGAAAAACATTTTTTGACCCATATGTCTAAAATGGATACTAGCATGCAATGTGTACGGACAATAGTAAAAATGACACCTACAAGTGACCATTTTGAAGGGTGTGGCACTCCAGACTGCAGCCTGCATGTACCTGCCTGTTTCCTACCCTTCCCAGTCCAATTAACAATTTTCCAACCCACCTGCCCAAATGTTTTAATATTATTTTTACATTCTGTCTGGTTTCTCTGCACCTGTGCTTTTATTTTTATTTTTCACCCTGCCTGTCTGTTTTTTCAGGTTTGTTTCCCAAATCTTGAAACCTCAGTCATGGTAGAGGCAGGCTGCTGGTCCCTGTCCAGAATGTGCTGCACGTGCAATATGTTTTCTAAGGAGGGGATGGAGACTGCACTATTATTTTATGTACTGTGCCATATCCTCCTTATTTTGGTGGCAGGCACAGCAAGGGGTATAACCTTGCCAGGCCTATGCTACACTTGGAGCATCACAGCATAGCATGCAGCACTGCATCTGAATCAGACATACCCAGTATCAGGTCCTACACCACTGGGTCAACGCAATGGACTAAAAGCAAAACATACTTGACCTGCTCGTCATAGAGGTGGCAGTGACAGATACATTACGCTTAACATTTTTTAATGTGTATTTATATTACTTTGCAGGAAGCATTACTTTAGAGGTTTTCAGTGACCTGTTTATAATGTAGAGAAAGATAATATTACAATTCCAAACTATAAGGCCACTTTAACCATTGTTTTTTGCACAGTTTCCTCATCAATACTTTTACTGCAAATGTTGCAGTGATATTTTCAATGATGTCATTGAAGATGTCATAACTGATGTAATATATCAGGTATTTAGCAGTGCATGGCAAGGATATGAGTTATAGTTACCTTAGGGCACAGGTTATAGTTTGTTGAGATAAGTACAACTATAACTGCTGAATTTCTATAGTTTTATGTGTGTAGAATCTGAACCTAGCTATAACGTCCCTGTAACCTCATCCCACAACCAGTAGTATGCCAGGAGGAGTGGTTGCAGAGTGGTAGAGAAAGAGGGCAAGCCCTCCGACCAGCTGTCCGCAATCCATCTGTGTGGGCTTTAGTTATGGTGACAGTAGTGGTTCTTGGACCCCAATGATCCTCAGCATTCAAGGGGACTTCACTCCCAAACCAGGAGTGCACCAAGAGGTGTGTTTGCAGACTGCAAAAAAAGGGGGTCCTTCAACCTAATCTCAGCAATCCCATTGTGTAGGACATACTAGTGGCAACTGGAGGGATTCTTGGCCCCCAAAGGCTCTAAGAATCCAAAGGAATTTCATCCCCCAACAAGTAGTGTGCCAGGAGGAGTGTTTGCAGAGTGGTGCAGAAGGGGGGGGCGTGGCCTCTGACTGGCACTCAGCAATCCCACTGTGTGGGACTTATCAGAGGTAACAGGATGGGTTCTTGGCCCCAAGAACCCTCAGAATCCAAAGAGACCTCATCCCCCAACAAGTAGTGCACAAGGAGACACGTTTTCAGAATGATAGACAAAGGGGCGAGCCTCTGTGAGCTGCATTAGGATTTGCGGTTCTACAGAGGACAGGGTGGCTCCAAGCACTGTGGGGATCCACAGATTCCCATGCATTGAGAAAAAAGCATTCAAAGTCAATGAATTGGTCTTTATGTTTCCCTCTGGGACCCCTCTAACCACAAATGTGGTCAGGGTACGTCTGCCCAGACCCCTTTATTCAGTTTACACAAAAGAGTTCAGCCCTGGGGACCATTTATCAAGAAATAAAATGTCAACCGTATCTTCTCTGCCAGGTTGCGGCCAGCCAATCGGATTCTTTCTTTGGCACAAGGATCCACGGATCGACCCACAGTCGATCATTGTCCCTATATATCTATATATTCTTTTACCTCTAATATCTCTAAAATGAGTGAATGGATTTACACCAAATCACAAAAAGCATGCTTTATGGACCAGGTGCCAGCTTTCTGACAAATTTGGTATAATTCCGTTCAAGCAGTTAGAGCTGTAGTCGGGTTCAAAATCCCTACAAAAAATGCATGGGGAAAATGCATTTTGGGACCCTCTTTTTTCTCTGCCCATGCTTGACGGATCACCCTGAAACTTTCCATGCAGCAGCTGAACAACATAAAGCATAAACTATTACTACCTACTGGCGACAGCCAGTAGGTAATATATATATTCTGCAGTTATAGTTATACTTATGACAACAAACTATAACTCATGCCCTAAGGTAACTATTACTCGTGCCCTCGCTATGCACTATTTCTCATTATTAATTTAATTGCAAATGTTGCAGTGATATTATCAATGATGTTATAGAAGATGCCATGACTGATATATTATGTAGGGTAATTGGCTATGTATGGCCAGTGTGTGAGTTACAGTTACCTTAGGGCATGGGTTATAGTTTCTATAGGTAAGCGTAACTATAATTGCTGAACTTCTATGGTTTTGTCTGTGTAAAATCTGAACCTATCTATAACGTCCCTGTAACCTTTGGGTTTTTGTGAATTTCTTTTTAATTCTATTCCCTAACTATAACATCCCTGTAACCTTTGATTTAACAAGCAGCAATAATAATTTTCAGTGTGTGCGGTCACTGTCTGTGCCTTCCCGTGGTGCATTTAGGGCTGTGATAATACCTGCTAATATTTATTGTGAGATTCTCATTAGGAGGTGGTGCTGTTTTTCTTTTGTTTCGATGTGCATGGTTTTACCAGGGTACTTTGGATGGCTCTGGGTGAGAGTTGTTTCTGTGCCAATTGTTTGTGGTGGTAACTGGTAAAGGGTATTTGAGATTCGTAGTAGAGGTCTCCAACTTGTAAGCCACTTAGCGACCAGACACTGTGAGGAGTTTCTATACCTATGCTCAGCTCTAAATATAAACAGAGACCCCCACCATCACTAACAACCTTCCTTCCCTGAAGCTCCCACACTCTCAGCACCACTGGTCCAAATACCATGTAAATCTATCAGGGATTTTTATATAAATGATTAAGTTTTGCAGCAGCATCCTCTCTCCCAGGGTGAAACTTCTGCCCCTCAGCTGAGCTCGACATCAGGTAAATTAAGAATATGTTTTCAATTGAAAATGCCATTTTTAACCCAAGTGAGCTGAACAGGAATGCACCAGGAATGTCTTGACCAAACACGCTTCCAATCTTCCTACTTTTGTTTGCTATCCCCTTGCTTCCTCCACACTCACCACCCCAACCTACCACAATGTGGCCTCTACACCAGGAGGCAGGGACCACAGATGGACTTCTTCTGCAACCTCCGCCTTAGATACCATGTTAAAAGGAGTGACAATTCAAAGTGCTGCTGAGATGCCAGCACACTGGGTGGCACAGGACCATGACCAAACAGCCCACTGTCAGCATGCCTTTCCAGCTGCGTGGTTTTAGGAAATGGGAACCACAACGTGAAATGATGAAATGTGAAGCAATATTCATTTTCAGCTAAACCAGGAGTTAGTTGTATAAAAGTGTAAATGAGTGGGAAGAGGCAAAGTCACTACATATAACATTTCTCTCCATAAATACTATTTATACAGGCTCCCTTGAGCCGGTAAAGGTGACGACCTTGAGATCTCGCACCTGCGCGCCATGAGCGGTATCTGGACCTACGAATATTTTCGGCAACCCATGCAGCAACCCCGTGCACACGCCTAATCCCTGCTGACGAGCGTTAATAAAAGCGAAACACGTGTCCAGGTATGGCAAGCACATCAGTGAACACCCTCAAGATTCAAGACTCGGGTAAAAGCGCACCCGCTAATACCTACTACATCAACCATCATGCTCCGGGGTCACACGTTGATGGGACGAGCAGTGTGCGACCTCATTTGGAAATTTCTCTTCATAATTTGTGGGAAATAAATACGTTTTATCCATTTGTATGTGTTATTCTGTGTTGTTGACAAACAAATTTGTAAATTATGAAATTTACGTGAAATTTGAAAAAGCAGAGGTCTCACGCAGTCACCCCCTCTTCCTGCCACCAGACACTGCACACATCCAGCAAGTATTAAATAGATTTATATATATATATATATATATAAATAGATATCCTTGTGTGATGCTCAGCAAGTGGAAACCTTGTATAAAATAACTGGATCACTTTCAGTCAGGACCACATGCCCACGCGTGTTTGGTGAACCCAAGGCATTATGCGTTATAAGTTATCATTTTGTAAGCGATCTACCATAATATGTTGTGTCTTATGATTGTTATCCCATAGTCATTAGAAAAGACTCTTTCTGGACCAAGATCTAGCTTTTTGCTAAATTTGATGTAATTCCATCCAGCAGTTTGGACTGTAGTCGTGTCTAAAATCCTGATGGTAAATTGAATGGGGAAAACAGGTTTTGACCCCCTCTCATTCTAAGCCCCCGCCTGACCCATCACCCTGCAGCTTTCCAGACAGTAGCTGAACTGCGTTGGTGCACCAGTTTTGAAAATTTTGATGAAGATTCATCAAACTGCGCCAAAGTTATTAGCAAAACAAAATATGCTCTTCCTATGGAAACTGGGTCCTAACTAGAGCTACCTAGTGGTGATCTCCTGTACTTTTATATATTATTTTTGGGTTTTCTAATAACTTAAGCATCATTTGGCAAATCGTCATGAACTTTCTCAGTGTAATTCGCTAGATATCCTAGGGATCTCATTAGGAGGACCGGGTAGAGGGGGAACCCTTGACATATTTAATATATATGCTAGAGGCACCAAAGGTGGTTCCCTATCCCCCACAATTACACTACTTGAAGGGGTACTTAGAGATTGCCGTGATGGCACGCAGGTACTCGTCGCGGTGACTTTAATTGCACATTCGAGCCCCTTGCGACAGAGGACATTCTGGATCTCAACGAGGATGATGTAAAGAGGGGTATACCAACGTTAGCAATCCAACCCATAAAAAAGTGATCGCAAAGGGCAATTCAAATACACGCTCTGACCATGGAGTTTGGCCTAAGAGCAACAAATGGAAGAACAGCCTCGGACCCCCTAGGCGCTCACACATACAATAGGCCAAACCATACGTCAAGGATAGATTATATCCTCCTTGATGCAATGCTTTGGTAAAATGTTGAGGATATGGTTATATTACCTACTGTTGATAGCGACCACAACTCACTTTCGCTGGGCATAAAATATCTGTTGCTAAACAAAAACGGCCCAGCTATCCCTAGACAGGTTAAGTTCACTCAAAAAGTAATTCCATCTAACTGTGGGAGGCGCCTCAAGTGGAGTAAGGTAGCCATGGACGAGAATAAACTCCTTACCACAGGAACACTGCTGGTAGCCTCACAATGTGAGTTAGATGGGATTATTTTGGAGCACTCTGACCCTTCTGGTGTAACTGAAGTATTTCAGGATACTGTCAAGTCAATAGGAAATTTATTCCTGCTTCAGACGCAAGGTGGTGGGGTAGTAGGGTACCAGAGACCCAAGGCCAAGCAAGGGTGGTATACATCCAAATGCAGACAAAAGAAGTCTACTTTAATCAAGGCAGTCAAGACTAAGTCCCAATTCTTAATCCGCCACGCTAGAAAAGAGTATTTTCTGGTGATAGCAAATGCTAAAAAGGAGTGGGAGGACCTTTATTGGCAAACATTAAAAGAGGCCAGTGATAGGAGGGATGCGGGCTGCTTCTGGAGCATTATAAGAGCCAAGAATAGGCCCGATAGTGATCTCATCACATGTAACATTACCAGTGAGGCATGGTTCAACCACTTTTCCAAATTGTACACCTGCCAGCAAGGAGCCACTTGGGGTCCTGCCTATTGCAGCCCCCTAATACATCCAGGAGAAAACACCCCGTTTTCTTTTACAATCAAGGAAGTTGAGTATGCGATTAGTTGTATTGTGCCCCAAAAAGCAGCTGGCCCAGATGAGATTCCTGGGGATCTACTCCGCTCCAATCTGTCGAAATGGGGAAAGCTTATTCACACCATGCTTATCGCTATCGATAAAGGTGCCGCCATCCGTGAATCCTGGAAGGGGGCTGAGGTCATCCCTATTTTTAAAAAGGGGCCCAGGGATGATCCCTCCAACTATCGCCCAATAAGCTTACTAGATTCCACACAAAAGGTTGTTGGAAAGGTGGTACTCGAGAGAATCTTGCAATGGGCTAAAGATAACGAGATTCTCTCTGATTACCAAGCGGGTTTCAGGGTACGTACCGGGACAGTAGAGCAGGCTTTTTGATTATTGCTAATTTATTGGAAGGTGGTTGTCATAGGCAAAGGTAGTCTCTATTTCGCGTTTATAGATCTAAAGACTGCCTTTGACCTTGTGCCCAGAGAACGCCTGTGGGGAGTTCTGGCCGATATGGGGATTCCACCGAATATTCTGTCCATCCTAGTGAGGCTTCATGAAGGAAACTTTGCGCAAGTGAGGTGGGGCACAGAGGGACAGAAAACCAACAGAATTCCGGTGGAGAGAGGGGTCCGCCAGGGATGTGTTCCTGCTCCCACTCTTTTTTCACTTTACGTGAATGGTGTGCTTGAGCACCTTTTAAAAAAAGCATCTGATGCCCCATCCTTGGCGGGGGAGCGGATCCCTACCCTCTTATTAGCCGATGACACGCTCCTAATATCCAAGACTCCAGTGGGCCTCCAAAGCCTTTTAGATAACTTTCAGGATTTCTGCACCCATCGAGGCTTAGTAATAAATACCGATAAAACTAAGTGCTTGGTCCTGAACCCCCCAAATAAATCTGGTCGACCTCCAGTACTAAATCATGTATCCCTGGAAAGGGTGACTGTATTTGACTATTTGGGCATTCGAATTTCAGATACCATGCAGTGGACCCCACATCTTTGTAAAATGTTGTTAAGCCACAAGAGGGTTACGGGGGCACTTCTTAAGGAACAGCGGTCCTCTTCAGTTAGACCAATTGCCCCTGTCATCGACATTTATAAAGCGAAGGGTGTTAGTACAGCCCTCTACGGGGCAGAGCTGTGGGGTACCTCTAATGTAGATCATTTGACAAAGTCCGAAAATAAGTTCTTGAGGGACATAATGTCTCTCCCACAGAGCACCCCAATGCTTCCCTTGCTGCTTGACCTAGGGTGTCATCCTATTAAAGATCTGGTAAAACTCCGGCCGCTGCTCTTATGGGCCCGGCTGTGGCGAGTACCAGAGCTTGCTAAGTATGCGAAGGGGTTAGCAGAAGTCATGGCGATGACGGGCTGGCATAAAATAAAGTGGTTAAAAGATGTGAGATTCCTGTTTGGTCAACTAGGTCTCAACAATGCCTGGGTTAGTCGGTCTTCCCCCCTGAAGGCAACCCTAAAGACTCTTTATTGGAAATGGGCTGCTTCTAGAATTAGCACTGATCCAACTCTTGGTAGGCTAACGGAAGAGTTCCTGAGGTTCAAAGATGTACAATTTCGGGAACCTTACCTAGATATTGTTTGTAAATCAGCAGAAAGGGCGTTGTACTTTAGGTTTAGGGTGGGGGTTCTTCCAGTACGCGCCTTAACTACTCACTGGAAACCCCTGTCCCAAACAACAGCCTTTTGCCCTATCTGTCCAACTGAAATTGAATCTGTAGCCCATATCCTGTTTGCCTGCCCAGCATACAGGAACCCTAGGAAAAGATGGCTCAAACCTATATGTCGGCTGTTGGGCACAAGGCACTTTAACGAGGCACTTTGAATTCTAATGTCAGATACACGCTCATTGTTTGTCTGTGGTCTCTCAAAGTTTTTATCATGGTCATGGTCCATCAGAGCAAAAAGGCTTACTTAATGTGTTTAATTCCTATTTTAAAAATTCCTATTTATTGCCCTACCTTCCTGCTTTTAAATTCAAAATTTGGTGTGAATGTAATAATGAAAATTCCCTTATTTTTGTATAAGTGTGTTATAAATATGTGATGCTTTTATGATATGTTTTATATCGAAATAAAGCCTTATGACTGACTGACTGATATATATATAAATAGATATCCTTGTGTGATGCTCAGCAAGTGGAAACCTTGTATAAAATAACTGGATCACTTTCAGTCAGGATCACATGCCCACGCGTGTTTGGTGAACTCAAGGCATTATGTGTTTTAAGTTATCATTTTGTAAGCGATCTACCATAATATGTTGTGTCTTATGGTTGTTATCCCATAGTCATTAGAAAAGACTCTTTCTGGACCAAGATCTAGCTTTTTGCTAAATTTGATGTAATTCCATCCAGCAGTTTGGACTGTAGTCGTGTCTAAAATCCTGATGGTAAATTGAATGGGGAAAACAGGTTTTGACCCCCTCTCATTCTAAGCCCCCGCCTGACCAATCACCCTGCAGCTTTCCAGACAGTAGCTGAACTGCGTTGGTGCACCAGTTTTGAACATTTTGATGAAGATTCATCAAACTGCGCCAAAGTTATTAGCAAAACAAAATATGCTCTTCCTATGGAAACTGGATCCTAACTAGAGCTACCTAGTGGTGATCTCCTGTACTTTTATATATTAGTTTTGGGTTTTCTAATAACTGAAGCATCATTTGGCGAATCGTCATGAACTTTCTCCCAAAAAAGTGAACTGCTTTGTCTAGTTCTCCATGGAAAGGTTTGGGTTGATCCGTCATGCGTGGGGCAGAGAAAATGAGGGTGTCAAAAAATGTGCATTTTCCATGCAATTTCCCATATGGATTTAGGACATGAGTACAGCCCAAACCACTGAATAGAATTTCATCAAATTTGGCAGAAAGGTAGCTCTTGGGCCACAAAGAGCCTGTTTTGTGATTTGGTGTAAATATGTTCAGCAGTTTTGAAGTTATTAAAAGAAAAAAAAATATAGCTATCTAGGGACACAAATCCTTTGTGGATCGACCAATGAGGATTCGAGAATCCTTATGCCAATAGCAATCTGGTGTTTGCCTGGCTGCAACTTGACTTGAAAGTTGCAGTCGCCATTTTAAAGATCTGAGCACAGTCTTTGGGGTTATAATTTAATATTTAAACTGATTGTTGGGGTCAGGGTAGAGGTACCCTGACGCCATGGACCCTTACAGGTGAAGAAATAGTCCAATCCTTTTTCCTTTATGCATACAGGGATTGGCAGATCCGCTGATGCGCCCAGAACGGCCCCTTGTGGAACCTCTGTGGATCTGCAATTTCTGCCATAACTTTAAAAAAAGAAAGTTGCAGTCACTATTTTATTGTTTGGAGCACAGTCGCAGTTGATACAATTTAATGTGTAAACTAATTGTTGGTGTCAGGGTAAAGGTACCCTGTCTCCATGGGGGTGCTATACGGGTTGCAGTGGAAACCATAAAGGTGAAGAAATTGCCATACATTTTTTTTACGTGTACAGGGATTCATGGATCTGCCACAGCGCTCAAAGCAGCCGTGTATGGTTTCTCGGTGGATCTGCAAATCCTGCCATATCTTAAGAAACAAATACACACTCACAGACCAACTCAAAGACAGATGCAGGTGCTCACACACCCACTCAGAGACCCATATAGACACTCACATACCCACTCACAGACCCATGCTGGCACTCAACCACCTCCTCACAGACACACTCACTGAAACACACACAGTGGAGGAGTGTGGCTCAATGGTTAGAGCGGCAGACCCTGATGCAGAGTTCTGGCCAGGGACCAGGGTTCGATTCCCGCCTCGGCGGGGTCTCGGGCTCAATTTCCTCGGACCTGTTAATTCTCGCCTCGGTGCCTATTCTAATCACGGGCCCCACGCTGCAACTCTGGGCAATAGCTTGCTTAGCCTCCACACCGGCCCCAACAGCGCTAAGGATGCCTGGCTTCACCCTGGGGGTGCCCAGGAGTGGACACTTCACAGGGAAAGCCAGGAGGGGTTCCACAGCGGTATGAGTATCAGCGCCAGGAAGCCGAATAGGCGACACGCAAGGTGACCGTCTGGTGACAGTGCGCTCTATAAGTACCATGACATTTACATTTACCTAATCAGTGACCCACTCACACATTCACAGATCCACACAGATACTCACACACCCACTCACAGACCCACACAGGCACTAAAACAACTACTTACAGAGCCAGCCACTCACAGTACCATTCACACTACCATTCACACCTCGACCCACAGAGACTCTTATCCACCTACTCATAGACCTACACAGGCACTCACAGACCCACTCACAGACCCACTCAGAGATCCACACGGCCACTCACACATCCACTCACAGACCCATACAGGCATTCACATACCCACTCACAGACTCACTCAGGCACTCAAACAGCCAATCACCGAACCACACAGACACTCACACAGCCACTCACTGACCCACTCAGGTATTATCACACCCAGTGACAAACCCACACAGGAACTCAAACACCCACTCAAAAACCCATACCACCATCACAGACCCACACAGGCACTCACACACCCAATCACAGACCCATAGCACCACTCATACACTTACTCACAGACCCACACAGGCACTCACACATCCAAACACAGACCCATAGCACCACTCACATGCCCACTCACAGGGGCACCTGGGCACTGCAAAACAAAGCAAAAAGAGATGCTATGGTGAGGGCCACAATAGCGGTCCTTGACTTCACACGTAGGTTAGGGGCCAAACCTATTCAAGTTATGGTAAATATATACAGAGCCAAATGTATTGCTATCATTTAGTATGGCTCTGATATCTCGGGGTATACGGAAGCTGAAGACTACCAAATATTGGAAAATAAGCTTTTTAGAAATCTGCTTTCAGTTCCACAATCAGAACCTTCTCGTCTCATTTACAGACCCATAGAACAAGTAACAGAGCCAGTCATATAAAGACATACTTAAGTACACATCCAGTGATACACCCACAGAGTATCCGATAGACTCACTCAGATTTGTAATCAAGTTCTGACACTCTTAGTCACTGATGCAGACAAGTAGCCTTCTAAACATGTCTCGAGACGGCTACTGTGAAGCCTGTTTGTACAGTTTAACTGCCATGTTGAGTTGGCATTTAAAACTCCTTGCCAAACTTTAAATTCCATTTCTACTACATATAAGTCACCCCTAAGGTGGGCCGTAGGTAGGCCATAGGGCAGGGTGCTATGTGCTTAAAAGGTAAGATACATACTCTAAAGTTTCAGTGAGTCATATGTGTACTTAGATACCCATATGCCCAGTTATACATCCAGTCTCCCACCCATCATATGACTCACATACCTATGTGCAAAAGGATAGAGCCAATAATACACCCAGTCAGACAATGACAGAGGTAATTACACATTCACTCACACACCCACATATCACTTGTGTATCAAGCAGTAACAGAGGCAGTTGAACACAGAGTTACATATCCCAACACTCACTAAGACAGCCAGTAGGCAATCCATATAGTCACTTACATAAGCATTTACAGGCCCATAGAGTTACTAAAAAACCTGTCATATGGCAGCATTGTTACTTACACATCCAATGACACACCCACAGAGGATCTGATAGAGTCACTCACATATGTACTTACACTCCTAGTCACCCATCCAGACAAGTAGCCCTTTAAACATGTCTCGAATGAGCTACTGCAGAGCCTGTGTGTGACCAGTTTTACTGTTATACCAACTTGGCATTTAAAACCCTTTGGTAATTTTAAAGTCTACTTTTTTTACAAATAAGTCACCCCTAAGGTACTGCCTAGATAGCCCCATGGGCCGGGTGCGGTGTAGTTAAAAGGTAACAACACGCAACAAAGAAGTAAGGTTTCCTGAAGTCGCAATTTTTTATCAAGTGTCAATCTACAATAAGGTGTAGCAGAAACACATTTACTTTGTAAAAACTGCCCTCAATCACAACGTATTGTGTCATGCTTTATCATAGGGCGGCTGTGATGTCTCAGCGCAGAACAACGCTTGATGCGGAGCAATAGGGTGGGGGAGACAATACAAACAAGCAAAGAAGTAAATAAGGAAAAAGAAGGATCCAACAAAAAGGTGCAGATTTTGAATCGTAAAACTAACTAAGAGATATCCTAAACAATAATATTATTGATGGATTCCCTTGTCAGGGTTAAAAAGGTAATTCATACCCTAGGATGGTGGTGAAGTGAGTGTATTTTGCACCACATATCCCTCCGTTCTGCATAAAGGTCAACATGTTTATGCCGGAATCTGTGTCTCTACTGGCTTTAATCAGGACTGTTGGATCCCTATGCTAAGTTCCCTACCAGCTGATATACCCCTAGTATATCAATATACTTGGTGTGGTCTGGTACACATACTCTTAATTGAGATCTGTAAGCAGAGAGAATAAAAAATAACAGTGAAGCAAGTTCGTGCATCAAAGAACATACAAACAGAAACAGTGATTTAAGTGACTAAAAGAGCTATATATGCTACCTTTATTGTTACTAAACCAATTTGGTTATTATGTGCCACCCCTAGTGAGGGATCACTGTCCTTTTATTAATTGTGAACACTAAGACGCAAGTTACAATATTATAAGCATTATGTGTCTAAGTCCTAACATTAATGAACACACCTACTTAAAAGAAATATGTTGGTACCCATGCCCCTAACAGTACTCTTATCGATAATTCTGTAAACTAATGTGCTCAGGATCATACACACACATCCAAACACTCAGTGCATCTTACCGCGTTTATTGTATAAATCTCAAAAAATGGCACAAGAAAAGAGGGCAACCCCCTGTAGTCACACTCTCATTGGAAAATTTACAATCAGGTAAGTATCGTAAGTACCAAGCAAGACTCGCACTCACAGAAATGCTCACTCTCTTCTATAGGGCTTTTCATCTGGCAACACTGGTCCAGAAGAGCGAAGAAAGTTCCTCATAGGCCATTAGAAAAACCCACAGGCTCTTAACATTTATTGTGAGCTCCCCCTCCGAGAGCTGTTATCATGCTCAGTGAGCCATCCCTCTTCCCAAACTCCTTACGTCGTCAAGGGTGGTGCGCTGCCATAATTATAAGTGCCGTGGAACTTAGCACAGGGATCTAACAGTCCTGATGAAAACCTGTAGAGACACGGCTTCCAGCAGAAACGTGTCGTTCTTTATGCAGAACGGAGGGGTGTAGGGGGCATAATACACTCACTTCACCACCAACCTAGGGTATGAATTACCTTTTTTTACCCTTACAAGGGAATCCAGGAATAAAAATGTTATTAGGATATCCCTTAGTTAGTTTTAAGATTCAAAATCTGCACCTTTTTGTTGGATCCTTCTTTTTCCTTCTTTACTTGTTTGTATTGTCTCCCCCACCCTATTACTGCACCTCAAGCGTTGGTCTGCACTGAGGCGTTGCAGCAGCCCCATAATGAAGCATGCCACAGCATGTTGTGTGCGAGGGCAGTTTTTACAAAAAGTAAATGTGCTTCTGCTACACTTTATTGTAGATTGACACTTGTTAAAAAATTGCGACTTCAGGAAATCTTACTTCTTTGTTGTGTGTTGATACTTATTTTGAGGTGGTCGAAGTTAGGTGCTTTCCTTCTCCCCCTTCTTCTTTGTGTAGAGTCTAGTTAAAAGGTAAGACATGTACTTTGAAGTTTCAGTCACTTACACATGCATACACGCAGTTATATTTAGAAAACCATACAGACACTATCAAATCCAGTCATAAAATGACAGTATCACTTACACATCCACTCACACAGTACTTAGGTATCCACAACTAAAAAAGCCACTTGTACACACAGTGACAGAGCAAAACACTGACTAATACAGCTAGTTATTAATCCATACAGCCACTTATATGCCCATTTATATATCCAACCAGTCACTGACACACCCAGTCACATACTGAGACATCCAGCTCGCCTAAGGAATCTGAGTAGTTTACCATTGCTAGATAGTGGTAAAGTGTATGTGCTTCTCACCTAAATATGGTTTCATTGACTAATCCACAATTGGTATATTTAATTTATCTGTAAGTCCCTAGTACAGTGCACTACCTATGACGAGGCCTGCCACTGCTGAGCCTGTGTGAGCACTTTACTGCCACTTCGTCTTTCCATTTAATACTCCTTGCCAAAGTATAAACCTTCCTTATTTCACACAAAAGTCAGCACTAAAGTAGGCCCTCAGAAAACTAATGGGCAAGGTACTCTGTAGGTTAAAGGTTAGACATGTACTTTAAAGTTTCAGTCACTTACACATGCACTTACAGACCCATACACCCAGTTATACAGCCAGTCACCCACTTTAGAGACACAATCATGCCTATTTAGAAAACCACAATACCAAAGAGGGGTATACCCAAAAAGTGTCCCTGGGATCTGGGTGTCAAGTAGTTCATAGAGAAAGGGTCCCAGTACAAAATCCTTAAGAAAGAACAGTATTTGAAAAAGTAGTTTAATGATAATACAAAGGACCAAGTGCATGGATTCACTGTTATTTAATCACAATGAATCAAAAAGAATCTTGAAATATTTAATCAAACATCAATAATACATTATCTGTTCCCATAAACGACAAAAAGAAGTGTCCCAGAATGGGAGAGGAGGGGGAGGTGGGATCAGTGCAAAGATGAGTGCAAGGGTTTGAGGGAATTGAGGGAAAGTGATGGTCAAGACGACCCAAGTTTTGAAATATATACAAATGCGTTGGCTTACACATAGAGCCACGATCAAAACATTAAGGGGGTCATTAGGATGTTTGGCAGACTTAGTCCGCCCGCCAACCCATCGGGGGAAGGGACCGCCCGCCATAAGGGCAGCGGTCCCGTGTGGGGTATTAGGATGCACCCGCCACAGTGGCGGGCGCATCATGCATGTTTAACATTGTGGTGGGCGGTGCTCTCAGCACTGCCCGCCAAATTGCTAAAAATGCTTGTGATGCATTTGCATACACAAAGCGGCAGGCAACGCGCAGTGCCTGCCGCATTGTGTATGCAAATGCAGATGGGTACCACAGATACCCCGCATGTGCACCCCCCACCTCGCCTTCACCATGGGGGCCCGCAGGGGGCCCCCAAAGTGAAGGCCACCTGTCTTTCCATGGCGGCCACGGAAAAGCATCTCCCACAGCCAATGCTAATATGGCTGGCGGAGTCTGATAGACACCCCCACCATATAAACCCTTTTCCGCCCCGGCCGCAAGGCGACCGGGGCGGAAAAGCGGCAGACGGTCATTCTGTCCGCCGCGGACCCCTCAGCCATACTAATATGGCGGGGGGTCATTCCGGGACAGATGGCGGGCGGTTCGCCCCCGCCAGGCCGCCGGTCGCTACCGCCAGCCTGGCGGGGGCGAACCGCCCGCCATCCTAATGGGCCCCTAAATGTTTAACAATTTCTTAGGAACCATTTTTATACAACAATCGTGAACATATTCGAAATGAGGTTGGTGCTGGTAGGTAGAATGGTTGTCGACATTTCGACCCCAAATGCGTTCTAGGTGACAATGTGACCTTAGTGGGGATCTTCCTCAGGACAGGGGGATGTAGGAGTGGCAGGGGCCAAGAGTCTAACAACAAATTGCAAAGAGTCAGTGGTTGCAAAGGCTAACTAAAATCGCAATTTAATAAAAAGGGGAAAAACAAATAATGTGTTATTACAGTGATACACGGTGATGTCAACATGGTAGTATGGGCGCAGTGGCTCCAAATGTGGGGAGAAGCGATCAACTGGAATCCCAGAGCAAAACAAGGAAAAAGAGAAACCGGGCTGAAAGACTCGGTCTAGTAGAACGAAAAGCGTGCAAAGACGGTGTCAATGCCTGCAAAAACCAGTATGTACTTACTGGTCTTTAGATGCGTTTCACACATAAAGGTTTGGAGTTAATTATGATGCCGCCCGGTTCGGTCAGCATAACACGGAGTCTAGAAAGGGAAAACAAAAAATGAAACCAACACTATTAAAAAACTAACTGCGGTTTGAAGAACGGCACTCCGTAATGTCAGTGGTGCCTGCACGCATTGCTCACCTGAGAACAAGACCTGAGTGAAAATCCAATGTCCGCAATGAATCCAAAGGAAACACGGACTGGTAGGGACACAGATAAAGCCAGCCGCTTACGGCTCGGCGCGTGCACGCAACGACATGCCTGATGAGTGAAGCTGCGGGGCTGACGGCCAGGGAGAGAGAGTTGCACGTCGATCCCGATGATGATCGGGTCGATGACGTTGTCAAGGTGAAAATTAATGTATCCTCCCGGATTTGGAAAACTGAATGCAATCCCGCATAGGTTGAAAAGTTAAAGAGTGTAAGGTATAAGCCACATAGTTACTGTACTCAACAAGAATAAATATCTGAGAGCAGTCAGGTTTATGATGAATGTATCAACCCGGATTGGTGATTACTGGGGGAAAGCTGATTGAGAATTGTGATCGCGTCTTAGCGTGAGGTTACAAGATTTACACCACATAGTTAATGCACAAAACAATACGAGAGAAGCCATCTCAGAGCAAATGTATAAATGCATGAAAAACAACCCACATTGTATGACAGATGGAATAAAGAGACTCGCGACAGTAGGAATAGAGAATCCCAGGTCGTATACTTGACAGAGTAGATTTGTCCGTAGACCCATCAGTGCACCTCTCACACAGGAGGGTGGAGACATTCAGGGCACAGGACCAGCCTTAAACGATGCGTACCTCTCAACAGAGGAGGGTAAGGCGTCTATCGAAAATAGAGTAATCATCAGCAACCACATTCTGTTAGAATCTGCAACAACCAAGCAAGATACCGCAAATTGAAGAAGGGTAGAGTATTAGAATGGTTGTACAGAGATAACAAGAGTGAAAGATACACAGGGGTGTTGGATAAGATAAATCCAAGGGCACAGTGTTGCCAGTTGGGCATGGCTACTATCCATTTTGTTTAAACCTTTTCTTATCGAGTCAAAAAGGGACATCCACTTGGACTCCCTGATGTTCAGTATTTGTCCAATGTCACCGCCTCTAGGGCCCAAAGTGGATTTTTCAAGAACGAGTCCGTGGAGGGATTCAGGGACGTGTCCCAATCTCCTGAAATGTTCTACTAGAGGTGCCCCCACAACCTCACAGAGGATACGACTGCAATGTTGTAATATCCTCACCTTGATTTTTTGCTGAGTCTGGCCGATGTATACCAGGCTGCATGGGCATACAATCCCATAGAATACATTGCATGTGTTGCAGTTTGTGACGTTCTTCAGGGTTATCTTGAGCTGTTTGTACTCAAAGTCTTTGGTTTGTATAGTCATCACACATGCCTTGTAGTGTCCGCAGCGGTGGTGACCTAGGATAGGTGGGAGGTTCCACATTGATTGTACCTTCACTGGCTCTGGTGGATGCAAAAATGAGCGGACAATGTGATCCCAAATACTTTTGGCCTTTTTGTAGGAGTGCATGGGTGGTGCCTCCTGGTCTATATCGTCCGATACAAGACTCCAGTGCTTCTTAATAACCTTTTTTATAGCATTGCTTCTTGTTGAAAAGATCGTAACACAGATCGTTCTTTGATTGGTGGGGTCTGTTCGTTCTCTAGGTTGTAATAGAGTTTCTCGGGGGCTAAGCCAAGCCCGTTTCCTTGCCTTCTTGAACCACTCTCATGGGGTATCCACGTTCAATTAACCGGTTTGCAAGATCTTCAGATTCTGTCATGAAGTTTGAATGGTTTGAGCTATTCCTCCGGATCCGAAGGAATTACCCAAATGGCAGATTGTCCCTTAGTCCCCATGGATGGTAGCTGTTGTACCTGATAATCAAATTTCGTTCTGCAGGTTTACGGTAGAGGATAGTACACAACTCATCTCTCTCCACATAGATGGTGATGTCCAGAAAGTCAATGCTATGAGGGTACGATTGTATAGTGAATTGTATGTCAGGCGTTCTTTGATTGAGCCAGCTGTGGAACATTTCCAGTTCGGTGGTGTTGCCTGTCCAGATTATGAGGATGTCGTCTATGTAATGTCTCCACAGATCTAAGTTAGTGTTGTATGGGTTCAGGTCACTCAGGACATAGTTTCTCTCAGAATGGTCCATGTAAATGATGGCTAAATTGGAAGCAAATGTAGCCCCCATCTCCACTCCTTTTGTTTGTAAATAGAAGCTATTTTGAAAAAAGAAAACGTTTCTCATCATTGCAATTCTCAAAAAGGCGATAATGAATTCAGTGAACACAGCACAGGGCGCAGATCTGCAGATGAGAGCTGCTTCAGCCACCTCCAAGGCAGACTGTTGGGAAATGCTGGGGTATAGGGATACAATATCACATGTGGCCAGCAGTTGTTTAGTGATGTCAAAGGGTCGTCCATCCACCAAGTTGATAGTTGCATTGTGTCACACAGGGTCCTTTTTTAGGACCAGGCCAATGGAGACCGCGAGGGGATAAAGGAACAATTGATCCAGGGGTCCACAGCGCGGCCAACAACCGATCAATACGAACTGGACGGAGGGCGAGGACGGGCCCAGAAACAGGTGCGCTTCCAACCGGAAGAACATGGGGAGATATCAACCCGCAGGAAAGTATACCGATAGTGAACTCCGCACCCAATCCAGTGGTTAACATTTCATCATACACCTTAAAGAATGAGGAACTACAGCTTTTGAGCAAGGGTCTGTCTTTTGTGCCGACAGCCTTCCCCAATAAATTCCCCAATAAATTCACCATCAAAACAGAACTGCACAGGTTCTTTTGTAAGATACGCCTTCATTACTACTTCAGGAATTCTAATTCCGAAGGCATCCACACTGGACTGAGGGTTCCATCAACATTTGTCCCCCCTACAAACGCCACGAACAACAACATTTTGGCTTTTGAAAGTGTGGTGGGGAGAGATGTCAACAAACTACTTGAGGAACCGAAACACACCAGGTTCAACATCAGCAAGATTGAAAACACAGCCATTGCATCCCTCAAGGATAATAAGAATGTCATTATCAAACCCGCCGACAAGAGTGGAGCCATCGTGTTGCAGGATGTAACCAAGTAGAAGGACAAGATACTAAAACAACTGTAGGATGTAGTCAGCTATAAGAAACTCAATTCAGACCCTTCAAAGGATTTGGCTCTTGAAATACTATCTGTCACCCGAGTAGGACTTGAACAAGGTTTTCTAAGTGATCTGCAATATGAGTACTTGAACCAGAAGCACCCGAGACTACCGATATACACACTCCAGAAAATACACAAAGACATGACCAGTCCCCCGGGACGTCCCATCGTGTCTGGGTGTGGTTCAATTTTGGAGCCTTTATGCAAATACATTGATTGTTTCCTGAAGCCAATTGCAGAGAACACTCAGACATACCTGCGTGACACCATGCAAACTATCAACTTGGTGGATGGACGACCCTTCGACACCACTAAACAACTACTGGCCACATGTGATATTGTATCCCTATACACCAGCATGCCCCAACAGTCTGCCTTGGAGGTGGCCGAAACAGCTCTCAACTGCAGATCTGCCTCTGTGCTGTGCCCACTGAATTCATTATTGCCCTTTTGAGAATTGCAATGATGAGAAACGTTTTCATTTTTCAAAACAGCTTCTATTTACAAACGAAAGAAGTGGCTATGGGGGCTACTTTTGCCCCGGATTTAGCCATCATTTACATGGACCATTTTGAGAGAAACTATGTCCTGAGTGACCTAAGCCCATACAACACCAATTTAGATCTGTGGAGGCGTTACATAGACAACATCCTCATAATCTGGGCAAGCAGCACCACCGAACTGGAAATGTTCCACAGCTGGCTCAATCAAAGAACGCCTGACATACAATTCACTATACAATCGGACCCTCAAAGCATTGACCTTCTAGACATCACCATCTGTGTGTAGAGAGATGAGTTGTGTACTTACCTCTACTGTAAACCTGCAGAACGGAATTCGCTTCTCAGGTACAACAGTCACCATCCACGGGACAAAGGGCCAATCTGCCCTTTGGGCAATTCCTTCGGATCTGGAGGAATAGTTCAAACAAATCGAACTACATGACAGAATCTGAAGATAATGCAAACCGGTTAATTGAACGCGAATACCCCGTAAGATTGGTCAAGAAGGCAAGGAAACAGGTTTGGTTTAGCCCCCGAGAAACTCTATTACAAACCAGAGAACGAACAGACCCCACCAATCAAAGAATGATCTGTGTTACAACCATTTCAACAAGAAGCAACACTACCAAAAATGTTATTAACAAGCACTGGAGTCTTGTATCGGATGATATAGACTCGGAGGCACCACCCATGCACTCCTACAAAAAGGCCAAAAGTATTCGTGATCACATTGTCCGCTCATTTTTGGATCTACCGAGCCAGTGACGGTTCAATCACTGTAGAACCTCCCACCTATCCTAGGTCACCACTGCTGCGGACACTGCAAGGCATGTGGGATGACTATACAAACTAAAGACTTTGAGTACAAACAGCTCAAGATAACCCTGAAGAACTTCATGAACTGCAACACATGCAGTGTAATCTACGGGATTGTATGCCCATGCAGCCTGGTATACATCGGCCAGACTCAGCAAACAATCAAGTTGCGGATATTACAACATTGATGTCATATCCGCTGTGAGGTTGTGGGGGACCTCTAGTAGAACATTTCAGGAGATTGGGACACGCCCCTGAATCTCTCTGCAGGCTCGTTCTAAAAAAAGCCACTTTGGCCACTAGAGGCGGTGACATTGGACAAATACTGAACATCAGGGAGTCCAAGTGGATGTCCCTTTTTGACTCAATGTTAAATGGTTTAAACAAAATGGATAGTAACCATGCCCAACTGGCAACACTGTGCCCTTAGATTTATCATATCCAACACCCCTGTGTATCTTTCACTCTTGTTATCTCTGTACAACTGTTCTAATACTCTACCCTTCTTCAATTTGCGTATTTCTTGCTTGGTTGTTGCAGATTCTAACAGAATGTGGTTCCTGATGATTACTCTATTTTCAATAGGCGCCTTACCCTCCTGTGTTGAGAGGTACACGTCGTTTATGTGTGGTCCTGTGCCGTGAATGTCTCCACCCTTCTGTGCGAGAGGTGCACTGATGGGTGTATGGACAAATCTACTCTGTCAAGTATGTGGCCTGGAAGTCTCTATTCCTACTGTCGTGAGTCTCTTTATTCCATCTGTCATACAATGTGCGTTGTTTTTCATGCATTTATACATTTGCTCGGAGATGGCTACTCTCGTATTGTTCTGTGCATTAACTATGTGGCATAAAACTTGTAATCTCACTCTCAGACGCGATCACATTTCTCAATCAGCTTTCCGCCAGTAATCACCAATCCGGGTTGATACATTCATCATAAACCTGACTGCTCTCAGATATTTATTCTTTTGAGTACAGTAACTATTTGGCTTATACTTACACTCTTTAACTTTTCAACCCATGCGGATTCGCATTCAGTTTTCCAAATCCGGGTGGACACATTCATTTTCATCTTGACAACGTCATCGACCCGATCATCATCGGGATCGACTCGCAAGCCTCTCTCCCTGGCTGTCAGCCCCCCAGCTTCACGCATCAGGCGTGTCATTGCGGGCAAACGCCGAGCCGTAACCGGCTGGCTTTATCTGTGTCCCTACCAGTCCGCGTTTCCTTTGGATTCATTGCAGACATTGGATTTTCACTCGGGTCATTTTCTCAGGTAAGCAATGCTTGCAGGCATCACTGACATAACTGAGTGCAGCTCTTCATACCGCGGTTAGTTTTTTAATAGTGTTGTTTTGTTTTTCGTTTTCCCTTTCTAGACTCCTTGTTAAGCTGACCGAGCCCAGAGGCATCATAATTAACTCCAAACCTTTACGAGTGAAAAGCATCTGAAGACCAGTATGTACATACTGGTTTTTGCAGGCATTGACACTGTCTTTGGACGCTTTTGGTTCTACTAGACCGAGTCTTTCTGCCCGGTTTCTCTTTTTCCTTGTTTTGCTCAGGGATTCAAGTTGGCCGCTTCTCCCTACGTTTGGAGCCACTGCGCCCATACTACCATGTAGACATCACCGTGTAATTGAGTATCACTGTAATTACACATTATTTGTTTTTCCCCTTTTTATTCAATTGAGATTTTAGTGAGCCTTTGCAACCACAGACTCTTTGCAATTTGTTCTTAGGCTCTTGGCCCATCCATCCCCGCATCCCCCCTGTCCTGAGGAAGACCCCCCATTAAGGTCACATTGTGACCTAGAACGCATTTGGGGTCGAAATGTCGACAACCATTCTATCTGCCAGCACCGACCTCAGTTTGAATATGCTCACGATGGTTGTATAAACATGGCTCCTAAGAAATTGTTCAACATTTAATGCTTTGATCATGGATCTATGTGTAAGCCAACGCATTTGTATATATTTCAAAACGTGGGTCGTCTTGACCATCACTTTCCCTGAATTCCCTCAAAACCTTGCACTCATCTTAGAACTGAACCCACCTCCCCCTCCTCTTCCATTCTGGGACACTTCTTTTTGTCATTTATTAGAACAGATAATGTATTATTGATGTTTGATTGAATATTTCAAGATTCTTTTTGATTCATTGTGATTAAATGACAGTTAATCCATGCACTTGGTCCTCTGTATTACCCCTAAACTACTTTTTCAAATACTGTTCTTTCTTAAAGATTTTGTACTGGGACCCTTTCTCTATTTAGAAAACCATACAGCCACTTTCATATCTGCCCAGTGACAGAATCACTTACACATCCACTCACACAGTACTTATGTATCCACTACTATCAGAGCCACTTGCACTCACAGTTACACATCCAAACACCCACTAACACAGTCAGTTACCAATTCATACAGTCATTTACATACATATCCATTTGAACACCCAAATACTCACTAAGACACCCAGTGACATACTGAGACACCCAGTTCGCCTCAGGAATATGAGCAGTTTATAACTGCTACATAGTGGTAAAGTATATGTGCTTCCCCCCGAAATATAGTTTGATTGACTTAATCATAATTAGGTTGTTCAATGTATCTGTATGTTTCTAGTAGAGTGCACTATGTGTGTCCAGGGCCTGTAAATGAAATGCTAGTAGTGGTCCTGCCATTAGCGTGGAAGGGTATACTCAGATGTGAGTCCCTTGCTCATTGCACCATCAGGATTCAAGCAAGCCGGGCCGACGACGCCTGAAATGGCAGAAACCGGTCCCCGGAAGCTTGTTTCCTTCCCAGGACAAGAATTGGCTTGGTAGTTTGGTTTGCCCTGTTCCCATCATGCACTGGGACAGGAACAGACTAATTTGCATATAGCCAAGTTCTGAGCTGGGATGGTGCAGTGAGCTAAAAAACGGTGATGGATCAAGCCCTGATCTTTGGACTGGGTAAGAGTGGTATGCTTAATTCAGGCACTCTGTTCATCACCACCCCCTTTTCTGAATCATTTTGTCCACCACAAGCGTGGAAGGGTATACTCAGATGTGAGTCCCTTGCTCATTGCACCATCAGGATTCAAGCAAGCCGGGCCGACGACGCCTGAAATGGCAGAAACCGGTCCCCGGAAGCTTGTTTCCTTCCCAGTACAAGAATTGGCTTGGTAGTTTGGTTTGCCCTGTTCCCATCATGCACTGGGACAGGAACAGACTAATTTGCATATAGCCAAGTTCTGAGCTGGGATGGTGCAGTGAGCTAAAAAACGGTGATGGATCAAGCCCTGATCTTTGGACTGGGTAAGAGTGGTCTGCTTAATTCAGGCACTCTGTTCATCACCACCCCCTTTTCTGAATTATTTTGTCCACCATAAGCGTGGAAGGGTATACTCAGATGTGAGTCCCTTGCTCATTGCACCATCAGGATTCAAGCAAGCCGGGCCGACGACGCCTGAATTGGCAGAAACCGGTCCCCGGAAGCTTCTTTCCTTCCCAGTACAAGAATTGGCTTGGTAGTTTGGTTTGCCCTGTTCCCATCATGCACTGGGACAGGAACAGACTAATTTGCATATAGCCAAGTTCTGAGCTGGGATGGTGCAGTGAGCTAAAAACCGGTGATGGATCAAGCCCTGATCTTTGGACTGGGTAAGAGTGGTCTGCTTAATTCAGGCACTCTGTTCATCACCACCCCCTTTTCTGAATCATTTTGTCCACCATAAGCGTGGAAGGGTATACTCAGATGTGAGTCCCTTGCTCATTGCACCATCAGGATTCAAGCAAGCCAGGCCGACGACGCCTGAAATGGCAGAAACTGGTCCCCGGAAGCTTGTTTCCTTCCCAGTACAAGAAATGGCTTGGTAGTTTGGTTTGCCCTGTTCCCATCATGCACTGGGACAGGAACAGACTAATTTGCATATAGCCAAGTTCTGAGCTGGGATGGTGCAGTGAGCTAAAAAACGGTGATGGATCAAGCCCTGATCTTTGGACTGGGTAAGAGTGGTCTGCTTAATTCAGGCACTCTGTTCATCACCACCCCCTTTTCTGAATCAGCAGTGGTCCTGCAGCACTAACAGCTTTATATTTCTAATTATTTTTTTTAGGAAGAAAATAAACAAGGTATTTAAAGGAGCAAAGGAAGGCAACTAGGAAGAAGCAACTAGCTTCAGTCTATGAAAAACATGAAGGTTGAATAGGGATCAAAAAAATAATTAACAACAGTCATTTTTCACTGTGTCCAGGTATGCAGTCATTAATTACATCTGTAGAGCCACAGGGATCTGGCATTTACTACAGTGAGTTACTATCTCAGATAACTTATCCTAGATAGCTGGAACATTTATGACAGCTAGTGACAATAATTCTCCTAAGGCTACTGCAGATAACAATTGTTCTTCTGCAACACCTGCCTTTTTCCACCATTATGCAATGGTACATGCATTGATGGATAGTTTTGATGTACTTCCATGTGGGACTTGTCTCATGGGAATACTTCTTCCCAGTCTGTCATGACAATTGCTTGCTGCTACATTGCCTGGACAAGCTGGGCACTAACCTTTCACTTTTCCGAAGGAATTCTGAAATGTTTCCAAACAAACTATATTTAAATTCATATTTCACCTAAAAAAAGACACATAACTTGATCCTCGCTGAGGTCAACGCCCATTCAGCCATCTCCATTAATCATTACGACTGACGTCTGGGTTTAATCAACCCGAATTACCTATCTGTATATCCCTTTTCCATCAATGAATTGGTGCCCAAACAAAATTCCCATTTTTATGGCTCTCTGACCTTTCTTTTTGGAAATCGCTTTTTCAATATTAAATATTGACAATAGCCAAGCGAGCCGTTGTTGGAAAGAGGGGGCAAGCAGATCAAGCGAAGCCGAAGAAATGCAAATTCTGACCACAAACAAAAAAAAACAATCTGCTCTAATCGTCCCTTCGCTGCACACACCCAACAACATTAGTTCCAGAGTTAATGGGGTCTTTAAACTCAAGAAATATTCCATCAATCTTCCAATATCTCTCTTTAGAGTATCTAAGAGTGGACAGGTGCCAAACCCATGAATTAAATCCGCTTCTGAGCTTTGACAGCAGGGACATTGAACACCGACCAAAGATCAATAATTGTTTGATATTGTTGAGCCTGCTGCCCAGTCGAGTACAAAACAGTATGTCCCAGCTCAAGGGATTCTAAAAAACTCCCACTGATTAAACCTAATTTCAGATCCCATTTATAACTGTGTTTCTCAAGGTCATCTTACAATGTCAAATTCAAGTACCCATATATGTGGCTGTTTGATCACCTCTCTTTATTCACCACCACTTCCATTATAGCATACTTGGTAAAGCCTCTTAGCCCACCAGATTATTTATAGAAGAAGTTCTGTATCTGTAAATACTTTAAAAATCTTTCTTATCAATCCCATAGTTACCTTGAACCTCCTCAAATGAAACTAATGTCTCTTCGACATAGAGGTCCCCCACTCTTCTTACACCTAAGACTTCCCAGCAGGAAAATAGTGTATCACAAAAGATTCCCAGGAGTGCAGGCCTCCTAAGAAGTGGAGTATAAAAATTCGATCTCCCCAGGCCCATTTTTTTTTCTCAGTGAGGACCAGATCCCATATGCTGCACAAAGGGTCTTAAACCTGACACTCTTGTAATAGCTTGGTTATATGTGTCTAAGAAAGCAATTTGTAGCTTCTTCACCAAGTAGCAACTCTAGCTGACAGGTGTGCCATCACCATCCCTTTGACCATTCGAATCTCCCCCCACAAAAGAACACACATGTATTAGTGCGCTGCAGCCCAATAATGTTAATTCAAATTTGCAACAGTCCATCTCCCTCTCTCACTGCAAAATGTCATAAACTTCAATGCCTTGTGCCCAAATAAACCTACAAATCATATTGTCCATTGCTTTACACCAGCACTTCTTGATCTCTAATGGGATCACTCTAAACAAAGATAGGACTTTAGGCAAAAAGATAATTTTCACAACATTACAATGGCCAACTATAGACAAATGTAAATTGTTCATCTTACCAAGGTCCTACTTTCATTTCTGAACAACTGGAGCTAGGTTCATCTCAATAATTCGACCCCCTCTGCTAATATATTTACCCCCAGATAAACTGCTGAATCTACTACCCAAGCATCATTTAGTTGTACCAGCCTATTTACTATTACTTGTGTTTTATGCCGATTTAGCGCATATCTAACTTTTTTTACAAATACCAGGGCTTCCTTTTTCATTTCTACTAAAGCTACACAAGGATCAGGGGCTACTACTGCTAAATCATCAGCATAGTTCAATATTTTTGTCTTCCACCCCTGAAAACACATAGGTTTGATTCTAAGATTAGCCTCAATCTTCTGAATCAGCGGATTGATATTAAAAGCAAATAACAGAGAACAGGGACACCCCTGTCTTGTTCCTCTTTCAATCCATATCAGTTGAAGCTGGGATGTAGGAGCTTTATAAATTGCCTGTATAGCTTCAGTGAAGCCTTGTCCATACCAAACCACTTCAACACTGACCATAGATAGCCCCAGGAGACCCTATCAAATGCTTTCTCTGTGTCCAGCAAAATCAGCGCCAAAGGGTCTTCTGTGACAGTAGCAGCATCAAATAATATTATAACTCTCCTAATATGGTCAGTCATTCACCTTCCTGGAATGAAGCCTTGTTGTCTGGGGGAGATCACCTTTCCTAGAACCTGGTTCAGTCGAGTAGCTAAAACTTTAGACTATATTTTAGCATCACTATTGATCAACGTGATTGGTCTATAAGACCTGGCGTAAGTCGATGGTTTCAATCTCTTTAAAAATACAATTATGTTAGCCATAGCCCATGACTCTGGTGCAGGTGACCCCTTCTGAATCCGGCATAGTGTATTGATTAAATCAGGGCCTTGAATAATGATAAACACTTTATAAAATTCAAGTGGGATCCTGTCAGGTCCCACTGCTTTGCCCGAAGGAGGGTCCCTAAGGGCCATATATATTTCTTCCCCCGTGAGAGGGGCATCTAATAGATCACGATCTTCAAGAGAGGTCTTCTCTACCAGGAAAGAATCAGGATAATCCCTTGTATCCTCTTCATTATATACCCGCTCATTACCATAAAGTCTCTCATAATATTCACAAAACTCCAGCTGAATCAGTAATTAGATCTGCAGTGCAATTCCTAATCTCCGTAATCTTACCACAGATTATATTCTTTTTTGTGTGTACCACCAGCAAGTGCCCCACTTTCTTACTATACTTGTGAGCTCAATAATCTTTCTACAGAGTTCACTGGAGAAATAACTGTTTTTGGTGTGGGTTTACATGTACATGGGTGGGGTCCTAATGTACCTGTTAGAAATCGGGTCTCTAGTTGGCAGAAGTATGCACTCTCCACAAGGAGGAACCCCAATCCTAGTCAGGGTAAGTCACCACACATGAATTATCCTGTGCTTACCCCCTGGTAGCTTGGCACAGAGCAAACAGGCTTAATTTAAAAGGCAATGTGTAAAGTATTTGTGCAATAATTCATACAATGACACAGTAAATACACCATAAAAAGAAGAAGTTGAGTTATTGAATGTTGAAGAAATAAATGCAATAAAGCGCTCAGAAATAGGTAGCGCAAAAAAGGTTACTTCAGGTCACAAGGAGTCGGTGCAAATCCAAACTTCAGGCTGACCCCGATCGAGCATGGACCGGCTACAGGGGCACCCTTGGGCCTGCTGAGACCAGTACACTGGATCCGGCGGCGCAGTCTGCGTGGCGAGGCTTTGCGTCGAACGGCATTAGTTTCAAGAGGCTGTGCAGCAAAGCTGTGCGAGGCTGTGCGTCATCCAGCATCAGTTTCAAGAGGCTGTACAGCGAAGCTTTGTGGGGCTTTGTGCTGCTTGGCATTGGATATGGCAGAAATTCAGCTGAAGAACCGACTTCTGAAGCCCAGAATATGGAGCAGGCACCTCAGGCAAAGGTAGGATTCACAGAAGACAGAGTCCGGCAGCACCAGCAAAACTGCAGGAATTCTTTTGTGGCCCTGAGACGTCAGAAACAGGAGGCAAGCTAACAAGTCCTTGGAGATCACTTTTGAGGGAAGGCAGAGTCCAGCTCTCCTTCCAGTAGAGTCAGAGAGCCCCACAGAGGAGGGCAATAAGCAGAGACACAGTCTTTCCAGAAAAACAGTTCATTTGAGTCCTCTGCACAGCATCCCAGACAGAGATCCAGTGTCTGATTTGATGGGACCAGAGACCCAGTACTTATACCCAATGGAGCCTGTAATGTGAAGGAAACTTCAAAGAGTGGTTTAGAAGTGTACCAGTATCTCTTTCAGTCCCAACTCTCACTCCTGACTAACAGTGGGGAGTTATTAGTCCTTTGTTTGGGTTCCTGTCACTGCCCTTTGAAGGGAAAATAAAGGATAGGACCCTTTCTCCCATCTGCCCAGAAAGACACATCAAAATACTGATGGGTGCTCAATCACACCAAGCCCTTTTCTGTGTCTGTGGCTGTCTAGAAGGAATGGACAAAGGGATCTGTCACCTAGCACAGACGTGTATTAGAGATAGGCTATAAGGCACATAGCACAGTACGATCGGAGAAATGTCCACCTTCTAAAAGTGCCATTTCTAAAATAGTAATGTTAAATCCAACCTTACCAGTAAAGAGGATTTATCATTATCATTCCAAAGATAGCGAACATAACTAACTACTCCATTCTGACCAGGAATTACAATTTAAAGGTATTTTAAGGAATTCCCAATTCTAGCTTTTGAGAAGAGTAGGCCTCACAGCAGTGAAAAATGAATGTAGCTGTTTGTCACTTCCAGGATTTGTAAACACAGAAGTACATGTCCTGCCTTTTACTTACATAGTACCCTGCCCTTTGGGTTACCAGGGGCCTTCCTTAGGGGTGACGTATAAGTAATAAAAGGGAGGTTTTTAAGGCTTGGCAAATAGTTTTAAATGCCAAGTCAAAGTGTCAGTAACCTGCATACACACAGGCATTGCAGTGACAGGCCTGAGACATGGTTAAGGGGCTAAATATGTGGGTGGCACAATCAGTGCTACAGGCCCACAAGAAGCATTTACTTTCAAGGCCCTGGGCACAAGTAGTGCACTTTACTTGGGACTTATAAGCAAATTAAATATGCCGAATGGGTATGAGCCAATGTTTAGGGGAGAGAGCACAGGCACATTTACATTGATTAGCAATGGTAAAGTGTGCAAAGTCCAAAAGGCAGCAAAAGCAAGTACAGAAAAGTGGAGGGAGGCAGGCAAAAAGTTGGAGGAAGGCTGTCTGGTCTATCATGTGTCCCCTACAGCTGAAAGTGGAGAGAACTACCAAACCCCTTGGAAGCTCTCTTCACTAAGGCAGAAGAATCGGGAGGGACCATCAGCATTGGCATGCCATTCCCTGGGCGATGCTGCACCGTAATTTCCATTCCCTGTAGAGAGATGGACCACCTCAAGAGTAGAGGATTTTTACCCCTTATCTTCATGAGCCATCTGATGGGCCCGTGGTCTGTCAGAAACCAGAAGTGAGTCCAAAACAATGATGGCTTCAGCTTCCTCAGTGCCCAGACCACATCAAAACCTTCTCTTTCAATGTCACTCCACCCATGTTTCCGTAGACGTAACACCTACTATGGAAGGCTACTTGTTGGTCTAGGCAATTTTGCAAATTTCTGCAAAAAACCTTGGTTGAAAGAGCAAGAAATTAACCCATATAAAGCAGCTGCATTGTTCGCGTTCATGCATGATTTTTCATGCAACTCAGAGGTCCTTGTCTGATATATTTAAAAGTTATTTAGGAGAAAGTTTGCTAACACCACATGACCACACCAGAAGATGTTTTATACATTTAAATACAAATTGAAAAGCAATAGGTGAGCTCATGACACCAACACATGACCACTAGCCTGCATCACATTGGAAGGTACTGCCTCTATACATCTACACACCATTTACTGCTACATTACATACCACGTAAACAGGCTTTTTTACTTATTTTTTCCTTTTTTTTCTTTTTCCATTTTTTCTTAACTCCCAGTTCCAACGCATATTTTTTTACTGTACATATGCTGTGCATTAAATTATTATGAAGCTGTTTTTTAGCTTAATAATTAGCCAATCCCTCTTTTAACTTTATTTTTATTACAAATATTCCTATTCTACCCCTTTGTAAATTAAATTTAAGTAGTCAAACAGCTGTTGACATGTATTGCATAGTCTTCAAGTGACTTAGTACTTATTATTCATAGGCATTGCAGTGCTGACTTTAGTAAAAGCGTTCTAGGGCCATATTATGGAAGGGGTGCATTTTCCTGGATTACGCTGGGTACACCTTTCAAAAGGTGCACTCAGCTCAATCCAGAACAATACGCCAAATTATGGTGAATGTGCTGCCCCCAGGGCAGCCACGAACTCGTGCTGCCATGGGGGCAGCGCATTCATTTGAAAAACAGAGCGGCTGCTTTAAAGCTGCTCCCTGTTGTCACAGTGCAGGCGGCACCCGCCTGCGCTTTGAAGGGGGAATAGAGATCCCTTTGCAGGTGGGTGTAGTTAGTGACTGCACCGTGCTGCAAGGGGATGTCTGGGGGGGGTCCATGGAACCCCTTTTTCCCCCATCAGAGGGCTGTCATCAGGGGGCACACTGACAGTGCGCCACCTTTTCGATGGTGCACTGTCAGGGCGCGTCATGACAGCTTCTTTGCCACTGTGCCCGTGTCTGTAATATGGCACCAGCACAGAGGCAAAGGGATTCTCTCATTTGCAAATGAGGGAAAGCCCTCTGAAGATAGCGCTGGCGCTTTGAGTGCACCAGCGCTATCAGTATTACAGAAGGGGCTAAGGGTTCATGGTTATCCTATATGTTGAGCCATCAAGGAAACCCTCTGCCATGAACGGACTGAGCTTCTGCCAGGATCCGACCAGAGACAAAATAGTTCGAGACAGGTTTCAGATTATAATCCATCAGTCGCCTCCCAAAGATGATAGGTTGATGAGTACAGAGTAGACAAACTCACTAACACAACCTCAAAAGGGGAAACGGGGGTGTAAGGAGGTGAGAAAGTGGGAAAACACCACTGATGCAGAACCTTGACTGTGGAATGTCAGCACTTGGACGGCATCAGCAAGATGTAATATGCTTTTCCAACAGCAAAGTATAATCTTGAAACAACAGAATATAGATTTTAATAATGGGTCAGTAAGAACCAATAATCACACGCTCTCATCAAGGCAGTATTTTGCTACAGATTACTGGCCATAACAAACCCAGGCAGTACAAGAGACCGTCTCTGAGTGGAAGAACAGGATACTACAGGGTAGCACATTGCGGGACAGTGCTTGATGGAATATCTAAAGCGAGGAAACAGGAAGGGAAGAGCAAACAAAACAAAGGCCAAGTTCGCGCTATATAAAACTCTGTTAAAAAAGAAAAGGTGTGGGAACACTAGCAGTGTATACCTCGAGAGGAACGGGAACCTTACAGCAAAGGTTATTGTGAGGCACCAGGTATGCCTGCTGCCTCTAATAATAGTCACCTTGAAGCACCTGACTCAACCATTGGCCTGGGAGAATGATTCTGATTGGTTCTTCTGCTCTGCTACTCTTTCCTTCTCAGCCTCCACAGGCCTGCTGTCCTCCACCTTCTCTACAGTTGCCTATTCTGTGCCACTTCTAAGTCTGAATCCTTGTACGATCCCGTCCTTTTTTCCAGGTTTTTCCACTAACTCTTCTAATTGCTGACGCCTTCCTCACATGTGTCATTTTCCTTCCTCGTCAGAATCAAGAATGGCACCCACTGTTTTTATATCTGAAATTTCCGAAAACATACCTCCTTCGTAACCTGTAGCTGGCACACTGCTTGAAATCAGTATTAGGTTCTTCTTGCCACCTGTTCTCTCTGATCATAGGCTGTGATTACTCACAAACTTGTGGTGTTTATTTACGAATACTGTAGCCCCTAAAGTAGCAAAAGTCCTTCCTTACTACTATGCTTGATATATTTGCAGAAAACATCAAATTACGTGCTGCTGTGCAGATTACATTAGCTCTACATCAATGCTTCCCAGTGCAAGAGTTGTAAATGTATGAATTTGATAAAAGAATGACTGAGCTTGCTTTGAAAGATGAGATTGCAGATGTGTTTTTATGTTGATTTCCCCACTGGCTACATAGGGGAATGCAAAAGAGTGGGTGAGGGGAACAGAGTAATTGCTTCATTGTGGAATCAAACATTGGCAAAGACAAGTTGTACTTTTTAGTTTTTCCAATGTTTTTTGAGGATGCTGTGCAGCATTGGTAAAATAAATGCTTTTGACAATGTTGTGATTCATCAGAGAAAAAACCTGACCAGTGACCTCATGCCTTTTGGCATTTGTAATTGTTTACATTATGCGACCTCTGGGCATGTACCGTTCCTAACTTATCTTTCGTTGTCAGATGCACTCCATGCAGTTCAGCTATTTAGGTTTCGGTAACATCTACCTGCTCTGCTTTGCCACCCTCATGCAGCCTATCAGCACATCACTAGGGGAACTATTCCCTCTACAACTCGGGTTTCAAAATACAAAGAGGCAGTACATTCATAACTTTCCCCACCCTGGATATGGAGTCCTTCAAAGTGATGGAGCAACACTTTAATTCTGCCACCATGCTGCCGCCTAACATTTGAGCACTAGTACAATCGTATGATTTTCAGGGCTTTAACCATACTCTTTTGTCCTAAAAAATGACCTCGTTACTTTAAGTGGGTCAAAACGCCAACAACCAACAGATGACCTGTGTTCTATACCAGTGCACTAAGTCATAACTCCTTATCTTTCAAGAAGTGCGACCTGGATAATAATTCATGTTTATTCATATGTATTTTACTAGATTGTGTGACTCACCTGAGCACAGAGCACTATCGTCTTTACTGTGCAGTTAGAATTAAATTACATCTCCTATCATAGTATTTCTGTTTTGGTGAATCATTGACATTTAATTCACATATTGTGACATTCATTGTACCTCTTGATTTATGAATTTACTATTCGAAGGAAGTTTTGGGTTCTATACACATTATTACCCTATGTTCTTATACAAATAGTCAGGTGATCACTTGTGAATAATTACCTTCCTTAATTGCACGCAGCAGCCCAAAGTTAGACATACTGAAGAGCCAAATTTTGAGAATATTTAGAAAATAGACCTAGGCAACTTTAAAGTATGCTGGTCTCATTCACGTAATGTTGTGTTATGCGTGTTATGTGAAATTACACCCTTGCTCCAGATTATGAAATTAAGGGGCATATTATAAAGCAGGGCGTTAAAATTATCTCAGTTTTAGCGGCAGAAAACTGCCGCTAAAGCGGCGATAATGGGCTTGATATTATGCCCTGGAGAATTCCAATAGTAGCCCATGTTCACATCAGAACATGGGTTTCTGGAGAATTCCAATAGAAGCCCATGTTCACATCAGAACATGGGTTTCTATTGGAATTCACAAGGCCATATTATCAAGCCCATTATTGCCGCTTTAGCAGCAGTTTTCTGTCGCTAAAACTGTGATCATTTTTAACGCCCTGCTTGATAATATGCCCCTAAGTGCCATTTATGGAAAAATGTATCTTGAGCCCATGGAAATAATGCGAACCGCTATAACGCGAGTGGCTGTTGCTGGCACCACTTGCACGTTGCGTGCTATTTTTGTAACTCGAAAATCAGCGAAGATGCATTTTGAGACAAAATATAGCACTAAAAGATGATAGCTTTGCATTTCATGTGATTATGCAAATGGCACACATCTCTATAAAAATAATTGATACTTGCAGTGGTATCTTAGGAAGGCGACACAATTAACTTGTTATGCAAAGTGGTTTAGGGCCTGATTACGAGTTTGGCCAAACACGCAGTCTGACTGCCCTTTGGGTTACAATTATAATCCTGCTGGGCGGTCCTGCAGCGGCAGTCCCATGGCGGTGCCTTTCTAAGGCTCACAGGAGAGTCAGAGGAGTATTCGGCCTCTAGTCTCTGAGGATCTCTACCACTCGCAGAACGATTTATATTGATCACTGTTATTGCATCACCTGCGCCCTGTGATTTTGACGCATTTATAATATTTTTACAGATCAACTTCATGGCTTTTTCCCAAACGTCCATTGATAAACTATCCGTTACCCAGTAGCTACCCTTCCATTTTCTCTTAATTAACTTTTAATTATCCTGTTTGTCTTTTTTGAAATCAAATAGTGTCTCTGCCCATACCAGTTCTCATGATGGCCTGATGGTTATAACTGTCTGAGTAAGGATGCTCCTCTTCCACTCAGTCTTTTCACTCATGGCTGCTCCCACCTTACCTCTCCATTGTTCATTCTCTGTGGCTCACACCCCTCATACAGTCACACATCATGCCCGCTGTCAGCACCACTGTAATACCCTTAGCTTCTGTCAGTCATCCCTCTACCAACACCGCCATGGCAAACAAGCATGCTGTTGATGGGTATTTTACTTTGTCCTCGTGCCTTTGTAGAAATCTTTAGGTGTTTGCCAGTTAAGGAAGATGTATTACTCTGTGAGGTCATCACACCTTCTCTTGGCACACGCTAGCTAACATGTGCACACAAACGCATAAAGGCGGGATGCGTGGTATGGCGATTCATGACAACAAATGGTAGGTGTCACACATGGGCAGGTAGAGGAGAGTAGACCACCTACCTGTGTGTGGACTGTAGATTTATATTTGATATGTACGTTGGAGTTGGCCTTCACCCTGTTTCACTGAACCAATTGGTCACTCTTTTTGTCTTTTTTTTCTTTTTTCTATAATAAGTCCTCATTCCACTGTAAGCGTCTGCAATTTTCACAGTGAAGACCCTCTTCCTACCTGGGCGCCCTACGTTCCATGTTCTTGCATTCACTTTGGGCCGACCAGGCCAGCTTCTTTTGTGCGAGGCTTGGTGTAATCATTGGACCATTGAGGGTTTAAACCAACCTCATTTCCATACCCCAGATGATTAGTGGTGATCAGATGACCAATTGGTCACTCTTAAGTCCGACACATTCCTCCCTCACAAACAACATGCCTTAGACCTGGAGGATTGTCTGTCTGTCCCAGTGAAGTAACAAATTCTAATTCCTCTTAAATTTGGTTTGCAAATCAGACACTTTGCATGAGCAGCATAGCTGAGTGGCTGATTGATCTCCCCGAAGGGGATATGAACTTGTTGCTTCATTGGTCAGTAATCCAAAAGAGGCAGGGCTCATGGCACTGATCCAGCAAAGAGAGATGTCATGGCCTCTGACAGTGTTCTGGCCAGACGTACTTTCAGCCGCAAACATCACACTGCAGCTACAGTTGCACCCTTTCACAGCACTGCTTCAGACAGAATTTTTTCTCTGTAAGTGCCTGACCATTCATGGAAAAGAAATGGTCCCACATTCTGCTACAATATCCTGCTCTTCTCCATCATGTTTTCAGCGGCTGGTGGAGACAGCTTTGGTGGATGGTGAGGAGTTTTGTCCTCACTGATCACGTTTTGCTGGCACATGAAAAATGAGGCCAAAGCCAGAACTCCCTCTCGAACTGTTTGTATATTCTTGGCGCTTAGGTCCACATGAACATACAATGGATTTTGTAAAAGTGGTCACAATTTGTGCACCGACTTTTACAGAATGCATTGATAATTTTGCAAACTCACCTATGCATTACGAGGTCAGTTTTCAAAATATTGAATTATAGTGTGCCACAGTACAAACCACTTCAGTAATTTTTAATGTAGTAGGGTGCAAATTGTGAACTGCTACGGTTCGTTGATTTACAAGGATGGTGGCCTACTGGGGTCTGCAGACCATTATGTCTGTGATTGCTTTAAATAATGCAAGAATTTGTTTTTTTAACTGCAGCATGCTTTCCTTAAAGAAAAATTGGGTGCGATTAAATTGAGGACCCTTTCCCATTTGTCGATGAGTTACCACATCCTTTGAGGTGTCGGTAAAATATGAATGTTTTGAGACCAGATATTGACTGCAAAACATGAATATGTACTGTAAGCAATCGTATTGGAAAGGGACACCCTAAACACGTCCTTTCCAAATACCAATTCGGTATGGTTTCCTAAGCCTATTTAACTCTTCAGAAAAGCTTTTACAAATCATTAAAAGAGCTGAGTACTTTTTAATTAAAACATTCACCGAATCAGAGGATTTGCGAACACTAAAGCCCTTTGTACATCTTACCGTGGCTCCTTTTTTTAAAACTCTAGTTACATTAGTAGTGAGAGTTAAAGCCCCCTAAGAAAGACATAAAAATCCATTTTATTATATGTCTATCACATTTATATTTTACAACAGTTTTTATGAAATGTCTCTGGGTACGTTGTTATTATGCTGTACGTCCTGCTAAACCCTCGGGTCAAAATACAAATTAGCCCAATTTCAAATGCATCATTTCGCAGGATGAGATAAATGCACCTTTTGAAATAAATGGGGTTGTCAGAAACATTGGCTGACAAAGTAATTATTTAATTTTCCGCTTTAAAAATGCCTCTAAAATAATATATGTAATCATGTGCCTGTAAAGCTGTAGACAAGGAACCATCAAAGACTCGCTTGAAATTCAGACGCAAATTCTCCAAAGGAAACGATAGCATGAACTGAAAGAGACGGCGTTACCTGCTGTTTTTTTGTGTTACCTAAAGGTCTAACGCTCACAAAGCAGGAAAGTACAAAGCACACAAATACTGTTGAAAGATTATTTTAAATCCAAATTCAGCTTTAGAAATGTCATGTTCGGATCACAGGGAACTGTTTACCAATTATTCATATAATTTTTCTCAGCCGTAGGCAGGCGTCCAGTTTTCACTTTAGAAAACAAAATACGTTTTAACATTCGGTAAAGTTTCCAGGCAGTGAGAAACCAACTCATTTAGGGTCTGAAGTACAAAACAGTTTTGCAAACTACACCGTTCACTCCCAAAATCACGTGGTTTGCGAGTGCAAAAGAGTGTTTTGTGAAGTACAAAACTCGTTATCCGACCCACAATAGGGTTTTGGGGCTTATTTCAAATCGTAATTAAGGGGCTGATTAGGATGGCGGTGAATCCGCATCCTCCGGGCCGGCGGAAGCCACCGCCGGCCTGGAGGATGCGAATTCACCGCCGCGGCCACAGAAAACACCCACCGCCAGATTGGGATGGCGATGGGATTGCGGTGGGACCAGCGGCGGACGGCAGATCCGTCCCCCGCTGATCCGCGGGGTGTGGAGGGCTATTTGGTGGCGGTGTCTGCAAGACACCGTCAGCCAAATTACGATGTGCATTGAAACATGCTTTTCCATGGCGGCTTTTCCGCCGTGGAAAAGCATGTGGTCTTTGGTGTTTGGGGGCCCGTTGCGGGCCCCCAGGGTGTCGGCGGGTGGGGGGTACACATGGGGGGTACCTATGGTACCCCCCAGCATTTACATGCACAAAGCGGCAGGCACCGCGCGGTGCCTGCCGCTTTGTGCATGTAAATGTAAAACATGCATTTTTAACCTGGCGGCGGGTGCTGCTTCAAGCAGCACCCGCCGCAAGGTTAAAGATACGGGATGTGACCGCCAGGGTGGTGGTCACATCCTAATTGCACCGGAGGGACCGCCGCTGCCCCTGCGGACAGTCCCTCCACCTCGTGCGTGGCGGACGGACGCAGGTCCGTCCGCCATCCTAATAGGCCCCTAGGTTGGTACTGAATGGTCTGCAGTGACAAGTATCAATGGATAATGACTGACATTTTGGCTACCAAGCTTTGCTCAGATCAGTGGCGTAGCAAGGCCAGGTGGTACCCGGTGCAGAAAATTTCTTGTCACCCCCGCCTTGGGAAAGGGCAAAAATAGGTGTTTAAAACACATATTTTGGCATTTTGTCACCCCCCTTAGTGATGCCACCTGGGGCAGCCCACACCCACCGCACCCCCCTTCCTACGCCACTGGCTCAGATGCCGACACCCACTTTTGTGAATAACGTTGGGCAGCCTTTGGGGGCGCCCACTGTGGTCCTAGGGACAACTCCTTGAACCACCCAATAACTACTTTTCTTTTTTTGTAAGGAGTAAATGTCCTGTAGGGTCACAGGCTGCTTAAAAAAATACATTTCTACTGGGAATGTGAGTGCATGAATGCATGTCTGCTCTCCTTGCAGGCCAACATCCCAATGTAAGTAGTCAACTACAGGGGGTGCATGTACCAACTGTTTATTTAATATTCTGTGAACAGTTTTGCAACCCTCTGAGAATGGGCATTTGGCGATGTGACTTAGGGCGCTCCCACACTGTCAAGCATGTGGTTGAGCTGCCTGCCGGATCAGGAGTTTTCTCCTGCCTGGCGGGCGTTTCTTTGGAGTTCACACGGGAGTGCCTATAAAATAGGCACTGCAATGGGAGCGTCAAAATTACTACCTGCATGGCTTGGACTACTGGAGTCCATGTGTGCAGATACTGGGGTGCATGCACACAGGGGGGGTACAATATAAGCCCCCTGTATGCACTCCATACCCCTGAGAGGGCCCCCTTTATTTCCTTTCTGCAACAGTTTTCATGCAGGCTCACAGACATGAAAACCATGGCAGAGAGGAAACTTGTAATATGCTTAGCGGGACCAAAGCAGTTCGGCCAAGCATATTGCGGCCTCAAGACCACCGAGCCACCCATCCCTGATCTCTGGTGTTGGGTGGTCCCAAGGCAGCCCCACCGTCCAGGTCATAATGGGGCGGTTGGAAGACCGCCACCACTGCGCCCCTTGACTTTGACGGTCCGTGGACTGCCAGCCTCGTAAAAGGGCCCTTAATCAGTTGTATCTCAAAATGATAGACATGCCTCAAATGGTTCTGTAATGTTTGCACCCACTATTTGCAGCTTGCTGAAGTGTACATCAGAGCCTTAGAGATATGCAATAATGGAAGACACGTCTGGTGTCTATATTAACTCACATTTCTACAATTACTGGGCGTAGTGAAAATGGTTGTTATATATTAGATCCCTGGATTACTGTGATTGGTTTCCATAAGCAAAGGGTGGGAGAAAATCAAATGAATCACATTGTGGATAAAACGTGCAGGGTGTTATTCCTCATTTATTTGTGCAACATGCTAAATCTAGCGGCAATATCGCATGCTACCTTCATTACTGCTACCGTGTTACAGCTCATAATTTTTCACAGGGTTACAGGATTCTAAACAAGTTTGAACAACATTTGCAGGAGGTCTTTAGGGGACAGAAAGCTTGGGCGTACGTACAGTGCAAAACAGTTAGTATTGTATTTCTTTATTCACACTTTTGCCAAATCAGGAAGTTATCTGGGATCACTGCAAGGTATAATTTTGGAGCCTTTGGCAGTCTGTTGCATTTTATTATATTTTTCGGATTTGTACCAAATCGTTGCAAAAAACAATACAGTAGTTTTTCAACCGTCCGTGGAAAGTCCAGTTACCCATTTTCATATGATGCATTCTGAGCCAGCTGCTTGAATATTTCCAAGTAGCATCTTGGACGTATGTAATAATGTCAAAACGTGCATGTCACTTTCAGTTTTGTATGGAGAGCAGCCTAATGTCTAAAAACCCATGTGCTGAAACTGGATAAAGAGAAACGAGTTGTAAATGGCATATTGGAATTTACAGAAGTAGAGGAAGCTATGCACGTGATCAAAGGCGTGGATGAGGCCACACAGGCAAAGACTGAAGTAATTGTTCGAGGAAAACAAATGCGAGGTGTGTGACGACCACAGCTATTTTTAAGATCTGCACAAAAGGCCATATTACTAATGCGACAATTCTTTGAAATATCAGCAGGAAAGGCACTGCGGTGCAGGGATCAGAATGAAGAAAATAAGCTGATGATAATATATATTCTTTAGGCAATTCCGAACAGAAATAGAGCAATTTTAGAGTAGTTTTCTTCACCATTAGCAACCTTATATGTGAGGCGAAGTGCTGTTTGCCGAGGTCTGCATTTTGCCCCAGCATCCGACTTGAATTTACTTATTTTTCCTAACTTCTGTCTACCAGTATTCTAATGAAATAAATAACCAGCTGATTATTGGCAGTCCTCTATTTTAAGGTGTCCATCAAAAACCCGAATGTGAATGTCACCTCCTTTGCCCTGCCCCAAGATGTATACTTGATTCCTGCATTGCACTACCCGGTCAGGTCCAAAACAGAAGTAATCAGGTCAGGTTACGTGAGTGAAAAATTATTTTTAAATTCCATTTTTGGTAGTGCAAACTACATATATTTTTTGGGGTGTTTACGATGGTATTTTTCCTCTAAATTGCTTTACAAACCACTGTGACGTGCACTGACTTTGAATTTTGAGGACAGTTGTACAATTCTTCCTGGTTAACACTTAATCCTCCCGACATCCTAATTATTTAAGTATATCGACCCAGAATCTTTTGTCCCAATTACAATGGTGTAGACGTTATCTTGAATTATTTGGGAAAATAAAAATCAAAAGAGGGAAATCCTAAAGTATGAACGCAGTATAGAGCTTTGTTTTTTTTTATCCTTTCGAACTCCTATTCTTTCGGCCCATTTTTGTGGAAAGAATATTATTGGCCAACATGTAACAAGGCACCTGCTGCTTTCAACCAATTGATTTCGACAAGTGCCATTTTGTGCAGTGGGGGCTGGTAAACCTTGAAATTGGTGAGGCATAAACCTTAATCTAAAGTTGGAATGAGTGAACAAGGAAAGCAAACAAACCTGACTTCTTCCTGGAAGGTTCGTGGGGGCTAGGGGGATCCTCCCCTTATTAAAAGATGGAAAGAAGAGGTAAAATGATGCATTTTAAAGCGCAATTTTCGCCAGGAGTATAGTATATGCATAAGCACAGCACAGAGGTAGCAATGTGCCACCTGTCCACATAAAAACAGAAGACACAAACATGCAGTAATTAGAGCAGAGTAAACATCAGTTAGAAGTTAGTAGGAAGTAAACAAAAACATTGATTTTACAGACTCTAAAAGTGGAGTCCATGCGTCTTCTCTCCGTTATGTCAATTCAGGCTCTGCGCCCTGTACCTAAAAGTTGACCCAAATTGTACTCCATTTTAAGTTTGTCCCATAACTCTGATAAACTTTGATGTTCACCCACCTGCTCTCTTATCCACAGCTCTCTTATCCACAGCAAGACCTTCTCTTTGTTTGATGACAACAGGTTGACAGCAGGCATAGATCTAACACTGGGCTGCTGCATGTACAAGCAACGAGGTGATGGATGGAATGATTGAATTATTCTCAGCCACTAGTAATCACTCGGGCCACATCCCAATCCATCCTTTTTGGCCCACCATGCCACCTCATTTTGGACCGAGCCATATGCAAATCAGTCTTTTTTTTTATTTAGTCCTCATTCAACTTAGAAGGTTCCTGTGTCCAATTTTTTCAGCCCTTTAACTGCAAGAGATACTGAATGAATGAATGAAACGGTTCTTATATTGTGCAAACTTAGCCCAATGGGCGTCAAGGCGCCTAAATCAAATATGGAAGCTAAGACCCCCCCTCTGCAGCCTTATCTCATTAGTAGGCCTTCTTAAAGAAGCAAGTTTTAAGAGCCTTTTTAAATGACTCTATTGAAGGAAGAGTTTTTATTTCAATTGGGATGGAATTCCAAAGCTGAGGGGCAACCACGGAGAAAGCTCTGGCTCCCCATCTAGCAAGTTTGAAACGGGGCACAACAAGTTGACAGAGTCCCGCAGAGCGAAGGCCTCTTGTAGGGACATAACGCGTGAGAAGAGAGCCCAAAGCACTTGAGGGACCTTCTGTCAGTGCTCTGTAGGCCAGACAAAGAATTTTAAAAGAGATTCTGTGCTGGACAAGAAGCCAATGAAGGTCTTTCCTGGCCGCAGTGGCGGAAGAGGTTTTCGGAAGAGCCAGAACAAAGCGCGCTGCAGCATTCTGCACAATCTGCAGTCGGTGTATAAGGCTTTTGTTGGCTTCCATATAAAGAGAGTTACAATAATCTAACCTCGAACCCACCAGAGCGACTGCAACCTGTTTGCGCACCTGAGGGGAAAGATACCCGCGGATTCTGTTAAGTATCCTGATCACACCCCAGCAAGTGGCCACTGACCACTGTTGGTCTTACTACAATGGGCATATTCCTTCAAGCGGCTATATCTCTCACTCGGCATAAGGGCATACACCGGCGCTGCTTTAGGATTCGGTATATCAAGGAAGAAGATCTTTAGCAGACCAGAGTAGAAATGCTGGTGTACTCATTGGACATAACTCTGTTCTTGATCAACTATACCCTTCAAATTCTACACCGTCCTATCTGAGGATTCCATCCATGCCATCAACAAATTCCAGAAATCTTTCTTCTTAGTTTTTTCCCTAATAGATCCATTCTGGACATATACACAAGGAATTCCAACCATTCAGAGTGCGGCAGGGATATATTGCTCACCCATTTACGACATATCTCTCTTCTTGCAAGTAGCATGGCATAAAACAGCAGATTTCTTGAGTGGCCCGTAAAAACATCCCCTACTCCAAATATAACCAAGGACAGGCTTACCTTTATTTGCTGGTTCAAAATACCTGACAATGATGACTCCACTTTGTCCCAAAAGCCTCTGATCTCAGGACATTGATACAACATATGCACGTCCGTTGCTTTTTCCAAACCACATTTACCATAACATGTTCGACTCCAGTTCCCCATCTTTGATAGTTTTTCAGGTCATATATAAGCCCTGTGGAGCGAAAAAAGTGTTTTTTTCTTCAAAAAGGCAGGTTTAACAGTGAGGTAAAGTGTGCACATAGATACGTGCCAAATATTCTGCAGTTGCTCCTTCGGCAAGTATGTTCCCCACAATTCCTCAGCCAGCATGAACTCTCCGTCCATGGTCTCCATAAGGTGCCAGTACCAAAGTGCTACCTCCTTGATTCCAATGGGTTTTGTTACCTGTTGCTCCTCTAATATGTTGCAGACGCCGAGTGCCTGTTTTCTACTTTGCTGCCAACTTCTTAATTGAAGATATTTAAAATTTGAGAGAGTGTTTTTCGTCAGCCCATTGAGATCTTGCCCGAGCAGCAAGTCCCCTTCCCTGGCCAGGTCCCCCCAAACATTAAGTTTGGCGTTTTTGATGGGCACCGCCAGTATATCGTCTAGGCACTCAGGAGTAGTAATTTAGTTTTGAAAGGTGTCTAATGTGATACCACATTTTCGCCATCGATTGAAGCACCTTTAGTTTGATTTTTTTAAAGAATTTGGGATCGCCAAATTTAAAAAGGAACCCAACTGTATTTACTCTAGATAGTTTCAACATTGCTAAAAACATTGATCCTATTATAGAACCATCTGGTGTCTTTGCTAACATTCTAGAATGTTTTAGCTGGAAGGCCCATGCATAGTATTGTATGTCTGGTAATGTTAAGCCTCCCTTCTCCCTCCTCCTCCACAACTTTTTCCAGGAAATCCTTATCCCTTTGTTCGCCCAGATAAATGAATTTATCGCCTGCTGAATTTTATGTATGGTAATTTTATTGAAGTGTAATGGTATGGAGTTAAACAAAAAGGTTATCTTTGGCAATATGGTCATTTTAACCAGACCTTCCTAGGATCGTTAACGGAAGATGCGCCAAGCTCTTCATTAATTGCACAATCTCTTTAAAGACCCTCCTCAAATTAGTTTCCGCAATTTCATTAATATTCTGAACTATCCTTAGCCCAAGATATCGCATTTCCCTTTTAACCTGGGGGTTGGTGCTTATTTGGTTCCATACCATGATTTCTGTTTTATGCTCATTGACTGAGTACCCAGACACTTCTCCAAAATCTTGCGCTATTCTTAGAATAGTGGGTAGGGCAGTGCTCAGATCTGATGTGTACACAATTAAATCGTCGGCGTAAAGTGCAACATTTCTAGCCCAATCTCCCTGTTGGAATGGAGGGATGTCAGATGCACTTCTCAGTCTGAATGCAAAAGGTTCCATATAATAGTTAAAAAGTAGCGGGGAGAGGGGGCAGGATATGCAAATCAGTCTTGACCTTGCTCCTTATGGAATAGTTCAGCCCAAACTACCAGGCCCGGTCCACCTTGAACCTGAACACAAGCAACTAGGACTGGTTACACAATAGTTAGGGTTTTTTCAGCCAGGTACAACTTGGTTCAGGTGGCATTGTGAGCCCAAAATCCCAATCTGGGCATACCCGGCACACTTAGGACGTCAAATGGAAAAGTAATGAGGTGATAGATGAAATGTTTAAATTATTCTAGGTCACTGGTAATAGTACAAAGCCACATCCCAATCCAACCGTAACCAGCTGATGAGCCCATAACTAAGGCGAAACTGTTCTTTTACTGCTTGTGTTCCGGTTGAAGCAGGACTTGGCTTGGCAGTTTGGGTTGAACAGTTCCTATCCGAGCAGGGTCATGACTGATTTACAAATAACTGGGACCAAACTAAAGTGTCATGGCATGTAAAGTAATGATGGACTGGGATGCGGCCCTGAGTGATTACCAGTGGCTGAGATTAATTCAAGCATTCCATCCATCACGTTTTTGTATCTTTATAAGGCTGCTGCATGCAGCTCCCACTGTGCATCAGTGTACTGTGGCTGCTTACTCAAGCTGGGTTATTAAACATCTCATTGTACTCCCTGGCAAGTCAGGCACCTACCCTTTCATGAACCCCACTCATTTACCTATAGTACTTCTAATTTTGACCTTCAAAATTGAGAACGAGCTTTTGTGTTCTTTTGGTAATGTGCAGTGGCAGCTCTTCTAAAGTGGAGGAGTGTTGCCCCACTGCTCTTTGAGCAGTGAAAGAGGGAAAAAGAAAATTATAATAACTGAAAGTCAGGTTGCTGCGGGGCTGGGTTAGGGTGGGCGGGGCTGATGGCTCAGGGAGGAGGAGTGGACTATGCACTCTTAAGGGTCCATTAGGATGTAGGGTGGATCGCCACCGCCATGTGGTCGGTGGTGATCCGCCCTACATCCTTCCCCGCCCGCCACCCATTTCCCCCCGCCATATTAGTATGGCGGGCGGTACCGCCAGTATGGCAGGCGCATCCTAATCACCCCCATGGGACCGCCACACATATTGCTGGAGGTCACTTTCTACGTCAGGATGGCGGGCCAACAAAGTACGCCTGCCAGCCTAATGATCCCCTAAGTCCACATGACTGCTGGCTGCCCGTTTATGCTGGCCAAGCAGTCATGCACACTTTGCATATTCCCCACCAGGCTGTAATGGACAGCCTGGTAGGGAATATGCACAGGCTCCCTGTCCTGATCTGAGCGCCGATCTACAATGCTCAGACCAATCAAAACGCTGCATTGCAGCGTTGTGATTGGCTCAGGAGAGCCTGTGTGCCTTGGTGCTTCTTGCAGCTTCTTCCAGACTGGAGTTGGGAAGAGCAGTGAAGCAGAGGAGAGATGCAGCCGGTGGAAAAGGTAGGTGCATTTTTTTTTTTAAATCCAATACCCCCCCATTGTCCCCCACACCCCTCACCCCCACTTCATACTAGCCGCCACTGGTGTAAGGTGGCAGGTCAATCCACCATTAGAGCCCTTACTCCATTTCCAAAAGGAAATACTCTCTGGCCATGTTTTTATTACATCAAAAATGATCTCTCATCTCTACAGTACTTCACATGATTTGATCAATTTACCGTTCCCTTAAAGCAATCATTTTAAGATCATCCTAAAACATGCTTTGGAAACACATCATCCTCATTAGCACAGTTTTCCCCACTACAACTTCCCCAGCCTTGGTTCACACCAACCATTCACTCCATAAAAACCAATATGAGAGCGCTCTTTCACAAACGGCATTAGACTGTATGACCAAAAACGTCAATGCATTCCATCAAGCTTCATGCACACTAGCACTTGCCCTTGATAATACAAAATCTGAATATTCCCTTCACCTCATCTATGCTCTTTGACCAAATCCACAAAGACAAACGTCTATTATAAACAGTCTACTCTCTCCACCTTGCACACAATTGCTCAATATTCTATATTGGCATCAAAAACGACCCAATTCACCACCATACTACTCCCATGCTCTACTATGCCCACCACCTCTCCAACAGTCACTATGTACAACCACTCTACTCTGCTCTCTGACCTCTTCATTGGCCAAAACATATCCCAATAATAAAATCTGGCAGCACTTCATGTACTCCAGATCGGTCTAGTTCACTAACCTTAAACCTGGCTCACTTCTCTCCAGTTTTCCTTTGCTTTACTCCTCTTTACAATCACTTCCTCATTTTAGGCACATACCCACAGTGTTTTAAATGTTCAGTGGTAATACCTCTTTGAAAAAACCAACAGCAGGCCTATCTTCTCCTTTAAACTATGGCCTAATATGTTATGTCCCTTTAATGTCCCAAATACTAGAAAGTCCAGCCAGTTCTTAAGTAAAGCATTTCTGTTTGGAATGTTGTGACTGACAAGCAAATACACAGATTAATAAAGTAATAAATGTTGTTATAAGGTTTGTATAGTGTGTAATGCCCCAACAAAGGGAATTCCCATCTCTGGACTCAGAAAACAAACAGCTGCCGCTGTCAGCACCCCATAAAAAACAGGGGTCAGAAGCTAGATGGAAAAGAGTCATGTCTTAAGAGATTTACTGAAAAACAGGTGGTTTTGAATGTTCCTAATGGAGAGAGGAGTGAAATTCCAGAGAGAGGGGTCCTGGGCCCAGAAGTATCCCCCCCCCCCACTAGGATTCTCCTGTCTCATGGAACAATGTCCCGGTTAAGCTTGGCGGAGTGCAGAGATCACATGGGCTGGTAGGATGAGATGAGGTTGTTTAGGATTGGGGTCCCCCTACTCTGAAGAATCTTATGGGTGTTACAGGGAGTCTTGAAGTGAATGCCCTTGTCCTAAGGGAGTTAATGTAAACTACGAAGATGCCCAGAAGTCGAACAAAACTTAGGGAGGGAATTCTGGCCCAGCTGAAGCCTATTAGTTACATGTTTATTGGCTCCTAAGTGCAAGATGTTACAATAGTCCAGCCGGGACAAAATTAATGCCTGAATGATGATTTGGAGGTGCTGGGATCGAAATAAGTCCCAGCGTGGATTTAAATCTTCTCAAGTGCCCAAAACAAGTGCTAACAACTTAATTGACGTGGGCATGAAAGGCCAAGTGTCATCCATCCAGACTCCTAAGTTCTTGATAGAAGACTTGGGTTTGGGGGAGGGTCGGGGGAGTAAGTCCACGAGTGGGCGCCCCAAGAGTGGACTCGTTCACCTAGTAGGAGTATTTCAGTCTTGTTTACATTGAGGCATAGACTGTTGTTGTTCACCCACTCTGCAACAGCAAGCATTCCTTTTTTTAAATTGGCCATGCCTTGCGTTGGATTGTCCGAGAGTGAAAGCACGAGTGTCATCAGTATACAATACCAGCGGAAGCCCAGAGGATTTTACAACCTAAGCTAAAGGCTGAGGGCCTCATTTATGTGGCTGTGCGTCACTTTTACGCCGCCGGTGCGTCACTTTTTGTGACGCACCAGTGGCGTAAAAAATGCGCCTTGTTGCGCCATATTTACAAAGTGACGCATCTAGGTAGATGCGTCACTTTGTAAACCCCTGCGCCACATTATACCTGCGCCAGGTATAATGTATGCAAGGGGGCGTATTGACGCAAGAAAGGGTCATGGAAGTGACGCAGTGAAATCTATGAGATTTCACTGCGCCACTTCTAGAACTCAAATGTGTCAAAATCTTACGCCTGCCTCACAGCAGGCGTAAGACTGATGCAGGCCCTTTCACATGTGGCTTGCCCCATGTGAAAGGACACATTGCTGGAGTTGCGTCACTTTTGTGACACACTCCAGCAATGCGTCACTTTTGTGCCTACAGATACGTCAGAGATACTGACGTATCTGTAACTCCTTGCGACATGATGCGTCATACTGTAAATATGGCGCATCATTGGTGTCGCAAGGAGGGCGCAATGAAAAGTGACGCATCTCTGTTTTCACGCAGCGATGCGTCAATTTTCATAAATGAGGCCCCTAATGTATATGTTGAACAGGGTAGGGTTCAGTGAAGAACCCTGAGGAACACCATGATGTAAAGCGTAAATATAATAAATACTTGACCCTGCAAATTAAATAATATTAAGATTTAAACATGCAGTAAACTAAAGACGAGGGCAAGTTGTCTTCTCTGCAGTAATGACTATTCATGTGGTTACTTCCATGTGCTTTGTATTAATATTTTTGCTTAACAATATCTCTGGACTGTAAAACTGTAAAGCAGAGAATCCATAAAAGCTATTTGTTTCATGCATAATCATAATGTTGAGATCAAAAAGCATACACAGTAAAGTCTGTTAAGTGGATTAATTGATGAAATAGAACCCATTTTGGATGCAACATGAATATGCTGGAGGTGGCTTTCTGGGTAGAAGCAACTGCACATGCAGCCCCCTCAGCTCCATACCTACTAGCAGTTTCTTGGCTGTAACTAATGCGAGTAATCATGTGGGTTACGCTGTCACCTTCAGTTTAGTAAAGTTAATGTATCGGCAGGAGGCATCAAAAATTGACAGTTCTGTTTAATTGACACCTTTCATCTTTTTGATGACGATGAATATATAAATTCACTGGAAATTGTAAGAAGATGACAACTTGTCATGGAGCCATTACGGGGTTGGAAGTTGCATTAAATATAACAACTGCCTGCGGCACAGATATGGTACTCAGATTGTGCGTCACTTAGGATGTATCATGGCATTTCAATTCCAAGATCAAAGCTTGTGAACATAAACTATCCATACAAAAGGATGAGTCATCTGTTCCATCTTACAGAGCTAGCTACCTTGTATCTGACATTCTCTGACTCAAAGGTCTTTCAATGGATTCACACTATGCAGTCCGCTAGCCTCAAAATGCTGAGAATTAATATGTTATCCACCTCGTACTAATAAAAAAATACAGCTAAAGCTCTATAGGAATGAAGACTAACCCAATAGAAGACTGGAAATTGCTCCCATGTCTAGTGGCGGGTGCTTTGGAAAATTAGTGGTAGGGCAGGGATCAATTAAATTAAATAAATACAGTTCACTTACATGAAGGCCCACCGTCTCTCCATCCTCTTCTTTTTCTGGCAGCAAGTAAGAACAGAGGCTCCCAGACTCCCCGAGCCAATCACGATGTTGCTGTCACCAGATTGGTCATAATGCTGTGGTTCGGTTATCAGACAGGGAGTGGGTACCTGTGCATTCTCTAAACCCAGGCTGGGTGGAGATCATACCAAGTAGGCATGATTGTTTGGCGGGCCCAAGACGGCCGGCCAAACCGTCATGCACACTTATGGTGCAACAGCCACTCCTCCTCCCTCTCCCTGTGACAAGCCCAGCCCCACCCTGCCCAAACTTGGCTCGGGCTCCATACAGAAGAATACAATTATAATAATGTAAAGTTAATAATGTTGCATTACTATCATTTTACTTTTACTTTTACACTTAGTGGGGCGATGTTCCTCTGCCTTAACGGAGGAGCCACCCCTGCCCATGTCTGTCCATCCCATCCACAGTAAAGAAATCTTCAGTGAGGCTCCAAAATGGACACCCCAAGGTAGGAGTTCTTCAGATCGTGGCAAGTCAACCAGTTACCCTGATGCAGAATGTTCAGAGTCATTACATTTATCACCAGTCACAATTCCGTTGATTCCCTCCCGGATATTAAGAAAATTTTGCTAAAAAAGAAAGGAATGGCCTCCTCTGCTAGCAGAATGGTTCTCTACAACACCAGTTTCAACCCTCTGATGATGTAGATACATCTCGGGACCACTTCATTGGTTTTAGATCCCGTTTTTGATACAAGTCTCCCACGAACTCTAAATGGAAACCTGTTACCATCTACAAACCCAGGCATCCTGTCAGATCTTGTGGCAGTTGTGTAAGAAAAATGCTACGCTGGCACCAGAGCAGTGTGTGCTTGATAAGGCATGTCTCACCTGAGTAGGACTCTGATGAGAATTTCTGTTTTCCTCTCCAAGGCCTGCTACTTCCACCTCTGCTTCAAGGCTTGCAGAAAGGTAATTGGTGTTGCCTATATTGCCATTTCTGGTTGTAGCAATTGCGTTCAGACTTGTTTGATGCCAGCCTCGGCCAGCAGAGCGTCCCTATCCTTAACTGGTCCATGCTGAAAAACTTGCAGTCGAATATCTTCTTTAGTGAAGAAGGAATTCTCCAGGGCAGTGTAAGTCCTCCCACATTTAGACACTTCCTGGATAAAAGGGTCAATGGAGAGCTGCTCCTAAGCAATCTGCCCTCTTCAGTTACCACCACGTGGCCCAGTTTCAGGTCTATCTTTAGCAGAAAGTCTTTCGCCCTCTCTGCTAACAAAGCCAACGCACAATTTATGTTGCACAGAAAAGACACTGCACTCTGGGTCCATCCTTTCAAAATGTCTAAATCGCCAAGGTCCTTTCCTTTTGGTTTCCTCCATCATGTCTATGAACTTTGCCAATTAGAAACTGATATCTGGGAACCTGTGTTGGCAGCTGCACCTAGACTAATCAATTCCTTTCTTAGGGATTTTTCCATACTTGAGCATGAAAGTCAGAAGTTTCAAACTCGCATCTGGAGTGGCAACCACTTTGTCCTCTATTTCTGGAAGGGAACACTCCCCCTTGAGTTAATCGCAGATCTCAATATCTAGTGGTTTTCTGAGGAGCTTAAAAATATAAAAATACAATTTCTTGGAGGCGGTTCAATCAGAGTTCTTTGGCGAATAATTAGTTTAGGTACAAAGTCTGCTGGAATCCCTCAGTCCAGTTTGCTGCCCGTGTGGCAGCACACCGTTTCTTTGATTGTCCATTTACTTCCCTTCTCTTATATTGCAATAGCACATCTCCCTTCACTGGGTGATTGTGGTGGTCTCTGTGGAAACCATATCCAAATATTCTCTTGAGATATTGGTGTTGCTCTGGGGTGAAATATCAGATTGCCTATGTCGTGCCAAAATTTCCCACCTCTCATGGGAAGCGCACCAGGACAGGAAGTCTATAGATGTGTCCCAAGAAAATCTCCCTTAAGGGCATGGCACTCGGTGTGAAAGATTGTCCAATGTGTCTTCAATTGGATTTAAAACGTCTGAAACAGCATATTGGACAGTGTCACCTCCAGAGGCTACCCATCAATCTTTTAAAACTGTGAGCTAGGAGTAAGTGATGGATGTCTTATCAGTACAGGTGTGAATCTGAGAAACCAGTATGGGTTTCCGAACTATCCCTCGGGGAATTATCAGAGTGCATTATCTATGCTTACAAAGTGCGATGAGGTCATGAAAAGTTTGTGGATTCCCATTCTCTGGGTAGCTCAGAATCTGGCAGGTAAAGGGCCTGTCAAGTTATGCTTCCCCAGTGCAAGAAGACTTACGAGAGTGCTGACTACCTCTATCCTTGCAATGAACAAACCGGTGGCCCTGCAAGAGTTCACTGACAGAATATCGACACCTAAAATGTCCCCATACTACAATCTCGAGTTTTAAATATCGATGTCAAAAATATCAACATCCTTTTTTTATAATGATAGGTACAAAAATATCGATAAAAAAATTTGAATGTCAAAAGTATAGTTGTACAAGATATTTATACATATATAATAAATATTAAATATATTAATTAATACAATTAATTAAAAAAAATTGATTTAATATACATTTTAACAAATATAACAAATAAACTTAATAAAAAAAGGTTAAACACACATATATAATAATGTATATATTAAAACATAAACATATTTAAAAATCTTTAAACTTAAATTCTATTATAAATGTCCCACTCCAGTGAATGCAAGAGTAGGGAAAGTGTTTGATAGCGGAGGGGTAAAAATTACTATCCCCACCCCAGTCAGTGCAACAGTAGGGAAAGTGTTGGATTGCAGAGGAGTACAAATTAGTTTTTCCACTCTAGTCCATTCAAAATTAAAAACACACAAAATATCAACAACAGCAAAACAAAAAAATGTAAAAAACAAATAAATCAAAATTATATAAACATGTTAACATTTTAAAACCAAGTATTTTTGATATCAAAAACTAAAACAAATAAAACATATAATATTATTAAATACATATGACACATACTTACTCATATATCAAACAAAATGAAGAAAAACGAATTCTAAACAAATAAATATTTTTGGTTAGAAATTATTTAGAAACAAAAACATTAATTATTACATACATTTAGTTTATTTACTTCCTTTCCTATAGAACCACACAATCCACAACCCACATCTAAATTAGAAAAATGTACTTTCATGATTAACATAATTAATTATCAATTAAAGAAATAATATATGTTCAAAAACAAATTAAAACACAAAAAATGAATTAAATTACCATCCTTTACCCCTATAATCCCCATAACCCACAGCTAAAATTAAAGTGTAAAAAAATTAATTACACAAGTAACATTTATTTTCAATTTTAAAACTAATAGTATTTAACAACTTATTATAAAGTAAGTAAAATGAATTGACTCCTCACCCTTTACCCCTATAAAATCAAAACCCACCCCCCCAAAAAGTATTCAATTACCCTAATTATTAATTAATAATTAATTAATAATCACCCAATTATTAATTAATTAAACATCAATTACATCCCACCCATTACCCCTATAAACCCCACAACTCACACCTAAAATTAATTATACATATTTAGTTTTCAATTAATTAATTCATATAAATTAACAACTAATAATTAATTAAACATAAATTACTACCCACCATTTACCCCTATAAACCCAACAACCCACACTTAAAATGAATTACAAAGTTTCCATATTTAATATTCAATTCATATTTATAAATAACTAATTATTAATTAATTAAACATAAATTACGTTCCACCCGTTACCCCTATAAACCCCACAACCCACACCTAAACGAAATTATGCAATTATCATAATTAATTACCAATGAATGAATTAATATTAATTAACAACCAATTAATAATTAATTAAAAATAAATTACTTCCGACACTTAACACAATCAAATCTCTATTAAATAAATATTAGTACATAAAATCGAATATTTTTAATTTATTATAAATAAATTACTTCCCACCCTATTCCCCTATAAACCCACAACCCACTACAGAGCTAGAAACACACAATTTAATTAAAATAAAATTGATAGCTATTAAAAATGTAACACATATATTGAAAAACATAAACAATACTGATACAAAAAAGTACATCATATACATTTAAAATACAGACTAAAATGCATAACACTAATTAATAAATCGATATTCTAAACAACTATATTTTTTAAAACTATATTCCTTACCTTATAATCGATATCCTTGACCACAATATTCTTGCTGTCGATATTTCTGTTTATTTTCACAAACAGTGGTCCTTAGACAAGAAAAACAAATGTTCAAAGGATAAATATAGACTATATAGGACTATATTGTTATGAAATGTCCAGCCGGACAGTTTAATATCACGATAAAAAGAATACAAAAGGAATGAAACACAAAGTGTGATGGAAGTCGATATTTCTGTACCATTTCTGTGCCATGATATTTACAACTCAATATTTGTGCAAGTCGACATTTCTAACTCGATATTTTGAGCACACTGAGCAGATGACTCCTATCTTAGAGGTTATGCAGGTTGAACTGAAATTGGCTCCTTGAAGTGGAACACCCACTCCAGAGCGTGCAGTAGGATGCAAGATGCAGGAGTTCTTAGGGCCCAGCCCGAGAGACTACCGTGGCTCTCTTGTTTAAAGCTAACCTCTACGTCACGTAGTCTGAACCCCAACACTACCTCCCCAGATTGGATTTAAAACAGCACTTTATGCCACAATGAATAGAAAATAAGCACTCAAGACAGTAAGGATGAGAGTATGAGCGCTTGATGAGCAGCTTCGAAAAAAGGAAGTGGTGGTCTCTGGAGAGGAGAGGAGGTGGTACCCCATTGGACAGGACCAGATTAGTATATGTATTTTGTTTATGTCTATTGCAATAACCATGGGAGTTGTAGTTGTTTCACAGAAATGTTAGAGTGTGTTCTTTTTTTGCATTGATGTGCAGTAAAGATGAGAGATAGCATTATAGGAGCCTTTGTGCCATGCCATAGAATACGGGCATCTCCCTGCAGCCTATCAATTAAACACCTTGAGAGAATTGGGTGGCTGTACTTTTGTTTGTACTATTCCTGCTTTCCCAGATGGCAGGGAGAGTGTAGATGGGGTTAGGGTAGTCCGCCACGACTGAGCCTCACATATAACAGAATGTATCTATAGCAGGCTCAACCTCCCCCCCTCACCCCCACCCCCCACGCACACACACACACAAAAGCAGAATCTATGCCAGGATGTATCTACATCAGGCTGAGCTATTGATAGACCGCAGTTCATATATATTTTTGGCAAACTTATTCATACAATGGCCTTTTTTCATGTGTACTTTTCACATACATGTTTGTGCGTGTGCACGTCTCCTCCAGTGTTGCTCAAAGTTGCAACATAAGACACTTAACCATAAAACCTTTATCATCATGCCCAGTGTTTGTTTAGCATTTTGGGAAAGGATGTGGGTCCCACACTCCAATGCACATTGACAAGATTCTATACTTTCTTATGAGTGACACACCCAACGTTTCATCTCTATGACTGAATCATAACAGTCTCTTGGGAGCGGTCTCAGATTATTCCTGTAGAATTACTAGGAAAGGGACAAATGAAATCACTCCCACAATCAAAACCTTTATATAGAGTTAAAAGACCAAAGACATGAAACAAAGTGCTGTCAGAATGGATCTCAACAAAAGTATCTTGAAGACTTTCCTTAAAGGCAGCGGTTCTTCAAGGCTTTCATCTCAGCTCACAGCATTTGACAGGCCCTGCGTGCTATTGGTTGATTTTTTTTGAGTGTCCATACAGCACTTTACAGACCTTGTGGACGGTAAGCACTGATCATAACTCTCCGATCTGTTCATAAAGATTTTTGTGCTGTAGGTGTTGTCTACAGCCTTCAGTCATATTTCAGTTCTTCTTCACAGATACAAGCATTCCATGTTGCAATCCATTTGCTCATTCGGAAAGTGTTCCTTCCATGCTGGCTTTTCTTCTCAAGAGTAAGATACAATTATTGGATGAATAAGGGCAAGATAGGGGAATAGGTAGAAGGTAGGACCTTGGAAACAACAAATTGGGACTTCAGGAGTTTGACAAACAGTTACCTCTCTGAAGACTACTTCAACAAAAGTATTTCCAGGGTGGGAAAGGGATCACTTCCATAATTCAGGGAATACAAGGACAGTGGTTTCTCCACCTAAATATTATTTTTCATTTGGAGAAAATACAATTTTTTACAATTTGCAAAACACACTTTGCACTTTGACCTAGACTAGCGGATTGAACACATGACTTAGGTGTAGGGAAGAATTCTTACATCAAGAAATTTAGGGGCATATTATCAAGGAATGGCGTTACAACTATCGCCGCTTTAGCGTCAGAAAACTGCCACTAAAGCGGTGAAAATGGGCTTGATAATACGCCCTTGAAAATTCCAATAGAAGCCCATGTTCACAGCAGAACATGGGCTTCTATTGAAATTCTCAAGGGCGTATTATCAAGCCCATTATCTCGCGCTTTTGCCGCTAAAGCGGCGATAATTGTAACGCCATTCTTTGATAATATTCCCCTTAGATCGTACGTTTCCACGTAAAACCCTCGGCAATTTTGAGTGAATCTATGAAAAAAGTGGACTAATTTTACAAACTGAGATTGCCCGTACTACTCTGACCTTAGGCAGGACAGACTCATGCACAAGGTAAAGTAAATCACAATATCAGATCTGAATTATTGATTATACTCTTAGGCTCTGATTGGAGTGAGGTATTACGACACCTTGCAAAAAGCCACACCCAGTGGCATGCTTTTTACCAGGTGCTTCCAATAACCACAAGACATGGGACTGAGGCTGGTAGGTTTATTCCTCTCCTCAATTACTGCATGAATAATGGTATAACAGTCCCTTTCAACATTCCACTGTGAGCACGAGCTACCACGCACTCACTAACATAGTGGAAATGAATGAATGAGCTACAATTATATAACAAATTTACATATTTAAATTGCGATTCTCCCATTAACATGACTAGAGAATCTGGATTTCATTAAAGACACGGAGGCTAATATTATGAATAAATCTTTTAATGCAACTCTAACAGCCGCATATGTCACAAAGCAATAGTTCCAATAGAACATTCTTAACAAAACAATTCTAGTAAGCACTAGGCAATCAGCCTCTTTTAAATAAGGAGTAAAGGAGAGAAAGGAAATGTCCCAATGAGAAATTCAACGATGAGACTTCATATAAACCAAGGTAGAAGAAAGGCAAGTGAAAGCTCCAAAATCCGTAGAGAAGGAATCAGGAACAAGAGTTCACGAGAGGTTATCTGAAAAGAAAAGAAGTGTAAATAAATCTAGAAATATAAACAAAGATAAATCCTGAAAAGGAATTTTAAGAATTAAAATAAAACTCTATTAATTATAATATGTTCAATGTTAAGGCAAGATTATTATTGCATATAGAAACATATTTAGAAGAAATAAACAGTAAGTAAAATATTAATCATCAACCACCCATGGAAGGTTGGGAGGGATAATGTTAGCCTCCGTGTCTTTAATGAAATCCAGATTCTCTAGTCATGTTAATGGGAGAATCGCAATTTCATTACAAGACCGGAGGCTACCATTATGCATGTTAGTAGCCATGTAACACAACATCAGACATATGAGTGATTGGTTTACAATAATGATGAGCAAAAGTTCTAGAATTCGACCAATCAGCAGCTTTAAGAATATCATCCAACTTACCTCCTGACCAAAAAAACTTACTGGCCATAGCACCTCTGATAGAGTGTGGTTTGAAGATATTTAGATCAACACCAGCAAAATTCATAACAATTTTGACCCATCTTGCAATAGAGGCAGAGGAGATACCCTTATGAGGTTTGACAAACGATATAAGCAACTGATTAACACCACAAGGGCGAAGAGCATGCATTCTCAAATCATATTGTTTCATACAATCCACAATACAAAGTTTTTTACAAATATCAAAACGAGGATAGAAAATGGAATCAGACATAGTTTTAGTTCTTCTGTGGAGTTCAAATTTAACTCCAAACATATCATAAGATCTATAGGAAATATCTAGAGCTTTAACATCAGAAACTCTACGACATGAAATTAAACAAAGTAGGGTAGCTAATTTAATAGAAAGGTTCTTTCTGTTCAAAAGTGAGTTATCTGGCCAATTACAGAAAAGGTCAAGAATTAATTTAACATCCCACAAAGATTGATATCTAGGTTTGGGGGGTCTTCTAAGTCTGATACTTTTAAGAATTCTACAAATGATAGGATTTTTACCTACCGTTTTACTGTTGACCAGGGAATGACCAGCAGAAATAGCCGATCTATAGCAATTGATAGATCTGTAACTTAAACCTCTGTCGAATTGTTCTCCGAGAAAATTGACTATATCAACGATAGGTGCTTCCATGGGATCCAAGTCCCTTTCCAAGCACCAACGTAACCAAACTTTCCAGATGTTGTTATACCGGTAGTGTGTTCCTGGAGCCCAAGATTCTCCGAGGAGAGTTGAAGCTGTAGACGGAAGTCTTGCGAGATCATTGGATCTCCTGACACTCTCCAAGCAAGAAGGTTCAACTTCCCTATTTGAACAAGAGGGTGAATTTGACCGTCTATGTCGGTGAGAAGGTTGTTGAGAGGAGGAATTAGGAAGGGAAGATGGTAAGACATCTCTAGAGTAGTTGGGAACCAGGCTTGTGAAGGCCAAAAGGGAGTTATCAGGACAATGGAGGCATGTTGAAGTCTCACTTTCAGGAGGACTCTCTGGATCATGGCAAAGGGAGGGAAGGCATAAGCGTTGACTCCCGCCCATGATTGAAGAAAGGCGTTGACTGCTAGAGCACCCGGATCGGGCATCCAGCTGTAATAAGGCTCTAGTTGAAAAGTCAGTCTGCTCGCAAAAAGGTCTATTTGAAAGGGACCCCAGAAATAGTTGAGGGATCTGAATACTAGGGTGTTGAGTTTCCAATCGAAATGATCCAAGAGGAATCTGGAATTCCAATCTGCAGAAAGGTTGTAATCTCCTGGAAGGTATTGTGCTCTTAAAGATATTTTGTGTTCTAGACAAAACATCCAAAGTTTTTTGGCTAAATTTGACAAGTCCTTCGACTTCGTTCCACCCAGGTGATTTATGTAAGCAACGGCGGAAATATTGTCCATCTTTAGAATTACTGATCTGCCTTGAAGAGAGTGTTTGAAGCTCATTAGAGCATAAAGACCCGCAGTCAGTTCCAGATAGTTTATATGGTGAGAAGACTCCTCTCGAGACCAAATTCCACCAGTATTTTGATCTAGGAGACAGGCACCCCTGCCATGAAGGCTCGCATCTGATTCCAAAATAAAATCTGGTGTTGAACCGAATATTGCTCTGCCATTCCAAGCATCCAAATTCTCCAACCACCAGGTTAGTTCTGAAACAGATTCTTGATTCAGGGAAACACGGTCTCCGTACCAGAGACCTGATCTGAAAGCTTTTCCTTTTAACCTTTGGAGGGCTCGATAATTCAGAGGGCCTGGAAAGATGGCTTGAATGGAGGAAGAGAGAAGACTGAGGAGTCTGGCTAGTTCTCTTAAGGAAAGATTTTGATGTTTGAGGACATGTCTTATTTCTTTTTTGATTTTGGAAAACCTCACCGGAAATCCTTGCTACACCACGGACCTTCGCATCACCTGAATCCAGCCTGCTGAGCCGTCGCTGCTCGCCGGACCCGCTGCGCGGGTCCCGCTTCGCGGACTCAGGCGGCTGTGGGATATCTGCTAGGGGCTTCCCGTGGACACCGGCAGGGCTGCGAGGGTAGAGCGGGTGGACTCAAACTCCCAGGAGTCCCCGCGCGCCCGTTGTCAGCTGGGCTCCTCTCCCTGCCGGCCACGCCCCCAACTTAACAACATTTAAACGCCTCCAGCCCGCACAGGAGTGGAAAACCTCACCGGAAATCCTTGCTACACCACGGACCTTCGCATCACCTGAATCCAGCCTGCTGAGCCGTCGCTGCTCGCCGGACCCGCTGCGCGGGTCCCGCTTCGCGGACTCAGGCGGCTGTGGGATATCTGCTAGGGGCTTCCCGTGGACACCGGCAGGGCTGCGAGGGTAGAGCGGGTGGACTCAAACTCCCAGGAGTCCCCGCGCGCCCGTTGTCAGCTGGGCTCCTCTCCCTGCCGGCCACGCCCCCAACTTAACAACATTTAAACGCCTCCAGCCCGCACAGGAGTGGAAAACCTCACCGGAAATCCTTGCTACACCACGGACCTTCGCATCACCTGAATCCAGCCTGCTGAGCCGTCGCTGCTCGCCGGACCCGCTGCGCGGGTCCCGCTTCGCGGACTCAGGCGGCTGTGGGATATCTGCTAGGGGCTTCCCGTGGACACCGGCAGGGCTGCGAGGGTAGAGCGGGTGGACTCAAACTCCCAGGAGTCCCCGCGCGCCCGTTGTCAGCTGGGCTCCTCTCCCTGCCGGCCACGCCCCCAACTTAACAACATTTAAACGCCTCCAGCCCGCACAGGAGTGGAAAACCTCACCGGAAATCCTTGCTACACCACGGACCTTCGCATCACCTGAATCCAGCCTGCTGAGCCGTCGCTGCTCGCCGGACCCGCTGCGCGGGTCCCGCTTCGCGGACTCAGGCGGCTGTGGGATATCTGCTAGGGGCTTCCCGTGGACACCGGCAGGGCTGCGAGGGTAGAGCGGGTGGACTCAAACTCCCAGGAGTCCCCGCGCGCCCGTTGTCAGCTGGGCTCCTCTCCCTGCCGGACACGCCCCCTAGGTCACCCTTGTGCTTCTTTAAGAGGAGTAGTCTTTCCCGCTGCGCGGGAGCGCGCGGGAGGGCGCCGGGAGAAGCCCGGGACAAGGGCGGGACCGTCTGTGGCCGTCCGGGGCCGGACGAGGTTGGGTTGGGCCAAGAGCCCTGGTATATTTTATCCTTATATCTAGTTACTTTTGTCAAACCATACCCAGAGGCTCTAACACCCGCATATAAATATGGCCCTGAGATCTGGTAAACAACGACTAGTGCACATTCAAACTTCTCAGGGTGTTGTTTCAGGCCCCCTAGATGCCTTTATTACCAGAGCCACAGGAATACTAGAAAAAGAAATCGAACAGGTTGAACATAGATTGTCCCTGGATCTAGTTACTGGGAAACGTTCCTCACTAGGTGCTCTGGCCTGCGCTAAAAGCCCACTAACCAATGCAGCGTTTAACTGCATTTCTACATCTAACGCCGACATAATAGTCCACGAGGATGGGGTCGAAGCAATAACACCTAGGTCACAAGAAAATACGGTCCTGAACCCTGACTATAGTTTGACTAGTACAGATGGGGAGAGCCTACTTACTGAGAATGTTAAGCGTTCCTCGCCAGGAAACACGCAAGTACATGTCCCTACCCTACCCAGTACCCCCGTCCCGTTACCAGTAATTCCAAATCAGGCATCACGAAAAAGAAAACATGTTTCAAGTCCACAGGGAGTCATGACACAGAAACAACTTAAATTAGATCACGCAAATAGCTCTTCCCACTCCCAGTCTACCCAAGGACCCCCAATAGTGTATTGCCCATCACTGGCCCACTCTGGGTCCTCAAACACCTGTCCAACCTGTTTCAGCAGTGATGATGCCCTGTTGGCAAAAATGGAAGCAATAGTTAAATCTTTACTGCTTCCGGTTATAGAGAATACTAGGATAATGTCAGCTAAAATAGATGTCTTAGAAGCAGCAATTAATATTAATATGGACCTCCTACAAAATCTAATACCTACTGGTATAAAGTTGAGGGGCCCAAATTTAACTGGGGGAACAACTCTAAATACGGGGATAACCAAAACCAATCCGGTGGTGACACCAACTATTAATATAAATAAGAATCAACAAACGGGGGTAAAAATACCACCTGCTAGTAGAGTCCCGGTCAAAGAAACACCGAAGACCAAACATCCATTGGCAGCTAACAATGCCCAGGGGAAAAAAGATCGAGAGAATGGTGTACCAAATCAGCAGAAAAACACCCCGGTATACACTCCTGCATTGGGAAGGGATAATAAAACCCCATATACAGACAGGAATAAGAGGACTAATAATAGAACCTCACGAAATCCATTGAGAGTTAATCTGCCCCCAGAAGCGTCACAATATACTATTGTTCTAACAGGAGTGGCCCCCCTTAGAGATGGTTTTAAAGAATCTCATGCGGATTTGCGGAATAAGGTCACATTCTGGCTGAATAAACATCGCCCACTTCCCCCGTCATCCCCTACCGAAATCCTCTATGTTAGGAGAGTAGATTGGGTAGGAAAGGGCGAAAAAGATTTGGAAGGGGACTGTATTTTAGTTTCATTCAGAGATCACTGGGTAGTAGACAGAATCCAGAGGAAAGCCAGATTCGCCCGTCTGGGTGATGTTCAGACCTTACACCTTGGCTACTTCTACCCCCATATACACCAAACTAACCATATGGGCCACAATTCATGGACAGTTAAAGGGGGAAGACCCCGAGAGCCTGCAATACACTACCCCCAATATTATCCTCCCCTTCACAATCAATTTGAGGCACTGTCAGACTTAGAATGGGTGGACTGACTAAGTGCAGCGACCCAGTTACCTAACTTAGTATCAGTGGAAGTTGAAGGAGTGTACACCCCTCCCACCTATATCCAAAACCTAGCAAGGGAGCAACTGTTTACGCCCCATAATGCCAGGATACAGAGGGAGCCTGTGGGGACTAATATTATCTCCTCTAATATAGAAGAAATTGGACCAACAGATACTTGCCTATTGAGCCCCCATTCCCCTATTCCTGTCAGTAACGATTATACAGAGATAGACCCACTAAGTTCATATATGGTGTCCTACAACGTTGCTGGAGCCAAGTCACGCTTGGATTCGGAGGATTGGTTGGGGTTTTTAGGTAATTACGAGGTTGTATTGCTGCAGGAAACGTGGGCTACAGCTCCGTTTTATATGGCTGGATACTTAAACTTTTTTAAACCTGCAATAAAAGGTACAAAGGGGCGGGCATCTGGGGGGCTAACCACTTGGGTAAAACAGGCCTGGTGTTTTTCAGCTGTCGAATTGTATATAGATAATCCTGATATATTGGCTATTAGGTTGAGCAAAGCAGGGGGGCAGGACATGCTTATTATTAACATATATTCCAGAGGTCTCCCTGGCGGCCGATGCCCCAAGTTAATTGGCGCTTTAGACACGTTATTAATGGGCTGGAATAAAGCCTCAATAATCATTTTAGCAGGGGATATCAATTCTACGATTGAGCCATTGTATCTGCCGGAGGACAACTGGGGGTCTGAAGAAGATGCCACATGGAAGATCCCCGAACTTTCCAATAAAATTCCAGTTAAAGCAACGGAGGCCGCTTTGAACTGGACAGCTTTTTGTCTTACCTGGGGACTAAGGGCAGTGAATGGACGCACCAAATCGGATACTGAAGCTAAACCCACTTTTGACAATGGTGTGAGGAAAAGTCGGATTGATTATATCTTTATAAAAATGGAATATTGGAGTGTAATTGATGACATGGAAATCATAACACGACCAGAAAGTGACCATAACCCACTGTCCCTGAAATTTAAAATGTTTGATCAGATAAGATTAGGGGATCCTGATCCAAGGGGGCTCGGGGTTGTAACCTTAGCAAATGATCGGAGGAGAGTGAAGTGGTCACTAATTTCAAACGATGTAACGATACAGGCCGACATCGAAAATGTGGTGACAAACGCCTTAAACAATATGAGGACTGTTCCAGTTGAGCGGGGTCAGGGCGAATTACATAAGATGATGGGCTTACATGACAAATGTTTTTCTGAACTTAAAATTATTTTATCAAAGCCATGTAAGTCAAACATTGGGCACTCGAATCCCCTAAGAGCAAAATGGTACAATAGAGAATGTAGAGAGGCCCATAGTTATCTCATTGAGCAAGTTAAAGCTAGAGATTCTGGTGCAGTTAAAGAGGCTAGGAAAAGGTATAAAAAGGTGCAATGGGTGGCTAAAAAGGAATGGGAAGATGAGTTTTGGGCGGATCTTCTAGACGCCAGTAAATCAAACGACCAGACCAAATTCTGGGATATAGTCAAAAGTGGAAAGGATGGGGAGTTTCGTACTCCGTCTAACCATGTATGCCCGGAAGACTGGATTAAATATTACTCTACCCAATTTTGCCCAGTAGCCGTTGACTCCTCATCCCGACCAACTATGTTGATGGTAACAATTCCCAGCACTACGACCCTGTCCTTTACTGAAGCAGAAGTGGAGTATGCATTAGGGTTAACAAAGAGGGGGAAGGCACCTGGTTTAGACCAAATTCCGGCAGACCTATTCAAAGCAAATATAGGCCTTTGGGTACCTTATTTAACTAGTATAGCCAATACTATAGCAGGAGGTGCCCGCATCCCCAAGACCTGGAAAGGGGCGGAGATTCTCCCTATACACAAAAAGGGCGATAGATCAAACCCTGGGAACTACCGCCCGATTAGCCTAATTGACTGCTTTCAAAAAGTGTTTGCTCGAATGATTTTGGTGAGGGTTCTTGGGTGGATGGAGCTTGAAGGAATACTGTCCCCATTACAGGCGGGCTTCAGATCTGGTATAAGTACCATTGACCAGGTCTTGAGGTTTTGTATGATTTTTTGGAAGACTGTCACACTTGGCGGTGGTACCATCTTCGCCGCTTTTATAGATCTGAAATCGGCTTTTGATTTGGTGCCGAGGGAAAAATTATGGCGGGTATTAAGGGACCTAGGAATGCCGGGGGAATTATTGGAAACCATTATTAGACTACACGAAGATAATTTCGCTAGGGTCAGATGGGGGGCACAAGGGCAAGTCACGGACCCATTCCAAGTGTCACGAGGAGTCCGTCAGGGGTGCGTTCTCGCACCCACCCTATTCTTACTCTTCATAGATCAGGTAGTGAAATTCTTCGGGTCTACTAACACGGATGCACCGTCCCTGGCGGGGACTAAATTCCCAATGTTGATCTTTGCGGACGACACCCTCCTCTTATCAAGGACGAGGGGGGGTCTGCAGAGGGCCTTAAATCACTTTGAGGAATTCTGCCACCAAAATGACCTCCAGATAAATGTGGGGAAAACTAAATTTATGGTTTTCTCCAGGAAAAAACCAATACGTAGGAGTGTTCAACTTAACGGGGTTAACCTGGATCAAGTTGACACGATGACGTATCTGGGGGTCACTCTGGATTACCGTTTGTCTTGGAAACCACAAATAGAGACCCAGCAGTTAAAATTGGCCCAATTGACTGGCTGTCTCCTGCGAGAGCAAAAGAAATCTATCACCAAAAGGGTTGCCCCTGCATTACAAATTTATGATGTTAAAATTAATGCTGCAACACTCTATGGGGCTGAGCTATGGGGTTTTATGGATCTCTCAAGCTTGTATAAAATCCAGTGCAGGTTTCTTCGCAACCTAGTGGGGCTTCCCCAATCAACTCCATTAATCCCTCTTTGTCACGACATGGGTTGCCTTCCAATAACAGACATGGCAAGGTATAGAGTAGTGTCTACCTGGAGGCGTTTGTGGACTACGGAGGAGTTGGTACTCTTTGCAAAGGAGCTAACCGAGGTGAAGGCAATTGGGCACTCAGAGCGAATCCCCTGGCTTCACTCGGTGAAAAAGAGCCTCTGTGATATGGGTCTTAGTCATCTGTGGGTTTCGCCAAGCACTAATAATTTCCCCCCGAAAAAGGAATTTAAGAGCTTATTTTGGGCCTCAACTCGTCATTCGTTGGCACATGCATCAAGTTTCGACGATTTAACGGGGCGTTTTTTAAGATTCAAATTGGATCCGGCTCGTGAGATATACTGGGATCTTATCTCGAGGCCATTGGACAGAAAACTGTTCCACCAATTTCGGGTGGGCTCTTTACCCCTTAATTCCTTTACCTCATCCTGGTGCAATAATACTACCAATCTTTGTAGTTACTGCCCCGGGTGTAAGGAAACAGAGGGCCATTTTTTGTTCGCCTGCCCCCAATATAGAGAACCCCGTTCAAAATGGCTAAAACCCATTTTTAAGCGTATGAAATGTAAAAAATCCTCGGATGCAATATGGGCCTTAAAAACAAATACAACTGATTTCACTGTGACATGTTTGGCCAAATATCTAGGCTGGGCATGGGCAATTAGAGCAAGAAGGAATTCCACCGCCACATGATTAAATAAAGTGTGTAAGTTGCATAGTACCTTTCAGTAAATGTCAAATATATTTTTTAAGAATTGTCAAATCTAATTTTTTAAGAATTGTTAAATTTAATGTCTTGTTCGCTCCTTACAACGGTTTAATAACTTTTTAACTGTGGATTTTAAATAGAGTCAAGATTGTTGATTATACATAGACGTAACTATTTTACAACATTTTTCTATTATGTAGGGATAATGAAATTGTTTTAAATGATTGTTAAAATTGTTAACATTGTCTTTTATGATTTTATCATCGAAATAAAGACATTAAAACCTAAAACCTGATTTTGGAAATCTTCTTCGGGGGAAGAAGGAGAAGACAATTGGAGGTGTCTACGGTGAAACCTAGGAATTCCATGGACTTTGAGGGGGACAGTATTGACTTTTCTTTGTTTACAATAAAGCCTAGATTTTCTAGGAGATCCATAACAGTTTTGAGATCTTGAAGAATTTGAGTAAAGTCTTGAAGCATGATAAGGATGTCGTCTAGGTAAATAATCATACAAATCCCTTTCTCTCTTAGAGAGGATGCAACTGCTCTCATTATTTTGGTGAAGCACCAAGGGGCTGATGAGAGACCGAAGGGGAGAGCTTGGAATTGATAAAGTCGGTTCTTCCAAATAAATTGTAGGAAGGATTGATCTTCCTTGGCCATAGGGATGGTAAAATAGGCGTCTTTGAGATCTAGTTTGACTAACCAGTCTCCTTCTAACAAGAGATCTCTCAGAAGATGGATACCTTCCATCTTGAAATGTCTGTAAACAAGGAACTTGTTGAGTTCCCTGAGATTTATGACGGGTCTCCAACCTTTGTCCTTTTTTTTCACACGAAAGAGAGTACTTATAAACCTCAGAAATTCCATAGGGACTTCTATGATTGCGCCTTTCTGGAGCATTGAAGAAATCTCCTCTTCTATAATCACTTCTTGATCTGGAGAAAGAGACATTACTCTTGGGAAAGAAACTTGAATTGGGGTATCTATGAAATCTATTGTAAAACCGGTAACGGTGTTCAGAACCCATGGATCTAGTGTGATAAGTTTCCAGTTCTCGAGAAAGAATTTTAGTCTGCCTCCCACTTTCGTGGGAGGGGAAAAAGGAATCAAAGCACTTACTTTGTAGGTTGTTGTCGTTAGGTCCTCCTCTTGGTCTGGAACCTCTCGAGCGGAAGCCTCTTCCTCTTGGGGGGTAAAATTGGGATTGGTAGGAGGATTGGTAACTGCCTCCAGTGTCAAAGCCTCTGGCTCTACCATAGGGCCTACGATTAAAACGGCCGAAAGATTGGCCCCTTCTTCCGGCCCTGCCAAAAAGGTTATTAGTGTTCGGGTTGAAGACTTTCTTCATATTCTGATGAGCTCTATCTAGGGCTGTAAAGGTTGACACATATCTACCTAATGTCTTGATTAGGTCTTCACCAAAAAGTAGCCCTTTAGGATTGAGAGAGGGCTCTTTATCAGCTAAGTGGCTCAACTTTGGGCTAATTTTAGTAAGCATGACTCTCCTTCTTTCAGAGCTGAGACCAGCATTTGCGTTTCCTAAAAGAACTAGTGCCCTTTGACTCCAAGCACGGATAAGGTTAGTATCCAAGGTGGAGCCATTGATGTGACTATCTTCAGCGGCATCAATAATTTTAGTGAGGGGACCTAAGATATCAAGAACTCGGTCCTGACAGATTTTAAGGGATCTCTTCATACCCTTCCTGGGATCCCTACCGAGTTTGAAGAGATATTTTATCAGCTCTGCATCGAGATTGGGTGTTTGGCAGACTTTGCCTTCAATAGAAGGTCTTGAGCATTCCATCCGTAAGAGATTGCGGGTATTTCTCTCAAGAGGATTCCTGATCCACTTGGTGATAAATTGGCTAACATGTTCCAAAAGAGTCCAATCAGAGCTCCTAGGATGTCTAATGTTAAGAGGAGAAAATATTTCTTGACCAAGAGGGTCTAAAATGCTATCCTTTGAGGAGGAGGGTAAATTATCATCAATAGATTCAAAATCTTGGTCATCTTCATCCAAATCGAGGATTTATTCATCAGGGAAATCTGAAGCAGTATCATTATAGTCATCATGGACAAGGTTATCAAAATCATCATGGCAGATGGATTCATTATTTCGAGCACTTGGATAGGTTGTGCCGCTGAGGACACCTTTAATATTTGTGCCGCGTGGACACCTTTATATGTTGTGCCGCTAGGGACACCCGAGGTACTAGGACCTGAAATAGTGCTCTTAGGGGTAGAGTCAATATTTTAAATAATTTTTTTAGTCTTTTTACCCCTTAAATCAGTGAGGTCATTATCATTATCAAATCCCTGTTGAAATTCATCCTCCTCTTCAGGAGAAAGGGATCTCTTAGATGCCATGACTTTAGAAAGTGTAGAGAACATACAAGACCTCATTTCTTTATGAATAAGAGATTTAAATGCCTCATTGTCAATGTTGGGGAGAGAAACATTGTCTTGTTCTGAGTCTGAGTCAGACATTATAGAGATGAGTAAGGAAGGTATAATAATAAATTATTCTCTCTCTTATTCTCCCTTTTTTTTTTTTTTTTAAATATGAATTAAATAAATAGTATTCCCCCTTTTTTTTTTGGGTATGTGAATTATTTTGATATAAAGGTATTAAAATTTGGCTTAAATTAAGGTAGTTCTTAGCTTAGATAGCATTGAAATGTAGGCAAAGCGAGGTCCTTTGTGTAAATCAGCTGATCGCGTCGGAAAAACTGACAGTTTCCCGATCGCGATCAGCTGGTTGCTCAGAGACGCTCATTGTGAGCGCGCGGTCCGAGGAAAGCAAGTAGGCAACCAAAACACGCAGCGCGTGTGTTGCTAAGGGCTTTACCTTGAATTTTGCGAACGGCAAAGATGGGGAAAAAGGAAAAACAAGCCGGGATACGAAAGAGGTGGAAATATGCCGAATAATTCCGGGAAAGGTAGGCGATGAGGAGCAATCGGTGATAGGGGTTTACACGTGGTAGAAAAACGGGGAAAACAGAGACATCGAGGGGGAGCCGACCTCCATAAATTGGAGGTCGGAGGCTCGAACAGACAAGGGGAAGGGGATAAAACAAAGCCTTCCGAAAGGATTGAGAGAAGCAATTAGCAAAGGGCACATTAGCGTCCCGAGTGAAAAACAGTAAGCAAATCAAATAAAAACATCACAATTTTATCAATTGATATTGGCAGAAATGTAACACTATTAGGGTAACAATACATACATGTTAAGAGTAGTGATAAATAAACATGAGTAGCAATGTCAAAAGAGAGTAAGAGAAAACCTGACTTATCTGCTTGGAGCCGCATTTAAAAGAGGCTAATTGCCTAGTGCTTACTAGAATTGTTTTGTTAAGAATGTTCCATTGAAACTATTGCTTTGTGACATATGCGGCTGTTTGGAGTTGCATAAAAAGTTATATGCATAATGGTAGCCTCCGGTCTTGTAATGAAATTAACATTAATATTGTGTATACATATACGGACACTACATCGTCTCCCTTTCTGCAAAGAAATTTACATCACAAAATCCTTGAACTTGGAAAGCATTCCAACATTACGTTTAGGTCTTCAGGTTAATTGCTTTTGGGTGTCCTCCACTTGCCTAGAACAATTTATGTTAGCACATTGGATAATGGGAGATGTGGTGGTGCCATTACCATACCCTTGGGAGCATGCATCAGCATTAGACAAACTAGATTGTAGTTCATGGGTACCACTAGCTCCTTCTCTATCCAGGGCTTCCCGTATATTTTCTGCAGTATTAGAAGACCTGTGTGGCACGGAACATGTTCCACCACCCTCCAATCTCTAATGGGATGGCTGACCCTGATGTATTGACAACTGTCAGTGGCTCTCCAAATTAAGTTACACCTGGACTATTTCTTGGTCATCTAATCCTAACACAATCACCCACATTAATGTTAGTTTGAGTCACAGCTTTGCTCATGTCATAATATCTCTTCATTTAGATTTGTTTACCAGCTACTACTTCATGTACCCTATTTTTCTTACTTTGAACACTTTCAATGCAAGCACTTCTTGGTTTGACCAAATTATGTGCACTTAACTTGGTTGTAGGCGCCCTTCCCCTCAACAATTCAAAGAAAGTGACATCAGTAACACTATGAGAAGTGTTATGGCAAGCCCATAAGTGGTCTTGTAAGGCCTCCCTCACTTGTATTTAATTTCTCAACCCATTGAACAGTTTCCTTAATGATGCGATTGCTATGCTCTACTTGACCATTTCCAAATTGAGATTTTCTGTGCATCACAAGAAGGAAAAACTATTCCTAATTTAGGTAACGTTTTAACTTTTAATGAGCAATTTCTAATGTGTTCGCAAATCGAGCTACCTTTTGAATAGTAAGGAAGGAGGTCAACAGACCACCATACCATGTCTGTAATTGTTCTTAATAAAGCAATCTTTTTTTTAAGCAGTCCGTTTTTCAAAAGCAAAACAAAACAGTATGCGTTTTAAGAAGAAAGAAAATTACATTTTTAAGTTTCAGTTTTTAGGAGTAGGCAGTGGTCGATGGGACCACTGGCTGATCTTAAAAATATTTATTTTACATTCTCAAAGGGGTAGTGGTTCCATGGGGATCCCTTCCCTTCACATTTGTGAATTGGTTGCCACCTAAGGAGGTGGTCAAATAATAATGTTTTGCAGCCAAATTTCGGTCGCAAAACATTAATACATACCACTGAGATTTGGTATTTCAAAGGGACGCCTTAAACCCGCCCCTTCCAACTACTGAATAACAATTTGGCTTTTGTAAGTTTCAAAATTTTTTTGTGGTCACAACCATCTGATTCTGTGAATCGGGTTGTTTATGACCTCCCAAAAAGATTTGTACAGGAGGCCCTTACTCTTTTAAACAGGCCATCGCAAAACATGGCCATTTTACCAACAAAATGCCGCATAAGTGGACATACTGTATTTAGATATTAGGCCACCGTTGAGTATCCTCACAGAATATCCGGGGGATATGGTCCCTACGCCACTGGAGTCAAGCTATCCTGGCTGAAGACGGCTGATAGCCAGAAACCCGTCCTAGGATGCTTGATTCCGGTCCAGGGAAGACATGGCTTGGCAATTTGGGCTGGACTGTTCCCATGAGGCACAGGGTCAAGTCTGATTTGCATATGGCCATGTCTGAACTGGGGTGGCTTGGTGAGCAAAATAACGATGGAGTAAACCCAGATCTGTGACTGGGGGTGAGTGTGTTGCCATTGTGCAATATTCCATCCATCATCTTGTGTGTTTTGCTGTTCACCCTATGTGGGAAGGGTATGCCCAGACGTGGGTCCCGTGCTCAATACGCCACTCGAGTCAAGCTATCCTGGCTGAAGACGGCTGATAGCCAGAAACCGGTCCTAGGATGCTTGATTCCGGTCCAGGCAAGACATGGCTTGGCAATTCGGGCTGGACTGTTCCCATTAGGCACAGGGTCAAGACTGATTTGCATATGGCCATGTCTGAACTGGGGTGGCTTAGTGAGCAAAATAACGATGGATTAAACCCAGATCTGTGTCTGGGGGTGAGTGTTTTGCCATTGTGCAACATTCCGTCCATCATCATGTGTGTTTTGCTGATATGGTCATGTTTACCAGAAACAAAACGATACAGCGCCTACAGTTGCACTAAGGAAACATTTCCCATCAAGGGTTGTGAAAATATAACGAATACTTGGAATAAATATACTTGTGGTGAGACCGAAATGAAATAATAATTAAAATGCATTATTGCTGTGCGCCAGCTGGTGAGCAGTGAAGTATGGCAAACATCAACGAAGTGTGATTCTGAATAATTAAAGTGTCTGAGACTCATTATAGATAAAGACACAGGCCAGTTAAAGAAGGATGCACATATTCGAAAACAGGAGTGGGAGAAACTGTTCAGTTTCGCTCTTGCTCCCGTTAATGAATGTACACATTTCCCACAAGAGATGGGTCGGGTGGAACCAGATGGTTGTGATAACGAAGCCTTAGGTTAAAAAAAGTACCCTGTAGGTACCGGCTCGTGTGGGATACATGTGGTGATTAAAACTCAACAGTGTAGTGGAGCTAAGGAAATGCATCATCGAAATATTTTAAATGTGCCTGAAGGTGATCTTTATATCATTAGCGAGGCCCTAAAAAAAAATACATGGTGTAAGCAAAATGATGACTGGCATAGTCAATACGTTTGACTTGCATTTTCATTTATAAGTTAGACCCGTGTGATTTTCTTTAGCTTTAATTTGTTAATACCTTCATTATGAGTTTATTAAGGACAAGGACACAGGGGCCTAGTGGTGTGAAGAACATAGGTTTATAGGGAGAGGTGTTATGTTGTGTTCTGTAGAATTGCATGGCGTAGTTTATCACCTGTGAGGTTATCCAAGAGCAGCCTAGTTCGTTTGCACCCTCCCTCTCATTTACCCTGCTTCCGGGAAAAGGTATCTCAAATTTCCCCTTGCTTACAAATATGTATTCACAAAAGCAAAAGATTTCACCCTTGCTTCACCAGAGAGATGGCTTTTAGAGAGATTGTTGTGTAAGCTTACCCACTAGTGTGCACGACACGTGTTGCATATGTTCATCTACACTCGTTCTTATTTTTTGAGCCTGCTGAAACATGAATGCATTTAAAGTTATTTATAATAGTTTATTGGCAGTATCATATCATGGCTGTCCACAACAAGGCATGAGTTACCACCATCAAGCAAGGGCAGCATTTTGTCAGCGTAAGCATCATTATTCTGTGTGTTGTCACAATACATCTACGTTCCCACCAAAAGGCAGCCATGGACAGCATAATAGCCTATTTGAGCATTCTGGATGCTTATAATATGTCAAGAATTACCACAAGGACCAATAAGTGCTCATAGTACTGCTATGTTTACCTTCATCTGGCCAGGTGATCTTTTTGACAGAGTTGGGCACCATTGTGTAATGGATGGTCACAGTATGCCAAGAACTGTCACCAACTTGTCCAAGGATGTGCAGTATAGGTGACAAATGACCATCATATTGGCAGAACCAGCATGATTCCAGAGATAGGCACAGTTGTGCCATGGATGCCCACAAATTGACTAATAATTTACAAGCAATATGCCAAGTCAGAACAAGCATCTTTTCATGGGTAGGCGATATGCCATGATTGCAAACAAGTTGACAAGAAAAACAACAATTATGTGGCCAGCATTTTACCAAAGTATGGGAACCATTCCACAGATGCCAACAAGTTGCCAAGCATCTTTCAGTTTATTCAAGAACCAACATTTTAGCAATGGTTGGACAATGGGTATTCTCCTTCAGACGCTCACAGTTGCTAGGCATCACAATTACTGTGCAAAGCCCAGCAAAGGGCAGACAATGGGCATCAATCCATGTGTGCCCACAAGCTCCCAGGAATTACCACCATTGTGTCAGGACCACGTGTTACCAGGGGTGGGGAATGAATTGGCATCATACCATGAAGTCCTGCCAGTTGCCAAGATTTTCCATTATTATGTCAGGGTCAACATTTTACACTGGGCAGGAAATTGGCACCAACTAATGGATGGCCACTAGTTGCCACAATTTCTTACCTTTATACAAGAGCCAGCAGAAGTGGGAAGAGGGATTCATCCTATGACTACCAAAGCAGTGCCAAGAATTGCAAATGAGCCAGGGTCAGCATCTTACCATCGGTGAGCAGTAGGCATCACCACATTGATTCCCACAACTTACAAAGAATTACCACCAATATGCTAGGGTCAGCATGTTAATTGGGATGAAAAATGGGTATCATTCCTTGAATTCCCATAGGATGCCAAGAATTCCCTTTGATAAGCAAGGTACAGCATTACACCCCAGGTAAGCAATGGGTATCATCCAATGGATGTACAAAACTTAACACAACACACCCCCATGAAGCAGGAGTCAGCATGGTTGGGTAACGGCCAGCCTCCTTTGAATGTCCATGAGGTGCTAAGAGTTATCATTATGTCAGAGCTAGAACAGAAGGCAGTGCAGATCATCTCTAGTGTGTCTACTAGGTGGCAAGCATTACCATTGGGATAGGGCCCGCACAGGTGTGCAACCGGCATTATCCCTTGGATTTAATGAATCGCACAGTTGTTAGTGCTAACATGGGTGGCCCACAAGTTGTTGAGAATAACATAGACTCCTCCTCACAAATTCTCACATACAACCTCCTGTGCACATAGACAAGAACGCAGACACACTCTCACAAAAATGCACACACACACACACACACACACACACACAGGCACATACACACAGACAGGTATACACACATACATAAAACGATATGCACACATGCATAAATACATGCAGACAACACACACATGCTTGCAACAGACATCCACAGAGTATCAACTTTTTCCAACCATGTGGCCCTGACTCCTACTGCTTTGAGCTACTGGATTTTTTACAGCCTGATAGCCAACTGTCACTCCTGATCAGTATCCCTCAGATGAGGAAGGGGCAGATGAGATTATACTGGTGGCCTGCAGAGGGAGAATAGCTGGAGGGACAGCCTACAGTTACTATTGGAAGGAGACAGGAGTTAACTTTAAGCATGAATACTGCAGCCTGTGAGCAGTGCTTCCAGGAGGTGGAAGGGGAAAGGAGCGTTTGTCAGCCTGTGGAAGGAAGGTCATGATGGATGACCAGAAGCAGCTGATGGATGGAAGTGGAGGGTGGGGCTTGCTTGAAGCACAGTAAGTTTTAGCTCTCATTTAGAGTTTCCTTCATGAGTGATGGACTGAAGGAAGCATCTTGCCAAACAAGAACGGTTCTGCCTAGTGCGGGTAGACAAATTAAAGTGCGCCAGGTGATGGTGGAGGTGAAGAACCGCTTGGATCTTGCATAGGAGTTCCTAGAATGTAATGTACCCACTGAACTTATTGACTGCTGTTCCTTTGATCAATTTATCTCAGGACAGACTGTTGTTAATTTGTCTGCAATTGTACATAACTGCATTGACTCCAACAAGAGAAGCTTGCTAGCTCTAGGTAGGAACACTTTAAGAAGGAAGTGCTGAACAAGGTTTGTTAGTGAGATTATTCATAAAGATGAGAGCTTCTTGAAAATGGTTGGCTGATGGAGTTGGTTGGAAAACCTGAATAGTTGTGGAGGTGACATGCTTCAGGAACCTGTTCTCAGATAACTAGTAAATGGTGTAGAAATCAGTAAATGTATGGGGTATTGAATGGAGACTAGGGAGCCCATTAGGATGGCGGGCAGTCTTTGTCCAACCGCCATCCCGACGTAAAACGGAACCGCCCACCATAAGGGCGGCGGCCCGTGGGGGCCATTAGGATGCTCCCACCACACTGGCGGGCGCATCCCGCATTTTTAACATTGCGCCGCAATGCTAAAAATGCACATTGTGCACTTCAATTCACAACGTGACAGTCACCATGCGGTGCCTGTCACGTTGTACAGTGAAGTGCAGGGGGGTACCATAGTTACCCCACATGTGCACCCCCCCACACCCCCCGGAGTCCCTGGGGGACTGCAACGGGCCCCCACAGGACATTCCTGCATGCCTTTCCGTGAGCATGTCCCCGCCTTCTCCCTAAAACAGATGGTGGTGTCTAACAGACACCGCCACCATATGAAACCCTTTTCTGCCCAGTCAACTCCTTGACCAGGCGGAAAAGCGGCGGGCGGTCTTTCAGTCCGCTGCAGTTCTCCCGCCATAGTAATATGGCAGGGGGAAATGGGTGACGGACGGGGAAGGATGTCGGGTGGATCGCCACTGCCCGGATGGCGGTGGCCATCCGCCCGACATCCTAATTGAGCCCTAGGAGTGAGGCTGTGGGTTGCTGAAGTATACAATGCAGCGGCAAGGTAGAATTGGAGCTCAGTAGCTTTCCTCTCAAAGTAGTACAGTAATATCTGTAGAAGAGCTGAGGTGAGACGGGGTTAGCTTAGCTTCCTTATGTCTTTCCTGATTTAGAATTCAAACATTATCTTAAGATGCTCTATTGAGAGGCCGGTGAATTAGGTGTGCTAAGAGGCATAATGTGTCTTGTTAGCAATTATGATTGCTATTATGAGTATTTAGTTGTTTATTGGCTGATTCTGTACCGTACTCATATTTCCATTCCATTATGCCTTTCCTCAATTTTACTGTGCAATGTTGGTTCATTTTTCGACAACTATGATTCTCATGATATCTGTGCCAAAGGTAGAATACTCAGCCTTTTCTCCCGAAACACTTTCTTAAATTCCCAAAACTTTGACTATGGTCCTACGATTCTTTAGCATAGTCATTACCACCTCCAGAATGCTTTCTCACTATGGTGCTAAATGGTGTTTGAAGCAAGCAGTCCCTTACTTTTCCATCAAGGACATGAAATGGCACTATTCAAACGTTTTTGTGATCCAGCACTATAACTGTAGCCTTTTGTACATGTCCAGACTTAAATGTAAAAATAAAGTTATATGTTTACTTGGCTCATTAACTTGTATGCCAGTGGGGATGTTTTACTATATATAAACATTGCATTAACACATTAATCCATAGCAAAATTAAAGCTATATGTAAAGAAAAATTATGTTTATTCACATTTAGTTTTCATTGTAGCCAATGTAGGCCTGAATTTGGAAATGAGTTACTGTTGGTTGCCACCTTGTTTGTGACATTTAAATATTTTATTTCTATGCAATCTTAAGTTCTGTCAAACGCGAAGTTTTTTCCCTTTTTCCCATGTGAAGAAATCTTTTCTTTTCTTTGTAGTGTTGGTGGAATTTGTTTTTTATGAGTAGCACATTCAAAGCACACTTGCAGTGTGAAGACTGTAAGCGTGAAGGGTGCAGAGAGAAGCTTCTATAGTGAGCAAACCTTGAGTCCCTTTTGAGTATGCAATTGTATCATTTAGGTTTGACCTGATTGGACAGTCATTTTAAGAACTTCCTACAGCTGCGTAAAATGTTAGAGCTGGTGTGCCTTTAAGGAAGAGCAGAAGCGAAAGAAACCAATGAAGTACGGAATGCTAAACAATGCAAGCATTCACCCCCAGTCACAAAGATCTGGGTTTTATCCGTCGTTTTTTGCTCACCACGCAACCCCAATTTAGACCCAGCCATATGCAAAGTAGGACCCAGCTCCTCATGGGAACATTCAAACCTGAACTGCCTAGCAAGGTCCTGCCTGGACAGGAAAAAAGCATCCTGGGACTTGTTTCCTAGCGTTACCCCTCATCAGCCTGGCTTGCTTCAATCTAGTGGCACTGTGAGCACAGGACCCACATCTGGGTATACCCATCCCTTTTGGGGCAACAAAAGCAAAAGGAACAAATGATGGTTGGAATGCTGAACAGTGCAAATATTCACCGCCACTTATAAAGATCTAATCTTATTCCATTGTTCTTTTGCTCACCACGCCACCCCAGTTTGGACCCAGACATATGCAAATCAGTCTTAACCCTGCTCCTCATGGGTACAGGCCAGCCCACACTGCCAAGCCATTCCATCCATCAACTGTTTCTTTTGCTTTTGTTGCCCTAAGTGGGAAGGGCATTCCCAGACATGGTTTGCGTGCTCACTCAAAATACTATTTGGCTGACTTGGAAAACAGAAATCATTAGTACAATTTATATATTTTCAGTAGCGTTCCGTCCCCTGCCATAGTGGTGAGGCGGGCTGGGCCGGAGGAGGGAGGTGGGGAGGGGGGAGGGTCTGGGGGCACAAAAAAAAACTTACTTGAGCATCACTGACCGCCACATCGTGCTCCTCTAGGCTTCTTCTCCTGGGCACAGGCTCTCAGACTGCACAGTGGCCAATCCTGACACTGCATGAAAGCACAGGTGGGAATGGCCTAGGTGCTGGCAACTTGCGCTTCCAGGCAGACTGGGAGCCTGTGCCTGCTCCCTCCATCCCCAGCAACGCAGCTGGGACTAGAGAGAGAGCTTCACTGTGCATGACGGTTTGGCCGACCTGTGGCGGTTAGCCAAACCCTCATGCATTGTGAAGGGGGTGCCCACCACTCTCCCTCCAGCAAACATCCGCTTGATACGCCCCCAAAACTCGTCTGAGTCCTGGGTGCGGGTTCAGGGAATTAAAATAACAAGATAATAAAACACGTTTAAAACCAGTTTTATTATCATTTTATTTTCTGTAGGTGGCATGGGGGGCGGCGCTCCTTTGCACTAATGGAGCAGCCTCTGTTGTTTATTTTCAACCTTTCGAAAAACAGTGAACGCCAAAATCGTGGAGCTTTTCTGAAAAACATTCTTTCCTTCACTGCTGAAAACTAAGGGGCTCATTACAATGGCGGGCGGACCTGAGTCTGCCCGCCATTGTTGTGATGTGTGTGACCGCGCACCGGACATGCGGCGGTCTCACCACTGTAATTAGGATGTACCCGCCATACTGGTGGGAGCATCCAAGGCATTTAACATTGCGGACGGTGCTGCTGGCTGCAGGACCACACGCAATTTAATAATGGCATGCTGTGCATTTCCCTGCACTGCGTGGCAGGAAACCTCCCCCCAAAACAAGGGGGACCCGCTACGGGCCCCCAAATCCGTTTCCGCCTGTCTTTTTGCAGTGGGATGACCGCCGCGAAAAACAGGCGGAAAGGGATATTGTAATCCACACAGCGGTGCATGCAAGGCACCGCCGCAATGTTTGCCCATAGTTTAGTTCCACAAGGTGGACGGAAAAGGGCCACCTGGCAGTCGGTCTTTGCATTTGCCATGCTTGCCTATGGATTCTCCCTGCCATCATAATCTGGCGGGGAACATTGCTGCCAGATGGCGGAGGGCCCCCCACTACATGGCTGGCGGTGGCGGTCCCTCCGCCATCGTAATGAGCCCCTAAATTCTCAGAACAATTTGAAATGTACATGGCTCATCCTGGGCACTCATATTGTAAACTTAACCAATCTAATGCAAGACAAATAATATTCGAAGTATTATGCCATAATCACCTACTTCTTATTTGTGTAGTGGCAAAGGAGGTGCCAACATTGATGGTATGAGGCCATAAAAGATTTAAAAGCTCACTTTTTGCATGTTCATGTTCGAATTGATAAATTCATCCGTGAATTAATCAGTATTTATGCTCCTAACCAGGATGATGGCATATTTTGGCAGACAATTTAATCAGAAGTTTTAAATACAGGGAATGTTCCTATCTTTATTGGTGGATTTTTTGTTATGATTTCAGATCGATTATTAGATAGAATTTCTAAAATCAGATTTTATCTGTGAAAATCTGATTCGTTAGTCAAGGCTTTCTTTGCTAAAAGAAAAACAATTGATCATTGGAGCTTGCACTAAGGACCTTACCTTCTTTTCAAATGCTCACTGCGCAGATTCCCCAATTGACTGTTTGCTGTCTTCTAGGAATTTGTGTCATTAGATTTCTCAGCCTGTCAAATAACCTTTTACTGTACCAGACCACCACCTACTTCATTCTATTTTGCATTGAATGTTACTCCAAAAGGCACCCTTAGACAGGGAATGAATACTTAGGGGTCCATTAGGATGTCCGCCCGCCATCCTATCGGTCTTAGGGACCGCCCACCATAAGGGCGGGGGTCCCGGGGGGAGGATTAGGATGCGCCCGCCACAGTGGCGGGCGCATCATGCATGTTTAGAATTGTGGCATTTGCATTGACAAAGAGGCAGGCACCGCGCAGTGCCTGCCGCCTTGTCAATGCAAATGCTGGGGGGTACCACAGGTACCCCCCGTGTGCACCCCCCACCTCTACTTCACTTCGGGGGCCCGCAGGGGGCCCCTGAAGTGAAGACCGCATGCTTTTCCGTGGCGGCATCGCCGCCACGGAAAGGCATCCATTCTGCACCATCCTAATATGGCTGGCGGTGTCTAATAGACACCGCCACCATGTTAGGCCTTTTCGGCCCCGGTCGAAAGGCGACTGGGGTGGAAAAGCGGCGGACGGTCTTTCCGTCCGCCGCGGTCACTCCTGCCATCCTAATATGGCAGGGGGACTTCAGGGCAAGGATGGCGGGCAGATTGCTCCCTCCAGGCCGGCGGTGTCTACCGCCAACCTACAGGGGCAATCTGCCCGCCATCCTAATGGGCCCCTTAGGGGCACATTAGGATGTCCGCCCGCCATCCCGACGTAAAAAGGGACCCCCCCATACGGATGGGGTTCCCGTGGGGGCCATTAGGATGCACCCGCCACACTGGTGTACTGTGCTAGGCCAACTGACTGGGTCCTTCCATCCATGAAGAGGCAGATCCATCCGAGTGTGTGTCGTTGGATTCCGATGTCATATAGGCGTTGGATGATGATGGGCGCTAGGTCATGTTAAATGCTGCGGAGAGATATATTTATTATCTTCGTTACCAGTTTCCTAGTTCCTTCCACACGAATCTGAACAAAATAATAAACAAAATGTATTTGGAATATTACAGTCCCTTGGATCAGTTATAAACTGTTACCAGTATAAAAAAATAAGCATTGGAAATGCAATAGGTCTCGGATTTATTTGAGTTCGAGCTAATGGCATTGTAAATGGCAATGTCTTTTAGCCATGTGTTATGGAGTGTATGCATGTGGTGTGTAATGGAATTATGTGGTTTGGATTGGAATTGTTCACCCTGCACACTCACAAACTGTTCACCTTGCACACTCACACACTGTTCACCCTGCACGCTCACACAATGCTCACCCTGCACGCTCACACACTGCTCACCCTACACGCTCACACACTGCTCACCCTGCACGCTCACACAATGTTCACCCTGCATGCTCACAGACTGTTAACCCTGCACGCTCACACACTGCTCACCCTACACACTCACACACTTCACACTCACACTGTGCACTCACGACTCTGCACTCTGCACACTCACTCTGCACACTCACTCTGCACACTCACTCTGCACACTCACTCTGTACACTCACTCTGCACTCACTACTGTGCACTCACTACTCTGCACTCACTACTCTGCACTCACTACTCTGCACCCACTACTCTGCACCCACTACTCTGCACCCACTACTCTGCACTCACTACTCTGCACTCACTGCTCTGCACTCACTACTCTGCACTCACTACTCTGCACTCTGCACTCACTACTCACTACTCTGCACTCACTACTCTGCACTCACTACTCTGCACTCTGCACTCACTACTCTGCACTCTGCACTCACTACTCTGCACTCTGCACTCTGCACTCACTACTCTGCATTCACTACTCTGCACTCACCACTCTGCAAGCACCACTCTGCACTCACCACTCTGCACTCACCACTCTGCACTCACCACTCTGCACTCACTACTCGGCACTCACTACTCGGCACTCACTACTCGGCCCTCACTACTCAGCCCTCACTACTCGGCACTCACTACTCTGCACTCACTACTCACTACTCTGCTCTCACTACTCACTACTCACTTCTCTGCACTCACTACTCACTACTCTGCACTCACTACTCTGCACTCACCACTCTGCACTCACCACTCTGCACTCACCACTCTACACTCACCACTCTACACTCACTACTCTGCACTCACTACTCACTACTCTGCACTCACTACTCACTACTCTGCACTCACTACTCACTACTCTGCACTCACTACTCTGCACTCACTACTCTGCACTCACTACTCACTACTCTGCACTCACTACTCTGCACTCACTACTCACTACTCTACACTCACTACTCACTACTCTGCACTCTGCACTCACTACTCGGCACTCACTACTCGGCACTCACTACTCGGCACTCAATACTTGGCGCTCAATACTCACTACTCTGCACTCACTACTCACTACTCTGCACTCACTACTCACTACCTCACTACTCTGAACTCACTACTCACTACTCTGCACTCACTACTCACTACTCTGCCCTCACTACTCACTACTCTGCACTCACTACTCTGCACTCACTACTCACTACTCTGCACTCACTACTCACTACTCTGCACCCACTACTCACTTCTCTGCACTCACTACTCTGCACTCACTACTCTGCACTCACTACTCACTACTCTGCACTCACTACTCTGCACTCACTACTCTGCACCCACTACTCATTACTCTGCCCTCACTACTCTGCCCTCACTACTCTGCACTCACTACACACTACTCACTACTCTGCACTCACTACTCTGCACTCACTAATCACTACTCTGCACTCACTACTCACTACTCTGCACTCACTACTCTGCACTCACTACTCACTACTCACTACTCACTACTCTGCACTCACTACTCACTACTCTGCACTCACTACTCACTACTCTGCACTCACTACTCTGCACTCACTACTCTGCACTCAAAACTCTACACTCACTACTCTGCACTCACTACTCACTACTCTGAACTCACCACTCTGCACTGACCACTCTGCACTCACCACTCTGCACTCACTACTCACTACTCTGCACTCATTACTCTGCACTCACTACTCACCACTCTGCACTCACCACTCTGCACTCACTATTCACTACTCTGCACTCACTACTCACTACTCTGCACTCACTACTCACTACTCTGCACTCACTACTCACTAATCTGCACTCACTACTCTGCACTCACTACTCGGCACTCACTGCTCGGCACTCACTACTCTGCACTCACTACTCACTACTCACTACTCTGCACTCACTACTCACTACTCTGCACTCACTACTCACTACTCTGCACTCACTACTCTGCACTCACTACTCTGCACTCACTACTCTGCACTCACTACTCTGCACTCACTACTCACTACTCACTACTCTGCACTCACTACTCACTACTCTGCACTCACTACGCTGCACTCACTACTCGGCACTCACTACTCTGTACTCACTACTCTGCACTCACTACTCACTACTCTGCACTCACTACTCTGCACTCACTACTCTGCACTCACTACTCACTACTCTGCACTCACTACTCTGCAATCACTACTCTGCACTCACTACTCACTACTCTGCACTCACTACTCTGCAATCACTACTCTGCACTCACTACTCACTACTCTGCACTCACTACTCTGCACTCACTACTCACTACTCTGCACTCACTACTCTGCACTCACTACTCTGCACTCACTACTCACTACTCTGCACTCACTACTCTGCACTCACTACTCACTACTCTTCACTCACTACTCTGCACTCACTACTCTGCACTCACTACTCTGCACTCACTACTCACTACTCTGCACTCACTACTCACTACTCACTACTCTGCACTCACTACTCACTACTCTGCACTCACTGCTCTCCACTCACTATTCTGCACTCACTACTCACTACTCTGCACTCACTACTCACTACTCTGACCTCACTACTCTGCACTCACTACTCTGCACTCACTACTCTGCATTTACCACTCTGCACTCACCACTCACCAGTCTGCACTCACCAGTCTGCACTCACTACTCACTACTCACTACTCTGCACTCACTACTCAGCACTCACTACTCTGCACTCACTACTCACCACTCTGCACTCACCACTCTGCACTCACTACTCTGCACTCACTACTCTGCACTCACTACTCACTACTCTGCACTCACTACTCACTACTCACTACTCTGCACTCACTACTCACTACTCTGCACTCACTACTCTGCACTCACTACTCTGCACTCACTACTCACTACTCACCACTCTGCACTCACTACTCACTACTCTGCACTCATTACTCACTACTCACTCTGCACTCACTACTCACAACTCACTACTCTGCACTCACTACTCACTACTCTGCACTCACTACTCACTACTCTGCACTCACTACTCTGCACTCACTAATCACTACTCTGCACTCACTACTCACTACTCTGCACTCACTACTCTGCACTCACTACTCACTACTCTGCACTCACTACTCTGCACTCACTACTCACTACTCTGCACTAACTACTCACTACTCTGCACTCACTACTCTGCACTCACTACTCACTACTCTGCACTCACTACTCTGCACTCACTACTCACTACTCTGCACTCACTTCTCATTACTCTGCACTCACTACTCTGCACTCACTACTCACTACTCTGCACTCACTACTCTGCACTCATGACTCTGTACTCACTACTCACTACTCTGCACCCACTACTCACTACTCTGCACTCACTACTCACTACTCTTGTTGGACCCGGCCTCGTGGCGTGGCCCGTCTCTGTCCCTCAGAACCCTGCGAGCGTAGGCCTGCATCCTGAGCCCCTGCGCAGCGTCCCTGCAAGAATGGCCTGCACCCAGCAGCCTGGTCGTCTCACCCCCGATGAGGCCGAACCCCCGTAAACCCACGACCAGGCCGCATGTCCCCGTCCCGCTCCCGGCTCCGAGCGCCTAACATTGCATGCCCCACAAGGCCCGGACGCCATCTTCCCTTCCTGACATCCCTGTCTCCCTGGGCCTAGCGTGACCCCGGCCCCAGTGAAACCCAGCCTCCAAAGGCGCGCCAGTCCCGGCTGGGGGGGTAAAGGGCTCCCGAGTGAGATAAGCCAGGGAGTTTCGATGACACCTCCGGCCTCCCCGGAGGGGCTGGTATCTGTCACACCTTTGGCCCTCCCCTGTGGGCCAGTTTCGATCACCCCTCTGGCCTCCCCGAGGGCTGGCTCCAGACCCGCTGGGCGTCTGGGAATTCCCGGACCCATCTTTCAAAGGGATCAAAGAGCCAACCGCCGGACCTCGCCAACGACCAGCCCCCCAGGGCTTGAGACCTCCGCCTGCGAGGGTCCGGAGATCAAAGAGCAGAAGGACTATAACTGGGCCCGCCCGACAACTAGCGGGCAGTTGTATCTTGGACCTGAAGCCCTGCTGATCTGATCGCGGCTGACCCTAAGAAGACTCATCCGGAACACCTGAGCCCTGCTGACGCTGTCGCGGCTCGAGCTGAACTTGTAACCATCGGAGCCCTGCGGACGCTGTCGCGGCTCGACCTCTAAGACCATCGGAGCCCTGCTGACGCTGTCGCGGCTCGAGCTGAACTTGTAACCATCGGAGCCCTGCGGACGCTGTCGCGGCTCGACCTCTAAGACCATCGGAGCCCTGCTGACGCTGTCGCGGCTCGAGCTGAACTTGTAACCATCGGAGCCCTGCTGACGCTGTCGCGGCTCCTCACGAACTTCTCCAGATCGAGCCCTGCTGACCCCGTCGCGGCTCGAGGAGTACTCTGGTCCGGCTGGACCATCGAGAGCACCATCACGACCGAGCCGACTCGACGGAGGTGAGGCAGCCAGTACGACCATCATCCCGTACCCCCCGGCTCGAGGATTGAGAGCTGTGCGTAGGGTACGCCTCGTACTGTCCCAGAGACTCAAAGACTGTCCCGCTTCCCCCTTCCCGAAGCCTCCAAGACTTTGTGGTCCCTTGACCCCTGTGTATATAAGAGTGCTACCTCCCTATTTGCTATATAAAGATCTTGTTACTAAAACCCACCGGTGTGGTGTCTGTTCGTAGTGTGGTGTGAGCTCAGTGTGTACGATCCTAGACCCGAAGTCCTCCCCGGTGAGGACCTCACAATCAAGACTCGGCAAGTTCTGGGGGAGAGGTGGGTCCGGGTGTGGTCGGGTGAGCACAACCTGACCCTCGGGGATCGCCCCTTCCTACATTGGTGGCAGCGTCGCGATAAGAACCTACGTCTAGGGATCGTACAGTACTGACACACTACCCGAACGAAGAAGCAGCCATGAGCGTCACAGCCGACAAGACCACCTTCCAGATGGAGCTTCTGGGAGACTATTCGCACCGTGAGCTCAAGCAATTCTGCAAGGATCTCCGTATCCCGTCAACGGGATTAAACACCAAAGAGGACTTCCAACAAGCTCTAACAGCCTGGGTGGAGGCTGGAGCACAACCTCCAGCACCGACAGAAGCCGATGGGGGGGGGAGCCCCTCTGACCGAAACCCACGCTCCAGAACAAGAAAGAACAGAGTCCCCGACGCGGACTCCCAGCACGGAGAGAGGTCTATCTCCAGAAGAGATGGCCGACCGAGAACGCAACCGAAGCCACGAGCTAGAACTAGCCCGTTTGAAGATGGAGGGAGAACTCAAGCTGGCCGAGAAAAAGCTAGCCATCGAGCAGTTGCGGCTGCAAGGAGAGCTGGAGGAGAAGAAGCTCCAGCGAGAACATGACGGAAAGAAGCTCCAGCTGGAGCACGAGCGCAGCCTATTGGAAATAGAACTAAAAGCCCGGAACGAAGGCAGCAAAACAGCAGCGACCCGAGAGGCCATTCCCCCGGTGGAACCCAAGGTCCACATCCCCAAGGACGTGGTCAAAGAATATTATAAAAACGATGACATCCAGCAATGATTCAAGGCCTACGAGGTCGCCATGACCTCCCACCGAGTTCCGCAGAAAGATTGGGGAGCCGGGCTGTGGGGTCGATTCCTGAGTGAGGGGAGAGACACCCTACTCGACCTTCCGTCTGCCGAACAGACCTCCTACAGCCACATGAAAGAGGCCCTCCTCACAAGGTACGGGCTCACCCCAGAAATGTACCGCCAACGCTTCAGAGACTGTAAGAAGATCCCTGGCACCACCTGGGTGGAATATGTCAATTTCTACAGCCGGGCCCTGGAAGGGTGGATAAAGGGCAGCAAAGTATCCACCTTCGAGGGGCTCATCGACCTCATTGCCTACGAACATTTGTCTCTGAATTGCTTTGTGGAACTCCGGCAGCACCTCCTGGACAGCAAGTTGGCTGACCCCCGGAAACTGGCCGTCGAGGCCGATCGCTGGGTGAGCACCAGAGTACCCCGGGGGCGACTCTGGCCAAAATGAACAGGGGTCCTCCCGCCAGAGGGGAGGAGGGAACCAGAATAGACAGAGGGGTTCCCAAGTAGGGTCCCCGCGTAGTCCCCCCAGAAACCAGCCCGGCACCTCGCCTCCCACAGTGCGCGCAGGGTTTCCCCCAGCTAAGCCAGGGCCCGAGCCAGCCAAGCCTGCTACCATTGCCAGCAACCAGGGCATTATGCCAATGACCCCCGCTGCCCGTTGTTCAAAAAACCTGCCGCTGCAGGCCCCCCAGCGCGCCACATCACCTCAGTAGCCCTAGAAGAAGAGGAGGGAGAAGAGGAGTTCGGGGGAGCTGACCCCACAGCCATGATGTTAGTATCCCTGGGTGATAGAGAGATGGTCCCAGGAGCCCCCCTACCCGACAATACCGAGAAGTATCGACAGCAGGTGACTGTCAATGGCCATCACATAGGGGCGCTCCGAGACACGGGGGCCAGTATCACTGCGGTGAAACGGCATCTAGTAACCGAAGCCCAGATTGTCCCTCACATCTCCTGCAGGGTGATCGCAGCCGATAATTCCGTCCGCACCTGCCGGATAGCCCAAGTCCCGTTCAAGTGGGGGGGCGTCTCTGGGGAGTTACGAGTGGCAGTCCGCTCTGACATGCCCGTGGACTTCCTGCTCGGCAACGACCTAGAGAGCTCCCCATGGCAGCGGGTTGAGAAGAGGACCCACCTGGAGATTGTGGGCCTGCCCGAATGGGCCTGTGTGAGTACCCGGTCGATGACCGCCCGAAGAATCACCCCCGCCGGGGCGACCTTCGAGGCGGCCCCAACGACCCCTGAGGACCCCGAGGTCCCTGAATCCTCCAAAGCCCCTGAACTGTTCCCCGGGGAGAGCTTCCCCTCCGACGCCGGTCCCCTCGGCCCTACCGTCGAGTCGACCCCGAGTCTGGACGACCTCCCTGAGCTGGCCCAGTGGCGCCAGGAGGGGGGACCGTCCCGTGAAGAATTCTGCCTAGAGCAGACCTCCTGTCCATCCTTGGTTGGGCCGCGGTAGCAGGCCGCCGCCCAGGCCGCCGGTGACCAGTCCGGCTCCCACTTGGTCTATTGGAAAAACGGCCTATTGTATAGCGAACAAAAGTCCGGCGAACTAGGGTCCGGCCGAGTGCTGGTGGTCCCCCTACGCTTCCGCGGCTTTCTCCTGAACCTGGCCCATGACGTACCCCTGGCGGGACACTTGGGACAGGACAAGACATACCATCGCCTGGTCACCCACTTCTACTGGCCGGGCATGCGCTCCGATGTGGAGGCCCACTGTAAGTCCTGCCCCACTTGTCAGTCCAGCGGAAAGAGCGGGGGGAAGCGCAAGGCTCCTCTCCAACCCTTCCCCGTGGTCAGTACCCCCTTTGAGAGGGTGGGAATCGACATCGTGGGCCCCCTCGACCCCCAGACCTCCTTGGGGCACCGCTTTATCCTAGTACTGGTGGACCATGCCACCCGCTATCCCGAAGCCTCCAAGACTTTGTGGTCCCTTGACCCCTGTGTATATAAGAGTGCTACCTCCCTATTTGCTATCTAAAGATCTTGTTACTAAAACCCACCGGTGTGGTGTCTGTTCGTAGTGTGGTGTGAGCTCAGTGTGTACGATCCTAGACCCGAAGTCCTCCCCGGTGAGGACCTCACAATCAAGACTCGGCAAGTTCTGGGGGAGAGGTGGGTCCGGGTGTGGTCGGGTGAGCACAACCTGACCCTCGGGGATCGCCCCTTCCTACAACTCTGCACTCACTACTCTGCACTCACTACTCACTACTCTGCACTCACTACTCTGCACTCACTACTCACTACTCTGCACTCACTACTCTGCGCTCACTACTCTGCACTCACTACTCTGCACTCACTACTCACTACTCTGCACTCACTACTCTGCACTCACTACTCACTACTCTGCACTCACTACTCTGCACTCACTACTCTGCACTCACTACTCTGCACTCACTACTCACTACTCTGCACTCACTACTCTGCACTCACTACTCACTACTCTGTACTCACAACTCTGCACTAACTACTCTGCACTCACTACTCACTACTCTGCACTCACTGCTCTGCACTCACTGCTCTGCACTCACTACTCACTACTCTGCACTCACTACTCACTACTCACTACTCTGCACTCACTACTCACTACTCTGCACTCACTACTCACTACTCTGCACTCACTACTCACTACTCTGCACTCACTACTCTGCACTCACTACTCACTACTCTGCACTCACTACTCTGCAATCACTACTCTGCACTCACTACTCACTACTCTGCAATCACTACTCTGCAATCACTACTCTGCACTCACTACTCACTACTCTGCATTCACTACTCTGCACTCACTACTCACTACTCTGCACTCACTACTCTGCACTCACTACTATGCACTCACTACTCACTACTCTGCACTCACTACTCTGCACTCACTACTCACTACTCTGCACTCACTACTATGCACTCACTACTCACTACTCTGCCCTCACTACTCTGCACTCACTACTCTGCACTCACTACTCACTACTCTGCACTCACTACTCACTACTCACTACTCTGCACTCACGACTCACTACTCTGCACTCACTGCTCTGCACTCACTATTCTGCACTCACTACTCACTACTCTGCACTCACTACTCACTACTCTGACCTCACTACTCTGCACTCACTACTCTGCACTCACTACTCTGCACTCACCACTCTGCACTCACCACTCACCAGTCTGCACTCACCAGTCTGCACTCACTACTCACTACTCACTACTCTGCACTCACTACTCTGCACTCACTACTCACCACTCTGCACTCACCACTCTGCACTCACTACTCACTACTCTGCACTCACTACTCACTACTCACTACTCTGCACCCACTACTCACTACTCTGCACTCACTACTCACTACTCTGCACTCACTACTCTGCACTCACTACTCTGCACTCACTACTCTGCACTCACTACTCACTACTCTGCACTCACTACTCTGCACTCACTACTCTGCACTCACTACTCTGCACTCACTACTCTGCACCCACTACTCTGCACTCACTACTCACCACTCTGCACTCACTACTCACTACTCTGCACTCACTACTCACTACTCACTCTGCACTCACTACTCACAACTCACTACTCTGCACTCACTACTCACTACTCTGCACTCACTACTCACTACTCTGCACTCACTACTCACTACTCTGCACTCACTACTCTGCGCTCACTACTCTGCACTCACTACTCACTACTCACTACTCTGCACTCACTACTCTGCACTCACTACTCACTACTCTGCACTCACTACTCTGCACCCACTACTCACTACTCTGCACTCACTACTCTGCACTCACTACTCTGCACTGACTACTCTGCACTCACTACTCACTACTCTGCACTCACTGCTCTGCACTCACTGCTCTGCACTCACTACGCACTACTCTGCACTCACTACTCACTACTCACTACTCTGCACTCACTACTCACTACTCTGCACTCACTACTCTGCACTCACTACTCACTACTCTGCACTCACTACTCTGCACTCACTACTCACTACTCTGCACTAACTACTCTGCAATCACTACTCTGCACTCACTACTCACTACTCTGCACTCACTACTCTGCAATCACTACTCTGCACTCACTACTCACTACTCTGCACTCACTGCTCTGCACTCACTACTCACTACTCTGCACTCACTACTCTGCACTCACTACTGTGCACTCACTACTCACTACTCTGCACTCACTACTCTGCACTCACTACTCACTACTCTGCACTCACTACTCTGCACTCACTACTCACTACTCTGCACTCACTACTCTGCACTCACTACTCTGCACTCACTACTCTGCAGTCACTACTCACTACTCTGCACTCACTACTCACTACTCTGCACTCACTGCGCTGCACTCACTATTCTGCACTCACTACTTACTACTCTGCACTCACTACTCACTACTCTGACCTCACTACTCTGCACTCACTACTCTGCACTCACTACTCTGCACTCACCACTCTGCACTCACCACTCACCAGTCTGCACTCACCAGTCTGCACTCACTACTCACTACTCACTACTCTGCACTCACTACTCTGCACTCACTACTCTGCACTCACTACTCACCACTCTGCACTCACCACTCTGCACTCACTACTCACTACTCTGCACTCACTTCTCACTACTCACTACTCTGCACCCACTACTCTGCACTCACCACTCTGCACTCACTACTCTGCACTCACTACTCTGCACTCACTATTCTGCACTCACTACTCACTAATCTGCACTCACTACTCACTACTCACTACTCTGCACTCACTACTCACTACTCTGCACTCACTACTCTGCACTCACTACTCTGCACTCACTACTCTGCACTCACTACTCACCACTCTGCACTCACTACTCACTACTCTGCACTCACTAGTCACTACTCACTCTGCACTCGCTACTCACAACTCACTACTCTGCACTCACTACTCACTACTCTGCACTCACTACTCACTACTCTGCACTCACTACTCTGCACTCACTAGTCACTACTCTGCACTCACTACTCACTACTCTGCACTCACTACTCTGCACTCACTACTCACTACTCTGCACTCACTACTCTGCACTCACTACTCACTACTCTGCACTCACTACTCACTACTCTGCACTCACTACTCACTACTCTGCACTCACTACTCTGCACTCACTACTCACTACTCTGCACTCACTACTCTGCACTCACTACTCACTACTCTGCACTCACTTCTCACTACTCTGCACTCACCACTCTGCACTCACTACTCACTACTCTGCACTCACTACTCTGCACTAATTACTCTGTACTCACTACTCACTACTCTGCACCCACTACTCACTACTCTGCACTCACTACTCACTACTCTGCACTCACTACTCTGCATTCACTACTCACTACTCTGCACTCACTACTCTGCACTCACTACTCACTACTCTGCACTCACTACTCTGCGCTCACTACTCTGCACTCACTACCCTGCACTCACTACTCACTACTCTGCACTCACTACTCTGCACTCACTACTCACTACTCTGCACTCACTACTCTGCACTCACTACTCACTACTCTGCACTCACTACTCTGCACTCACTACTCACTACTCTGCACTCACTACTCTGCACTCACCACTCTGCACTCACTACTCACTACTCTGCACTCACTGCTCTGCACTCACTGCTCTGCACTCACTACTCACTACTCTGCACTCACTACTCTGCACTCACTACTCACTACTCTGACCTCACTACTCTGCACTCACTACTCACTACTCTGCACTCACTACTCACTACTCTGCACTCACTACTCTGCACTCACTACTCACTACTCTGCACTCACTACTCGGCACTCACTACTCTGCACTCACTACTCTGCACTCACCACTCTGCACTCACCACTCACCAGTCTGCACTCACCAGTCTGCACTCACTACTCACTACTCTGCACTCACTACTCTGCACTCACTACTCTGCACTCACTACTCACCACTCTGCACTCACCACTCTGCACTCACTACTCACTACTCTGCACTCACTACTCACTACTAACTACTCTGCACCCACTACTCACTACTCACTACTCTGCACTCACTACTCACTACTCTGCACTCACTACTCTGCACTCACTACTCTGCACTCACTACTCTGCACTCACTACTCTGCACTCACTACTCACTACTCTGCACTCACTACTCACTACTCACTACTCTGCACTCACTACTCACTACTCTGCACTCACTACTCTGCACTCACTACTCACTACTCTGCACTCACTACTCACTACTCACTCTGCACTCACTACTCACTACTCACTACTCTGCACTCACTACTCACTACTCTGCACTCACTACTCACTACTCTGCACTCACTACTCCACTCACTACTCACTACTCTGCACTCACTACTCACTACTCTGCATTCACTACTCTGCACTCACTACTCACTACTCTGCACTCACTACTCTGCACTCACTACTCACTACTCTGCACTCACTACTCTGCACTCACTACTCACTACTCTGCACTCACTACTCACTACTCTGCATTCACTACTCACTACTCTGCACTCACTACTCTGCACTCACTACCCACTACTCTGCACTCACTACTCTGCACTCACTACTCTGTACTCACTACTCACTACTCTGCACCCACTACTCACTACTCTGTACTCACTACTCACTACTCTGCACTCACTACTCTGCACTCACTACTCACTACTCTGCACTCACTACTCTGCACTCACTACTCTGCACTCACTACTCACTACTCTGCACTCACTACTCTGCGCTCACTACTCTGCACTCACTACTCTGCACTCACTACTCACTACTCTGCACTCACTACTCTGCACTCACTACTCACTACTCTGCACTCACTACTCTGCACTCACTACTCTGCACTCACTACTCACTACTCTACACTCACTACTCTGCACTCACTACTCTGCACTCACTACTCACTACTCTGCACTCACTGCTCTGCACTCACTGCTCTGCACTCACTACTCACTACTCTGCACTCACTACTCTGCACTCACTACTCACTACTCTGACCTCACTACTCTGCACTCACTACTCACTACTCTGCACTCACTACTCACTACTCTGCACTCACTACTCACTACTCTGCACTCACTACTCACTACTCTGCACTCACTACTCGGCACTCACTACTCTGCACTCACTACTCTGCACTCACCACTCTGCACTCACCACTCACCAGTCTGCACTCACCAGTCTGCACTCACTACTCACTACTCTGCACTCACTACTCTGCACTCACTACTCTGCACTCACTACTCACCACTCTGCACTCACCACTCTGCACTCACTACTCACTACTCTGCACTCACTACTCACTACTAACTACTCTGCACCCACTACTCACTACTCACTACTCTGCACTCACTACTCACTACTCTGCACTCACTACTCTGCACTCACTACTCTGCACTCACTACTCTGCACTCACTACTCTGCACTCACTACTCACTACTCTGCACTCAGTACTCACTACTCACTACTCTGCACTCACTACTCACTACTCTGCACTCACTACTCTGCACTCACTACTCACTACTCTGCACTCACTACTCACTACTCACTCTGCACTCACTACTCACTACTCACTACTCTGCACTCACTACTCACTACTCTGCACTCACTACTCACTACTCTGCACTCACTACTCTGCACTCACTACTCACTACTCTGCACTCACTACTCACTACTCTGCACTCACTACTCTGCACTCACTACTCACTACTCTGCACTCACTACTCACTACTCTGCACTCACTACTCACTACTCTGCACTCACTACTCTGCACTCACTACTCACTACTCTGCACTCACTACTCTGCACTCACTACTCACTACTCTGCATTCACTACTCACTACTCTGCACTCACTACTCTGCACTCACTACCCACTACTCTGCACTCACTACTCTGCACTCACTACTCTGTACTCACTACTCACTACTCTGCACCCACTACTCACTACTCTGCACTCACTACTCACTACTCTGCACTCACTACTCTGCACTCACTACTCACTACTCTGCACTCACTACTCTGCACTCACTACTCTGCACTCACTACTCACTACTCTGCACTCACTACTCTGCGCTCACTACTCTGCACTCACTACTCTGCACTCACTACTCACTACTCTGCACTCACTACTCTGCACTCACTACTCTGCACTCACTACTCTGCACTCACTACTCACTACTCTGCACTCACTACTCTGCACTCACTACTCTGCACTCACTACTCACTACTCTGCACTCACTACTCTGCACTCACTACTCTGCACTCACTACTCACTACTCTGCACTCACTGCTCTGCACTCACTGCTCTGCACTCACTACTCACTACTCTGCACTCACTACTCTGCACTCACTACTCACTACTCTGACCTCTCTACTCTGCACTCACTACTCACTACTCTGCACTCACTACTCACTACTCTGCACTCACTACTCACTACTTGCACTCACTACTCGGCACTCACTACTCTGTACTCACTACTCTGCACTCACTACTCACTACTCACTACTCACTACTCAGCACTCACTACTCTGCACTCACTACTCACTACTCTGCACTCACTACTCTGCACTCACTACTCACTACTCTGCACTCACTACTCACTACTCTGCACTCACTACTCTGCACTCACTACTCTGCACTCACTACTCACTACTCTGTACTCACTACTCACTACTCTGCACTCACTACTCTGCACTCACTACTCACTACTCTGCACTCACTACTCTGCACTCACTACTCACTACTCTGCACTCACTACTCACTACTCTGACCTCACTACTCTGACCTCACTACTCACTACTCTGCACTCACTACTCTGCACTCACTACTCTGCACTCACTACTCTGCACTCACTACTCACGACTCTGCACTCACCACTCTGCACTCACCACTTACTACTCTGCACTCACTCACTACTCACTACTCACTACTCTGCACCCATAACTCACTACTCACTACTCTGCACTCACTACTCACTACTCTGCACTCACTACTCTGCACTCACTACTCACTACTCTGCACTCACTACTCACTACTCACTACTCTGCACTCACTACTCACTACTCTGCACTCACTGCTCTGCACTCACTGCTCTGCACTCACTACTCACTACTCTGCACTCACTACTCACTACTCTGACCTCACTACTCTGCACTCACTACTCACTACTCTGCACTCACTACTCACTACTCTGCACTCACTACTCACTACTCTGCACTCACTACTCGGCACTCACTACTCTGTACTCACTACTCTGCACTCACTACTCACTACTCACTACTCTGCACTCACTACTCACTACTCTGCACTCACTACTCACTACTCTGCACTCACTACTCACTACTCTGCACTCACTACTCTGCACTCACTACTCACTACTCTGCACTCACTACTCTGCACTCACTACTCACTACTCTGCACTCACTACTCTGCACTTACTACTCACTACTCTGTACTCACTACCCACTACTCTGCACTCACTACTCTGCACTCACTACTCACTACTCTGCACTCACTACTCTGCACTCACTACTCACTACTCTGCACTCACTACTCTGCACTCACTACTCACTACTCTGCACTCACTACTCTGCACTCACTACTCACTACTCACTACTCTGCACTCACTGCTCTGCACTCACTACTCTGCACTCACTACTCACTACTCTGCACTCACTACTCACTACTCTGACGTCACTACTCTGACCTCACTACTCACTACTCTGCACTCACTACTCTGCACTCACTACTCTGCACTTACCACTCTGCACTCACCACTCACCAGTCTGCACTCACCAGTCTGCACTCACTACTCACTACTCACTACTCTGCACTCACTACTCTGCACTCACTACTTTGCACTCACTACTCACCACTCTGCACTCACCACTCTGCACTCACGACTCACTACTCTGCACTCACTCACTACTCACTATTCACTACTCTGCACCCACTACTCACTACTCACTACTCTGCACTCACTACTCACTACTCTGCACTCACTACTCTGCACTCACTACTCACTACTCTGCACTCACTACTCACTACTCACTACTCTGCACTCACTACTCTGCACTTACTACTCTGCACTCACTACTCACTACTCTGCACTCACTACTCACTACTCACTACTCTGCACTCACTACTCACTACTCACTCTGAGCTCACTACTCACGACTCACTACTCTGCACTCACTACTCACTACTCTGCACTCACTACTCACTACTCTGCACTCACTACTCTGCACTCACTACTCACTACTCTGCACTCACTACTCACTACTCTGCACTCACTACTCTGCACTCACTACTCACTACTCTGCACCCACTACTCACTACTCTTCACTCACTACTCTGCACTCACTACTCACTACTCTGCACTCACTACTCTGCACTCACTACTCTGCACTCACTACTCTGCACTCACTACTCTGCACTCACTACTCACTACTCTGCACTCACTACTCTGCACTCACTACTCACTACTCTGTACTCACTACTCACTACTCTGCACTCACTACTCTGCACTCACTACTCACTACTCTGCACTCACTACTCTGCACTCACTACTCACTACTCTGCACTCACTACTCTGCACTCACTACTCTGCACTCACTACTCACTACTCTGCACTCACTACTCTGCACTCACTACTCACTACTCTGCACTCACTACTCACTACTCTGCACTCACTACTCTGCACTCACTACTCTGCACTCACTACTCACTACTTTGCACTCACTACTCACTCCTCACTACTCTGCACTCACTACTCTGCACTCACTACTCTGCACTCACTACTCTGCACTCACTACTCACTACTCTGCACTCACTACTCACTACTCTGCACTCACTACTCTGCACTCACTACTCTGCACTCACTACTCTGCACTCACTACTCTGCACTCACTACTCACTACTCACTACTCTGCACTCACTACTCTGCACTCACTACTCTGCACTCACTACTCACTACTCTGCACTCACTACTCTGCACTCACTACTCTGCACTCACTACTCACTACTCTGCACTCACTACTCTGCACTCACTACTCACTACTCTGCACTCACTACTCTGCACTCACTACTCTGCACTCACTATTCACTACTCTGCACTCACTACTCTGCACTCACTACTCTGCACTCACTACTCACTACTCTGCACTCACTACTCTGCACTCACTACTCACTACTCTGCACTCACTACTCACTACTCTGCACTCACTGCTCTGCACTCACTACTCTGCACTCACTACTCACTACTCTACACTCACTACTCTGCACTCACTACTCACTACTCTGACCTCACTACTCTGCACTCACTACTCACTACTCTGCACTCACTACTCTGCACTCACCACTCTGCACTCACCAGTCTGCACTCACCAGTCTGCACTCACTACTCACTACTCACTACTCTGCACTCACTACTCTGTACTCACTACTCTGCACTCACTACTCACTACTCTGCACTCACTACTCTGCACTCACTACTCTGCACTCACTACTCACCACTCTGCACTCACCACTCTGCACTCACCACTCTGCACTCACCACTCTGCACTCACTACTCACTACTCTGCACTCACTACTCACTACTCACTACTCTGCACCCACTACTCACTACTCACTACTCTGCACTCACTACTCACTATTCTGCACTCACTACTCTGCACTCACTACTCTGCACTCACTACTCTGCATTAACTACTCTGCACTCACTACTCACTACTCTGCACTCACTACTCACTACTCTGCACTCACTACTCTGCACTCACTACTCTGCACTCACTACTCTGCACTCACTACTCACTACTCTGCACTCACTACTCTGCACTCACTACTCACCACTCTGCACTCACTACTCTGCACTCACTACTCACTACTCTGCACTCACTACTCTGCACTCACTACTCTGCACTCACTACTCTGCACTCACTACTCACTACTCTGCACTCACTACTCTGCACTCACTACTCACTACTCTACACTCACTGCTCTGCACTCACTACTCTGCACTCACTACTCACTACTCAGCACTCACTACTCTGCACTCACTACTCTGACCTCACTACTCTGCACTCACTACTCACCACTCTGCACTCACTAGTCTGCACTCACCACTCTGCACTCACCACTCTGCACTCACCAGTCTGCACTCACCAGTCTGCACTCACTACTCACTACTCACTACTCTGCACTCACTACTCTGCACTCACTACTCACTACTCTGCACTCACTACTCTGCACTCACTACTCTGCACTCACTACTCACCACTCTGCACTCAGCACTCTGCACTCATCACTCTGCACTCACTACTCACTACTCTGCACTCACTACTCACTACTCTGCACTCACTACTCACTACTCTGCACTCACTACTCACTACTCTGCACTCACTACTCTGCACTCACTACTCTGCACTCACTACTCTGCACTCACTACTCTGCACTCACTACTCACTACTCTGCACTCACTACTCTGCACTCACTACTCACTACTCTGCACTCACTACTCTGCACTCACTACTCACTACTCTGCACTCACTACTCACTACTCTGCACTCACTGCTCTGCACTCACTACTCTGCACTCACTACTCACTACTCTGCACTCACTACTCTGCACTCACTACTCACTACTCTGACCTCACTACTCTGCACTCACTACTCACTACTCTGCACTCACTACTCTGCACTCACCAGTCTGCACTCACCAGTCTGCACTCACTACTCACTACTCACTACTCTGCACTCACTACTCTGTACTCACTACTCTTCACTCACTACTCACTACTCTGCACTCACTACTCTGCACTCACTACTCTGCACTCACTACTCACCACTCTGCACTCACCACTCTGCACTCACCACTCTGCACTCACTACTCACTACTCTGCACTCACTACTCACTACTCACTACTCTGCACCCACTACTCACTACTCACTACTCTGCACTCACTACTCACTATTCTGCACTCACTACTCTGCACTCACTACTCTGCACTCACTACTCTGCATTAACTACTCTGCACTCACTACTCACTACTCTGCACTCACTACTCACTACTCTGCACTCACTACTCTGCACTCACTACTCTGCACTCACTACTCTGCACTCACTACTCACTACTCTGCACTCACTACTCTGCACTCACTACTCACTACTCTGCACTCACTACTCTGCACTCACTACTCACTACTCTGCACTCACTACTCTGCACTCACTACTCACTACTCTGCACTCACTACTCTGCACTCACTACTCTGCACTCACTACTCACTACTCACTACTCTGCACTCACTACTCTGCACTCACTACTCTGCACTCACTACTCACTACTCTGCACTCACTACTCTGCACTCACTACTCTGCACTCACTACTCACTACTCTGCACTCACTACTCTGCACTCACTACTCACTACTCTGCACTCACTACTCTGCACTCACTACTCTGCACTCACTATTCACTACTCTGCACTCACTACTCTGCACTCACTACTCTGCACTCACTACTCACTACTCTGCACTCACTACTCTGCACTCACTACTCACTACTCTGCACTCACTACTCACTACTCTGCACTCACTGCTCTGCACTCACTACTCTGCACTCACTACTCACTACTCTACACTCACTACTCTGCACTCACTACTCACTACTCTGACCTCACTACTCTGCACTCACTACTCACTACTCTGCACTCACTACTCTGCACTCACCACTCTGCACTCACCAGTCTGCACTCACCAGTCTGCACTCACTACTCACTACTCACTACTCTGCACTCACTACTCTGTACTCACTACTCTGCACTCACTACTCACTACTCTGCACTCACTACTCTGCACTCACTACTCTGCACTCACTACTCACCACTCTGCACTCACCACTCTGCACTCACCACTCTGCACTCACCACTCTGCACTCACTACTCACTACTCTGCACTCACTACTCACTACTCACTACTCTGCACCCACTACTCACTACTCACTACTCTGCACTCACTACTCACTATTCTGCACTCACTACTCTGCACTCACTACTCTGCACTCACTACTCTGCATTAACTACTCTGCACTCACTACTCACTACTCTGCACTCACTACTCACTACTCTGCACTCACTACTCTGCACTCACTACTCTGCACTCACTACTCTGCACTCACTACTCACTACTCTGCACTCACTACTCTGCACTCACTACTCACCACTCTGCACTCACTACTCTGCACTCACTACTCACTACTCTGCACTCACTACTCTGCACTCACTACTCTGCACTCACTACTCTGCACTCACTACTCACTACTCTGCACTCACTACTCTGCACTCACTACTCACTACTCTACACTCACTGCTCTGCACTCACTACTCTGCACTCACTACTCACTACTCAGCACTCACTACTCTGCACTCACTACTCTGACCTCACTACTCTGCACTCACTACTCACCACTCTGCACTCACTAGTCTGCACTCACCACTCTGCACTCACCACTCTGCACTCACCAGTCTGCACTCACCAGTCTGCATTCACTACTCACTACTCACTACTCTGCACTCACTACTCTGCACTCACTACTCTGCACTCACTACTCACTACTCTCCACTCACTACTCTGCACTCACTACTCTGCACTCACTACTCACCACTCTGCACTCAGCACTCTGCACTCATCACTCTGCACTCACTACTCACTACTCTGCACTCACTACTCACTACTCTGCACTCACTACTCACTACTCTGCACTCACTACTCACTACTCTGCACTCACTACTCTGCACTCACTACTCTGCACTCACTACTCTGCACTCACTACTCTGCACTCACTACTCACTACTCTGCACTCACTACTCTGCACTCACTACTCACTACTCTGCACTCACTACTCTGCACTCACTACTCACTACTCTGCACTCACTACTCACTACTCTGCACTCACTGCTCTGCACTCACTACTCTGCACTCACTACTCACTACTCTGCACTCACTACTCTGCACTCACTACTCACTACTCTGACCTCACTACTCTGCACTCACTACTCACTACTCTGCACTCACTACTCTGCACTCACCAGTCTGCACTCACCAGTCTGCACTCACTACTCACTACTCACTACTCTGCACTCACTACTCTGTACTCACTACTCTTCACTCACTACTCACTACTCTGCACTCACTACTCTGCACTCACTACTCTGCACTCACTACTCACCACTCTGCACTCACCACTCTGCACTCACCACTCTGCACTCACTACTCACTACTCTGCACTCACTACTCACTACTCACTACTCTGCACCCACTACTCACTACTCACTACTCTGCACTCACTACTCACTATTCTGCACTCACTACTCTGCACTCACTACTCTGCACTCACTACTCTGCATTAACTACTCTGCACTCACTACTCACTACTCTGCACTCACTACTCACTACTCTGCACTCACTACTCTGCACTCACTACTCTGCACTCACTACTCTGCACTCACTACTCACTACTCTGCACTCACTACTCTGCACTCACTACTCACTACTCTGCACTCACTACTCTGCACTCACTACTCACTACTCTGCACTCACTACTCTGCACTCACTACTCACTACTCTGCACTCACTACTCTGCACTCACTACTCTGCACTCACTACTCACTACTCTGCACTCACTACTCTGCACTCACTACTCACTACTCTACACTCACTGCTCTGCACTCACTACTCTGCACTCACTACTCACTACTCTGCACTCACTACTCTGCACTCACTACTCACTACTCTGACCTCACTACTCTGCACTCACTACTCACTACTCTGCACTCACTACTCTGCACTCACCACTCTGCACTCACCACTCTGCACTCACCAGTCTGCACTCACCAGTCTGCACTCACTACTCACTACTCACTACTCTGCACTCACTACTCTGCACTCACTACTCTGCACTCACTACTCACTACTCTCCACTCACTACTCTGCACTCACTACTCTGCACTCACTACTCACCACTCTGCACTCAGCACTCTGCACTCATCACTCTGCACTCACTACTCACTACTCTGCACTCACTACTCACTACTCTGCACCCACTACTCACTACTCTGCACTCACTACTCACTACTCTGCACTCACTACTCACTACTCTGCACTCACTACTCTGCACTCACTACTCTGCACTCACTACTCTGCACTCACTACTCTGCACTCACTACTCACTACTCTGCACTCACTACTCTGCACTCACTACTCTGCACTCACTACTCTGCCCTCACTACTCACTACTCTGCACTCACTACTCACTATTCACCACTCTGCACTCACCACTCTGCACTTACCACTCTGCACTCACCACTCACTCAAGTCCATGCAATTAGAGGACATAACATTCGGAACAAGCACCTACCTCTCAGTGCCCTCACTGCGTTGCGAAACTCCTCGATGCCGGCCAGGAAGAGAGCAGTGATCGGCGCGCGGCGGGGACGCTGGCGCCGTGAGCGTGCGCGCAACCGAATCCGCGCGTGGCCAGCTCTTGTCGCACCTCTTCCATTGAGAATGCTGGGTGCGTGCCCAGCTCTTGTCTCCTTTTGTGGGCTTTGGAGACTGAAACGATTGCAATAGTTCTCTGTCGAGAACGCGCTTTCAGAGCGTCTCTAGGCCGAGACCTAAAAAGGTGATTTGGGATTGCTAATTTTGAGAAATACCACTCTTCCTTTTTTAGTTGCACCAAATGTGTTTTGGTTGCAATTCAGACCGTGCAATGTTACCAAAATGAATTTCAATTGAGAAAAATATTGATCACTATTTCCGTTTACCAACAAAGTTAACCATTTACACTAAAATGAAATACACCATATTCTCTAATAATGAATCAAAATAAAACCAGCTTTACTGGAGTTAGATTTCAGATTTAATGCTAAAATCGCATTATTTTAGGAAACTTCCTTCTAGCATAACTCTCTAATTAAATTGCACATGGGAAGCATGGACTAGAGCTGGTATGTTTTACATTGCAGACATCTGCCGAAGCTACATGTTTTTATCTTTTTCATATATTCAGATTAGATGTATTTTTCCTCTTCTGAGTTTCATAAATATGTAGTATTTTGTAATTCTATATTGAATGCATATGTTTATTTTATTCAATTTGCTTCATATTCAGATTTGAACTTTTTCCTATCATAAATAGGATTTCTGGTCCTATTGCATCCAATATAAAAAAACGAATTTCTAAAGATTGTATGAACTTTGTAAAATTTGAGAGAACTTTGGAATTCCAATCTACAAAACAATTATTCAATACAACAAAGTAACAAAACGTGGTTCACTAACAGAATATCGACACCTAAAATATCCCCATACAACAATATTGAGTTTTAAATATCAATGTCAAAAATATTGACATCTTATAATTATGATGGTAAGTAGGAAAATATAGAGAAAAAAATATTGATGTAAAAAATATAGTTGTAAAAAATATAAAATTTTATATATATATATATAAAATGATAAATATTAAATATGTTAAATAATAAAAAATTATAAAAAATAAGTAGAATTCATATACATTTTAACACATATAACAAATACACTTAATTAAAAAAGTTAAACACACATACTAATAATTAATATATGTATTTACTCTAAACAATTAATAAACTATTCATTTAAATGTAGTTTATCATTTAAAAATTATATACAAATTTACAAATGTATATATATGTATATATACCAATAACATAAAATCTAACATAAAACATTAAACTATTTAAAAATCCTTAAACTTACATATCCCACTCCAGTCAGTGCAACAGTAGGGAAAGTGTTGGACAGCGGAGGGGTAAAAATTACTATTCCCACTCCAGTGAGTGCAACAGTAGAGAAAGTGTTGAGTAGCAGAGAGGTAAAAATAACTATTGCCACTCCAGTGTGTGTAACAGTAGGGAAAGTGTTGGATAGTGGCGGGATAAAATTTGCAATTCCCACTCCCAATCACTGTGAAAGTAGGGAAACTGTTGGATTGCGGAGGGGTAAAATGTACTATTCCCACACCTAATGAGTGCAACAGGATGGAAACTGTTGGATTGTGGAGAGGTAACAATTAATATTCTCACTACATTCAGTTAAAAAATATGTAAAAAGCAAAAATATATATATATAATGTAAATACATATGGCAAATACCTACAAATATTATATTAAATAATATAAAAAATAATTTGCAAACAAATAAATATTTTTAATTACAAATTATTGAAAAACAATTTCCTATCCTATAACACCACACAATTCACAAACCACATGTCATTAAAAAAATGTACTTCCAAAATTAGCATTACTAATTACCAAATAAATAAATATTATTAATGAACAAAAAATTACCCCTGTAATTCCCACAATGAACAGCTAAAATTAAACTGTAAAAAATGTGATTACAAAATTTAAACTTACTTTCAATTAAAAAACTAACAGTATTTAAAGACTAATTATAAAGTAAGTAAAATGTATTTACTCCCCTCCCTTTACCCCTATAAAAGTAAAACCTACACACGAAACAATATTAAAAATACCCTAATGAAATAGCAGGTAATTAATTAATAATAATAATGATCATCTAATTATTAATTGATCAAACATAAATTACTTACCACCTTTTACCCCTATAAACTCCATAACCCACACCTGACATTAATTACGTAATTTCCATATTTAATATTCAATTGACTAATTAATATTTATTGCAACAAATTAATAATGAATTACAAATAAATTACTTCCCCCCTTTACCCCTATAAACTCCACAACCTGCACCTAAAATTAATTACACAATTTCCATAATTAATTCACAATCAATATATTAATATAAATTATCAATTTATTATTAATTAATTAAATATAAATTACTTCCCATCCTTTACCCCTATAAACCCCACCACCAGCAACTAAAATGAATTACACAATTTCCATAATTAATTTTCAACAAATTAATTAATATAAATTAACAACTAATTATTAAATAATCAAAAATTATTTCCCACCCTTTACTTCTATAAACCCCACAACCCGCACCTAAAACAAATGACACAATTACCATAATTAATTACCAATTTATAAATTAATATTAATTAACAACCAAATAATGACAAATAAATTATTTCTCACAATTAACGCAATTGACACAATAAAATCTCAATTAAATAAATATTAATAAATAAATAATAATCTTTAATTTATTATAATTAAATTACTTCCCACACTATTCCCCAATAGACCCACAACCTGCTACAGAACTAAAAAACACAAAATGTAATTAAAATCAAATTGATAACTACTAAAAATGTAACACGTATTAAAAAACAAACTTAGACGTGGAGGCAATAGGGAAAAATGATTGAGGAAACTGGAATGTAAAATGATTGTGGAATTGGACAGTCTGACCCCAAACAGATTAAATAATAAGGAGGATCTGTATAATTTTTTGTAAATAGCCCTTATTATATGTTTTCTGGACATTTTGATCATATTTAACGAGTTGCATATGAATTGATTCAATTTTGAATGATAAGATTGCTGCTAGCTATATGTATGGTGTTAGTCCTTTTTAACTTTTTTGAATAGGAGTATCATCAGATTACTGTGTGATTTTAATTATTATATATGTATTCAAATGTAATTGCCACTGACACTTTAAAAGATCTATTCAGGTCTTCACAGCACTTTAGGGCTATTCATGCACCTTTTTTTGCGATTTTGCACATCTCTACTTTGGGCCCGATTCCAATGTCGGACGAACCTGAGTCAGTCCGACATCGGTCTGGAGCTGTAACCGACCGACCTGCTGTCGACGTTTACAGCCCTGCTAGTTCGATGCGACCGAACACAGCTTTTAAGAAGCAGCACTGATGCGACTTTGCCCTTAATGGCAGTATGGCAAGAGAGACAGCCCTGGAAGGAAAGACCTGTGAGAGGAGATGTCTGGTGCAATGTGCACTACGTATATTATCGTAGTTTGTGGCTTTCAGTGCTAAGTGCTCTGTCACTCCTGCGGACCAAGACCATTATGCCAATTCCTCCCTTCTTCACAAACTGCTCTGTCTCCATGCTGCTGTTTTGGATTAAAACCCAAATGCTTTTTCCAAGGCGGACCTCAATGTTATGCTGAGTCATGAGAGTCCCACCCAAGTGTTTCTCTGCAAATGACAGCTCCTCAGACAAAACTTCTGTCACCGTCCATGTGCGGCTGCGTGTTTGAATTGGGGCATGGCAGTAAACCTCTCACCACCTGCAATGGCCTCAAACAGCAGCTTTATTAAGGGTAGATGATGAGACTGGCTGGAGAAGGACTCTACTGTGTATCTGGAATCATTGATTCAGCTGTAAAGTTATTAAGTGAATGGCACCCCAATTACTGAACTACTGCTCTGTGAGGTCATCCATAATGTGCATGATGCTGGCAAGCAAGCCAATGGCTAAAGGGCGCTGAATCAGGCGATACGTATGCTGTCCAGCGGGATGACACAACATATAAAATGTTACTCCACCTGAGCAATGGCTGACTGTAAGTCTCTTTATGAATTATTAATCTTTTTAAAATGGGTATTATTTTGTTAGTTACCAAAAGCACATAAGAAATTCTAAAGCTACAGTCTAAAGCTATGCTGCACTTTCTGTCTTAAATATTCAATGGTGAATTGTTTAAAACAATGCATAGGTTTTGGGACAAAAAACGCTCTCCATTTTTATAAAAGCATACCTGCGAACCAAGGACGGATATTTATTCAATGCATTTGAGTTATTCCAGTTGGAAGGACGAGGCTGTCAGAAAACAATGCTTTGCTACAAAGCAACGCAAGATGCACCTACTTCTTTAGGCCGAAATACCTACAAAGATTTAAAAACCAACAAAGGCTACATGGCTTACCGATCCCTGACAAGAAGCACTGTAAGTTACCTTACTTTTGTTACTAAATTACTCTGAATTTCTATTCACAAGATAGCTTTTGTTATATTACATTGAAAATGTTCATCAAAATATGAATATTTTCAATACTAACAGTCTGTATGCAAACGAGGTTTAAAGCTATAATGTTCCTGAAGAGTGAGGCCTTGGTATTCCCGACCTTCAGCTATACTTCCAGGCAGCTCAGCTATACCATTCTGGTTGGACAGTCATTTTTTCAGACTGTCATACACTTTCTTTTAATCTTGACACCATGATTTATTCCCATTAAAGTTTTCCCTATATCGTGGTAGCCAACTTTATTTAGTCACTTTTCATTTTTTTCACACTTTTTTCACTGCAATTTAATTTTCCCACACCATCATACATACCCACATATAACATTCTGGGTCGGATCCATCACTGAAGGTCTCGGAGAATTGGAGAAATACACACAATATCATCAGGTGTGTCTCCTTATCTAGACCTTGACCTTTCATAATCCCAGATGATGAGGCTCCGCCATATGGGTTGGCTGATGGGATTCATTTCCTTTCACACACACACAAAGGGTTTCTGACACCAAGGCTCTTGCTTCTGTTCTTTTGCTCAGTCTTTGTTCCTCAATTTAGACCACCACCAGCCTCAGTGGAAAAAGCTCCTGAAAAGTTTCTAAGTCCCAAGGTAACATTTTGACCAATGCCTACCGCATGAGGTATCCTAGGTGGGCTCCATCGTGGTCAGCCTCAAACTTGGACTTTGTCCAGGTTAAGCACGAGCAGATGTTCAGAAGTGGTGCTATTGGTTTTTAAGCACTAGAAAGTGTTTATTCTTTAAAAAATTCCCTACAAAGGATTTTCATTTTTAAGATAGAAATATATCCTGTATGGGATTTGTATTGTGTGTTGTGTCTTACTTATTCACTGTATTGGTGTTTACTAAGTTAAACCTTATTGCTCGGCTACCAAGGGTTGAGCAAGGGACTAATCTAAGGAAACCCAATTTAGGACCCAGTTCTGTGTTGGTGGCTTTGTTACTGGTGTTAGGGGCATACCTACAACTCCCTATAACCTACCTTCCAAAATATACAAAAATTAAACAAATTATATTACTCTGAATAAAATATTAATGTTTGTAAATGCCTCTTTAAAATGTAGACAGAATAAAAGTCTGTTTCATACCTCATATCTATTCTCATACAGCTCATTACCTAATATTGGGCATCGATGTCAGACCTGAGCAAGAAGAAGAGGTTGGGAGCAAATGAAGGTCAAGAAGGGGTCTGATGGAAAAAACTGTCATTGCATTATTCCTCTGCTAATGCCTTGTGGCTAACAACACAAACTAAATACTCCAAACAAGACATTGGCAAACTTCAAAAGCATCACAATTAACTCTTTTGTGCCAACATACAATATGCAACACATTCCTTTTGTCAAACCAACTGTGCCATTGTTGCTGCAACTTAAAGCTGATCCCTCCAAAATTCAATACAATCTGACTTGTACTTTCCCTCTTGCTTCACCATGAAACTATTTTTGCTTTATATTAGCTTTATCTGTTTCCAAAGAAATATGTTTCTGCCATCAGTGAGGAAATTATCACATCATCGCTGGCTCCCTTTTTGTTTGGTTGAAAAAAGTATCTGCAGGAATTAATGCTCCTGCTCTTCAGAGCTTCTCATTTTTAGGTCAATCCTAGGCAGCACTCATGCGCTGTCTATTGAAATGCTGTAATCAGTCTTTGTTCTTTTTGCCGGCCCATAGGCTCGTGATTTGTTTGTTCCTTTGTCACTTGTGCAATGTTTGTTTCTATTTGTTTGAGTTATCCCTCCCCAAGCACAGCGACCAAGTATGATCTCCTTCCACTGCTTCTCTTCATTATGTGTTTGTGGGACTTTTTGGAGTGTTTAAAGCCACACTGCAGGGGGCGTGGCTTACGCGCCGACGGGACGCCACGGACTTCCCGTGAGCTCCGTAGAGCTACAGGCGGCAACGCTGGAAAAACACCTCTAAATGCGCTAATTTTTGCAGGCACTTCGGGTCATCTACGGCGGAACATGGACTCCGTCACCTGCATGCCGTTTTCATGCCTTTGGTACCGGCTTTCTGAGGAAACAGTCGTCGGCGCTGCTCCTTCACCTGCGACGTGAACGGCCGCCATTTTGAGCCGCCACGCTCGTGTCCTCGCATCAGCTTTCCAGGCTTCTGTGGTTGCCGACGAGACTGTCCTCCAACACTCATGTAATGTACCCTTTCTCTTTTTTTTTTTTTAACTATTTGCAAAACATGACTCTGTGCAACATGCTCCGCCTGTTATCTGCATACCTGCTCACTCAGCGTTTTCATTTCTGAGCCCAGGGCGGCCATTTTAGGATGCTGGCGTATTTTTGTATTTAATCCTGCGCAACATGATCCCAGGCCTGCGTTTCCTCACCTGGATGATAACACCCTATACTTTTGGCATTACATTACCTCTCCGCATGACATTTATGCTGATTTAGAGCTTTTTGTCGCTTGGGAGACGGTTTGACCATTCTTACTGCAGTTTTTGGTCTCTTGTCAGGGTGTGAGCTGCTGGTGCTACCCGGATAGTGTACCTTTACAGTGTCATCCTTATATTCTCCGCTTCTGCGATATTCTCTCTGCGCTCTCTGAGTCACTCACGCTGCTCTTTTTCAGTGGTCATAGTCCTTCTCTACTTTTTGATGAGCTCTCCGCGTGCCACCATGTCTCATGACGCAAGTTCTACTAAGTCATCCCTCACAGGCACCAAGCCTAAAAGACTTAAAAACGACCCTCCCTCCCCGATTCATACCTCCCCTAATTCTGTTTTGGACTCCATCCTTGAAGAGGTTTGTGGTTTACAACCATTTATGACTACCACTAATGAGAAGCTCAAGCAGATTGAGGAGAGGTGGGTCACTATGGAGGGTAAAGTTCTCCACCTGGAACAACGCGTCAGTGACATTCAGGATGACTCCACTAGAATCCCCCAACTGGAAAAAGAGATTCAATTGCTCAAGCTCCACACCGAGGACCTTGAAAATCGTAACAGACAGAATAACTTACACGTTTATGGAGTTCCGGAGAATGTTGAGGGGTCGGATATGGTGTCCTTTGTTCGAAAACTCCTACATGAACTTTTAGACCTCCAACCTCTGTCGACTCCTCTCAATATCCAGCGCGCTCATCGCTTGGGTCGTCCTAACTCCAATTCAGCTAAGCCTCGTGGCATCATCATTTTATTCCTGGAGTTCACTGAATTGATGACTGTACTTAAATCTGCCAGGCTCAAACGTCGTCTTATTTGGTCAGGGCATAACATTTTTATTTCACAGGATCTTTCTAACGCTACTAATGCCCGACGAAAGGAGTTCTTGAACCTTCGCCCGCAAATGAGACAGCTCAATATTAAATATGGTATTCTACATCCGTGTCTATGCAAGATCACACACAATGGTCATACCCGTTCCTTTGATGACCCTCAGAAGCTTCATGCTTATCTTCAGTCTATTTCTGCACCTGTTATGGACACTAATGACTGCATTATTTTCTAAGTGCTTGGATTTGCTCTGTTTTTTCATGATTGCTCTGGATTTGTTCTGATTCTTTTTTTCTGTTTTGTCCTTCTCTCTTGAGGTTTCTTGGATTTTCCCTATCCATGCCTGTTCTTGCTCTTCTGTGGCTTGTCGGGATCCGCGTCCTATTTGGCGTCTTCCACCCCCGATGTTGCCGTGGTTTTCTTTTTCCTCTCAGACCTGGCTTCTTTGCCTTGATCTGTCTTCTTATTCCTCTTTTGTTGTTCTCCTCCTTTCTCTCCTTTCTCTTACTTCTTTTCATCCCTTTTCTTTTTCCTCATTGACTTGTGCACTCCCTCCCTTTTTCCTCTCTGGACTATTTCTCCTTCCTGTCTCTTGGTTTCTCCGGTTCATACTCTTGTATACTGTGCGTTTGGATGCTTCCATCTGTCTCTACTTCTATGTACTGATTGTTATGTTCCAATGTCTTACCTTTTTTTATCTTTGTTGTTGTGTCCCTTTTTGTAGAGATTCTCCAGCCACGTGTCTTCTCCTAGTTGCTTGTCCCATCCTCACCTCCCATCATGTGTAATTTTGTAACGTGCAATGTTCGTGGTCTTGGACACCCTGTCAAGCGTCAAAAGGTACTGTCCCATTTATCCAAACTTAATTCTCAAATTGTTTTTTACAAGAGACCCATTGTTCTGATATTGAATCCTCTAAATTGAAAAGGCATTGGGTGGGTCAAGTTGTGTTCTCTCCTGCAGTCAATAAAAAAGGGGGTGTTGCGATTTTGTTCCACAAAGGTTTGTCGGTCCAAATTTTATCATCTCAGAATGATGATGATGGGCGCTGGGTAATGGCAAAGATTGTGATTCATAATCAGACTTTGGTCTTACTAAACATTTATGGGCCGGTTCGGCCAGATCCTAAATTCTGGAATGATATTAAAATACTTATCTCTAATATTGACTGCCCAAACATCGTTATCGCTGGTGATTTTAATCAATGGTTAGACCCATTCTCTGACAGACTTTCCTCACATAAATTTCAACCTGATAAGTCTCATAGATGTTTCCAGTCTGCCATTACCATGCGACCTCTCTATGATGTATGGAAAACTTGTAATCCTGACTCCCTGGAATATACCTTTTTCTCCAATGTGCATCATACCCTTTCACGGATAGATTACATTATGGTTAGCAAGTCCCTTCTTCCCTCCCTCAAAAAGTCTGATATTGGTTGTATTTTTATTTCTGACCATGCTCCTGTTTATGCAGCCATTGATCTTACCCTCACATCCTCCAGTTTTAGTCGTTGGAAATTTAACACCTACTTATTGTCTGATGCTACTTTTGTTAAGGAAGTTCCGACTTTCATTAATACGTTTTTTACCCTTAATGACCCCGCAGACACTTCTGTTCCCAATAATTGGGATGCCTTCAATGCTGCCTTTCCAGGTTTCACGATTTCGTATGTCGCTAAGAAAAAGAAAGCTAATAGACGTAAATATGATGACCAACTCAAACATATTAAATTACTTGAACACTCGTATTTTTCCTCAAAATCCAATGATGCCCTTCACAATTTAATTAAGGCAAAGTCTGACTTGAATAAAATTGCTACGTTGGATGCTTGCAATACCCTTTTGAAAATGAAATCTAAATATCATGGGGGCCAGAATAAAGCAGGTAAAATGTTAGCAAACTAACTTAAAATCAAATCTGAATGAAAAATCATTGGTCCTATTTTTAATGACCGCACTAACAAATTAGTTTCCTCTGATGAGGATATTGCGGACGTTTTTCATGACTATTACCAATCTCTCTACACGGATGACACCCTCCCATCTGATCCCGATTTGGCATCCTTCTTTAATGGTCTCCCTTCCCCACCCTCACTACCTGAAGAATTTGCTCTACTAGAGAACGATATCTCTCTTCAGGAAATTCTTCATGCCATCAATTCCCTTAAAAAATCTAAGGCACCGGGACCCGATGGATTACCTATTGAGTTCTACTCCACATTTCATGCCCTGTTTGTACCTAGATTGCTCCAACTTTTTAATTCCTTTATTTCCTCCGCTAGAGCTTCGGGATCCTTCTTGGATGCCCTGATCATTATCATTCCCAAACCAGATAAGGACCTCTCCCAATGTAAGAACTTTCGCCCGATATCCCTGATTAACTACGATTGTAAAATGTTTGCCAAAATTCTTGCTTCCCGTCTAGACACCCTCATTCCACTCCTGATTAAAACTGATCAGGTCGGCTTTGTAAAAGGTAGGTTAGCCTCTGACAACGCTCGTGTGTTTTCTAATATAATCTCTAATAGCAAATTCTTTAAATATCCCCTAGCAGCCCTGTCATTGGATGCAGAGAAGGCATTTGATCGCATCAATTGGCAATTCATGTTTCGTACTTTGAAATGGTTTGGTTTTGGCCCTTCTTTTATTTCCTTAGTCAAGCTCCTTTATTCCTCTCCCTGTGCTAGTATTTTTGTCAACAACCACTTTTCTAGATTTTTTTCCCTCTCTAGGGGTACGAGGCAATGTTGCCCTCTTTCTCCTTTCTTATTTATTTTATGTCTTGAGCCTTTTTTGTAGCGCATCCGTCACAACTCAAATACTGCTGGTTTTAAACTGGCATCTGTTGAAACAAAAATCTCTGCTTATGCAGATGACATACTTGTTTACATGGCTAACCCGGTTAATTCACTTCCTCATTTCATGGATGAGGTTCATCTATATTCCTCAATATCAGGGTATAAACTTAATTTATCTAAAACTGAAGTTTTACCTTTAAATGATGTTTCTTACCAATACATGTTTGCTTCAACGGATTTTGCCTGGTGCCCTTCCAAAATAAAATACCTTGGTATTTGGTTTTCCTCTTCCCTAGTTGATACACTTAAGTTTACATTTGACTCTCTTATCAAAAAACTCCATTCCCTCCTCCAACGCTGGTCTCCCTTATTTCTATCGTGGTGGGGGAGACTGGATACTATTAAAATGATGATTACACCCCATATTCTCTATACTGTCTCTATGCTGCCTATAAAAATCCCTACCTACTATTTTGCTCGCTTGAACTCCCTGTGTTTTTTTTGTGGAACGACAAACACCCTCTCATTGCCTTGGCAAAACTCACCCGCCCCAAAAACTAAGGAGGTGTCCGTTTTCCCAACTTTAAAATGTATCACTCTGCTTTTGTGATTAAACAATCCTTCTCCTTAGCTTATGACTTTTCGGTTTCCCAAATTCCTAGGTGGGTTGTTTTGGAACGCTCATTGATGCATGATTTTTTGTTTCAACATATTGTCTATATGTTCAACTGTTCATTTTTGTCCAAACACCCAGTTATTAAATACTCCCAATCATTATTACATGATACATTTTCCAAAGGTTTATCTCCCCTTCAGTGTTTCTTAGCATCCATTGTGTGGTATAACAAGTTTCTAAAATACAAGGGCAAGTCTTTTTATTACAAGTATTGGAAGGAAAAGGGGATCTCATTTGTATATCAATTCTTTGTAAATGACTCTATCATCCCTTTCCATGAATTACAAAATGTATACCTATTGCCCATGTCATGTCTACAAGAGTATACAAACATAACTCAGGCCTACAATCTCATTTATTGTTTCTTTCACCACCTGAAACTCTACCTTCTTTTTCTTCCTTATCTCCTCTTTATTCTTTGTTTTCTCTACATATACCCAAAGCTGCCCTTGTTTACAAAATGTTATTGGCCAATGATACTGTCCGGCCCAAATCATCTATTGAAGATGCTTGGGAAATTGATCTAAATGTTGTGTTACCAGTTGATGTTTGGGACCGTTTATGGTCCAAATTATTCAAAGTTTCTCTTGCTGCACGTATTACGCAATCCCTTTTTTTAATTTATCATAGGGCTGTCCTCACACCCGTTAGTATTTCCAAGTTTTCTCCCTCTTTGTCTTCTTCATGCTGGTCTTGTTCTTCTGAAACAGGTACTCTTAAGCATCAGTTATATGAGTGCACTTCAGTTTTATCCTTTTGGAAATCTATTTGGAATATATGCATGAAAATGTTTCAATGTTCTGCACCATTGTCATTTGTAAATGTATTTTTAGGTTCCTTGTCAGATGAGATTACTGTTCCCTCTTCTACGGCTAAATTGCTTGATCTTTTTCTTGCTATTGCATTCAAAGTGATTCTATCTTGCTGGAAAGATAATTCCAAACTCTCTGTTAATACTTGGTGGAATTCATATGTGATGAACATAGGATTGCTGTTGCTTCCTCTTCCTCTATACTGTTAAAAATTAAGTCTGATCTCCTCTGGCTTCCCTTTGTTAATTTCCTCTCTTCTTCACCTTCCCCTTTAGCTATATAATTTGGTTATTTTTCTTTCTCAGCATATGTTCCTCTCTCTTTTGGCTTTTCCATCTCTCCTTCCTCCTCTCTCTCCTTCCCCCTTTCCCCTTTTCTCCTCTCTTTTCTTTCTTTTCTCTCTCACACTCGTTCCTTTCCTTTATCCTCCATCTTCTAGATTATTCTGTAACTTTATTTCAATCATTACATGCCTCTTGTTTTAACTTATTTTATGCATTAATATTACTGTATGGCTTTGTTTTATGTATCGTTAAAACTGAATAAAAATTTCTTAAACAAAAAAAAAAAGCCACACTGCAGCGACCATCGTGATGACCATCCATCGTGAAATCAAGTTTCTTTTTAGATCGAGCCTAATCCTCCTTTAATCTTTTCTGCACACTCCTGCTTGTTTTAACTTTTGTCCCCAAACTCTGAGGGTATCAGAGTGCTGGCTCGAACTCAGTTCCCCAGCTTCAAAGTCAGCTGCTCTAGCCATTACTCATAAGATCTTCATTGCTCCATTCTGCCTGCTCCCTCTTCTCCATCACAGGAAGTTTAGCCTCCTGTCAGACTCGAACCCTACATTTCCCAGATTCAGCGCCCTCCCCAGGTCCAACACCCTCCCTAGTACCATTATTTTGACTTCTCCCCACTTTCCTTTGTTTTAGAATTCATGCAGTGGGCTCATTTAAAGCTGCTCCTCAAATATGATTAACTTCTTGCCGTTGGCCCTCACAACACCGTAGGGTTCAAGCTGAATTAGCCAACAGAATTTATGGCCCTGGGCCCAATGCCCCTCCTCTAGTCATTCATATCGCTCTGCTCCTTAGTCCTGGGCAGAGGAGTCCAGTCCCTCGCCTGCATGCCTGCTACTGCCAGCCGCAAGGACACGCCTACTTTACATTGCTAATGGGCAGAGAGCAATTGTCAGTCACTGATGGGATCTAGTCACTACTGTTTTCAGCTGTCCTGCTTTCAGCCCTCTCTTTCCACGCTCTAAAGATTACTGCTAAAAACCTAGCGTGTAAAGCCGGGAATCCTTGCTAGAAACCCACAGGAAGCCAACCCTTTTCTCATATTTGCTGTGGAAACAGATAGCATGGCTCAGTGCTGCACAAATCTGAATCTACTTGTATTGTTTCTTCCTCCACTGACCTGGAATCTGGTCAGTGGGGAAATCTGTAACTACTTGTCATAATTTCCAGTGAAATCTCTGTTGGTGTGCTGAAATAATTTGTGGTGGCGTGGCATAAGCAAATAATTCAGAAATAGGAAGTTCTGAAAAGGTAGGATCCCTACAAGGACACTCAAGCAATATTTTTCCAATAGATCACGCATCTCCATCAGCTCCAGGCTCACACTTTTCTCTACTGCAGGTCTCTAGGGGGTGATCGTTTGAAAACATAATTGTGTGATTACCTCTTTGAACATTCAACAATTAATCAGTAGTAGTTGAGGTTAGGGCTGCATGGAACCTGAGTGCCTGTGACATACAGTAGAGTTTGCTCACGGCTAACTTGTAAGGGTGCAACTGGATCTGAACTGCGAGAGGAGGAGAAAGTAGGTCTGGAATTTGGAAGTGGGGCTAATGCTTAAAAAAAAAGAGCAGAGCTATCCTTACAGCCAATAAGGCTTGAAGTGGGTCTGGTCCTGCTGTTGCACAGCACCGGCAGCTATTAAAAACAGGTGCTAAGACAGGTCCCTATCGTGTGCTCCAATGTTGCCCTCACCCTCACAGTGAAATAAAGTCTATATTCTGAGGCTGTTCATCCTTATAATGTTTCTGCAATTCCATATTGCGCGAACTTGACCCAAAGGTATTGAAGCGTTTTACGGCAAGTTGGTAGGCAAATGGTAGGGCACGAGACTCGAGCCTGCCTCCCCCAGCTCTAAAGTCAGCAGCTCTAGCCATTACACCACAACCTCTCTGCGCAAGGACTAACACCTTTTCAATATTCTCTACAACAAAGTTGTAGTTGTTGCTAATTTATGCAACTAAGAACCATGGACAAAACCATAGCCTTGGCGTGTTGCAGGTGAAATGTTACTTTCTGTATTGTATATCTGGATGGAATGACAAAAGCTGCAACCTACCAGTCGGGAGGCACACTATGTGTAGCACAGATTTAAAGCTAAAGTGTTTTTAAGCCAGGTCGGCCACGCCCCTTTGAGAGACCTCCCAGTTTTTTAAATCCACTTAAAGCCCTCCAGCCAATACAAGAAGATGCCAGCTGGCCATGTCACCCACAGGGCAACAATAGAGTGGACAGCCTCTTAGTGTTTCCCATCATCCTGTGAAGTATCATGCCTTCTGTGTCCACTACTTAGAAATCTCGGATGGTGCAGGAGCTTCTACCCACAGGAGCAGTGCACTAACCACACCTGGATGACTCCATTATATATGTGATGGGGGCTCACAGCTACTGGTCGCCCTCTATCCCCCCACATTCTCGCAGTAAAAAGATCCACCCTTGGCAAGCAGCTCAACAAGTGCATATGTGTCAAGTCACCGGTACCCGAGGTGGGATAAAGCAGTTCTAGTATAACTCCAAAATAAAAGAGCACATTACCATATTCCACTGCTTAGCACATCATGCCTGGCTCCAATATTCAAGATTCAAGATCTGTGAGGGCTACAGGCCCACGAGAGAAGCATTGGTGGGCCATGAAGATTAATTGAGATACTTAGCCTCTCCGAGGTGTCCGCAAGCTGGATCTGGGCATGCTCGATCGTCTTTGTAGGGTGGGGTGGGGGGTGCGCTGCATACCCTATCTACTGATGGAGTCACACTTATTAGTTTTAATTCTGTATTTATGGGAGTTTGTACCTATGTGCTGTATCCCTTATGTTCTTTCTGCCTAATTTTCCTCTGTCTCTACCTCACCCACCTTTGTATCTTTCACACTGTCCTTACTCTCCACTTCACCCTTTTTTCTCTTCACCTCAGCCTCCTCTTCTTCTGCCTCATCCTCCTCTTTCTCCACATCATCCCCATCTCTTCCTGCCTAAGCCGGCTCCCTTTCTCTGCCTCACCCTCATCGTCCTCTCACCTAATCCTCTTCCTCTTTTTCTGCCTCACTCTCCTCTCCCCACCACACCATCTTCTCACTGTGCCTCCACCTCATGATTCTATCTCCACATTACTGTTCTCTCTCTGCCTCGCCCTCCTCGATTTCGGCCTCTCCAGCTTCCCTCTCACCATCTCACCACCCGCTTCTTCACTATCTTCCCTCACTTTTCCTCACCATTCTCCAATTCCACCTCACTTTTCTACGTATAATCCTCCCCTGCCTTTGCTCGACCAGGACTCTCCATTTCATCCTCTGCTGTTAGCCTTCCATTCACTACCACTGCGTGTTGTGCAACGATTTTGTGTAAAGAATGGGAACTTGCGCTGCTTCTATAGATGTGGTTCTGCTTACTTGGGTGTAAGTAATCAGACCTTGCAATCCTACTACCCTATATCTGTTCTTCACTGGCGGTCCACAACATATTAAACAGTGGCAGCACCATGGCCTGGATGATGCCTAGGGTGTACTCGTGAGTATAGAGACAATCTACAAAAATGTGGGGGCCACTCTTAATTTAACGAGACAGTAATGATCTGTGCAACTTTTTCTGACTGTGGATAGTGCCCACTATGTTTACTCCATATAAGTGCAATACAATTGGAAGAGCAATTACATTTAGTAACTTGAGCAAAACTGGCCAAACATGAATGGTGAGCCTGTTTCTCTCTCTTTAGCTGCCTAATGTGCCAAAGTACAGCTTCCAGAGCTGACAAATTGACTTTTAATGTGGTGGCCAGTACAGTTTAATGTGGATGCCTCAAAAATGAACTCCCTCTTCTGGTATATTCCCTCCTCTTTCCCGTTCTCTTTCTTTCTCCCATTAGTATCTCCTATTCACTTTACTCTCGACACCAATCCCTCTTTTCTTCTCTCCTCTTAAGGGTCCTTCTGCCCCTAAAATGTATCATTTGCTCATCATATTCTTTTCCAATCGCCATCTTTTCTTGTCATCCTCATCCTTCCTCAGCTACATCGTCCACCCTCACCATTCCTCTACTCCCCTTTTATCACCCCTGTCAGTACATGCCTATCAATCACCCGACTCCCATCACAAAATGTGTTCAGCATTCTCATGCTCCATCATCCTACTTCCTCACACTCTTCTTTGATCCTCCTTTATCCACCCCTCACAACATCTTTATGGCCTTCACTGCTTTATGACATGCATCACCCTCCTACTCCTCCCTAATAGACCATCTCCATCATGATACTTTCCCTTCCTTTTTTTCACTCTGTTACTGTTATTTAATGCACCTCTGTCTTTACCATTACTGTGTCTTATCCTTCTTTTTCTTATTCCTTACCCTCATCATTTCTATCCCCATGCTCTCCTGTAATCATCATCCATTTCTCATCTCTGAGTCAGATCACAACTACCTCTTGTCAAGGTTCTAGAACTGTTGATTGTGTTTGCTACCCTATAAGGCCACAATTGTGAAAACTGAGGACTGTGCTCAAATACATCTGATGTTTATTCAAATCAGGGACACTAAGCGGTTCAGAATTTTTATATTGACAGCAGGACATAGAAGTTTGTTTACGGGGTTTGCTCTCACACTGCACTTAATTTGTAAATGAATGTGTGCTAATGCCCAGAAGCCTGCAGACGGTTCAATAAAATGTCAGCACTCTAAATATCAGAGCTGTGCAGTCTTTAATCCCCCTCAGGCCTTTTTAATCCACTATCAGACACTCCCTTCCCCTTCATAACGCACCTCTCATCTAGAAATTCCACTGCCCCCTCTCATGACTCGCTCACACTTCCTGCATCCTCTCTGTACTGCCTGCTAACATATGCTACCTTCCTGTACCTGCTAATGCTGTGCACTAATCCACCTCTTGCCTCCCCCCTGTGCTCCACCCACTCGTCCCTCTCTCTCTCCTACACTCTCTGACACCTCACACTTACTCTCTCATGCATTCTTCCTGCCTCTCTCATATTGGTTTACTTCAAGTCTTTGAGCACAGTTTCTTTCCTGTGCATTTTCAAGAGTGTGGTCCTTCAAACTGACACTCTCCTCTTCTTGGGCTGTCTTCTGTGTACATGCATATGTGTCCTTCTCTCCCCTTCTTTCTCTCTTTCTCACAGACTCTTTCTGCTCCTCTATCTGGAGTTCATTCACCACTTCATGCACAAACTACCTATCCCTCTCTATTTACCTTTCTATATATTTTGTGCAGCTCTCACCTCTATCCATTCAGCATGCCACATAATTCCAGCACAAAAATACACTACACCACACAATTCCACTCCATACAATTCCACAACTTCCAATTCAACCCACATAATTCCAGTCCAAACCTAAACACATGGGTAAAAGACATTGTCATTTCCAACGCCAATAGCTCTAACTCTCGCCAATGCGAGACCGATTGCATGGCAAATGCTTGTTCTGTTTGCCCCTTCATCGAGACACTGACCACCACAATTCTACCCATCTACCTGTGTGGAGCACAGTGAGTCTGAAAGTGTCTAGACTCCCTACTTTATGCCCTCTCATACCATATGAGGACTCTGCAGGACTGGAATACAATATTTTAAGGCTTATTCTTCAAGTTTTAACAGTCTTAACCCGTCTTTCCTTCCTATTTGGAAAGGGATCAAGCAGTGAGAGTTGATTGGCAGCACGTATTGATCTCCCACTGTTTAATATCAGTGAAGGCACTGCTTATATTTTTAAAATGTCGCACTCCTCTTGCATTGTACAATGAACTATGTTACAGTCATCATCAGTCATTCAGTAGGGTGATATCATAAAAGGGAGGGGGGGCGCGTGGGGGGTCACGCCCAGCGAATATGTGCATTCTGGGGTTTGGCAGTCAGGTGGTGGGGACTCCCAGTCAGATATCGCACTGTGTCTGTCTGGTATGACATCCTCGTCACCGAGTAGGCTGCAGGGAGTGGAATTTGCATACAGAACTAGACCAGATCTGTTTTGTAGTCTGAAAAATAGCAAGTGGGTGGAGTAGCTCTACAACCTTGCACCCACACAACAGAAGAAATATTTAATTTCCTTCTATGTGTTGGACTTCAAGATTTCTCCGATTGGTTACTCAGACGCTTCTCTGTGTGTGCCATGAGCCAGTGGGATTTCCAATCTGCAGAAAATCCATTGCAACCAAACTGCAATGTGTCGCTCTTTGCTGGGGCCATTTCATTCCCTGAGTCCTTGCTGTTAACTGTGAGTGTTTTAGATGGGAATGTTCATTTATTTGGCAGCTCTATCCGGGAGCAGCTGGTCTACGTCGAGATGTGCGAGGTGATGTCTATGTGAAGGCTTGCAGAGCATGGCACGTGCCCGCTGCTTTCCTCTAAAGTGTGAGGCTGTGATTTCCAAAGGTATTTAACTCCTTTAGGCAAACAGAATTGTCAGAGTTGTTAATGAAGTTACTTGGTTAAGGAGTGTTTGTCATGTGCACATAAGTATTCATCAAGGGGTACAGAAAAGTACATATTTATTAATTAATTAATTTATTTTTGACATTTGTAGAGCGCGAACAAATGCCCGTAGGCGTCTCGGCGCTAAAGATTCTGTACATGACTCTTGGGAAAAAGTGATGAAAAATCAAAGAGGTTACTGAGTGATCAGGATAAGTTTACTGATTAAACAGCCAGGTCTTTAACCGTTTTCGGAATTGAAAGAGGGATTCAATTGACCGGATCTGTAGTGGAAGGGCATTCCAGAGTCTGGCTGCCGTTACCACAAAACGTCTGTCTCCCCAGGAGACGGTCTTTGTGCGGGGTACCACTAATTGATACGATGTCGTGGATCTCAATGGTCTAGTAGGACAGTAGGCGGTGAGCTGTTCTATGAGGAACAGCGGACCTTGTTTATGTACTGCTTTATACGAAAGGCATAACATTTTGAATTTTATACGATTCTTAATCGTCAGCCAATGATAGTTCCGGATAGTTTGGGCAATCGGTTTGAATTTAGGAATCCTGGAAAGCAGTCTCGCCGCAGCATTTTGTATCGTCTGCATTTTATTGACGACCCAAGCTTGTGCATTGGCAAATAAGCCACTGCAGTAATCCAATGAAGAAAGTACCAGTGTGCTTACCAATGTTTTACCAGCACTCTCTGGTAGGAACGGGATTATTTTTTTTATAAGTCTTAGCTTATGAAATGCTGTAGATGCTATTTGATTGGCATGGGAGACAAAGTTAAGGTTGTCATCAAATATGATTCCCAAGTTCTTAACCCTTGGGACGGGCGTGGGCAGAGGTCCCAGAGATGAAGGCCACCAGGAGGGTGATCACGCCGGGAAGAGTTTTCCAAAGATGACAACCTCCGTCTTCTCAGAGTTGAGTTTGAGGCTATTACAGGCCATCCAGTCTTTGATAGCCAGCATACCTTCTTGGAAACGTTCATCCGCCTCTGCTCCATTGTTATTGATGGCGAACACCAGCTGTGTGTCGTCAGCGTAAGAGGTAAGGCTCATCCCATAAGATTTAATAACTCTAGCTACTAGCGCTACTGGATATAAAAAATCACCTTGATTTTGTCTAGATATGCTCCCTGTTACAAAAAAAATCTAACATTATCTCATGCCTTCTTTTTCTAAACTGTAGAATAGTTTATTTCGAAGTAAAAACGTGCATATGCTTTTATATTCCACCTACCTTTCAATTCATCACTCAACTCAATTATCAACCAAAGCTCATTCACAATCTATAAATCTGCCCACAAAACCCATCTTTCCACTTGGTCTAACATACCTTCATCATTCATTTCACATATATCTCTGCTCAGGGTCCCCTTCCACTCATGAGGTAACCTCAGAAGGACTGCATGAGGATTTGAACTGAAGCTGACAAGTTAGTAATTGCATTCTTTGACCGGCCCGGCTTAAGATGTATGCCAAAGGTACCACTGAATGAATGAGCCATGTGCTTCTTTACAGCATTATGAGCACCTGTTTTCCTCAGCCGTTCTGGCACAACCACATCCTAAAACTGAAACTCAGGCTCTCAACATGGCTGTGCAGCTACCATCAGATCTGTGGGTCACTTGCAGTCACCACAGCCCATCTGGCTCCAGAAGAAGATTTTTCTTGCAACCAGGACTAGCATATACCATCACCTCAGCACCTCTAGTTCTGATACAGCAACTGGGGCAGAGGCTGGACCATTGCACCTGCTCAAACCAGCCAACCACCAAAAATGTATCCTCTAAACAAAATAAACCTTCACCCCAAACCTATCTGTTCCTCTGCTCCGTGGACCACTGTCAGCCCTGATTGCACTTTACAAACACTGTGCTTGTGGGAGAGTGAATGCTTCAAAAGATTCTAATGAGAGACCTGTGCTAATATTAAATGTAGTTTGCAGAATTTAAAAGCAAGTGGTTTGTGATTATGGCTCATTTCTATGAATTGTGCCCAAGACACCAATTTGTTTCAGTGCCAGGTTGTTTTACTCAAGCTGTTTTTTCAGGCAACAGAGCTTCCAATGCTTGGACTTGAAGGACTTAAAGAATGATGTGTTCCTTTTAATTTCAGAATTTTGTCCTACCTTCCTCTGGGAACACTGCTGTCCAATGCTCCTCTTCAACACTCAACCTAACCAGCTCCCTCCTTCTTTTCAGTAGGCCTGGGCGGAATTTGAATTACGCTGGAGTAATTGATGTAATTTTAGTAATTCTGTGCAGCAAAATTATGCAAAATTGCTGAGAGTGTTCCATTGCTTCCCATCGTGTAATTTCGGGGTGGGGGTGTGGTAGGCCAGGACAGGTCCTGGGACATGGACTCTCGGCTGCCAGAAAGGACACAGGGACACCAAGTTAGTATTGTGCCGGAAAGACCCCGAGCGGTCTTCCGCCTGTTTATTTATACCCCAGAGCGATCCCACCCCGGGGGTGTGGGGATGCGTGTGTGAAATGGCAACAAAGTATAGATGAGCCCGGGTGGCTCTCTACATCCCTCCTTCAATTTAGTCTGTTCCTTCTGGCACGGGTGTAATCAAGGTGAGGTCCATGCAAAGTCTCTCAGTCTCTGACTCGGACCCGGATTGGGTCGCAGGTTGTATCGCCGACTTCGGACAGCCGGGGATGCCGCAACCCCAGCCGGGGTTGCCTCCACACTCTCAACACTCGAAACAGGGCATGGTCGGCTGGTGCTGATTCCGGTGTTTTGACTTGCTGCCCCGAGTGAGCTTCCTCCGTCTTGTCCAGCCGGTGGTGAGCTTGAGAATGACTCTCCAAAGTCCCGAGCATAATCCTCCGCATTCTCCTGATTGTCCACTATCGCTGGGGGGCGGCCGGCCCTCCTGTTTTCTTGAAACATGACACGTTGCGGGTCACCACCTGACGGCCTCGCCGGACGGTGACCATGGTCCCCTGAACCTTGTCTACTGTCCATACCTCCGGCTCGTAGGGTGTTCGAAATTTCCAGCCTGGGTGTCGATCTCGGACCACCACCGTGTCTCCTTCCTGTAACATCGGCTGTTGGGCGTGCCGTGCTTCGCTCGCTTTCTGATTGGTGATTCGTCTCCGAGCTTGGATAGCCTCTCCGTCTCTTGCCTCAGGGGTCCATGTGCGGTCGGTCGGGATGCTGTCCCGAGGCGCTCTCTTGAACAACACATGCGCGGGGGTACATTTGGTGGTGCTATGTGGCGTCTGACGATAGGCACCCAGGAACTGATCCAGGGCTGTTTCAGGGTCCTCCCCGACGTCCACGGCGATCCTTAGAGCTCTGTTGAGTGTTCTCATTAGTCTTTCTACTTCCCCATTTGCTTGGGGCCAAAGCGGAGTGATTTTACGGTGTGTGATCCGGAGGTTCTCAAGGTAGCTTTGAAATTCTCTTCCTTGGAAGGGTGGCCCATTGTCTGACTTAATCTCCTCTGGAAGCCCCATGGTGGCGAAAATGCAGTTTAAGGCCTTTTTGACTTGGGGGAAAGCAATTGAGGGTATCACTTCCACCACCGGGAATTTGGAAAATGAATCAACTAGAACAAGCGTGTGCTGGCTGTCCGGGAAGCTCCCAAAGTCAATACTAAGGTGTGTCCACGGTGTCTGGGGGGCCTCTTCCGTTATCACCGGTGCCGGCGCAGGGTCCCCGCCGGTGATGGTGCAGGCATGACAGGAGCGTACCATCTCGTCCACCATGCTGTCCATGGCTGGGAACCAGACCTTGCTTCTCAGACGGGCCTTGGTCTTAGCCATCCCTTGATGACAGGTATGCGCTATCGCCAACATCTGACGCTGAAGACTCTCCGGCACTACGATCAAGTGTCCTCTGAGGATGACCCCTTCGTCACCCACACTCAGCTTGCTCCTGACTTGCCATAATTGTTGCCGCGCATGGCTAACCTCCGATCGAAGGCTCTGGGCCCCATCCAGAAAGTGAGCCCAGCGATTCCCTTCTAGAGCGTGCCTGACACAGGAAAGTGTTTCGTCCTTGGCAGTGGCCTCTCCTATCTCTTTCAGCGTCATCGTGTCAGGGCACGCAGCTTGCGAGACCATGTGGACAAATTCTTCCATTCCCGGCCCGTCGTCTAGGGGGTGGGCCGGCTTTGTCACATCCGTGTGCCGGGACAGGTAGTCGGCGGGGTTGTGCGCCCCCGGTCTGAACAGGATCTTGAAGTTGTATCCTTGTAACTGGACGGCCCAGCGTTCTATCCATGGGGGTGCTAGTCTGGATGATCCCGTAAACAGAGACAGCAGAGGTTTGTGGTCTGTCACCACGCTGAACTCTTGACCACACAAATAGAGGTGCAAGTGTTGGCACGCCCCCTTTATCGCCAGGGCCTCGCGTTCAATCTGGACGGATCGGGTTTCGGTGTCGGTTAAGGCCTTGCTTGCGTAGGCAACTGGCTTCCATTCCTCCATGCCGTATTCCTGTAAGAGTACCGCCCCGAGACCCACCGGGCTGGCATCCACGACCAGTTCTGTTTTACGGCGCGGTTGGAAGTATGCCATCACTGTTTTGTCGAGAAGGCTTGCTTTTAAGTCTTGGAACGCCTTGATGGCTGCCACGGTCCACTCCCACTTGTGGTCTTGCCAAATGAGTGCCCTCAGGGGTTCCGCCAGAGCCGCCAGGTTGGGGGTGAACCGGCCACAATAAGTGACAATGCCGAGGAAACTCCGCACTTCAGTGGGAGTCCGCAGAGTGCTCGCGGTCTGGATTGCTTCCGCTTTCTTGGGGTCAACCTTCAGCCCATCTCGGGTGAACGTATACCCGAAAAAGTCAATGCATTCTTGGTAGAACGAACATTTGGATCGATGCAGGTCAATCCATTCTCCACCAGCCTTTGTAACGTCGCTCTCAAATGGGCATGATGCTCCTCGAGGGTGTTAGAGTAGACGAGGATATCGTCACTGAGGTTGATCACCCCGCTCAGTCCTGATAATACCTCGTGTATGGCATTTTGGAACACCTCTGCCGCTGAGGACACGCCAAAACTCAGCCGCTTCGTAGCCCCACGTGGGTCGAGAATGTGGTTATATAGCGGCTCTCTGGCTCCAATTCGAGTTGATGGTACCCCGAGTTGAGGTCTAGCTTCGAAAACCACTTCGCCCCGTTTAGGTCAGCCACGATGTCGTCCATGGTTGGGGTAATGTGCCTCTCTCTCTTTACGGCTGCGTTGGGGAGTCTCATGTCAACGCAGAGCCTGATCGCCCCTGGTTGTTTTGGTTTGGGTGCCACGATCAGTGGGGATACCCAGGGGGTCGGACCTGACACCTTTTCTATTACCCCGAGATCTTCTAGCTTTTTAAGCTCTTCCTCTACTTGTGGCCGGAGGTTGATCGGCACTCGCCGGTGCCGGAGAGCTACGGGGCTCACTGAGGTATCTATGTGTAGACAAAATTTCTTTCCTTTTAGCTTCCCCAGGCCTTTGAATAGTGCGGGGAACTCCTGCAGCAGACTGTCCACATGTGACTGGTGTACTTGATTCGCAAAAAATACGAGCCCCAGGTCTTCCGCTGTGTGGCAGCTTAGCAGAGTGCCTTTCTTCCCTTCTGTGATGTGAAAACGAGCTTCCGTCCAGTATTCTCCATTCACGACGGTGGTGCTGATCACTCCACGCAGTGGTAATGGGTCTGTGCCTCCATAAGTGTAGATACGTGCGCTTGAAGGTGCAAGGGCGGGCTTAGGCGACATTTGTTCGTATTGCTCTGAGTCCATAACATTGACGGACGCCCCGTGTCTATGAGGGCTCTCACTTCCGTGCCCTCAATGGAGTCGGGCAGAAAATTGCAAAAAACATGGACAGAATGTAGAACAATGTCATACATTCACCCCAGTACAAGGATCTGGGCCTAAATCCATCGTTTTTTTCACTCCACACCACCCTGGGTTAGACACTGGCTATATGCAAATCAGCTCTGACCGTGTGCCTCATGGAAACAGTCCAGTCCGAACTACCAAGCCATGTCTTTCCCAGACCGGAATCAAGCATCCAAGAACCGGTTTCTGGCTATCAGCCTTCATCAGCCTGGATAGCTTGACTCCAGTGGTGTGGAGAGCCTGCGACCCGAGTCTGAGCATACCCAGCCCACTCGGGGTGAAAATTGCAAAAAACACAGTTGATGGACAGAATGTAGAACAATGTCATACATTCACCACAGTACAAGGATCTGGGCCTAAATCCATCGTTTTTTTGCACTCCACACCACCCTGGGTTAGACACGGGCTATATGCAAATCAGCTCTGACCCTGTGCCTCATGGGAACAGTCCAGTCCGAACTACCAAGCCATGTCTTTCCCGGACCGGAATCAAGCATCCAAGGACCGGTTTCTGGCTATCAGCCTTCATCAGCCTGGATAGCTTGACTCCAGTGATGTGGAGAGCCTGGGACTCACGTCTGAGCATACCCAGCCCACTCGGGGTGAAAATTGCAAAAAACACAGTTGATGGACAGAATGTTGAATAATGTCATACATTCACCCCACTACAAGGATCTGGGCCTAAATCCATCGTTTGTTTACACTCCACACCACCCTGGGTTAGACACTGGCTATATGCAAATCAGCTCTGACCCTGTGCCTCATGGGAACAGTCCAGTCCGAACTACCAAGCCATGTCTTTCCCAGACCGGAATCAAGCATCCAAGGACTGGTTTCTGGCTATCAGCCTTCATCAGCCTGGATAGCTTGACTCCAGTGGTGTGGAGAGCCTGGGACTCACGTCTGAGCATACCCATCCCACTCAGGGTGAAAATTGCAAAAAAAACAGTTGATGGACAGAATGTAGAACAATGTCATACATTCACCCCAGTACAAGGATCTGGGCCTAAATCCATCGTTTTTTTGCACTCCACGCTACCCTGGGTTAGACACTGGCTATATGCAAATCAGCTCTGACCGTGTGCCTCATGGAAACAGTCCAGTCCGAACTACCAAGCCATGTCTTTCCCAGACCGGAATCAAGCATCCAAAAACCGGTTTCTGGCTATCAGCCTTCATCAGCCTGGATAGCTTGACTCCAGTGGTGTGGAGAGCCTGGGACTCACGTCTGAGCATACCAGCCCAGTCGGGGTGAACATTGCAAAAAACACAGTTGATGGACAGAATGTAGAACAATGTCATACATTCACCCCAGTACAAGGATCTGGGCCTAAATCCATTGTTTTTTTGCACTCCACACCACCCTCGGTTAGACACTGGCTATATGCAAATCAGCTCTGACCCTGTGCCTCAATGGAACAGTCCAATCCGAACTACCAAGCCATGTCATTCCCAGACTGGAATCAAGCATCCAAGGACCGGTTTCTGGCTATCAGCCTTCAACAGCCTGGATATTTTGACTCCAGTGGTGTGGAGAGCCTGGGACTCACGTCTGAGCATACCCAGCCCGCTCGGGGTGAAAATTGCAAAAAACACATTTGATGGAGAGAATGTAGAACAATGTCATACATTCACCCCAGTACAAGGATCTGGGCCTAAATCCATCGTTTTTTTGCACTCCACACCACCATGGGTTAGACACTGGCTATATGCAAATCAGCTCTGACCGTGTGCCTCATGGAAACAGTCCAGTCCGAACTACCAAGCCATGTCTTTCCCAGACCAGAATCAAGCATCCAAAAACCGGTTTCTGGCTATCAGCCTTCATCAGCCTGGATAGCTTGACTCCAGTGGTGTGGAGAGCCTGCGACCCTAGTCTGAGCATACCCAGTCCACTCGGGGTGAAAATTGCAAAAAACACAGGTGATGGACAGAATGTAGAACAATGTCATACATTCACCACAGTACAAGGATCTGGGCCTAAATCCATAGTTTTTTTTGCACTCCACACCACCCTGGGTTAGACACGGGCTATATGCAAATCAGCTCTGACCCTGTGCCTCATGGGAACAGTCCAGTCTGAACTACCAAGCCATGTCTTTCCCGGACCGGAATCAAGCATCCAAGGACCGGTTTCTGGCTATCAGCCTTCATCAGCCTGGATAGCTTGACTCCAGTGATGTGGAGAGCCTGGAACTCACGTCTGAGCATACCAAGCCCACTCGGGGTGAAAATTGCAAAAAACACAGTTGATGGACAGAATGTTGAATAATGTCATACATTCACCCCACTACAAGGATCTGGGCCTAAATCCATCGTTTGTTTGCACTCCACACCACCCTGGGTTAGACACTGGCTATATGCAAATCAGCTCTGACCCTGTGCCTCATGGGAACAGTCCAGTCCGAACTACCAAGCCATGTCTTTCCCAGACCGGAATCAAGCATCCAAGGACTGGTTTCTGGCTATCAGCCTTCATCAGCCTGGATAGCTTGACTCCAGTGGTGTGGAGAGCCTGGGACTCACGTCTGAGCATACCCAGCCCACTCGGGGTGAAAATTGCAAAAAACACAGTTGATGGACAGAATGTAGAACAATGTCATACATTCACCCCAGTACAAGGATCTGGGCCTAAATCCATCGTTTTTTTGCACTCCACGCTACCCTGGGTTAGACACTGGCTATATGCAAATCAGCTCTGACCCTGTGCTTCATGGGAACAGTCCAGTCCGAACTACCAAGCCATGTCTTTCCCAGACCGGAATCAAGCATCCAAGGACCGGATTCTGGCTATCAGCCTTCATCAGCCTGGATAGCTTGACTCCAGTGGTGTGGAGAGCCTGGGACTCACGTCTGAGCATACTAGCCCAGTCGGGGTGAACATTGCAAAAAACACAGTTGATGGACAGAATGTAGAACAATGTCATACATTCACCACAGTACAAGGATCTGGGCCTAAATCCATCGTTTTTTTGCACTCCACACCACCCTGGGTTAGACACTGGCTATATGCAAATCAGCTCTGACCCTGTGCCTCATGGGAACAGTCCAGTCCGAACTACCAAGCCATGTCTTTCCCAGACCGGAATCAAGCATCCAAGGACTGGTTTCTGGCTATCAGCCTTCATCAGCCTGGATAGCTTGACTCCAGTGGTGTGGAGAGCCTGGGACTCACGTCTGAGCATACCCATCCCACTCGGGGTGAAAATTGCAAAAAAAACAGTTGATGGACAGAATGTAGAACAATGTCATACATTCACCCCAGTACAAGGATCTGGGCCTAAATCCATCGTTTTTTTGCACTCCACGCTACCCTGGGTTAGACACTGGCTATATGCAAATCAGCTCTGACCCTGTGCTTCATGGGAACAGTTCAGTCCGAACTACCAAGCCATGTCTTTCCCAGACCGGAATCAAGCATCCAAGGACCGGTTTCTGGCTATCAGCCTTCATCAGCCTGGATAGCTTGACTCCAGTGGTGTGGAGAGCCTGGGACTCACATCTGAGCATACCAGCCCAGTCGGGGTGAACATTGCAAAAAACACAGTTGATGGACAGAATGTAGAACAATGTCATACATTCACCCCAGTACAAGGATCTGGGCCTAAATCCATTGTTTTTTTGCACTCCACACCACCCTCGGTTAGACACTGGCTATATGCAAATCAGCTCTGACCCTGTGCCTCAATGGAACAGTCCAATCCGAACTACCAAGCCATGTCATTCCCAGACCGGAATCAAGCATCCAAGGACCGGTTTCTGGCTATCAGCCTTCATCAGCCTGGATATTTTGACTCCAGTGGTGTGGAGAGCCTGGGACTCACGTCTGAGCATACCCAGCCCGCTCAGGGTGAAAATTGCAAAAAACACATTTGATGGAGAGAATGTAGAACAATGTCATACATTCACCCCAGTACAAGGATCTGGGCCTAAATCCATCGTTTTTTTGCACTCCACACCACCATGGGTTAGACACTGGCTATATGCAAATCAGCTCTGACCGTGTGCCTCATGGAAACAGTCCAGTCCGAACTACCAAGCCATGTCTTTCCCAGACCAGAATCAAGCATCCAAAAACCGGTTTCTGGCTATCAGCCTTCATCAGCCTGGATAGCTTGACTCCAGTGGTGTGGAGAGCCTGCGACCCTAGTCTGAGCATACCCAGTCCACTCGGGGTGAAAATTGCAAAAAACACAGGTGATGGACAGAATGTAGAACAATGTCATACATTCACCACAGTACAAGGATCTGGGCCTAAATCCATAGGTTTTTTTTGCACCCCATACCACCCTGGGTTAGACACGGGCTATATGCAAATCAGCTCTGACCCTGTGCCTCATGGGAACAGTCCAGTCTGAACTACCAAGCCATGTCTTTCCCGGACCGGAATCAAGCATCCAAGGACCGGTTTCTGGCTATCAGCCTTCATCAGCCTGGATAGCTTGACTCCAGTGATGTGGAGAGCCTGGAACTCACGTCTGAGCATACCAAGCCCACTCGGGGTGAAAATTGCAAAAAACACAGTTGATGGACAGAATGTTGAATAATGTCATACATTCACCCCACTACAAGGATCTGGGCCTAAATCCATCGTTTGTTTGCACTCCACACCACCCTGGGTTAGACACTGGCTATATGCAAATCAGCTCTGACCCTGTGCCTCATGGGAACAGTCCAGTCCGAACTACCAAGCCATGTCTTTCCCAGACCGGAATCAAGCATCCAAGGACTGGTTTCTGGCTATCAGCCTTCATCAGCCTGGATAGCTTGACTCCAGGGGTGTGGAGAGCCTGGGACTCACGTCTGAGCATACCCAGCCCACTCGGGGTGAAAATTGCAAAAAACACAGTTGATGGACAGAATGTAGAACAATGTCATACATTCACCCCAGTACAAGGATCTGGGCCTAAATCCATCGTTTTTTTGCACTCCACGCTACCCTGGGTTAGACACTGGCTATATGCAAATCAGCTCTGACCCTGTGCTTCATGGGAACAGTCCAGTCCGAACTACCAAGCCATGTCTTTCCCAGACCGGAATCAAGCATCCAAGGACCGGATTCTGGCTATCAGCCTTCATCAGCCTGGATAGCTTGACTCCAGTGGTGTGGAGAGCCTGGGACTCACGTCTGAGCATACTAGCCCAGTCGGGGTGAACATTGCAAAAAACACAGTTGATGGACAGAATGTAGAACAATGTCATACATTCACCCCAGTACAAGGATCTGGGCCTAAATCCATTGTTTTTTTGCACTCCACACCACCCTGGGTTAGACACTGGCTATATGCAAATCAGCTCTGACCCTGTGCCTCAATGGAACAGTCCAATCCGAACTACCAAGCCATGTCATTCCCAGACCGGAATCAAGCATCCAAGGACCGGTTTCTGGCTATCAGCCTTCATCAGCCTGGATAGCTTGACTCCAGTGGTGTGGAGAGCCTGGGACTCATGTCTGAGCATAACCAGCCCACTCGCGGTGAAAATTGCAAAAAACACAGTTGATGGACAGAATGTAGAACAATGTCATACATTCACCCCAGTACAAGGATCTGGGCCTAAATCCATCGTTTTTTTCACTCCACACCACCCTGGGTTAGACACTGGCTATATGCAAATCAGCTCTGACCCTGTGCTTCATGGGAACAGTCCAGTCCGAACTACCAAGCCATGTCTTTCCCAGACCGGAATCAAGCATCCAAGGACCGGTTTCTGGCTATCAGCCTTCATCAGCCTGGATAGCTTGACTCCAGTGGTGTGGAGAGCCTGGGACTCACGTCTGAGCATACCAGCCCAGTCGGGGTGAACATTGCAAAAAACACAGTTGATGGACAGAATGTAGAACAATGTCATACATTCACCCCAGTACAAGGATCTGGGCCTAAATCCATTGTTTTTTTGCACTCCACACCACCCTGGGTTAGACACTGGCTATATGCAAATCAGCTCTGACCCTGTGCCTCAATGGAACAGTCCAATCCGAACTACCAAGCCATGTCATTCCCAGACCGGAATCAAGCATCCAAGGACCGGTTTCTGGCTATCAGCCTTCATCAGCCCGGATAGCTTGACTCCAGTGGTGTGGAGAGCCTGGGACTCACGTCTGAGCATACCCAGCCCACTCGGGGTGAAAATTGCAAAAAACACAGTTGATGGACAGAATGTAGAACAATGTCATACATTCACCCCAGTACAAGGATCAGGGCCTAAATCCATCGGTTTTTTGCACTCCACACCACCCTGGGTTAGACACTGGCTATATCTAAATCAGCTCTGACCCTGTGCCTCATGGGAACAGTCTAGTCCGAACTACCAAGCCATGTCTTTCCCAGACCGGAATCAAGCATCCAAGGACCGGTTTCTGGCTATCAGCCTTCATCAGCCTGGATAGCTTGGCTCCAGTGGTGTGGAGAGCCTGGGACTCACGTCTGAGCATAACCAGCCCGCTCGGGGTGAAAATTGCAAAAAACACATTTGATGGAGAGAATGTAGAACAATGTCATACATTCAGCCCAGTACAAGGATCTGGGCCTAAATCCATTGTATTTTTTGCACTCCACACCACCATGGGTTAGACACTGGCTATATGCAAATAAGCTCTGACCCTGTGCCTCATGGGAACAGTCCAGTCCGAACTACCAAGCCATGTCTTTCCCAGACCGGAATCAAGCATCCAAGGACCGGTTTCTGGCGATCAGCCTTCATCAGTCTGGATAGTTTGACTCCAGTGGTGTGGAGAGCCTGGGACTCACGTCTGAGCATACCCAGCCCACTCGGGGTGAAAATTGCAAAAAACACAGTTGATGGACAGAATGTAGAACAATGTCATACATTCACCCCAGTACAAGGATCTGGGCCTAAATCCATCGGTTTTTTTACTCCACACCACCCTGGGTTAGACACTGGCTATATGCAAATCACTCCGACCGTGTGCCTCATGGAAACAGTCCAGTCCGAACTACCAAGCCATGTCTTTCCCAGACCGGAATCAAGCATCCAAGAACCGGTTTCTGGCTATCAGCCTTCATCAGCCTGGATAGCTTGACTCCAGTGGTGTGGAGAGCCTGGGACCCTAGTCTGAGCATACCCAGCCCACTCGGGGTGAAAATTGCAAAAAACACATTTGATGGACAGAATGTAGAACAATGTCATACATTCACCCCAGTACAAGGATCTGGGCCTAAATCCATCGTTTTTTTGCACTCCACACCACCCTGGGTTAGACACGGGCTATATGCAAATCAGCTCTGACCCTGTGCCTCATGAGAACAGTCCAGTCCGAACTACCAAGCAATGTCTTTCCCGGACCGGAATCAAGCATCCAAGGACCAGTTTCTGGCTATCAGCCTTCATCAGCCTGGATAGCTTGACTCCAGTGGTGTGGAGAGCCTGGGACTCACGTCTGAGCATACCCAGCCCACTCGGGGTGAAAATTGCAAAAAACACAGTTGATGGACAGAATGTTGAATAATGTCATACATTCACCCCAGTACAAGGATCTGGGCCTAAATCCATCGTTTTTTTTGCACTCCACACCACCCTGGGTTAGACACTGGCTATATGCAAATCAGCTCTGACCCTGTGCCTCATGGTAACAGTCCAGTCCGAACTACCAAGCCATGTCTTTCCCAGACCGGAATCAAGCATCCAAGGACCGGTTTCTGGCTATCAGCCTTCATCAGCCTGGATAGCTTGGCTCCAGTGGTGTGGAGAGCCTGGGACTCACGTCTGAGCATAACCAGCCTGCTCGGGGTGAAAATTGCAAAAAACACATTTGATGGAGAGAATGTAGAACAATGTCATACATTCAGCCCAGTACAAGGAGGATCTGGGCCTAAATCCATCGTATTTTTTGCACTCCACACCACCATGGGTTAGACACTGGCTATATGCAAATAAGCTCTGACCCTGTGCCTCGTGGGAACAGTCCAGTCCGAACTACCAAGCCATGTCTTTCCCAGACCGGAATCAAGCATCCAAGGACCGGTTTCTGGCGATCAGCCTTCATCAGTCTGCATAGCTTGACTCCAGTGGTGTGGAGAGCCTGGGACTCACGTCTGAGCATACCCAGACCACTCGGGGTGAAAAGTGCAAAAAACACAGTTGATGGACAGAATGTAGAACAATGTCATACATTCACCCCAGTACAAGGATCTGGGCCTAAATCCATCGTTTTTTTGCACTCCACACCACCCTGGGTTAGACACGGGCTATATGCAAATCAGCTCTGACCCTGTGCCTCATGGGAACAGTCCAGTCCGAACTACCAAGCCATGTCTTTCCCAGACCGGAATCAAGCATCCAAGGACCGGTTTCTGGCTATCAGCCTTCATCAGCCTGGATAGCTTGACTCCAGTGGTGTGGATAGCCTGGGACTCACGTCTGAGCATACCCAGCCCACTCGGGGTGAAAATTGCAAAAAACACAGTTGATGGACAGAATGCAGAACAATGTCATACATTCACCCCAGTACAAGGATCTGGGCCTAAATCCATCGTTTTTTTGCACTCCACACCACCCTGGGTTAGACACTGGCTATATGCAAATCAGCTCTGACCCTGTGCCTCATGGCAACAGTCTAGTCCGAACTACCAAGCCATGTCTTTCCCAGATCGGAATCAAGCATCCAAGGACCGGTTTCTGTCTATCAGCCTTCATCAGCCTGGATAGCTTGACTCCAGTAGTGTGGAGAGCCTGGGACTCACGCCTGAGCATACCCAGCCCACTCGGGGTGAAAATTGCAAAAAACACAGTTGATGGACAGAATGTAGAACAATGTCATACATTCACCCCAGTACAAGGATCTGGGCCTAAATCCATCGTTTTTTTGCACTCCACACCACTCTGGGTTAGACACTGGCTATATGCAAATCAGCTCTGACCCTGTGCCTCATGGAAACAGTCCAGTCCGAACTACCAAGCCATGTCTTTCCCAGACCGGAATCAAGCATCCAAGAACCGGTTTCTGGCTATCAGCCTTCATCAGCCTGGATAGCTTGACTCCAGTGGTGTGGAGAGCCTGGGACTCACGTCTGAACATACCCAGCCCACTCGGGGTGAAAATTGCAAAAAACACAGTTGATGGACAGAATGTAGAACAATGTCATACAATCACCCCAGTACAAGGATCTTGGCCTAAATCCATCGTTTTTTTGCACTCCACACCACCCTGGGTTAGACACGGGCTATATGCAAATCAGCTCTGACCCTGTGCCTCATGGGAACAGTCCAGTCCGAACTACCAAGCCATGTCTTTCCCAGACCGGAATCAAGCATCCAAGGACCGGTTTCTGGCTATCAGCCTTCATCAGCCTGGATAGCTTGGCTCCAGTGGTGTGGAGAGCCTGGGACTCACGTCTGAGCATAACCAGCCCACTAGGGGTGAAAATTACAAAAAACACAGTTGATGGACAGAATGTAGAACAATGTCATACATTCACCCCAGTACAAGGATCTGGGCCTAAATCCATCGTTTTTTTGCACTCCACACCACCATGTGTTAGACACTGGCTATATGCAAATCAGCTCTGACCCTGCGCCTCATGGGAACAGTCCAGTCCGAACTACCAAGCCATGTCTTTCCCAGACCGGAATCAAGCATCCAAGGACCGGTTTCTGGCTATCAGCCTTCATCAGCCTGGATATTTTGACTCCAGTGGTGTGGAGAGCCTGGGACTCACGTCTGAGCATACCCAGCCCGCTCGGGGTGAAAATTGCAAAAAACACATTTGATGGAGAGAATGTAGAACAATGTCATACATTCACCCCAGTACAAGGATCTGGGCCTAAATCCATCGTTTTTTTGCACTCACCACCATGGGTTAAACACTGGCTATATGCAAATAAGCTCTGACCCTGTGCCTCATGGGAACAGTCCAGTCCGAACTACCAAGCCACGTCTTTCCCAGACTGGAATCAAGCATCCAAGGACCGGTTTCTGGCTATCAGCCTTCATCAGTCTGGATAGCTTGACTCCAGTGGTGTGGAGAGCCTGGGACTCACGTCTGAGCATACCGAGATCACTTGGGGTGAAAAGTGCAAAAAACACAGTTGATGGACAGAATGTAGAACAATGTCATACATTCACCCCAGTACAAGGATCTGGGCCTAAATCCATCGTTTTTTTGCACTCCACACCACCCTGGGTTAGACACGGGCTATATGCAAATCAGCTCTGACCCTGTGCCTCATGGGAACAGTCCAGTCGGACCTACCAAGCCATGTATTTTCCAGACCGGAATCAAGCATCCAAGGACCGGTTTCTGGCTATCAGCCTTCATCAGCCTGGATAGCTTGACTCCAGTGGTGTGGAGAGCCTGGGACTCACGTCTGAGCATACCCAGCCCACTCGGGGTGAAAATTGCAAAAAACACAGTTGATGGACAGAATGTAGAACAATGTCATACATTCACCCCAGTACAAGGATCAGGGCCTAAATCCATCGGTTTTTTGCACTCCACACAACCCTGGGTTAGACACTGGCTATATCTAAATCAGCTCTGACCCTGTGCCTCATGGGAACAGTCTAGTCCGAACTACCAAGCCATGTCTTTCCCAGACCGGAATCAAGCATCCAAGGACCGGTTTCTGGCTATCAGCCTTCATCAGCCTGGATAGCTTGGCTCCAGTGGTGTGGAGAGCCTGGGACTCACGTCTGAGCATAACCAGCCCGCTCGGGGTGAAAATTGCAAAAAACACATTTGATGGAGAGAATGTAGAACAATGTCATACATTCAGCCCAGTACAAGGATCTGGGCCTAAATCCATTGTATTTTTTGCACTCCACACCACCATGGGTTAGACACTGGCTATATGCAAATAAGCTCTGACCCTGTGCCTCATGGGAACAGTCCAGTCCGAACTACCAAGCCATGTCTTTCCCAGACCGGAATCAAGCATCCAAGGACCGGTTTCTGGCGATCAGCCTTCATCAGTCTGGATAGTTTGACTCCAGTGGTGTGGAGAGCCTGGGACTCACGTCTGAGCATACCCAGACCACTCGGGGTGAAAAGTGCAAAAAACACAGTTGATGGACAGAATGTAGAACAATGTCATACATTCACCCCAGTACAAGGATCTGGGCCTAAATCCGACATTTTTTTGCACTCCACACCACCCTGGCTTAGACACTGGCTATATGCAAATCAGCTCTGACCCTGTGCCTCATGGGAACAGTCCAGTCCGAACTACCAAGCCATGTCTTTCCCAGACCGGAATCAAGCATCCAAGGACCGGTTTCTGGCTATCAGCCTTCATCAGCCTGGATAGCTTGGCTCCAGTGGTGTGGAGAGCCTGGGACTCACGTCTGAGCATAACCAGCCCACTAGGGGTGAAAATTACAAAAAACACAGTTGATGGACAGAATGTAGAACAATGTCATACATTCACCCCAGTACAAGGATCTGGGCCTAAATCCATCGTTTTTTTGCACTCCACACCACCATGTGTTAGACACTGGCTATATGCAAATCAGCTCTGACCCTGCGCCTCATGGGAACAGTCCAGTCCGAACTACCAAGCCATGTCTTTCCCAGACCGGAATCAAGCATCCAAGGACCGGTTTCTGGCTATCAGCCTTCATCAGCCTGGATAGCTTGGCTCCAGTGGTGTGGAGAGCCTGGGACTCACGTCTGAGCATAACCAGCCCGCTCGGGGTGAAAATTGCAAAAAACACATTTGATGGAGAGAATGTAGAACAATGTCATACATTCAGCCCAGTACAAGGATCTGGGCCTAAATCCATTGTATTTTTTGCACTCCACACCACCATGGGTTAGACACTGGCTATATGCAAATAAGCTCTGACCCTGTGCCTCATGGGAACAGTCCAGTCCGAACTACCAAGCCATGTCTTTCCCAGACCGGAATCAAGCATCCAAGGACCGGTTTCTGGCGATCAGCCTTCATCAGTCTGGATAGTTTGACTCCAGTGGTGTGGAGAGCCTGGGACTCACGTCTGAGCATACCCAGACCACTCGGGGTGAAAAGTGCAAAAAACACAGTTGATGGACAGAATGTAGAACAATGTCATACATTCACCCCAGTACAAGGATCTGGGCCTAAATCCGACATTTTTTTGCACTCCACACCACCCTGGCTTAGACACTGGCTATATGCAAATCAGCTCTGACCCTGTGCCTCATGGGAACAGTCCAGTCCGAACTACCAAGCCATGTCTTTCCCAGACCGGAATCAAGCATCCAAGAACCGGTTTCTGGCTATCAGCCTTCATCAGCCTGGATAGCTTGACTCCAGTGGTGTGGAAGCCTGGGACCCTAGTCTGAGCATACCCAGCCCACTCGGGGTGAAAATTGCAAAAAACACAGTTGATGGACAGAATGTAGAACAATGTCATACATTCACCCCAGTACAAGGATCTGGGCCTAAATCCATCGTTTTTTTGCACTCCACACCACCCTGGGCTAGACACGGGCTATATGCAAATCAGCTCTGACCCTGTGCCTCATGGGAACAGTCCAGTCGAACTACCAAGCCATGTCTTTCCCAGACCGGAATCAAGCATCCAAGGACCGGTTTCTGGCTATCAGCCTTCATCAGCCTGGATAGCTTGACTCCAGTGGTGTGGAGAGCCTGGGACTCACGTCTGAGCATACCCAGCCCACTCGGGGTGAAAATTGCAAAAAACACAGTTGATGGACAGAATGTAGAACAATGTCATACATTCACCCCAGTACAAGGATCTGGGCCTAAATCCATCGGTTTTTTGCACTCCACACCACCCTGGGTTAGACACTGGCTATATCTAAATCAGCTCTGACCCTGTGCCTCATGGGAACAGTCTAGTCCGAACAACCAAGCCATGTCTTTCCCAGACCGGAATCAAGCATCCAAGGACCGGTTTCTGGCTATCAGCCTTCATCAGCCTGGATAGGTTGGCTGCAGTGGTGTGGAGAGCCTGGGACTCACGTCTGAGCATAACCAGCCCACTAGGGGTGAAAATTGCAAAAAACACAGTTGATGGACAGAATGTAGAACAATGTCATACATTCACCCCAGTACAAGGATCTGGGCCTAAATCCATCGTTTTTTTGCACTCCACACCACCATGGGTTAGACACTGGCTATATGCAAATCAGCTCTGACCCTGCGCCTCATGGGAACAGTCCAGTCCAAACTACCAAGCCATGTCTTTCCCAGACCGGAATCAAGCATCCAAGGTTCCGGTTTCTGGCTATCAGCCTTCATCAGCCTGGATATTTTGACTCCAGTGGTGTGGAGAGCCTGGGACTCACGTCTGAGCATACCCAGCCCGCTCGGGGTGAAAATTGCAAAAAACACATTTGATGGAGAGAATGTAGAACAATGTCATACATTCACCCCAGTACAAGGATCTGGGCCTAAATCCATCGTATTTTTTGCACTCCACACCACCATGGGTTAGACATTGGCTATATGCAAATAAGCTCTGACCCTGTGCCTCATGGGAACAGTCCAGTCCGAACTACCAAGCCATGTCTTTCCCAGACCGGAATCAAGCATCCAAGGACCGGTTCCTGGCTATCAGCCTTCATCAGTCTGGATAGCTTGACTCGAGTGGTGTGGAGAGCCTGGGACTCACGTCTGAGCATACCCAGACCACACGGGGTGAAAAGTGCAAAAAACACAGTTGATGGACAGAATGTAGAACAATGTCATACATTCACCTCAGTACAAGGATCTGGGCCTAAATCCATCATTTGTTTGCACTCCACACCACCCTGGGTTAGACACTGGCTATATGCAAATCAGCTCTGACCCTGTGCCTCATGGGAACAGTCCAGTCCGAACTACCAAGCCATGTCTTTCCCAGACCGGAATCAAGCATCCAAGGACCGGTTTCAGGCTATCAGCCTTCATCAGCCTGGATATTTTGACTCCAGTGGTGTGGAGAGCCTGGGACTCACGTCTGAGCATACCCAGCCCGCTCGGGGTGAAAATTGCAAAAAACACATTTGATGGAGAGAATGTAGAACAATGTCATACATTCACCCCAGTACAAGGATCCGGGCCTAAATCCATCGTTTTTTTGCACTCCACACCACCATGGGTTAGACACTGGCTATATGCAAATAAGCTCTGACCCTGTGCCTCATGGGAACAGTCCAGTCCGAACTACCAAGCCATGTCTTTCCCAGACCGGAATCAAGCATCCAAGGACCGGTTTCTGGCTATCAGCCTTCATCAGTCTGGACAGCTTGACTCCAGTGGTGTGGAGAGCCTGGGACTCACGTTTGAGCATACCCAGACCACTCGGGGTGAAAAGTGCAAAAATTACAGTTGATGGACAGAATGTAGAACAATGTCATACATTCACCCCAGTACAAGGATCTGGGCCTAAATCCATCATTATTTTGCACTCCACACCACCCTGGGTTAGACACTGGCTATATGCAAATCAGCTCTGACCCTGTGCCTCATGGGAACAGTCCAGTCCGAACTACCAAGCCATGTCTTTCCCAGACCGGAATCAAGCATCCAAGAACCGGTTTCTGGCTATCAGCCTTCATCAGCCTGGATAGCTTGACTCCAGTGGTGTGGAAGCCTGGGACCCTAGTCTGAGCATACCCAGCCCACTCGGGGTGAAAATTGCAAAAAACACAGTTGATGGACAGAATGTAGAACAATGGCATACATTCACCCCAGTACAAGGATCTGGGCCTAAATCCATCGTTTTTTTGCACTCCACACCACCCTGGGTTAGACACGGGCTATATGCAAATCAGCTCTGACCCTGTGCCTCATGGGAACAGTCCAGTCCGAACTACCAAGCCATGTCTTTCCCAGACCGGAATCAAGCATCCAAGGACCGGTTTCTGGCTATCAGCCTTCATCAGCCTGGATAGCTTGACTCCAGTGGTGTGGAGAGCCTGGGACTCACGTCTGAGCATAACCAGCCCACTAGGGGTGAAAATTGCAAAAAACACAGTTGATGGACAGAATGTAGAACAATGTCATACATTCACCCCAGTACAAGGACCTGGGCCTAAATCCATGGTTTTTTGTTTGCACTCCACACCACCATGGGTTAGACACTGGCTATATGCAAATCAGCTCTGACACTGCGCCTCATGGGAACAGTCCAGTCCGAACTACCAAGCCATGTCTTTCCCAGACCGGAATCAAGCATCCAAGGACCGGTTTCTGGCTATCAGCCTTCATCAGTCTGGATAGCTTGACTCCAGTGGTGTGGAGAGCCTGGGACTTACGTCTGAGCATACCCAGACCACTCGGGGTGAAAAGTGCAAAAAACACAGTTGATGGACAGAATGTAGAACAATGTCATACATTCACCCCAGTACAAGGATCTGGGCCTAAATCCATTGTATTTTTTGCACTCCACACCACCATGGGTTAGACACTGGCTATATCTAAATCAGCTCTGACCCTGTGCCTCATGGGAACAGTCTAGTCCGAACTACCAAGCCATGTCTTTCCCAGACCGGAATCAAGCATCCAAGGACCGGTTTCTGGCTATCAGCCTTCATCAGCCTGGATAGGTTGGCTGCAGTGGTGTGGAGAGCCTGGGACTCACGTCTGAGCATAACCAGCCCACTAGGGGTGAAAATTGCAAAAAACACAGTTGATGGACAGAATGTAGAACAATGTCATACATTCACCCCAGTACAAGGATCTGGGCCTAAATCCATCGTTTTTTTGCACTCCACACCACCATGGGTTAGACACTGGCTATATGCAAATCAGCTCTGACCCTGCGCCTCATGGGAACAGTCCAGTCCAAACTACCAAGCCATGTCTTTCCCAGACCGGAATCAAGCATCCAAGGTTCCGGTTTCTGGCTATCAGCCTTCATCAGCCTGGATAGCTTGGCTCCAGTGGTGTGGAGAGCCTGGGACTCACGTCTGAGCATAACCAGCCCGCTCGGGGTGAAAATTGCAAAAAACACATTTGATGGAGAGAATGTAGAACAATGTCATACATTCAGCCCAGTACAAGGATCTGGGCCTAAATCCATTGTATTTTTTGCACTCCACACCACCATGGGTTAGACACTGGCTATATGCAAATAAGCTCTGACCCTGTGCCTCATGGGAACAGTCCAGTCCGAACTACCAAGCCATGTCTTTCCCAGACCGGAATCAAGCATCCAAGGACCGGTTTCTGGCGATCAGCCTTCATCAGTCTGGATAGTTTGACTCCAGTGGTGTGGAGAGCCTGGGACTCACGTCTGAGCATACCCAGACCACTCGGGGTGAAAAGTGCAAAAAACACAGTTGATGGACAGAATGTAGAACAATGTCATACATTCACCCCAGTACAAGGATCTGGGCCTAAATCCGACATTTTTTTGCACTCCACACCACCCTGGCTTAGACACTGGCTATATGCAAATCAGCTCTGACCCTGTGCCTCATGGGAACAGTCCAGTCCGAACTACCAAGCCATGTCTTTCCCAGACCGGAATCAAGCATCCAAGAACCGGTTTCTGGCTATCAGCCTTCATCAGCCTGGATAGCTTGACTCCAGTGGTGTGGAAGCCTGGGACCCTAGTCTGAGCATACCCAGCCCACTCGGGGTGAAAATTGCAAAAAACACAGTTGATGGACAGAATGTAGAACAATGTCATACATTCACCCCAGTACAAGGATCTGGGCCTAAATCCATCGTTTTTTTGCACTCCACACCACCCTGGGCTAGACACGGGCTATATGCAAATCAGCTCTGACCCTGTGCCTCATGGGAACAGTCCAGTCGAACTACCAAGCCATGTCTTTCCCAGACCGGAATCAAGCATCCAAGGACCGGTTTCTGGCTATCAGCCTTCATCAGCCTGGATAGCTTGACTCCAGTGGTGTGGAGAGCCTGGGACTCACGTCTGAGCATACCCAGCCCACTCGGGGTGAAAATTGCAAAAAACACAGTTGATGGACAGAATGTAGAACAATGTCATACATTCACCCCAGTACAAGGATCTGGGCCTAAATCCATCGGTTTTTTGCACTCCACACCACCCTGGGTTAGACACTGGCTATATCTAAATCAGCTCTGACCCTGTGCCTCATGGGAACAGTCTAGTCCGAACAACCAAGCCATGTCTTTCCCAGACCGGAATCAAGCATCCAAGGACCGGTTTCTGGCTATCAGCCTTCATCAGCCTGGATAGGTTGGCTGCAGTGGTGTGGAGAGCCTGGGACTCACGTCTGAGCATAACCAGCCCACTAGGGGTGAAAATTGCAAAAAACACAGTTGATGGACAGAATGTAGAACAATGTCATACATTCACCCCAGTACAAGGATCTGGGCCTAAATCCATCGTTTTTTTGCACTCCACACCACCATGGGTTAGACACTGGCTATATGCAAATCAGCTCTGACCCTGCGCCTCATGGGAACAGTCCAGTCCAAACTACCAAGCCATGTCTTTCCCAGACCGGAATCAAGCATCCAAGGTTCCGGTTTCTGGCTATCAGCCTTCATCAGCCTGGATATTTTGACTCCAGTGGTGTGGAGAGCCTGGGACTCACGTCTGAGCATACCCAGCCCGCTCGGGGTGAAAATTGCAAAAAACACATTTGATGGAGAGAATGTAGAACAATGTCATACATTCACCCCAGTACAAGGATCTGGGCCTAAATCCATCGTATTTTTTGCACTCCACACCACCATGGGTTAGACATTGGCTATATGCAAATAAGCTCTGACCCTGTGCCTCATGGGAACAGTCCAGTCCGAACTACCAAGCCATGTCTTTCCCAGACCGGAATCAAGCATCCAAGGACCGGTTCCTGGCTATCAGCCTTCATCAGTCTGGATAGCTTGACTCGAGTGGTGTGGAGAGCCTGGGACTCACGTCTGAGCATACCCAGACCACACGGGGTGAAAAGTGCAAAAAACACAGTTGATGGACAGAATGTAGAACAATGTCATACATTCACCTCAGTACAAGGATCTGGGCCTAAATCCATCATTTGTTTGCACTCCACACCACCCTGGGTTAGACACTGGCTATATGCAAATCAGCTCTGACCCTGTGCCTCATGGGAACAGTCCAGTCCGAACTACCAAGCCATGTCTTTCCCAGACCGGAATCAAGCATCCAAGGACCGGTTTCAGGCTATCAGCCTTCATCAGCCTGGATATTTTGACTCCAGTGGTGTGGAGAGCCTGGGACTCACGTCTGAGCATACCCAGCCCGCTCGGGGTGAAAATTGCAAAAAACACATTTGATGGAGAGAATGTAGAACAATGTCATACATTCACCCCAGTACAAGGATCCGGGCCTAAATCCATCGTTTTTTTGCACTCCACACCACCATGGGTTAGACACTGGCTATATGCAAATAAGCTCTGACCCTGTGCCTCATGGGAACAGTCCAGTCCGAACTACCAAGCCATGTCTTTCCCAGACCGGAATCAAGCATCCAAGGACCGGTTTCTGGCTATCAGCCTTCATCAGTCTGGATAGCTTGACTCCAGTGGTGTGGAGAGCCTGGGACTCACGTTTGAGCATACCCAGACCACTCGGGGTGAAAAGTGCAAAAATTACAGTTGATGGACAGAATGTAGAACAATGTCATACATTCACCCCAGTACAAGGATCTGGGCCTAAATCCATCATTATTTTGCACTCCACACCACCCTGGGTTAGACACTGGCTATATGCAAATCAGCTCTGACCCTGTGCCTCATGGGAACAGTCCAGTCCGAACTACCAAGCCATGTCTTTCCCAGACCGGAATCAAGCATCCAAGAACCGGTTTCTGGCTATCAGCCTTCATCAGCCTGGATAGCTTGACTCCAGTGGTGTGGAAGCCTGGGACCCTAGTCTGAGCATACCCAGCCCACTCGGGGTGAAAATTGCAAAAAACACAGTTGATGGACAGAATGTAGAACAATGGCATACATTCACCCCAGTACAAGGATCTGGGCCTAAATCCATCGTTTTTTTGCACTCCACACCACCCTGGGTTAGACACGGGCTATATGCAAATCAGCTCTGACCCTGTGCCTCATGGGAACAGTCCAGTCCGAACTACCAAGCCATGTCTTTCCCAGACCGGAATCAAGCATCCAAGGACCGGTTTCTGGCTATCAGCCTTCATCAGCCTGGATAGCTTGACTCCAGTGGTGTGGAGAGCCTGGGACTCACGTCTGAGCATAACCAGCCCACTAGGGGTGAAAATTGCAAAAAACACAGTTGATGGACAGAATGTAGAACAATGTCATACATTCACCCCAGTACAAGGACCTGGGCCTAAATCCATGGTTTTTTGTTTGCACTCCACACCACCATGGGTTAGACACTGGCTATATGCAAATCAGCTCTGACACTGCGCCTCATGGGAACAGTCCAGTCCGAACTACCAAGCCATGTCTTTCCCAGACCAGAATCAAGCATCCAAGGACCGGTTTCTGGCTATCAGCCTTCATCAGTCTGGATAGCTTGACTCCAGTGGTGTGGAGAGCCTGGGACTTACGTCTGAGCATACCCAGACCACTCGGGGTGAAAAGTGCAAAAAACACAGTTGATGGACAGAATGTAGAACAATGTCATACATTCACCCCAGTACAAGGATCTGGGCCTAAATCCATCATTTTTTTGCACTCCACACCACCCTGGGTTAGACACTGGCTATATGCAAATCAGCTCTGACCCTGTGCCTCATGGGAACAGTCCAGTCCGAACTACCAAGCCATGTCTTTCCCAGAATGGAATGAAGCATCCAAGGACCGGTTTCTGGCTATCAGCCTTCATCAGCCTGGATAGCTTGACTCCAGTGGTGTGGAGAGCCTGGGACTCACGTCTGAGCATTTCCAGCCCACTCGGGGTGAAAATTGAAAAAAACACAGTTGATGGACAGAATGTAGAACAATGTCATACATTCACCCCAGTACAAGGATCTGGGCCTAAATCCATCGTTTTTTTGCACTCCACACCACCATGGGTTAGACACTGGCTATATGCAAATCAGCTCTGACCCTGTGCCTCATGGGAACAGTCCAGTCCGAACTACCAAGCCATGTCTTTCCCAGACCGGAATCAAGCATCCAAGGACCAGTTTCTGGCTATCAGCCTTCATCAGCCTGGATATTTTGACTCCAGTGGTGTGGAGAGCCTGGGACTCACGTCTGAGCATACCCAGCCCCCTCGGGGTGAAAATTGCAAAAAACACAGTTGATGGACAGAATGTAGAACAATGTCATACATTCACCCCAGTACAAGGATCTGGGCCTAAATCCATCGTTTTTTTGCACTCCACACCACCCTGGGTTAGGCACTGGCTATATGCAAATCAGCTCTGACCCTGTGCGTCATGGGAACAGTCCAGTCCGAACTACCAAGCCATGTCTTTCCCAGACCGGAATCAAGCATCCAAGGACCGGTTTCTGGCTATCAGCCTTCATCAGCCTGGATAGCTTGACTCCAGTGGTGTGGAGAGCCTGGGACTCATGTCTGAGCATAACCAGCCCACTCGCGGTGAAAATTGCAAAAAACACAGTTGATGGACAGAATGTAGAACAATGTCATACATTCACCCCAGTACAAGGATCTGGGCCTAAATCCATCGTTTTTTTTCACTCCACACCACCCTGGGTTAGACACTGGCTATATGCAAATCAGCTCTGACCCTGTGCTTCATGGGAACAGTCCAGTCCGAACTACCAAGCCATGTCTTTCCCAGACCGGAATCAAGCATCCAAGGAACGGTTTCTGGCTATCAGCCTTCATCAGTCTGGATAGCTTGACTCCAGTGGTGTGGAGAGCCTGGGACTCACGTTTGAGCATACCCAGACCACTCGGGGTGAAAAGTGCAAAAATTACAGTTGATGGACAGAATGTAGAACAATGTCATACATTCACCCCAGTACAAGGATCTGGGCCTAAATCCATCATTATTTTGCACTCCACACCACCCTGGGTTAGACACTGGCTATATGCAAATCAGCTCTGACCCTGTGCCTCATGGGAACAGTCCAGTCCGAACTACCAAGCCATGTCTTTCCCAGACCGGAATCAAGCATCCAAGAACCGGTTTCTGGCTATCAGCCTTCATCAGCCTGGATAGCTTGACTCCAGTGGTGTGGAAGCCTGGGACCCTAGTCTGAGCATACCCAGCCCACTCGGGGTGAAAATTGCAAAAAACACAGTTGATGGACAGAATGTAGAACAATGGCATACATTCACCCCAGTACAAGGATCTGGGCCTAAATCCATCGTTTTTTTGCACTCCACACCACCCTGGGTTAGAAACGGGCTATATGCAAATCAGCTCTGACCCTGTGCCTCATGGGAACAGTCCAGTCCGAACTACCAAGCCATGTCTTTCCCAGACCGGAATCAAGCATCCAAGGACCGGTTTCTGGCTATCAGCCTTCATCAGCCTGGATAGCTTGACTCCAGTGGTGTGGAGAGCCTGGGACTCACGTCTGAGCATAACCAGCCCACTAGGGGTGAAAATTGCAAAAAACACAGTTGATGGACAGAATGTAGAACAATGTCATACATTCACCCCAGTACAAGGATCTGGGCCTAAATCCATGGTTTTTTGTTTGCACTCCACACCACCAAGGGGATAGACACTGGCTATATGCAAATCAGCTCTGACACTGCGCCTCATGGGAACAGTCCAGTCCGAACTACCAAGCCATGTCTTTCCCAGACCGGAATCAAGCATCCAAGGACCGGTTTCTGGCTATCAGCCTTCATCAGTCTGGATAGCTTGACTCCAGTGGTGTGGAGAGCCTGGGACTTACGTCCGAGCATACCCAGACCACTCGGGGTGAAAAGTGCAAAAAACACAGTTGATGGACAGAATGTAGAACAATGTCATACATTCACCCCAGTACAAGGATCTGGGCCTAAATCCATCATTTTTTTGCACTCCACACCACCCTGGGTTAGACACTGGCTATATGCAAATCACCTCTGACCCTGTGCCTCATGGGAACAGTCCAGTCCGAACTACCAAGCCATGTCTTTCCCAGAATGGAATGAAGCATCCAAGGACCGGTTTCTGGCTATCAGCCTTCATCAGCCTGGATAGCTTGACTCCAGTGGTGTGGAGAGCCTGGGACTCACGTCTGAGCATTTCCAGCCCACTCGGGGTGAAAATTGAAAAAAACACAGTTGATGGACAGAATGTAGAACAATGTCATACATTCACCCCAGTACAAGGATCTGGGCCTAAATCCATCGTTTTTTTGCACTCCACACCACCATGGGTTAGACACTGGCTATATGCAAATCAGCTCTGACCCTGTGCCTCATGGGAACAGTCCAGTCCGAACTACCAAGCCATGTCTTTCCCAGACCGGAATCAAGCATCCAAGGACCAGTTTCTGGCTATCAGCCTTCATCAGCCTGGATATTTTGACTCCAGTGGTGTGGAGAGCCAGGGACTCACGTCTGAGCATACCCAGCCCGCTCGGGGTGAAAATTGCAAAAAACACAGTTGATGGACAGAATGTAGAACAATGTCATACATTCACCCCAGTACAAGGATCTGGGCCTAAATCCATCGTTTTTTTGCACTCCACACCACCCTGGGTTAGACACTGGCTATATGCAAATCAGCTCTGACCCTGTGCGTCATGGGAACAGTCCAGTCCGAACTACCAAGCCATGTCTTTCCCAGACCGGAATCAAGCATCCAAGGACCGGTTTCTGGCTATCAGCCTTCATCAGCCTGGATAGCTTGACTCCAGTGGTGTGGAGAGCCTGGGACTCATGTCTGAGCATAACCAGCCCACTCGCGGTGAAAATTGCAAAAAACACAGTTGATGGACAGAATGTAGAACAATGTCATACATTCACCCCAGTACAAGGATCTGGGCCTAAATCCATCGTTTTTTTTCACTCCATACCACCCTGGGTTAGACACTGGCTATATGCAAATCAGCTCTGACCCTGTGCTTCATGGGAACAGTCCAGTCCGAACTACCAAGCCATGTCTTTCCCAGACCGGAATCAAGCATCCAAGGACCGGTTTCTGGCTATCAGCCTTCATCAGCCTGGATAGCTTGACTCCAGTGGTGTGGAGAGCCTGGGACTCACGTCTGAGCATACCAGCCCAGTCGGGGTGAACATTGCAAAAAACACAGTTGATGGACAGAATGTAGAACAATGTCATACATTCACCCCAGTACAAGGATCTGGGCCTAAATCCATTGTTTTTTTGCACTCCACACCACCCTGGGTTAGACACTGGCTATATGCAAATCAGCTCTGACCCTGTACCTCAATGGAACAGTCCAATCCGAACTACCAAGCCATGTCATTCCCAGACCGGAATCAAGCATCCAAGGACCGGTTTCTGGCTATCAGCCTTCATCAGCCTGGATAGCTTGACTCCAGTGGTGTGGAGAGCCTGGGACTCACGTCTGAGCATACCCAGCCCACTCGGGGTGAAAATTGCAAAAAACACAGTTGATGGACAGAATGTAGAACAATGCCATACATTCACCCCAGTACAAGGATCTGGGCCTAAATCCATCGTTTTTTTTACTCCACACCACCCTGGGTTAGACACTGCCTATATGCAAATCAGCTCCGACCGTGTGCCTCATGGAAACAGTCCAGTCCGAACTACCAAGCCATGTCTTTCCCAGACCGGAATCAAGCATCCAAGAACTGGTTTCTGGCTATCAGCCTTCATCAGCCTGGATAGCTTGACTCCAGTGGTGTGGAGAGCCTGGGACCCTAGTCTGAGCATACCCAGCCCACTCGGGGTGAAAATTGCAAAAAACACATTTGATGGACAGAATGTAGAACAATGTCATACATTCACCCCAGTACAAGGATCTGGGCCTAAATCCATCGTTTTTTTGCACTCCACACCACCCTGGGTTAGACACGGGCTATATGCAAATCAGCTCTGACCCTGTGCCTCATGGGAACAGTCCAGTCCGAACTACCAAGCCATGTCTTTCCCGGACCGGAATCAAGCATCCAAGGACCAGTTTCTGGCTATCAGCCTTCATCAGCCTGGATAGCTTGACTCCAGTGGTGTGGTGAGCCTGGGACTCACGTCTGAGCATACCCAGCCCACTCGGGGTGAAAATTGCAAAAAACACAGTTGATGGACAGAATGTTGAATAATGTCATACATTCACCCCAGTACAAGGATCTGGGCCTAAATCCATCGTTTTTTTGCACTCCACACCACCCTGGGTTAGACACTGGCTATATGCAAATCAGCTCTGACCCTGTGCCTCATGGTAACAGTCCAGTCCGAACTACCAAGCCATGTCTTTCCCAGACCGGAATCAAGCATCCAAGTACCGGTTTCTGGCTATCAGCCTTCATCAGCCTGGATAGCTTGGCTCCAGTGGTGTGGAGAGCCTGGGACTCACGTCTGAGCATAACCAGCCCGCTCGGGGTGAAAATTGCAAAAAGCACATTTGATGGAGAGAATGTAGAACAATGTCATGCATTCAGCCCAGTACAAGGAGGATCTGGGCCTAAATCCATCGTATTTTTTGCACTCCACACCACCATGGGTTAGACACTGGCTATATGCAAATAAGCTCTGACCCTGTGCCTCATGGGAACAGTCCAGTCCGAACTACCAAGCCATGTCTTTCCCAGACCGGAATCAAGCATCCAAGGACCGGTTTCTGGCGATCAGCCTTCATCAGTCTGGATAGCTTGACTCCAGTGGTGTGGAGAGCCTGGGACTCACGTCTGAGCATACCCAGACCACTCGGGGTGAAAAGTGCAAAAAACACAGTTGATGGACAGAATGTAGAACAATGTCATACATTCACCCCAGTACAAGGATCTGGGCCTAAATCCATCTTTTTTTTGCACTCCACACCACCCTGGGTTAGACACGGGCTATATGCAAATCAGCTCTGACCCTGTGCCTCATGGGAACAGTCCAGTCCGAACTACCAAGCCATGTCTTTCCCAGACCGGAATCAAGCACCCAAGGACCGGTTTCTGGCTATCAGCCTTCATCAGCCTGGGTAGCTTGACTCCAGTGGTGTGGATAGCCTGGGACTCACGTCTGAGCATACCCAGCCCACTCGGGGTGAAAATTGCAAAAAACACAGTTGATGGACAGAATGTAGAACAATGTCATACATTCACCCCAGTACAAGGATCTGTGCCTAAATCCATCGTTTTTTTGCACTCCACACCACCCTGGGTTAGACACTGGCTATATGCAAATCAGCTCTGACCCTGTGCCTCATGGCAACAGTCTAGTCCGAACTACCAAGCCATGTCTTTCCCAGATCGGAATCAAGCATCCAAGGACCGGTTTCTGTCTATCAGCCTTCATCAGCCTGGATAGCTTGACTCCAGTGGTGTGGAGAGCCTGGGACTCACGCCTGAGCATACCCAGCCCACTCGGGGTGAAAATTGCAAAAAACACAGTTGATGGACAGAATGTAGAACAATGTCATACATTCACCCCAGTACAAGGATCTGGGCCTAAATCCATCGTTTTTCTGCACTCCACACCACTCTGGGTTAGACACTGGCATTATGCAAATCAGCTCTGACCCTGTGCCTCATGGAAACAGTCCAGTCCGAACTACCAAGCCATGTCTTTCCCAGACCGGAATCAAGCATCCAAGAACCGGTTTCTGGCTATCAGCCTTCATCAGCCTGGATAGCTTGACTCCAGTGGTGTGGAGAGCCTGGGACTCACGTCTGAACATACCCAGCCCACTCGGGGTGAAAATTGCAAAAAACACAGTTGATGGACAGAATGTAGAACAATGTCATACATTCACCCCAGTACAAGGATCTTGGCCTAAATCCGTCGTTTTTTTGCACTCCACACCACCCTGGGTTAGACACGGGCTATATGCAAATCAGCTCTGACCCTGTGCCTCATGGGAACAGTCCAGTCCGAACTACCAAGCCATGTCTTTCCCAGACCGGAATCAAGCATCCAAGGACCGGTTTCTGGCTATCAGCCTTCATCAGCCTGGATAGCTTGACTCCAGTGGTGTGGAGAGCCTGGGACTCACGTCTGAGCATACCCAGCCCACTCGGGGTGAAAATTGCAAAAAACACAGTTGATGGACAGAATGTAGAACAATGTCATACATTCACCCCAGTACAAGGATCTGGGCCTAAATCCATCGGTTTTTTGCACTCCACACCACCCTGGGTTAGACACTGGCTATATCTAAATCAGCTCTGACCCTGTGCCTCATGGGAACAGTCTAGTCCGAACTACCAAGCCATGTCTTTCCCAGACCGGAATCAAGCATCCAAGGACCAGTTTCTGGCTATCAGCCTTCATCAGCCTGGATATTTTGACTCCAGTGGTATGGAGAGCCAGGGACTCACGTCTGAGCATACCCAGCCCGCTCGGGGTGAAAATTGCAAAAAACACAGTTGATGGACAGAATGTAGAACAATGTCATACATTCACCCCAGTACAAGGATCTGGGCCTAAATCCATCGTTTTTTTGCACTCCACACCACCCTGGGTTAGACACTGGCTATATGCAAATCAGCTCTGACCCTGTGCGTCATGGGAACAGTCCAGTCCGAACTACCAAGCCATGTCTTTCCCAGACCGGAATCAAGCATCCAAGGACCGGTTTCTGGCTATCAGCCTTCATCAGCCTGGATAGCTTGACTCCAGTGGTGTGGAGAGCCTGGGACTCATGTCTGAGCATAACCAGCCCACTCGCGGTGAAAATTGCAAAAAACACAGTTGATGGACAGAATGTAGAACAATGTCATACATTCACCCCAGTACAAGGATCTGGGCCTAAATCCATCGTTTTTTTTCACTCCATACCACCCTGGGTTAGACACTGGCTATATGCAAATCAGCTCTGACCCTGTGCTTCATGGGAACAGTCCAGTCCGAACTACCAAGCCATGTCTTTCCCAGACCGGAATCAAGCATCCAAGGACCGGTTTCTGGCTATCAGCCTTCATCAGCCTGGATAGCTTGACTCCAGTGGTGTGGAGAGCCTGGGACTCACGTCTGAGCATACCAGCCCAGTCGGGGTGAACATTGCAAAAAACACAGTTGATGGACAGAATGTAGAACAATGTCATACATTCACCCCAGTACAAGGATCTGGGCCTAAATCCATTGTTTTTTTGCACTCCACACCACCCTGGGTTAGACACTGGCTATATGCAAATCAGCTCTGACCCTGTACCTCAATGGAACAGTCCAATCCGAACTACCAAGCCATGTCATTCCCAGACCGGAATCAAGCATCCAAGGACCGGTTTCTGGCTATCAGCCTTCATCAGCCTGGATAGCTTGACTCCAGTGGTGTGGAGAGCCTGGGACTCACGTCTGAGCATACCCAGCCCACTCGGGGTGAAAATTGCAAAAAACACAGTTGATGGACAGAATGTAGAACAATGTCATACATTCACCCCAGTACAAGGATCTGGGCCTAAATCCATTGTTTTTTTTACTCCACACCACCCTGGGTTAGACACTGGCTATATGCAAATCAGCTCCGACCGTGTGCCTCATGGAAACAGTCCAGTCCGAACTACCAAGCCATGTCTTTCCCAGACCGGAATCAAGCATCCAAGAACTGGTTTCTGGCTATCAGCCTTCATCAGCCTGGATAGCTTGACTCCAGTGGTGTGGAGAGCCTGGGACCCTAGTCTGAGCATACCCAGCCCACTCGGGGTGAAAATTGCAAAAAACACATTTGATGGACAGAATGTAGAACAATGTCATACATTCACCCCAGTACAAGGATCTGGGCCTAAATCCATCGTTTTTTTGCACTCCACACCACCCTGGGTTAGACACGGGCTATATGCAAATCAGCTCTGACCCTGTGCCTCATGGGAACAGTCCAGTCCGAACTACCAAGCCATGTCTTTCCCGGACCGGAATCAAGCATCCAAGGACCAGTTTCTGGCTATCAGCCTTCATCAGCCTGGATAGCTTGACTCCAGTGGTGTGGTGAGCCTGGGACTCACGTCTGAGCATACCCAGCCCACTCGGGGTGAAAATTGCAAAAAACACAGTTGATGGACAGAATGTTGAATAATGTCATACATTCACCCCAGTACAAGGATCTGGGCCTAAATCCATCGTTTTTTTGCACTCCACACCACCCTGGGTTAGACACTGGCTATATGCAAATCAGCTCTGACCCTGTGCCTCATGGTAACAGTCCAGTCCGAACTACCAAGCCATGTCTTTCCCAGACCGGAATCAAGCATCCAAGTACCGGTTTCTGGCTATCAGCCTTCATCAGCCTGGATAGCTTGGCTCCAGTGGTGTGGAGAGCCTGGGACTCACGTCTGAGCATAACCAGCCCGCTCGGGGTGAAAATTGCAAAAAGCACATTTGATGGAGAGAATGTAGAACAATGTCATGCATTCAGCCCAGTACAAGGAGGATCTGGGCCTAAATCCATCGTATTTTTTGCACTCCACACCACCATGGGTTAGACACTGGCTATATGCAAATAAGCTCTGACCCTGTGCCTCATGGGAACAGTCCAGTCCGAACTACCAAGCCATGTCTTTCCCAGACCGGAATCAAGCATCCAAGGACCGGTTTCTGGCGATCAGCCTTCATCAGTCTGGATAGCTTGACTCCAGTGGTGTGGAGAGCCTGGGACTCACGTCTGAGCATACCCAGACCACTCGGGGTGAAAAGTGCAAAAAACACAGTTGATGGACAGAATGTAGAACAATGTCATACATTCACCCCAGTACAAGGATCTGGGCCTAAATCCATCTTTTTTTTGCACTCCACACCACCCTGGGTTAGACACGGGCTATATGCAAATCAGCTCTGACCCTGTGCCTCATGGGAACAGTCCAGTCCGAACTACCAAGCCATGTCTTTCCCAGACCGGAATCAAGCACCCAAGGACCGGTTTCTGGCTATCAGCCTTCATCAGCCTGGATAGCTTGACTCCAGTGGTGTGGATAGCCTGGGACTCACGTCTGAGCATACCCAGCCCACTCGGGGTGAAAATTGCAAAAAACACAGTTGATGGACAGAATGTAGAACAATGTCATACATTCACCCCAGTACAAGGATCTGGGCCTAAATCCATCGTTTTTTTGCACTCCACACCACCCTGGGTTAGACACTGGCTATATGCAAATCAGCTCTGACCCTGTGCCTCATGGCAACAGTCTAGTCCGAACTACCAAGCCATGTCTTTCCCAGATCGGAATCAAGCATCCAAGGACCGGTTTCTGTCTATCAGCCTTCATCAGCCTGGATAGCTTGACTCCAGTGGTGTGGAGAGCCTGGGACTCACGCCTGAGCATACCCAGCCCACTCGGGGTGAAAATTGCAAAAAACACAGTTGATGGACAGAATGTAGAACAATGTCATACATTCACCCCAGTACAAGGATCTGGGCCTAAATCCATCGTTTTTTTGCACTCCACACCACTCTGGGTTAGACACTGGCATTATGCAAATCAGCTCTGACCCTGTGCCTCATGGAAACAGTCCAGTCCGAACTACCAAGCCATGTCTTTCCCAGACCGGAATCAAGCATCCAAGAACCGGTTTCTGGCTATCAGCCTTCATCAGCCTGGATAGCTTGACTCCAGTGGTGTGGAGAGCCTGGGACTCACGTCTGAACATACCCAGCCCACTCGGGGTGAAAATTGCAAAAAACACAGTTGATGGACAGAATGTAGAACAATGTCATACATTCACCCCAGTACAAGGATCTTGGCCTAAATCCATCGTTTTTTTGCACTCCACACCACCCTGGGTTAGACACGGGCTATATGCAAATCAGCTCTGACCCTGTGCCTCATGGGAACAGTCCAGTCCGAACTACCAAGCCATGTCTTTCCCAGACCGGAATCAAGCATCCAAGGACCGGTTTCTGGCTATCAGCCTTCATCAGCCTGGATAGCTTGACTCCAGTGGTGTGGAGAGCCTGGGACTCACGTCTGAGCATACCCAGCCCACTCGGGGTGAAAATTGCAAAAAACACAGTTGATGGACAGAATGTAGAACAATGTCATACATTCACCCCAGTACAAGGATCTGGGCCTAAATCCATCGGTTTTTTGCACTCCACACCACCCTGGGTTAGACACGGGCTATATGCAAATCAGCTCTGACCCTGTGCCTCATGGGAACAGTCCAGTCGGACCTACCAAGCCATGTATTTTCCAGACCGGAATCAAGCATCCAAGGACCGGTTTCTGGCTATCAGCCTTCATCAGCCTGGATAGCTTGACTCCAGTGGTGTGGAGAGCCTGGGACTCACGTCTGAGCATAACCAGACCGCTCGGGGTGAAAATTGCAAAAAACACATTTGATGGAGAGAATGTAGAACAATGTCATACATTCAGCCCAGTACAAGGATCTGGGCCTAAATCCATCGTATTTTTGCACTCCACACCACCATGGGTTAGACACTGGCTATATGCAAATAAGCTCTGACCCTGTGCCTCATGGGAACAGTCCAGTCCGAACTACCAAGCCATGTCTTTCCCAGACCGGAATCAAGCATCCAAGAACCGGTTTCTGGCTATCAGCCTTCATCAGCCTGGATAGCTTGACTCCAGTGGTGTGGAAGCCTGGGACCCTAGTCTGAGCATACCCAGCCCACTCGGGGTAAAAATTGCAAAAAACACAGTTGATGGACAGAATGTAGAACAATGTCATACATTCACCCCAGTACAAGGATCTGGGCCTAAATCCATCGTTTTTTTGCACTCCACACCACCCTGGGCTAGACACGGGCTATATGCAAATCAGCTCTAACCCTGTGCCTCATGGGAACAGTCCAGTCGAACTACCAAGCCATGTCTTTCCCAGACCGGAATCAAGCATCCAAGGACCGGTTTCTGGCTATCAGCCTTCATCAGCCTGGATAGCTTGACTCCAGTGGTGTGGAGAGCCTGGGACTCATGTCTGAGCATACCCAGCCCACTCGGGGTGAAAATTGCAAAAAACACAGTTGATGGACAGAATGTAGAACAATGTAATACATTCACCCCAGTACAAGGATCTGGGCCTAAATCCATCGGTTTTTTGCACTCCACACCACCCTGGGTTAGACACTGGCTATATCTAAATCAGCTCTGACCCTGTGCCTCATGGGAACAGTCTAGTCCGAACAACCAAGCCATGTCTTTCCCAGACCGAAATCAAGCATCCAAGGACCGGTTTCTGGCTATCAGCCTTCATCAGCCTGGATAGCTTGACTCCAGTGGTGTGGAGAGCCTGGGACCCTAGTCTGAGCATACCCAGCCCACTCGGGGTGAAAATTGCAAAAAACACATTTGATGGACAGAATGTAGAACAATGTCATACATTCACCCCAGTACAAGGATCTGGGCCTAAATCCATCGTTTTTTTGCACTCCACACCACCCTGGGTTAGACACGGGCTATATGCAAATCAGCTCTGACCCTGTGCCTCATGGGAACAGTCCAGTCCGAACTACCAAGCCATGTCTTTCCCGGACCGGAATCAAGCATCCAAGGACCAGTTTCTGGCTATCAGCCTTCATCAGCCTGGATAGCTTGACTCCAGTGGTGTGGTGAGCCTGGGACTCACGTCTGAGCATACCCAGCCCACTCGGGGTGAAAATTGCAAAAAACACAGTTGATGGACAGAATGTTGAATAATGTCATACATTCACCCCAGTACAAGGATCTGGGTCTAAATCCATCGTTTTTTTGCACTCCACACCACCCTGGGTTAGACACTGGCTATATGCAAATCAGCTCTGACCCTGTGCCTCATGGTAACAGTCCAGTCCGAACTACCAAGCCATGTCTTTCCCAGACCGGAATCAAGCATCCAAGGACCGGTTTCTGGCTATCAGCCTTCATCAGCCTGGATAGCTTGGCTCCAGTGGTGTGGAGAGCCTGGGACTCACGTCTGAGCATAACCAGCCCGCTCGGGGTGAAAATTGCAAAAAGCACATTTGATGGAGAGAATGTAGAAGAATGTCATACATTCAGCCCAGTACAAGGAGGATCTGGGCCTAAATCCATCGTATTTTTTGCACTCCACACCACCATGGGTTAGACACTGGCTATATGCAAATAAGCTCTGACCCTGTGCCTCATGGGAACAGTCCAGTCCGAACTACCAAGCCATGTCTTTCCCAGACCGGAATCAAGCATCCAAGGACCGGTGTCTGGCGATCAGCCTTCATCGGTCTGGATAGCTTGACTCCAGTGGTGTGGAGAGCCTGGGACTCACGTCTGAGCATACCCAGACCACTCGGGGTGAAAAGTGCAAAAAACACAGTTGATGGACAGAATGTAGAACAATGTCATACATTCACCCCAGTACAAGGATCTGGGCCTAAATCCATCGTTTTTTTGCACTCCACACCACCCTGGGTTAGACACAGGCTATATGCAAATCAGCTCTGACCCTGTGCCTCATGGGAACAGTCCAGTCCGAACTACCAAGCCATGTCTTTCCCAGACCGGAATCAAGCATCCAAGGACCGGTTTCTGGCTATCAGCCTTCATCAGCCTGGATAGCTTGACTCCAGTGGTGTGGATAGCCTGGGACTCACGTCTGAGCATACCCAGCCCACTCGGGGTGAAAATTGCAAAAAACACAGTTGATGGACAGAATGTAGAACAATGTCATACATTCACCCCAGTACAAGGATCTGGGCCTAAATCCATCGTTTTTTTGCACTCCACACCACCCTGGGTTAGACACTGGCTATATGCAAATCAGCTCTGACCCTGTGCCTCATGGCAACAGTCTAGTCCGAACTACCAAGCCATGTCTTTCCCAGATCGGAATCAAGCATCCAAGGACCGGTTTCTGTCTATCAGCCTTCATCAGCCTGGATAGCTTGACTCCAGTGGTGTGGAGAGCCTGGGACTCACGCCTGAGCATACCCAGCCCACTCGGGGTGAAAATTGCAAAAAACACAGTTGATGGACAGAATGTAGAACAATGTCATACATTCACCCCAGTACAAGGATCTGGGCCTAAATCCATCGTTTTTTTGCACTCCACACCACTCTGGGTTAGACACTGGCTATATGCAAATCAGCTCTGACCCTGTGCCTCATGGAAACAGTCCAGTCCGAACTACCAAGCCATGTCTTTCCCAGACCGGAATCAAGCATCCAAGAACCGGTTTCTGGCTATCAGCCTTCATCAGCCTGGATAGCTTGACTCCAGTGGTGTGGAGAGCCTGGGACTCACGTCTGAACATACCCAGCCCACTCGGGGTGAAAATTGCAAAAAACACAGTTGATGGACAGAATGTAGAACAATGTCATACATTCACCCCAGTACAAGGATCTTGGCCTAAATCCATCGTTTTTTTGCACTCCACACCACCCTGGGTTAGACACGGGCTATATGCAAATCAGCTCTGACCCTGTGCCTCATGGGAACAGTCCAGTCCGAACTACCAAGCCATGTCTTTCCCAGACCGGAATCAAGCATCCAAGGACCGGTTTCTGGCTATCAGCCTTCATCAGCCTGGATAGCTTGACTCCAGTGGTGTGGAGAGCCTGGGACTCACGTCTGAGCATAACCAGCCCACTAGGGGTGAAAATTACAAAAAACACAGTTGATGGACAGAATGTAGAACAATGTCATACATTCACCCCAGTACAAGGATCTGGGCCTAAATCCATCGTTTTTTTGCACTCCACACCACCATGTGTTAGACACTGGCTATATGCAAATCAGCTCTGACCCTGCGCCTCATGGGAACAGTCCAGTCCGAACTACCAAGCCATGTCTTTCCCAGACCGGAATCAAGCATCCAAGGACCGGTTTCTGGCTATCAGCCTTCATCAGCCTGGATATTTTGACTCCAGTGGTGTGGAGAGCCCGGGACTCACGTCTGAGCATACCCAGCCCGCTCGGGGTGAAAATTGCAAAAAACACATTTGATGGAGAGAATGTAGAACAATGTCATACATTCACCCCAGTACAAGGATCTGGGCCTAAATCCATCGTTTTTTTGCACTCCACACCACCATGGGTTAGACACTGGCTATATGCAAATAAGCTCTGACCCTGTGCCTCATGGGAACAGTCCAGTCCGAACTACCAAGCCACGTCTTTCCCAGACTGGAATCAAGCATCCAAGGACCGGTTTCTGGCTATCAGCCTTCATCAGTCTGGATAGCTTGACTCCAGTGGTGTGGAGAGCCTGGGACTCACGTCTGAGCATACCCAGATCACTCGGGGTGAAAAGTGCAAAAAACACAGTTGATGGACAGAATGTAGAACAATGTCATACATTCACCCCAGTACAAGGATCTGGGCCTAAATCCATCATTTTCTTGCACTCCACACCACCCTGGGTTAGACACTGGCTATATGCAAATCAGCTCTGACCCTGTGCCTCATGGGAACAGTCCAGTCCGAACTACCAAGCCATGTCTTTCCCTGACCGGAATCAAGCATCCAAGAACCGGTTTCTGGCTATCAGCCTTCATCAGCCTGGATAGCTTGATTCCAGTGGTGTGGAAGCCTGGGACCCTAGACTGAGCATACCCAGCCCACTCGGGGTGAAAATTGCAAAAAACACAGTTGATGGACAGAATGTAGAACAATGTCATACATTCACCCCAGTACAAGGATCTGGGCCTAAATCCATCGTTTTTTTGCACTCCACACCACCCTGGGTTAGACACGGGCTATATGCAAATCAGCTCTGACCCTGTGCCTCATGGGAACAGTCCAGTCGGACCTACCAAGCCATGTATTTTCCAGACCGGAATCAAGCATCCAAGGACCGGTTTCTGGCTATCAGCCTTCATCAGCCTGGATAGCTTGACTCCAGTGGTGTGGAGAGCCTGGGACTCACGTCTGAGCATACCCAGCCCACTCGGGGTGAAAATTGCAAAAAACACAGTTGATGGACAGAATGCAGAACAATGTCATACATTCACCCCAGTACAAGGATCAGGGCCTAAATCCATCGGTTTTTTGCACTCCACACCACCCTGGGTTAGACACTGGCTATATCTAAATCAGCTCTGACCCTGTGCCTCATGGGAACAGTCTAGTCCGAACTACCAAGCCATGTCTTTCCCAGACCGGAATCAAGCATCCAAGGACCGGTTTCTGGCTATCAGCCTTCATCAGCCTGGATAGCTTGGCTCCAGTGGTGTGGAGAGCCTGGGACTCACGTCTGAGCATAACCAGACCGCTCGGGGTGAAAATTGCAAAAAACACATTTGATGGAGAGAATGTAGAACAATGTCATACATTCACCCCAGTACAAGGATCTGGGCCTAAATCCATCGTTTTTTTGCACTCCACACCACCATGGGTTAGACACTGGCTATATGCAAATAAGCTCTGACCCTGTGCCTCATGGGAACAGTCCAGTCCGAACTACCAAGCCACGTCTTTCCCAGACTGGAATCAAGCATCCAAGGACCGGTTTCTGGCTATCAGCCTTCATCAGTCTGGATAGCTTGACTCCAGTGGTGTGGAGAGCCTGGGACTCACGTCTGAGCATACCCAGATCACTCGGGGTGAAAAGTGCAAAAAACACAGTTGATGGACAGAATGTAGAACAATGTCATACATTCACCCCAGTACAAGGATCTGGGCCTAAATCCATCATTTTCTTGCACTCCACACCACCCTGGGTTAGACACTGGCTATATGCAAATCAGCTCTGACCCTGTGCCTCATGGGAACAGTCCAGTCCGAACTACCAAGCCATGTCTTTCCCTGACCGGAATCAAGCATCCAAGAACCGGTTTCTGGCTATCAGCCTTCATCAGCCTGGATAGCTTGATTCCAGTGGTGTGGAAGCCTGGGACCCTAGACTGAGCATACCCAGCCCACTCGGGGTGAAAATTGCAAAAAACACAGTTGATGGACAGAATGTAGAACAATGTCATACATTCACCCCAGTACAAGGATCTGGGCCTAAATCCATCGTTTTTTTGCACTCCACACCACCCTGGGTTAGACACGGGCTATATGCAAATCAGCTCTGACCCTGTGCCTCATGGGAACAGTCCAGTCGGACCTACCAAGCCATGTATTTTCCAGACCGGAATCAAGCATCCAAGGACCGGTTTCTGGCTATCAGCCTTCATCAGCCTGGATAGCTTGACTCCAGTGGTGTGGAGAGCCTGGGACTCACGTCTGAGCATACCCAGCCCACTCGGGGTGAAAATTGCAAAAAACACAGTTGATGGACAGAATGCAGAACAATGTCATACATTCACCCCAGTACAAGGATCAGGGCCTAAATCCATCGGTTTTTTGCACTCCACACCACCCTGGGTTAGACACTGGCTATATCTAAATCAGCTCTGACCCTGTGCCTCATGGGAACAGTCTAGTCCGAACTACCAAGCCATGTCTTTCCCAGACCGGAATCAAGCATCCAAGGACCGGTTTCTGGCTATCAGCCTTCATCAGCCTGGATAGCTTGGCTCCAGTGGTGTGGAGAGCCTGGGACTCACGTCTGAGCATAACCAGACCGCTCGGGGTGAAAATTGCAAAAAACACATTTGATGGAGAGAATGTAGAACAATGTCATACATTCAGCCCAGTACAAGGATCTGGGCCTAAATCCATCGTATTTTTTGCACTCCACACCACCATGGGTTAGACACTGGCTATATGCAAATAAGCTCTGACCCTGTGCCTCATGGGAACAGTCCAGTCCGAACTACCAAGCCATGTCTTTCCCAGACCGGAATCAAGCATCCAAGGACCGGTTTCTGGCATTCAGCCTTCATCAGTCTGGATAGTTTGACTCCAGTGGTGTGGAGAGCCTGGGACTCACGTCTGAGCATACCCAGACCACTCGGGGTGAAAAGTGCAAAAAACACAGTTGATGGACAGAATGTAGAACAATGTCATACATTCACCCCAGTACAAGGATCTGGGCCTAAATCCGACATTTTTTTGCACTCCACACCACCCTGGCTTAGACACTGGCTATATGCAAATCAGCTCTGACCCTGTGCCTCATGGGAACAGTCCAGTCGGAACTACCAAGCCATGTCTTTCCCAGACCGGAATCAAGCATCCAAGAACCGGTTTCTGGCTATCAGCCTTCATCAGCCTGGATAGCTTGACTCCAGTGGTGTGGAAGCCTGGGACCCTAGTCTGAGCATACCCAGCCCACTCGGGGTGAAAATTGCAAAAAACACAGTTGATGGACAGAATGTAGAACAATGTCATACATTCACCCCAGTAAAAGGATCTGGGCCTAAATCCATCGTTTTTTTGCACTCCACACCACCCTGGGCTAGACACGGGCTATATGCAAATCAGCTCTGACCATATGCCTCATGGGAACAGTCTAGTCCGAACAACCAAGCCATGTCTTTCCCAGACCGGAATCAAGCATCCAAGGACCGGTTTCTGGCTATCAGCCTTCATCAGCCTGGATAGGTTGGCTGCAGTGGTGTGGAGAGCCTGGGACTCACGTCTGAGCATAACCAGCCCACTAGGGGTGAAAATTGCAAAAAACACAGTTGATGGACAGAATGTAGAACAATGTCATACATTCACCCCAGTACAAGGATCTGGGCCTAAATCCATCGTTTTTTTGCACTCCACACCACCATGGGTTAGACACTGGCTATATGCAAATCAGCTCTGACCCTGCGCCTCATGGGAACAGTCCAGTCCAAACTACCAAGCCATGTCTTTTCCAGACCGGAATCAAGCATCCAAGGTTCCGGTTTCTGGCTATCAGCCTTCATCAGCCTGGATATTTTGACTCCAGTGGTGTGGAGAGCCTGGGACTCACGTCTGAGCATACCCAGCCCGCTCGGGGTGAAAATTGCAAAAAACACATTTGATGGAGAGAATGTAGAACAATGTCATACATTCACCCCAGTACAAGGATCTGGGCCTAAATCCATCGTATTTTTTGCACTCCACACCACCATGGGTTAGACATTGGCTATATGCAAATAAGCTCTGACCCTGTGCCTCATGGGAACAGTCCAGTCCGAACTACCAAGCCATGTCTTTCCCAGACCGGAATCAAGCATCCAAGGACCGGTTTCTGGCTATCAGCCTTCATCAGTCTGGATAGCTTGACTCGAGTGGTGTGGAGAGCCTGGGACTCACGTCTGAGCATACCCAGACCACACGGGGTGAAAAGTGCAAAAAACACAGTTGATGGACAGAATGTAGAACAATGTCATTTATTCACCTCAGTACAAGGATCTGGGCCTAAATCCATCATTTGTTTGCACTCCACACCACCCTGGGTTAGACACTGGCTATATGCAAATCAGCTCTGACCCTGTGCCTCATGGGAACAGTCCAGTCCGAACTACCAAGCCATGTCTTTCCCAGACCGGAATCAAGCATCCAAGGACCGGTTTCAGGCTATCAGCCTTCATCAGCCTGGATATTTTGACTCCAGTGGTGTGGAGAGCCTGGGACTCACGTCTGAGCATACCCAGCCCGCTCGGGGTGAAAATTGCAAAAAACACATTTGATGGACAGAATGTAGAACAATGTCATACATTCACCCCAGTACAAGGATCCGGGCCTAAATCCATCGTTTTTTTGCACTCCACACCACCATGGGTTAGACACTGGCTATATGCAAATAAGCTCTGACCCTGTGCCTCATGGGAACAGTCCAGTCCGAACTACCAAGCCATGTCTTTCCCAGACCGGAATCAAGCATCCAAGGACCGGTTTCTGGCTATCAGCCTTCATCAGTCTGGATAGCTTGACTCCAGTGGTGTGGAGAGCCTGGGACTCACGTTTGAGCATACCCAGACCACTCGGGGTGAAAAGTGCAAAAATTACAGTTGATGGACAGAATGTAGAACAATGTCATACATTCACCCCAGTACAAGGATCTGGGCCTAAATCCATCATTTTTTTGCACTCCACACCACCCTGGGTTAGACACTGGCTATATGCAAATCAGCTCTGACCCTGTGCCTCATGGGAACAGTCCAGTCCGAACTACCAAGCCATGTCTTTCCCAGACCGGAATCAAGCATCCAAGAACCGGTTTCTGGCTATCAGCCTTCATCAGCCTGGATAGCTTGACTCCAGTGGTGTGGAAGCCTGGGACCCTAGTCTGAGCATACCCAGCCCACTCGGGGTGAAAATTGCAAAAAACACAGTTGATGAACAGAATGTAGAACAATGGCATACATTCACCCCAGTACAAGGATCTGGGCCTAAATCCATCGTTTTTTTGCACTCCACACCACCCTGGGTTAGACACGGGCTATATGCAAATCAGCTCTGACCCTGTGCCTCATGGGAACAGTCCAGTCCGAACTACCAAGCCATGTCTTTCCCAGACCGGAATCAAGCATCCAAGGACCGGTTTCTGGCTATCAGCCTTCATCAGCCTGGATAGCTTGACTCCAGTGGTGTGGAGAGCCTGGGACTCACGTCTGAGCATAACCAGCCCACTAGGGGTGAAAATTGCAAAAAACACAGTTGATGGACAGAATGTAGAACAATGTCATACATTCACCCCAGTACAAGGATCTGGGCCTAAATCCATCGTTTTTTTGCATTCCACACCACCCTGGGTTAGACACTGGCTATATGCAAATCAGCTCTGACCCTGTGCGTCATGGGAACAGTCCAGTCCGAACTACCAAGCCATGTCTTTCCCAGACCGGAATCAAGCATCCAAGGACCGGTTTCAGGCTATCAGCCTTCATCAGTCTGGATAGCTTGACTCCAGTGGTGTGGAGAGCCTGGGACTCATGTCTGAGCATAACCAGCCCACTCGCGGTGAAAATTGCAAAAAACACAGTTGATGGACAGAATGTAGAACAATGTCATACATTCACCCCAGTACAAGGATCTGGGCCTAAATCCATCGTTTTTTTTCACTCCACACCACCCTGGGTTAGACACTGGCTATATGCAAATCAGCTCTGACCCTGTGCTTCATGGGAACAGTCCAGTCCAAACTACCAAGCCATGTCTTTCCCAGACCGGAATCAAGCATCCAAGGACCGGTTTCTGGCTATCAGCCTTCATCAGCCTGGATAGCTTGACTCCAGTGGTGTGGAGAGCCTGGGACTCACGTCTGAGCATACCAGCCCAGTCGGGGTGAACATTGCAAAAAACACAGTTGATGGACAGAATGTAGAACAATGTCATACATTCACCCCAGTACAAGGATCTGGGCCTAAATCCATTGTTTTTTTGCACTCCACACCACCCTGGGTTAGACACTGGCTATATGCAAATCAGCTCTGACCCTGTGCCTCAATGGAACAGTCCAATCCGAACTACCAAGCCATGTCATTCCCAGACCGGAATCAAGCATCCAAGGACCGGTTTCTGGCTATCAGCCTTCATCAGCCTGGATAGCTTGACTCCAGTGGTGTGGAGAGCCTGGGACTCACGTCTGAGCATACCCAGCCCACTCGGGGTGAAAATTGCAAAAAACACAGTTGATGGACAGAATGTAGAACAATGTCATACATTCACCCCAGTACAAGGATCTGGGCCTAAATCCATCGTTTTTTTTACTCCACACCACCCTGGGTTAGACACTGGCTATATGCAAATCAGCTCCGACCGTGTGCCTCATGGAAACAGTCCAGTCCGAACTACCAAGCCATGTCTTTCCCAGACCGGAATCAAGCATCCAAGAACCGGTTTCTGGCTATCAGCCTTCATCAGCCTGGATAGCTTGACTCCAGTGGTGTGGAGAGCCTGGGACCCTAGTCTGAGCATACCCAGCCCACTCGGGGTGAAAATTGCAAAAAACACATTTGATGGACAGAATGTAGAACAATGTCATACATTCACCCCAGTACAAGGATCTGGGCCTAAATCCATCGTTTTTTTGCACTCCACACCACCCTGGGTTAGACACGGGCTATATGCAAATCAGCTCTGACCCTGTGCCTCATGGGAACAGTCCAGTCCGAACTACCAAGCCATGTCTTTCCCGGACCGGAATCAAGCATCCAAGGACCAGTTTCTGGCTATCAGCCTTCATCAGCCTGGATATTTTGACTCCAGTGGTGTGGAGAGCCTGGGACTCACGTCTGAGCATACCCAGCCCGCTCGGGGTGAAAATTGCAAAAAACACAGTTGATGGACAGAATGTAGAACAATGTCATACATTCACCCCAGTACAAGGATCTGGGCCTAAATCCATCGTTTTTTTGCACTCCACACCACCCTGGGTTAGACACTGGCTATATGCAAATCAGCTCTGACCCTGTGCGTCATGGGAACAGTCCAGTCCGAACTACCAAGCCATGTCTTTCCCAGACCGGAATCAAGCATCCAAGGACCGGTTTCTGGCTATCAGCCTTCATCAGCCTGGATAGCTTGACTCCAGTGGTGTGGAGAGCCTGGGACTCATGTCTGAGCATAACCAGCCCACTCGCGGTGAAAATTGCAAAAAACACAGTTGATGGACAGAATGTAGAACAATGTCATACATTCACCCCAGTACAAGGATCTGGGCCTAAATCCATCGTTTTTTTTCACTCCACACCACCCTGGGTTAGACACTGGCTATATGCAAATCAGCTCTGACCCTGTGCTTCATGGGAACAGTCCAGTCCGAACTACCAAGCCATGTCTTTCCCAGACCGGAATCAAGCATCCAAGGACCGGTTTCTGGCTATCAGCCTTCATCAGCCTGGATAGCTTGACTCCAGTGGTGTGGAGAGCCTGGGACTCACGTCTGAGCATACCAGCCCAGTCGGGGTGAACATTGCAAAAAACACAGTTGATGGACAGAATGTAGAACAATGTCATACATTCACCCCAGTACAAGGATCTGGGCCTAAATCCATTGTTTTTTTGCACTCCACACCACCCTGGGTTAGACACTGGCTATATGCAAATCAGCTCTGACCCTGTGCCTCAATGGAACAGTCCAATCCGAACTACCAAGCCATGTCATTCCCAGACCGGAATCAAGCATCCAAGGACCGGTTTCTGGCTATCAGCCTTCATCAGCCTGGATAGCTTGACTCCAGTGGTGTGGAGAGCCTGGGACTCACGTCTGAGCATACCCAGCCCACTCGGGGTGAAAATTGCAAAAAACACAGTTGATGGACAGAATGTAGAACAATGTCATACATTCACCCCAGTACAAGGATCTGGGCCTACATCCATCGTTTTTTTTACTCCACACCACCCTGGGTTAGACACTGGCTATATGCAAATCAGCTCCGACCGTGTGCCTCATGGAAACAGTCCAGTCCGAACTACCAAGCCATGTCTTTCCCAGACCGGAATCAAGCATCCAAGAACCGGTTTCTGGCTATCAGCCTTCATCAGCCTGGATAGCTTGACTCCAGTGGTGTGGAGAGCCTGGGACCCTAGTCTGAGCATACCCAGCCCACTCGGGGTGAAAATTGCAAAAAACACATTTGATGGACAGAATGTAGAACAATGTCATACATTCACCCCAGTACAAGGATCTGGGCCTAAATCCATCGTTTTTTTGCACTCCACACCACCCTGGGTTAGACACGGGCTATATGCAAATCAGCTCTGACCCTGTGCCTCATGGGAACAGTCCAGTCCGAACTACCAAGCCATGTCTTTCCCGGACCGGAATCAAGCATCCAAGGACCAGTTTCTGGCTATCAGCCTTCATCAGCCTGGATAGCTTGACTCCAGTGGTGTGGTGAGCCTGGGACTCACGTCTGAGCATACCCAGCCCACTCGGGGTGAAAATTGCAAAAAACACAGTTGATGGACAGAATGTTGAATAATGTCATACATTCACCCCAGTACAAGGATCTGGGCCTAAATCCATCGTTTTTTTGCACTCCACACCACCCTGGGTTAGACACTGGCTATATGCAAATCAGCTCTGACCCTGTGCCTCATGGTAACAGTCCAGTCCGAACTACCAAGCCATGTCTTTCCCAGACCGGAATCAAGCATCCAAGGACCGGTTTCTGGCTATCAGCCTTCATCAGCCTGGATAGCTTGGCTCCAGTGGTGTGGAGAGCCTGGGACTCACGTCTGAGCATAACCAGCCTGCTCGGGGTGAAAATTGCAAAAAACACATTTGATGGAGAGAATGTAGAACAATGTCGTACATTCAGCCCAGTACAAGGAGGATCTGGGCCTAAATCCATCGTATTTTTTGCACTCCACACCACCATGGGTTAGACACTGGCTATATGCAAATAAGCTCTGACCCTGTGCCTCATGGGAACAGTCCAGTCCGAACTACCAAGCCATGTCTTTCCCAGACCGGAATCAAGCATCCAAGGACCGGTTTCTGGCGATCAGCCTTCATCAGTCTGGATAGCTTGACTCCAGTGGTGTGGAGAGCCTGGAACTCACGTCTGAGCATACCCAGACCACTCGGGGTGAAAAGTGCAAAAAAAACAGTTGATGGACAGAATGTAGAACAATGTCATACATTCACCCCAGTACAAGGATCTGGGCCTAAATCCATCGTTTTTTTGCACTCCACACCACCCTGGGTTAGACACGGGCTATATGCAAACCAGCTCTGACCCTGTGCCTCATGGGAACAGTCCAGTCCGAACTACCAAGCCATGTCTTTCCCAGACCGGAATCAAGCATCCAAGGACCGGTTTCTGGCTATCAGCCTTCATCAGCCTGGATAGCTTGACTCCAGTGGTGTGGATTGCCTGGGACTCACGTCTGAGCATACCCAGCCCACTCGGGGTGAAAATTGCAAAAAACACAGTTGATGGACAGAATGTAGAACAATGTCATACATTCACCCCAGTACAAGGATCTGGGCCTAAATCCATCGTTTTTTTGCACTCCACACCACCCTGGGTTAGACACTGGCTATATGCAAATCAGCTCTGACCCTGTGCCTAATGGAAACAGTCCAGTCCGAACTACCAAGCCATGTCTTTCCCAGACCGGAATCAAGCATCCAAGAACCGGTTTCTGGCTATCAGCCTTCATCAGCCTGGATAGCTTGACTCCAGTGGTGTGGAGAGCCTGGGACTCACGTCTGAACATACCCAGCCCACTTGGGGTGAAAATTGCAAAAAACACAGTTGATGGACAGAATGTAGAACAATGTCATACATTCACCCCAGTACAAGGATCTTGGCCTAAATCCATCGTTTTTTTGCACTCCACACCACCCTGGGTTAGACACGGGCTATATGCAAATCAGCTCTGACCCTGTGCCTCATGGGAACAGTCCAGTCCGAACTACCAAGCCATGTCTTTCCCAGACCGGAATCAAGCATCCAAGGACCGGTTTCTGGCTATCAGCCTTCATCAGCCTGGATAGCTTGACTCCAGTGGTATGGAGAGCCTGGGACTCACGTCTGAGCATACCCAGCCCACTCGGGGTGAAAATTGCAAAAAACACAGTTGATGGACAGAATGTAGAACAATGTCATACATTCACCCCAGTACAAGGATCTGGGCCTAAATCCATCGGTTTTTTGCACTCCACACCACCCTGGGTTAGACACTGGCTATATCTAAATCAGCTCTGACCCTGTGCCTCATGGGAACAGTCTAGTCCGAACTACCAAGCCATGTCTTTCCCAGACCGGAATCAAGCATCCAAGGACCGGTTTCTGGCTATCAGCCTTCATCAGCCTGGATAGCTTGGCTCCAGTGGTGTGGAGAGCCTGGAACTCACGTCTGAGCATAACCAGCCCACTAGGGGTGAAAATTACAAAAAACACAGTTGATGGACAGAATGTAGAACAATGTCATACATTCACCCCAGTACAAGGATCTGGGCCTAAATCCATCGTTTTTTTGCACTCCACACCACCATGGGTTAGACACTGGCTATATGCAAATCAGCTCTGACCCTGCGCCTCATGGGAACAGTCCAGTCCGAACTACCAAGCCATGTCTTTCCCAGACCGGAATCAAGCATCCAAGGACCGGTTTCTGGCTATCAGCCTTCATCAGCCTGGATATTTTGACTCCAGTGGTGTGGAGAGCCTGGGACTCACGCCTGAGCATACCCAGCCCGCTCGGGGTGAAAAGTGCAAAAAACACATTTGATGGAGAGAATGTAGAACAATGTCATACATTCACCCCAGTACAAGGATCTGGGCCTAAATCCATCGTTTTTTTGCACTCCACACCACCATGGGTTAGACACTGGCTATATGCAAATAAGCTCTGACCCTGTGCCTCATGGGAACAGTCCAGTCCGAACTACCAAGCCACGTCTTTCCCAGACCGGAATCAAGCATCCAAGGACCGGTTTCTGGCTATCAGCCTTCATCAGTCTGGATAGCTTGACTCCAGTGGTGTGGAGAGCCTGGGACTCACGTCTGAGCATACCCAGATCACTCGGGGTGAAAAGTGCAAAAAACACAGTTGATGGACAGAATGTAGAACAATGTCATACATTCACCCCAGTACAAGGATCTGGGCCTAAATCTATCATTTTCTTGCACTCCACACCACCCTGGGTTAGACACTGGCTATATGCAAATCAGCTCTGACCCTGTGCCTCATGGGAACAGTCCAGTCCAAACTACCAAGCCATGTCTTTCCCTGACCGGAATCAAGCATCCAAGAACCGGTTTCTGGCTATCAGCCTTCATCAGCCTGGATAGCTTGATTCCAGTGGTGTGGAAGCCTGGGACCCTAGACTGAGCATACCCAGCCCACTCGGGGTGAAAATTGCAAAAAACACAGTTGATGGACAGAATGTAGAACAATGTCATACATTCACCCCAGTACAAGGATCTGGGCCTAAATCCATCGTTTTTTTGCACTCCACACCACCCTGGGTTAGACACGGGCTATATGCAAATCAGCTCTGACCCTGTGCCTCATGGGAACAGTCCAGTCGGACCTACCAAGCCATGTATTTTCCAGACCGGAATCAAGCATCCAAGGACCGGTTTCTGGCTATCAGCCTTCATCAGCCTGGATAGCTTGACTCCAGTGGTGTGGAGAGCCTGGGACTCACGTCTGAGCATACCCAGCCCACTCGGGGTGAAAATTGCAAAAAACACAGTTGGTGGACAGAATGTAGAACAATGTCATACATTCACCCCAGTACAAGGATCAGGGCCTAAATCCATCGGTTTTTTGCACTCCACACCACCCTGGGTTAGACACTGGCTATATCTAAATCAGCTCTGACCCTGTGCCTCATGGGAACAGTCTAGTCCGAACTACCAAGCCATGTCTTTCCCAGACCGGAATCAAGCATCCAAGGACCGGTTTCTGGCTATCAGCCTTCATCAGCCTGGATAGCTTGGCTCCAGTGGTGTGGAGAGCCTGGGACTCACGTCTGAGCATAACCAGCCCGCTCGGGGTGAAAATTGCAAAAAACACATTTGATGGAGAGAATGTAGAACAATTTCATACATTCAGCCCAGTACAAGGATCTGGGCCTAAATCCATCGTATTTTTTGCACTCCACACCACCATGGGTTAGACACTGGCTATATGCAAATAAGCTCTGACCCTGTGCCTCATGGGAACAGTCCAGTCCGAACTACCAAGCCATGTCTTTCCCAGACCGGAATCAAGCATCCAAGGACCGGTTTCTGGCGATCAGCCTTCATCAGTCTGGATAGCTTGACTCCAGTGGTGTGGAGAGCCTGGGACTCACGTCTGAGCATACCCAGACCACTCGGGGTGAAAAGTGCAAAAAACACAGTTGATGGACAGAATGTAGAACAATGTCATACATTCACCCCAGTACAAGGATCTGGGCCTAAATCCGACATTTTTTTGCACTCCACACCACCCTGGCTTAGACACTGGCTATATGCAAATCAGCTCTGACCCTGTGCCTCATGGGAACAGTCCAGTCCGAACTACCAAGCCATGTCTTTCCCAGACCGGAATCAAGCATCCAAGAACCGGTTTCTGGCTATCAGCCTTCTTCAGCCTGGATAGCTTGACTCCAGTGGTGTGGAAGCCTGGGACCCTAGTCTGAGCATACCCTGCCCACTCGGGGTGAAAATTGCAAAAAACACAGTTGATGGACAGAATGTAGAACAATGTCATACATTCACCCCAGTACAAGGATCTGGGCCTAAATCCATCGTTTTTTTGCACTCCACACCACCCTGGGCTAGACACGGGCTATATGCAAATCAGCTCTGACCCTGTGCCTCATGGGAACAGTCCAGTCCGAACTACCAAGCCATGTCTTTCCCAGACCGGAATCAAGCATCCAAGGACCGGTTTCTGGCTATCAGCCTTCATCAGCCTGGATAGCTTGACTCCAGTGGTGTGGAGAGCCTGGGACTCACGTCTGAGCATACCCAGCCCACTCGGGGTGAAAATTGCAAAAAACACAGTTGATGGACAGAATGAAGAACAATGTCATACATTCACCCCAGTACAAGGATCTGGGCCTAAATCCATCGTTTTTTTGCACTCCACACCACCCTGGGTTAGACACTGGCTATATCTAAATCAGCTCTGACCCTGTGCCTCATGGGAACAGTCTAGTCCGAACAACCAAGCCATGTCTTTCCCAGACCGGAATCAAGCATCCAAGGACCGGTTTCTGGCTATCAGCCTTCATCAGCCTGGATAGCTTGGCTGCAGTGGTGTGGAGTGCCTGGGACTCACGTCTGAGCATAACCAGCCCACTAGGGGTGAAAATTGCAAAAAACACAGTTGATGGACAGAATGTAGAACAATGTCATACATTCACCCCAGTACAAGGATCTGGGCCTAAATCCATCGTTTTTTTGCACTCCACACCACCATGGGTTAGACACTGGCTATATGCAAATCAGCTCTGACCCTGCGCCTCATGGGAACAGTCCAGTCCAAACTACCAAGCCATGTCTTTCCCAGACCGGAATCAAGCATCCAAGGTTCCGGTTTCTGGCTATCAGCCTTCATCAGCCTGGATATTTTGACTCCAGTGGTGTGCAGAGCCTGGGACTCACGTCTGAGCATACCCAGCCCGCTCGGGGTGAAAATTGCAAAAAACACATTTGATGGAGAGAATATAGAACAATGTCATACATTCACCCCAGTACAAGGATCTGGGCCTAAATCCATCGTATTTTTTGCACTCCACACCACCATGGGTTAGACATTGGCTATATGCAAATAAGCTCTGACCCTGTGCCTCATGGGAACAGTCCAGTCCGAACTACCAAGCCATGTCTTTCCCAGACCGGAATCAAGCATCCAAGGACCGGTTTCTGGCTATCAGCCTTCATCAGTCTGGATAGCTTGACTCGAGTGGTGTGGAGAGCCTGGGACTCACGTCTGAGCATACCCAGACCACACGGGGTGAAAAGTGCAAAAAACACAGTTGATGGACAGAATGTAGAACAATGTCATACATTCACCTCAGTACAAGGATCTGGGCCTAAATCCATCATTTGTTTGCACTCCACACCACCCTGGGTTAGACACTGGCTATATGCAAATCAGCTCTGACCCTGTGCCTCATGAGAACAGTCCAGTCCGAACTACCAAGCCATGTCTTTCCCAGACCGGAATCAAGCATCCAAGGACCGGTTTCTGGCTATCAGCCTTCATCAGCCTGGATAGCTTGACTCCAGTGGTGTGGAGAGCCTGGGACTCACGTCTGAGCATACCCAGCCCACTCTGGGTGAAAATTGCAAAAAACACAGTTGATGGACAGAATGTAGAACAATGTCGTACATTCACCCCGGTACAAGGATCTGGGCCTAAATCCATCGTTTTGTTTGTACTCCACACCACCCTGGGTTAGACACTGGCTATATGCAAATCAGCTCTGACCCTGTGCCTCATTGGAACAGTCCAGTCCGAACTACCAAGCCATGTCTTTCCCAGACCGGAATCAAGCATTCAAGGACCGGTTTCTGGCTATCAGCCTTCATCAGCCTGGATAGCTTGACTCCAGTGGTGTAGAGAGCCTGGGACTCACGTCTAAGCATACCCAGCCCACTCGGGTGAAAATTGTAAAAAACACAGTTGATGGACAGAATGTAGAACAATGTCATACATTCACCCCAGTACAAGGATCTGGTCCTAAATCCATCGGTTTTTTGCACTCCACACCACCCTGGGTTAGACACAGGCTATATGCAAATCAGCTCTGACCCTGTGCCTCATGGGAACAGTCCAGTCCGAACGACCAAGCCATGTCTTTCCCAGACCGGAATCAAGCATCCAAGGACCGGTTTCTGGCTATCAGCCTTCATCAGCCTGGATAGCTTGACTCCAGTGGTATGGAGAGCCTGGGACTCACGTCTGAGCATTTCCAGCCCACTCGGGGTGAAAATTGAAAAAAACACAGTTGATGGACAGAATGTAGAATAATGTCATACATTCACCCCAGTACAAGGATCTGGACCTAAATCCATCATTTTTTTGCACTCCACACCACCCTTGGTTAGACACTGGCTATATGCAAATCAGCTCTGACCCTGTGCCTCATGGGAACAGTCCAGTCCGAACTACCAAGTCATGTCTTTCCCAGACCGGAATCAAGCATCCAAGGACCGGTTTCTGGCTATCAGCCTTCATCAGCCTGGATAGCTTGACTCCAGTGGTGTGGAGAGCCTGGGACTCACGTCTGAGCATACCCAGCCCACTCGGGGTGAAAATTGCAAAAAACACAGTTGATGGACAGAATGTAGAACAATGTCGTACATTCACCCCGGTACAAGGATCTGGGCCTAAATCCATCGTGTTGTTTGTACTCCACACCACCCTGGGTTAGACACTGGCTATATGCAAATCAGCTCTGACCCTGTGTCTCATTGGAACAGTCCAGTCCGAACTACCAAGCCATGTCTTTCCCAGACCGGAATCAAGCATCCAAGGACCGGTTTCTGGCTATCAGCCTTCATCAGCCTGGATAGCTTGACTCCAGTGGTGTAGAGAGCCTGGGACTCACGTCTGAGCATACCCAGCCCACTCGGGTGAAAATTGCAAAAAACACAGTTGATGGACAGAATGTAGAACAATGTCATACATTCACCCCAGTACAAGGATCTGGGCCTAAATCCATCGTTTTTTTGCACTCCACACCACCCTGGGTTAGACACGGGCTATATGCAAACCAGCTCTGACCCTGTGCCTCATGGGAACAGTCCAGTCCGAACTACCAAGCCATGTCTTTCCCAGACCGGAATCAAGCATCCAAGGACCGGTTTCTGGCTATCAGCCTTCATCAGCCTGGATAGCTTGACTCCAGTGGTGTGGATTGCCTGGGACTCACGTCTGAGCATACCCAGCCCACTCGGGGTGAAAATTGCAAAAAACACAGTTGATGGACAGAATGTAGAACAATGTCATACATTCACCCCAGTACAAGGATCTGGGCCTAAATCCATCGTTTTTTTGCACTCCACACCACCCTGGGTTAGACACTGGCTATATGCAAATCAGCTCTGACCCTGTGCCTAATGGAAACAGTCCAGTCCGAACTACCAAGCCATGTCTTTCCCAGACCGGAATCAAGCATCCAAGAACCGGTTTCTGGCTATCAGCCTTCATCAGCCTGGATAGCTTGACTCCAGTGGTGTGGAGAGCCTGGGACTCACGTCTGAACATACCCAGCCCACTTGGGGTGAAAATTGCAAAAAACACAGTTGATGGACAGAATGTAGAACAATGTCATACATTCACCCCAGTACAAGGATCTTGGCCTAAATCCATCGTTTTTTTGCACTCCACACCACCCTGGGTTAGACACGGGCTATATGCAAATCAGCTCTGACCCTGTGCCTCATGGGAACAGTCCAGTCCGAACTACCAAGCCATGTCTTTCCCAGACCGGAATCAAGCATCCAAGGACCGGTTTCTGGCTATCAGCCTTCATCAGCCTGGATAGCTTGACTCCAGTGGTGTGGAGAGCCTGGGACTCACGTCTGAGCATACCCAGCCCACTCGGGGTGAAAATTGCAAAAAACACAGTTGATGGACAGAATGTAGAACAATGTCATACATTCACCCCAGTACAAGGATCTGGGCCTAAATCCATCGGTTTTTTGCACTCCACACCACCCTGGGTTAGACACTGGCTATATCTAAATCAGCTCTGACCCTGTGCCTCATGGGAACAGTCTAGTCCGAACTACCAAGCCATGTCTTTCCCAGACCGGAATCAAGCATCCAAGGACCGGTTTCTGGCTATCAGCCTTCATCAGCCTGGATAGCTTGGCTCCAGTGGTGTGGAGAGCCTGGAACTCACGTCTGAGCATAACCAGCCCACTAGGGGTGAAAATTACAAAAAACACAGTTGATGGACAGAATGTAGAACAATGTCATACATTCACCCCAGTACAAGGATCTGGGCCTAAATCCATCGTTTTTTTGCACTCCACACCACCATGGGTTAGACACTGGCTATATGCAAATCAGCTCTGACCCTGCGCCTCATGGGAACAGTCCAGTCCGAACTACCAAGCCATGTCTTTCCCAGACCGGAATCAAGCATCCAAGGACCGGTTTCTGGCTATCAGCCTTCATCAGCCTGGATATTTTGACTCCAGTGGTGTGGAGAGCCTGGGACTCACGCCTGAGCATACCCAGCCCGCTCGGGGTGAAAAGTGCAAAAAACACATTTGATGGAGAGAATGTAGAACAATGTCATACATTCACCCCAGTACAAGGATCTGGGCCTAAATCCATCGTTTTTTTGCACTCCACACCACCATGGGTTAGACACTGGCTATATGCAAATAAGCTCTGACCCTGTGCCTCATGGGAACAGTCCAGTCCGAACTACCAAGCCACGTCTTTCCCAGACCGGAATCAAGCATCCAAGGACCGGTTTCTGGCTATCAGCCTTCATCAGTCTGGATAGCTTGACTCCAGTGGTGTGGAGAGCCTGGGACTCACGTCTGAGCATACCCAGATCACTCGGGGTGAAAAGTGCAAAAAACACAGTTGATGGACAGAATGTAGAACAATGTCATACATTCACCCCAGTACAAGGATCTGGGCCTAAATCTATCATTTTCTTGCACTCCACACCACCCTGGGTTAGACACTGGCTATATGCAAATCAGCTCTGACCCTGTGCCTCATGGGAACAGTCCAGTCCAAACTACCAAGCCATGTCTTTCCCTGACCGGAATCAAGCATCCAAGAACCGGTTTCTGGCTATCAGCCTTCATCAGCCTGGATAGCTTGATTCCAGTGGTGTGGAAGCCTGGGACCCTAGACTGAGCATACCCAGCCCACTCGGGGTGAAAATTGCAAAAAACACAGTTGATGGACAGAATGTAGAACAATGTCATACATTCACCCCAGTACAAGGATCTGGGCCTAAATCCATCGTTTTTTTGCACTCCACACCACCCTGGGTTAGACACGGGCTATATGCAAATCAGCTCTGACCCTGTGCCTCATGGGAACAGTCCAGTCGGACCTACCAAGCCATGTATTTTCCAGACCGGAATCAAGCATCCAAGGACCGGTTTCTGGCTATCAGCCTTCATCAGCCTGGATAGCTTGACTCCAGTGGTGTGGAGAGCCTGGGACTCACGTCTGAGCATACCCAGCCCACTCGGGGTGAAAATTGCAAAAAACACAGTTGGTGGACAGAATGTAGAACAATGTCATACATTCACCCCAGTACAAGGATCAGGGCCTAAATCCATCGGTTTTTTGCACTCCACACCACCCTGGGTTAGACACTGGCTATATCTAAATCAGCTCTGACCCTGTGCCTCATGGGAACAGTCTAGTCCGAACTACCAGCCATGTCTTTCCCAGACCGGAATCAAGCATCCAAGGACCGGTTTCTGGCTATCAGCCTTCATCAGCCTGGATAGCTTGGCTCCAGTGGTGTGGAGAGCCTGGGACTCACGTCTGAGCATAACCAGCCCGCTCGGGGTGAAAATTGCAAAAAACACATTTGATGGAGAGAATGTAGAACAATTTCATACATTCAGCCCAGTACAAGGATCTGGGCCTAAATCCATCGTATTTTTTGCACTCCACACCACCATGGGTTAGACACTGGCTATATGCAAATAAGCTCTGACCCTGTGCCTCATGGGAACAGTCCAGTCCGAACTACCAAGCCATGTCTTTCCCAGACCGGAATCAAGCATCCAAGGACCGGTTTCTGGCGATCAGCCTTCATCAGTCTGGATAGCTTGACTCCAGTGGTGTGGAGAGCCTGGGACTCACGTCTGAGCATACCCAGACCACTCGGGGTGAAAAGTGCAAAAAACACAGTTGATGGACAGAATGTAGAACAATGTCATACATTCACCCCAGTACAAGGATCTGGGCCTAAATCCGACATTTTTTTGCACTCCACACCACCCTGGCTTAGACACTGGCTATATGCAAATCAGCTCTGACCCTGTGCCTCATGGGAGCAGTCCAGTCCGAACTACCAAGCCATGTCTTTCCCAGACCGGAATCAAGCATCCAAGAACCGGTTTCTGGCTATCAGCCTTCTTCAGCCTGGATAGCTTGACTCCAGTGGTGTGGAAGCCTGGGACCCTAGTCTGAGCATACCCTGCCCACTCGGGGTGAAAATTGCAAAAAACACAGTTGATGGACAGAATGTAGAACAATGTCATACATTCACCCCAGTACAAGGATCTGGGCCTAAATCCATCGTTTTTTTGCACTCCACACCACCCTGGGCTAGACACGGGCTATATGCAAATCAGCTCTGACCCTGTGCCTCATGGGAACAGTCCAGTCCGAACTACCAAGCCATGTCTTTCCCAGACCGGAATCAAGCATCCAAGGACCGGTTTCTGGCTATCAGCCTTCATCAGCCTGGATAGCTTGACTCCAGTGGTGTGGAGAGCCTGGGACTCACGTCTGAGCATACCCAGGCCACTCGGGGTGAAAATTGCAAAAAACACAGTTGATGGACAGAATGAAGAACAATGTCATACATTCACCCCAGTACAAGGATCTGGGCCTAAATCCATCGTTTTTTTGCACTCCACACCACCCTGGGTTAGACACTGGCTATATCTAAATCAGCTCTGACCCTGTGCCTCATGGGAACAGTCTAGTCCGAACAACCAAGCCATGTCTTTCCCAGACCGGAATCAAGCATCCAAGGACCGGTTTCTGGCTATCAGCCTTCATCACCCTGGATAGCTTGGCTGCAGTGGTGTGGAGTGCCTGGGACTCACGTCTGAGCATAACCAGCCCACTAGGGGTGAAAATTGCAAAAAACACAGTTGATGGACAGAATGTAGAACAATGTCATACATTCACCCCAGTACAAGGATCTGGGCCTAAATCCATCGTTTTTTTGCACTCCACACCACCATGGGTTAGACACTGGCTATATGCAAATCAGCTCTGACCCTGCGCCTCATGGGAACAGTCCAGTCCAAACTACCAAGCCATGTCTTTCCCAGACCGGAATCAAGCATCCAAGGTTCCGGTTTCTGGCTATCAGCCTTCATCAGCCTGGATATTTTGACTCCAGTGGTGTGGAGAGCCTGGGACTCACGTCTGAGCATACCCAGCCCGCTCGGGGTGAAAATTGCAAAAAACACATTTGATGGAGAGAATGTAGAACAATGTCATACATTCACCCCAGTACAAGGATCTGGGCCTAAATCCATCGTATTTTTTGCACTCCACACCACCATGGGTTAGACATTGGCTATATGCAAATAAGCTCTGACCCTGTGCCTCATGGGAACAGTCCAGTCCGAACTACCAAGCCATGTCTTTCCCAGACCGGAATCAAGCATCCAAGGACCGGTTTCTGGCTATCAGCCTTCATCAGTCTGGATAGCTTGACTCGAGTGGTGTGGAGAGCCTGGGACTCACGTCTGAGCATACCCAGACCACACGGGGTGAAAAGTGCAAAAAACACAGTTGATGGACAGAATGTAGAACAATGTCATACATTCACCTCAGTACAAGGATCTGTGCCTAAATCCATCATTTGTTTGCACTCCACACCACCCTGGGTTAGACACTGGCTATATGCAAATCAGCTCTGACCCTGTGCCTCATGAGAACAGTCCAGTCCGAACTACCAAGCCATGTCTTTCCCAGACCGGAATCAAGCATCCAAGGACCGGTTTCTGGCTATCAGCCTTCATCAGCCTGGATAGCTTGACTCCAGTGGTGTGGAGAGCCTGGGACTCACGTCTGAGCATACCCAGCCCACTCGGGGTGAAAATTGCAAAAAACACAGTTGATGGACAGAATGTAGAACAATGTCGTACATTCACCCCGGTACAAGGATCTGGGCCTAAATCCATCGTTTTGTTTGTACTCCACACCACCCTGGGTTAGACACTGGCTATATGCAAATCAGCTCTGACCCTGTGCCTCATTGGAACAGTCCAGTCCGAACTACCAAGCCATGTCTTTCCCAGACCGGAATCAAGCATTCAAGGACCGGTTTCTGGCTATCAGCCTTCATCAGCCTGGATAGCTTGACTCCAGTGGTGTAGAGAGCCTGGGACTCACGTCTAAGCATACCCAGCCCACTCGGGTGAAAATTGTAAAAAACACAGTTGATGGACAGAATGTAGAACAATGTCATACATTCACCCCAGTACAAGGATCTGGTCCTAAATCCATCGGTTTTTTGCACTCCACACCACCCTGGGTTAGACACAGGCTATATGCAAATCAGCTCTGACCCTGTGCCTCATGGGAACAGTCCAGTCCGAACGACCAAGCCATGTCTTTCCCAGACCGGAATCAAGCATCCAAGGACCGGTTTCTGGCTATCAGCCTTCATCAGCCTGGATAGCTTGACTCCAGTGGTATGGAGAGCCTGGGACTCACGTCTGAGCATTTCCAGCCCACTCGGGGTGAAAATTGAAAAAAACACAGTTGATGGACAGAATGTAGAATAATGTCATACATTCACCCCAGTACAAGGATCTGGACCTAAATCCATCATTTTTTTGCACTCCACACCACCCTTGGTTAGACACTGGCTATATGCAAATCAGCTCTGACCCTGTGCCTCATGGGAACAGTCCAGTCCGAACTACCAAGTCATGTCTTTCCCAGACCGGAATCAAGCATCCAAGGACCGGTTTCTGGCTATCAGCCTTCATCAGCCTGGATAGCTTGACTCCAGTGGTGTGGAGAGCCTGGGACTCACGTCTGAGCATACCCAGCCCACTCGGGGTGAAAATTGCAAAAAACACAGTTGATGGACAGAATGTAGAACAATGTCGTACATTCACCCCGGTACAAGGATCTGGGCCTAAATCCATCGTGTTGTTTGTACTCCACACCACCCTGGGTTAGACACTGGCTATATGCAAATCAGCTCTGACCCTGTGTCTCATTGGAACAGTCCAGTCCGAACTACCAAGCCATGTCTTTCCCAGACCGGAATCAAGCATCCAAGGACCGGTTTCTGGCTATCAGCCTTCATCAGCCTGGATAGCTTGACTCCAGTGGTGTAGAGAGCCTGGGACTCACGTCTGAGCATACCCAGCCCACTCGGGTGAAAATTGCAAAAAACACAGTTGATGGACAGAATGTAGAACAATGTCATACATTCACCCCAGTACAAGGATCTGGGCCTAAATCCATCGGTTTTTTGCACTCCACACCACCCTGGGTTAGACACAGGCTATATGCAAATCAGCTCTGACCCTGTGCCTCATGGGAACAGTCCAGTCCGAACTACCAAGCCATGTCTTTCCCAGACCGGAATCAAGCATCCAAGGACCGGTTTCTGGCTATCAGCCTTCATCAGCCTGGATAGCTTGACTCCAGTGGTGTGGAAGCCTGGGACCCTAGTCTGAGCATACCCAGCCCACTCGGGGTGAAAATTGCAAAAAACACAGTTGATGGACAGAATGTAGAACAATGGCATACATTCACCCCAGTACAAGGATCTGGGCCTAAATCCATCGTTTTTTTGCACTCCACACCACCCTGGGTTAGACACGGGCTATATGCAAATCAGCTCTGACCCTGTGCCTCATGGGAACAGTCCAGTCCGAACTACCAAGCCATGTCTTTCCCAGACCGGAATCAAGCATCCAAGGACCGGTTTCTGGCTATCAGCCTTCATCAGCCTGGATAGCTTGACTCCAGTGGTGTGGAGAGCCTGGGACTCACGTCTGAGCATAACCAGCCCACTAGGGGTGAAAATTGCAAAAAACACAGTTGATGGACAGAATGTAGAACAATGTCATACATTCACCCCAGTACAAGGATCTGGGCCTAAATCCATGGTTTTTTGTTTGCACTCCACACCACCATGGGTTAGACACTGGCTATATGCAAATCAGCTCTGACACTGCGCCTCATGGGAACAGTCCAGTCCGAACTACCAAGCCATGTCTTTCCCAGACCGGAATCAAGCATCCAAGGACCGGTTTCTGGCTATCAGCCTTCATCAGTCTGGATAGCTTGACTCCAGTGGTGTGGAGAGCCTGGGACTTACGTCTGAGCATACCCAGACCACTCGGGGTGAAAAGTGCAAAAAACACAGTTGATGGACAGAATGTAGGACAATGTCATACATTCACCCCAGTACAAGGATCTGCGCCTAAATCCATCATTTTTTTGCACTCCACACCACCCTGGGTTAGACACTGGCTATATGCAAATCAGCTCTGACCCTGTGCCTCATGGGAACAGTCCAGTCCGAACTACCAAGCCATGTCTTTCCCAGAATGGAATGAAGTATCCAAGGACCGGTTTCTGGTTATCAGCCTTCATCAGCCTGGATAGCTTGACTCCAGTGGTGTGGAGAGCCTGGGACTAACGTCTGAGCATTTCCAGCCCACTCGGGGTGAAAATTGAAAAAAACACAGTTGATGGACAGAATGTAGAACAATGTCATACATTCACCCCAGTACAAGGATCTGAGCCTAAATCCATCGTTTTTTTGCACTCCACACCACCATGGATTAGACACTGGCTATATGCAAATCAGCTCTGACCCTGTGCCTCATGGGAACAGTCCAGTCCGAACTACCAAGCCATGTCTTTCCCAGACCGGAATCAAGCATCGAAGGACCAGTTTCTGGCTATCAGCCTTCATCAGCCTGGATAGCTTGACTCCAGTGGTGTGGAGAGCCTGGGACTCACGTCTGAGCATACCCAGCCCACTCGGGGTGAAAATTGCAAAAAACACAGTTGATGGACAGAATGTAGAACAATGTCATACATTCACCCCAGTACAAGGATCTGGGCCTACATCCATCGTTTTTTTTACTCCACACCACCCTGGGTTAGACACTGGCTATATGCAAATCAGCTCCGACCGTGTGCCTCATGGAAACAGTCCAGTCCGAACTACCAAGCCATGTCTTTCCCAGACCGGAATCAAGCATCCAAGGACCGGTTTCTGGCTATCAGCCTTCATCACCCTGGATAGCTTGGCTGCAGTGGTGTGGAGTGCCTGGGACTCACGTCTGAGCATAACCAGCCCACTAGGGGTGAAAATTGCAAAAAACACAGTTGATGGACAGAATGTAGAACAATGTCATACATTCACCCCAGTACAAGGATCTGGGCCTAAATCCATCGTTTTTTTGCACTCCACACCACCATGGGTTAGACACTGGCTATATGCAAATCAGCTCTGACCCTGCGCCTCATGGGAACAGTCCAGTCCAAACTACCAAGCCATGTCTTTCCCAGACCGGAATCAAGCATCCAAGGTTCCGGTTTCTGGCTATCAGCCTTCATCAGCCTGGATATTTTGACTCCAGTGGTGTGGAGAGCCTGGGACTCACGTCTGAGCATACCCAGCCCGCTCGGGGTGAAAATTGCAAAAAACACATTTGATGGAGAGAATGTAGAACAATGTCATACATTCACCCCAGTACAAGGATCTGGGCCTAAATCCATCGTATTTTTTGCACTCCACACCACCATGGGTTAGACATTGGCTATATGCAAATAAGCTCTGACCCTGTGCCTCATGGGAACAGTCCAGTCCGAACTACCAAGCCATGTCTTTCCCAGACCGGAATCAAGCATCCAAGGACCGGTTTCTGGCTATCAGCCTTCATCAGTCTGGATAGCTTGACTCGAGTGGTGTGGAGAGCCTGGGACTCACGTCTGAGCATACCCAGACCACACGGGGTGAAAAGTGCAAAAAACACAGTTGATGGACAGAATGTAGAACAATGTCATACATTCACCTCAGTACAAGGATCTGGGCCTAAATCCATCATTTGTTTGCACTCCACACCACCCTGGGTTAGACACTGGCTATATGCAAATCAGCTCTGACCCTGTGCCTCATGAGAACAGTCCAGTCCGAACTACCAAGCCATGTCTTTCCCAGACCGGAATCAAGCATCCAAGGACCGGTTTCTGGCTATCAGCCTTCATCAGCCTGGATAGCTTGACTCCAGTGGTGTGGAGAGCCTGGGACTCACGTCTGAGCATACCCAGCCCACTCGGGGTGAAAATTGCAAAAAACACAGTTGATGGACAGAATGTAGAACAATGTCGTACATTCACCCCGGTACAAGGATCTGGGCCTAAATCCATCGTTTTGTTTGTACTCCACACCACCCTGGGTTAGACACTGGCTATATGCAAATCAGCTCTGACCCTGTGCCTCATTGGAACAGTCCAGTCCGAACTACCAAGCCATGTCTTTCCCAGACCGGAATCAAGCATTCAAGGACCGGTTTCTGGCTATCAGCCTTCATCAGCCTGGATAGCTTGACTCCAGTGGTGTAGAGAGCCTGGGACTCACGTCTAAGCATACCCAGCCCACTCGGGTGAAAATTGTAAAAAACACAGTTGATGGACAGAATGTAGAACAATGTCATACATTCACCCCAGTACAAGGATCTGGTCCTAAATCCATCGGTTTTTTGCACTCCACACCACCCTGGGTTAGACACAGGCTATATGCAAATCAGCTCTGACCCTGTGCCTCATGGGAACAGTCCAGTCCGAACGACCAAGCCATGTCTTTCCCAGACCGGAATCAAGCATCCAAGGACCGGTTTCTGGCTATCAGCCTTCATCAGCCTGGATAGCTTGACTCCAGTGGTATGGAGAGCCTGGGACTCACGTCTGAGCATTTCCAGCCCACTCGGGGTGAAAATTGAAAAAAACACAGTTGATGGACAGAATGTAGAATAATGTCATACATTCACCCCAGTACAAGGATCTGGACCTAAATCCATCATTTTTTTGCACTCCACACCACCCTTGGTTAGACACTGGCTATATGCAAATCAGCTCTGACCCTGTGCCTCATGGGAACAGTCCAGTCCGAACTACCAAGTCATGTCTTTCCCAGACCGGAATCAAGCATCCAAGGACCGGTTTCTGGCTATCAGCCTTCATCAGCCTGGATAGCTTGACTCCAGTGGTGTGGAGAGCCTGGGACTCACGTCTGAGCATACCCAGCCCACTCGGGGTGAAAATTGCAAAAAACACAGTTGATGGACAGAATGTAGAACAATGTCGTACATTCACCCCGGTACAAGGATCTGGGCCTAAATCCATCGTGTTGTTTGTACTCCACACCACCCTGGGTTAGACACTGGCTATATGCAAATCAGCTCTGACCCTGTGTCTCATTGGAACAGTCCAGTCCGAACTACCAAGCCATGTCTTTCCCAGACCGGAATCAAGCATCCAAGGACCGGTTTCTGGCTATCAGCCTTCATCAGCCTGGATAGCTTGACTCCAGTGGTGTAGAGAGCCTGGGACTCACGTCTGAGCATACCCAGCCCACTCGGGTGAAAATTGCAAAAAACACAGTTGATGGACAGAATGTAGAACAATGTCATACATTCACCCCAGTACAAGGATCTGGGCCTAAATCCATCGGTTTTTTGCACTCCACACCACCCTGGGTTAGACACAGGCTATATGCAAATCAGCTCTGACCCTGTGCCTCATGGGAACAGTCCAGTCCGAACTACCAAGCCATGTCTTTCCCAGACCGGAATCAAGCATCCAAGGACCGGTTTCTGGCTATCAGCCTTCATCAGCCTGGATAGCTTGACTCCAGTGGTGTGGAAGCCTGGGACCCTAGTCTGAGCATACCCAGCCCACTCTGGGTGAAAATTGCAAAAAACACAGTTGATGGACAGAATGTAGAACAATGGCATACATTCACCCCAGTACAAGGATCTGGGCCTAAATCCATCGTTTTTTTGCACTCCACACCACCCTGGGTTAGACACGGGCTATATGCAAATCAGCTCTGACCCTGTGCCTCATGGGAACAGTCCAGTCCGAACTACCAAGCCATGTCTTTCCCAGACCGGAATCAAGCATCCAAGGACCGGTTTCTGGCTATCAGCCTTCATCAGCCTGGATAGCTTGACTCCAGTGGTGTGGAGAGCCTGGGACTCACGTCTGAGCATAACCAGCCCACTAGGGGTGAAAATTGCAAAAAACACAGTTGATGGACAGAATGTAGAACAATGTCATACATTCACCCCAGTACAAGGATCTGGGCCTAAATCCATGGTTTTTTGTTTGCACTCCACACCACCATGGGTTAGACACTGGCTATATGCAAATCAGCTCTGACACTGCGCCTCATGGGAACAGTCCAGTCCGAACTACCAAGCCATGTCTTTCCCAGACCGGAATCAAGCATCCAAGGACCGGTTTCTGGCTATCAGCCTTCATCAGTCTGGATAGCTTGACTCCAGTGGTGTGGAGAGCCTGGGACTTACGTCTGAGCATACCCAGACCACTCGGGGTGAAAAGTGCAAAAAACACAGTTGATGGACAGAATGTAGGACAATGTCATACATTCACCCCAGTACAAGGATCTGCGCCTAAATCCATCATTTTTTTGCACTCCACACCACCCTGGGTTAGACACTGGCTATATGCAAATCAGCTCTGACCCTGTGCCTCATGGGAACAGTCCAGTCCGAACTACCAAGCCATGTCTTTCCCAGAATGGAATGAAGTATCCAAGGACCGGTTTCTGGTTATCAGCCTTCATCAGCCTGGATAGCTTGACTCCAGTGGTGTGGAGAGCCTGGGACTAACGTCTGAGCATTTCCAGCCCACTCGGGGTGAAAATTGAAAAAAACACAGTTGATGGACAGAATGTAGAACAATGTCATACATTCACCCCAGTACAAGGATCTGAGCCTAAATCCATCGTTTTTTTGCACTCCACACCACCATGGATTAGACACTGGCTATATGCAAATCAGCTCTGACCCTGTGCCTCATGGGAACAGTCCAGTCCGAACTACCAAGCCATGTCTTTCCCAGACCGGAATCAAGCATCGAAGGACCAGTTTCTGGCTATCAGCCTTCATCAGCCTGGATAGCTTGACTCCAGTGGTGTGGAGAGCCTGGGACTCACGTCTGAGCATACCCAGCCCACTCGGGGTGAAAATTGCAAAAAACACAGTTGATGGACAGAATGTAGAACAATGTCATACATTCACCCCAGTACAAGGATCTGGGCCTACATCCATCGTTTTTTTTACTCCACACCACCCTGGGTTAGACACTGGCTATATGCAAATCAGCTCCGACCGTGTGCCTCATGGAAACAGTCCAGTCCGAACTACCAAGCCATGTCTTTCCCAGACCGGAATCAAGCATCCAAGAACCGGTTTCTGGGTATCAGCCTTCATCAGCCTGGATAGCTTGACTCCAGTGGTGTGGAGAGCCTGGGACCCTAGTCTGAGCATACCCAGCCCACTCGGGGTGAAAATTGCAAAAAACACATTTGATGGACAGAATGTAGAACAATGTCATACATTCACCCCAGTACAAGGATCTGGGCCTAAATCCATCGTTTTTTTGAACTCCACACCACCCTGGGTTAGACACGGGCTATATGCAAATCAGCTCTGACCCTGTGCCTCATGGGAACAGTCCAGTCCGAACTACCAAGCCATGTCTTTCCCGGACCGGAATCAAGCATCCAAGGACCAGTTTCTGGCTATCAGCCTTCATCAGCCTGGATAGCTTGACTCCAGTGGTGTGGTGAGCCTGGGACTCACGTCTGAGCATACCCAACCCACTCGGGGTGAAAATTGCAAAAAACACAGTTGATGGACAGAATGTTGAATAATGTCATACATTCACCCCAGTACAAGGATCTGGGCCTAAATCCATCGTTTTTTTGCACTCCACACCACCCTGGGTTAGACACTGGCTATATGCAAATCAGCTCTGACCCTGTGCCTCATGGTAACAGTCCAGTCCGAACTACCAAGCCATGTCTTTCCCAGACCGGAATCAAGCATCCAAGGACCGGTTTCTGGCTATCAGCCTTCATCAGCCTGGATAGCTTGGCTCCAGTGGTGTGGAGAGCCTGGGACTCACGTCTGAGCATAACCAGCCTGCTCGGGGTGAAAATTGCAAAAAACACATTTGATGGAGAGAATGTAGAACAATGTCGTACATTCAGCCCAGTACAAGGAGGATCTGGGCCTAAATCCATCGTATTTTTTGCACTCCACACCACCATGGGTTAGACACTGGCTATATGCAAATAAGCTCTGACCCTGTGCCTCATGGGAACAGTCCAGTCCGAACTACCAAGCCATGTCTTTCCCAGACCGGAATCAAGCATCCAAGGACCGGTTTCTGGCGATCAGCCTTCATCAGTCTGGATAGCTTGACTCCAGTGGTGTGGAGAGCCTGGAACTCACGTCTGAGCATACCCAGACCACTCGGGGTGAAAAGTGCAAAAAACACAGTTGATGGACAGAATGTAGAACAATGTCATACATTCACCCCAGTACAAGGATCTGGGCCTAAATCCATCGTTTTTTTGCACTCCACACCACCCTGGGTTAGACACGGGCTATATGCAAATCAGCTCTGACCCTGTGCCTCATGGGAACAGTCCAGTCCGAACTACCAAGCCATGTCTTTCCCAGACCGGAATCAAGCATCCAAGGACCGGTTTCTGGCTATCAGCCTTCATCAGCCTGGATAGCTTGACTCCAGTGGTGTGGATTGCCTGGGACTCACGTCTGAGCATACCCAGCCCACTCGGGGTGAAAATTGCAAAAAACACAGTTGATGGACAGAATGTAGAACAATGTCATACATTCACCCCAGTACAAGGATCTGGGCCTAAATCCATCGTTTTTTTGCACTCCACACCACCCTGGGTTAGACACTGGCTATATGCAAATCAGCTCTGACCCTGTGCCTCATGGAAACAGTCCAGTCCGAACTACCAAGCCATGTCTTTCCCAGACCGGAATCAAGCATCCAAGAACCGGTTTCTGGCTATCAGCCTTCATCAGCCTGGATAGCTTGACTCCAGTGGTGTGGAGAGCCTGGGACTCACGTCTGAACATACCCAGCCCACTTGGGGTGAAAATTGCAAAAAACACAGTTGATGGACAGAATGTAGAACAATGTCATACATTCACCCCAGTACAAGGATCTTGGCCTAAATCCATCGTTTTTTTGCACTCCACACCACCCTGGGTTAGACACGGGCTATATGCGAATCAGCTCTGACCCTGTGCCTCATGGGAACAGTCCAGTCCGAACTACCAAGCCATGTCTTTCCCAGACCGGAATCAAGCATCCAAGGACCGGTTTCTGGCTATCAGCCTTCATCAGCCTGGATAGCTTGACTCCAGTGGTGTGGAGAGCCTGGGACTCACGTCTGAGCATACCCAGCCCACTCGGGGTGAAAATTGCAAAAAACACAGTTGATGGACAGAATGTAGAACAATGTCATACATTCACCCCAGTACAAGGATCTGGGCCTAAATCCATCGGTTTTTTGCACTCCACACCACCCTGGGTTAGACACTGGCTATATCTAAATCAGCTCTGACCCTGTGCCTCATGGGAACAGTCTAGTCCGAACTACCAAGCCATGTCTTTCCCAGACCGGAATCAAGCATCCAAGGACCGGTTTCTGGCTATCAGCCTTCATCAGCCTGGATAGCTTGGCTCCAGTGGTGTGGAGAGCCTGGAACTCACGTCTGAGCATAACCAGCCCACTAGGGGTGAAAATTACAAAAAACACAGTTGATGGACAGAATGTAGAACAATGTCATACATTCACCCCAGTACAAGGATCTGGGCCTAAATCCATCGTTTTTTTGCACTCCACACCACCATGGGTTAGACACTGGCTATATGCAAATAAGCTCTGACCCTGTGCCTCATGGGAACAGTCCAGTCCGAACTACCAAGCCACGTCTTTCCCAGACCGGAATCAAGCATCCAAGGACCGGTTTCTGGCTATCAGCCTTCATCAGTCTGGATAGCTTGACTCCAGTGGTGTGGAGAGCCTGGGACTCACGTCTGAGCATACCCAGATCACTCGGGGTGAAAAGTGCAAAAAACACAGTTGATGGACAGAATGTAGAACAATGTCATACATTCACCCCAGTACAAGGATCTGGGCCTAAATCCATCATTTTCTTGCACTCCACACCACCCTGGGTTAGACACTGGCTATATGCAAATCAGCTCTGACCCTGTGCCTCATGGGAACAGTCCAGTCCAAACTACCAAGCCATGTCTTTCCCTGACCGGAATCAAGCATCCAAGAACCGGTTTCTGGCTATCAGCCTTCATCAGCCTGGATAGCTTGATTCCAGTGGTGTGGAAGCCTGGGACCCTAGACTGAGCATACCCAGCCCACTCGGGGTGAAAATTGCAAAAAACACAGTTGATGGACAGAATGTAGAACAATGTCATACATTCACCCCAGTACAAGGATCTGGGCCTAAATCCATCGTTTTTTTGCACTCCACACCACCCTGGGTTAGACACGGGCTATATGCAAATCAGCTCTGACCCTGTGCCTCATGGGAACAGTCCAGTCGGACCTACCAAGCCATGTATTTTCCAGACCGGAATCAAGCATCCAAGGACCGGTTTCTGGCTATCAGCCTTCATCAGCCTGGATAGCTTGACTCCAGTGGTGTGGAGAGCCTGGGACTCACGTCTGAGCATACCCAGCCCACTCGGGGTGAAAATTGCAAAAAACACAGTTGGTGGACAGAATGTAGAACAATGTCATACATTCACCCCAGTACAAGGATCAGGGCCTAAATCCATCGGTTTTTTGCACTCCACACCACCCTGGGTTAGACACTGGCTATATCTAAATCAGCTCTGACCCTGTGCCTCATGGGAACAGTCTAGTCCGAACTACCAAGCCATGTCTTTCCCAGACCGGAATCAAGCATCCAAGGACCGGTTTCTGGCTATCAGCCTTCATCAGCCTGGATAGCTTGGCTCCAGTGGTGTGGAGAGCCTGGGACTCACGTCTGAGCATAACCAGCCCGCTCGGGGTGAAAATTGCAAAAAACACATTTGATGGAGAGAATGTAGAACAATTTCATACATTCAGCCCAGTACAAGGATCTGGGCCTAAATCCATCGTATTTTTTGCACTCCACACCACCATGGGTTAGACACTGGCTATATGCAAATAAGCTCTGACCCTGTGCCTCATGGGAACAGTCCAGTCCGAACTACCAAGCCATGTCTTTCCCAGACCGGAATCAAGCATCCAAGGACCGGTTTCTGGCGATCAGCCTTCATCAGTCTGGATAGCTTGACTCCAGTGGTGTGGAGAGCCTGGGACTCACGTCTGAGCATACCCAGACCACTCGGGGTGAAAAGTGCAAAAAACACAGTTGATGGACAGAATGTAGAACAATGTCATACATTCACCCCAGTACAAGGATCTGGGCCTAAATCCGACATTTTTTTGCACTCCACACCACCCTGGCTTAGACACTGGCTATATGCAAATCAGCTCTGACCCTGTGCCTCATGGGAACAGTCCAGTCCGAACTACCAAGCCATGTCTTTCCCAGACCGGAATCAAGCATCCAAGAACCGGTTTCTGGCTATCAGCCTTCTTCAGCCTGGATAGCTTGACTCCAGTGGTGTGGAAGCCTGGGACCCTAGTCTGAGCATACCCTGCCCACTCGGGGTGAAAATTGCAAAAAACACAGTTGATGGACAGAATGTAGAACAATGTCATACATTCACCCCAGTACAAGGATCTGGGCCTAAATCCATCGTTTTTTTGCACTCCACACCACCCTGGGCTAGACACGGGCTATATGCAAATCAGCTCTGACCCTGTGCCTCATGGGAACAGTCCAGTCCGAACTACCAAGCCATGTCTTTCCCAGACCGGAATCAAGCATCCAAGGACCGGTTTCTGGCTATCAGCCTTCATCAGCCTGGATAGCTTGACTCCAGTGGTGTGGAGAGCCTGGGACTCACGTCTGAGCATACCCAGCCCACTCGGGGTGAAAATTGCAAAAAACACAGTTGATGGACAGAATGAAGAACAATGTCATACATTCACCCCAGTACAAGGATCTGGGCCTAAATCCATCGGTTTTTTGCACTCCACACCACCCTGGGTTAGACACTGGCTATATCTAAATCAGCTCTGACCCTGTGCCTCATGGGAACAGTCTAGTCCGAACAACCAAGCCATGTCTTTCCCAGACCGGAATCAAGCATCCAAGGACCGGTTTCTGGCTATCAGCCTTCATCAGCCTGGATAGCTTGGCTGCAGTGGTGTGGAGTGCCTGGGACTCACGTCTGAGCATAACCAGCCCACTAGGGGTGAAAATTGCAAAAAACACAGTTGATGGACAGAATGTAGAACAATGTCATACATTCACCCCAGTACAAGGATCTGGGCCTAAATCCATCGTTTTTTTGCACTCCACACCACCATGGGTTAGACACTGGCTATATGCAAATCAGCTCTGACCCTGCGCCTCATGGGAACAGTCCAGTCCAAACTACCAAGCCATGTCTTTCCCAGACCGGAATCAAGCATCCAAGGTTCCGGTTTCTGGCTATCAGCCTTCATCAGCCTGGATATTTTGACTCCAGTGGTATGGAGAGCCTGGGACTCACGTCTGAGCATACCCAGCCCGCTCGGGGTGAAAATTGCAAAAAACACATTTGATGGAGAGAATGTAGAACAATGTCATACATTCACCCCAGTACAAGGATCTGGGCCTAAATCCATCGTATTTTTTGCACTCCACACCACCATGGGTTAGACATTGGCTATATGCAAATAAGCTCTGACCCTGTGCCTCATGGGAACAGTCCAGTCCGAACTACCAAGCCATGTCTTTCCCAGACCGGAATCAAGCATACAAGGACCGGTTTCTGGCTATCAGCCTTCATCAGTCTGGATAGCTTGACTCGAGTGGTGTGGAGAGCCTGGGACTCACGTCTGAGCATACCCAGACCACACGGGGTGAAAAGTGCAAAAAACACAGTTGATGGACAGAATGTAGAACAATGTCATACATTCACCTCAGTACAAGGATCTGGGCCTAAATCCATCATTTGTTTGCACTCCACACCACCCTGGGTTAGACACTGGCTATATGCAAATCAGCTCTGACCCTGTGCCTCATGAGAACAGTCCAGTCCGAACTACCAAGCCATGTCTTTCCCAGACCGGAATGAAGCATCCAAGGACCGGTTTCTGGCTATCAGCCTTCATCAGCCTGGATAGCTTGACTCCAGTGGTGTGGAGAGCCTGGGACTCACGTCTGAGCATAACCAGCCCACTAGGGGTGAAAATTGCAAAAAACACAGTTGATGGACAGAATGTAGAACAATGTCATACATTCACCCCAGTACAAGGATCTGGGCCTAAATCCATGGTTTTTTGTTTGCACTCCACACCACCATGGGTTAGACACTGGCTATATGCAAATCAGCTCTGACACTGCGCCTCATGGGAACAGTCCAGTCCGAACTACCAAGCCATGTCTTTCCCAGACCGGAATCAAGCATCCAAGGACCGGTTTCTGGCTATCAGCCTTCATCAGTCTGGATAGCTTGACTCCAGTGGTGTGGAGAGCCTGGGACTTACGTCTGAGCATACCCAGACCACTCGGGGTGAAAAGTGCAAAAAACACAGTTGATGGACAGAATGTAGGACAATGTCATACATTCACCCCAGTACAAGGATCTGCGCCTAAATCCATCATTTTTTTGCACTCCACACCACCCTGGGTTAGACACTGGCTATATGCAAATCAGCTCTGACCCTGTGCCTCATGGGAACAGTCCAGTCCGAACTACCAAGCCATGTCTTTCCCAGAATGGAATGAAGTATCCAAGGACCGGTTTCTGGTTATCAGCCTTCATCAGCCTGGATAGCTTGACTCCAGTGGTGTGGAGAGCCTGGGACTCACGTCTGAGCATTTCCAGCCCACTCGGGGTGAAAATTGAAAAAAACACAGTTGATGGACAGAATGTAGAACAATGTCATACATTCACCCCAGTACAAGGATCTGAGCCTAAATCCATCGTTTTTTTGCACTCCACACCACCATGGATTAGACACTGGCTATATGCAAATCAGCTCTGACCCTGTGCCTCATGGGAACAGTCCAGTCCGAACTACCAAGCCATGTCTTTCCCAGACCGGAATCAAGCATCGAAGGACCAGTTTCTGGCTATCAGCCTTCATCAGCCTGGATAGCTTGACTCCAGTGGTGTGGAGAGCCTGGGACTCACGTCTGAGCATACCCAGCCCACTCGGGGTGAAAATTGCAAAAAACACAGTTGATGGACAGAATGTAGAACAATGTCATACATTCACCCCAGTACAAGGATCTGGGCCTACATCCATCGTTTTTTTTACTCCACACCACCCTGGGTTAGACACGGGCTATATGCAAATCAGCTCCGACCGTGTGCCTCATGGAAACAGTCCAGTCCGAACTACCAAGCCATGTCTTTCCCAGACCGGAATCAAGCATCCAAGAACCGGTTTCTGGCTATCAGCCTTCATCAGCCTGGATAGCTTGACTCCAGTGGTGTGGAGAGCCTGGGACCCTAGTCTGAGCATACCCAGCCCACTCGGGGTGAAAATTGCAAAAAACACATTTGATGGACAGAATGTAGAACAATGTCATACATTCACCCCAGTACAAGGATCTGGGCCTAAATCCATCGTTTTTTTGAACTCCACACCACCCTGGGTTAGACACGGGCTATATGCAAATCAGCTCTGACCCTGTGCCTCATGGGAACAGTCCAGTCCGAACTACCAAGCCATGTCTTTCCCGGACCGGAATCAAGCATCCAAGGACCAGTTTCTGGCTATCAGCCTTCATCAGCCTGGATAGCTTGACTCCAGTGGTGTGGTGAGCCTGGGACTCACGTCTGAGCATACCCAACCCACTCGGGGTGAAAATTGCAAAAAACACAGTTGATGGACAGAATGTTGAATAATGTCATACATTCACCCCAGTACAAGGATCTGGGCCTAAATCCATCGTTTTTTTGCACTCCACACCACCCTGGGTTAGACACTGGCTATATGCAAATCAGCTCTGACCCTGTGCCTCATGGTAACAGTCCAGTCCGAACTACCAAGCCATGTCTTTCCCAGACCGGAATCAAGCATCCAAGGACCGGTTTCTGGCTATCAGCCTTCATCAGCCTGGATAGCTTGGCTCCAGTGGTGTGGAGAGCCTGGGACTCACGTCTGAGCATAACCAGCCTGCTCGGGGTGAAAATTGCAAAAAACACATTTGATGGAGAGAATGTAGAACAATGTCGTACATTCAGCCCAGTACAAGGAGGATCTGGGCCTAAATCCATCGTATTTTTTGCACTCCACACCACCATGGGTTAGACACTGGCTATATGCAAATAAGCTCTGACCCTGTGCCTCATGGGAACAGTCCAGTCCGAACTACCAAGCCATGTCTTTCCCAGACCGGAATCAAGCATCCAAGGACCGGTTTCTGGCGATCAGCCTTCATCAGTCTGGATAGCTTGACTCCAGTGGTGTGGAGAGCCTGGAACTCACGTCTGAGCATACCCAGACCACTCGGGGTGAAAAGTGCAAAAAACACAGTTGATGGACAGAATGTAGAACAATGTCATACATTCACCCCAGTACAAGGATCTGGGCCTAAATCCATCGTTTTTTGCACTCCACACCACCCTGGGTTAGACACGGGCTATATGCAAATCAGCTCTGACCCTGTGCCTCATGGGAACAGTCCAGTCCGAACTACCAAGCCATGTCTTTCCCAGACCGGAATCAAGCATCCAAGGACCGGTTTCTGGCTATCAGCCTTCATCAGCCTGGATAGCTTGACTCCAGTGGTGTGGATTGCCTGGGACTCACGTCTGAGCATACCCAGCCCACTCGGGGTGAAAATTGCAAAAAACACAGTTGATGGACAGAATGTAGAACAATGTCATACATTCACCCCAGTACAAGGATCTGGGCCTAAATCCATCGTTTTTTTGCACTCCACACCACCCTGGGTTAGACACTGGCTATATGCAAATCAGCTCTGACCCTGTGCCTCATGGAAACAGTCCAGTCCGAACTACCAAGCCATGTCTTTCCAGACCGGAATCAAGCATCCAAGAACCGGTTTCTGGCTATCAGCCTTCATCAGCCTGGATAGCTTGACTCCAGTGGTGTGGAGAGCCTGGGACTCACGTCTGAACATACCCAGCCCACTTGGGGTGAAAATTGCAAAAAACACAGTTGATGGACAGAATGTAGAACAATGTCATACATTCACCCCAGTACAAGGATCTTGGCCTAAATCCATCGTTTTTTTGCACTCCACACCACCCTGGGTTAGACACGGGCTATATGCGAATCAGCTCTGACCCTGTGCCTCATGGGAACAGTCCAGTCCGAACTACCAAGCCATGTCTTTCCCAGACCGGAATCAAGCATCCAAGGACCGGTTTCTGGCTATCAGCCTTCATCAGCCTGGATAGCTTGACTCCAGTGGTGTGGAGAGCCTGGGACTCACGTCTGAGCATACCCAGCCCACTCGGGGTGAAAATTGCAAAAAACACAGTTGATGGACAGAATGTAGAACAATGTCATACATTCACCCCAGTACAAGGATCTGGGCCTAAATCCATCGGTTTTTTGCACTCCACACCACCCTGGGTTAGACACTGGCTATATCTAAATCAGCTCTGACCCTGTGCCTCATGGGAACAGTCTAGTCCGAACTACCAAGCCATGTCTTTCCCAGACCGGAATCAAGCATCCAAGGACCGGTTTCTGGCTATCAGCCTTCATCAGCCTGGATAGCTTGGCTCCAGTGGTGTGGAGAGCCTGGAACTCACGTCTGAGCATAACCAGCCCACTAGGGGTGAAAATTACAAAAAACACAGTTGATGGACAGAATGTAGAACAATGTCATACATTCACCCCAGTACAAGGATCTGGGCCTAAATCCATCGTTTTTTTGCACTCCACACCACCATGGGTTAGACACTGGCTATATGCAAATCAGCTCTGACCCTGCGCCTCATGGGAACAGTCCAGTCCGAACTACCAAGCCATATGTCTTTCCCAGACCGGAATCAAGCATCCAAGGACCGGTTTCTGGCTATCAGCCTTCATCAGCCTGGATATTTTGACTCCAGTGGTGTGGAGAGCCTGGGACTCACGCCTGAGCATACCCAGCCCGCTCGGGGTGAAAAGTGCAAAAAACACATTTGATGGAGAGAATGTAGAAAAATGTCATACATTCACCCCAGTACAAGGATCTGGGCCTAAATCCATCGTTTTTTTGCACTCCACACCACCATGGGTTAGACACTGGCTATATGCAAATAAGCTCTGACCCTGTGCCTCATGGGAACAGTCCAGTCCGAACTACCAAGCCACGTCTTTCCCAGACCGGAATCAAGCATCCAAGGACCGGTTTCTGGCTATCAGCCTTCATCAGTCTGGATAGCTTGACTCCAGTGGTGTGGAGAGCCTGGGACTCACGTCTGAGCATACCCAGATCACTCGGGGTGAAAAGTGCAAAAAACACAGTTGATGGACAGAATGTAGAACAATGTCATACATTCACCCCAGTACAAGGATCTGGGCCTAAATCCATCATTTTCTTGCACTCCACACCACCCTGGGTTAGACACTGGCTATATGCAAATCAGCTCTGACCCTGTGCCTCATGGGAACAGTCCAGTCCAAACTACCAAGCCATGTCTTTCCCTGACCGGAATCAAGCATCCAAGAACCAGTTTCTGGCTATCAGCCTTCATCAGCCTGGATAGCTTGATTCCAGTGGTGTGGAAGCCTGGGACCCTAGACTGAGCATACCCAGCCCACTCGGGGTGAAAATTGCAAAAAACACAGTTGATGGACAGAATGTAGAACAATGTCATACATTCACCCCAGTACAAGGATCTGGGCCTAAATCCATCGTTTTTTTGCACTCCACACCACCCTGGGTTAGACACGGGCTATATGCAAATCAGCTCTGACCCTGTGCCTCATGGGAACAGTCCAGTCGGACCTACCAAGCCATGTATTTTCCAGACCGGAATCAAGCATCCAAGGACCGGTTTCTGGCTATCAGCCTTCATCAGCCTGGATAGCTTGACTCCAGTGGTGTGGAGAGCCTGGGACTCACGTCTGAGCATACCCAGCCCACTCGGGGTGAAAATTGCAAAAAACACAGTTGGTGGACAGAATGTAGAACAATGTCATACATTCACCCCAGTACAAGGATCAGGGCCTAAATCCATCGGTTTTTTGCACTCCACACCACCCTGGGTTAGACACTGGCTATATCTAAATCAGCTCTGACCCTGTGCCTCATGGGAACAGTCTAGTCCGAACTACCAAGCCATGTCTTTCCCAGACCGGAATCAAGCATCCAAGGACCGGTTTCTGGCTATCAGCCTTCATCAGCCTGGATAGCTTGGCTCCAGTGGTGTGGAGAGCCTGGGACTCACGTCTGAGCATAACCAGCCCGCTCGGGGTGAAAATTGCAAAAAACACATTTGATGGAGAGAATGTAGAACAATTTCATACATTCAGCCCAGTACAAGGATCTGGGCCTAAATCCATCGTATTTTTTGCACTCCACACCACCATGGGTTAGACACTGGCTATATGCAAATAAGCTCTGACCCTGTGCCTCATGGGAACAGTCCAGTCCGAACTACCAAGCCATGTCTTTCCCAGACCGGAATCAAGCATCCAAGGACCGGTTTCTGGCGATCAGCCTTCATCAGTCTGGATAGCTTGACTCCAGTGGTGTGGAGAGCCTGGGACTCACGTCTGAGCATACCCAGACCACTCGGGGTGAAAAGTGCAAAAAACACAGTTGATGGACAGAATGTAGAACAATGTCATACATTCACCCCAGTACAAGGATCTGGGCCTAAATCCGACATTTTTTTGCACTCCACACCACCCTGGCTTAGACACTGGCTATATGCAAATCAGCTCTGACCCTGTGCCTCATGGGAACAGTCCAGTCCGAACTACCAAGCCATGTCTTTCCCAGACCGGAATCAAGCATCCAAGAACCGGTTTCTGGCTATCAGCCTTCTTCAGCCTGGATAGCTTGACTCCAGTGGTGTGGAAGCCTGGGACCCTAGTCTGAGCATACCCTGCCCACTCGGGGTGAAAATTGCAAAAAACACAGTTGATGGACAGAATGTAGAACAATGTCATACATTCACCCCAGTACAAGGATCTGGGCCTAAATCCATCGTTTTTTTGCACTCCACACCACCCTGGGCTAGACACGGGCTATATGCAAATCAGCTCTGACCCTGTGCCTCATGGGAACAGTCCAGTCCGAACTACCAAGCCATGTCTTTCCCAGACCGGAATCAAGCATCCAAGGACCGGTTTCTGGTTATCAGCCTTCATCAGCCTGGATAGCTTGACTCCAGTGGTGTGGAGAGCCTGGGACTCACGTCTGAGCATACCCAGCCCACTCGGGGTGAAAATTGCAAAAAACACAGTTGATGGACAGAATGAAGAACAATGTCATACATTCACCCCAGTACAAGGATCTGGGCCTAAATCCATCGGTTTTTTGCACTCCACACCACCCTGGGTTAGACACTGGCTATGTCTAAATCAGCTCTGACCCTGTGCCTCATGGGAACAGTCTAGTCCGAACAACCAAGCCATGTCTTTCCCAGACCGGAATCAAGCATCCAAGGACCGGTTTCTGGCTATCAGCCTTCATCAGCCTGGATAGCTTGGCTGCAGTGGTGTGGAGTGCCTGGGACTCACGTCTGAGCATAACCAGCCCACTAGGGGTGAAAATTGCAAAAAACACAGTTGATGGACAGAATGTAGAACAATGTCATACATTCACCCCAGTACAAGGATCTGGGCCTAAATCCATCGTTTTTTTGCACTCCACACCACCATGGGTTAGACACTGGCTATATGCAAATCAGCTCTGACCCTGCGCCTCATGGGAACAGTCCAGTCCAAACTACCAAGCCATGTCTTTCCCAGACCGGAATCAAGCATCCAAGGTTCCGGTTTCTGGCTATCAGCCTTCATCAGCCTGGATATTTTGACTCCAGTGGTATGGAGAGTCTGGGACTCACGTCTGAGCATACCCAGCCCGCTCGGGGTGAAAATTGCAAAAAACACATTTGATGGAGAGAATGTAGAACAATGTCATACATTCACCCCAGTACAAGGATCTGGGCCTAAATCCATCGTATTTTTTGCACTCCACACCACCATGGGTTAGACATTGGCTATATGCAAATAAGCTCTGACCCTGTGCCTCATGGGAACAGTCCAGTCCGAACTACCAAGCCATGTCTTTCCCAGACCGGAATCAAGCATACAAGGACCGGTTTCTGGCTATCAGCCTTCATCAGTCTGGATAGCTTGACTCGAGTGGTGTGGAGAGCCTGGGACTCACGTCTGAGCATACCCAGACCACACGGGGTGAAAAGTGCAAAAAACACAGTTGATGGACAGAATGTAGAACAATGTCATACATTCACCTCAGTACAAGGATCTGGGCCTAAATCCATCATTTGTTTGCACTCCACACCACCCTGGGTTAGACACTGGCTATATGCAAATCAGCTCTGACCCTGTGCCTCATGAGAACAGTCCAGTCCGAACTACCAAGCCATGTCTTTCCCAGACCGGAATGAAGCATCCAAGGACCGGTTTCTGGCTATCAGCCTTCATCAGCCTGGATAGCTTGACTCCAGTGGTGTGGAGAGCCTGGGACTCACGTCTGAGCATACCCAGCCCACTCGGGGTGAAAATTGCAAAAAACACAGTTGATGGACAGAATGTAGAACAATGTCGTACATTCACCCCGGTACAAGGATCTGGGCCTAAATCCATCGTTTTGTTTGTACTCCACACCACCCTGGGTTAGACACTGGCTATATGCAAATCAGCTCTGACCCTGTGCCTCATTGGAACAGTCCAGTCCGAACTACCAAGCCATGTCTTTCCCAGACCGGAATCAAGCATCCAAGGACCGGTTTCTGGCTATCAGCCTTCATCAGCCTGGATAGCTTGACTCCAGTGGTGTAGAGAGCCTGGGACTCATGTCTAAGCATACCCAGCCCACTCGGGTGAAAATTGTAAAAAACACAGTTGATGGACAGAATGTAGAACAATGTCATACATTCACCCCAGTACAAGGATCTGGGCCTAAATCCATCGGTTTTTTGCACTCCACACCACCCTGGGTTAGACACAGGCTATATGCAAATCAGCTCTGACCCTGTGCCTCATGGGAACAGTCCAGTCCGAACGACCAAGCCATGTCTTTCCCAGACCGGAATCAAGCATCCAAGGACCGGTTTCTGGCTATCAGCCTTCATCAGCCTGGATAGCTTGACTCCAGTGGTATGGAGAGCCTGGGACTCACGTCTGAGCATTTCCAGCCCACTCGGGGTGAAAATTGAAAAAAACACAGTTGATGGACAGAATGTAGAATAATGTCATACATTCACCCCAGTACAAGGATCTGGACCTAAATCCATCATTTTTTTGCACTCCACACCACCCTTGGCTAGACACTGGCTATATGCAAATCAGCTCTGACCCTGTGCCTCATGGGAACAGTCCAGTCCGAACTACCAAGTCATGTCTTTCCCAGACCGGAATCAAGCATCCAAGGACCGGTTTCTGGCTATCAGCCTTCATCAGCCTGGATAGCTTGACTCCAGTGGTGTGGAGAGCCTGGGACTCACGTCTGAGCATACCCAGCCCACTCGGGGTGAAAATTGCAAAAAACACAGTTGATGGACAGAATGTAGAACAATGTCGTACATTCACCCCGGTACAAGGATCTGGGCCTAAATCCATCGTGTTGTTTGTACTCCACACCACCCTGGGTTAGACACTGGCTATATGCAAATCAGCTCTGACCCTGTGTCTCATTGGAACAGTCCAGTCCGAACTACCAAGCCATGTCTTTCCCAGACCGGAATCAAGCATCCAAGGACCGGTTTCTGGCTATCAGCCTTCATCAGCCTGGATAGCTTGACTCCAGTGGTGTAGAGAGCCTGGGACTCACGTCTGAGCATACCCAGCCCACTCGGGTGAAAATTGCAAAAAACACAGTTGATGGACAGAATGTAGAACAATGTCATACATTCACCCCAGTACAAGGATCTGGGCCTAAATCCATCGGTTTTTTGCACTCCACACCACCCTGGGTTAGACACAGGCTATATGCAAATCAGCTCTGACCCTGTGCCTCATGGGAACAGTCCAGTCCGAACTACCAAGCCATGTCTTTCCCAGACCGGAATCAAGCATCCAAGGACCGGTTTCTGGCTATCAGCCTTCATCAGCCTGGATAGCTTGACTCCAGTGGTGTGGAAGCCTGGGACCCTAGTCTGAGCATACCCAGCCCACTCGGGGTGAAAATTGCAAAAAACACAGTTGATGGACAGAATGTAGAACAATGGCATACATTCACCCCAGTACAAGGATCTGGGCCTAAATCCATCGTTTTTTTGCACTCCACACCACCCTGGGTTAGACACGGGCTATATGCAAATCAGCTCTGACCCTGTGCCTCATGGGAACAGTCCAGTCCGAACTACCAAGCCATGTCTTTCCCAGACCGGAATCAAGCATCCAAGGACCGGTTTCTGGCTATCAGCCTTCATCAGCCTGGATAGCTTGACTCCAGTGGTGTGGAGAGCCTGGGACTCACGTCTGAGCATAACCAGCCCACTAGGGGTGAAAATTGCAAAAAACACAGTTGATGGACAGAATGTAGAACAATGTCATACATTCACCCCAGTACAAGGATCTGGGCCTAAATCCATGGTTTTTTGTTTGCACTCCACACCACCATGGGTTAGACACTGGCTATATGCAAATCAGCTCTGACACTGCACCTCATGGGAACAGTCCAGTCCGAACTACCAAGCCATGTCTTTCCCAGACCGGAATCAAGCATCCAAGGACCGGTTTCTGGCTATCAGCCTTCATCAGTCTGGATAGCTTGACTCCAGTGGTGTGGAGAGCCTGGGACTTACGTCTGAGCATACCCAGACCACTCGGGGTGAAAAGTGCAAAAAACACAGTTGATGGACAGAATGTAGGACAATGTCATACATTCACCCCAGTACAAGGATCTGCGCCTAAATCCATCATTTTTTTGCACTCCACACCACCCTGGGTTAGACACTGGCTATATGCAAATCAGCTCTGACCCTGTGCCTCATGGGAACAGTCCAGTCCGAACTACCAAGCCATGTCTTTCCCAGAATGGAATGAAGTATCCAAGGACCGGTTTCTGGTTATCAGCCTTCATCAGCCTGGATAGCTTGACTCCAGTGGTGTGGAGAGCCTGGGACTCACGTCTGAGCATTTCCAGCCCACTCGGGGTGAAAATTGAAAAAAACACAGTTGATGGACAGAATGTAGAACAATGTCATACATTCACCCCAGTACAAGGATCTGAGCCTAAATCCATCGTTTTTTTGCACTCCACACCACCATGGGTTAGACACTGGCTATATGCAAATCAGCTCTGACCCTGTGCCTCATGGGAACAGTCCAGTCCGAACTACCAAGCCATGTCTTTCCCAGACCGGAATCAAGCATCGAAGGACCAGTTTCTGGCTATCAGCCTTCATCAGCCTGGATATTTTGACTCCAGTGGTGTGGAGAGCCTGGGACTCACGTCTGAGCATACCCAGCCCACTCGGGGTGAAAATTGCAAAAAACACAGTTGATGGACAGAATGTAGAACAATGTCATACATTCACCCCAGTACAAGGATCTGGGCCTAAATCCATCGTTTTTTTGCACTCCACACCACCCTGGGTTAGACACTGGCTATATGCAAATCAGCTCTGACCCTGTGCGTCATGGGAACAGTCCAGTCCGAACTACCAAGCCATGTCTTTCCCAGACCGGAATCAAGCATCCAAGGACCGGTTTCTGGCTATCAGCCTTCATCAGCCTGGATAGCTTGACTCCAGTGGTGTGGAGAGCCTGGGACTCACGTCTGAGCATTTCCAGCCCACTCGGGGTGAAAATTGAAAAAAACACAGTTGATGGACAGAATGTAGAACAATGTCATACATTCACCCCAGTACAAGGATCTGGGCCTAAATCCATCGTATTTTTTTGCACTCCACACCACCAAGGGTTAGACACTGGCTATATGCAAATCAGCTCTGACCCTGTGCCTCATGGGAACAGTCCAGTCCGAACTACCAAGCCATGTCTTTCCCAGACCGGAATCCAGCATCCAAGGACCGGTTTCTGGCTATCAGCCTTCATCAGCCTGGATATTTTGACTCCAGTGGTGTGGAGAGCCTGGGACTCACGTCTGAGCATCCCCAGCCCGCTCAGGGTGAAAATTGCAAAAAACACAGTTGATGGAGAGAATGTAGAACAATGTCATACATTCACCCCAGTACAAGGATCTGGGCCTAAATCCATCGTTTTTTTGCACTCCACACCACCATGGGTTAGACACTGGCTATATGCAAATAAGCTCTGACCCTGTGCCTCATGGGAACAGTCCAGTCCGAACTACCAAGCCATGTCTTTCCCAGACCGGAATCAAGCATCTAAGGACCGGTTTCTGGCTATCAGCCTTCATCAGTCTGGATAGCTTGACTCCAGTGGTGTGGAGAGCCTGGGACTCACGTCTGAGCATATCCAGACCACTCGGGGTGAAAAGTGCAAAAAACACAGTTGATGGACAGAATGTAGAACAATGTCATACATTCACCCCAGTAGAAGGATCTGGGCCTAAATCCATCGTTTTTTTTGCACTCCACACCACCCTGGGTTAGACACTGGCTATATGCAAATCAGCTCTGACCCTGTGCCTCATGGGAACAGTCCAGTCCGAACTACCAAGCCTCGATCCCAATTGCGGTTCCCGCCCACTGGCCCTACTTAGTACAGAGCGCAGAGCGGACGCGCGCAGCGGCGCGCCAAAGGCAAGCCCGTCTGCGCCCGCCGCTCCCGGCCGACCCCAGACGCCAGAAACCCTGCTCATCACTCTATCTCCAGGCCCGCCTTACACCTCACATAGGAACAAGAAATGGGCATCATCAGGTATACGAATGCTGAATTACACAACCTTAACCCAGCTAAGCCTTTACTCTCCATATCCCAGCTCCCTAGTCTGCAATCAAAACCCATTTCTATCACACTACCTAAATCTTATACTATTAACTGTGCCCCTAAGACCCCACCTAACCTAGTTTGCCTCTACTGCAATGCTAGATCAGTGGCCAAACATGCTCTTCAAATCTGGGCACTCTTAGACTCTGTTAAACCAGATATATTGTTTGTCACAGAAACCTGGCTACACAAATCATCCGCACCAGATATTGCACTAGCCCTACCCCCGGCCTATTCGATACATAGACTCGACCAACATGGAAACAAAAAGGGGGGGGGGACGGCAATAATCCATAAGTCAGCCATAAAAATATACATAAATGACTCATATCTTGAATACTGGGGTGAAATGCTCATTGCCACCGTGACTGTGAGCAATAAAGAAGCATGGAAGGTAGCCCTTATCTACAGACCCCCTGGATCAAAGACAAAATTTTCTGAGAAATTAGTAGAAGCAATAGCACCTTATGCTCTTACCACGGAGAACTTCCTCCTCTTGGGAGATGTAAATTACCATCTTGAACTCACCATCGACCCTGGAACCATAGATCTAATTGCCAGCCTGGAAGCCCTGCAATTGTGTCTACTCCCCACAGGTCCAACTCATGTAGCTGGACACACTCTGGACCTAATATGCACTAACTCCCAAAAGGTCACAGTCACACAGACTGATTCAGTCTTCTGGACGGACCATTCTATTATAGAATTCACTGTAAAAGGACCTAAGATCTCGACGACCCGCCCAGACAAGATGAAAAAAAGTAGACCGTGGAATAAAATCACCATGCCAGCTTTTGTTAAATCTTTTTCTCCTCCCTTAATTTCTCAATGCACCAATCCTAGTTTAGCTGCCATGGAACTTGAGTCGGCCATCACCACTGCGCTAGACGACATAGCACCCATGCGCACCTCTAAGCCTCCGAAAAATTATTCTCCCTGGTTTACATCAGAGCTTAAACAAATAAAACTTACCACTAGGATAGCAGAGCGAAAATGGCGACACGCAAAGAGCACACAAGACAGGGAACTATATAAAGATGCTCATAGACAGTACATGAAAGATATCGCTGAGGCTAAAAAAGTCTATCTAGGCAATAGGATCACTCTAGCAGCAAACTCACAACGTGAACTGTTTAATATTGTTAAGGAGTTCACAACACCCCCAGGCACACAGCAGGCGTCCCCTTAATCAAAGAACTGGGTGGAATCCGTAGCCACCTATTTCCATGAGAAAATAAATGAAATCCACAAACGGTTCCCCCTACCTACAACTGAGGAAGAGATTACCACCCCTCATATTACAAGGCAAAACCCCTCCGATACCCATTTCACCACGCTAAAACAGTTTTCACCCTTGACCAAAAAAGACGTGAACCAAACTTTGCTGAAAATGAAATCTGGAGCACCGGGAGACCCTGCCTCGCCGCAAGTTATATCCAAAATCTCCCCAGTTCTGATCCCCACCTTGACCAACATTTTCAATCAATCAATTCAGCACTGTGTTGTCCCCAACCACTGGAAGGAAGCTATAATTAGGCCCATTTAAAAAAAAAAAACCACGGCTGACCCGGACCAGCTTGTAAATTATAGGCCCATCTCCCTTCTACCACTCTTTGGGAAAGTCATGGAGACCCTAATCAACAAACAGCTTATTGCCCACCTGGAGTCTAACAAACTCCTTGATCCATCCCAATCCGGTTTCAGGGCATTCCATAGCACTGAAACGGCCCTGCTGGAGATCGTGGACAACATAAGACTGTCCTTGGACTCAAAAGAGTCAGCCATCCTGGTTCTATTGGACCTATCTGAGGCCTTCGACACCATCTCGCATCGCGTTCTGTTAGGGCGCCTTGCTGAGATTGGTGTCGAGGGCAACGCTCTCCAATGGATATCGAGCTACCTCGGAAATAGGCGATCAAGGGTCCAATTAGGCCCACACACCTCTATCTTCTACAACAATGATAAAGGCGTCCCGCAGGGATCTATTTTGAGGCCAACCCTTTTTAATGTTTATGTGTCCCCCTTGGCAAAGATCATCAGAGAAAATGGCTTTGGGACTATATCGTACGCTGACGACACTCAAATTCTCGTCACCATTAACTATAACTCTGATGACGTAAAAATTAGGTTCAAAAACTGTATGATTGATATACAAGAGTGGATGACCAGAAACTACCTCATGAGGAACGCAGGGAAGACCGAAATCATGCTCTTCGGCAAAGCTGACCATATCTGGTCATCAGATTGGTGGCCAGACTTTCTTGGTCCCTGCCCCGTTCCTAAGCCTCACGTCAGGAACCTGGGAGTAATCCTGGACAACAAGCTTACCATGTCTGAACATATAAAAAAACAGTGGGAAGCAGCTACGGCCAGATGCGAATCCTGAGGAAGATCTTTAAATGGATCCCACTCTCAGCACGCATGCCCCTAGTCCAAGGACTCATTGTTAACAGGATGGACTATGGGAATGCACTATTCTCGGCCATCAACCGAACCCTACTGAACCAACTACAGGTTCTCCAAAACACAGCGGCTAGGATGGTATTAGGCTTACCCCCTCGCACCCCCTCAGCAGACTGCCTTAGATCACTACACTGGCTTCCTGTGCAAAAACGCATAAAGTTTAAACTCTGCTGCCTAGTCCATAAGGCAGTAAATGGACTTGGTCCTGCATATCTTGAACAGAAACTCAAATCTTACGCCCCAGGCAGGACGCTACGCTCCTCCAGTAAAGCCTTTCTCTCCGTTCCCAAAGTCCGTACAGTCAGAAACGGAGACAGAGCCTTCAGCAAAACCGCTCCAGAAGCATGGAACTCCCTCCCCATCTCACTGAGAGCAGAGCCAGTTCATTCAAAATTTCGAAAACAACTAAAAACCTGGCTCTTCTAATCTCTAGCGCACCGAGCCCCGGCCTCCTGAATCTGTTTCGAGTTTTAGGATTTTTGTCAGCTGCCAGCGCTCTGAGACCTTCGGGTGATTTACGCGCTATACAAATGAAATAAAAATGGAAATGGAAATGGAAATGTCTTTCCCAGACCGGAATCAAGCATCCAAGGACCGGTTTCTGGCTATCAGCCTTCATCAGCCTGGATAGCTTGACTCCAGTGGTGTGGAGAGCCTGGGACTCACGTCTGAGCATACCCAGCCCACTCGGGGTGAAAAGTGCAAAAAACACAGTTGATGGACAGAATGTAGGACAATGTCATACATTCACCCCAGTACAAGGATCTGCGCCTAAATCCATCATTTTTTTGCACTCCACACCACCCTGGGTTAGACACTGGCTATATGCAAATCAGCTCTGACCCTGTGCCTCATGGGAACAGTCCAGTCCGAACTACCAAGCCATGTCTTTCCCAGAATGGAATGAAGTATCCAAGGACCGGTTTCTGGTTATCAGCCTTCATCAGCCTGGATAGCTTGACTCCAGTGGTGTGGAGAGCCTGGGACTCACGTCTGAGCATTTCCAGCCCACTCGGGGTGAAAATTGAAAAAAACACAGTTGATGGACAGAATGTAGAACAATGTCATACATTCACCCCAGTACAAGGATCTGAGCCTAAATCCATCGTTTTTTTGCACTCCACACCACCATGGGTTAGACACTGGCTATATGCAAATCAGCTCTGACCCTGTGCCTCATGGGAACAGTCCAGTCCGAACTACCAAGCCATGTCTTTCCCAGACCGGAATCAAGCATCGAAGGACCAGTTTCTGGCTATCAGCCTTCATCAGCCTGGATATTTTGACTCCAGTGGTGTGGAGAGCCTGGGACTCACGTCTGAGCATACCCAGCCCGCTCGGGGTGAAAATTGCAAAAAACACAGTTGATGGACAGAATGTAGAACAATGTCATACATTCACCCCAGTACAAGGATCTGGGCCTAAATCCATCGTTTTTTTGCACTCCACACCACCCTGGGTTAGACACTGGCTATATGCAAATCAGCTCTGACCCTGTGCGTCATGGGAACAGTCCAGTCCGAACTACCAAGCCATGTCTTTCCCAGACCGGAATCAAGCATCCAAGGACCGGTTTCTGGCTATCAGCCTTCATCAGCCTGGATAGCTTGACTCCAGTGGTGTGGAGAGCCTGGGACTCACGTCTGAGCATTTCCAGCCCACTCGGGGTGAAAATTGAAAAAAACACAGTTGATGGACAGAATGTAGAACAATGTCATACATTCACCCCAGTACAAGGATCTGGGCCTAAATCCATCGTATTTTTTTGCACTCCACACCACCAAGGGTTAGACACTGGCTATATGCAAATCAGCTCTGACCCTGTGCCTCATGGGAACAGTCCAGTCCGAACTACCAAGCCATGTCTTTCCCAGACCGGAATCCAGCATCCAAGGACCGGTTTCTGGCTATCAGCCTTCATCAGCCTGGATATTTTGACTCCAGTGGTGTGGAGAGCCTGGGACTCACGTCTGAGCATCCCCAGCCCGCTCAGGGTGAAAATTGCAAAAAACACAGTTGATGGAGAGAATGTAGAACAATGTCATACATTCACCCCAGTACAAGGATCTGGGCCTAAATCCATCGTTTTTTTGCACTCCACACCACCATGGGTTAGACACTGGCTATATGCAAATAAGCTCTGACCCTGTGCCTCATGGGAACAGTCCAGTCCGAACTACCAAGCCATGTCTTTCCCAGACCGGAATCAAGCATCTAAGGACCGGTTTCTGGCTATCAGCCTTCATCAGTCTGGATAGCTTGACTCCAGTGGTGTGGAGAGCCTGGGACTCACGTCTGAGCATATCCAGACCACTCGGGGTGAAAAGTGCAAAAAACACAGTTGATGGACAGAATGTAGAACAATGTCATACATTCACCCCAGTAGAAGGATCTGGGCCTAAATCCATCGTTTTTTTGCACTCCACACCACCCTGGGTTAGACACTGGCTATATGCAAATCAGCTCTGACCCTGTGCCTCATGGGAACAGTCCAGTCCGAACTACCAAGCCTCGATCCCAATTGCGGTTCCCGCCCACTGGCCCTACTTAGTACAGAGCGCAGAGCGGACGCGCGCAGCGGCGCGCCAAAGGCAAGCCCGTCTGCGCCCGCCGCTCCCGGCCGACCCCAGACGCCAGAAACCCTGCTCATCACTCTATCTCCAGGCCCGCCTTACACCTCACATAGGAACAAGAAATGGGCATCATCAGGTATACGAATGCTGAATTACACAACCTTAACCCAGCTAAGCCTTTACTCTCCATATCCCAGCTCCCTAGTCTGCAATCAAAACCCATTTCTATCACACTACCTAAATCTTATACTATTAACTGTGCCCCTAAGACCCCACCTAACCTAGTTTGCCTCTACTGCAATGCTAGATCAGTGGCCAAACATGCTCTTCAAATCTGGGCACTCTTAGACTCTGTTAAACCAGATATATTGTTTGTCACAGAAACCTGGCTACACAAATCATCCGCACCAGATATTGCACTAGCCCTACCCCCGGCCTATTCGATACATAGACTCGACCAACATGGAAACAAAAAGGGGGGGGGGACGGCAATAATCCATAAGTCAGCCATAAAAATATACATAAATGACTCATATCTTGAATACTGGGGTGAAATGCTCATTGCCACCGTGACTGTGAGCAATAAAGAAGCATGGAAGGTAGCCCTTATCTACAGACCCCCTGGATCAAAGACAAATTTTTCTGAGAAATTAGTAGAAGCAATAGCACCTTATGCTCTTACCACGGAGAACTTCCTCCTCTTGGGAGATGTAAATTACCATCTTGAACTCACCATCGACCCTGGAACCATAGATCTAATTGCCAGCCTGGAAGCCCTGCAATTGTGTCTACTCCCCACAGGTCCAACTCATGTAGCTGGACACACTCTGGACCTAATATGCACTAACTCCCAAAAGGTCACAGTCACACAGACTGATTCAGTCTTCTGGACGGACCATTCTATTATAGAATTCACTGTAAAAGGACCTAAGATCTCGACGACCCGCCCAGACAAGATGAAAAAAAGTAGACCGTGGAATAAAATCACCATGCCAGCTTTTGTTAAATCTTTTTCTCCTCCCTTAATTTCTCAATGCACCAATCCTAGTTTAGCTGCCATGGAACTTGAGTCGGCCATCACCACTGCGCTAGACGACATAGCACCCATGCGCACCTCTAAGCCTCCGAAAAATTATTCTCCCTGGTTTACATCAGAGCTTAAACAAATAAAACTTACCACTAGGATAGCAGAGCGAAAATGGCGACACGCAAAGAGCACACAAGACAGGGAACTATATAAAGATGCTCATAGACAGTACATGAAAGATATCGCTGAGGCTAAAAAAGTCTATCTAGGCAATAGGATCACTCTAGCAGAAAACTCACAACGTGAACTGTTTAATATTGTTAAGGAGTTCACAACACCCCCAGGCACACAGCAGGCGTCCCCTTAATCAAAGAACTGGGTGGAATCCGTAGCCACCTATTTCCATGAGAAAATAAATGAAATCCACAAACGGTTCCCCCTACCTACAACTGAGGAAGAGATTACCACCCCTCATATTACAAGGCAAAACCCCTCCGATACCCATTTCACCACGCTAAAACAGTTTTCACCCTTGACCAAAAAAGACGTGAACCAAACTTTGCTGAAAATGAAATCTGGAGCACCGGGAGACCCTGCCTCGCCGCAAGTTATATCCAAAATCTCCCCAGTTCTGATCCCCACCTTGACCAACATTTTCAATCAATCAATTCAGCACTGTGTTGTCCCCAACCACTGGAAGGAAGCTATAATTAGGCCCATTTAAAAAAAAAAAACCCACGGCTGACCCGGACCAGCTTGTAAATTATAGGCCCATCTCCCTTCTACCACTCTTTGGGAAAGTCATGGAGACCCTAATCAACAAACAGCTTATTGCCCACCTGGAGTCTAACAAACTCCTTGATCCATCCCAATCCGGTTTCAGGGCATTCCATAGCACTGAAACGGCCCTGCTGGAGATCGTGGACAACATAAGACTGTCCTTGGACTCAAAAGAGTCAGCCATCCTGGTTCTATTGGACCTATCTGAGGCCTTCAACACCATCTCGCATCGCGTTCTGTTAGGGCGCCTTGCTGAGATTGGTGTCGAGGGCAACGCTCTCCAATGGATATCGAGCTACCTCGGAAATAGGCGATCAAGGGTCCAATTAGGCCCACACACCTCTATCTTCTACAACAATGATAAAGGCGTCCCGCAGGGATCTATTTTGAGGCCAACCCTTTTTAATGTTTATGTGTCCCCCTTGGCAAAGATCATCAGAGAAAATGGCTTTGGGACTATATCGTACGCTGACGACACTCAAATTCTCGTCACCATTAACTATAACTCTGATGACGTAAAAATTAGGTTCAAAAACTGTATGATTGATATACAAGAGTGGATGACCAGAAACTACCTCATGAGGAACGCAGGGAAGACCGAAATCATGCTCTTCGGCAAAGCTGACCATATCTGGTCATCAGATTGGTGGCCAGACTTTCTTGGTCCCTGCCCCGTTCCTAAGCCTCACGTCAGGAACCTGGGAGTAATCCTGGACAACAAGCTTACCATGTCTGAACATATAAAAAAACAGTGGGAAGCAGCTACGGCCAGATGCGAATCCTGAGGAAGATCTTTAAATGGATCCCACTCTCAGCACGCATGCCCCTAGTCCAAGGACTCATTGTTAACAGGATGGACTATGGGAATGCACTATTCTCGGCCATCAACCGAACCCTACTGAACCAACTACAGGTTCTCCAAAACACAGCGGCTAGGATGGTATTAGGCTTACCCCCTCGCACCCCCTCAGCAGACTGCCTTAGATCACTACACTGGCTTCCTGTGCAAAAACGCATAAAGTTTAAACTCTGCTGCCTAGTCCATAAGGCAGTAAATGGACTTGGTCCTGCATATCTTGAACAGAAACTCAAATCTTACGCCCCAGGCAGGACGCTACGCTCCTCCAGTAAAGCCTTTCTCTCCGTTCCCAAAGTCCGTACAGTCAGAAACGGAGACAGAGCCTTCAGCAAAACCGCTCCAGAAGCATGGAACTCCCTCCCCATCTCACTGAGAGCAGAGCCAGTTCATTCAAAATTTCGAAAACAACTAAAAACCTGGCTCTTCTAATCTCTAGCGCACCGAGCCCCGGCCTCCTGAATCTGTTTCGAGTTTTAGGATTTTTGTCAGCTGCCAGCGCTCTGAGACCTTCGGGTGATTTACGCGCTATACAAATGAAATAAAAATGGAAATGGAAATGGAAATGTCTTTCCCAGACCGGAATCAAGCATCCAAGGACCGGTTTCTGGCTATCAGCCTTCATCAGCCTGGATAGCTTGACTCCAGTGGTGTGGAGAGCCTGGGACTCACGTCTGAGCATACCCAGCCCACTCGGGGTGAAAATTGCAAAAAACACAGTTGATGGACAGAATGTAGAACAATGTCGTACATTCACCCCGGTACAAGGATCTGGGCCTAAATCCATCGTTTTGTTTGTACTCCACACCACCCTGGGTTAGACACTGGCTATATGCAAATCAGCTCTGACCCTGTGCCTCATTGGAACAGTCCAGTCCGAACTACCAAGCCATGTCTTTCCCAGACCGGAATCAAGCATCCAAGGACCGGTTTCTGGCTATCAGCCTTCATCAGCCTGGATAGCTTGACTCCAGTGGTGTAGAGAGCCTGGGACTCACGTCTGAGCATACCCAGCCCACTCGGGTGAAAATTGTAAAAAACACAGTTGATGGACAGAATGTAGAACAATGTCATACATTCACCCCAGTACAAGGATCTGGGCCTAAATCCATCGGTTTTTTGCACTCCACACCACCCTGGGTTAGACACAGGCTATATGCAAATCAGCTCTGACCCTGTGCCTCATGGGAACAGTCCAGTCCGAACTACCAAGCCATGTCTTTCCCAGACCGGAATCAAGCATCCAAGGACCGGTTTCTGGCTATCAGCCTTCATCAGCCTGGATAGCTTGACTCCAGTGGTATGGAGAGCCTGGGACTCACGTCTGAGCATTTCCAGCCCACTCGGGGTGAAAATTGAAAAAAACACAGTTGATGGACAGAATGTAGAACAATGTCATACATTCACCCCAGTACAAGGATCTGGACCTTAATCCATCATTTTTTTGCACTCCACACCACCCTTGGTTAGACACTGGCTATATGCAAATCAGCTCTGACCCTGTGCCTCATGGGAACAGTCCAGTCCGAACTACCAAGTCATGTCTTTCCCAGACCGGAATCAAGCATCCAAGGACCGGTTTCTGGCTATCAGCCTTCATCAGCCTGGATAGCTTGACTCCAGTGGTGTGGAGAGCCTGGGACTCACGTCTGAGCATACCCAGCCCACTCGGGGTGAAAATTGCAAAAAACACAGTTGATGGACAGAATGTAGAACAATGTCGTACATTCACCCCGGTACAAGGATCTGGGCCTAAATCCATCGTGTTGTTTGTACTCCACACCACCCTGGGTTAGACACTGGCTATATGCAAATCAGCTCTGACCCTGTGTCTCATTGGAACAGTCCAGTCCGAACTACCAAGCCATGTCTTTCCCAGACCGGAATCAAGCATCCAAGGACCGGTTTCTGGCTATCAGCCTTCATCAGCCTGGATAGCTTGACTCCAGTGGTGTAGAGAGCCTGGGACTCACGTCTGAGCATACCCAGCCCACTCGGGTGAAAATTGCAAAAAACACAGTTGATGGACAGAATGTAGAACAATGTCATACATTCACCCCAGTACAAGGATCTGGGCCTAAATCCATCGGTTTTTTGCACTCCACACCACCCTGGGTTAGACACAGGCTATATGCAAATCAGCTCTGACCCTGTGCCTCATGGGAACAGTCCAGTCCGAACTACCAAGCCATGTCTTTCCCAGACCGGAATCAATCATCCAAGGACCGGTTTCTGGCTATCAGCCTTCATCAGCCTGGATAGCTTGACTCCAGTGGTGTAGAGAGCCTGGGACTCACGTCTGAGCATACCCAGCTCACAAGGGTGAAAATTGCAAAAAACACAGTTGATGGACAGAATGTAGAACAATGTAATACATTCACCCCAGTACAAGGATCAGGGCCTAAATTCATTGTTTTTTTGCACTCCACACCACCCTGGGTTATACACTGGCTATATGCAAATCAGCTCTGACCCTGTGCCTCATGGGAACAGTCCAGTCCGAACTACCAAGCCATGTCTTTCCCAGACCGGAATCAAGCATCCAAGGACGGGTCTCTGGCTATCAGCCTTCATCAGCTTGGATAGCTTGACTCCAGTGGTGTGGAGAGCCTGGGACTCACGCCTGAGCATACCCAGCCCACTCGGGGTGAAAATTGCAAAAAACACAGTTGATGGACAGAATGTAGAACAATGTCATACATTCACCCCAGTACAAGGATCTGGGCATAAATCCATCGTTTTTTTGCACTCCACACCACCCTGGGTTAAACATTGGCTATATGCAAATCAGCTCTGACCCTGTGCCTCATGGGAACAGTCCAGTCCGAACTACCAAGCCAAGTCTTTCCCAGACCGGAATCAAGCATCCAAGGACCGGTTCCTGGCTGTCAGCCTTCATCAGCCTGGATAGCTTGACTACAGTGGTGTGGAGAGTCTGGGACGCACGTCTGAGCATACCCAGCCCAGTCGGGGTGAAAATTGCAAAAAACACAGTTGATGGACAGAATGTAGAACAATGTCATACATTCACCCCAGTACAAGGATATGGGCCTAAATCCATCGTTTTTTTGCACTCCACACCACCCTGGGTTAGACACAGGCTATATGCAAATCAGCTCTGACCCTGTGCCTCATGGGAACAGTCCAGTCCGAACTACCAAGCCATGACTTTCCCAGACCGGAATCAAGCATCCAAGGACCGGTTTCTGGCTATCAGCCTTCATCAGCCTGGATAGCTTGACTCCAGTGGTGTAGAGAGCCTGGGACTCACGTCTGAGCATACCCAGCCCACAAGGGTGAAAATTGCAAAAAACACAGTTGATGGACAGAATGTAGAACAATGTCATACATTGACCCCAATATAAGGATCTGGGCCTAAATTCATCGTTTTTTTGCACTCCACACTACCCTGGGTTAGACACAGGCTATATGCAAATCAGCTTTGACCCTGTGCCTCATGGGAACAGTCCAGTCCGAACTACCAAGCCATGTCTTTCCCAGACCGGAATCAAGCATCCAAGGACCAGTTTCTGGCTAACAGCCTTCATCAGCCTGGATAGCTTGACTCCAGTGGTGTGGAGAGCCTGGGACTCATGTCTGAGCATACCCAGCCCACTCGGGGTGAAAATTGCAAAAAACACAGTTGATGGACAGAATGTAGAACAATGTAATACATTCACCCCAGTACAAGGATCTGGGCCTAAATTCATTGTTTTTTTGCACTCCACACCACCCTGGGTTATACACTGGCTATATGCAAACCAGCTCTGACCCTGTGCCTCATGGGAACAGTCCAGTCCGAACTACCAAGCCATGTCTTTCCCAGACCGGAATCAAGCATCCAAGGACGGGTCTCTGGCTATCAGCCTTCATCAGCTTGGATAGCTTGACTCCAGTGGTGTGGAGAGCCTGGGATTCACGCCTGAGCATACCCAGCCCACTCAGGGTGAAAATTGCAAAAAACACAGTTGATGGACAGAATGTAGAACAATGTCATACATTCACCCCAGTACAAGGATCTGGGCCTAAATCCATCGTTTTTTTGCACTCCACACCACCCTGGGTTAGACATTGGCTATCTGCAAATCAGCTCTGACCCTGTGCCTCATGGGAACAGTCCAGTCCGAACTACCAAGCCATGTCTTTCCCAGACCGGAATCAAGCATCCAAGGGCCGGTTCCTGGCTGTCAGCCTTCATCAGCCTGGATAGCTTGACTACAGTGGTGTGGAGAGTCTGGGACGCACGTCTGAGCATACCCAGCCCACTCGGGGTGAAAATTGCAAAAAACACAGTTGATGGACAGAATGTAGAACAATGTCATACATTCACCCCAGTACAAGGATCTGGGCCTAAATCCTTCGTTTTTTTGCACTCCACACCACCCTGGGTTAGACACTGGCTTTTTGCAAATCAGCTCTGACCCTGTGCCTCTTGGGAACAGTCCAGTCCATACTACCAAGCCATGTCTTTCCCAGACCGGAATCAAGCATCCAAGGACGGGTCTCTGGCTATCAGCCTTCATCAGCTTGGATAGCTTGACTCCAGTGGTGTGGAGAGCCTGGGACTCACGCCTGAGCATACCCAGCCCACTCGGGGTGAAAATTGCAAAAAACACAGTTGATGGACAGAATGTAGAACAATGTCATACATTCACCCCAGTACAAGGATCTGGGCCTAAATCCATCGTTTTTTTGCACTCCACACCACCCTGGGTTAGACATTGGCTATATGCAAATCAGCTCTGACCCTGTGCCTCATGGGAACAGTCCAGTCCGAACTACCAAGCCATGTCTTTCCCAGACCGGAATCAAGCATCCAAGGACCGGTTCCTGGCTGTCAGCCTTCATCAGCCTGGATAGCTTGACTACAGTGGTGTGGAGAGTCTGGGACGCACGTCTGAGCATACCCAGCCCACTCGGGGTGAAAATTGCAAAAAACACAGTTGATGGACAGAATGTAGAACAATGTCATACATTCACCCCAGTACAAGGATCTGGGCCTAAATCCTTCGTTTTTTTGCACTTCACACCACCCTGGGTTAGACACTGGCTTTTTGCAAATCAGCTCTGACCCTGTGCCTCATGGGAACAGTCCAGTCCGAACTACCAAGCCATGTCTTTTCCAGACCGGAATCAAGCATCCAAGGACCGGTTTCTGGCTATCAGCCTTCATCAGCCTGGATAGCTTGACTCTAGTGGTGTGGAGACCCTGGGACTCACGGCTGAGCATACCCAGCCCACTCGGGGTGAAAATTGCAAAAAACACAGTTGATGGACAGCATGTAGAACAATGTCATACATTCACCCCAGTACAAGGATCTGGGCCTAAATCCATTGTTTTATTGCACTCCACACCACCCTGGGATAGACACTGGCTATATGCAAATCAGCTCTGACCCTGTGCCTCATGGGAACAGTCCAGTCCGAACTACCAAACCATGTCTTTCCCAGACCGGAATCATGCATCCAAGGACCGGTTTCTGGCTATCAGCCTTCATCAGCCTGGATAGCTTGACTCCAGTGGTGTTGAGAGCCTGGGACTCACGTCTGAGCATACCCAGCCCACTCGGGGTGAAAATTGCAAAAAACACAGTTGATGGACAGAATGTAGAACAATGTCATACATTCACCCCAGTACAAGGATATGGGCCTAAATCCATCGTTTTTTTGCACTCCACACCACCCTGGGTTAGACACAGGCTATATGCAAATCAGCTCTGACCCTGTGCCTCATGGGAACAGTCCAGTCCGAACTACCAAGCCATGTCTTTCCCAGACTGGAATCAAGCATCCAAGGACCGTTTTCTGGCTATCTGCCTTCATCAGCCTGGATAGCTTGACTCCAGTGGTGTAGAGAGCCTGGGACTCACGTCTGAGCATACCCAGCCCACAAGGGTGAAAATTGCAAAAAACACAGTTGATGGACAGAATGTAGAACAATGTCATACATTGACCCCAATACAAGGATCTGGGCCTAAATTCATCGTTTTTTTGCACTCCACACCACCCTGGGTTAGACACAGGCTATATGCAAATCAGCTCTGACCCTGTGCCTCATGGGAACAGTCCAGTCCGAACTACCAAGCCATGTCTTTCCCAGACCGGAATCAAGCATCCAAGGACCAGTTTCTGGCTAACAGCCTTCATCAGTCTGGATAGCTTGACTCCAGTGGTGTGGAGAGCCTGGGACTCATGTCTGAGCATACCCAGCCCACTCGGGGTGAAAATTGCAAAAAACACAGTTGATGGACAGAATGTAGAACAATGTAATACATTCACCCCAGTACAAGGATCTGGGCCTAAATTCATTGTTTTTTTGCACTCCACACCACCCTGGGTTATACACTGGCTATATGCAAACCAGCTCTGACCCTGTGCCTCATGGGAACAGTCCAGTCCGAACTACCAAGCCATGTCTTTCCCAGACCGGAATCAAGCATCCAAGGACGGGTCTCTGGCTATCAGCCTTCATCAGCTTGGATAGCTTGACTCCAGTGGTGTGGAGAGCCTGGGATTCACGCCTGAGCATACCCAGCCCACTCAGGGTGAAAATTGCAAAAAACACAGTTGATGGACAGAATGTAGAACAATGTCATACATTCACCCCAGTACAAGGATCTGGGCCTAAATCCATCGTTTTTTTGCACTCCACACCACCCTGGGTTAGACATTGGCTATATGCAAATCAGCTCTGACCCTGTGCCTCATGGGAACAGTCCAGTCCGAACTACCAAGCCATGTCTTTCCCAGACCGGAATCAAGCATCCAAGGGCCGGTTCCTGGCTGTCAGCCTTCATCAGCCTGGATAGCTTGACGACAGTGGTGTGGAGAGTCTGGGACGCACGTCTGAGCATACCCAGCCCACTCGGGGTGAAAATTGCAAAAAACACAGTTGATGGACAGAATGTAGAACAATGTCATACATTCACCCCAGTACAAGGATCTGGGCCTAAATCCTTCGTTTTTTTGCACTCCACACCACCCTGGGTTAGACACTGGCTTTTTGCAAATCAGCTCTGACCCTGTGCCTCTTGGGAACAGTCCAGTCCATACTACCAAGCCATGTCTTTCCCAGACCGGAATCAAGCATCCAAGGACCGGTTTCTGGCTATCAGCCTTCATCAGCCTGGATAGCTTGACTTTAGTGGTGTGGAGACCCTGGGACTCACGTCTGAGCATACCCAGCCCACTCTGGTGAAAATTGCAAAAAACACAGTTGATGGACAGCATATAGAACAATGTCATACATTCACCCCAGTACAAGGATCTGGGCCTAAATCCATCGTTTTTTTGCACACCACACCACCCTGGGATAGACACTGGCTATATGCAAATCAACTCTGACCCTGTGCCTCATGGGAACAGTCCAGTCCGAACTACCAAACCATGTCTTTCCCAGACCGGAATCATGCATCCAAGGACCGGTTTCTGGCTATCAGCCTTCATCAGCCTGGATAGCTTGACTCCAGTAGTGTTGAGAGCCTGGGACTCACGTCTGAGCATACCCAGCCCACTCGGGGTGAAAATTGCAAAAAACACAGTTGATGGACAGAATGTAGAACAATGTCATACATTCACCCCAGTACAAGGATCTGGGCCTAAATCCATCGTTGTTGTGCACTCCACACCACCATAGGTTAGACACTGGCTATATGCAAATCAGCTCTGACCCTGTGCCTCATGGGAACAGTCCAGTCCGAACTACCAAGCCATGTCTTTCCCAGTCCGGAATCAAGCATCCAAGGACCGGTTTCTGGCTATCAGCCTTCATCAGCCTGGATAGCTTGACTCCAGTGGTGTGGAGAGCCTGGGTCTCACGTCTGAGCATAACCAGCCCACTCGTGGTGAAAATTGCAAAAAACACAGTTGATGGACAGAATGTAGAACAATGTCATACATTCACCCCAGTACAAGGATCTGGGCCTAAATGCATTGTTTTTTTGCACTCCACACCACCATGGGTTAGACACTGGCTATATGCTAATCAGCTCTGACCCTGAGCCTCATGGGAACAGTCCAGTCCGAACTACCAAGCCATGTCATTCCCAGACCGGAATCAAGCATCCAAGGACCGGTTTCTGGCTATCAGCCTTCATCAGCCTGGATAGCTTGACTCCAGTGGTGTGGAGAGCCTGGGACTCACGTCTGAGCATACCCAGCCCACTCGGGGTGAAAATTGCAAAAAACACAGTTGATGGACAGAATGTAGAACAATGTCATACATTCACCCCAGTACAAGGATCTGGGCCTAAATCCATCGTTTTTGTGCACTCCACACCACCATAGGTTAGACACTGGCTATATGCAAATCAGCTCTGACCCTGTGCCTCATGGGAACAGTCCAGTCCGAACTACCAAGCCATGTCTTTCTTTCCCAGTCCGGAATCAAGCATCCAAGGACCGGTTTCTGGCTATCAGCCTTCATCAGCCTGGATAGCTTGACTCCAGTGGTGTGGAGAGCCTGGGACTCACGTCTGAGCATACCCAGCCCACTCGGGGTGAAAATTGCAAAAAACACAGTTTATGGACAGAATGTAGAACAATGTCATACATTCACCCCAGTACAAGGATCTGGGCCTAAATGCATTGCTTTTTTGCACTCCACACCACCATGGGTTAGACACTGGCTATATGCTAATCAGCTCTGACCCTGTGCCTCATGGGAACAGTCCAGTCCGAACTACCAAGCCATGTCATTCCCAGACCGGAATCAAGCATCCAAGGACCGGTTTCTGGCTATCAGCCTTCATCAGCCTGGATAGCTTGACTCCAGTGGTGTGGAGAGCCTGGGACTCACGTCTGAGCATACCCAGCCCACTCGGGGTGAAAATTGCAAAAAACACAGTTGATGGACAGAATGTAGAACAATGTCATACATTCACCCCAGTACAAGGAATTGGGCCTAAATCCATTGTTTTTTTGCACTCCACACCACCCTGGGTTAGACACTGGCTATATGCAAATCAGCTCTGACCCTGTGCCTCATGGGAACAGTCCAGTCCGAACTACCAAGCCATGTCTTTCCCAGACCGGAATCAAGCATCCAAGGACCGGTTTCCTGCTATCAGCTTTCATCAGCCCGGATAGCTTGACTCCAGTGGTGTGGAGAGCCTGGGACTCACGTCTGAGCATACCCAGCCCACTCGGGGTGAAAATTGCAAAAAGCACAGTTGACGGACAGAATGTAGAACAATGTCGTACATTCACCCCAGTACAAGGATCTGGGCCTAAATCTATCGTTTTTTTGCACTCCACACCACTCTGGGTTAGACACTGGCTATATGCAAATCAGCTCTGACCCTGTGCCTCATGGGAGCAGTCCAGTCCGAACTACCAAGCCATGTCTTTCCCAGACCGGAATCAAGCATCCAAGGACCGGTTTCTGGCTATCAGCCTTCATCAGCCTGGATAGCTTGACTCCAGTGGTGTGGAGAGCCTGGGACTCACGTCTGAGCATACCCAGCCCACTCAGGGTGAAAATTGCAAAAAACACAGTTGATGGACAGAATTTAGAACAATGTCATACATTCACCCCAGTACAAGGATCTGGGCCTAAATCCATCGTTTCTTTGCACTCCACACCACCCTGGGTTAGACACAGGCTATATGCAAATCAGCTCTGACCCTGTGCCTCATGGGAACAGTCCAGTCCGAACTACCAAGCCAAGTCTTTCCCAGACCGTAATCAAGCATCCAAGGACCGGTTTCTGGCTATCAGCCTTCATCAGCCTGGATAGCTTGACACCAGTGGTGTGGAGAGCCTGGGACTCACATCTGAGCATACCCAGCCCACTCGGGGTGAAAATTGCAAAAAACACAGTTGATGGACAGAATGTAGAACAATGTCATACATTCACCCCAGTACAAGGATCTGGGCCTAAATCCATAGTTGTTTTGCACTTCACACCACCCTGGGTTATACACCGGCTATATGCAAATCAGCTCTGACCCTGTGCCTCATGAGAACAGTCCAGTCCGAACTACCAAGCCATGTCTTTCCCAGACCGGAATCAAGCATCCAAGGACCAGTCTCTGGCTATCAGCCTTCATCAGCCTGGATAGCTTGACTCCAGTGGTGTGGAGAGCCTGGGATTCACGTCTGAGCATACCCAGCCCACTCGGGGTGAAAATTTCAAAAAACACAGTTGATGGACAGAATGTAGAACAATGTCATACATTCACCCCAGTACAAGGATCTGGGCCTAAATCCATCGTTTTCTTGCACTCCACACCACCCTGGGTTAGACACTGGCTATATGCAAATCAGCTCTGACCCTGTGCCTCATGGGAACAGTCCAGTCCGAACTACCAAGCCATGTCTTTCCCAGACCGGAATCAAGCATCCAAGGACCGGTTCCCGGCTGTCAGCCTTCATCAGCCTGGATAGCTTGACTACAGTGGTGTGGAGAGTCTGGGACGCACGTCTGAGCATACCCAGCCCACTCGGGGTGAAAATTGCAAAAAACACAGTTGATGGACAGAATGTAGAACAATGTCATACATTCACCCCAGTACAAGGATCTGGGCCTAAATCCTTCGTGTTTTTGCACTTCACACCACCCTGGGTTAGACACTGGCTTTTTGCAAATCAGCTCTGACCCTGTGCCTCATGGGAACAGTCCAGTCCGAACTACCAAGCCATGTCTTTCCCAGACCGGAATCAAGCATCCAAGGACCGGTTTCTGGCTATCAGCCTTCATCAGCCTGGATAGCTTGACTCTAGTGGTGTGGAGACCCTGGGACTCACGTCTGAGCATACCCAGCCCACTCGGGGTGAAAATTGCAAAAAACACAGTTGATGGACAGCATGTAGAACAATGTCATACATTCACCCCAGTACAAGGATCTGGGCCTAAATCCATCGTTTTTTGGCACTCCACACCACCCTGGGATAGACACTGGCTATATGCAAATCAGCTCTGACCCCGTGCCTCATGGGAACAGTCCAGTCCGAACTACCAAACCATGTCTTTCCCAGACCGGAATCAAGCATCCAAGGACCGGTTTCTGGCTATCAGCCTTCATCAGCCTGGATAGCTTGACTCCAGTGGTGTGGAGAGCCTGGGACTCACGTCTGAGCATACCCAGCCCACTCGGGGTGAAAATTGCAAAAAACACAGTTGATGGACAGAAAGTAGAACAATGTCATACATTCACCCCAGTACAAGGATCTGGGCCTAAATCCATCATTTTTTTGCAGTCCACACCACCATGGGTTAGACACTGGCTATATGCAAATCAGCTCTGACCCTGTGCCTCACGGGAATAGTCCAGTCCGAACTACCAAGCCATGTCTTTTTCCCAGACCGGAATCAAGCATCCAAGGACCGGTTTCTGGCTATCAGCCTTCATCAGCCTGGATAGCTTGACTCCAGTGGTGTGGAGAGCCTGGGACTCACGTCTGAGCATAACCAGCCCACTTGCGGTGAAAATTGCCAAAAACACAGTTGATGGACAGAATGTACAACAATGTCATACATTCACCCCAGTACAAGGATCTGGGCCTAAATCCATCGTTTTTTTGCACTCCACACCACCCTGGGTTAGACACTGGCTATATGCAAATCAGCTCTGACCCTGTGCCTCATGGGAACAGTCCAGTCCGAACTACCATGCCATGTCTTTCGCAGACCGGAATCAAGCATCCAAGGACCGGTTTCTGGCTATCAGCCTTCATCAGCCTGGATAGCTTGACTCCAGTGGTGTGGAGAGCCTGGGACTCACGTCTGAGCATACCCAGCCCACTCGGGGTGAAAAGTGCAAAAAACACAGTTGATGGACAGAATGTAGAACAATGTCATACATTCACCCCAGTACAAGGATCTGGGCCTAAATCCATCGTTTTTTTGCACTCCACACCACCCTGGGTTAGACACTGGCTATATGCAAATCAGCTCTGACCCTGTGCCTCATGGGAACAGTCCAGTCCGAACTACCAAGCCTGGACCTGTGTACAGGATGAGGAGGGACCTCTTGACCGTTCCGTCGGTCTCCCGAGTGCCTTTGAAGTAGAGGTTAAGCCTCCCGAGCCAGGCCTTCCACCTCGGCGCCGCCGTCGCGCAGTTAGATGATTCGCTGAACGGGGGAAGGGGCGCTACGCCTGTGTGCGCGTGGCTGGGCGGTTGGGGGGCCAGCGTCGCAGCTTGATTCTGGGCTCCTCCTGCAGGGCCTGGTGGCTGTGGCGCAACCGCTGCGCCCTGGTTCTGGCCATCGCCTGACTGGCCTGACCCCGTCACAAGGTTCGACATGTCTCAGCCCTCCCTGGTGCTGTTCCGAGGTTCACCCGAGTACTGGGTGGGCTATGAATGGCCTCCTACCTCCCACATGGCCATTGGCGCGCTATTCTCGACGCCGCCGTGCACCAACACAGTCTACCTCTGGGCTGCAGATGAAGCGGGGCAGCTCTGGCCACTCTTCTACACCGCGCCGCGGTGTATGTGGGCTACAGTGCTTGACGGCAGGGAGAGTCAGGGTAGCTGCTGACTGTGTATCACTTTCACTCGCCCCTCTTATGCTGCCACGATGACCAGGGAGGTTCCTTATGCTCGGTACCTCTGTCCAGCCTCTTGGGTTTGCCAGTGCTTGTTTCTCTGCTGGGTGACTGGGCCTTTTTCCTCTTCTGCAGGGCTTTTCCGCTCCTCGCGCTTGCCGGAGGGTGGTTTGGGCCTCTCCCCTGTCTTCGCGGGGCCTGTCCTGCACGTCTCTCTACTGCGCCCCTCCCCCTCAGGGTTTCAGGCATGCGTTGCTCGCACGGAAAGTTCTACGCGCCACAGGAGGCGCACTCAGGTCCGGGCAGGCCGCGGGGTGTTGCGCAGGTGGGGGGGGCAGCAGGATGACGACTCAACCACGATATCACGCTCGGCGAGTCCCGCCTGCCGAAAGTGCTCCCAGGGAGGAGACGCGTGGGCGGGCCTCAAGCCAGAGCGCGTGCCGGGGATTCAGTGCAGCCAGACGCTGGAGCAATGCGGTTGGGCTCCGCGGCTTCCTTCACCAGGCACCGACAGCGCGCCGTCGCTCCGGGGGCAGGAGAAAGAAAGAAAGAAAGAAAGAAAGAAAGAAAGAAAGAAAGAAAAAAGGAAAAAAAGAAAGAAAGAAAGAAAGAAGGAAAAAAAGATCTAAACAGAGCAAGAGCGCACAGATAAGATTTAGTGTACTGGCTAAAAAGCCCGGTTTTAAGGGCTTTTTGGAAGGGGAGCAGTCCTGTCTTTTTCTTGAGCTCTAATGGTGTAGAAATCCACAGCTTGGCTGTGCAAGCGATGAAGCTCCTACCTCCTCAATTCGATCTTTTACCTTTAGGTAACACTAAGCTAAAGGCGGAAGAGGAGCGAAGATATCTTTTAGGAGTGTACCATTATAAGCGCTGGTTGAGATAATCAGGTCCAGAATTGTGCAAGGCTTTAAATGCAGTACAAAGTGCCTTACCTTCTATGTGTTTCCTGATGGGGAGCCAATAAAGCAGAGGAAGGGTGTGAGAAACTGACTGATATTTGTGAATGCCCAAAAGTAGCAGAGCAGCATATTTCTGTAGAATGTATAATCTCTGCATGAATCTTTTCCGTAGGTTGGTGAAGAGTCCATTGCAATAACGAATTTTAGAAATAATTAAAGTAGAAACCATAGTTATCTGCAGGTTTCATGGTATGAAAGGAAGGACTTTCCTAAGGGTCTTCAACCTGAAAAAAAACAGAAGAAGTGATAGAGTTAATATGGCCCTCAAAAGAGAGATTGGGGTTAAAACAGACCCCCAGATTCTTAACTTTGGTAAGTAATAACAACATTACCCTCTTCACGCACTCCATTTTTTGGCAAGATTGAGGCGATCCAAGGTCTTACGCACAATATAATTTTCCAGACCTGGCCTCATAGATTTTGACTGCAAATTGGAATCAGTAAACATGAGAATGCCGCACACCATTTCTTGCTGTGCTTAAACGCAGTCCTGTACCTCATGAGTTCATTCTTTTCCTCTGCAATTAGTCTGCTAATCCACATGCTCTTTGTACTTATGTTTCCACATTATTATTTATTTTTAGATAATTATCATTGTACGTGTATTCAATATAATCTGGAGAACCCGCTGCAAAGAGCAATTTGTGTTATGCTTTTGGAATTTAGAGTATAGTAGGTAATTGAGAGCAATTATTTGATATATTCAACTCCTGTACCCCTGCACTTTGGTGTTACCTCTAGTATTTACTTTTGAAGGATTTCATCTTGCAAATAAATCTTTAAAATATTTTCAAATGAATGCCAAAAGAGTAGTTCAGTAAGAACACCCTGCATAAAATTATATTTATGCGCACATTACTCATCGCTTTAGGAAACATGTCAAAGTAATTGATTTGACCTATCCATAGAGACGCCATTCAGAACATCATTTAATTAAATCATGAAACTCCACACTGAACTAGGGCATATGTTTTTTGAGAAACCACAGCAATTCTTTGAAGGTCCATCTGCAAGGCAGAAAAGTATTTGCTTTTGAGGTCAAGCTAGACAGTGCATGTGCTGTTTCTTCAAGACCTTTGGTTATCATTCTGTGGGCTTCAAGTCCACCCCCTTTTTGCCACTGCTTTTCATTTGCCTATGTCAGTTACTCTAAAAGAAATCCCTGCTTGCTAGTGGTCAGTCCTGCCTCTTTATCCTTCCTTTCTCTCTTCTGTTACTTCCACAGAGCAGGGACAAAGTATTGTCTCATTCCGCCTTGATTCTTTTCTGTTCTCTGGGGGGGCTATTTTTTTCTTGTTTTCCTGCTCTGTTATTGCTTGTCTTTGTTTAGCTTCAGCGCCCTGGCTGCTTACATTTAAATATAACATTCTTCCTCCCACCCCTCTTAACGCCAATGTTGTTTACTGCTGCCTCTCCTGCAATGCCTACAGCTCCATTGCTTGTTGTTCTATGTGCACAATTTGTTTGTAGCTCCTGTCAAAAGTGCTTAGTTTGTATTGTGAATGTTGTGTGCAGCTGAAAATGGTTATGTGGCTTTCTAATTTATGTAATTATGGCTGAAACTTATGTAATTAATTTATTTACAACACAATGTAATTATTTATGTTTCAAACAAACTGTTTGGGTCACTGTTTTGAATCTGTAACACGCTGCAAAATTGCACTAATGTCCAGGGTTATCTGTCTGTTTTTCTGTTTGTTTTTGTTAAAGTTACGCTTGAGCATATTAGTATTTTTATTTAAATCTGTTTTATTGTTTCATAAAAACTGTGCACCATCCAACAAGACATACATGCTAATATCAACCATATGGACTAATAACAGTCTGGCAGATCCAAGAAATACATTTCCGTTGTGGTGTGAAAGTACATGGGGTATGGCCCAGTGCCATGTATTTGTGTATTTGAGATACAAAACAAGGTATTGTGTCTGTTATGCGAAGATAATCCATACAGATATATTTTCCGCCAGTGTCCATAGAAACGTATTAACTGAAGAAAACAGGGGAAATAGGGGACAAGGCGGGGAGAGGAGGCCCTGGGGTGCATTATTTAAGACAAGGCCATAACTAGCTGGAGCCAAGGGTGCATAGGTAGAGACAAGAGAGATGTGACTAGTGCGATGAGGGGGGATGCCAATTAAAGGATCTCTCATCAGAAGCCATGTGCAAGGTTTCACTTTGGGGCACCTCTCCTCATGGTAGCAGGGCATCATCGAAGAGCTGCAGGGCTCGAAAGTGTGGGGGTGAGAGCAGTATTGCTCTCATTTAGATAAATGTTGTATTAGAGGTTGCCATACTGATGTGAAGTGGGTGTCGGTATGTGTGCTATGACTAGTAAGGAGTTCCATTGCCATGATGTGCCACAGGCGAGTGAGCCACACCAGTGCCTTTTAAGGCTTTTTTCAATACAGAGCGATAATCTGTTTGGCTGCCCCCTAATGTTTAAAATTAGGTGCCAGTCAGAATGTGTCATGCCTTTGAGAATCTGGGGTCGAATCCCTAGGATGATGGCCTGGGGTGTGTTTGGGATGAGGACACCAACCGAATCTTTAATGTGGCTCAACACCTCTTCCCTTAAAAGTGCCAACATGGGGCAAGACCACCAGATATGAATATAGGAGCCTATGTCCGATCCTCAGTGCCAGCACATGGGCCAAGAGGAAGGGAACATCTTGTGGATTTTTGCTGGTGTCTAGTATTAGCAGGCTATCACCTTGTAAGCCGTTTCTTGTTGAGCAATGCTTCTGTAGGTCCTCAGTATAGCCCGCCACAGCTGCTCCCAGTGCTCTGGGGGATATCTTCAGAGGCATCAGAGATCCATTGCCACTGATAAGGGTGTAGGGATAGAGAGTTAGAGTGTTGCAAGACTTGGTATGTACGTGAAATCAGCCCGTGAGCCGTCAAAGGCTCATACCATTGTCTCAAAGGAGTTGAGCTTGTGTGTGGCCCTCTGTATGCCATTGGGCATGTGAAGCCAGTGTCGGAGCTGATAGTACTGAATCCTCGCTGTGGCAGGGAGGTGGAAATAATGCCTGCATTAGTCAAAGGATTTTAAAGTGTTCCCCTTGAATAGGTCGTCAATTGTTGCGGCACTCCCCTGCCACCCAAGCTGAAAAGGAGTTGGGCAAGGCTGGAGGGTAGCCAGGGGTCGGGTCAGTGGAGTGTTGGGGCAGGGGAAGGAGGAGAGGTCCCAACTTTCAGCCAATCAATTCCATATATCCAAGACAGTTCTCGTGGGAGTAGTGATGTAAGCACTACATGTCCGTGAGTGCCGTGGCAACCAGGCTAGATCCCACAGGGGTATGCATGCTACCACTCTATCCATGTGGAACTAGTGTTTCTCTCTCTCTCGGACCACCCACTCCGAGATGTAGCACAAGTGCACTGCCCAATAGTACATAAGAAAATTAGGACAGGCAAGTCCCCCCTTGTCTTTTAGCAGCAATAACATTTTATTCGAGAATCGTGGTTTGCCCTTGCCCCAGATAAAGAAGTTTACTTCCCTCTGGAGGTTAATGATATCTGCCTGGGGAATTGGCATGGGGTGTGTTTGGAAGAGGTAGAGCACCTTAGGCAGATTAGACATTTTCACTGCGTTGAGTCGGCCTAGCCATTTCCTAGCGTCTTAGATCCTCCCGAACCGAGAACCAGCATTCCAGCCAATTGGCATGAGACCAAGAGGATAGCGAAGCAGTCACATTGAGGCCCAAATATTGAATTGAGTTAGCCGCCCATTGAAACGGGGTACGGGAGGATAACTTTAGGACCTCTTGTGTGCGACTTTGCAATATTGATTTTAAGGCCTGATACACGTTTGAACCCATAATGAAGGGAGATCATCGCCAGTAGGGAGTCTTTGGGCCTGGTCAGAGTGAGCATTAGGTCATCTTAAAAAAACCTACTTTGTGATCTTCCTCTCCAGAGAGAATGCCATGAATAGTGGGAGATCGACAGATGGCTATTGCAAGGAGTTCTACTACAAGGGCAAAAAGTAAAGTGGATAGCGGGCAGCCCTGCCAGGTACCTATGTGAATTTGTATTGACCCTAATTGCACCGTAGGAGAAATGTAGGAGGCCATACTTTGGAAGATCATGGCCGGCACAAGTTCTATCTTCTGTAATGCCACTCTTAGAAAGGCCCAATCTACCTTATCAAATGCTTTCTCAGCGCCAAGAGAGAGAAGACATGCTGGGATGTTTCGCCGCGAAACCTTTTCCAACAGGTGGGCTAAGCGTCAGATATTGTCTGCCCCTTGGCTATGACGTATGAATCCCATTTGGCCAGGCTCTATCAAGCTAGGGAGATATGGCTCTACTCGTTTTGCTAGGAGTTTGGTATATAGTTTGCTATCTATATTGAGGAGAGAGATGGGTCAATAGGATGCTCATGATGTTGGGTGCTTTCCCGTCTTGGGTATGATAGCTATCTCAGCACTAGTCATCGTAAGGGTCAAGTTTGTGCTGTCAGTAAAGGAGTTACAAAGCTTGAGGAGAAAGTCTTGTATTTGGAGGAGAAACAAGCGGTAAAAGTAACTGTAAGCCTGTCAGTGCCCGGAGTCTTACCCACTGGCAGGCTCCCCAAGGGCTTTTGGAGTTCATCTAGTGTGAATGGGCCCTCAAGGTGGTCCGTGTGAGAGGGGTCGAGGGGTTGCCATGTGCGAGAGGCGAGAAAGGGCCCGATCTCCTCCTGGGACGTTTCACCCTGTCCATATAGGGCCGTGAAAAATGCATGAAGCGCCCGCTATCATATTAGTATTTTTAAGCATAGCATTTTTAATGCCCAGAGATATCGGTCCACTGTATTGCAATGTTTGTATCTTTTAGCATTCTTCTTGTGCGTTTTAGTAATGAACAGTAATGAACACCAGCATCACCTCATTTTTTGTGCATTACCTTTACCACTCTGTCTTCCCTTTTTTCACTACTCTTTTATCATTCTCTCTCTTTTTCAGACACGCGCTAGCTCTCTACCCTCCCCATTCTCAAGTTTTCTCCTAAGAGCTCTGCTCCTGTTTGCACTTCAGCTTCTTTAAGGGACAGCTCACATAAACAGGAAATGATTGACTTTGCTCTATAGGACGATTTAGGGCTAAAAACATAAAGGTTCTTTAAACTCTTAAAAGAGTCTGACTGGTGCAGACTGGGGTACCTACATCCTCAACAGGAGCCTTTTACTCGCTTAGCTACCATATTAATTATTATCACTCATCCAAGTTTGCATCCAGTTCTGACACTTTTAGTTGCATGGCGTTATATGTAATTTATTGTTTTTCGGCACATGTTCCTTCATTTTTTAAATGGATTTTTTGGACATTGTTTAGCATTTGGTACATAATGGATATGGTTCTCAGTCTGCTATATTGTAATATGTGTATTTGTTAATGTTGAAGTTATGCGTTTCAGTGATATATTCTTATATGTATTTATATGTGGTTAAAAGAGCACAGCTGGTATCGGGAAAGTTGTGTTCTTTTTAATTGTATTTATTTATTTACGACTGAAAGCGTATTGATTTCTGGGACGGACCGCGTTGGTATATTTTTTTAGATATATACGTATACATTTGCTCTATTGTAATATTTTTGTTGCATTTGTGTGTGTATGATGTTTTGCAGTTTTCCTTTAGTGGAACGTAGTTGTCTCCTTTTAAACTAACAGCAAGTATTTAGCTGATTTCTGCCACTGTAGATGTGAACGGACTACAAAGTATTCAACTGACTTCACCACTGTACCCTTGTTCATTTGGTTAGTTTGTGTTGGTCGGTGCTTAAAAAGTTTCTTTTGGTGGCTTAAAAAGGTCACTTTTGACCTTTTTTATTTTTTAATATATTAAGGATGTGACCACGGGCCTACAATGCCGGAAGAATGTTGAAATGTTTTGTCCTTATGGTGTGAAAGGAGATAGCTAGGCTATAAAAGAGCACATTAGCACAACAGTTTAGCTCGCTGTCGGTGCTAATACTGGCATATGCAGGGGCGGCTGGTGACATTTGAAAGTGGTGAGGCGTAAAATGATTGGCATACTGCACCGTTGCGTGTGAGCGCAGTGAGCGCGCCCAAACCACCATAAGGCAGGTTCTCCCCCGGAGACAATTTTGAAAAAAGAGAAGAAAAATCGTGCATTTTCAAGCAAATTTGAGAAAACAGGAAGGTAAATAAAGCAATTGTGAAAGTGCAGTTATTACATTAATAGATGTCATAACATAGGTGGCTGCTTATTCATTATAACCACAGAGCTTCATACATTCCGTCCTATTACGCTGCTGAATTCAGACTATAAGACTTTCATGAAAATCTCAGCTCTAAGAGTAGCAGAAGTTGCACAGCAGTTGAGAAACAGCCTTTACAAAGCATTGGGAACCACGCATTACCTTTACCACGTTTCCATTACAACGCATGTGACTTTACCACGCATGTCTTTCCACACAGTTTATAGTGTTTAGGTGCTACAGAATGTACTTAATATGCCATTTGATCAGTAAAATCTGTTTAGTCCCCAAGTAGAACAAACACTAGAAAACTTCAAAACACAAACTAGATTAAAACACAAACTAGAAGCACTTCACACTAAAACAAAACCCCAAATGCCTGTTTGCATTTCATATATAATTACTCATAATTTCTCAGATTTTTCAGAATGTTTGCATAATTACACAAAAGCAAATTACACCCATCTCACACACCCCTAGTTATAAGAGCATCCATCCTCTTCTTGTGCCTCTCTTCTGCAACACCTCGTCCGGGTACAGTTATTCAGAATAGAACGGCCTGCTTTGAAATCAATTGTAATTTAATTATTCAGGGTGATGATTATTTTTTATAAAGTTCACCCACTATACCATTAAGGCAGGATATTCTGTTTTCGGAGAGTTCATCTCGTTATATCTGACCTACACATTTCGTTATCTAAGTTCTCTAAGGCTTAAGTTGATAAATAGTTTTTATATGTGGCCAAAATTAGAATTTTTCAAACCCCCACTCTGTTAGCGCCATAAGGCAAATCATTTATTTAAAAATGATTATCTCCTGCTACGCTCTCTATAACTCTCACGCTTTGATTTTGCTTCATTGTTCTTGTTCCCTCTCTCATTCTTTCTGTTTCATTATTGAAAACCTCTATCGTCATTAACAGTAAGGCATATTATATATATACAATTTTTTGTGTTGGTTCAATTTGGTGGGATATATTGTAATGTAACGTGGATTTGTAGAGCTGGAAACTTCTCACTCGAAAGGGTATCCAGATATATTTAAATTAGAACACAATACTCAAAACATGCTTCCCTGGTAAGTATTATCAAAATACTTTTATAATGTGCAATCCCTTTCTATACTCAGACTTGTTTTTCCTGGAACACAATCATCCCACCCATCATTACTGAGTGGATGGCCTCCAATACACCTGGTAAGACAGATCTGTGGTTCAATGCACATGTAGACATTTGACAACATTCTCCATTTCCCATGCTCCAATTTTGGTGTGGCTCAATCACTGACTCATCCCAGTGCCAAATAAAACAAAACAAGTACCATTGGGTTAGGCAATACTATCACCAGTTATTTACATTACTATGAAACAGCGTTGTTGCATGGCCAGCTCTGCAGGGTTTAAAAAACAACGTGTTGTACTTTTTTAAGCTTGGAAATGCAAGAAAGAGCTCTCCGATTTTCAAACACTCAAATCACGGGCCTGACACACACCCCCTCACCTGGTGCCCTGCATGTTTCTGGTTCCCATTATAAAAGCTGAATGTTTTGTGAAACAAGAACCTGACTGATTTCTGAACTCGACGAAATTTCCCTCATATCGCACCATCAGTTATTTATTAGCACACAGTCACAACATTGCGCTTCCAACCATGTGGAAAATAATGTCGCAACTGGATTCTGGAACCTTCCTGCCCAGCCTGCGTTTCACTGCAACGATGTCTGTCGTGTCGCACAGTTCATCGGCCTCGGCTCACTGAAATAGACCCAAAGATATGTATATACCAAAAAGACTGCCTCACCCTAGTTCAGTGGTTCCCAAACGTTTTTGACCCGCGGCTCCCTTGACCCATTGGCCATTGCCCGTGGCTCCCCACAGTTACTTTTTTTGGAGGGCAGGGAGTGTAAGTCCGACCTCGGGAGTACTTGCATTTTTCTCCCTGAAAATAATTGGGATGAAGCTGATGAATGTTTTATAATCATATACGCAGGGTGTTTTGTATTACTAAGGCAGCGCCTGTAATAAAATATTCATAGTTACACTTCTCTGCCCATGCCTTTTTTAGTGTACCCTCTCAAACGTTGTTATCCCACTTACAGTGCTAGATAGCTCCCCTATGCATGTAGGCCCAATTGCCAAAGTGTTTCTACGCTTGAAGAATATTTCCATGCACTTCCATTTCGACCCATGTCATATGTGCCAAGACACCTGTCTCAGCAGGGTGACTCACAATTTTTTAAACCACATACTGCTTTATTTTTGCTATCTCTGCTATATGTGGTGAGGCTCACTGGTTAGAGGCGGCAGACCCATAAGCAGAGAACGGCCCGGGACCAGGGTTCAATTCCCGACGCGGCAGGGTTGTGGACCAGGGTCAGCGGACTCGACAATTCTCGCCTCGGTGCCTACTCTAACCAGGCATCACACTCGGCAACTCTGGGCATTAAGCTTGCCTCATCTCTACAAGGGCCTCCCACAGACGCCGGGGATGCCTGGTTTCACCTTGGAGATACCCAGAAGGGACCATCTCACAGGGAAAGCCAGTACGGGTTCCCCAGCGGTCTCCAGCGCCGGGACGCTTACAGGCAGCTGTGCGCTTTACAAGTCCAACACATTTACATCTCCACCCTAAAATTGTCTTTAAATCAATGCAAGTAAAATACATTCCTCTTATTTTTTTTAAAAACGTCCCTCTTTCTTGCTTCAAATGTTGGCATTATGCCATATATGGCATTTTACTTTGTTCAAGGAGAGAGCCGGCCTTTCTGGAAGTATGTGTGCTGAAAGAAATGTGCACTGGAAGTACCTATGATTCAAGTACAAATGTCAATATTTACTAATACTCAGTATGTTTTATAGGAAGGACAACTGTACTTTCCTGATAACTTGCATTGGTGTAAAATGTAACTATTAACAAGTCTAACAAAAGAAATCAGGCATCTTCTGCCTACTTTGGGAGTGTTTGAATGAGGGGATTCAGTGAAATATGGAGGTCATCTCACTCGAGATGTCATCAATTAAGCACTACGTTTACAGCTTTAGGCATGTCACTTACAAATCATCAACATCATATGTTTAAGTCTAATTAGTTTAACAGAACCCAACAACCCCTTCAACGTTAAATGCATTAAAGTGCTTGGTGCGCGGCTCCCCTGGCTAGACTTGACGGCTCCCCAGGGAACCACGGTGCACAGTTTGGGAATCACTGCCCTAGTTAATAAGAACGTTGTGATTTCATATCGAGTTAAGATTAGGGCTCCAGTGATATTCTGAAGCATTTCATATTATCAATTGTTTAAAAAATCGGTATTGATTCGATATATTTTAAAATCCAAAAAAGACAATGAACACAGTAAAACTTATTGAAATGCAGCAAACAACTCAGATACTAAATTAGTATAAAAAAAAGTCAGAGAAGGAGTCAAGTGTTTGATACGACTGCCGGTCAATATATATTTTATTAGTACACGTTTTTTACACCATTGCAAAAATTGAGATGAAATCCCCCTCCTATTTATGGGAGGCATGGGTTTCATTCGAACGATGAATTAGGGGCCACAAGTTAACACAATATCTGCCAATATCCCGGTTCAGCTAATAACATCTGCATTGTGCTACTTTCCCGATGTACATGAGGGAGCAGTGTTACCGACACCGAGAGTTGGCGCGCCTGCGTCCATGCACTGCTATAGATGCAATATGTGCGAGGCTCGTCAGAAGGCTAATGCTTCCAGCTCTGATGCCGGGGAAAACAAAGCTATTGCTGCTGCCTCTGCTGTGTGGAAAGGAGAGACCTGGTTTACAAATAGGGTGCACGGCTGCGCATACAGGACTCACGCAGAGCAGGGTCACACTGAGTGGTGTTCTGCACATTTGATGATAATTACATAATAATTTATATAAAAATACACAATCCCTGCCTCAGGCCATCAAAGCTCAGGAAAAAAATAATTGCTGTGCAGCATTGACAACTTCTATAAATTAGAAAAGATCACTCACTCGATCTATCACTTTACCGCGACAGAGCCTCTACTATTACTGCAATTAACACGTTCGAGAGTAGAGTAGACTCTTACTTTTAATTTTTTTCACAATCGCAGAACCTCTCTCTAGTCCTGGTCTACACTGACTAACTAACTCCAAGTCCACCATCACGAGTCGACGAGCAGCAGGCACCAGCAAACTGTCCGGTGTGTCAGTTCCAGAGCAGAGGGAGCAGCCAGACAGACAGTGTGCGTCCCAAAATGGCCAATCACTGCATGGCTTCACATGAAGTCACATAGTGATTGGCCATTGAAAGTGCGGCTGCGGCAGTGTGCCACCACCCATGCACGGCACCCAATAATGGATTGCTGCGGGGTGGACCAACCAATCTGATTGGCTAGGGGGGCAGAGTTACCATCTGCCCTTTTCAACCCGAGGGGCTGCGGCCCTGGGGTGCTGTATGAAACAGCACCCCTTGGGTCCCTCTCTAAGGGGAAGAAGTAAGCGCATGTGCGGGCTGATTAAAGCCCAAAAATACACATGTGCACTACTGCTGCAGCTGAGTGTGGACTGTCACTCAAGCTGCAGCAGCCCAGCCCAGCCCCACGCCCTGGCGCACTCCGATATTGTGTCGGGCGTGAGGAACAGCAATGTCCTTAATACTGACTGGAGTGCTTGACGGTGCGTCCACGCCACGAGGCTTAGCGGGCCTACGCTCCTACGCCCCAATGGACGCACCGTGCCTGGGGGAGGGGTGGGGGGTGTTGTCCTCCGTGTCCTATGGCCTCTCCTCACTGAATGCACCTGATGTCATCTTCTCTCTGTAGTTCTGCGGGGTTGGGCCTGGGCTACGGTGCTTGGCTAAAGGTTTGGTTCTGTCTATTTTCTTTTGGGGCGTTTCTGTTCTGTTTTCAGCCCTTGCTACTCCGGGTCTGTAGGCTGTTGCCTTGTTTGGGTTTTTTGGTGCTCAGGGTCCTTTGGTACTGGGGTCAAGGGGGAGGTCTCTGCCGGCCTCTCTGCCCTTGGCTCTGCTCTGTATGGTCCTTCCCCGTGTGCGGGTTGGGATCTCTTGTCGTCCTGCCCTGCCAGGTTGCTCGGCTTGGGCCCTGGCTCCCCGGTTTTGGCGGCCTTGTTTGTGGCTGGCCTGGGGGTTCTGCCCTCCTCTGGGGTGTGCTGGGCCATGGCTTTGGTGTGCCTGTGCGTTCTGCTTGGCTTCCGCCCTTACTTTGTTGCCTCGGGGGCCTGTGCGGCGTGGGACTGTTGTTTCTGCCCAGTTCCGCCCCTTCTGAGCCTGTGTAGGTTCTGTTGGTGGTTGGCGGTCTTAGCTGGTCTGTCTGTGGTTTGGTTGGCTGGCTGCTCGATCCCTGTGGGAGCATTTCTTGTGTCTCCTGTCGAGCCCTGGGTTCCAGTTGGGGTGTCCTTCTGAGGGTGTTTTGTTTGGGGCAGCATTTTTCCTGTTGTGCCTCTTTGTTGTTTGGGTTGCTTGGGTCTTGACGGCCTTGGGGGTTTGTAACAAAAAGGGGGAACCAGAACGGACAATATTTAAAGGGGTCCAGTGTACGTGTCCGAAAGATTAGCCACAATGTAAAGTACAAAGTTCCCCAGACTGGGTAGAGAGGAGGTAGAGTATGTCGATATGTAGTGTGTATAGAGAGAAAGAAAGAAAAGCCAAAGAGGGGGGAATCCCCTTGTTGGGACTAAAACCCTCACACACCTAGCAAGCTAGATGTCATGCTTCATCATATGGGTTTGCTCCTCGCTGAACTGGCGCTGCAATGTTCAGCGGGCACCCTCAAGGGGGCTCTTTAACGGAGATCTTTAATCCCTGCCATATGGTGCATGCGGGTGTGCGGGGAAGAAAAGGGGTGTAGTCGTAGGAGGTGAGGTGAAGATAAAAAAGGTGGGTCAGTCCACAATAGAATTTATTGGAGTGGCTGGCGCCCTTAGTAAAAAGGTGGGAGGGGAGATAGTTGCTACTGGTTATGTTAGGCAAGATATCTACAACCCCCTGGTGTGGTCAACATGTTTCATGCCTACGCGGCATTTCATCAGGACCCAAAGTGGGACGTACTACACAGTGAAAAATAATATAAATGCAAAGGTTAAAAAATCTGTAGTCATACAACCTTATGCCAACAGGTCATAAAGGGGCAGGCAAGGAAATCCTGCTCAGTATGAGTGACCTGGAGGGATAAAACATAACAGAACATCGTGAACGTTAACTGTTATTCTGGCAATCTCACACGACACACATAGAAAAGACATACTCGTATTTACAAAGAGAAAGAGTCAACCAATTGGTTAGAACAGTGGTTGCATTGACATCAAGCTGTGTCTACTGGTGGGGCGCACAGTCACATGTCACGCACAAAGAAGATATAGAGTGAGTGGCTAAGGAACACTCAAATTCATAAGCAGGGGGGGCAATGTAAGAGATCTTACCCTAAGGGAGATCGTGAGATGCGGGGCATCTCACGATCTCCCTTAGGGTAAGATCTTCTTTGTGCGTGACATGTGACTGTGCGCCCCACCAGTAGACACAGCTTGATGTCAATGCAACCACTGTTCTAACCAATTGGTTGACTCTTTCTCTTTGTAAATACGAGTATGTCTTTTCTATGTGTGTCGTGTGAGATTGCCAGAATAACAGTTAACGTTCACGATGTTCTGTTATGTTTTATCCCTCCAGGTCACTCATACTGAGCAGGATTTCCTTGCCTGCCCCTTTATGACCTGTTGGCATAAGGTTGTATGACTACAGATTTTTTAACCTTTGCATTTATATTATTTTTCACTGTGTAGTACGTCCCACTTTGGGTCCTGATGAAATGCCGCGTAGGCATGAAACATGTTGACCACACCAGGGGGTTGTAGATATCTTGCCTAACATAACCAGTAGCAACTATCTCCCCTCCCACCTTTTTACTAAGGGCGCCAGCCACTCCAATAAATTCTATTGTGGACTGACCCACCTTTTTTATCTTCACCTCACCTCCTACGACTACACCCCTTTTCTTCCCCGCACACCCGCATGCACCATATGGCAGGGATTAAAGATCTCCGTTAAAGAGCCCCCTTGAGGGTGCCCGCTGAACATTGCAGCGCCAGTTCAGCGAGGAGCAAACCCATATGATGAAGCATGACATCTAGCTTGCTAGGTGTGTGAGGGTTTTAGTCCCAACAAGGGGATTCCCCCCTCTTTGGCTTTTCTTTCTTTCTCTCTATACACACTACATATCGACATACTCTACCTCCTCTCTACCCAGTCTGGGGAACTTTGTACTTTACATTGTGGCTGGCCTTGGGGGTTTGCCTTGCCCTCCCCTTCTGTTCTGTCCTTCCCTGTCCGGCCCCTGGTCGGGTTGGGTGCAGTATTTTCCACTTCTTGGCCTTTCCTTTGGTTGGGCTCTGTTGCTACCCTTGGTCCTGGTGGGCTGTTGTTCTGGTCTCTGGTTCTGGTCTCTGGCTCTTCCACTGTCCTTCCGGTTCAGTTGGGGCTGGGGTTTGGTTCCCTGGTCCTCCTGGTCAGTCTTTTGGCTGCTGGCTATCTTTGGGTGCTGTGCCTGCTCCCTTTTGGCTATGTCCTCCGGTGGTTGTACGGGTTTTCCAGCCTTCTGGGGTGGGGCTTTGCTTTGGTCTCTGTGCCTGTCCGTGGGCACCTGCTTTGGTTCCTTCTCCCATGCTGGGTGCTTGGTCGTTGTCCTGTGTTAGGTCTCCTCTTTGGTGCTGGACGTTCCTGTCCTGGGCCTGGTCCTCCTGTGGGGGTTTCAGTGGTTGTGTCCTCTGTGTCCTCTGGGGGGCTGGTTCGGCCTGGGGCTGGTGGTGTTTGGTCCGTGCTTTCCCCCCTTTTCTGGTCTGGTCTGTGTGGGCCTGCCCTTGGTTGGTTCCTTGGGTTTGTGCCTTGTCTTGTTGGAGGGACGATTTCCCCTTTACTTTTTGGTTGGGGGGGTTTGTCCTGTGGTTGGCCCTTTTGCCCTTTGTCCCTTTTGATTGAGGGATGTGGGCTATTTCCTTTCTTCCCCTTGTCCTCCGTTGAGGTTGTTTGGGTGACTGTTCGGCTTTAGGGGGGCTTCTCTTCTGGTCTGGCTTTGGGCGCCCTCTTTCTGTTCGTTCTTCTCCCTGTTCATGGTGGTTCCGGGCTTACCTGCTTTTTTCCGGTGGGTGCCCAAGTATTGTTTTTTGAGTCCTCTGGGTGCCGGTGGTGTCGGTTGGTTTGGCACGGTTTCCCTTCTGGGGCTATGCCCTTGGGGGTCTCTGGGTGGTGCCTTTTTGCCCTTGGTTTCTTGGCCTTGTCTTCCTTGTGGCTTTCTTCCTTCTGCTTGGCGGTTTGGGGTTTGCCTTTCTTGGGGCCTGATGTTCTGCTTCTTCTTTCTGTGCCTAGCTGCCTCCTTGGTGCCCTCGGCTTCCGTAGTCCCATTTTCCGGGCCTTGGTTGTGTCTCTGTTGGACTGTTCCTGACTGGTTGGGGGTGTTTTGGCCTCTTAGGTCTTCTTTTTTGTGTGGCATTCTCGCTTTCCTTCTGTTTGCTGGCTGCCTTTGGTGATTTCTTGTCGGGTTTTTCTCCTTCCTTGGTGGTTTGGGGAGTTCCTGGTGTGTTTTCACTGCCCTCTGGGTGGTGGTTGTGTTTTATTTCTTTTGCATTGGTCGTTTCCTGCTGATTTTGTGCAGGGGTTGCGTCCTGCGTTTTGGTGGGGTTGTTTGTGGGCTTTCTGCCCTGCCTGTTCTCTGCAGTTCTCCGTTTTGCTTTTCTTGGTTACTACTCTTAGGGTGGTTTCCTGGATGTGTTTTGGAAGGCCAGGTTTCTCGGTCTGATGTGAGTCAGAAGTTAGGTGAATACTGGCAGCCCTGATGAAGTTGCATAAATAGGCGGCAACGAAACATGTCGGCTTTTGGCTTGTGAAAATGGCTCAAAACAAACCATTTTTTCATTGAGGACCCTCATGGCATCAAATAAAATTACATTTAGCAAGTGAGTTGCACCTCATTTTAAATGTGAGAATTGCATTTCTTTTCTCACGGGGACCAGCAGGCACTGTAGTGACACAAACACTGACAGTGCATTTATACAAGTTTTTTCATTGTTTCTTTTTCCCTTCTTTCACCTCTGAGAATTCTATGAAGAAGCACGCAGTTTTCCTTTCTTGTGGGTAAGAAAGTGATTGATGATGATAAATGGGTGTGCTAGTGAGTACCATCAAGCAAGCCCCCCTTGGTGTTACTACCGTGAGACACTTTCTTACTTTTCGCACACTTTTTTACAAATTCTGTGTGGACAAAAAAATATTGTTTCAAAAGGACTTTTGTATTTTATATGAGATGTGGTGTATTGATGTTTCTTTTTTTTAATTGAACAATTAGACATTAGGCGACTGGTGATGTGCCTTGCCTTGGAGGAATTTTTGAAATTTCCCATAAATTCCTCAGATGTCTTTAGAACATATCTAGTTGTTCAGAATTGGTCAGGTCCACTTTTGGTTGTAGACTGTTGAGTGGGGGGCGACCTGACTGTATACCCCCTTGTATGTTTATGAATGGGACGAGGACAGGAGGGACCTGGGGGTAATGCTCTATAACTTACCGGTAATCTTCATTACCCCGGTCCCGTTGTCCTTGTCCCATTTATAATACCCCGCCCTCCCTCCCGGATGGCTGGCCGGTTTTCCTGTTGGGCTTGGTAGTTCAGGCGGAATGCTGAGTAAGTACTCCTTATGTACTCTCAGCGAGAGAATCCCAACATTCCTCTGCTCTTTTTTTCCTTTTCTTTCTGTCAGGAGATGGTTATCTCCGCTTTCTCATGAGTGGGGCGAGGACAACAGGACCAGGAGTAATGAAGATTACCGGTCAGTAATAGGGCATTAATAGGAACTACATTGTTCAAGCTTTGTGATCCCTCACACAGCTCACTTTAATAAAGTGACTTTTCTTCCACCAGTTCTGCTGGAAGACTGGCAAAGGACTTACTCTTCCCTAGCCCCTGCAGTAGAGAGTATTAATGCATTTCCATGTAAACGAGCTGCATGTACATATAGTTTTGCTGGTAAACAGCAATTCTTGCTTTTCCTTATCCAGTGTTTTAGATGTCTTGCATGTTGAACCCATTACACTTGCATTGGTCCCCTAACTTTATACGCCTTTTTTCATTAAACAAAGAAAAGTATTTCAGTATAATTCAGAAAATAAAATTTGATGAAAGCTGTGTGCTTCTGAAAGAGGCGGCTTGTTAGTGCTACCATGTGCTTGGGAAACAATCCCAACGTGAACTGGTGCAAATTCCACTAACTGGGTGCAAAACAATGCAGACAGATTTTTCACCATTGCACATCACGTTGTATAATCTGCCCCTGGTTGCATGTTTGTACTATAAAGTGCTTGAGTTGCCTCGCCTGCTTTGCCATCTCACTCACAGGGCCGGACTGGCTACCGGGCGCTTTGGCCTGCTGCCGAGCAGGGGGCTGATGTCACTGAGGTGGTGGCTAATTTCGTTGATGGAGACCTGCGCGTGCTTAGAAATAAACAAAGCAAAAAACGATTTCGTTCAGCACATGCACGTCCCCATCAACGAAATCAGCCCCCAGCTCAGCAGCATGCCAAAATGCTCGGTTGCCAGTCCGGCCCTGCTCACCCACACTGCTTTGTTCACCTTCCACCAGCAAAGCGTCTGTAGGCGATGCATTACAAATAGATAACTTATCAGAAATGTACCATATGTGCCCATTAAACACCCACTCCATTTTTTTAAAACTTTCATAACATTATATCTAGGTAAGAACTTTAATGAAGCATTTAACATTTCAGCCAACCTACAGTTCCTGTATGAGCCACTATTTGTAAGGCGCTAACTTTAAACATGATACTCCGAGTTTTAATCAGCAAACAGGCAGCTCTGATAATCTTACCCTACAGTACATGAATCAAACGTGTAAGCTTTTCAGCACTGTTAGAAGCGGCTGTCTCTAGTTGGCAGAGGTATACACTTCTGACAAATAGGGACACACCTTTTCTAGTCAGGGCAAGGGGATCACACACTTAGATAACCCCTGCTCACCCCCTTGGTAGCTTGGCAAAGCAGACAGGCTTATCTCAGAGGCAGTGCGTTAAGCATTTATGACCACATACAGTAATAAAGTAAATAAACTACAAATGGACACGACACAGTAGTATTATAAAAATAAGGCTGTTTATATAAGGCTTAGCACAAGACCAAATAACGACAAAAATATATCACAATCTTAATAAATACTCTTGGAAGGAAAAATAATAGTTCAAGTACGGTTTCTTCTTAGCACAAAGTATTTAGTAACAAAAGCAACTCTTCTTCTTTAAATCACAGTTCTTGGCAACAATGTAACCCCCACAGGAGTCACACAACATCGAGGCAAAATTAATCCAAAGGTTCGGCGTCAACCGCGAGGAGCGCTACGTCGAGCCCGGAGTCGCACAGACCCCCACAAGACAGTACCTTGGAAAAGTGAAGCACACGATGATCAGCGGCGTCGAGATGTCCGGCGTCGCGTCTTCGGCGTCGATCGGGCCTCGGAGTCGGGGCGATCTGCAGCGGCGTCGACAGATGTCAGCAGGAGCAGGGCTCACGAGGCGAAGCAGGATACTGCGTCGTCGTCGATGTCGATGATGATGTTGCAAGAGTAAGCAGCGCTCACGGCGTGGAGAGGGCTCGGTGTCGAGGTGTCGGTAGCGGCGTCGCTACTAGCGTCGATCGGGCCCGACGGCTGGCGTCAAAGGTGCGGGACACGGGAGCTGCACTCACGATGTCGAGCTGGATTCGTCGGCGTCCGTCGGCGTCGAGACTGCTGGATTCTTCAGAGGTGCTGGACTTTCAGGTTCCAGCAACAAGCACTTTTAGCAAATGATGAAGTCCTTTGACCCTGTGACTTCAACAGGAGGCTGGCACTCTTTCAACCCTTGGAGATTTCCTTGGCAAAGCTTGAGAGTACACACTTAGTTCCTCTCCCTGGTTCCTTGGCAAAAATAAAGAAGTAACTGCAGGATTCCCCCAACAAACAGCACACCGGCAGAAGGGGTGGGCAAGTCCTTGGATCAGCAGGCTTCTTGTCCTTGGTTCAGGTTTCCTTGTCAGAAGTGATCTAAATCTTTGGTTCAGGGATCCTTCTCTTATACCCCTTTTCTGCTTTGATCCCTTTGTCCATGCAGGGGAATTTCCCCCCATCCTGGGTTTGTGGTGGGTGTTGCCAGGCCGAGGCACCTGGCCTATTCACTTGGCAGGGCAGAGTCTTCAGCCGCCCAGCAGGAAGTGGAGCCAGCATTGTCACTGGCAGGGCAGGGCCATCAGTCGCCCGGTAGGTGGTGGGGCCAGGATCGTCCCTGGCAGGCACAGAGCCATCAGTCACCTGGCAGGAGGTGGAGCCAGCATTGTGTCAGGCAGGGCAGGCTATCAGGAGCTACTCTTCCCCTACTCTCAATGCAAATGCCCCACTCACCCCACACTGACTCATTCAGACCTCTGGAGCCACCCAGATCCTGTCACACGCACACCAAACCATCAGAGACCAGTTGACAGTCAGTCAAGAAAATTGTCACTTTCTAAAAGTGCTATTTTCAAACACAGAGTCTAAAAACCATCCACCCAAACGGATGCGTTCTTAAACTCTGAGTTCAGGGATACCAAACTCGACATTGCACCATGCTCCCCGAGCCCGCTAGGATTATACCATTAATAATCCTGGCAGCCCATTCTAACTTATGGAGAGCAGGTAACCTTACAATAGTGAAAAACGAATATGGCTGTAATTCACTATTAGGACATGCCGACCTCATCAGGCTTGTCCTACCTCATGCTTACAATGCACCCTGCCCTTGGGCGTACCATAGGGGTGACTAACATGAAGTTAAGGGAAGGTTTAGGGACTGGCAAGTGGGTGTACGTGCGCAGCCCGTGTGACAGTACCAGACTGCACGTAGGTCTAGCAATGGCAGACCTTTAGACATACTTTACCAGGCTGCTTCTGTGGGTGGCACAACACGTGCTGCAAGCCCACTAGCAGCATTTGTATTTACAAGCCCTGGCACTCCTGGTGCACTCTACTAGGGACTGACAGTAAACCAAATAAGCCAAACATGGAATCCAATAAATATATATTTCACATAGGGAGCACTTGCACTGTGGCACTGATCAGCAGTGGCACAGTGCCCAAAGCAGTATTCCAGCTAAAACATCGTAAACAGAGGAGGCAAACAGAAAAAATGGAGGAGAGACTCATGCCAATGATGCCAGGTCTAACACGTGTCCCCTCCAGCTGAAATGTGGGGAGAACTACCCTTACCCTAGGGAGTCCTCATCACTAAGGCGGAAAAATCTGGACAGACCATCAGCATTGGCATGATCTGTACCAGGGCCGTGTTCCACCGTGAAGTCCATCCCCTGTAGGGAAATGGACCACCTCAACAGCTTTGGATTCTCACCCCTCATCTGCATCAACCATCAGAGGGGCCTGTGGTCTGTCTGAACCCGGAAGTGAGTCCCCAACAGTTAGTTTCTTAGCTTCTTCAGCGCCCATACCACAGCAAATGCTTCTCGCTCTATCGCTCTCCACCTCCATTCCCTGGGAAGTAACCTCCTACTGATGAAGGCTACAGGTAAGTCTCGGCCCTCTTCATTCACCTGAGCTAGAACAGCCCCCACGCCATGCTCTGAAGCGTCCGTCTGGACAACAAATTCTTTAGAAAAGTCGGGTGCCTGGAGTATGGGTGCTGTGCACATTGCAGTTTTCAGGGTGTCAAAGGCCGTCTGACAGGCGTCAGTCCAGATCACAAGTCTTGGCTGCTTCCTGAAAGTCAGCGAAGTCAAGGGGTGCACAATGTTGCCATAATCCTTGACAAACCTCCTGTAGTAACCCCTGAGACCCAAGTAGGCTCTCACCTGAGTCTGGGTTTTGGGCGGTGCCCAAGCCAGGATGGTATAAATCTTGGGTTGCAGGGGGGCCACCTTGCCGCTCCCTACTTGGTGGCCCAAGTACACCACTGAACCCTGCCCAATCTGGCACTTACTGGCTTTGATTGTGAGGCTTGCTCTGCGCAGGGCCAACAACACTTCCTGGAGGTGGCGCAAGTGTTCCTCCCAGCTGGCGCTGAACACTGCTATGTCGTCCAGGTAGGCGGCACTGAAATCCTCCAGCCCAGCCAATACCTGGTTGACCAACCTCTGGAAGGTGGCAGGGGCATTCTTCATCCCAAAGGGCATAACCCGGAACTGGTAGTGCCCATCTGGTGTGGAGAATGCTGACCTCTCTTTTGCCCCATCAGTCAAGGCGATCTGCCAGTACCCAGACGTTAGATCAAACGTACTAAGGTACCGGGCAGCCCCTAACCGATCTATGAGCTCATCAGCTCTGGGGATGGGGTGCGCGTCAGTCTTGGTGACTGAATTGAGTCCTCGGTAATCCACACAGAACCGAAGTTCTGGTGAAGCACCAGGCGCTGCAGCCTTCGGGACCAAGAACACTGGGCTGGCCCAAGGACTGCTAGAGGACTCAACCACCCCTAAGGCAAACATTTTGGAGACTTCCTCCTTGATGTATGCTCTGACCTTGTCAGTCACTCTGTAGGCCTTGTGCTTCACAGGGGTGCTGTCCCCGGTGTCCACATCATGGACACACCACTGAGTGACACCAGGAATCAAGGAGAACAGATCAGGGAATTGTCCCAACAGTTGGCGACAATCTTGCTGCTGCTCAGGGGTCAGTGTGTCAGAGAGGACAACACCATCCACTGACCCATCTTGCTCTTTTGCATACAGGAGGTCAGGAAGAGGCTCACTCTCCTCCTCCATTCCAGCATCTGTAGCTAGGAGCATGCCCACTTCGCACCTTTCTAAGTGGGGCATTAAACGGTTGACATGCAGGACCCGCAAGGGGTTCCTGGGAGACTTCAAGTCCACCATGTAGGTGACATCGCTCTTTTTCTCCACAACCTCAAATGGTCCAGTCCACCTGTCCTTGAGCACACAAGGTTCCACAGGGGACATGACCCAAACTTTCTGACCAGGCTGAAGCTCCACCAGAGTGGCATTCCGGTCGTACCACCGCTTCATCTCTTCCTGGCTGGCCTCCAGATTTGCCTGAGCAAGATCTCTGAAGCGCCTAGTCTGGTTCCTAAAGGCCAGCATGTAACTGTATACATCCTGGGGAGGTTTCCTGGGAGATTGCTCCCAGCCTTCTTTGATCAGACTCAAAGGTCTTCTTACCGGGTGTCCATACAAAAGCTCAAAGGGGCTGAACCCTAGAGACTTATGTGGCACCTCACGGTAAGCAAACAGCAGGAATGGCAAGAGGACGTCCCATTTACGCCTCATTGGTTCTTCAAGACCCATTATCATGCCTTTAAGGGTACGGTTGAATCTCTCAACCAACCCATTACCTTGAGGGTGGTAAGGAGTGGTGAACTTGTAGGTTACCCCACACTCCTTCCACAGAGACTTCATATAATTGGAAATGAAGTTGGTGCCCCGGTCTGACACCACCTCTCTGGGGAACCCCATTCGGGAGAAAACACCCATCAGTTCCCGTCCCACCACGGGGGCCGTCACTGTTCTGAGAGGGATGGCTTCCGGGTACCGTGTGGCATGGTCCACCAAGACCAGGATGAACCTGTTGCTCATGGCTGTCTTGGGGTCCAGGGTCCCAACAATGTCAATCCCCACCCGGTCAAAGGGGGTACTGACCACGGGAAAAGGTTGGAGGGGAGCCTTCTGCTTCCGCCCGTTTTTCGCACTTGCCTGGCAAGTTTGACAGGTTTTGCAATGGATATCTGTATCCCTTCTCATCTGAGGCCAATAAAAATGGGTGACAAGCCTGTCATAGGTCTTGTCCTGCCCCAGATGTCCAGCTAACGGAACGTCATGAGCCAAACCCAGTAGGAGGGCTCTGAAGCGCTGGGGTACCACCAGCACACGGGCTGACCCAGGCTCAGCAGCCTTAGGCTCGCTATACAGGAGGTCGTTCTCCCAGTAGACCAAATGTGACCCTGACTGATCACCTGCTGTCTGGGCTGAGGCCTGCTGCCTCATACCTACAAGAGAAGGGCACACTTTTTGTTCAGCACAAAATTCTTCCCTGGAGGGACCACCATCCTGCTGCCAGTGGGTCAGCTCGGGCAGGTCTCCCAGTTCAGCAACTTGTTCCCCTGTGGGTTCCAGGGCATCCCCCTCAAGGTCTGCCTCCTCCTGGACCACGGGAACTATGGGGGGCGGTTTGCCGTGCCCCCTGCCTCTTCTCTTCACAGCTGGGTCCTGGGCCATACTTTCAGGCTCCAGAACCCCATCAACACCCTTACTTGCTGTCATCGATCGAGTGGTTGCACACACCCACTCTGGCACACCCAGCATTTTCAAATGTGTATTCCTCTCCACCCTAGTCCAGGGGGAGTTCTCCAAATCATTGCCCAGGAGACAATCAACAGGCATGGCGGGCCTTACAGCAACCTGAAGAGTACCTGAACCCCCCCCCCCATTCAAAGGGAACCTGAGCTACCTCACACTCTCTCTGGGAGTTGTCAGCAGCTTTCACAGGGTAGAATGCATGAGGGACCACCTGCTCTCTGGACACCAAGTGACACTTGACAGCTGTCACACTTGCTCCGGTGTCCCTGAGAGCTTCCACCCTATGGCCAGTAATGGTCACCCACTGCCTATATTTCTTAGTGTTACTAGGCAGAGGGGGTGGAGGGACCATTTCCATGTCTCCTAAAGAGACCAGGGACATCTCTGCGGGGCCCTCCCCACCAGGGGCAACCATCTCCTCCCCTCCCAGGGCTACACTCGCCAACTGACGGGGGGGTGCACTTGGTGGTGCATTAGAGTTCTTCATGGGACACTGGGGATCATAATAACGGTGTCCCACCTGCTTACAAACATAGCAGGTCATTGGGCCCCTATGAACAGGTTTACCTGTCGGGCCTCTGACTTCTTCACTGGGGGAGGCTGGGAACCCTTCCCTTGGTTCCCTTGGGGATTACTTTGGGGCCCATTCTGGAACTCCCTCTGTTTGCCCTTGTCCCCCCCACTCTTCTGCTGGGGACCCTGCCCACCTTTGGCTGAGTCTCCCACTGGACCCTTGTGGACCCTGGTACTGACCCAGCGGTCCGCCTCCTCAGCAAGTTTTCTAGGGTTAGATATCTTGCTATCACTAAGGTGCTGGCGCAGCTCTGGAAAACAGTTATTAGATAAGTGCTCCCAAGCAAACAAATCATAAAGAGCATCATAACTTTCCACTTTGCTGCCCTTTACCCAACCATCCATGGCTCTGCAAAAAAATGACACATATTCAACCCACGTAGTACAAGGCAATTTCTTACATTCTCTAAAGGCTTGTCTGTACTTTTCTGGGGTTAGGCCATACCTCAACATTAAAGCATCTTTCATATGAGCATAAGACATCCTATCCTCAACAGGCATCTCTAACAGGGTATCTCTTCCCTCATTCACAAAGCGACCCCACAACCCCGCTCCCCAATCCTTCCCAGGGACCCGGTGGGCCAACAATGCTAACTCATATGCTTTAAACCACTGGCCAATATCTTCATTCTTATGAAAATCTGTTATCACATCTTTGGGAAAATAAAACCTACTTTCTGCAGGCACAGATGGGATGCTGCCACCAGAGGGATTCAATTCTAAATTCTTAGCTTTGAGCTCCATTTCCCTCATCATTTTCTCACGCTCAAAAGCTAACTTTTCTCTTTCAAAATCTAATCTTTTGATCTCCATATCAGATTCTCTCCTGCTTCTTGCATTTTCTAACTCCAACTGCCCTTCTATCTTAAGTTTTGCCATTTCTAACTGGTATGCTCGCTCCTTCGCCCTGTCTTCCAATTCTTCAGGAGAAAGACCCTTGGAGGAAACACTGCTGCCGGGAGAGGCCCCAGGCCCATTCACGGGCTCTGCCTCTTCCCCTTCCTCTGGCGGTACCACCACCACATCAGAGGGATCTCTGGCCTTTAACCCGGCCTCCAATGCTTTGAGAATATATTTGAGGCCTGTGGTAGGAACTTTAAACTGCTTGCAACATTTTTCCAGCTGCTTTTTCTTGTAGTCCTTTAGCACATTTTTATCAAATTCCTCCACAACAACAGGGTTAGTGACTCCGGCATCACTCATGGTCAAAACTGGCAGTTTTCAAAAACAAGCTCCAGGAAAGCAGAGAACAAAAATAGAATATCCTACCAAAATAGATTATGGCTGCGCTATGGTCTGCTTTCACTATGTAGCGCACACTAATCACTGCACATGAGTCATAAATGCAATGTTCAAATCCTCACCGCTGACCCACCAATGTTAGAAGCGGCTGTCTCTAGTTGGCAGAGGTATACACTTCTGACAAATAGGGACACACCTTTTCTAGTCAGGGCAAGGGGATCACACACTTAGATAACCCCTGCTCACCCCCTTGGTAGCTTGGCAAAGCAGACAGGCTTATCTCCGAGGCAGTGTGTTAAGCATTTCTGACCACATACAGTAATAAAGTGAATACACTACAAATGGACACGACACAGTAGTATTATAAAAATAAGGCTGTTTATATAAGGCTTAGCACAAGACCAAATAACGACAAAAATATATCACAATCTTAATAAATACTCTTGGAAGGAAAAATAATAGTTCAAGTACGGTTTCTTCTTATCACAAAGTCTTTAGTAACAAAAGCAACTCTTCTTCTTTAAATCACAGTTCTTGGCAACAATGTAACCCCCACAGGAGTCACACGACGTCGAGGCAAAATTAATCCAAAGGTTCGGCGTCAACCGCGAGGAGCGATACGTCGAGCCCGGAGTCGCACAGACCCCCACAACACAGTACCTTGGAAAAGTGAAGCACACGATGATCAGCGGCGTCGAGATGTCCGGCGTCGCGTCTTCGGCGTCGATCGGGCCTCGGAGTCGGGTCGATCTGCAGCGGCGTCGACAGATGTCAGGCAGGAGCAGCGCTCATGAGGCGAAGCAGGATACGGCGTGGTCGTCGATGCCGATGATGATGTTGCAAGAGTAAGCAGCGCTCACGGCGTCAAGAGGGCTCGGTGTCGAGGCGTCGGTAGCGGCGTCGCTACTAGCGTCGTTCGGACCCGGCGGCTGGCGTCGAAGGAGCGGGACACGGGAGCTGCACTCACGATGTCGAGCTGGATTCGGCGGCGTCCGTCGGCGTCAAGACTGCTGGATTCTTCAGAGGTGCTGGACTTTCAGGTTCCAGCAACAAGCACTTTTAGCAAATGATGAAGTCCTTTAACCCTGTGACTTCAACAGGAGGCTGGCACTCTTCCAACCCTTGGAGATTTCCTTGGCAAAGCTTGAGAGTACACACTTAGGGCCAGATATAGGTCGGTCGGTAACGGTCGAAAATCGGTATTTTCGGCCGTTACCGACCGGTGTATGGGTGACAGGTATGTAGGGGGCATTATTTTAACGAATCGGTAAAATTACCGAATCGGTAATTTTACCGATTCGGTAAAATAAAAAATCGGTAAATTTACCGATTCTGAGGCACCGAGATGTAGGTGGGACTCTTCAGAGTCCCAGAGGCCTTACAGAATCGGTATTTTACCATCAAATCCAATTTGATGGTAAAATACCGATTCCGGTGTGCATGCACATGTGTGCATGCACACCTATGCCATGTGACAGGCAGACCTGCCCTTAGGGCATGTATGCCTGCCACATGGCACCCGAGCCTGTTTTGGGGGTGCCAGAGGGTGTCAAAGTGACACCCCCTGCACCCATGTGCAAATCGGTATTTACCGATTCGATAAATACCGAATCGGTAATGCCCATTCATTCCTATGGGCTTCAAAGCCCAAAGGAATGAATGGGCATTACCGATTCGGTATTTACCGAATCGGTAAATACCGAATTCTTCAGAATCGGTATTCCAGCACATCTGGAATACCTACATATCCACCCCTTAGATTTACCGATTTTTAATTACCGAATCGGTAAAATTCGGTAATTAAAAATCTGTCAATCTATTTTACCTACATCTGGGCCTTAGTTCCTCTCCATGGTTCCTTGGCAAAAATAAAGAAGTAACTGCAGGATTCCCCCAACAAACAGCACACTGGCAGAAGGGGTAGGCAAGTGCTTGGATCAGCAGGCTTCTTGTCCTTGGTTCAGGTTTCCTTGTCAGAAGTGATCTAAATCTTTGGTTCAGGGGTCCTTCTCTTATACCCCTTTTCTGCTTTGATCCCTTTGTCCATGCAGGGGAATTTCCCCCCATCCTGGGTTTGTGGTGGGTGTTGCCAGGCCGAGGCACCTGGCCTATTCACTTGGCAGGGCAGAGTCTTCAGCCGCCCAGCAGGAAGTGGAGCCAGCATTGTCACTGGCAGGGGCAGGGCCATCAGTCGCCCGGTAAGAGGTGGGGCCAGGATCGTCCCTGGCAGGCACAGAGCCATCAGTCGCCTGGCAGGAGGTGGAGCCAGCATTGTGTCAGGCAGGGTAGGCTATCAGGAGCTACTCTTCCCCTACTCTCAATGCAAATGCCCCACTCACCCCACACTGACTCATTCAGACCTCTGGAGCCACCCAGCTCCTGTCACACGCACACCAAACCAGCAGAGACCAGTTGACAGTCAGACAAGAAAATAGTCACTTTCTAAAAGTGCTATTTTCAAACACAGAGTCTAAAAACCATCCACCCAAACGGATGCGTTATTAAACTCTGAGTTCAGGGATACCAAACTCGACATTGCACCATGCTCCCCGAGCCCGCTAGGATTATACCATTAATAATCCTGGCAGCCCATTCTAACTTATGGAGAGCAGGTAACCTTACAATAGTGAAAAACGAATATGGCTGTAATTCACTATTAGGACCTTCCAACCTCATCAGGCTTGTCCTACCTCATGCTTACAATGCACCCTGCCCTTGGGCCTACCATAGGGGTGACTAACATGAAGTTAAGGGAAGGTTTAGGGACTGGCAAGTGGGTGTTCTTGCGCAGCCCGTGTGATAGTACCAGATTGCACGTAGGTCTAGCAATGGCAGACCTTTAGGCATACTTTACCAGGCTGCTTCTGTGGGTGGCACAACACGTGCTGCAAGCCCACTAGCATATTTACAACAAGCCCGCTAGCAGCATTTGTATTTAAAAGCCCTGGCACTCCTGGTGCACTCTACTAGGGACTGACAGTAAACCAAATAAGCCAAACATGGAAACCAATCAATATCAATTTCACATAGGGAGCACTTGCACTGTGGCACTGATCGGCAGTGTCACAGTGCCCAAACAGAATTCCAGCAAAAACATCGTAAACAGAGGAGGGAAACAGAAAAAATGGAGGAGATACTCATGCCAATGATGCCAGGTCTAACAAGCACTCTTTCCACAGTATCCGTGTCCATTTCACTCTCACTCCTTTCTGTATCCTTCACTCTCAAGTCGTGTACTCTGCCATCTTTTCTCCCTTCTCTAACATTCTCACTATCACTCTTTCTCTCTCCTTTACAGTTCCACTTCATTCTGTCTTTTCCTTCTCCCGTCTGTTTTCATCTAATTTTTCCTGCATTAACTTTACCACTCTGTCTTCCCTTTTTCCACTACTCTTTGTTGATTCTCTCTCTCTTTATCAGACAGGCACTAGCGCTCTGCCCTCTTATTCTCAGGTTGTCTCAGAAGAGCTCTGCTCCTGTTTGTATATCATCTTCTTTAAGGGAAAGCTGTAAATAAACAGTAAACGTTCAACTTTGCTCTTCAGGACAGATTTAGGGGCTAAACATATAAAACTTCTGTCAGCTCTTCCACCACACCCTCATCATTAGGGTCTGACTGGTGCAGACTGGGGTACCTACCTCCTTAGTCGAACAGTTTACTCGCTTAGCTACCCTATTAGTTATTATCACTCATCCAAGTCTGTATGCAGTTCTGACACTTTTAGTTGACCTCAGTGTTTAAATAATTCATTAGCACAAAAGGAACAAATACAAAGCAGCCAAGGGGACACCTTTGGGGTACAGCTCTATAACCTAGCGAAACAATGTACAAATATGGTCCATTTGGGACATAGAGAAACGTATTGAACTGTAAAATAATTATTTCGATAGAAACCCATGCTATGTCACAATTACGTTTTTCTAATTTTAGGAATATATTCCCGTTGCTAACCGGTTTCATGCATGGATAACTATCTGAATCCAGTGCTGAGCTTTTCGTTGACGACATTCTGCACTCTGAGACAGAGGTTAATTTGTAAAAAACAAAAGTGTGGGGGCTCTCATCAGGTGGCAGCTTCCACCAGCCCATTTCTCCTGTTAGCGCAGCCTAAAACAGAACCAACTACTGACCGTGAAAGTGGGGAGAGGATGTGGTGCAATGGTCAGAGCTGCCAACTTTAGATTTGGGGATCCAGGCTCGAGTCTCGGCGTCGGCTTAACATCCTGTGATTCTAGGCGATTCACTTAAGTGTCTACCAACAATGAATGTGTCCTTAACTACTGCTTAAGAGCTGGGGTTGATAATTAAATGCCAGTGAGCACCGGAAAACACCAGCTCAAATTAAGCACTGATTTGTAGTCTTAGCCTTCTTCCAGCAAACTGGACAAATGTGTCCTCTATCAACGTTTATTTTGGCGAAAAAGCTAGGGTTTTAAAATAAGGAATCCTGCAGCACATAACAATGTTGTTAGCATAAACGTCTGCTGTATCGCAATTTACGTGACAAGTATATGAGAGACTGTTTTTTACTTTCATATGCATTTTTCTAATGTCTTGCTGTATTCTAAACACAACTGGATTTTAGCAGAAGTTTAGTCTACCATCTCAATACTTGGTTTAACATGCTATGGCATGGCAAAAAGTCTCGCATTTGCAGGAGTTTGAGCTATTGGCATTGAAAATAAAAATGACTTTTATTTGTGTGTTTTCAAAGCCTGCCAGCAGTACGTAAACACCACTTTGTACTTTGCAGGTTTCCTTAACACATAAATAAAAGCCATTGTTATTTACAATGCAATAGCTCCAACTCTCTCAAATGTGAGACCTATTGCATTGCAAATGCTTGTCTTTGGGAGCTGAGCTACTTGTCTTTGTAGCTGGTAACACTATAACTAGTAAAGAACTGAAATTAGCACCCGAGACCCCAATCAAAACGTTTTGCATGCACCTCAGTACACGTTACATTTGTAAACAAGAAACGCTCCTTACATTATGAGTTCAGATCCTGATCAATAAATTAGGCTCAACTGAATAAACCCCGCAAAATGGAACTCAGTACGATGGAAAGTCCATCAGTTACTCAGATTTAGGCTCAGCATATAGCTTATTGTGGGGGCATTGAGGTGACCAATAGGAATGTACGCATATCCCACAAAGCTAAAGCTTTATTAGTATTCCCATACCTTTCCAATGTTCTTTTTTTTTACCACATGTACTCTAAAAAAGTTTAAGTAAATGTGCATATATAGTGTAAAATTCCATCCTACAACCAAAAAGAGATTTCTTGATCAAAAAACATATAGTATTATTGGGGGAAGAAAAGAAAGAAAACATGCTGATGGATCTTTCTGCACAATATACTCCTGAAAATTGTCAACCCTAAAGTATGTCTAATAGATGAGGAGTTTGCAAGATGATTTGTAAAAGCATAATTAACAAAGGAGCAAAAGATCCCGATTTTCGGCCGTTACCTACCGGTATTTGGATACTGAGATGTAGGGCATCTTAAAATACAGATTCGGTAATTTTACAGAATCGGTAATTTTACCGATTCGGTAAAATTACAGATTCGGTAAAATTTCCGAATCTGTATTTTAAGATTTAGGTGGCACTGTAAACAGTGTCACAGGGCTTTAAGGATTCGTTATTTACCACCAACTATTAGTTGGTGGTAAATAACGAATACCTGTGTATATGCAAATCTGTGCATGTACACCTGTGCCATGTGCACAAGCCCTAATCGGGGGTGCAACAGGGTGTCAAAGTGACACCCTGCCACACTTGAATTATTCGGTATTTACCGAATTGGTAAATACCGATTCGGTAATTTACATTCATTCCTATGGGCCTCCAGGCCCATAGGAATGAATGGCAATTACCGAATCTGTAAATACCGATTCGGTACCGAAAATGTACCTACATCAGATTTACCGATTCTAAAATACCGAATCAGTAAAATTCGGTATTTTAGAATCGGTAAAAATGATTTACCTACATCTAGCCACAAATGTTGTGAGTGTGTGACACAATCTCCCTACAGATAATATTCACAAAAAGGTGTGCAGGTCTCAACTAGAATCATGGGATCAATTTAACAGAGTGACCCGATTTAATGGGCTTGAAATGGTAACTTGACACAAACCTGGTATATTTCATGAAAGGCTGGAACACCCTGATCACAAAGGTGGCATGCTTCATTCTCATTTTTACTCCTCACCCTGGTCATTCTGACGGGTGGGATAACATATAGAAGTTCTTCACGGTGAAAAAATATTTTATAGCCAGTGACAAGGTTTTTGTGCTCTCGCTATTATTCTAGAGAGAGTGGAAAGCGATCTCTTAAGTGAAATGTAAAATTATTTAGTGGTAAACATAAAGGACCTTATTTATGACAAAGTGACTCAGGGAGATGCTGCAAACCATTTTGCTGCGCCACAGAGTCACTTTCAAAGCACAGGCATGCGTTATATCTACAATGATATAACGGATCCCTGTGCTCCCCCTGTGCTTGCGCCCAATGGGCTGATGCAGATACCAGTGCACCAAGGTGCAAGGATGCCTGTGTTGTGGGAAGATTGGTTTTGTGCAGAAAAGGACAGCATGCATAGAAAGCCCCCCTACCCCTCCATTTTGGAGGCGTAGCATTCTGACGCATTTCCAGGTTTACGGTTTCTCATGAATCAGAAAATGCTGCAGAAGCTATGGGTGTTGTGTGAGAAGGGGAAATATTTACGATGACATGAAAAGCAACACAGGGTGGCTTTACATGTCCTTGTAAATGTGGAGCACCGAATTGAGCCGCCTGTGCATCACAAAAAGTGAAGCACCGCAGGTGCATGGGGCTTGTAAATATGCCTCAAAATGTTTATTGATGGCTCTCTTTGGTAACATTCCAAGATAAATATATGAGGCAGTGAGGGTGAGAGAACATCCTACATAGCCTAGTCATTTCCCTGCACAGTCAGATCGATGAGTCATCAAAATGTCAATAATTCACTGATCTCAGAGGAGAACTGTTTAATAATAGAGTGCACACTTTTAAACATTAATTTTTGAAGTAGCCCTGGGTGATCCCATGACTTACTAACATCCACACAACAGCAATCAATGTGTATAATTATATAGCTGCTAGCTGTCAATCATCCAGCTTCCATCCATCTGGTACCATTTTAATTCCCTTGAATTGATTGTTCACTGAGTCATCATGCTCGACATAAAATGTTATTCTGGGTTGTTGTTTCCTTAGGGCAACCTTTATTTTCAATATTAAAGACTAACATGGAACCCTTTTTATGTTTTTTTTATATATTTCAATAGTCACTCTTGTCGTTTGTTTAAGATGCTGGATATTTTTTTTAAACAATGATTGACATCTTATCCTCCTACTAACAAATGCCTATTTACTAGCTGGTAGAAGGCATCTGGAAAATGACAACCTCTGCAGTGGGAAGAGAAAGGACAACATCATGTGCAAAACAACCACAAAAATGTGTGAGCAGGCCTCTTAACCTTAAACATGTAAAGTTGACATTCAAATGGTATCAATATTAGGCTAACTTAACTCGTTACACTATTTTACCTCGAGTGTTTGCTTATAATAGCTAGGGTTTGCTATCTGCTATAGATTATATGTTAAATAATCACGTTCTTTAACGTTGTAAACCACACTTTATTGAAGAATCTGTTTATTTGTTGCAAAAGAAAAATTACACTTCATCACACCCAATTGTTAATTTGAGTACTGGGAGTATTTTAAGGAGTAGAAGATCTAGAGATTCTGATTCAAAAAGTATCTCCCGGTTCCTAGTTTCTGGGATGGTGGAAGGGGAGGCTAGAAGACCTGAAGGGTAATAGAAGGGTGGGGAAATGGACTCTACCTTCCATGACACAGGGGAACATCCTTTACAATGCAACTTTTACAACGCACTACCATTACAACACAACTTTTACAACGCAAGTAATTACTACGCATTGCGCTGGGGGGCGCTCTAGGATAGGGAATAGTTTAATTTACTATCCAACACCTTCCCTACTATCCACGGGGACTGGAGTTGGAATAGTAAATTAAACTATTCACTATCCAGCGCCCCCCAATGCAAGTCTTTGTAACGACTTGCGTTGTAAAACCTGCGTTGTAAAGGGATGCGTGGTAAAAGCATGCGTTGTAACGTCATACATCCATTACAATGATCTTTGTCTTGGTTTTCTTCAGGCATAGGAAGCCTTTCCTCATCTAGGAGAGGATGTGCTTGAAACACAAGGTGAACTTACTAATGTTGTTTGGATAGTTGTCAGGTGGAAATGGAGTTGACTATCATGTGTGTATATTTGAAGATAACTGGGCACTGCTTTAGAAGGTGTGTCAGTGGCCACATATCATGATAGATAAGAGGCAGGATATCAATTATCCTTGGAGAACACCACAGGATGCCTGACGTGTAAGATTCAGCTGTTTTGATTGTGATTAGGGGTGGTTGGAACTCGTGTAATTTGACACTGTGAAATACCACAGAGTTACATAAAAACTCTGCGAGGTTCCCCAGATTTCCGCCAATGGGCGGAAATAGACATATTGTGTTGCTAGCTTAGCAAGCAATGCGCCAAAGTGTGCAGCTACTCAAGTTGATTTTGCTGCAGGATCAAGTAGATTTTCTAGCTGAACAGCATCTTTCTGACCATGAATGGTCATGCCAGCCTGCTTTAAAAAAATCAAACCAGATGTCATCTTAGCGGCCAGAAACCATGCTGGGAGTGCTCACCAACGTACCTTTCTGGAGCCATGCGGAAAAAAATATTCCCTCAAGTGGCAATTGGCAGAATTTTGTAGGAACTCGGCATTAAAAGATTAATGCAGAATAGCCCACATTCCTCCAATTCCGTGGGTGTAACAAAATATTCCGTCCACCCTAATTCTGATCACTGATGTTGAAGAGTTAAGATTGGACCCAGGATACAGAAGTTCCAACTATTCCTGCCAATTTTTTTAGATTGTCTAGCAAAATTGAGTGGTCAACATTGGCATAGCCTCTGGATAGTCTGCGCAGTACAAAAAATGGTTTCTACATTCGTCCAAGGAGAGGCGGATGTCCCTTATATTGACACTGGGCCCGATTCACAGAACTAACCTAAGACAAAATCTTAAACTTACTATCATTTTGTTATTCACAGAAGGCCCTTACTCATTTTGGTATTCACAGAAGGCACTTACTCATTTCGGTATTCACAGAAGTTAGGAGTCCTAACTTTAGGACTCCTAAATGCCTTCTGTGAATACCGAAAGTCTTAAAGTTAGGATTTGTCTCAGTTCAGGAGCAGTAAAGTTAGTACTCCTAACTTTAGGACTCCTAAATATCTTCTGTGAATACCAAAACTCTTAAAGTTAGAATTTTTCTCAGTTTAGGAGTCCTAACTTTACTACTCCTAAACTGAGAAAAATCCTAACTTTAAGACTTTTGGTATTCACAAAAGGCATTTAGGAGTCCTAAAGTTAGGACTCCTAACTTCTGTGAATACCGAAAGGAGTAAGTGCCTTCTGTGAATACCAAAATGAGTAAGTGCCTTCTGTGAATACCAAAATGGTAGTAAGTTTAAGATTTTGTCTTAAGTTAGTTCTGAGAATCAGGCCCTATGACTGTGTTTATGCAACTTGTGGGCTTCATTTATGACTTGGTATCTTGGAGAATATAATTTGGATGCAAGTACCTCTTTTGCCAGGAACTTGATGATAAGGAGTTTAGAAGTGGACTTATAATTAATTAGGATCTTCGGGTCTGCATTTGGGTTTGGTGAGATCTGTTGAGATAGAGTCATATTTTCTAATTCTATATTTGAAGAACTCAGATACATTTTCATAGTGTTGTTGAGGTGCATGTGGGATTCTTGTCAGGGCATTAGAATGACCCCAATAGTGGTAGAGTCCAAAGATCTCCTTTCTGATTATCCTGGGTTTTCTCTATATCTTGCAGCAAATTGTGTTCTTTTTGATTTGCATAATTGTTGTTCTAGATTATGATTGACATATTTGAGTTCTGCAAGATCTTCATTGAACCACTTGTTGAGTATTTTAATGCCTTGTTTGTGTTTGCAAGATTTGACGATATATATTTTTTGCGGCAGATTATGGGCCTGATTCACAGAACTAACTTAAGACAAAATCATAAACTTACTACCATTTACTCATTTTGGCATTCACAGAAGTCACTTACTTATTGATGAGTAAGTGCCTTCTGTGAATACCAAAATCAGTAAGTGCACGTACTAATTTTGGTATTCACAGAAGGTAATGAGTAAGTGCCTTCTGTGAATACCAAAATGAGTAAGTGCCTTCTGTGAATACCAAAATGGTAGTAAGTTGAGGATTTTGTCTTAAGTTAGTTCTGTGAATCCTGCCCTATGTGTTGAGGTAGAAACAATTTCATAGGATCTGTTCAAATGTCACAGAGGTCTTATGTTTCCCAGTTACATGCATGGGTATCTCATCCAGTGCAGGATTTTCACTGTGTGCTGTGATTTGTAGTCTGGGTTTACCGTTGCTAAAGCTAGGAATGCGAGTCCCATAGTTCAAAGGTGTCTATTTTCCACAGAACTATCTTGGTAAAAACGTTAAGTTATGTTAATAAATATATAAAGTGCAAGTACACCGGATTTGTTTCATGACCCTATTCTGAGGGGTGCCAAAGCCCAGGGGACTTACTCGTAGGCTTGAGTAAACAGCCGGGTCTTAAGGAGCTTCCTGAAACTCAAGAGATCAGTGCAGGATCGGATTTCAAAGGGAAGAGAATTCAAATATCTTGGAACTAAGACGGCAAACTTAGCGCTGCCCAGGCTTTTTAGTTTAAAAGAGGGAGTAGACAGAAAGTGCTTGTGGGATGAGCGCAAATTGCGCAAGGGTAGGTGCTTCTGGATAAGGCTATTGAGAAATGTAGTGCTCCTTCCGTTCAGAGACTTGTAGATGAGACAGCATACCTTAAAGGCGTATCTCTGGGTGATCGGGAGCCAGTGCAGCTTTCTCATGAGGGGCGGTAACATGTTGTTGCCTAGGTTGCTGAAAAATCAGTCTTGCAGCCTGGTTCTGAACCAGTTGCAGTCGTTTGACCAAGTAGAGTGGGATGTCGAAGTATAGGGAATTGGCATAATCAATATGGGACATAACCATGGCAAGACACACCTGGATCAGGACAAAACCATGGCAAGAACCACCTGGATCAGGGCTTCTTTAGAATTATATTAAGCTCTTAGAATTACATTAAGCTCTAAGAATTACATTAAGCTGTTAGATGTTCTACAAAGTAGTCCTGAGCAGAGAGTATCCAAAGGAGCACAAAACCATTGATGCAGACTAATAGGGCTATATTTAAGTCCAAAATAAGATAGGGCAGTTGCTCAGAAAGTGCCCCCATAGGTTTCTCCTACAAAACTCAAAGTCAAAGCAAAATGTGGACCTTGGATCTAAATTCACAAGTAGGAACTCCTAGAAACAGGTTCTACAAAATGTTATGTGTTGCCTCACGAAGGAGTAATATTGTTTATTGTTTAGTATTTGTATAGTGTGAACAGATCTGCCTAAAAAAGAGGTGTCCTGAAGCTTACGATACTCTATACAGAACAAGAATAGAACATAGGAAGAGATAGTTACTACATAAATTTTTTAGGTTGAACATGGTTTTAAATGTTTGTAGAGTAGATTGAGAACGTAGGTGATTTAGGCATTTTATTTCAGGCTTTCGGGTGATTACTGAAAACACCTCTCTTCCAATTCTACCTTTTTTAATTTGGGGACTGCCAATTGAATTTGTGAAGGGGACGTCAGGGTTCTGAGAAGAGTATATCTGGTGAACGCATCCTCAATAGAATCATCAGGCATTGGATTGCAATATGGCAGAGACAGAGACCCTTATACAGGCGTCCATTGCCTCCAGTGATCAAGTGAAGTTTGCATAACTGGTCTCATTTTGCTAAGTTTATCCTGGTGAAAGCTTTACCCAATGAGTGGGTTTCACACACAACTTGTAATGTCAGGTGGAAAGTCCCATTTCCACCAAAATTGGGATTCCAACTAGATTTAAAGTACTAGTCGGTTTAAATAAAATATTATGCTAAACTTAGGCAACTGTAAAATGACAAAGTGATCAAGGTATTTTTCATCATGGAAGCAGTTTTAGTGAATGTTCCTTTATGAATTGTGTAGTGGGAATGATATATCATGCTACTAATCCGGCGACAACTGCAGTATGCTCCTTTAAACCCAGCACCAGATTAAAATATCACTAGTCTTCCTTCATGTGTGTTGCTGCTTAGCAGATCATCGAAGCAATACCTAGTTCAGTTCCATCTCTCAGCTTGTTGAAAGTTGGGCTGAGACCGTCAACATTATCGGCGCCCTCTTGCTCTCCTTAACCTTTTTTTGCGCGTAAACCAGCCGCCATTTTGAACACCATGGTTTCCCTGCTCTCGCCGAGAGCCAGCGCGCCTCTCTCCCCCTCCTAGCTTCGCCGGCATCCCCCGCATACTGACAACCCCCCTGCCTGCACCTGCCGCGAATCATAAAACCCCTCTTCAGCGCTGCTCTGCCCCAGGCCCTCGTCCTGTTCCCAGCGCAACACCTCCCCTCTTCCCATTTATGATCCCCGGCCCTTTGATGCAAACCCCCTTTTCCCCGTGTGCCCGTTCGTCTTCCTCGTTCCCAGGCGACACCCAGCTCTGCCGATACTGTTCCTTGCCCCTCCCCGTACAATAGAAAGTTTCCCCCCAGCAAGGGATCCCCGGGTTGATCAAAGCCCCCCGCCCTACGAGATCCGATCGAACCCCACACACTCCGTGAATCGGCGGAATATCCAGCTGCGCGATGATCACCACCTGTTGTGAACGGGGCAGGGACTTCCACTGTAACCTTGCGTGGGAACGGGCTGGGAAGGGGGGATTCTGAGGATGTCTTTCCGTACATCAAAGTATCGACGAGAATGTGTTACGTGCAATAAAGAGATAAACTTGTGTATAAGAGGCCAGGCCTCAGGGATGCAGTTAGAGCACCTCAGAACGATACCTTCTGTCCGTTTCGTTGTGTTCTCCTCCGGAGAGAATAAAAACCTTGTTTCCTGCCTTCCAGTCTCCAGCGCCTGCCTCTTCAATAGTTTAACTTCTTTGTGGGTTCAAGAGGCGACACCGCCTTAAGGATCTTATATTCTGGTTGGTAGTGTCACCCTTTTTTCAACAATTGGCGTCCCAAGCGTGGGGCCCATCAGCGACCCATGGATCCAGTGGGAGAGGTCCTGACGACAAAGTGAACGACTGCAACGATCGGGAACGCGTCTGTCCGATAGACCCTCGTCTGACAGCCGATCATCCGAACTTCACTGGTTCCGAACAGACCTCTCTCGAGTGATCTACGGTCCTGACTGGGAACCATCAGGAGTGCCGCGAGGATAACGGAGAAGAGAGGACGATCGGGCGCTGGATTCGGAAGACAAGAAACTGTCCATGCGGTCCGGGTAAGGTCGTGTAATCACGACAAGTTGCGAAGTGATTGCTTGATTGCTTGATTGTTTAAAAATACTAGTATTGCTCTTTTTATTTATTTGGAGATTCACTGTCTGCAAACGGAGAAACAACGGGCTCTCTCTTTGCAAGCAGTGGAGGATAGGTAGGGCAGCAGCCGTGCTTATTTTTTTCTCCCCCACTCAATAATTACTTGAAACTGAACTGTTGTTCGCAAAACTATTGTTTCCTGGAGATTCCCTGTCTGCAAACAGGGAAGAGACCACCCTTTTTGCAGACAGTGAAAAGGGTAGGTAACGCAGATCTTTGCGGACCTACTCATTCTCCCCATTGTTATTTATTGGTCTTTTGTTATTTTGATCCATGAGGTATTCACTGCCTGCAAACAACGTAGAATAGAAATATTCTGTCCAGTCTTTGCACCTAGTGATAAGATAGGCAGTGCTGACTTTTTAGTCCCTCGTTACGAGCCGTCATGTCTGTCTTCTCCCCACTGATTAGTAGCCTGTTTAGCCCGGACCGCTTATTAGAGATGGACCATCCAGCCCCACTGGAAGGCACCCCTAATAAGGACATGTTCATGAAGCATGGATTGACCGCTATAGCCTATAGTAAACTATGGCATAAATATACGAAAAAGGGTCAAGGAAGTCAGTGGCCCCTGATAGGATCCTTCGATGATGATAAAATAAAAACGCTAGAAACTGCCCTGGGTAAAAACAAGACAACACCCACTATGCTTGACAGTTTCGGCATGTGGCGAAAAGAAACTGAACAACGTAAAAAGAAAACTGAGAGTAGGCTGGAAAAAGAGCTGCGAAAAGCAGCCCACCTAGCTGCCCAGAACTTAGAAAAAGAGATAAAGGAAAGAGAGAAAGCTAAACAGAAACTAGAAATGGAAACGCCAAGCCAGTGTCCGGTTAGAACTCCCTCCATGCTCTACCCTGATTTACCCTCGAAACAACGAGCCAATGAGGACCTGCTGTTAGGTCCGCCTATCATCTACATGCCCCCTCCATATGCCCCTTTTCAACCCTTGGCGCAGCACCCGCCACCCCCAGGTACAAACGAAGGTACCGCCACAGCGTCGGCCCCAATGGCCTCTGTGCCAGCCGAACCCCTTGTATTAAAACCCGCATCAACAACAACGTTCGACGACCATGAGACTCGAGGGGCTGGCCCTGCAAGAACAAACAGACTAGACAAAGATGAGCGAGCGGGGATCGACAAAATAGCAAGGACACTGGTAGAAAGGAAGGATGATGAAGAGTACATCACAGATATGTTCAGCTCGTATACAGGGAGTTACAGACGACATTTTACCGTACGACTGTGTTATCATGTCTTGAATGCATACGAGGACCGATATCGAGACAAAGGTCCCGAGAGCCTAAGGACTCTGTACCGGAAGGTCGATATCGGGGATGAGGGCGAGTGTGATGTGTCGGACCTCCTTACGCGTACGCTTGAGGTTTTCCGCCACCTCACTGAACGAAAGCCGGGAGCTAAATCCGCAACCTCCGTAGTGACCGAACCACCAACCGAGCAATCTAACACCATGATGCCGATACGAGAGGCTGCCCCTTACTGGGTTCCTCCCCGGGGTACAGGGACTCACGATGATGCAAACAACCAAGATGCGAAGGGAAGGGTAGTGTACAACTGGGTCTACCAGCCATGGGACCGGCAAGAGATACTGACATTCCGGAAATCTCTACCCGACCTACGTAAAAACCCCACTGCCTTCTATACTGAATTGGGTACAGCCCTGGGCTCAACGATTATGACCCTGGCTGACATCGACTTGTTCTTCGGGTTATGTCTACCCGCTGATGTGTGGAAGCAAATCCGGAAAGTCGACCACCTTGAGCTGTTTGGACATACCTGGTCACAACTCAATGACCTGGATAAACAACGGGGACCAGGACAAAAGCCTTTGAAATCCATTCTAGACCTTCCAGATAAAATCGTAGAGAAATTAAAAACCCTGATCCCAGAAAAGAAAGTGGACTGGTCGATAGTAACAGCCTGTCGCCAGAAACCCCAGGAGGATGTATCGGAATACTTCTCCCGGTTTGAAACGGTGTTCTCCGATTACAGCGGCCAGGACATGACCACTGCAACCGGACACCATCTGTTTGTCCAGAATTATGTTAAGGGCCTATCATCGGAAATCTCCCAGAAACTACAGGCCAGCGAGAGTAGTTGGGCAGCCTCCAAACCTACAGCGATTCTCCAAATGGCCCAATATTATGAGCATCAGAAAAATGAAAACGATAGGGCGACAGAGAAAAAGAAGAAGGACTTAAAAGAGAGGGTGATGATTGCCAAACTGCAAGGGGTGACTATAGGACGAGACCAATACCGGGGAAACTACCAGACAAACGTCCCTAAGACTACATTTCCCCAGGACCGCACTCTGACTTCCTACAGTGGACGCACAGACCTTAGAGAAAACCAGTGCGCTTTCTGCAAAGGGACTGGCCATTGGAAATCCCAGTGCCCAGTTCTTCTGGAAATGATCAGAAACAAAGACCCCAGGGATGTAGCAAACGGACCGAGACCTAAGGGACAACAGCGAGGGCCCCAAATGACGCGACTAACGACAGATCAAGCAGACCAAATACGTTCGATCGACCCAGGCAGAACCAATATCAACAATCTGACTATGACGACACTCACACCTTCGCATAGGACAGCCAAGGGCGAGGGAGGGATCCAGTCGAGCTCTATGTTGACCAGCAGGGCCCTTATGTCACTGCTAAGGTCCTGGGTACCAAGTCTCCATTTCTGGTAGACACTGGCGCAACACGTAGTGCGTTATCTAAACGACTGATTCCAAGGGCACCCTTGTCTGGCTCACTCATAACATCGACAGGTTTCGATGGAACGCCCTCCACCAACCCTTTGTCTGCCCCGATTCTCTTTGACGTAGAAAACAACACCACCGACACCACGTTCTTGCTTTCCTCCAATAGCCCTGACGCCATTATGGGACTTGACTTACTGAAACACTTCCGAGCGACGATCAGGTGTTCTCAAGATGGAGTTCGAGTGTTTCTTTACGACAACCCCGTTCTGCTTAGACATTGCTCTCCCCGACACATGTTTTCCATCACCGACGTTGACGCATCCCTGCTTGACACTCTACCTCCGTATCTGTGGGCCAAAGCGGATTCGGACGTAGGGCGTATGTTAATTGACCCAGTGCACATTACTGTCCGACCAGACGCAACACTCCCAAAACTCCCACAATATCGGATATCGCCAGAGGGCGAGAAGGCATTGGTAATGATTATCCAGTCACTGATAGACGCAGGAGTGGTAGAGGAAGTGGTTAGCAACATTTGCAACAGCCCTATCTTGCCCATTATCAAGAAGCAGGGAGAGGGAGATGAGAAAGCATACCGTTTTATCATCGACCTCCGAGAGATCAACAAAGTGGTGGTACCCCAGTACCCTGTGGTCTCAGACATCACCACCATCCTGACTTTGATTCCATCCACTGCCACCACCTTTTCCGTCATCGACCTCAAGAACGCATTCTTCTCCATCCCCATCCACCCAGACAGCCGATATCTCTTCGGCTTTACCCTAAAAGCCCGCTCATATAGGTGTTGCCGAGCGCCTCAAGGCTACACGGAAAGCCCTAGCATTTACAGCCAGGCCCTCAAAAGACAACTAGACCAAGTCCAGTTACCCGACGGAGTGGTGTTGGTACAATATGTCGATGACATCCTTTTGGCGGCCGACACCACCCCTCTAGCGGTTACCGCCACCATTCGACTCTTGCACTTCCTTGCGGAAAATGGCCACAAGGTCTCCAAGAAGAAGTTGCAATTCTGCCTACCCCAGGTCACTTACCTAGGCCACCTTTTGTCCAAAGATGGAAGAAAACTCACCCCTGATCGAATCCAAACCATTCTAGATACCCCTGTCCCTAAGACCCAGAAGCAGGTTCGCTCCCTATTAGGCCTCACCTCCTTCTGCCGACAATGGTTACCAAACTTCAGCCTCGTTGTAAAACCACTGCTTTCTCTGCTAAACAAAGACGTCCCTTTCCCACTCCCTTGGACCCCTGAGTGTCAAACTTCCTTCACAGAACTGCGAGATGCCCTTTGCTCAGCCCCTGTCCTAGGTACCCCTGATTACAAAAAGCCCTTCTCCCTTTACACTCACGAAAGGGAGGGGTGCGCTTTATCTGTCCTGACCCAGGCCATCGGCCCTAAGCAACGACCGTGCGCTTACTTCTCTGCCACTCTTGACCCTGTCGCCAGAGCCTTGCCTGCCTGCCTTCGAGCTGTAGCTGCTGCTGCAATCTCTATCCGACAGAGTGAGGGGATTGTACTCTCGAATTCCCTCACGGTACTGGTACCCCATGCAGTCGACACCCTCCTGAACCAAACCAAGACGCAACATCTGACAAGTGCACGACTGACTGGATACGAACTGACCTTGCTTGCCCCCCATATCACCCTGAAAAGATGCACCACACTGAACCCAGCAACTCTGTTACCCTTGCCAGAGAACGATCCCGATGTGCACCCCGTACATGACTGCGTGACTCTTACGGACGAACAGACCAGGAGTAGGGTCGATCTCAGAGACACGGCTTTCCCTGACCCCGACGGGGAGCTGTGGGTGGACGGTTCTTGCATCAAACTCTCCGATGGTACCACTTCCGCTGCCTATGCAGTCACCACGGCTCGAACTGTAGTAGAAACAGCCCGCATCACCCAGCGATCTGCCCAGGCAGCGGAACTGATTGCTTTGACACGAGCCTGCATCCTGGCGACAGGAACCACAGCGAACATTTACACCGACAGCCAGTATGCCTTCGGGGTGGTTCACCATTTTGGGCTCCTTTGGAGGGAAAGGGGATTCTTGACCTCACACGGCACACCCATTTTGCACGGGGATCTAGTCTCCGCCTTAATCGAAGCTGTCCTCCTCCCCAACAAACTTGCCGTTATCAAATGCCAGGCACACAAGAAAGTGACAGACATTATTGGACAGGGAAATGCACTAGCCGACATCACCGCCCGAACGACAGCTGAAAATAGAACGACAACACGTATGTACGTGACCAGGTCACAAGCAGAAAACTGGACTGACGCCAAGGACACAATTAGAGACATACAAACGGCTAGCACACAACACGAATTGACTGAATGGACACGGGTGGGATTGAAAGACGATGAAGGCTGCTGGCGGACAAAAGACACGAACAGATGGTTGCTACCTGATTCATACTTGATTCCCATATTGACCATGGCACACTCCCCTGCCCACATAGGATCAGCCCCCATGATCGAACTTGTCTCCAGGGTTTGGCACAATGACAAGATCCCAGATTCCGCCAAATGCCTGGTCCAACAATGCTTAATATGCCTGCAACACAACCCCGGGAAAGGAACTGTAGTACCCCGGGGGGGATTTGGGGTCCCAAACCACCCATTTGAAGTCCTGCAGATGGACTACATCCAGCTAGACAGATGCCAAGGCCTGAAATATGTACTCGTCGTGGTGTGCGCATTTAGCAAGTGGGTGGAAGCATATCCAACCCGTGACAACACCGCTATGGCCACTGCAAAGGTTCTGTTAAAGGAGTTTTTCCCCCGTTATGGCCTCTGTCGTGTTTTATGGAGTGATAATGGCCCCCACTTCGTAGCCAAAGTTATCCAGCTCATCCTAAATGGGCTGGGTATTAAACAGAAATTCCACGCAGTCTTCCACCCTCAATCTGCTGGGCTTGTCGAACGACACAATGCCACACTAAAGCTTAAACTGGCCAAAATAGTGGCTACCACGGGCCTGAAATGGCCAGACGCCCTCCCATTGGCATTGCTATCGATGCGCTCTACCCCCACCCGACATCACTTAACCCCTTATGAAGTTGTCTTCGGTCGACCCATGAGCGTCTGGTCTGCCCCGAAACCAACTTCCATTCATGACGTTCCGGACGTCCTAATGTCTGATTATCTGTACAAATTGACTGAAACTTTGTCTGTCCTTCATCAGCAGGTGCAGCAGGCCATCCCCGATGCTTCCAGGGGTCCGGGTCACGCCATCCAGCCGGGGGACTTCGTGCTGATCCGAAATTTTCAGCGATCAAAGAGTTTGGAACCCCGGTGGACGGGCCCCTGGCAAGTGCTGATCACCACTCGGACCGCACTTCGAGTGGAGGGGAAGAAACACTGGCTGCACGCTCATCACTGCAAAAAGGTCTCTCCAGCCCTGGCCACGACAGACACCGTCAACACCCAAGAAGAGCTCCTGAACCAGGACCGACCATCGTTGAACTGCTATCCTGATACAGAGACACTTGAACTTTCAAAACATCCTGACCCCACTGTGCCATCTCGAGAAGGGTATTTCCTGCGTCGAAAGGAGGGAGCTTCGGCTAAGTAGGCCACGGACTAGGTTAAAGGATCTCAGAACGGTGACCCAAACTACCAAAGGTTACCTGGAGAGAAGCTGAAACTAAGTCTGTGGTCCTGCCCACTACCGAGCACCTTGAAAACGAAGATGATGGAAGCGCCAGATAAGAAGATGATGGAAGCGCCAAACAAGAAGCCGACGGGGACAGCAGGAAATACCCACTACAGAAATCCGAGAACAGACAGACTCCATAGCTCAAAGACAATTGCACTCTTCATCACAATCCTCTTCTGTTTTCTCCTCATGACCACGCTCTGGATTTTGGAAGAACATGCACCTGCTCACGAAACATTCCTAACCACTGCTCAGCCTACCACCATGAAGGAACACTATCTAATTTCGCTCTCTCCTCAACTAAGAGAGAGGCGAAAGGAGTTTTGGAACAACTCTTTCGTGCAGCTACTTCACCAGCACAATCTTGCCACCAATACCACCAACTGCTGGATCTGTGGGTTGCTACCCCATGCCACTGGACATTCAATACCATTCATCCCTTCACCCTTCTCTGTCCACGGCTCCTGCCTTGCTTGGCTGATCCTCCTGCAAGAGAGCTATACGGGCAATGCCACCTCCAGCAGAACTGCAGCACATTCTTCTCACGGGGCCGGGCGAAACAAGACAAAGACACACTTCTGCCCGCTGACCCCCAGCGATTCGATCCAAATGGACATCCCGGCTAAAGAACGAATCGAAATGCAGGTGTTCAACAATCCAACCAGACCCACCTTCTCCTATCTGCGGAAACGAACGGCTGCCACTCTGACTGTGGCCCTGTCGGTCATCAACGTCACAGGCCACATGTGTGTAGAAGGACTTGGGACACAGCTGGTGGGTCGCAGCGCTTGCCGCTTTACCAGAACTTTGGATTCCACGGATCCACCTTCCTTTGTGTCATCCCCAAACATGTATTTCATCTGCGGCACGAAGGCCTACACCTGGCTCCCCAAAGGCTGGGGGGGCACTTGCTACATCTCCTTCGTCCTTCCTCCGACTTATGTAGCCCCAGCGAATCACCACAGGCAAAAACGAGCCAAAGACATTGAACAAGCCGACTCAACAGGGGCGCAGTTCCTCGATGCTATGAAAGGACTCGTCCCCCTTTGGGGCCCGATGGCAAACAGCCGTGCCATCCGACATTTGACTCAGGCAGTCGAGACAACCATGAACATCACAGCGGGCATCTTTGCCAACAACACTGCCGAGCTCCAAGCGGTCCGTTTGGTGGCTCTTCAGAACCGCCTCGTTCTAGATGTGGTTCTGGCGGACCGTGGAGGAGCATGCCGCATTATTGGGTCCAGCTGTTGCACATACATACCGGACAACTCACCCTCAGTGTACAAAGCCATCGAACATCTTCACAGACTCTCTTCGGAAGTTCACCAAGAGCAAGAAGAATGGTCGCTTGGCGGTTGGTTCTGGGACACCGTCAAAAGCTGGGGCTGGAGACTGCTCACCATTATCCTGATTCCCGTAGTTGTAATATGCGGCCTGTGCTTGGGAATTCAATGTCTGCCACCTATGTGTTCTTTATGTGCGAGTTGTATTTTTCCCAAAACTGTGGACTTTGGAAGCGAACACATGAGAGCATTGTATGATACCGAAGTTAGGAATTTGATGAAAATTGACATTGAGTAAAGCAAGTTGGCTAGATATGTTGAAAAGGGGGGACTGTTGAAAGTTGGGCTGAGACCGCCAACATTATCGGCGCCCTCTTGCTCTCCTTAACCTTTTTTTGCGCGTAAACCAGCCGCCATTTTGAACACCATGGTTTCCCTGCTCTCGCCGAGAGCCAGCGCGCCTCTCTCCCCCTCCTAGCTTCGCCGGCATCCCCCGCATACTGACAACCCCGCTGCCTGCACCTGCCGCGAATCATAAAACCCCTCTTCAGCGCTGCTCTGCCCCAGGCCCTCGTCCTGTTCCCAGCGCAACACCTCCCCTCTTCCCATTTATGATCCCCGGCCCTTTGATGCAAACCCCCTTTTCCCCGTGTGCCCGTTCGTCTTCCTCGTTCCCAGGCCGACACCCAGCTCTGCCGATACTGTTCCTTGCCCCTCCCCGTACAATAGAAAGTTTCCCCCCAGCAAGGGATCCCCGGGTTGATCAAAGCCCCCCGCCCTACGAGATCCGATCGAACCCCACACACTCCGTGAATCGGCGGAATATCCAGCTGCGCGATGATCACCACCTGTTGTGAACGGGGCAGGGACTTCCACTGTAACCTTGCGTGGGAACGGGCTGGGAAGGGGGGATTCTGAGGATGTCTTTCCGTACATCAAAGTATCGACGAGAATGTGTTACGTGCAACAAAGAGATAAACTTGTGTATAAGAGGCCAGGCCTCAGGGATGCAGTTAGAGCACCTCAGAACGATACCTTCTGTCCGTTTCGTTGTGTTCTCCTCCGGAGAGAATAAAAACCTTGTTTCCTGCCTTCCAGTCTCCAGCGCCTGCCTCTTCAATAGTTTAATTTCTTTGTGGGTTCAAGAGGCGACACCACCGGGCAATACTTAAGGATCTTATATTCTGGTTGGTAGTGTCACCCTTTTTTCAACAAGCTCATGTACACCTAGAAGGTTTTCTTGCCACTGAGACAAAGTGAAGATGTAACATTGAGCCAAAAATTAATAGGAGAAGTTATGTAATAATAATAATAATAAATCTTTCTTTATTCGGTTAATCACAGGGAAAACCATAGAAGAAGCAATCAGCAATTTCAGTAATATACATAAAACGAGACATTTCAAATAACATTTAAGATTTAGTAATAATCAGGAAACATATATTTAAAAAGAAAAAATATTTGCTTTAAAAAGTTATGGATTTTTTCTGTGCATGTTGCTAAAGGTTTTTTCTGTGATTCATAATACATTTTAAAAAGTTTAGGACTAGGTAGCAAATTTCTTCGGACTCTAGGGATTGCAATCGATAAAAGGCCGGTCGGCACTGTCTAAGGCCCCACCGCCTGCATATCGGGAGAATCCAACGTTTTCTGTGGGGATGGTAGAACTTACAGAACAAGAAAGCGTGGATATTCGATTGAATTGATTTCCCATCGCAGGGGCATGGGGGCATGTTTTTTTCCCAGGCCTTATTTATGGGAAAAGCGACCAGTCTGTAGAAAAGATTCAATCTAAACCTAGTCAGTAACATCCTCTCGTAAGTTTTACTCTGTAGGGTGAGGTAAGGTTGGATGCCAAAGGTTTGCTGGATTATATTCGCGTGAATTACTGAGGGTTTAGCGGCGTCAGTTGACAATCTTAAAGTTTCCAAGTGTCGCAAGGCGAGTTCTGTGAGTTTTTTTTGGAAGGGAGACAATCGACTCTGGTTGGAGAAAGTAGTTTTCAAGCCCAAGGTCAGTAAAAAAATGTTTGATGTAACGGAGCCACTTCAGTCTAGAAGAGTGGTCGAGTGACATTGTATCGGCCACTATCGACTGAGATAATGTGTTCACATCCGATACCCAAATACGCCTCCACAGGAGCAAAGGCTGGATTTTAATAAGATCCTGAAGATACGGTATTCCCAGTTCCATGTGGGAGGCGTAGATTGATGAACCTTTCGGGGTCGCTAGAAGAAATCTTATGAATTCGTTTTCAATTTTCTGTAAAGATTCAACATCTGTGTGACCCCAGACTCCTGCTCCATAGAGAGCAATAGCCTGGCACTTGGCTTTGTAAATTCTCAGCAATTCTACTGGACGTCTCCTTCCCAATTTTCGTGAGAAGGACTGCAAAGCCGCTGTCGAGCGTTTAAAAAGATGGCATCTGGTGTCCACAGCTGGTTTCCATGATAGTTTATCATCTATCATCACCCCAAGGTATGGATATTGTGTAGTAGTCTCAAGTGGTTGCTTGTCAAGGAAGATGTTTTTTATGCCTTTCTTCACTCCCCCCGTGATCATTACAAACGTTTTTTTTACGTTCACCTTGAGGTCCAAGGAATTCATAAAAGAGGTGTATCTGTTGAGTGAAAGCTGAAGTTCGCGAGGAGTTCGGGCCAAGATGACAGCGTCATCCGCGTAGAGGAGTGCTGGAATCGGTCTCTGTTTCAGTTTTGGGAGGTCCTGAGCCCCCCTCAGCATCTCTTCCTCCAGGCCGTTGGTATAAAGCGAGAAGAGGAAGGGGGCCAGAACACAACCCTGCCTGACTCCTCGCTCCACGCCGAACGGCGCCGTCAACTCGCCATTCTTTCCAAAGCGAACTCTCGCCGAGGCTCCAGAATAGACCTCTCTCAGGAGATCCAACAAGGAAGGGTCTATGTCCATTTTTCTTAAGACTGTCCATAGTTTGGAGTGTGAGACGCAGTCAAAAGCGGCAGACAAGTCCACTTAGACCATGTATACCGTGGTTTTCTTGGCATGCATGTATTTGGCCATTATGAGACTGAGGTTAAGTGCCTGCTCTACTGTTCCAAGACCTGCTCTGAAACCAAATTGGAGATCTGAGATGATTTCTTTTTCCTCACACCACAGTTGGAGTCTCTCCAGCATGACCCTTCCCACCACTTTGCCGAGGGAGTCCAGAAGAGAAATAGGACGATAGCATTTTACATCCTGGCGGTCCCCTTTCTTAAAAATGGGGACCATAATTGATCTGGTCCAGGAGTCTAGAATTCCTTCACTGGCTGCAGCAGCACAAACTCTTGTTAGGATGGGTGCCCAGAGATCCTGATTGAATTTGAAAAGGTCGACAGGAACGCCATCGGGGCCCGGGGCTTTTCCTGTCTTACTTCTTTCCAGGGCCACCAAGATTTCCGAAATATCAAAGGATATTGGGATAGGATATTGTACCTCATTAAAGAGGTTCGTTAAATGGTCTGTGGTTCCTTGATTTTTGAATATATTTCCAAAGTGGGCGATCCACGTTCCCTCATCTATAGCTACCTCTATCTTGGGGGAGTTGTTCGCTGAGAGGTATGGGGATCTCACCGTTCTCCAGAAATCCTTGCTGCATTTTGATAAGGAACTCCTGTCTAAATCTTTCCACAATTTCTCTTTCAGTTGTTGGACTCTAAGGTTACGATCCCTTTTATACTGTCTTCTCAAAAGCTGAATGAGACCGACGTCTCTTGGTTTTTTGCGAAGAGCAGATTTTAGATCAGTTAAGGCCTTAGTGCAATTGTGGTCAAACCAACCTTTTTTTGCTAGATGTTTATTTGTAGTTTTTCCCGTGAGCAACTCTTTAGCTACTGCCAGGATTTCTCCGAAATTTGACAGGACCTCTGCGTGGTTTAATGTCGGGTCCAGGCAATTGATGATTTTCGGGTATGCTTGGTTGACTATTTTTTTGGTAAGTTTTTGCGGGTCGATCTTTTCCCACTTTATGGTGTAGCCGTTTTGTTTTCCTAATTGCAATCTTTCTTGAGTGAGGGCTTTTGCTATGTTAGTGACCTTTGATTTACACTCTGAGGAATAGAGTTCTATCTTTAATGCGTAGTGATCGCTTAGTATATTTGTCATTACTTGGAAGCCTGCAAGCTTTGTAGCGATGCCTTGGGACAGGAATATATAGTCCACTGTTGTCTGGTGGCCTCTGCCCACGTAGGTTGCGTCCAGTTGGAATTCCCTCGCCATTAGGGAGTTAGCGATCACTAGATCAAACTCTGACAGAATATTATTCATAGTATTGCCGGAATTGTTGTGGGCGAAGTGGGCTAATGGAGCTTCTTGTTCATCCACGAACCCGCAACGTTTGGAGACTGCCATTGGGCATGGATGAAGGTTAAAATCCCCTCCCCAGATCAGATGGATCGTTTTAGAGTTAGTCTCCCTCTGAAGTAGGGATCTTAGTCTCTCCTGCATGTTTTCAACGAAAATTAGAAAGTCGTGTTCCGTTAGGTTGTTGTATGAATTTACGAGAACTATGGTATCTTCGTTTACAAAGGAGAGAAATAGTATCTGGCAATTAGAGTCTGTAAAGAAATTGGTCACTTTTAGGCGAGATAGGGTGTTGGCAATATAGATTGTGAGTCCTCCTTTGGGTCTACCCATTGCGCTACGGCTAGCTGGGGAAGAATAGGTTTTATACCCTAGCAGGTGGAGCTCTGAGGTTGTCCAGGTCTCTTGAAGGCAGATTATTTTGCCTTGTTCGAGGAAGTTCACTGCTAAAGGGTCGTCGATCTTGGATCGTAGACCCGCCACGTTCCAGAATAGGAAGGGTATTGTGTGGTGATTAGCTTTTGGGATTAAGGTTTGTGAAATCTCCTCAAAGTTGTTAATTAAGAGAGGGGAATGTGGGAGGTTAGGAGTAGTGTGATCAATGTCCCTTGATGGTCAGTCTACCATTTCTAGGGGACTGAATCGATTTACTAGTGGGATGTTATACCAAGGGTCCCATCTGGGCGGTTCTCTGCGGGTCACCTTCTGCTATTGGTATCCCCATTCTCCCCAATTGAACCCTGGTGGCGTCGATTTACTACGTGCCACGGGTTCTCCTGCTCTCGAAAGCGTGGGGGGCCATATTGTCTATTCTCGTATACTAGGGGTTGACGCTGGGATCGTTCAGCCCAGGGAAAGATAGGGTCCTCAAAAAAGTTACTGTTTGTGGGTTGGAGGATGGGGTAAAAAAAGGACAGTGGTTTTATACTAATTCCTCCAGTGACATTAGGTTGGTCCCAGGAGATAATGTATTCGGCTACCCAGGGGTCCTCAAAAGTTATAATAATACAGTCCCCTGAGAACTGTTTTTTGCCTTTCCCCACCCATGGGGTCCTGCGTAGGGAGGAAATCCTTCCATGGCAATTTGTTGGCATGGGCCGATTTGCCTGTAGCCAATGGTGGACTTTGTTTTTTAGGGACCATGGAGGTTCTGCCGTGTTGGGAGCTACTTCGGGTACTCCAATCATGACTGCTACGTAGGGGGCGGCCTCGGGGGGAAGCTCAGAATGAGCTCTGATTTCTCCAGGCCCTCTTGAGGTGTTTCTTTGAGTTGATTGAAAAATAGAATTTTGTGCCGGGATCTTGGGAGGTGCGGTTTTCCTTGGTGCTGGTTGTGAGGAGAGGTTAGTGGATGCCGCGTTATTAACTTGTTTTGATATGATTGGCATTGTGGGAGTAGAGATTGATGTAGTTGAAGGCAACGTAATTGGGAGGGTTGGGGTAGGAGGTAATGCTATTGGTGTGATTGTCTGTGGTGCAGTAGTTTGCGGAATTGTGGGTTTTGCAGTGAGAGTCACGGGGTTTGGGAGGGAGTTTAGAAAAGGGTTAGTGCCTCCTTTCTTTTGTTGGGAATGCCCCTGATTGTGTTGTGATGGGGAGGTAAGTTTTGAAATCTGGGATTCTATCTTTGCTAGTTTTTGTTCTACCGGTAGTAGAAGTTGTTTAAAAAGATCAGCTAGCTTATTTAAGAAAACAGAATTGTCATATTCTTCCAGACCCTTATCTGCAGAGAGTTGAGTTGGTGAGACCAATGATATGGGAGTGGCACCTTCCAATTGATCACAATGTACTATTGCAGTGAGAAGTTGATGCTGTGATGGTGGTGGTGAAATAGGTACGGGAAGAGTTTTCAATATGGTAGGGTTTGGTAGAGTGGATTTATTTTTACTAATTGCTCCTTCCCTCCTTCCTCTTTTTTGAATATCCTCCGAAGGTAATATTTGAGTGGGGGATTGAGGGGGGAGCTCCGGCGTTTTTTCCAGGTCAGAGCCTAGAGGGGAATCTGCAAGCTCGGATACAGATAAGTCTACGTTGTTTGGGAGACTACGTCTACCCTCGGTCGCAATCCCTGGTACTATTTTATTAATGGTCGACACAGGAGTTCTGGCTTGAGCTAGGTTTCCCAGGGAGGATCTTTTTGCGAATTCTAAATCTAATGAGACTCTATTTTCCATGAGGGAGATGCTTTGGTCAATGAAGGAATTTGCTTTGGTAATAAAATCGTCCATGGGACCCAATATATTTCCAACGTTCCCTGGTACTACAGTCTTCTTTCCTCTTGTGACTACCATCGTGTAAGGGTGGGAGTCAGTGTACTGTTTCCCGGGTCGACAAAGAATAATAAAATGTGATAAATGAATAGGGGATGCAATGGATACTTGCAGGGGAGATGGCCCAGTCCAGTCCCTCCGGTCCTCGAACGGCCTCAAACGGCCCGGTCTTTGCCCGGTCTTCGCCCCGGGCTGCGACCCGCGCGCGTCCCGCGAGGCGCGTACCAGGGGTCAGGTTTAAGAGGTGTGACCGATTGTGGGGGCGTGGCACTGGGAGGGGGCGCGGCTCACGCGGCAAGAGGACCAGCTGGAGTTGGTGTATGCTGGTCCTCGCAGTCCCGGGGCCGGCGCCTCACCCTCCTCTGAGGCCACAAGGTGTTTTCAAAGCTCCCAGCCGGTCCAGCAGTAGAACAAGGGGGTGATCAGCGACTCCAGTCGCGCTGACGAGGCAAGCAGGGAAACAGAGCCGGGCAGTCAATTCACGAGTGGCACCCGCGAAGCGGGTGCCGCGAGAAGTTAACGGGCTTGGCTGGAGGCGTGGCACTGGGAGGGGGCGCGGCTCACGCGGGAAGAGGACCAGCTGGAGTTGGTGTATGCTGGTCCTCGCAGTCCCGGGGCCGGCGCCTCACCCTCCTCTGCGGCCACAAGGTGTTTTCAAAGCTCCCAGCCGGTCCAGCAGTAGAACAAGGGGGTGATTAGCGACTCCAGTCGCGCTGACGAGGCAAGCAGGGAAACAGAGCCGGGCAGTCAATTCACGAGGAGAAGTTATATTGACCCTGTTCAATTTGAGATTTTTGCAGTGACATAACAAGGGGGGGCGGTTCTGCCCTGTGTGACACGAGATGTGGGGGAGGAGGCCTCCCCACTCTGACCTGCAGCTGTCATGGGGCAGCAAATACAGGAATTGTCAGCACAAGCTTTTTCATGTGGCTGCCGTGGGGCTGCAAACGCAGGGACTGCCATGTTTAGGTATGGATAATGGGAAGTGCTCTAATATATTCTTCAGTTAAGTTGGGAAGTGCATCTGGATGTGTATTAAACCCTCTAGTTTGAATTCTATACATAATTAGTAGTGAGAAAAACCTGGAACAACTAAAACAGGACATTCCAAGAGTGGGAATTAAGAAGATACCTGTTCATTATGACCCTAAGCCCGACAAAAACAATGATTAAAGATCTTAATAATTAAAGCAGTGATTTTGAAAAAGTTATTGCATAGAGCTACTTGGAAGTCATTTTTGATATATCCGGAAATTGGGTACAATTGTGGTGGCACTCGCACATACTATCCGTTCTTTCGTGGCTGCCTCCCATTCCCCCGAGCCACGAGCACAGGAAGAGGGTAGAGGGGAACATGCAGGGTGCGGCAGCACTCCCCCATCTTCTTCCTCCTTAATGAAGTCCAGGAAAGGGGTCCAGGGCCACTCCCATGCCAGCACGGTGAGCGCAATGGCACCGTCACAATCCTAAGAATCTCAGGGAAGTGCAAAAGCGTTTCCTCACACCAGCAAGCACATGGGAGTCTGGGAATAAAGTCCTTGCCCCCTTTAATATAAATCAACCCGTAGATGGAGTCCCCGGGCGAGATGAAGACATGGGGAGGGGTCCCCACACACTCCCTCAACCCCAATGCTGCCAAATCAGCTTTTTTGCACCGTCACCTGTGCCCTTGTCCACCCAGAGGGGAATTGATCAAACTGCGGCGGAGCATCATGCTCTCAGTGAAGGAAAGGTCACCAAACAATAGAAGGGCAGTACTCAGACCAGTTGGGTCAATTTGGGCAAACTTGGGCTCGTTTTACTCCTGGTGACAAGCTCTATCCACCAGGCGCACTTACGGCAACGCTCCTTACCTCCAAAGTGGTGCAGTCCTCCAAAAGCTGGTCCTCCTGTCTCCCTGCGTCAGTTCTCCTTTGTGGCTTTGATGGTGGCAATTGAAAAGTCCAAGGCTTCCCCCATGTGGTCCTCAGTGGGTATAAGGGGGCTAGCCTCACTGGCCCTTGGGGAGAACCACTGGTTCTAGGGTCAACTGGACAGAGTCCTGGGTCCTGAGTAGGGGTCAGGGAGTTCCTCCTTCCAGTTCTACATGGCAGTTACCACAACCAGCAGCGAATCAGGTATACAAATCACACTCAATAGAGAGTCTTCCCTTGTGCAAGAGTTTATAAAGGTAAGAGGAAGGTTCCAGAAGACAACCCTAACCAATCCTGGGGTGCCACATCACCTCTCCACCTCTGTGCCAACTCTCTCGCACAATTTGCTGGGACAATCCAGATTGGCGTCATCAAGGTACCACTGAGCACATCAGCTCCTGGAGTCTCAGCTCCACCCTTTGCTGACATCACTGTCAGCCAAGTGCCCCTTACTTTTGCTGCATTGCATCAGCCTTATCTTAAAAGGCAGACACAGGAGGTAAGCATACACAGTCCATTTACTATGTGTTTACCATGGGCGAAATACTGGTAATAAGGGTCAACCACAGCAAAAAGTCAAAAAACCAGATGATCAGAAAAGCAATAAAATCTGAACGTACTGCTGGGGCAGAACCCTGTGCAACAGTCATGTTAAACATCGTACCAATAAATGTCTCCAAAAGACAATAAACCCCAAGATTACTTAAAGGAATAAGTCATCGCTCATACAAATGTTGGCCGCTTTTACCACTTCACTGTTGCAGATTATATAAGAAATTATAGCCCTTAGAACACATTTTCCAGGGTTAAGTCATCTACCAATTTCCCCTTCCAAATTATTTTGTGGGCTTTGTTAAACGATTTGGTTAAAACTGAAGGGCAGACATGTCCTTTTTTTGTGCCCATGACATGGCTGCAAATGCAGACCACACCACATACAAACAATATAGAGTGCTCTGCAAGGCCTGATTCTTAGAAATATGTGCACAACTCTTACATGAGTATCAGTTGCATTACAGATGGACACATTGATTTTTATGCATGGAGAGAGTAAGTGATTTACCTAGAATCACAGGATGTTAAGACTACCACTGAGAAACTAACCTGGTTCCAGAGCTTCAAATTCGGCCACTCTAGCCATTACACCACATTCTCTCTCTGTTTGGTGGTTTACCATGCACCTCTGCATCAGGAGCACAAATTGTAAAAAATCCCTTTTATGGGCAGATCTTTGACCCCCAAGGACATCATCAAAACACCATGGCTTGCTTGCAGCAAGTACCCTGCTCTCATTGTGCTCCCTTGCTCACAAAAAACCAGGCTCCTGGACTAGTGCTACTCATCGGGGAGGACCACACCTTTCACTGCTTTAAACCCCTCTTCCTTGCTCGCATTAAACAGCTGACTGTTGTTCTAGTGAAGTGACAGGAACTCTAACCCCATGCTGATGCTTAGTGATTCATACACCATGTGGCACCCTGGTACATGGGTGGCTGATACCCTGTGCAGTTGACTTATACACATTACTGTCTATTGATTGCCCGCTCCTGTTGTCCTGGTTTTCAAAGAAGGCCAGAGACCATGGTAAGCACAGTTACATGTGTATTGCTCCATCGGCCTCTTCCCTTTCGCTGGCTTATAGATGAGAAGGCAGCAGTTTATCAGTTCACCTCCTGTGAATGTTTCATCCCTGCTACAGGTGACTTGTTGAAACTTGGAGGTAGACCAGGGGCTTCTTTTGAAATGATTGTGGCTGAGACTGCTTCTGTTTGCACCTTTGGCTCGTACTGTACTTCATTCAGCAAGAGGCACTTTTCTTGTTGTGCGTGTTGTTGACTTGTTTGCAATCTTGTGTGTTCCATCTTGTTGAATTTTCATGCAGTTCTTTGTAATAGAAAGCATTTGCAAAGCCAATTGGTCTCGCCTATGCAACGTCTATTAGTTTTGTCAATGTTTTTTACATGTTTCACAGCAGCTGAGCTGCTGTGGAGCACGGCTTACAGTAAATCAAAAAAACGATATGTCGTGGTCAAAGCTGGCCGCATCATATTACTTTTTTTAATTTTATTTTTACTTTAAGAAATGTTGCACACCAGGCCAACTGCGGTGCACCATGTAAAAAAAAAGTTTACAAAAACAGTAAATTTTGCATAGGCAGCACCTATTGTCTTTGCCAATGCTTTATTGCTTCAAAAGAAATCATTCTCTGTTTAATATGGCTACATGTATATTTCCATTCAAACGAGATATGCAGGCCTCGGCATGCTAGGTAACAAGAATAAGATACAAGAGAAATACTAATGTTAAAGAAGAGTGAAAATCTGAAAAGAAACCAGATGAAATAGCCGGAGTTATTTCCTAGACGGAAAGAAAAATGAAGTTGTGGCATTGTCTTTGGAAACCACCAAGAACTGACTGGAACTGCTTCGCTAGCTGAGGAGGACGCTGTACACCGTGAGAGACTGCAAGTCTCAGGGAGCTTTGCCGACGATTGCCCGCACCTGTGACTGCCAGCGGGAAGCCTACTTTACTGCTTGCGGCACCCGCTTTGCGGGTGCGCGCCGGGCGAAGCCCGGGCCAAGGGCGGGCCCATCTGAGTGCGTCGGAGACCGGGCTGGGCCACCCTATTGACATTTTATATAGCGTAAGCCGTTTAACCCTCCCTGTGCAGCTCTGCTCTTGCATTTGTTTGTATTTTTCTTTGTTTTGTTATAGCCCGGGGTAATGAGTAAAGGCAAGCGTAAGGGGGGAGGAGGGCCTGGAGTAGTGGGTACTTTGGATGCGTTTTTGTCCCTGGATGAGTTTGTATTAAATCATGTGATTCAGCTGACAGAAAGGAGACTTTCCTTAGAACCCCAGGGTCACCTCATCGGATCTGCACCAACTCTATCAACCCCCATACTTGAACAAAACGTAGTACTTGATTGTTCTGCCCTACTGAGCTACACTTCCCCGGTGCATCAGCAAAATGGGTCTTATCCGTTAGTCAGTTTAGATAGCACTTCACCTCCACCCCCTGAATCCACTGCCAAAGTGCTAACTCACCAGCAAAGGTCCAGATTGGCTTCTGGTGGGGAACCCATCAAAAAAAAAGAGGAAAGCACGTGGCCTGACAAAAACAACGCAACAGGCATCTAAAATGGCAAAACGAAAGACGGCAACACTGTGAAGGAGTGTGGCTCAATGGTTAGAGCGGCAGACTCTGATGCAGAGTTCTGGCCAGGGACCAGGGTTCGATTCCCGCCTCGGCGGGGTCTCGGGCTCAATTTCCTCAAACCTGTTAATTCTCGCCTCGGTGCCTATTCTAATCACGGGCCCCACGCTGCAACTCTGGGCAATAGCTTGCTTAGCCTCCACACCGGCCCCAACAGCGCTAAGGATGCCTGGCTTCACCCTGGGGGTGCCCAGGAGTGGACACTTCACAGGGAAAGCCAGGAGGGGTTCCACAGCGGTATGAGTATCAGCGCCAGGAAGCCGCATAGGCGACACCGCAAGGTGACCATCTGGTGACAGTGCGCTCTATAAGTACCATGACATTTGGTTGTGAGGGAGGCCCGAAGGAAGTATTGATTTCTGACACCTTGGGCACTGGAAATACTAGTAATAATGTCACTGATACGCAGTAATTACGAGGCTGACCTCCTAAACAGAGCTGAAGAGAAGCTTATTGCCCTGTTAGATCCGTTACTGTTGAAATTGTCAGGAATAGACAAGAGATTGACTATAATAGAGCAGCATATATTTAGTATTTCCCAATCTCCTAGCGGGCCAGGGCAAGTAGGAATGGCCGAAGTCAGACAGGAGAGGATTACTGACACCAGATTGCCTACCAACGTAGTTACATTATCTCCCCATGCTGAGGGAAGGGCTCTTATGGACAACCCCATGGAAATTCCTCCATCAAATGCCAATCTAATTAATAAAGCAGGCTTAGTAGGTCCCCGGGCCCCTCCGCTGTCACAGGGAGGGGTTGTGAGCGCTAGTATGTCCTTGCACCTTCCACCCGCAGCGACTCCATATACAATTGTATTAGCAAATGTACCAACGCTCCCCCCAAGTGCCCACGAACATTGGTCTTCGCTAAAGAATAAGGCCTTACATTTGTTGAACACCAGATCTGGGGTCGGGGACGCACTATTTAGCGAATTTAAAATGGTGCGAAGAATTCCTTGGGTTGGTAAATCCCTGAATGCCCTCATGGAAGACTGTGTGGTCCTAAGATTGAGGTCCCCGCGCCTGGTCCAGACAATCCTGGACAGGGCAGGGTCTGGTTATCTAACCAAGGATGACATTAATATACTTCCACTGGGCTTTTTCTATCATCCCGTGATGATCATGCAAGAGTAAGGGGAGTACTGAGGGATTTAGATTCTGAAGTGGGCCCTTATAATTACACGGTCCCCACACGTAATAGGTTTGAAGCCTTTTCCTCATTGGAGGAAATAGATTGCCTTGGACACAAACCTAGTATTATTAGTCCAGACACATATTTATTCAAGGAGCGGCGTGTGGCTGATTGTGCAACGGACATTTATAATAATTGAGAACCCATATTAACATTAGCAACTGTCAATAGGAGTGATAGAATTATGAGTGACATTATGGTGGGTGAAGAAGGGGACTGTAGACTATCACAAATTAGTATCCCGCTTTGTGAGGGGGATTCTGACTGCAATCATGTAAATCACACCCAGCCCACTGTGTGCAATGTAACTAAGCCTTACTCCATGCCAGGCCTAAATATAGTATCCTGGAATGTAGCAGGGTTAAGTTCAAATGTATCCTCCGGGGATTGGTCTACTTTCATAGATATAGCATTTTGTCGGGGGCGAATAACATCTTGTATTGTGCTGTATTGATTATAATGTATCTAACATGGCTGCCTCTCTAGATGATTTTGTGACCATTATATCAAAATCAAATCAAAAAAACATTTATATAGCGCGCTACTCACCCGGAGGGTCTCAAGGCGCTTGGGGAGGGGGGGTCTGCTACTGCTTGAACAGCCAGGTATTGAGCTGCTTCCTGAAGGCGAGGTGGTCTTGGGTCAGGCGGAGGTGGATCGGGAGGGAGTTCCAAGTCTTGGCGGCCAGGTAGGAGAAGGACCTTCCTCCTGCTGTGGCTCTTCGGATGCGGGGGACGGCGGCGAGGGCGTGGCTGGTCAATCGAAGCTGGCGGGTAGGAGTGTAGAAGTTGAGGCGGCTGTTGAGGTATCCTGGGCCTTGGTTTTGTAGGGCTTTGTGTGCGTGGGTGAGGAGGCGGAAGGTGATTCTCTTGTTGACCGGGAGCCAGTGCATGTCTCTCAGGTGTCCGGAGATGCGGCTGTGTCGGGGGATGTCGAGGATGAGTCTTGCTGAGGCGTTCTGGATCCGCTGAAGTCTCTTCTGGAGCTTGGCGGTTGTTCCGGCGTAGAGGGCGTTGCCGTAGTCCAGTCGGCTGGTGACGAGGGCCTGGGTGACCGTCTTCCTGGTCTCGGTGGGGATCCACCGGAAGATCTTACGTAGCATGCGCAGGGTATTGAAGCAGGACGAGGAGACGGCGTTGACTTGTCTGGTCATGGAGAGCGAGGAGTCCAGGATGAAGCCCAGGTTGCGTGCGGCCTACTATGGTGGCAGTATTCCCAGAGATTTTTAGCAATTTTTAACTATGTATTATATATTTATGTACCTCTTCATTGTGAATCTGTTATCCTTTTGTACACCATCCTTTTAATGCACATATTTGCTTATACCGATGTCTATGAAATTCATTATTAAGTTTTAATGTTCATAATTTGTTTATATTGACGTCTACGAAACTCTTTATCAAGTTTTTAAATGGAATTGTCTTTTATGATTTTAATCGAAATAAAGACATAATGACTTGACTTGTGAATTTCCATTTTATCTTGTATGTTATTTAATCCACTGATTCTATTTTGAAATGTTCCACCAGCTATCTTCTGTTCCGGTAAATCGATTTTTAATTCAAGGCATTTCATTGCTTATTTTTCTTGTTTCTTGCTAATTCAGTCAGTAAATAAGTTGACCTGCGGTTCATCGAGAAAGTACACTTTAAACGTGTGTACTTCTCACTAAAAAAATAATCGAACAGCATCATAACATTCTGCTGTGAGGAATAACTATTATTTATTTGGGATTATTAGCTTCTATCGAAGAATGCATTCATTTTCATTTCATTTCAAGAGTCTTACAGAGCTGATCCCATATGTCAGTGTGCCAAGGATAAGTATGCATCCGCACAATCCCTGCTAAAACATAAAACCTCGATAAACAGACAGGCTCTGTAAACATAAAGCAACTGGTTCTGGGTCTGCCTGGATTATAAAGCCCATTTATCTACAATTGAATCGAGCATGATTGCTGCATGCTTTCAGTTCCAGCATGAATTTCAATTTTTAACCATTGTGCTTCTATCAGTCAACAGGTATGGAATAAAGTCTATTTTTCATTGAACGTTCTAGTCTCAAGGTCACAATGCATTTTCAGTGCCCTATGTTTTTTTTGTACCAAGTACACATATTTTATGTAGGATTATACATGAACAGAACAAACGGGTGTTGCTGCACACGCCTTTAATTGCCGGAGCATTGGAGTTCAGGCAAGGGTCTGCAGTGCACACTTTTCAGTAAAATAATTAAACAATGTATAACAATATGAATAATTATTAAATATTTGCACCTACTCTAGCATGTAGAAGAACATATTTTCAACTATACTAGCAATTAATGAAACAGTGGTCAGATTTCACACATTCATAAATTATTGTGCATTCATTTGTGCTACATTTTGAGCCACTGGTTTTATCTCATACATAAACTAATCTTCCACGTATCAAAGGCGAGGGGTCTGCCAATTTTATAACGTTACGAAAACAAGTTTTGAAGACAGTAATAAGATTTCCCTTATGATTTTTTTGCTACTTTTTATGAGCACGAGGACTCTTTTTGGTTTCAGCGTGCACAAGAAATAAATAAACAAATATTGCAAACTACCCTAGTTATTTAATATAATAATGGCCTGTTACATGCCCATTTACAGCATGTTGCACATATACTCATGTTCTCCACCATTTGTAACAACCACGTCCACTTTATAGAATTTCCAAGCATTCTATGTTAGTTATTAGTTTATGATTGTCCCAATGTTAACCACTTCTGCATTTTCAGACCATCTCTTCACCAGCAAAGCTGCTCTGTTCAATGTCTTCACGTAGTCCCTACTGGTTTCACGCAACGCCACCTGGTCACAAGAAAACTATCTTAGGCTGGCCATATTTTAATGTTGATGTAATAATTTTCATTTTCAACCATGGAAAAGTTATGATGTAAGCCGTGCAGGAGAACTTGACGATATATCCCTTCCATTTCGAAAATCTCTCTCAATTCTAAAAGATATCTGACAAGTCTGCTTTATTTCTCACTCACTTTACCGCCACACAATTTGTTTTTTGCCCCATGCCTTCGCCTCTAAAAATTGTTTAAACTGGGGTAAGTCCATGTGACATAATAAGGCTTAGAGACAAATTTCAAATGTAATATTTACTTTTTTTAACAGATTATTGCCTTTTTTAGAAAATAAAAATATGTGTACAATGAATGACATTCTTTATTTTCTTCCTATGTATGACATTATTGGCAGCTAGTGAGTGCGTGCCTCCATTTCTCTATTTCTAATCAGAAAGAAATATTTCAAGATTCTTGTTACTGTTTGGTTCTGAAATAAGGGTGATCCAGAGTAATTGTCGCAATATTGTTATACTGTTGCGTGGCTTTGTAGGAGGAAACAGCAAACTTCTTCACCATTAGTTCCTATATATCCTCAAAAACATCTTAAATGGAATTACGTATTAAAATATTCCCTAAATCCAATGTCAAATGTCTGCTGTAAATCAGTAGAAAGAATACATCTTTCTATATCAAGTGACTGAGCCACTTCCTAAGTTATTGTGTTTCACATTTTGATGAGTCCCTCTGGGAGACAAAGATTTCCACAGAGGTACACACCACCTGTTCCACTCATACCTGTAAATTTCAGAATCTACAAAGCATTAGTCATGAAGGGTAAAATCTTTTTTTTTTATTTGGACAGTGAAATGTGCCAACGCAATCACTAATCCACGTTTTCCAGTTATTTTTGCGAGAACAAAAGGAAAGAATTAGTCATTTAACTCTGAAATATTGCTCATAGAAGGATGGGCACCACCAATAAATAATATTTCAAATGTTTTAGTGTCCACCCTCTTGTCTTAAAAGGATCACATAGTGTCTTTGAAGCTATTCTTGGAGACTTACATGCCCAGACAAATGGGGTAGCTAAACTTTTCAGATTGGCAAAAAAGCTTTGTTTTAGCTAAATGAGAGATATTGAAATAGGATTAGACATTGAGGTAATTACATCATTTTTATAAGGTTAATACAGCATATCACTAACAGAGGTGTGTGTTGCCATGTTACAAATTCTGTCTTAGATTTTTGACAGTGCCCATAATTCAGATGATACATTGCTTCTACTTTCCATGGACCTCAAACACCTTTGCATTTCTTCTTTTAGATTGAGTTTCTGTTCATTAATCAGAACGTCCTTCATGCGGTTTGTAGCCTGAAATGATGGAGAACCTCTCAATGCTTGTGACTACATTCCTTATGATCTGTTTCTCTGGGGTTAGGAGACGTAGAGCAACCACAGCTCCATAAAGCAAAATTTGAATAGCAACAGGTATATTTAGGTTAACCGTTACCTCTCCCATTATGTAGAAGGGTCATAGTGCATTAAACCATGTAACAGTGAGGAGAATGAGTGGGCATAGTTATCTTGTACCACACATACTATCATGAAATGCCTCCTGATTTCCAGATAAAATTCTTTTTCAGCATACATAAATCAATCTGCAAACTGTTCCAACCTGTTTTTATATAATCTAACATTTAACATACATACTGAATGGCTAATTCCAACAAGCATCTTGGTATAAAGCCTGTCTTATTTGATTGACTAATCTATTCATCAAACAGCAAAGCAATGTGAATACATTTTCCTAAAACTCTATATTTTGCATACAAATCTTATACAATGTTTAACAAGGTGATCAGGCACCATTATCTTTAGGCCTCTTTGTCTTTCCCAGTCTTGGGAAAGATAACCTACGTTCCTTTGTACATTATTGTAAGTTGTGCAAAATGATGCAGCTAGGCTCATTTTTGGACTCCCCTCGAGAACGAGAGCTACTCCATTACTACATAAATTGCACTGGCTGCCTGTTGAACAGCGCATGCAATTCAAGGGTCTCTGTATAGCCCATAAGGCTATTCACGGGACTGCACGAAAATATATGAAAGATCGAGTGGCAAAGTACGTGCCCGGCAGAGCTCTTCGCTCTTCTGAGGCCTTTAGACTGGCCTCTTCTAGCTATAACCTTAAAACCAAAGGGGGCAGAGCTTTCTCAGTCCTCCTTCCACAGATCTGAAATGATCTACCGGAGTACCTGCGAAAGGAATCGGATCTGCTCTCCTTTAGAAAGTCGTTAAAGACCCACCTGTTTAGAGAGACATTAGTGTTGGCGTAGTGTCGTCCCGCTGCCTCCTGACCTGGTGACGCTAGTGACCCGTTTTTTTTCTGGAAAGCGCTTAGAGACCTGTCCTGATTTGCGCTATATAAAAATAAAATAACATAACATAACATAACATTATGGGGAGGCTCCCATCAGAGATAAGTGTATTTAATATTTGCAAACATTGTGGGTTTATGACCTGAATATAGAGGTTGTATACTTTGATTGGAAGCCCATCTTACACATTGATTAAGTGGTTGCGATATTATATCTGTAGTCACCTTCTGGGTTCCTTCTTTTAATTAGAGTGTTGAAATTATTATTATAAGAATCTTATATAGTGCTCAGCTACCCACACAGCGTTTTCCGGATGCTTCAGCAACAGGTCGGGCTAGCAAGGTACCATGGACTCAGACCATCCTGGTTTTCAGAGGTTTGTGGAAGATGGTGAGAGAGTTGCAGCTTTTCAGGTACTTGGGTAAGGTATTCCACAGCTTGGGTCTCAGATATGAGAAGTAGAGACCTCCCACATGTGCCAATTTAACTTGAGGGACTGTGCACAGGGACACATTTCTTGAGTGCAACAAATGGGAGGGCTGGTAGGGATCACTAGTTTTTATGTTACTGTGGGTCCACACCTGCCATGGCCCTGAGTACATTGCATTGTGCTTTAAACTGTGTCCATTTTTCTACTGTGAGCTAGTGAATCTTTCGGAGAAGACCCAACGTAGAGGCACGTTTAGGGAAGCAGTATAGAAGTCTTGCAGCGGAGTTCTGGACTACTTGAAGGCATCTGATAGAGGCTGTATCGGCCTCTAAATAAAGGACATTGCCATAGTCCAGCTTCCATAGAATAGGTGCATGAATTACTGTCCTTTGGACCGGAAGCAGTCAAATGATTTTACTCAGTCACTTGAGGACCACAAATCAAGCCATAGCCACCTTGGCCACCTGAGGCTTCATACACAGCTTCTTGTCCAGCCAGAAGCTAAGGTTCTTTACCTTGGGGGTTGGTTCAGGAGGATCACCCAAGGTTTCTGGCCAGTGCTGAGGGCCCCAAAGGAGGGGGTTCGTACCCAGCACCAAAACCTCAGTCTTGTCAACATTGAATTTGAGCAAATTGATGTTCATCCACATAGAAATCAAACCCAAGCAGGAGTTCAAGACACCAGAGTTGTGGCCCTAGGAAGATGACAAGAAGATGATTTAAGTGTCATCTGTGTATGAAAACAAAGTGAGGCCACAACTTTCCAACAAGTCCGCGAGTGGACAGATGTAGATGTTAAATAATGTTGGGCTCAGGGCTGATCCTTGGGGGACTTCAGATATAAGGACGTGGAGTTTGGAGGAAACAATGACTGAGAAAACCTGGAAGGTGATGTCTCTTATGAACATTGCCATCCAAGATAGGGCTGTACCTTGAAGACCCAGGTTTGACAATCATTCTAGTAGAGTAGCATGTGACACAGTATTGAAGGTCCTGCTGAGATCCAGTAAAATCGGCACAGCCATCTCGCCCTTGCCCAGAAGCCATCTGAGATGCTATGTGACTCCCAGAAGGGCCAATTCAGTACTGTGTCCAGCTCTGAAACCTGACTGGGAGGGATGTAAATCATTTTGGCAATCCACAAAGGTAGAGAGTTGTATTTTAATGTGTTTCTCCAACAGAAAGCCAGGAGGGTAGGCACTGAGAGCATTGGAGGTTTCTGTCGGAGGGCGTTGGGGCTCTGCCTCATTACATTCACAATGCTGCTGCGGCTCATAATGTTTTAAACAGTTTTAAAATGCTTTAAACAAAAATCCTCCCGTTATAATTTTTTATTTTAGACAGGCACTGTCTGCCCCATTCACCAACACCGGCTGGACAACATGAAGCTAATGTTTACTTGTAGACACTGTCACCAGTGTCACGTGCCGCGACTCTCCAATGCTTCCTGCTCCCCAGGCAGGCCCAAGGAACCCTTTGGGGCATATTAACAAGGGCTTTATCTCCGCTTTTTTGGCTTTAAAAGCCAAAAAAAGGAGATAAAACTATTGCCCTATTTACAAGAGGGTGCTAACATGCGTAATCGCATGTTAGCAGCCTTTTTTCTGACGCCTCCCTTTGCATCTCTAATCAGATGCATAGTGGGCGTCACTGGGCAGTACAGCCTTGCAAATATGCATATCATGATATTTACAAGGCTGCCCCAGCATTTTAGCAGACGTTTAACATAGGGGGTGGATTATTCTTCTACAACCACAGGGTTGTATCAGCAAGGTCATCGCCCTTTTGCATGGAAAACCATTGATGTTACCTGCAAAATGGTGATTTCCCCCACTATCTCTGGAATTTTTATCACCCTGGAGCAACACATTATTGATAACGCGCTACCAGGGCGATAAATTCCAGAGATAGACGGCGATGAATAACAAAGCGCTAAGCACGCTTTGTGTTATTCATGACCGTTCCTTGCTGATATGCCCCTTAGTGGTTTTCAGGACTGACAACCTGACAGCCCTGAAGCCTATGAGGTCATCAGCTTGGCAAAGACCTAGCTTCAAGGCCCAGTCTCCTCCCCCTAATAGCGTGGAGACAAAGTTAGCCCTGGGCGTTTGAAGTACACCCCGGTATTGCTAAGCCTAAGTTTGTCGTCCGAGGCAGTTTAAGTCGTCTTCTGCAGTGCAGTGCCTGCCGGTAGCAGCTAGCACTGACTGGTTGCTGTTGTGTTATGTCGGGATTCAGGAGTGTAGGAACCGGAGCTGATGACTCTGTGAACTTGGGAGCAGTTCACCAGCACCAGATAAGATTCAGTCAAAGAGAGGCCCCTTCTTTGTTTCATTAAAGAATAATTTTCACTAGATGCATGCACAAATTTAAACTAAATAATGGTTTTATATCGCTGAGATACCAGTCAAGCAGACAAAGAACAGTTATTACGGTAAGACATTCTCCTCAGAATGCTTTCTTCAGCATGGTGTATTGTAAGAACTGTCCAATGAATAGACGATTTTCAATCAATTCCTGGTGGAATATAAGTCTTGTTGGTCGTACCTTCCTATTGTTACCGGTGTGCAAAGCCAGCCTTTAGAGACGGTTCACCTGTCACGTCTGTGCGCACCCCAAATCTACTTCATGAAATTGCTTATGCACGGTACATTTGAGTAGCAATGATTCCCTCATCCAATATCAAAAAAACGAAAAAGATCTGGTGTATGTCAGTCAGCGACATAAAAGCACTGTCGTCGGCAAGGGACCACAGTGTGATGGTATGGTGCAAAATTAAAAAAAACACACGTACACAGTTGTACTTGTCTCGCAAACACTTCCAATTTGCGCGAAAAAGCAGTCCTACCAATAAAAGGTATACAACAATATTTCGAAAGCCTACAGCGGAAAAGCAGCACACTGTTACACACAGAATCAATGACGATCTCACATACATTTTCCCAGGATCTTACACACACATGCTCACAGACACGCACCCACACAGTTTTAAACACGCACATTGGGCTGCATCCACCTGTCATGCACACTGCCACACACTGTTCTGTGACACAAACTATCTTGGCAACACACTATCATGTACTTGAACCAGTCTTATTCGTAGTCATTTCCAACAGTCTCCAGCCCCAGTCTCATCCAGCTGCCACTCTAATATGTGGTCAGGCACCCGACCAAGGACACTGCTGGTGTATACCTCCAGGCTGTCTTAGTTCTCCTAATGCATGTTTCCACCTTGATGTTGCAGTCATAAATTAAGTAACACTGGTTTATTCTTGGTGGAAGCCTGTTGTTCAGTATTCATCCATTAACTGTCCTTTCGCTACACTGGATCCTGTCAGACCTGATTCCGCCAGCTGCATGGCTTCCATCTATTTCGAAATCATCTGCATCTGCGCTGCTGGCGCCTTCAGTTCAACCCACGCGCTCAGTCAGCCTTCATCTTTGGGCAATTTCAGCTTTAGCCTGAACTCTGCTCTGAGTATCTGGTAACAGACCTGCCTGTCTTCTGTGACCACCTTGGCCCAAGCTTAGGGGTATTGAGGGCCGAGGTATGGTTTTGTGGATGCCTTCAAACTGTGAAGTTCATAGAGTTTCTGATGCTGTTTATTCTCTCCATGGGGTCTTAAACAAGAACAATAACGGGTCCCATTATAAAGACGAGCTCTAGTTATACCATCAGCACCGCTCACTTCTTTCTCTGTTAATTGAAAGCACTGCTCCCAATCGTAAACAGCCCAGTGCAGGTATTCCTGGGACAGTGAAGAAATGCTGCTGGTTTGGCATTATTGCTGACAAAGCATTCTGTGTTTTTTACTATATGGCCTTCAGTTGTTGTCATCAGCAAGTTCTAGGGCCCAGTCCACATCACCAGCACTCCACACTCTATCAGTGTGTGGCGGGGTACCCCATCTGGCACTCAGATCAGGCGCCCCCTGCGCCTAGCGGAGGGGCACCCTTAGTAGCACCACAGGCTGAGCCTCCTCCGGAATTTGGCCGTGAGAAGAGGGGCTGGATAAAGAAGGGATGGACACACTGATGTAATTAGGAAGAAACAAAACTTAGCAGGTTATTTAAGGGTGGGCTCTGGGAGTTTCTTTCTCTTTGTCTCCTCGGACCACAGCAGGGCCACAGGAGCGTCGTTGGCCACCCACCCACATAGCATAACGGCAAGGCATCTCAGAAGCGGAGGTGGATCGCTGATAGTTAACAACAAAGGGGATGCACAACAATGGCAGTGCAACCATTCCATGGACCCCAGAAGGGGGTAGATTCCACGTGTGCACTGGGTAGGCAGGGAGGAGGGGCGTACGTGACGGTGGTCCTTGTCTCTACTTCCCTACCCAAAATGTACGGACTGATTAGAATTTTGGGGAGGCTGACTGTGTTCAGGTACCCCAGTGGGCCGGTGCGGACTGCGGTGCCCAGGTTGTCAAGTAATGCAACTGTTGGCTGTAGGGCATTGGGGCCTGACGGCGCAACATGCACAACAGAGTGGAAGATGTGGGCCGAGACGGCCAAGTTGAAATGTACGGCCAAGTTCTAGTGTACGGCTGAGTTAAAAATTAAAGTGTAATATTCTACCTATTTTCCTTACTGCCGTTGAGATCTTGATGCTGAGAAAAGTGAAGCTGTGAATAATTGTTATATATCAAGGAAGGATACTTTTCTCTGGTAATGGCATGTGCTGAATTACTTGGTTTGATGTGAATAAAAGGCTGCGCCTGCGAATTCTTAGAGTTCTTGGGCATAGCGGGACGGTAAGGTGATGTAATTTGGGGAGACAGGAAAGTCACCTTGTGCGCTTACTATAGTGGCGAGGTTTTGGATACAACAGTTTTACATCAGATCAACACGTCTTTACCACACTTCAGGATTATAGTGTTCGCCTTTCCCAAATTCACTTCACATTTAACGAACCTCATTTGAGAAGGAGTGCTGGGGCTCGGGCTCGGAGTTAAGGACGATGGGAGAGTGTGATGGGTACAGTTCACACTTCTCTACCTGTAGTCCCTGCTGTGTCTTCAGCCAAAGTACCTATTTCTTCAAATTGTGTCGCCTGATGTACTGGGCCACACTCCACAGATACTGATGAAGGTGAAGGCGGGCTGTGTTGAAGTGCCAGTCCCCACCGTGAAGGTGCAATAATGAGTAATAGGTGCTAGGGTCCGATGAGACATTAGGTTTGGATTTTGAGGCCTTGTTTGAACTGGAATAGAAGGTGATTGATGGAGATGGGACTAGTGTGAAGGTGGATTGAATGTGATAGTCTGTTAATGCGAGTACATCACCAAGCTGATGCATTGCAGAGTCAGCACTGCGTGCAGGTAAGATAACTAAAAGCCTTACTTGTTGCAATTTGCACATGTAAATAACTGTAGAGCATATTTAATGCACTAAGATAGGGGGCCATCTTTCTTTTTAAATATTTCAAGTCTTCACATTCCAAATTGCTCTCTATACTTTGTTCTTTCCACTCAAAGTTCTTCATTAAAATTAGTTCTAAAAGGCTCCATTTGCTGCTATGTTTTTTTTAAAAATTCTCAGGGTTAAGACCACCTTGAATTTCATTATGTTGATTTGACTCTCTATTGCTTGCTGTATGAAAATGATCCCCAAATTGCATGCCCACCACTTTGAGACTGTTCTGTAATTTGACCAATTGAAGAGGTCCCGATTAGTTTCCTAAGGTGAGGTAAAACCATGGTGTGCTCCGTGCCTGTAGAATATGACCCTCTTGTAAAGACAAGTTAACGAGTCCTACCAAAGGAATAATAAGGTCTGAGTCCAACATGCTTTGCATTGCTGGAGGTAGAGGATCCCGTGGGGATCCAGACTTTATAGATTGAAGTAGGGGCAAAAAGAGGAATCCAATATGGCCCATGAGTCCAAATTCTGTTCAGCTAATGCCTCTTCCAAGGTGTTAGGATCTTTTGTAGGAAGCGGTATCTGTAAACTAACACTGGGAGTTCAATTAATTGCCTGGGATTCTTCCATCTGAGCAGCCATCAAAGAATGCTGGGTGTCTGTTGTCTTTTTGACAAAGAATTGTGCTAGTACTTTACATTGTAACTGGGATGGTACAGGTGATGGAGATACATTGCTTGGGTCAGAGAGTTAATTAACTACTCTAAAAAGAGTTTTGGGCTGTAGAAACTTTATCTGAAGTTGGACTGATCAGCTCTACAAAGCCTATGATAATTTTTTAATGCCATTTTATACTTGAACTTTTTCTCCTCATCATAGAATACCCTCCAGGACCTCTCCTGACCCTTACACTGCTTTTTCTCCACCCATAAAGACTCTGTAAATCACTAGGTATGGGGCAGAAGTCTTATATGGCATTTGAGTTTAACAGGCAGGACTACACCCAGCAAGTCCTAAATCAGGTTGTTTACCATTGGTTGATCTAAGTCAACTACTTGCTCTAGGCAAGGTGTTGTGTTCCTCAGTTGGGCATTGAGGTACGGGACTTGTAGCTTTGACGTTGGGTCCACCCACCACTGTGGATGGGAAGAGATGAGTCTGGATGAAGAAAGTTACTTTCAAATGAACTGACCAGAGTAGCAACGGGGGGGGGCATTGTCCTAATGTTATATATTTGAAAAGATAGAATCTAAGAGGTGACCTGCCTTGTGTGTTGATAGGCAATTGATTAAATACAGAGTTAGAACCCTATGATCTTCAATCAGAGCCTGGCCAGGGCTACAAACGGCATCCTCTGGATGAATGTTTAGATCCCCAAGCAGTATTTAATTAGCACATCTAAGAATGTATGGCGCAAGTAGGTCGGGAACCAAGGTACACCATCTCCCAGTGTGTCCAAGGGATGATAGATTAGGGTGATGTATACTGTGAAGTTATGCATACGGCAAAGTGAAAAGAACAAGGCTTCGCAAGCAGGGATTATTAGCTCCTGGATTTTATATTTATAGTTATCCTTAAAAACAATGTCCACCCCTCTCCCTGATTTATCCAGCCTACCTCTTCCAACAATAGAATAGTTTTCAGGTAGTGCCAAAATAATTTCGGTAAAGTGGTCTCATGGAACGATGTTTCCGTTAGAAACATAGTATCAGGGGCATGGTCCAACAGAAAGGTATATAAAACTGTTGGTGGCATGGTAGGGAGCAACAGTTGATATTAAAGAAGCAAAATTTGATTTGCCGCGTGCTGAAAGAGGTGGTGGTCTCTTTGATCCCTGATTTTGAAGTGCAAGTGACCTTTCCATTGATTGAGTGTCAAGGTTTACCATATATAGACTAAGTGCAAAACTGCAAAAAGTGCAGCTTTGAGAGCTAGTTTCCTGGCCACTGGACTTTTTTCGGATGGGAAATTGCGCAGACAGACTTGTGTTAGGTGCGCGGCTGTGCGCGTCTGTGCCAGGGCTGCTCTAAGTAGGGGTATGCATCAGAAAAACTAGCCCACTAATCGAGAGGTGACCGTGTCCAAACAATGGCCGCTTGCTTGAGAAACTACAAGCGGGGCACTTGAACATGTGCACCACACTCGAGAAATGGCTCAGTTTCCTCTGTTTTAAAAAAAAAATATAAGTCCCCAGGTCCCCCGCAACACAATATAACACAGAGCTTTCAAGTTAAAATGAATAAAAATGCGGCAAAATGTAGCAGTGCCAGCAGACACACCACCTGTAGCTGCGCGTCCATCCCAGGCTCGCTCTAAGTAGGTCAGTGTGTCGCAAAAACTAGCCTGCTAACTTAGCAGTGTAAGGGTCCCAACAATGTAAATATATCTGTTGTTTAATTGTCATTTTATATAACTCTGCTATCTCTAAAAATCAGTTAGTCTACTAATCCCAGGTACTTCTCCTGATAAGGACCTTGGAAATATTTTCACAGCGCAATCTTGTGTTTCCCGGTGTGCGCTCTACTTCGTGCTTCTTCCTGTGCTGGGGGAGATTAGAGGTGGACACTGCCTATTGCGCCCTGAATGGGAGAGGCGCTTTCGTGACTCCAGTGACTTTTCATAGCCTGCCCAACTAATCGCTACCTGGAGGGGACTGCAAGTCCCGGGACTCTCTTCCCCGGAACACCTGGTGGAGAGAAGACACGCCCACAGCCCCAGGCGCCTTGTTAAGACCTCGCAGCACCCGCTATCGCGGGTGCCTCAGCGCAATCTTGTGTTTCCCAGTGTGCGCTCTACTTCGTGCTTCTTCCTGTGCTTGGGGAGATTAAAGGTGGACTTTGCTTATTGCGCCCTGAATGGGAGAGACGCTTTCGTGACTCCAGTGACTTTTCCCAGCCTGCCCAACTAATCGCTACCTGGAGGGGACTGCAAGTCCCAGGACTCTCTGCCCCGGAACACCTGGTGGAGAGAAGACACGCCCACAGCCCCAGGCGCCTTGTTAAGACCTCGCAGCACCCGCTATCGCGGGTGCCGCAGCGCAATCTTGTGTTTCCCGGTGTGCGCTCTACTTCGTGCTTCTTCCTGCGCTGGGGAGATTAAAGGTGGACTTTGCTTATTGCGCCCTGAATGGGAGAGGTGCTTTCGTGGCTCCAGTGACTTTTCCCAGCCTGCCCAAATAATCGCTACCTGGAGGGGACTGCAAGTCCCAGGACTCTCTGCCCCGGAACACCTGGTGGAGAGAAGACACGCCCACAGCCCTAGGCGGGATTTAAACTATGTATTATACCCGCGTCGCGAGAGCGTCCCGGGAGAAGCCCGGGACAAGGGCGGGACCGTCCAAGGCCGTCACAGGCCGGGCAAGGCCGGGCTGGGCCACCCCTCTAACCCTTCATCTTGGACTTGCGACAAGTAATTGTGTCTTATTGTTATTATTTGTTCTACTCAGATGTGCTCTATCCCCACTAACATAATATAATTGTCATAATTTTACTCGTAGTTTTTTTACAGGGATTATGGCTTTACTAGGCGATTCAGGGAGAAGCTTTTTACACTCTTCCACACAGAACGCATTGAGTGGCGGGCACATTGGATTAATTAATTAATTAATTGTGGGTTTATATAGCGCTAGAATCAACTCCCGGAGGAGTATCTCCGCGCTTCGACCGCTGGGGAACCCGTCCTGGCTCACCCTGAGAGATGGTCCCTAATGGGTATCTCTAAGGTGCGACCAAGCATCCCCGGCGGTCTGGGGGGCCGTTGTGAAGATGAGGCAAGCTAATGCCCAGAGTTGCCGAGTGTGGTCCCTGACTGGAGTAGGCACCGAGGCGAGAATTATTGAACCCGCTGACCCTGGTCCACGACCCTGCCACGTCGGGAATCGAACCCTGGTCCCGGCCCGTCCTCTGCTTACGGGTCTGCCGCCTCTAACCAGTGAGCCACACCACTCCACTCTAGTGGATAGCTTTATTTCCCTTGCGTCTGTGGTAATTGAGCGCACCGAGAAACGACTTTCCTTGGACCTTTTGTGTTCGAAGCGTTCCTCGCTGGTTGAAATCAAAAATGCCACCACGCCTGAACAACATATTGGTCTATCCACTAGTGGGATTAGCTCAAGAAGCCCGAGTTTAGGGCAGGGAGGTTTCAACTCTCTTTCCTCCTCGTATATCTCCCTAGATAGTATTATATCGCCCGATGTGATCCTCCCGATCGCTATAACCGCTAAAAGGGGGGCTGCAACTGAGCTTCCCAAAGTCCTAGAGAACTCCATCAAGCAAGCAGGAAAGAGGAAGAGGGGTGGGGGCAGACAAATAGGTAGTATTCCAAAAATCACTAAGATATTTAATGAGCCGGCAAAAAAAGCCCCCAAAACCGATATACCACTACCAAAAATACCTTTAGCTAAACCCGCCAATCAGCAAAAAATCGTTCCAACTACTGGTTCAAATGGTCCCCCAAATACTACTCAAGATTCTGTTAATTTTGTAGAGCTTTTAGCCCAACTAGAGCAGTTGTTAAAATCGTTTATGCTCCCCCTGATCGAAAGACTGAAGGTTATTAACCAGAACATGGGTAAACTCCAGCAGGAAACCACAGAGAATACCCTGTTATTGAAAAATCTCTCTGTTAGTCTCCAGAAAAGGGTCACTACGAACCATCACAGTAAACCGAATATACCAACATTGCAACCACCACCATTGGTTCCACAAACTGTGGAAGCAGAAATTCCCTGTGGAACACAGCGGTTGAAGGAAGTGAGCCCTAACAATCAGAGGGCTTCTGTAAACCCGGGTAGTATAGATGATAATAGCAAGCTGTTAAGATCACCCATCCCCCTCACATCAAAGGCACGGGTAAGTCAAGTGCCCAGTACAGATATTCCCCGAGTGTACAAGTTATAGACCTCCCGCCAGAATCCACACCCCTGGTGATAGTCCTTGGCAATGTACCCCCAATACCCGAAGGTCTGAAAGAAGATTTCAGCCAGTTGAAAAACAAGGTAACGCATTGGTTACACCATAACACCAGGGAAGGTCGCGGAGTTGGTAACAACATTATCATGGCACGCCGAGTTTCGTGGTTGGGAAAATCTTATAAAAGGAAAAACGACGATTGCATCGTGATAAATTTCAACTCCAGTGTAATACCTGAGAGGATTTTCAGGGAAGTAGAACAGCGGGGGGACTAAGAGGCCCGGGCATAGAGATTCTTCCCCTTGGTTACTTCTATAGATCTCCTACAGAGGCGTTTTATAATAGTAGGAAAATGGGGCCAAACGATAGGATACCAACTCCTAGGAACCAACAGGGAGGTGGTTATTCATGGATGCCTGTCCCAAAGGCTCCTTCATGGGGGGGGCTGGGGGATGTCTTTTCCTTAGACCTATCCAATCGTTATGCAACTCTCTCTGGTCTTAATGATTGTGATTGGCTGGTAAGGCCTGCCCTGTTGGTAATCATACTCATCCTACAAATATAGTTAACACCTTTAGTCCTGTAGCAGTGACTAGCCCAGGCTTTGAGTGTGCATATAATGTAATTACCCTTCCCAAGCTACCAACTCCCATAGTTAAGGTGTCCAATAATGTGGGTCTGCCCTGGGAGTGTCTTTAATTTCTAACGCTCCGCCAAATGCAGGTAGCGCACGCTTAAGCATGAATGGTGTAAATACAACTAATTTAGCTGTAGCAGGATTGGTCGAAATCCCTAGTGGGGCGAAGGGGAATATAATATCGTGGAATATTGCGGGGCTGGGTTCCAGACTTCAATCTCCTGGATGTATTTCTTTCATAAATAGTTTTGATGTCTGTATCTTTCAGGAGACTTGGGCTTGCGAGCCTCTTTTTCTTTTGGGTTTCCTGAATTTTTTTGTACCGGCCGTTAAGGGCCCCAAAGGCCGGCCAAAAGGGGGGCTAACAATTTGGATTCGCCAAGAAGTCTGTGCTAGAATTGTAGAGTTACCCACCAAGAGCAGGGATATCCAGTTGGTTAGGTTATCACTGGGTGGTCAGGGTTCCTTGGATATCTATAATCTCTATGCTAGAGGGACAGGTGGTGGGAAATCCTTGGTTTTGTCTGCCCTGGATGCCCTCATTGAGCTCCAGCCGAGTGAGAACAACCTGATTATTGCTGGGGATCTTAACATGACCTACGAGCCATTAACAGAAGGGGATTGGTGTTTGGGGGAGGAAGTGGATTCCCAGTGGGGGATCCCGAAATTGGAGCTCAAACCGATATGTAACTGGACTGACAACATAATCCAAATTAACGTGTTATGCTGTGAGAGAGGGCTCAGAGCTCTGAATGGTAGAACTCTGAGCGATGGTCATGGTGAAAATACTTTCGATAATGGCCGATCCAAAAGTAGGATTGATTATGTCATGTGTAACCTGGCAATTTGGCACCTTATGAAGGATATGAGGGTTGTGGACAGACAGGAGAGTGATCACAACCCCCTATGTATAACCCATAGCTTGTGGGGTAGAGTGCAAGGGGGGTTGAATATGGTTGGGCAGGCCGTAATGGAGACTGTCCCATTTAATGATCTGAGGAGGGTCAGGTGGGGATTAGTTTTGATGCATGATGGGGTGATGGAAAATTCTAATGTGGAATTGGATAAAACGATCGCCGCTATGGCCCCCTCTTCTGGGGAAGCGAATGACTTAAAGTTAATCACCTCCCTCCATAATAATTTCTTTGAAACTATAAGGGGTCACTTCGTTAAGGTTGTAAAAAAGCCTGTGGGTAAAAAAATCTGTCCAAAGAGAGTGGGGTGGTATAATAACACATGCAGATCTGCTAGAAAGTCCCTAGGTGTAGCCCTTAAAAGGAGAGTCCCCAATGCTGTCAGAATGGCTAGACAGAATTACAAGAAAGCTGTTCTTTCGGCAAAGAAACAATGGGACAAACAACATTGGCAGGAACTTAAAAAAGTAAGCACCGCAAAGGACTCCAAACTCTTTTGGAATATTGTTAAGTGGGGGAATGTCGGCCGTCCTGGGCCACCTGCAAATTACGTAACACAGGTTGAGCATTTTGGCCCCCAATATGCCTGCTGTATTGAGGACAGGCCCGGGGAACCCATAGCTAATACCCTCTGTCTAGAACCACTTTTTAATATAGGTGATGTAACGGCGCCTTTGAAGGCTGTTTCAAGGGGAAAGGCTCCAGGCCCTGATGGAGTACAAGGTGATGTTTTTCTCTCAGCTAAAATGCACTGGGACAGATATATTTTGATGTTGGGTAACTCTGTGGCCCATGGGGCCCCGGTTCCGAGGTCATGGCAAGGGGCAGTAATAATCCCTATATATAAGAAAGGTGATAAGACACAAGCTGGAAATTACAGGCCCATCAGCCTGATCGACACAGTACAAAAGGTGATTGGGAAAATGATTTTGCAAAAAATATTTGACTGGACAGAAGAAGAAAACATCTTGTCCTCTTTTCAGGCTGGCTTCCGCAAACTAATGAGCACCATCGATCAGATCTTCCGCTTTACACTATTGCATTGGAAGACTGTACTTTTTGGAAAGGGCAGCATCTATGCTGCATTTATAGATTTGCGAGCAACCATCGATTTGGTGCCTCGATCAAAACTTTGGAATTAATTAAATAAGTTAGGAATGCCTTCTGAAATATTAACACTAGTGATGAGGTTGCATGAGGCGAATTCCGCAAAAATCCAATGGGGGGGATACGGGCAATTGACATCCGAATTTCCGGTTGAGCGTAGGGTACGACAGGGATGCGCCATGGCCCCCACACTCTTTTTATTATATATTAATGGGGTAGTGGAACGCATGCTGTCGGGTTGCATTGATGCCCCCACCTTGGCTGGAATGAAACCCCCCATTCTATTATTTGCGACGACACTCTTATTTTATCTAAAACCCCGTGTGGTCTACAGCAAGCCCTAAAGATTTTTGAGGACTTTTGCACTGACTATGGGCTGGAAGTCAATGTAGCAAAGACAAAACTGATGGCATTTAACCCTCATCGCAGTTTTAAAGGAAGTTTCTACATGAATGGGCAAAAGGTGGAAATGGTTTCGGATTTTGTTTACCTAGGTATTCATGTGGCAAAGGGTATTAAGTGGGGGAAACATGTTGAAATGGCGGCCTTGAAACTGCGCCAGAACACAGGAGTAATAATCTCAGAACACAAGAAATCGTTGACTAAGCCGATCCAGCCAGCCCTCCTAGTCTATGAGGCCAAAGCCCTAAGTGCGTCTCTTTATGGTGCCGAGATCTGGGGCTTCGAGAAATTAACAGCACTAACGAGGGCTGAGAATAATGTTTTGCGTAATCTTGTGAGCCTACCTAGGAGTTTGCCAATGACACTCCTGCGATATGATCTAGGCAGGAAGTCCGTGATGGATATTGCTAGGTTGCGCCCAATACTATACTGGCGACGAATCTGGGTAACCCCTGAATTGGCTCATTTTGCTCAGGGTTTTCTGGACGTAGTCAGTGAGGATGAATTCCATAAGATAGCCTGGTTTAAAGAACTTCGCAAGTCCCTGGTGGGAATGGGCATGAAGGGGTTGTCCTTATTCCATCCAAGGCTAATTTAAAGGATAAATATTGGGAAATGGTCACGCAAAGGAACTGGATTGCTGCTGACCCCTCCAGTATGGAGGGTCGATTTTTGGATTCTAAACCTCTTCCTATTCTGGAGATTTACTGGGATATTATCTCCAAACCAGGAGACAGAAAGCTCTATTTTCAGTTTAGGGCCAGGTCCCTCCCTATAAGATAGTTAACTGGAAGATGGTTGTCGGGCAGCCCCACCACATGCCCGGTCTGTAAAGCTGACAACGAGACCGTTGCCCATCTTCTGTTTGTATGCAAAGATTATAGTATCCCTAGAAGCGTTTGGCTAAAAGCCATTTGTAGAGAATTAGGCACAAGGGACAGTGCGCTGGCACTAAGAATATTATATACCAGCACCCTACCTGTGATTTCAGTTGCACTTGCAAAATACCTCGGGTGGGTTTGGGCCACAAGGAAAAAAAATTTAATGGAGTAATTTGATTATTCGTAGCTAGCTTATGCCTGTTGAAATTTTTAAAATTCCCAAATTGATGTTTAAAGTAATTGTTTTAGATTGTGTGATTAATGTGATTTTATGAACTTACGGGCATATGCATCAACGTTCGGTAATACCTGTCGGTAATACCGAAAAATAACGACTCGCTATTATGAACATGCAAACCGCGATGCATCAAAGTAATCGGTAAAAATTACCGAGTCGTTAATAATCGCTATTAAATAACGATTATACGCCAGCGAGAGTAACAAAAACCGAAATCGGTAATACCGAGTCGGTATTACCGGATCCGGTATTAGCGGATTCGATAATAACGAAAACGGGAAAAATACGCGACGCTTCGGAAGCAGGCCGATGACATCACAACCAGGAAGAAGGACACCCACGCTGCATTCAGTGTTCGGAGTTGCACAGAGGAGGAGGCAGAGCACAGGAGCTGAGGACCCTGACAGAACCAGTAGCAACCAGGAAAAAGCAAGCAGGACAAGATGGAGAAGGAGGCCCCCCAGCATGGAAAGGACACACCCCGAAAGCGAAAACGGAAGTTTTCAGATAAGGAGCTGGAAATCTTAATAGAGAGTGTGACCAGCAACCATGACCGACTCTTTGGAAAGTTGTCGCTGAAGGTGCCAGAGGCTGAAAAAAGGAAGATGTGGCTGCGCATCAAGGACAAGGTGAATGCCTGCGGAGTCACCCACCGCAGCATCGACGACCTAAAAAAACGCTGGTACGACCTGCGTAAGAGGGCCAAGGAGAAGATTGCGCAGAGGGTCAGGGATGCTGCTTGCACAGGAGGGGGCCCATCCAATGTGACGCCTAACACTGACCTGGAGGATCTAGTGGAGGCCACCATAGAACGGGAAGCTGTTGTGGGGGTCACAAGTCTGGACACCTCAGGTGCTGCGGAAGGAGGACAAGGTAAGAAGCATGGCAGCGTAACGATGCAGCATGTACTAAGTCCCTGCCCAATCCCCCATGCCAGACCCAGTGCACATGTAGCGTTGCCCTAAACACACACCCTCACCACTGTGTTGCACCATGGGAGATGTAGTCAATACATGAATGGGTGCATGCCTGAGCCCAGAGATGAATACAGCAGCCAAGGGTCAAATGTCAGTCACAAAAAGTAATTTATTGTGAGATGCCACAGCTATTGTCACATACTATACCATGATAATAACTATGCACTGTTTCACACACAGATGCATCCCCCATCGATTCAGACGACAGTGGCCGCCTTGTCATCTCGGAGACGCCAGTGTTGTCAGATGCGGAGTGCTCACAGGGAGCTGAAGTCATGTCCTCCCCTTCACCACCACGGCGGACAACACCTCCACCGTCCTCGCGGTCCAAGCCAGCACCACCACCACCACCTTCCTCGCGGTACAAGCAACCACCACCACCACCACCATCCTCGCGGTCCAAGACACCACCACCACCACCACCACCACCATCCTCGCGGTCCAAGACACCACCACCACCAGTGCGGCCCACTCCGCAGAGCCACAGAGCAGATGTTGCCGCCCTGTCCGTGATGGAGTCAGATCAATGTTCATCACACCCAATTGTTCCACGCCAGGCTGTCGTCACTCCAACCAGCCAAACTGCAGGCCGACAGCGCATCAGGCAGAGGGTTGTGCCCCCGGGTCGGGCTGCTGCAAGACCAGTCGATCTGTCCGGAGGGTACGGAGTTGTGGAGACCCGGATGCTGCGTGTCCAGCGCCTGCAGGGGAGACACATGGGTGCCATGAAACTCACCATGACAAAACTTTGCAACAAACTTGGCAACATGACTGACGCAGTGCGTGAGCACACCACTGCCGTATCTGCCGGCAACAAAGACATCAAGCTTTGCCTGCAAGAACTGACACGTGCCATAGTCGCAGGCCAACAGAGTGAGCGCCGGCGTCACAGGCAGATCATGCTGGCAGTGAATACTACTAACAAGGCCATCAATAAGCTGTGCAACAGCACGGCTGTGCTGTCCCGCAGGTCCGTGTCCCTGCAAGTGGAGCTAGGTCATTATTGTGGGGATGTGGCAAAGGCCCTTGAGAGGGTGACCACTGCAGTGGAGCAACTGCAGCCAGGGTCAGCCAGTGTCAGCAGTCTGGGGGCGGAAGAGGGGAGTGAGGCAGCCTCCAGTGTCAGCAGCGTCTCCCTGCCGGACACCAGCGTGAGGAGGCACAGTGGCCGCAGTGCAACTGCCACTGACTCCCATCGTGTAGAACCCGAGGAGTCACAGGACAAGAGACTGGGGGTACGCGGCAAACGGAAGTGAACATGTGGCAAAGTCACACTGTCCTTGGTGAGGTAACCATGGCCAGACCAAAGTGCCGCACGCGTCACCTGTTCTGAGAAGGGACATTGATAGTTTTAATTTAACTGCAGCAGCAGCATGTTTGTGTTACGTATTTCTGCACCAGTCAGGTGTCCATGCCCATTAAACCCTTGCAAATCTGTTCCTGTTGTCAAGTCACTCTCTTACCTGTCTCAGAAATGATTCCGTGTGATGTATGTCCGCCTCCTTTGCCCTTCAGCTGTGTTGGGCACATGTGCCTGTTGGTGTTGTGGGGGGGGTTGCTGGGCACGCAGTTCATCCTCTCCCTCCACCTCTATGTGTATCCCCCTGCGCGTGGCGATGTTGTGCAGGATGGCACACACAGCAATGATCTGGCAGCAGGTCACTGGGTTGTACTGCAAGGCACCTCCAGTCTTGTGCAGTATTCGGAAGCGGCTCTTGAGGATGCCGAATGTTCGCTCAACCACATTCCTAGTGCTGATGTGTGCCCTGTTGTAGCGCTGCTCTTGCGGGGTAGCTGGGTTGAGATAGGGAGTGAGGAGATATTCACGCAATGCGTATGCGCTGTCACCTGCAGGATGGGGAGAGAATGGTAATCAGCATTAATGAAATTATACATGTGGGGATGGAGTGGATGGGGAGTACGATGATGCAGCTATATGTACCTAGTAGGTGTCCCTCTCCGAATTCACCGTTGATCAGGCGCCTGTGGAGGCCACAGTGACGGAAAATGTAGGCGTCGTGTGTGCTCCCGGGGAATTGGGCTACAAGGTCCGTAATGATGAACTTGGCATTGCACACCACCTGCACATTAATAGAATTATATGATTTCCGGTTGCGGAAAATGTATTCGGTGGCTGATGGAGGACAGATGGGGACATGCGTGCAGTCAACACACCCTATGACATGGGGGAATTGTGCCACCTGGTAGAATTCCCGTTTGGTGCGGGTAAGCTGCTGGGGGGTTCTGGGAAGGTGATGTGGCGATTGATAAATGTCAGCATGGCCTCTAGGAACCGGTGGAAAAAGCGTGATAAAGCACTTTGCGACACGCCTCCTGTCTCAGCTATTACACCCTGGAAGCTTCCAGATGCAAGCAGGTGCAGGCAGCATAGGACCTGCACATGGGCTGGTATGGCGTTGGTCCGACGGGTCTCGTGCTGCAGTAATGGTGCAGAGGTCTGCTATTAGGTCCATTATCATGGCACGGTTGAGTCTGTACTTGGCGTACACCTGTTCCTCGGTCTGCCCCAGCAAAGTGATGCGCACCCTGAAGATCCTGTCCTGTATTATCCTCCTGCGCTGGGCCTGGGCGTTGATCCTCCACCTCCTAGCAAGCACGTAGAGGGCAGCCATTTTGGTGTACATGTGGGGTTTCCCAGGGCATTTATGAAGGGTTACTGATTGTCAGCACCTGCTGATGGGGTTATTTTTTTTTTTCTGTCCTTCTGTTAACTTTACCTCCTGATTGTGATTCTCCTTATTTTGCTCATGCTAAATAGCGATTTTGGGGATTTCCGGTATTAGCGACTGTTCATGCATACCATTTCGATTCGTTATTGCCTATTCGGTATTTCCGAAGTAAGCTTTGGGGTTCGGTATTTCCGAATGTCTGTTTAACGATTCGGTAATTTACCGCGGGGGATTTTAGCGGTTCTTTATTTTTTTCCGATTTTTTGTTTGATGCATTGCATTTTATGGTTTAGCGTTCGGTATCGGCCTGTTTTTCCGATTTGCTGTTTTACCGGGAGGTATTTTCGTTGATGCATATGCCCGTTAATGTTTATTTTTAAAAAACAAATCGATGATGAATGTAATGTTGATTTGTTTCTCCCGGACTTTTATCCGTGTTATGTACTGTGATCTGATTTTATATGTCTGGGTTGAAGTATTGGTAAACATGCTTTTATGAGTTTTTTTATCTCGAATAAAGCAGACTTTGAATTGAATTGATATTTTCACTAAATCTCTACAGTTTTACGTGATATATCATAAATTCCAGTCTCTGATGTATTTTTTTTATCCATTTCACTTGATTAGCCAATCTTCTGGTGTTAAATTGCTAAGTTAAGTATCCATTTATTTTATTATCACCTTTAATTAATATTTGGAAGGGTGTCTGCTGAAGGAATTCCTCTCACTTCATACTTATTTTCAGTCTGCCTTCTCTTATAATATGTATCTTGCTAATATTTTCCTTAGAGGGAAAACTAGCAACCATCTCTGGATCTATCACTATATCTTTCTCTATCTTCTGGATAGACACCTGGAGAAAGTGTTATCTATGGTCTCAATAGTAGTATATGCATTAAGTTCAAATAATTGCTTAATTTATGATTGACATTTTTTTTTGCTTCAGCTTTTCTCTTAGAATTTACACATCTGCCTGACAAAAAAGCCTGCCTTCAAAGCAGTTAGATATATTAGAGCAGGATTATTGAAAACCAGGGGGATACTTTCTACACATTTAAGATTAATGGAGATAAAACATGTTTTAGCTTAACTATGGTATTTAAACTGATACAGGAAAAACTCAGAGAGGATGTAACTTTCTATAGTTGTAGACCAGGGGATACTTTTTCTGCAGTATATTTATTGTCTTATATTTGACCTTCTTTTGTGTACAACTGCTTTTCCGTTGAATTTCCCATCTATTTGCTGCAACACAACTTTAAACTCACCACCAGTACTCAATGGATAGGAAAGTAGATCAGTAGATAATTTCTATTTGTAAATTCTTTCATGAGGGAGTCATCAAACAACTTAATTATCAACCATGATTTGCTCCTGTCCTTTGTCAGTTTTTCAAAATAATTGTGGCCTCACACAACAGCCATGATGTTTGAGTACTTAACCTCCACTTTCCAAGTATATTTAGATAAAAATGTCTTATATAATGATTTTAAGATACATTTCCTTATGTAAGAAACACTCAGCCCAATATTGTTCTAACAAATGCATAATTATATTGCCCTCCCTGTGTACCACTCAAATTTACTGATATTAATTTTATAAGTAAGATTCCAAAACTGTTAAACAACATACATTATTTCTCCTCCACTCAAGTTTTGACATTTGTTCAACCCCCCCACAGTCCCTCTCTCCCATAAGTCTTTTCCCCTCCCCGTTATGAACCTCCCTGCTCTTGGTAAAGCTGGAGCGTATGTCCCTTCCCGATCTGTAATCACTTTCTGACATTCCTGTAGAGAAAAAGAGGGACTATGGGTCAATGGATTGGTTCCCCTTTAATTACTATGTGATTATCTATGAGCTTCCTTTTTTTGAACATATTTTGTACATATTTTTATTGGCCCTTTTAGCAACATATATCTTCAAAGCTGACAGAACAATTGCCCCCCTTAATATATAACACTGAATGCCCTGAGAACTTTTTTTAAAGTGGTATATAGTAAAACTCCAAGGATCAAGTAATATAAAGTAACCCCCATCAACGTGCTCTTGCTCAATACAGATTCAAATTTGAAGGACAACAGACTATAGCGCAACCCTGGGCGCGCAGCCCTCAGGCCCCCTCCAATTGTACTTGTCATGACCCAGACCCGCATTCATCATATCTCCCCATCATACATGGGTACAGTACACCAGGTCAGGCCCCTCATCAGCCACACTCTTAGTTGCCAGAGAGGCGTCAGGGCTTGTATTATCTAGTTCATCAATCATTGCACCCTGTGTTATCAGGCCGTCTGCTAGTTTATCATCTCACCGTACTTTTTTCCTGTGTGCTCCTTCCGCACCTGCCCATTTCATCATGTCTCACAGCCATTCTACAGGTAATGGGGGATTGGGGCTCATCCATCGTATAGCTATACAGTTCTTGGCTAGAGTCAATCCAAGCAGTGAACATTTCTGACTGAGCTTTCTGTTCTTCCTAACAGGTACCAACCCTAGCAAGCATTCTTTGAGGTCCCTAGGGATCTCCCACCTCGTAGCTCTAGACCAATATCCCAGTATCTCGTCCTAGTAAACAACAATACATGGACAGCTCCATAAATGTGAAAGAAGTCCGCCATTGTGTAGCCACATCTTATGAATCCTGCACTCCTGGAAGGGTTTATAGTGTGTAGGTATTTGGGTGAAAGGTATGTTATGTTCAACATATTATATTGAGTGAGTTTAAACCTTGCATTGGCAGAGACCTAATGCGCTCCTCTATGAACCCTGACTCACTCTGCAGTTGTGATTGGGAACTCCCTAACCAGCTGCCATGTTGCCTCCGCTATTAGAGGGAGCCTGGGCCTGTCCGTTCATAGGGCACAGTATTTATGAGCAATAAGTCTACAACCACATGTCAGCATCAGCAATGTTACAACTGTTTGTGCAGGTTCTGGGGCATCTAGGAATCTCAACCAAATTTCTCAAGCTGTGGCTGCCATTATGGAATACTGGAGCAATTGACCTGTACCCAGCCCAAAGGTTTAAAGGAACCAGCGGGGTACCACCATCTAGATTAGGGCAATCTTTCTCATTAAGGAAGACTTAAGAGAATCCCAGAATATAATGGATGGTCTAAGAGAAGTGATCACCCACCCCATATTTAAAGTATGGCATTGTTGTATTCCATGCGCTGCCTGCATGCCAATGTACCACACACACTTTCCCAATTCCATGGCTCTCCAGTCTCGGGAAGATGAGTAGCCTCAATCCCCCTCAAGTGGCCTAGCTGAAACAATACCTATTTTGATTGATTAACATGCAGTCCTGAGAGCTCACCAAATTCCCTTATCATGTTCAATAGGATTGCGTCAAGATGTCTGGTCATCGCAGATAAATCATGGCGTCATCCGTCATCTGACCCACCCGTATACCCCAGTCATGCAACACTTGTCTCAACCTGCAAGCAACAGGCTCGACATCCAGAGCGAACAGCAAGGGGGAGAAGGGACATTCCTGCCAAGTTATCCACTGTAGCTGGATCACCTTCAAAACCATGCACATTTGCCAATGGCTGAGCATGTAACAATTTAATCCAGGCTATAAAGTTGGGACCCAGTCCCATTCGCTCCAAGATGTGCCACATATAATCCCACCCAATAGAATCAAAAGCCTTCTCTATTTCTAGGAAAGCAAGCTCATATAGATCTTCTTCCAGAAAAAGTGTTTGAAAGTCGTGCATCAACATTAATGGGTTGGAGAGCATGTTTCTATGGGGAATAAATCCCAATTGGTCAGGGTGGATCAACTTTGGGAGGTGCGGTATAATAGCTTTGTTAGTATTTTGCTGAGTATGTCGTGGTCCACAATTAATAATGACAGTGGGTGGTAAGAGGTCCCATTTAGAGTGTCTTTCCTGGGTTTGGGCATTAAGACCACAAGTGCCTCACGCATAGACTCAGGGAGATCTCCCCTCATCAGAGCTTCCTGATAGACCAATAGTAGTTTATCAGCCTAGTTATCTGAAAAGCTTTGTAGAGTTCAAGAGGTAGATCATCTCCACCCTGTGTCTTAGCTGTTTCCAGAGAGCCTATGGCCTGCAATAATTCTTGTTCGGTTAATGGCCCTTCAAGTTCTGTCTGGTCAGGCTCCTCTAGCCACGATGGGTGCAGGGCAGCAAGGCATGCTAACACTTCATGATCCGAGACTATGCCAGGCTATGTATATACCTTTCCAAGGTAGGCCACTAGGGTCCAGAGAATGGCTTGTTGTATGCAAACCTCCTGTCCCAACGAGTCCCTTATGGCAAGTAAAGGCTCTGTGTAGCATTCTTGTTTGATCATCCTGGCCAACAGTCTGCTTGCCTTGTCCCCCTTCATATGCAACCGCTGTCTAAAAGATATAGGACAATTTTTTTCAGGTGCTCCCAGGAGGAAAGATTTGCTGTTTCTAGGGTAGCCAGCTTTTCTTTCTGTGTCTTTAGCTCCCTCCCTAATGTTTGTCTGATACCCATAGTGGTTGCCATACCCACTCAGTGAAGTACCACCTTCATGGCATACCACTCTGTAGCCAGGTGCTGGGTGCTCACCCAGTTCAGGGTAAAACAATTAGTTAGCGCATCTGCTATCAATCTCCTAAAGACTAGGACAGTAAGGGACTCCACCTGAATGCGCCACAGTAGAACCTGCTGCACTCTCCTGGCTAAAGAGTAAGTCATAAGTAAGGGTGAATGTCTGAGATGTACCTGGCCAAGTATGTCATCTCTGTCACTCTCTGTGTGGCCTCCATCTGTGTAAGAAAGTAGTCTAATCTACTGTGTGTGGCAGCCGCAGGAGTATAGCAGAAGTAAGTGCATGTCTGTCGGCGCTGGGCTCTTCGGATCTCCACCAACCCATACCCCACATCAGTTGTTTTAGGGTATTGGTCAAATTGGGTTTTGTGCCTTGTTGCACCTTGAACCCGTGCATGGCCCCATAGAGTACACAGTTACAGTCCCCGGTGACAATCAGCTCCGTGAATATGAACCACTGCGCCACTGTCAGTACTGCCCCAAAGAAGGTACCATCATCCACATTAGGAGCAGATACATTTACCAGGCAGAGATCATGAGCAGCCATTGTTTTAGCTAAATAACCAAATCTTCCTCCAAAAAGTTATACTATTATGGGTGATTCATCCACACTATATAGATAGTTGTCCCGCAGAATATAGAGTATCACAACATTTTATAAATTCACATTTTATTGATATCAAAAATACTTAAGATAATCACAAAAATATACATTTAAAAATTGCTTTCCTTCCTATAATATGTGCTAACAATATACAGGCAGAGGCCCATAGTGAAAAAACAAAGCCAAATAACAGAACATTACAAGTACAATGACATTAAGTCAATAACAATAATTCAAACACAGGAAAACATACAATACAATAATACAATGAAATTACAATACAACAAAAAGAGACTAGACTGGAAAACTTCTACGCGCGTTTCGGAACATACAAAAATACACAAAGTTCCTTTTCAGGGCAACAACGTATTTGTAGGTATTTGAGGGGTCATCTGAATTCAATTGGAGCAATCACCTATATGTGGTGAAGCAAGCTCATAGGACGTGAATCAGCGGGAATAACAAAAGCGAATAAAAGTGCTATAGAGCAATTCAATAGGAACAAATGATCCCAGATTTGAGCTTGAAAAATACATATAAGTAAACTGACATGCATCAAGACAAGAAACCAGTTCTTGGACATGATGTGTAGAGTGAAGAAGAGAAGTTCCATCACCAGAGTAAGGAAAACAAGTTATATATAAGTTTCCAATACCCCACAGTGTACAGCCTTTAGCATCCAAGCACAAAAGATGTAGTTTAAGATCATAAGTGCATAAGTACAATGAAAATACCTACTAGCTGTACAAAAGAGTAACACTCCTAGTTTATCTGTGGTTCATGGGAGCTGAATAGCGTAAATGGAGGCTCCACACATTTCTAAAAAAAAGTGAGCATACATACAAGGGGCAGTTGAGATTGGAGTTTCAAAAGTAAAAGACTAGCCAGAAAATAGACAGAAGGGGTAAAAGAAACATAGATTACCGGGATTGACAGCAATCACAAGTTAAGGAGGCAGATCCTAAAAGTCCGCTGGTAATTTATGGGCTAAAGAAGTCTTCCTTTATCCGTACTTCAAGAAGAAGATGCTGGGGGTCAAACAATAAAAGGCCCAGAAGAGTTAGGGGTCCTATTAGAGGCTAAAAGGAATAGAGAACCCAAACCTAATCGGTGGTCCTCCATACTTACCTAGTAAGAGGATGGGGAACAAATCAGGAAAAAGGATAACACATGAAATGACCGCAAGGCAGACTGGCCAAGATAGCAGCATACAGGCGAAGAGGGGGACTAGTCACAGCCTCATTCTAAAAAGATAGTAAATGCCTATGAGAACGACAAGCACTGCGGCACCCTCTGTGTAGAAGGGAGTCCTAGTGAAGCCTCTATACTTACAACATGATGAGAATGCGTGACCTGTCAGGTCTGCAGGGAGAATCCAGAATAAGGAGGCACGGGAAGCGCAGATCAAACATCAGAGAGGCTAGTGGGAACAACCATGCCACCGGGAAAGAGCCAGTACAAACTGGGGATTGGGGGAACAAACTAAGGGCTACAGCAGATTCAATCATAAGAGGGCGTTCTCCCAAGGGAGATGGTCATTGAGCCCATGTTTGACAGTTTGGAGAGTGTAAATCCAAAATACTTCCCTTTTGCGCCTTATAGCATCCCTGTTGCAAGTACTGATGTTAGCTATTCTCTCAAGTATCAGCCATTTGAGGTCTGCTTCACAATGGCCATGGGTGTGCCAATGGTCAACCAGGGGTGCTCTAATGCGTCTGTTCTTGATGGCCGACTTGTGCTTTCTAAATCTAACTCTGACTTCTCTGCCAGTTTCACCTACATACTCTAAGTTGCAGGGACAGAGAATAAGGTAAATGACATTAGCAGTCTTGTAGTTGTTCATTTGTTTAAAAGTACATTTTTGGTTTCCCCACTGGAGAACATCAGTCACCATGGCAAAACTGCAAGCATGGCAGTTGCCACATTTGTGAGTCCCTGTAATCGGGTTATTGCCCACAATAGATTTCTGGACAAACTCACGTTCTGGTGTGCAAACAGACTTAACCAGTGAATTATGTACATTTTTGTTGTGACGAAATGCAAACACAGGTCTGGGAAGGGGGTTACCCTGTCTACAGTTGAGAATATGCCAATTTGAGGTTATTATTTGGCGCATTTTATTGTTGATGTTGGAGTGTCTGGTAATACAGACAAGTTTGTCTTCTTCCAAGTTAGTCTTGCTTTGAAATGAAATGAAATGAAAAGACGATTTGTAAAGCGCAATGGCTACCCTAAGGCGTCCCGCGATGCGGAGGTCGGGGCAAAGGCAGAGCTGCAGGGAGTTACACAGGTTTGTTGAAAAGCCAGGTTTTGCGGAGCTTTCGGAATGTCAGTAGTTTGGGCTCTGATCTGATTGTGAGGGGAAGCGTGTTCCAGAGCTTGGCCAGGTTGTAAGAAAGTGAGCGGCCTCTGCACCTGGCTCTCTTAACTCGGGGTACTGTGGTGAGGTAAGAGGCCCCAGATCTAAGGTGTCTATTGGGGTGGTAGGCGTTTACTAGGGGAAGGTTGATGGAGTGGCCTGTTCCCCAGTAGGACCAGTGGGCGATGCACATGGCCTTGAATTCAATCCTTACTTTTATTGGGAGCCAATGGAGGTCCTTCAGTCGGGCTTTAACTGAAGCTCGGCGAGGGATTTGGAGAAGGGTCCTGGCTACGCAGTTCTGGATAATTTGGAGTTTGTTTAGGGTGGACTGCGGAGCCCCTAGGTATAGGGCGTTCCCACAGTCCAAACGCGATAAGATAAGGGCTTGTACCATGATCCGCCTTGAGTGAAAAGGGAGGAGGGAGAGGATCTTGTGCAGTAGTCTCAGGAGCCCAAAACAGATGGCAGATAGCTTGGCAGCCTGATGATTAAAATTGAGTAACTTGTCCAGCCATATGCCGAGGCTTTTGATTAATTCTTTGGGTGGAGGGGGACAGCCCAGGCAGGGGGTCCAGATTGGGTCAATGGTCTTGTCGATGGTGTTTCCAAGGAGCATAGGCTCTGTTTTTTCCCCATTTAATAAAACAGGAGGATGTCATCCATGAGGTGACTGCTTCCAGGCATTTATATAGGCCATGGTGTGAGTTAAAGGGGGGATCTAGAGCCACCACTAGCTGTGTGTCGTCCGCATAAGTGACAATTTTTACTCCAAAGGGGCGGACGACCTCAGCCAGTGGGCTCATATAAACATTAAAAAGGGTGGGGCTTAGGGAGGAGCCCTGTGGCACCCCACAGTTCAGGGGTTTGCTGAGGGAGGTGTGTTCTTTCTCGAATACCTGGAAGGAGCGATCTGCGAGAATTTAAGCCATGTGATTGCCATTCCCGAGATGCCCACCCTGCTGAGACGGTGGAGTAAGATGTTATGGTTTACAGTGTCGAAGGCGGCACTAAGTTCAAGGAGGATGATGGCCGTCGAACCACCGCTGTCCAAGATCCTTCTTGCCTCCTCCATCACTGCAACCAGGGCCGTTTCGGTCCCATGGACGGGCCGAAAGCCCGTCTGAGATGGGTCAAGTATAGCGTTTGACTCCAGAAAATTTGTCACAACTGAGTTGACATACTTTTCTAGGAGTTTACTGAGCCAGGGTAGTAGGGAAATGGGTCTGTAGTTGGAGGGGTTGTTCTGATCCAAGCTCGTTTTTTTTTAGAAGGGCCGTCACCATAGCTTGTTTCCAAGGGGGTGGGACGGTGCCGGTGAGTAGGGAGGTGTTGAGCAGGCCCAGAATAGTGGGTGAGATGTGATGGGTGATCGGGAGGAGAATCCGCGGAGGGGCCGGGTCATTTGGTGAGCCTGATTTAACCTGCTGCATGATTCCCTCTAAGTGGCTGAGGTCCAGAGGAGGGAGGTGTTCAAGTGTGACTGGGGAAAGTGGCATGGGATCTAGAGAGCAGCTGGCCAGAGGGGCGGGGTGGGTGAAAGAAGAGTTAATTGTTTCGATTTTACGGAGGAAGAATTCTGCTAGGTCGTCGCAGTGAGCCTGGACATTGCCATGCTCCTTAGGTGTTTCTGGTAGTTTTTTTTTTTTTTAGTTCAACACTGCTTTATTGCATAGTACAATCCAGAGTACACAGCTTTTCGTGCCCACAACCCGGAGGCCGGCAGCGTGATACAGTAATCTAAACACAGCCTCGTAGCCGGCATCCCGGAGGCCCGGCGGTAAAGTAGAAGCACGGGAGATGGTGGTAAAGCAGCCGATGTAGGAGGGCCTTTAGAGGATGAGCAGCAGCAGAACAGTGTTATCTATATCAACAGTCAGTAACAGAACAATATTAAAAACTTCCCAACATAGAAAAAAGTAAGAGGCATTTCGTTCTCCCTGGAAAAGAAAAAAGGAAAATACAAAAAATGGTCAAATCAGTAAGGCAGTCTGGTTAAGTAGTACAGTGTAGTGTCCGGCTGTCATAGTCCCACCCTCCGAACTGTTCTCCAATGAGTCCGGAGGCGATGATATGTGCTGTCAGTGGTATGCAATGCGTGAGGATGGAAGATGAGTCCAGGGATATGCAAGGTGTGGTGTGGGGGGTAATGGATCAACTTGGGGGGGGGGAGGGGAGACATTCGCTACCAGGTGGGGGGAAGCAACAATGGCAGGTATAAGAGTATCAGTACTGATACCTGACTAGTCTAGCCCACCCGCAGGAGGTGACACACGACCCATGCCAATCTCGATGATATGTGGATGTTGCAGCCAGAGTGCAGGTCTGTCCTAGGGCCGTAAGATGTGGCCTCAAATAGAAGCAGAGTCCTCCTCAGTCGCAACTTTCCCAACCGGTCGCTGGAGCATATAGCACACCAAGGGACCCCATATGTCTCTGGGTTTACAGGATGTAGGCAATAAGTCAGCAAATGTGTTATGCTGATCTTGACAATAGGTCAAGTCCGCAAGCCAGTCCTTAAATTTGGGCGCTCTGCCTCGGCCCCAACGACAGGCCACGCGGCGTTTGGCCAGCAGCAGCGCAATGTCGACAAATTTCCGGCTAGTGCTAGGGATCTGCTGTGTATAGCCGAGAATCGTTACCAAGGGGTCTACAGGCACCGTGGCGTTCGTCATGTCTGCAAGGGCATCCACCACTTGCTGCCAATAAAGTGCCACCTGTGGGCATTCCCATGCTAAATGTAGAATATCGGCATGGCCTGCACGGCAGCGTACGCAACGGTCGTCCTCCGCCAAGCCAAATCTGAGTTTGCGTACCGGTGTATAATACATCCGTTGCAGGAATTTATAATGTATCATTTTAAATCTGCTGCTGGCAGAGAGGCGGGAGGTGAGCGCACAGCAGTATTGCCACTGCTCATCAGTGATGTCAGTAGCCAACTCGGCAGCCCATCGCGCCCGAGCGCTGGAGTCCGGCATCTGCGCAGCGCTCCTGAGCTGTTAGGGGGCACTAGGCGTTACGAGGGCACAGCCTGCCACAAACTACATTTCCCAGAGACAGTAGCGCCATGCGCGGCTGTGATCGGATCACTTCCGGGTCACGTGTGCGCAGCGCTTATCCTCGCGGAGACAGGGCAGGACGCTGCCGATTATTCAATGTTGTTGGCGTTTGGAGGTGGGGATCTGGTGTTCGGCTGCTGGTAAGGGTGCCATCGGCACCGATCGCTGAAATACTTTTGGAGCATCATTCACGTTCGTTTGTGAGGCAAACAGACGGCGTTTACTTTGTTGTTTTGGATTTAGCAGTCTAAACCCCACAATCATTTTGAGACTGCTTTGTGTTGTATGCTCGCGGCCATTACCAAGTGGAGCATATCCTTCGTTGGTTCCTTTGAGACTGATGATAGCTCAATCAGTGATCTGATACATGGAGCCTCCTATGCCTCCTATGTCCTTTGATGAATTGGAGGAGTGCAAGGTTTCTGCACAAGGCTACGTTTTTGTGTTACCTCGTTGCTAAAGAAACATTACTACGGCTGTATAAAACCCTTTATACTGCGGAGTGACGTAACTCCAGGATTGATATATATGCCAATGGGAATGTCTGTTGTTGTTATATGCAATTGATCGAAATGCATATTGCTTAAGACTAATCCTTCATGCCGTACCTGCTGTTCTTTTCTTTACAGGAGTTGTGTATGAATGCAGGGGTTCATCTACAGGTAGTGTGATGTTACCTATTGTTGAGTAGGTTATGTAGTGAGCTCAATGAAATGTCTGATATTCCTCATTGTTGTTTCAGCCTCCTGAAGTAAGAAGGTACCTTATACACAACTCCCATTTGAAAGCCTATGTATTTTATTTTACAGGTTAGTGGTAGAAGATACTTATACATGGTTGCAGTGTAGTAGAAGGTGATCAGAGTGGTTAGTAATTGTTTGTTCTTCTTTCTTCTTGTGTCTTCGAAGGTCTCCCTCCCCGCTGTTCCCTTCCTTTCCTTCCCTGCTTTTTCCATCTTCCCTCGCTTAACCATCCTTTGGTCTGCGTATTATACATAGCAGATTTGGGGCGGTTTAGAGAAGGATACTATTTGAGCATCGAACCAACCCTGAGGATTCGAACGGCCACAGAACAGAATAATCGGCCCACGAAAATCCTATCCTCCCGGTTGGGTCGACCTCAAAAACAATGGCCACAATGGATGACGTAATGGCCGCTTTGGCTTTAGTGCAAGTAGAATTAGCAGCCTCTCGCAATGAAACAGCCGCATTACAAGCCAAGGTAGATAGGATGCAACGTAATCCTTTCGATATGGGCAGCACCCCACAGACTGCCTCCAATGCCATGGTAGTTGAAATCCCAACCCCGATTCCCTTAGCACCGCCGGAAAAATTCACTGGTGACACACATAAGGTGCAAGTGTTTCTATCACAAGTGTTGTTACACTTTAACTGTAAACCAAAGGTGTTTGCCACTAACCAAGCCAGGGTATCCTTTTTAATATCATATTTGGCAGGCGATGCAGCACAATGGGCCGTCCCCTTGGTGAGAAATGAGGATAATCTATTACATGATTGGAATGCTTTCAAAGACGAATTCGAAAAGACATTTGATCGGGCGCGGATACCTTTGCAGCAGATAGGGAGCTGATCGTTTTGAAACAAGGGAATAAAGACCTGTTAACTTACGTTAACACCTTCAGAAGGTTGGTCACCGAAACTCAGTGGCCGGAAGATAAACAAGCAGCAGTGTTTTATCAAGGATTTAGAGAGGATCTAAAAGACCTAATAGCACAAGTGGACCCTCAACCTCAAACCTGTACAGCTTTAATTGACCTTACTATGAGATTGGATCATAGAATGAGAGAACGTAAGGGTGAACATTTTAGGAAGGAAAGATACTCAACTCGTTATGACAAGCCTAAGACGTCGGAGACAGGGGCGTCTATCTCCGAACCTATGGAAATCGGAACCGTGAGAGCAGCGCTAACAGGAGAAGAAAGGGAACATAGAAGAAAGAACGGATTATGCCTTTATTGTGGAAAGAAGGGGCATTACCTTCGTGAATGCCCTGTTAAACCCAAATGTGGCCGTTCCAGATACGGAAACACAGCCGTGAACGCACAAAACCCAAAAGCCGAGTCGGAAAACTGAAAAGCTTGCGATGCAAAGAAGGGGAGTCGTCAAGCGTTTTAGGTATCCCTTCATTACAGAAGAACAATAGTGGGCCTAAAGAGCACTTTTTCATCGAACTTATCATATATGTAGATCAAGAACCATGTAGCACCCAAGCTATGGTGGATTCAGGAGCAACGGGGTGTTTCATGGACATCATGGAGGCCAAGCGTTTAGGTATTCCTTTAGTGAATAAAACCGAACCGGAAACGGTATTGGCGGTGGATGGCAAACAATTGGAAGCAGGACCCATTCGACAAAGCACCCAATCTTGCATAGTGGAATGCCTACCAGGCCATCAAGAACAATTGTCGTTTAACATCATTTCCGCTCCATCCTATGGTTTGATTTTGGGTCTACCATGGTTGTCTATTCACAACCCAAACATTGATTGGGAAAAGAAGACGCTGGTTTTGTCTTCAGAGTATTGTGCCACCAATTGTTGGAAAAAAACTGAATTGTGTATCAGGAAGACGCTACATGTGGCCACCGCCGCAGAGAAAGATATAGAACTGCCTTTGTGGTATGAACGTTTTCAGGATGTGTTCTGTGATCAGAAAGCAGAGATTATTCCACCCCACAGACCATATGATTGCAGGATAGATCTACAACCTGGATCAGTAGTGCCGTGTGGTCGAATATATGCTCTCACCGAACCAGAAAATACCCATTTACGGAAATACTTGGATAAGTATTTGGAATTGGGGTTCATTCGTCCCTCTGCGTCACCAGCGGCGTCTCCACTGTTTTTTATTCCCAAGGCTAATGGGGAATTAAGAACTTGTATAGACTTTAGAGCATTGAGCTCTATAACTATCCGGAATCAATACCCTTTACCATTGATATCGGTTTTGGTCGAACAGGTCAAAGGAGCAGTAATCTACACGAAACTTGATTTACGAGGGGCATACCATTTGGTCAGGATGCGTCAAGGCGACGAGTGGAAGACCGCCTTTAAAACAAGGTATGGCTTATTCGAATACCTCGTAATGCCCTTCGGGCTGTGCAATGCACCAGCTGCATTCCAATTCTTCCTAAATGAGGTCTTGAGGGAGTTTTTGGACAAATTCGTGATTGTCTATATAGACGATATATTAGTGTACTCCACACATGAAGAACAACATGTCCAACACGTGAGTCTCATTCTTCAGGCTTTAAGAAAACACCACCTGTTTTGCAAACTTAGTAAATGCGAATTCCATGTGTCCACAGTAGAATTTCTGGGTGTAATTCTCACACCATTCGGCCAAGAGATGGCGGAAAGAAAAGTCAAAGCGATAGCAGAGTGGCCCAGTCCCAAGAATGTCAAAGACATCCAGCGGTTTATGGGATTCGCAAACTTCTACAGACGTTTTATTTCCAACTTTTCAACTAAAGCCGCGCCGCTCACCTATCTGACGAAAAAACGGATTCCGTTTGTATGGACTTTGGAAGCTCAGGAAGCCTTTGAGGAATTAAAGACAGCATTTACCTCTGCTCCAGTTCTAGTACACGCAAATCCAAGTCTTCCATTCATTGTAGAGGCTGATGCTTCAGAGGTTGCCATCGGTGCGGTCCTTTCGCAAAGACATCAAGACACAGGGCAGCTACATCCTGTAGCTTTTATGTCAAAGAAATTCAATGATGCCGAACAAAACTATACTATCACGGAGAAAGAGCTGCTCGCCATCAAAGAGGCTTTTGGAGAGTGGAGACATTGGTTGCTTGGAGCTCGACATGTCATTACCGTGTACACGGATCATCGTAATCTACAGTATCTCAGAACGGTACGTCTTCTTACTCCTCGGCTTTTGCGGTGGATGTCATTCTTCGAAGAATACCATTTTATTGTAACCTTTCGTCCTGGGAGCCAGAACAAGAAAGCAGATGCTTTATCTCTGCAAGATCCTACCATCAGTTCTGGGGTACCCTCGGAAAGAGCAATCTTCGAGGAACACAAAGTGATAGGAGTGATTCACACGGATCATTTCTTACAAGAAACCAAGAAGGGTTTAAATACATTTCAATGGAAAGATTGGCTGAAACACCATCCCGAATGGATTAAGAAACAAGGAGTGTATGTGAAAGGGAAGCAGTTGCTCCTGCCCTCTTTACAGTTACGCCGCATGGTGTTTCTGTGGTGTCATGCGGACCCTTGTGCTGGCCATCAAGGTGTTGATAAGACTAGTGAAAAGATTCTGAGGCAATTTTGGTGGCCATCTCTGAGAAAAGACATTCCAGAATGGATCAAGGAGTGCACGGTATGCGTGCAAAATAAGCCTTTGACAGGGAAACCACAAGGGTTGCTACAACCTCTGCCCACACCGGAAGTGCCTTGGGAAAGCATATCCATGGATTTCATTGTGGGACTACCTGCTGACAAAGGACATACAGTTATTTTTGTAATCATCGATTATCTGACTAAAATGGGACACTTTGTGGCATGCAAAACACTCCCCACGGCAGGTCAATTGGCCAAGTTACTTATGGAAAATGTGGTGAGACTACATGGACTGCCAAAGGTTATAGTCTCAGACCGTGGCTCTCAATTCACTGCCAAATTTTGGAAAGCGTGGTGTTCGTCTCTGCATATCTCTTCAGCTTTGTCAACCAGCTTCCACCCGCAAACTGACGGTCAAACTGAACGGTTGAACCGAACATTGAAACAGTATTTGTGATGTTACGTGGACTGCAATACAGACATGTGGGTAGAATGGCTTTGGTTGGCAGAAATAGCCTATAACAATGCACTACACAGTTCCACTAAACATACACCATTCTACAGCACATATGGTTTCCATCCCAGGTTCATTCCTTTTAGTTCTCCTATTAGGGGTGATCGAGTCCCTCAAGTCAGAGACAGGATATCTGCTATTCAGAATGTTATTGTAAATACTAGGAAACATTTGGTGTATGCCAAGCTGATGTACAAAAAGCAAGCTGATAAGCATCGTAAACAGGGTCCTGTATATAAGAAAGGAGATCTGGTGTGGTTGTCCACAAGGAACATTCGATTCAGAAGGTATAGCATTTTTAATCCTCGCTATATCGGTCCGTTCCCTGTGGTTAAACATGTGAATCCAGTAGCTGTAAAGATTGCTTTGCCTTCACACATGAAGTTCTACCCTGTGTTCCATGTTTCCTTATTGAAATCTGCTGCTAGGCATGCTCGAGTGCAGCCTCTTTCTGTGAGGGTGGATTCAGGGGATGAATACGAGGTGGCGAGGGTGCTGGATTCAAAAGTCAGCAGGGCTAAGTTGTGGTATTTGATTGCATGGAAAGGCTATGGAGCTGAGGAGAACTCATGGGAACTTGCATCAGGAGTCCATGCTCCCAGACTGGTTGCTGCCTTCTATCGTCGCCATCCAGGTAAGCCTTGTGCCTGTCTGTGCCCTCCGGAAGCGGGATGTACTGTTAGGGGGCACTAGGCGTTACCAGGGCACAGCCTGCCACAAACTACATTTCCCAGAGACAGTAGCGCCATGCGCGGCTGTGATCGGATCACTTCCGGGTCACGTGTGCGCAGCGCTTATCCTCGCGGAGACAGGGCAGGACGCTGCTGATTATTCAATGTTGTTGGCGTTTGGAGGTGGGGATCTGGTGTTCGGCTGCTGGTAAGGGTGCCATCGGCACCGATCGCTGAAATACTTTTGGAGCATCATTCACGTTCGTTTGTGAGGCAAACAGACGGCGTTTACTTTGTTGTTTTGGATTTAACAGGCTAAACCCAACATTCATTTTGAGACTGCTTTGTGTTGTATGCTTGCGGCCATTACTAAGTGGAGCATATCCTTCGTTGGTTCCTTTGAGACTGATGATAGCTCAATCAGTGATCTGATACATGGAGCCTCCTATGTCCTTTGATGAATTGGAGGAGTGCAAGGTTTCTGCACAAGGCTACGTTTTTGTGTTACCTCGTTGCTAAAGAAACATTACTACGGCTGTATAAAACCCTTTATACTGCGGAGTGACGTAACTCCAGGATTGATATATATGCCAATGGGAATGTCTGTTGTTGTTATATGCAATTGATCGAAATGCATATTGCTTAAGACTAATCCTTCATGCCGTACCTGCTGTTCTTTTCTTTACAGGAGTTGTGTATGAATGCAGGGGTTCATCTATCCTTGACAGGTAGTGTGATGTTACCTATTGTTGAGTAGGTTATGTAGTGAGCTCAATGAAATGTCTGATATTCCTCATTGTTGTTTCAGCCTCCTGAAGTAAGAAGGTACCTTATACACAACTCCCATTTTAAAGCCTATGTATTTTATTTTACAGGTTATTGGTAGTTGATACTTATACATGGTTGCAGTGTAGTAGAAGGTGATCAGAGTGGTTAGTAATTGTTTGTTCTTCTTTCTTCTTGTGTCTTCGAAGGTCTCCCTCCCCGCTGTTCCCTTCCTTTCCTTCCCTGCTTTTTCCATCTTCCCTCGCTTAACCATCCTTTGGTCTGCGTATTATACATAGCAGATTTGGGGCGGTTTAGAGAAGGATACTATTTGAGCATCGAACCAACCCTGAGGATTCGAACGGCCACAGAACATGAGCTGACGGTAGAGGCCAGACACCAAATGTGCCCCATCTCTGGAGTTCAACAGAAAGTGGAGCGGAGGCAAAATCTCAGGCTCGTCAGGGAAGTTGGGAAGTATGTCCCGCATCCCTGCACGTAGGCGCACGTAGTAAAAAAGATCGAGCGGAGTGCGGATATGCGATTGAAAGAAAAGGTCCACCGTTTTAAACCGACCATTGACAAACAAGTCGCCCCAACAGGAGATACGCAGTGTAGCGCACAATATGCGGAATCCCTGTTCTCGCAAAAGGGTGAGTTGCGGATGATAGGTAAGTGGCAACTTCGGCGAATACGGTAGTTGGCATAACAAGCTCTTGGCTATGCGCCGCCATGCATCCAGCGTGCACGATACAGATGTATTCGGCGTGGTAATGAACGATTCTGGGCAGTGGAGCAGTCCCGATAGCGGGAGGGAATGGACTATCCAGTCTTCAACCGCTAGATGTGGCATGAAAGGTGTAGGACCCATCCAGTGGTAGGCAAAGTGTGCCTGAGCGCACTGGTAATAATCCTCGAAGTTTGGTACATCGAATCCCCCTTTGTCGTAGGGCAAGGTAAGTGTGGACCATTGGAGCCGTGGGTTCTTGCCTCCCCAAAAGAATCTGCGTAGTTCAGCCTTTAGTGGCTTAAAAAAGAAAGTGCCGGGAAAATAGGGGATGTTGATAAAAAGATAGAGGAACCGGGGAAGGACCACCATTTTGATTAGGGAAGCCCTACCGGCCATGGAGAGCGGCAGGGCGAGCCAGCGATCAATAGAAGCGGTTAGTTTTGTGATAGCCACTCCATAATTGGCTCGCAACGTCTCCTCCCTGTCCCGGGAAACACGTATCCCCAGGTAGCGGAGGTCCGTTCGGCACCATTCCAACGGATAATCAAGGGAAAAATCACTCACCGCCTCAGTCAGGGGGAAAAAAAGGGACTTAGACCAGTTAATGTGCACACCCGACATGCCGCCAAACATAATGAACTCCCTGAGTATAGGATTGAGGTTCACCTCAGGGTGCTTGACATATAGTGTGATGTCATCGGCATACAGGGACACATCAATCTGTCGCTGTAAACATTGAATCGTGCCATCTCGATGAAGCTGGCGTAGACGGCAAGCCAGCGGCTCAACAGCTATGGCAAACAATAAGGGCGAGAACGGACAACCCTGGCGTGTGCCTCTGGTGATGTCAATAGGTTGTGACAGACGACCATTGATCAGCACTCTCGCCGTGGGCCGGATGTAGAGCAGGCGGATCCAGGACATAAACAAGGGTGGGAACCCCATGCTTGTCAGTACAGAAAATAAATAGGGACATTCGACTGAGTCAAAGGCTTTGGTGGCGTCGAGAAATACCGCTGCGACTGGTGTTCCTGGATGCACGGTGCGTAGAAGAGAGAACAGGGTACGAAGGTTGTGCGACATGGATCGGCCAGCCACGAAATCAGATTGATCAGGCAGCACAATTCTGGTCATCAAAAGCGAAAGCCGAGTAGCCAGAACTTTGGCGAGTATCTTTACATCGCAGTTTAAGAGGGAAAGTGGGCGATATGAATTGCAGGAGCTGGGATCCTTATCGGGCTTCAGTAGGGAGGTGATGACTACCTCGCGCATAGAACAGGGTACAACGCCATCGTCAAGGGATTCAGAGTATACTTCGCGCAAAACAGGGGCCATGATATCAATGTATGTTTTATAAAATTCGGCAGGAATGCCATCGAGACCTGGGGCCTTACCATTCTGAAGAGACATAATGGCATCCCGGATCTCATCAAGCTCGAAAGGCGCAGCTAAAAAGGCCCTATCTCCATCGCTAAGCCAACACAATGCCACATCCTTCAGGTAATCGGTATAGGATGGTGCAGTCCCCACAGTGGAAGTGTACAGTGACAGATAGTGTGTTGTGAAAGAGGTGAGGATTTCATCCGAGTTTCTGAGAGTGGTGCCATGTGGATCCGTAAGTTCGAATATGATATTGCGATCTCATGATGGTTGAGTGAGTGCAGCCAGTACCCTCCCAGGCCTTTCACCCTCACAGTACTTAGGAGCCTGCCAGTACTTGCCACAAAACTTAGACTCCCTAGCAGCCTCCTCCTCAAATTTCGACAACGTCTCCCTAAAGGTAGCGTGTAACTCAGGGTTAGGTTCATCCACCATTCGGCGTTCTACAACGCCCAGCTCAGTCTCCAGTTTGCTAATAGTACGATGGATATCCCGGAGGACCCCACAGCTTTTAGATATACAATAGCCCCTTATGGTTACCTTGAATGCCTCCCAAATAAGCTCCACAGAGTCAACTGATCCTTTATTTCTGGGGAAAAAAGCAGCCATCTCCTCCCCCAGTTCAGATCGAAACAGAGTGTCCAGCAAAATTTCCGGGCGAAGCCTCCAGTGCGGTCGTTGATTATCCCACCCAGGAATACGGAGATGAAGGACAACGGGGCTGTGATCAGAATGCGTTCTAGGGAGGTGAAACACCCTCTCCAGTCCCTCGGCAACCCCTTTGGTAATTAAAAAATAATCCAAACGAGCCCATGTCCCCGTGTGCGAGGTGAAATGAGTGCCCTCTCTCCCTAACAGATGTAAGTGTCTCCAAGCATCCAGAAGGTCCCCCTCTGCAATCACTCCCTCCAGTGCCTCACGAGCCCTGGGTTTATAGGAGCATACTCCATCAGCTCTATCTAAGTGTGGCACCAATGCCAAATTAAAATCGCCACCCCAGATGACGTGTCGGGAGCCAGCAGCCAGTATTTTGCCCCAGAGTGTGGTGAAAAAAATAGGCATGTCTACATTGGGCGCATAAACTACAACAAATGTGTAAGTGTCCCGGCCTAGTCTGCCCCATAACAGTGTGTATCGCCCCTCCTTATCAGCAAACGTTCCATATCTATGAAACGGCACATTCCGGGCTACAAGGATAGCCACCCCCCTCGCATACGTGGAATAAGAGGAAAAAATGCGGTCCCCAGCCCATCTACCTGCGAAGGTGATCCCATCTCGTGGCGGCAAATGAGTTTCTTGTAACATAACCACCTGAGCGTGGTGTCTATCGAGATAGGCAAGGACACTACGACATTTTCTAGCATCATTCAGTCCCCGGACATTCCAAGACAAACAATTTAAATGTACATTAGCAGTCGGTAGGGCCATAGTGCAGTGCATAGCAGAAGCAGGAATAGCAGCCAAGGTAACAAGTTCGGGTCTGCAGCCACCCTCCGCCAGAGCCACATGTACCATCGTATAATCTGCCTACAGAGTCTAAGGAAGTATAGCCTCAACAGAGAACAGCCCAACCCCCCGCCCACTCCAGCATGCCAATCATGCCAGTAGGTAATGAGTCCCACCCAGCATTCCCCGCCCCACCCCGCCATTCCCAACCCCCGTAGCAACCAAACAATCAGCAACAGCTTGAAGGGGAGCACCCTGTGGGGGTAAAAAATAGAGTACGCACAACCACTTCTCGGCCCATAACTCCAGTCTGTACCACCCTCGGTGGAGCCTAGGGCCAAGAGAGTGGGCCTTGGTGTACATTACCACAGGTGCGTCGAGGCCATGCACGGTCGGTGTCCAAGTTCAGTGTAGGCACCAAGGTCTACAAGATGAGCGATGTTCCAACATTGTAGGGAAAGCAGCCAACGCAATCTATGGAGGCAAGCATTATTCGTCCTGGTCCGGTGGCGAATCATCGCGTCCCAACTCCGCTGCAGCGCCCTGCTCCTCCTGTCTCGTCCTTCGGATTGATTTCAGGAAGTCCTCCACCTTTTGCGGGTTTGTGAAGAACCTTTGCCGTCCCTGATGAGTGATGCGCAGTTTCGCCGGGTATAAAAGGGCATAGTCCACTTGGGCCTCTCGAAGCTTTTTCTTCACGGGTAGGAATTTGCGGCGCTCCTCCTGCACCATCGGCGTGAAGTCCGGGTAGATGGAAAAATGAATGCCATTGAACTGCAAGTTCCGTTGAGTGCGGGCTGCTCTCAGCGCGGTATCGCGATCGCGATAATTCAACAGTTCGGCAATAATAGGCCGAGGCGGCAATCCGGGCTTGGGTACAGGCGCAAGTGAGCGATGCGCCCGCTCCACGATGAATTGGGTAGAAAAAGCATCTTCTCCAATTGACCCCTTAAGCAATTTCTCAATGAACAGTTCCATCCTACCCGTGTCCGTAGATTCCGGCACATTTGTGACGCGTATATTGTTGCGACGGCTGCGGGCCTCCAAATCCTCATTCTTCGCCGCTAGGATTCGGAGCAGGTTATCCATCCGTGCCAGCTGCGTCGTATGGGATGCGGCCGCATCTTCGGTAGTAGAGATTCGTTGCTCCGCAGCTGTCAGTCGTTCCTCATGACGATCCACCTTATGGACCAGAGCGTCCAGTCGAGCAGTGACGCCGTCAACCTTCTCAACCACTGTCGCAAACCCCTGCCTCATTTCCTGGAATAGAGCTGGAAGATCAAGGTCCGAGGGGGGGGGGTGTAGCGGCCGCCGGAGGCGTCCCGCTGGTCCCAGAGCCATCAGGCACCGACTTTGTGCCTTTTTTCGCGCCATCGAAGCTTAGTTTCGCCTGTCGACCATCAAGGCGCCCCATGGCCGCAGATGGAAGCAATCCGCAAATACCGTGGGCCTGGAAAGCACTATGTGACCCTGGAATCCCCGAGCAGGCCGTCAGGCGGTGCAGAGCCCCCAGTCAGCTCCGGCAGCCCTCGGTGAGTCAGCCTCTGGTAGGATGGTATGTAGTAGTGACTATCAGAAGGAGGGTGCAAGCCGAACGCGCGTCTCACGGTCCCAAGCTCGCTTATGCCGGTGAAATAGGAGCCCAGACAGAGCAATGTTCTGCAGCCTAATCAGCAGCGCAATGGTCGACGACACGCAGTGCAGGGAGATCAGTAGCCAGGTCGCAGGTAGCCCAACAGGCAGATTACAGGGCAGTCACAGATCCCCTGCTAGCGGCGTGCAGCGGGTGCCAGCGTATGCCAGCAAGGATCAAGGAGGCAGGATAGCCCTGTGGGGATGTAGCACAGAGAGGGCGCTAGCAAAGAGCTCCGCGCTCCGCGCCGCCTTCGGGGGCCCCCTGCGGGCGACGGCGTCCTCGTGCACGTAACCCCTCACGGGCCAGGCCGTCCGGTATGCAGGTCCCGCCGGCGGTCTAGGGCAGTTCCGACGCCCCTCGCCTCCACCAGCCGGCCAGTGCTGTGGCCGCCCCCTCCGGGCGGTTCTCGTCCGCTGTCTCACCCGCCTCCTCACCGGGCGGAGCGGGAAGGCTCACCTCAGGTCCCCGCGTCGGGGATCGGCGCCAACGGAGATCCAGCACAGGCAGCGGGATGGACGCAGCTCTCCTCCGGCCTCAGAGACCGGCACAGGATTCTTCCACGACTCCAGGTGGCCACCCGGAGATGCGGCCCAGTCCCTCGTGGTCGACCACGGCCTCCCGTAGGACGTCACCTCGGCATTCGTCGCCTGCCGGCTCCAGGGCAAACCTCGGCAAATGTCACGGCCGCGATAACTCCGGCTCCGAGTCCTGCAACGGCTCCAAACTTGGAGCGAGGGTAGAGGATGACAACCTGCGTGCAGCGATGGGTTGTGCTGGTGATTCAGCACCTTGTGGCTTAGGATAATGAGAGGATTTGGCACCAAGGCGCGGGAGCTACTCGTTCAAGCAGCCATTCCGCTCGTGCGCCCTCTAGCGCCCCCCAGGTGTTTCTGGTAGTTAAAGGAGGGATTTCGCTGTCTGGTAGATTTCCTTAGGTTTTGAAGCTGCCTTATTAATTTTTTCCTCAAAGTACGTTGCCTGAGCTAGTTTAATACTAGTTTTATAGGTTTTGATAGCCACTCTGTAGGCCATTGTTCTCGTTGGTGAGTAGTCAAGGCGCCATTTCCTCTCAATTTTTTTACAGTTGCGTTTTGCTTCCCGTAGGTCGTGGTATACCATGGGGCAGTTGTGTTCCCACATTTGGGGTTGATGTTTTTGAGTGGGAGCACCAGATCAAGGGATTTAGTGATCCAGGTGTTTTAATTCTCATTCCCCTCTATGGGGTTGGAGGTTATGGGCGGTTTGGTCGATTCAAGGCTCTCCAGCCATTCTGGCTGGGGAAGTTTGGACCAGTTCTGGGATTTTTGGACTGTTAAGGGTTTGGATAGGTGGGAGTTCGGGGGAGTCCACGTGAGAGGGATAAGAAAGTTGTCTGTCCAGGGGAGGGGAGAAGGGCTTCCAATTTGTAGGTTAGGGCAGTTACTGAAGATAGGGTCCAGGAAGTGGCCTTTTTGATGGGTGGGCACGAGGACCCGTTGTAGGAGTTCGAGGGCGTCTAAACTGGAGGTTATTTCTCTGGCGTTAGGGTCGTTAGGGTCGTCAAAGTGAGTGTTAAGATCTCTTAGAAGGGTGAAGTTTGCAAGGCTATAGACAAGGTTTGATATGATTGGTGTGAGGGCAGGAAGGAACTGTCCTTGTGTCCCGGGGGGGCGGTATAAAAGTATACCCGAAAACGAATTTGTGGGACTGAATTTTATTGTGAGGGGTAAACTTTCAGTGTCTGGGACATGAGTGGGGAGGCTACCTATTTCAAAACATGTCTTGTGGATTATTGCTAGTCCACCCCCCCCTTCCTGTTTTGCGATTGTTACGCAATATTTTGTAACCTTGGGGAAGGGTTTGGACAAGGTCTGGTTCTGATTGTTCGTGCAGCCAAGTCTCTGTAAGGAAGAGGATGTCAGGTTTTTGTCCTCTATTAGTAAAGAGATTTCCAGGGTGTGTTTGGGAAGGGACCTGCAGTTGAGCAAAAACATGGAGTATTGAGATGTTTGGATTGTTAGGGCAGGCAATAATTGAAACCCGCACTGACTGCGGGTGGTGTGTTGTTCTGATGGGTCCCAAGAAAAGTTACATGATGGGGCTGCATCCCTCCTTAGTTGGCGTAGGAGTCGCGGGCTGTATTTCCTAACACCGATGGGCGACCGGACAGGGGGGGGCTGGCCCCTGACCCCAGCCGGCCGCGGATGGGCGCAGACGGGCTTGCCTTTGGCGCGCCTGCTGCGCGCGTCCGCTGCCCGTGGTGAAGATCATCCGGTTAAATAGGGTGTTGCCGGTGAGGTCCGCCCCTCCTCCCTTCTAGCCCAGAAGTGCTCTGAGCTCCGCTCCTCCCTCCACAACAATCGGGAAAAAATCCCGTGGTGGACCGGGGAGGCGCGGGGAGCCGGATGTCAAAGGGTGCAGGTAGGAGTGCGGGTGAGTTGTGAGTGATTTTAAAAAGTTGCTGGTGTTTTCAAGCCAAGTCGCCCAAATACAAGTCGCTTTGGCAGAGTGATTCCCGGTTATAGTATTTCGCCCTCTTGAGAGCATCTCTAATCACTCGTTTGGGATAGCCTCAATTGAGTAATTTATTCTTGAGAAGCTCGGCATGCGTATTGTACTCATTGATAGTGGTACAGTTTCTCCGAATGCGGAGGAACTGACTGAAGGGTATGCTGTCTTTCTGACACCGCAGATGATAACTTTGGTAGTGAAGAAGTGTGTTCCGTGCAGTGGGTTTTAAAAATAAAGACACCTCAATGGCATGATCAGATCCAGATATCAAGGAATTCAATCCTCTCTTTACTCAAGTTCGGAGTAAACTTGAGGTGTGTATCACAAAGATTAATCCAGAGTAAAAATTCAGCAATTTGTTCATCTGGACCCCTCCAAATGAAAAAATATCATCAATGAATCTATTCCAATGATGAATATTCTCTGAGAAGGGTGCCACCTCATTAAAAATGTACCAGTTTTCGAAGTCACCCATGAAGTTGTTGGCTACATTAGGGGCACAGGCTGCCCCCAAGCTGACGCCTAAGATTTGCTTAAACACCGATCTATTGAATTCGAAATAGTTCTCCTGAAGCACGATGGCCAGACATTCAAGGACAAACAGTCGATCAACTGTGGTGTCACAACTATGAAGTGCTCTTTTAACAGTTTCAAGCGCCTCCCTCTGGGGTATATTGGTGTAAAGCGCATCAATGTCCATGGAGACAAGAGTCTCACATTGGGGGTTGAATGCAATTCCTTCAATTTTAGTGATAAGATGTCCCGTGTCCTTTACATGGGATGGAAGATTGGACACAATCGGCTTCAGAAAAACATCTACATATTTCGATAAAGGCTCGGTGAAGGAGCCGATAGTAGACACTATGGATCTGAAAGGCGGCTTGCTGGTGTCTGTGCATTTTGGGTACTCCGTATAATATAGGGATCCTCGTATGCGGTTTGTTAAGATATTCGAATTCCATGTTGCAAATAGAGCCTCTATCCAGGGCTTCTTGGGTAACCTTGAGGATATCAGCTTTAATTCTGTGCTGAATTGATCTCTAAGAGGAGCTCCACCCAGGGGCCTTCTGCATGCTCTGGGATAACCACTAAACAAAGGTTATTTTTCTGCAACCAGCCATCAGCATCCTCCATAAATTCCTCTGTGTGGGTGGCACTACATTTCAGCCCTTGGACCCGTGGCTAAAACCATTTTGGCCTCCTTTTAAGAGTGTCAACATCGTCTTTGACTGCCGTGGTCTGTCCCACTACCTTTCACAGGTCCAGACAAAAGTTATTTATTTCCCTAACTATGGATTCCATTTTACTCTCCAACATTGTTAGACCTGGCACCATTGGCGTGGGTCTCCCTTCTATTTTTTTGCTGTTGCCTCCTATGTTTTTGCTAATTTTTTGCTGGTCTAGATGCTTTGGGCACTTTACCACTGCTGTTCAGTGCCAAAGTGCAAGTGCACCCTATTGTAAATTGTTATAATGGATTAGTGACTTCATGACTGGTTATTTAATTTACTTGTCAGACCCTAGTACGGTGCACCAAGTGTGCCCCAGGCCTGTAAATCAAATGCTGATGATGGGTGTACAGCACTGGTTGTGCCACCCACAAAAGCAGCTTGTAAAATAAGGCTCAAGCCGGCCGTTGCAGAGCCTATGTGCAATCTGGGACTTCCATGTCGACTTGACAAGTGCACCGACTTGCCAGTCCCTACACCTTCCCTTTTCTATATGTTAGTCACCCCTAAGGTAGACCCAAGGTACACCTGTGGAAAGGGTGCATTGTATGTGAAAGGTAGGACATGCCCTGGTGTGTGTGACATGTCCTGGTAGTGAATTACAGCCAATTTTGTTTTTTCACTATTGTAAGGCTACCTGTTCCCATATGCCAGAATCGGCAGTTTGATTATAACATCTTATAATCCTAACTGACCCAAGGAACAAGGTAGAAAAACGAGTTTAGTATGCCTGAACTCGGAATGTTAAAATACATCTTTTAGTGTAGGTGATTTTTACATTCTGTGTTTGAAAATACCACTTTTAGAAAGTAGGTATTTTCTTGCCTAACCATGCAGTATGCCTCTGCTGGGTTTGTGTATTGCATGTCTGGTTTGTGAGTGACAGGGGGCTGGAGAGGGCTTTGGGTCTGGCAGTCTAATGAGTCAGCACTGGGCTGAATTGGACCTGGGTTGAATAGAGAGTAGGGGGAGGAGATTTCCTTTCACTTACCTGAGCCTACATTGAATAGAGAGTAGGGGGAGGAGACTTCCTTTCAGCTCCCTTGACCAGGTCTGCTTTCAACAATGCTGTCTCTACCTCATGCCAGGAAGCTGCACCAGGGAGGACAGAACTGGTTTTGACTAGGTACAGACATTCTCTGCCCTCAGACAACAAAGGATTTAGTAGTATAAATATTGAGGCCCAGATCACTCTGGGAATCAAGCCGAACCTTTGCCAAGGAGAGAAACCAAGGGAGCTGAAGGAGGAGACTGCCCCTGTGCCGTTTGCTCTTTGGGGTTGGCCTGCAGTGGTTACTTATTGCCAAGGAAAGGAGAAGAGGAACTTTGTGTGTACTTTATTATCTTGAGCAAGATCTCCAAGGGCTTGAAGCTGAGCTTGCCTCCTGTTCTGAAGTCTCAGGGACACAAAGACTTCACCACCAGCTCCCCTGAATTTCCTTGCTGGGAACTCTATCTGCAGAGAGGTGCCTGCTGCTGCTTTTGGGATCTCTAGAGACTGCGTGTTGCTTGGAGCTGGAAGCGCTACTCAACGAGGAAGAAGCGTATCGCTGCGGCAGCTGTTTGCCGATGCATCGCTGAAGAAGCATGTTGCATGGCTGGAGAAGCGTGTTGCCGCCGCAGAGGTTGCCGTCGCATCACCGGAGAAGCATGCCACAGGGCCTGTCAGGGCTCAAGAGTCCACCGAGTTCACCGCACGGCCACCGGAGTGCATACATCACCTCCAAGTTGTCGCATCGCATCAAAGACGGCATTTTGTCGCACTGTACCGGGTCGTCGCATTGCGTTGCCATCTTATCGCATCGTAACCGGAACACAGTAAGAAAGCGACGCATCACCTCCTCTCTGGTAAGGAACTGGCACATCACTTCCTCTGCACTGCAGTAAGGAACCAACGCATTACCTCCCCCGAAGCAAGGAACCCATGCATCACCTTCCCTGCGACCCTTTTGTTTGTTTTTCATTGCACATCCAAGGTACTTTGAGAGCAAAGGGTCGCATTTATCATCTACATTAAACTAAGCTATTTCTACCATTTTACACTATGGCCAGCATCCTAATTTGGCGGATGGTGCCTGCTGGGCACTGCCACCATTTTACTGATGCTAACCGTTCCGCCAGGCAATCATAATGATTGCCTGTGGCGGATCCGTGGCAGGTGGTATTTGCACCCGCCATTGTAATGTGGTGGGGGTAGATTGCTTTCCAAAGGCGGAAGGTCTGCCACTGCACTGCTGGTGGTGGCGGGCCTTCCGCCATCATACATACCCCTTTAGTCATTATTAATTACTGTGATATCACGATTGAAATCTGCAACAATTTAGCCCCCATTGGTTCTCTACTGAAGTTATAAAGAAAGTAAGTTTCGTTGATCGATTTTTCCACATAGCTTCCATTCGGGCAGAAGCCAATGTACAAGCACACCTACTAAAGCAAGGTTTGTTTCTTTATAGCATATGCTGGAGTAACCTAAAATATTTCGCCACCCTCAAACAGGCTATCAATTCTCCCCCTTCCTTTAATGTCTCAGAGCCAGAAAGAAAATGCAATGAATTTGCTCAGTTATTTTAAGAAAAAGTTAAAAACATAAATTTTGCTCCTACACTACTCTCACAATCATCACCCTCTGTCACTCATCAAATGAATTAACATTAAAATTTCTGTTTAAATGAGCTGTGTTCCCCCTGCAACTAAATGGCGTGATTTATGCATAACATACTACACAATGGCCCCCCTTCTCAAATATATAGTGTTTATGAAACATAGGGCCATGGCCCAGTCATTCACAGGTTGCGCTCCAAAAATCTGGATATTCCTCCCTCTCAAATCTGGATATATATCTTCTAAAACATTTCCTCTTTTGGAGACATATTTTTCGGAGACATATTTTTCCTTCTCACTCCAACACTACTTCTCTATCCAACTTAATTTATCAACTTTAACGTCAAGTTTTTGTATACATGATCCTACCTAAAACTGTATTGTAAAATCTTTTACACTTAGAAAATAATTATACATATGCAATATGTATTTATGGTAGGCATTTTTTTGTTTGTTACTGTTTTCATACTTTTCTCAGTGAATAAACAAAACTACAATCTTAAAAGAGAGATAATGCACCAGTTTAGATATTGTTTTTACTGGCATTCAATTGTTATGTCTCATTCAGTTCAAGGAGCATGCAAAGGAGGCAGGCTCTTCTCTGTTCTTGGAACTCTTACCCACTAGCCAGTACAATAAAATAGTTTCACAAATTATACAAAGCAACGTACCATTATTTATAAAAAAGCTCCCTATTCATACAGGATAAATGCGTTGTGAGTAACTAAAGTCCTGATTCTGAGCACAAAGCAAAGCAGACAAAGAAGGGTGATCAGACAATGAAAATAGACTGCGACTGCAGAATGCAAGAATGCAATATATGTAGTACCTTGTAAAATGTCTTTTGCAACTTATTCCACACTGCAATTACGAGGGGGAATAAAAGGGGCTAATTTGGCGCTGCAATTACATAAATCATGATTTCTGACTGCAACTGCCATCACAAATCATTGATCATACACCAACAACTGAGTTGGGGTGGTACCGGTGGCAAAAATGGGGAGCTCTCTCCATTGGACAACTTTACCTTTGTGAATGGTGTTGGGGCGCGAGGGCTTGGGAGGGAGAAGACAGCCGTCCAGGGGACCTCTGCATGTTCCTCCCAATGTCTTCCCAAACAGTTTTTTAAGGCAGGTCTTTTAAAATAAAAGATTTCAATCTGTGAATGGAATTCCAGGCTGGATGCTTGACTCTGTAACAAATCACAAAAGACTGTAAATAGGAACTTCTATGAGAAGCTGATTTTTGGTCCCACTCCAAAATGGGCATTTTGTGATGCAAACTCTCTGTACATAGGGTGCATAGCAAATAGCATCCTTGTTTGCAAACCAGTGGGTGAACAATTTGAAGAGCCTAAGGGCATTTCGGCAGAAAAGCGGCAATAATTTTATCGCTTTATCAGCAAGGTCACGCTATTGTGTGAATCCTTGCCTTAGCGCCCTTTCCCTTAACGCCCAGCTTTGCTTCTCTAATGAGATGCAAAGTGGGCGTTTCGTCCCAAAATAACGTGAGAAATGTCACTAACCGACATTTCTCCTATTATCTGGCCTCAAGCTAACCTGCAGAGCGATAAGAAAAGTAGCGCTAACCGCTGTTATCGCTACTTTCCTTACCCCTGATTTTCATCTGACTTAACCAATGGAAGGGGGATATCATGGCTGAGTCTGCCCTGTCCCTATTAACAAGCTAACGCCAAACGTTGTGTGATTATCGCTGGATTTCCAGCGATAATCGCACATTTGGCAGCTTGCGATTGTAATGTTATCGCTGTTGAGATAAGCGTTGCTGATAGCACGCTATCTCAGCAATAACATTCAGCGTTAGCCGGCGATAATTATCCTCGCGCTAAGCGATAATTATCGCCAGCGCTTGCTGATATGCCCCCTAGTTTGTGAACAGGAAATAGCACATTGGGCCATTACTCATGTCAATTTCTGATTCCAGTGTGTGACTGAGTTGGAGAAAGTTTGTGGCGACCCACAAAGTCTAGGTATGTGGGTTTTATCAAACATTCACTGTCATCCTTGCCCTGAAACTCCTACTTAATACCTGGAGTCGAATTTACTCATATGCAATTTTACACTATCAAGGGGAATACTAAATATGAGAAAATAATTAATGGATTCAAGGTCATTTTTATGAATACCAGGCACCTATGAATTGAATGTGCCTGGCGGTGCCTGCCGCTTTGTTAATGCAAATGCATTCGTGCATTTTTAGCATTGTGGCGGGCGGTGCTGAGAGCACCGCCCGCCACAATGCTAAAAATGCAGGATGCGCCTGCCACAGTGGCGGGCGCATCCTAATATCCCCCACAGGACCCCCGCCCTTATGGCGGGGGGGTCCCAATACCCGATAGGATGGCGGGTGGACTAAGTCCGCCCGCCATCCTAATGACCCCCTTAATTCGGAGGTATTTTTTTTCAGTATATCATGCATGATAAATCACATCCAGATTGAGCATTTGTTTTTTCACATCTGATGATATTGATGAATGTGCCTGTGAACTACGGATAGATGCTCATGTGAGGGTGATATGTCCATAATGTGAGTGGAATAAATCTACACATGCAAATTCACTCTTACACTTTTGAGTAACTTTACTACTTTGAGCTTTTCACCATTTAGGAGTGTACAGTTACTCAAAAGTGGGGACTTACATAGCCCCACCCATGAAATAGGGGGTGGAGTCAGTAAAAATATAAAATATGACCGTAAAGTTACTACTAGTCATGACTTCATGACCATATTTGAGGTTCCCAACACTTGGTGGAGCGTAGATCTCTGCATAGTAAAGTATAGGAAAAAGATTAAAAGTTAATTAAAAGCTAAATAAATGTTTGAAGTTAAATATTGATGTTAATTAATTGTATGTGTGTATATATATAATATATATATATATATCTATATATATAAATATATGTCAATTGGAAAGAACAGAACGGCTGACCAGGGTTATGCACAAAATATTTCAACGTATGATATGTAAGTCCGTATGTTGTTCACGTCACGTCCAGAGTATGCCGCACCAATACTCTCCTGCAAGGCAGATCCCAAAGTTCATGTATACAAGGACGGTGCACCAAAAAAGGAGTGCTCAGAAGCTCCAATTCTTATTTCCAATTTCTTTTATTAAATTCCAGTTAAAAAAAATTCCTCAGCCAACGCGTTTCGATCAACATTGAACTTCGTCAGGGCTATCATAAAGAGGGGAATTTCATACGGTTAAACCCATCATTGGTATGTAGTGAGGATTCACCACATCGTTGTTTCGCAGTGGGCCACAAAGAGGGTGGCGGCCACTTAGTAGTGGTAAGCGTCCGTTCTTAGAATATATACCCAAATAGGTTCCCGCAGTATAATATCTTTGGGAGGGTCCGACCCAAAATCTTGGCTGCCTGTGTCAAATCGCTTGAAGTGCAGCGGATGAATGAATCGCAAAAAAAGTCCCAATCCACCGTATCCAACATCATGCTCCCAGTTTCTTTTAAGGTTTACCAGCCCATCTGGTATGTTATTCATCACCGTTCTGTATGTCAGAGAGACTGCCCTACTCGGGATCTGTTCCTGTAGGAGGCGGCCCTCCAGTGGTGCATATTCTGGGAGGTCCCTTCTGCCCAACAGGCATGCCTCAACTGTGCGTATTTGAAATATTGTGTGTGGTGTAGCCCATATTCCACCCTTAGTCCTTGGAATGACTTAAATTCCCCTTTTTTCATCACGTCACCCAGTGTCGATATACCTATGTCATCCCACCTCTGAAACCCCCGCAGTTTACTTAGTTCCTTCAACCAAGCACATCGCCATAGTGGTGTCTGCCTCGTAAGTTTTTGTTCCCAGCCTATATTCTTCGTCGCTCGTTCCCAGATCTCCAGGGTAACTCTGGTGGCCGGAAGCAATCTACCTTTTCCTTTGCCCCCATATAGATAGTGAGTGCATGTGCGTTTCGCCATACTGTGTCTCTCAAGTGCGTAAGTGGGGTGTGTGGCAGGGGCGTGTATCCAGTCATTGATAGGCACCAGGTGTTCTGCCCTGTAGTAGGCTTCAATGTTAGGCAATGAGATTCCGCCACTATATTGATGCCTGTGTAGGGTCGTCAGTGCCACCCGGGGCTGCTTACCCAGCCACAGGAAGGCCCTCAGTTCCGCATTTATTTCCAAGAACACCCGTCGCGGGAGGGGGAAGTACTCATTCTGGAATGCGTACAGAAACCTCGGGAGCGTCATCATTTTAAACATGGCCGCTCGGCCTAGGATCGCAAGAGGAAGCATCCTCCACCTAGCCGCATCCTCAGTAAAATTATTTAATATTCGTCTGATATTCCTTTCGTAGGAGAGGCAGCTATCAAGTGTCACGAATATCCCGAGGTAGACAAACCCCTCACTTGTCGTCTGCAGCCTCCCTGGTAAGTCTATCCGCTCTTCCCGTCCCTGGGGATCATAAAGGATCAACTTGTGCCAGTTTATCCTGTAGCCTGCACGGGCTCCGTATCGATCCAGTTCTGAAAACAATGCCACTATCGTAGTGGCCGGGTGCGTTATGTATAGAAGGGCATCGTCCGCATATAACGATATTTTTTCCTCTGCGGTATCTGTCTGCCCCAGTCTGAACACCCTAATGTCTCCATTTTGCCGAACCGCACACGCCAGAACTTCAATAGTAAGAGCGAAGAGCAGGGGAGACAGGGGGCACCCCTGTCTGGTCCCCCGTCGTACCAGGAAGTCCCAGGATAATATCCCATTGACTTTAACTTTTCCTCTGGGATCAGTATATAGCAACTGTACCCATTTCCTAAATTAAGGTCCAAAACCAAACTGTGCTAGCACCCCTTCAAGGAAGGGCCAGTGGACTGCATCAAGCGCTTTTTCTGCGTCAAGTGACAAAAGCCAGTGAGGGTCTCGCCTCGCACTCACCTCCTGCAGCCAATTATGAGTCCGTCTAAGGTTTAATCTAGTGGCCCTATCAGGGAGGAAATCCGTTTGGTCTAGGTGGACCAGCCCCGGTATCACCCGCCTCAGTCGGAGAGCTAGTATGGTCGCAAGGAGCTTCACTTCTACATTTAAGAGGGAGATGGGGCGATACGACGCACAATCGTCCGCCGGCTTACCCTCCTTATATATCGGGATTATTGTGGCCAAACAAAGGTCTGGCAGCAGCTCTCCCTCCTGCTCTGCCTCTTCGAAGAGCCCCAACAGATGGCGGGCCAGTAAGTCCGCAGTCTTTTAAAAAAATTCTGCAGGGAATCCATTGGGGCCAGGGGACTTCCCCGCCCGGAGCTTGGCTAGGGCTGCTTTAATTTCCTCTAGCGTGATGCCATCCTCTAGATCTCGCTGATATTCTTCCGCCAGCACTGGGAGCTCAATGTGTGCCATGTACTGCATTTCGTCCTCCTGCGTCCCTAAATCTCTAGCTTCATAGAATATTCTGTAGTGTTCAGCAAAGGTCTCTGCTATCTGTTCATCCGTCCTCACCAGTTTTCCCTGGGCGTCCCTGACCTGCTCCACCCATCTTGCATCTCTCTCCTTCCTACTGAGCCATGCCAGCAACTTCCCTGACTTGTCCCCCACATCATACAAGCAATGTAGCGTCGCCAGTGCCTGTGTCTTGGCCTCCCCCGTCACCATGTCTCTATACTGGCGCTGCAGATCCGTCAGCCGTCTGAGGGTCCCCGTTGCTCTATTGAGTTGGTGCTCCCATTCCAGTGCCAATATCTGGGCTTCCAAGGACCTAGCCTTCTCCTGCAGTTTCCTTTTTTCCCCCGCCAGCCTATTCTATGCCCTGTCTCGCAGGACCGCCTTAAGGGCTTCCCAGAAAACCATCCGCAATGAGACAGAGCCCTCATTCTCAGCGATATAGACTTTCACATCTGCCCGGAGGCCCTTTAGTATGGCCGCATTCTGAAGGTCCCAGGCCGTTAATCTCCAGGACATGCTCCTCCCTTCCTTTCCTCCCCCCACCATAGCTAGTAGGGGTGAGTGATCCGATATGCCTCTCGCCTGGTACTCTACCGTGTCATTCACAGTTATAGCATGTCTAGCCATGAAGATGTAGTCCAGCCTAGAGTATACCTTGTGTGCACCAGAGAAGAATGAGTATGCACTAATCTCCGGATGTAGCCATCTCCATACATCAGTCAGTCCTAAAGTATTCATCGTCTTGGAAGGCAGGGTTGGGGTCGGGTCTCTGGTCCTGTCTCCTGTCCGATCTTTTGTCGGGGCCATCACATCATTAAAGTCACCCCCTAACACCTGCAGGGTGTCTGACGTGTTTAGAAGGATGTCCGTGACTCCCTTGAGTGTCTCTGCCTGCAATTTTGGTGGAGCATAGGCCGTGACAATCGTATATTCCTGCCATCTCCAATGGCCCCTCACCCCCACATATGTCCCCTGAGGATCTATCCAGGTCTGTGCTATCCAAAATGGTGAGTTCTTTTTAATCAGCATGGCTACCCCCCTGGAGCCCGTGGTGAATCCCGCGTGTGCAAGAACTTTGTACTGCCCTCTAGCTAAAAAGCCGCACTTGGTGCCCTGTAGGTGCGTTTCTTGTAGTAGGATTACATCAGGGCCCACCCGCTTCATGTAAGCATGGACTAACCCTCTCTTTATCTTACTGCACAGTCCGTTAACATTCCATGTTATTATCTTAGTCCCCTTCTGAGCCTGTGCTGCCTCCATAGGATTATCCGACATCTTGCCCTGAGTCATGTTGCGAGATGCTTAAAGTTGGTGGTAGTAGGGCATCTAGGTTGCAGGTATGTATGACCAGTCTGACATGCTGTAACACTCCCTCCCTCCCCCAACTCCCATCCCATGAAAAACACCAGTACCCCCTTGTCCCCCCGTGAATCCCCAAACTTAGAACAATTACACCTTCCCCCCCACTCCCCCTCCCCACCTCCCCCTCCCGCCAGTCCCATCCTCGCCAAAGACTACGTATAGGACTCCCAGGCAGAGAAGGTCTGTCGCCCTCCCCAAGATTACCCCCTACAAACCAACTCTAAACAGTCTATTCAGAAAGCATACAAAACTATCTTCTTCTACAAGTACATGTATGTAAGTAAAACGTGTTCATAAACAGTAAAACAGTGTTTATATAGGGTGAAACAACTTGCGTGCTTCCTGGCTATGAGCCTGCATCTTCTCCGTCCAGAACGTCCCAGTTCAAGAATTTGAATGTTGAATGTCCTCCTGCGAGGCCCCCACCTCCTTGGCCGATTCCTGCTCCATCTCGGTGATTGCCGCCACTAGCGGATGCATTGATTGATCTTCCAAGTCCTCACTTCCAGGTGTATTACCACCAGTGTCGTCTTCCCCTTCCGAGCGAGCGTTTCCAGCCAGGCATCGAAACCTGGATCCCACTTGATCACCAAGGTCGAGGAATGCTGAACCCTGTTGCCGTCGACCGACCGAGTTCTGCGTGGGGTATGGCGTCGTCTTCACTCTCCTGCTTCCTCGCGTTCTTCTCTGTCTCTGTGACTTCGGTGATCCCCACTGGGTCCCGGCGTTGGTCTCTTCCTCTGCCGCCTTACGCATCTCTTCCTCCCGTCTCCGCATGGGTGGGCGCTCCTCCAGCCATTGGCACGCATCCTCAGGGTGAGTGAAAAATGACGTCTTATCCTTGTACATAACTTTCAGTTTCGCCGGGAAGAGCAGCATATACTGAATATGCAGGTCCCTCACTTTGCCTTCACCGTGTCAAAGGAGCGCCTCTGCTTCTGCACCTCTTGACTATAGTCCGGGAAGATCATGATCTGTGAGTTCTACATACGGATCTCCCCAAATTTTCTGGCTTCTCTCAATATCATATCCCGGTCTGCGAAGTTCAGGAATCGAGCAATGACCGGCCTCGGTCTTGCCCCCACCAATGGCTTCGCCAGCAGTGCCCGATGCGCTCTTTCGATCACGAAGCAAGTGGAGAATTTTGCTTTTGGGAAGGTCTTCAGCAGCCAGGAGTGCAGCAACTCTGCCATATTGGTCCCCTCGATTCCTTCCCTAAAACCCACAAAGCAGAGGTTATTACAACGGGCCCTATTTTCTGCGTCGTCCACCTTCCACTGAAGCTGTTTATCCGAGGCCCGGAGCCCCGTTACGTCCTTTTGCAGGGAGTGAATGATATCTTCTGCCTCACCCAGTCTAGTCTCTACCGTGGTCACCCTCTCTGTCAAGTTGCGAAAATCCTGTTGCAATAGTGTGACCTTGGAGCCCACTTTTCCAATCTTGACCTCCAAGGCTGCACGGGATGCCTGTATGTCATCCCGAGACGCTTGTATAGCCCCCATCAGGAGAGCCGTATCCGAGCGCGGTCCCGGTGGATCTGTGTCTGTAGTGAGGGGGCCGTAGCATAGCGATCCAGGGTCCCCTGGCGTGGGGTTTTGGTGGTCGCTTCCTTTTTGCCCATTCTGCTCTCACCTATGGCCTGGGTATCGTTAGGGGCCCCTCAGTCTGATTTCCTTCTCCTTTGTTCTTTCCCCCAGGCCCCGTTCTCCAGCTCGATCTCTACTCAGCCCGGCCCAGTGCTGCACCTCAAATCCATTCACTCACGTGTGCCTCGTAGTCCGGCCGTCAGCAAAGGGCGTTCCCTGGCCCACAGGAACCTCCAGCTCACCACCTCCCGTCCAGAGCCGGGTCCGGGGGGCCCTCCGTTCGCCAGGTGCTATAGCAGAGCGATGAGTGAGGCGGGATAGGCATGGTTAGTTTACAACCTTGCCTGCCCTAGTTACCGGACAGCTAGACCGTTCTCCGCGTTCTGGCCGTAGGCACTGCTCTCCGGCCTCTGGTTCCCGTGTCGGATATGTGTCTCACCCCCTCCGAGCAGCGTGCCAGTGCACAGCACCGCGAAGACCCCAATATGTCTGGCTCAGTGCAGGGCCTCTTCAGGTATGGGGATCCACCCGCTAGCCTACCTCCGCTGTGCTGGGTCCAGCCTCCTCACCTCAGTCCCCAAGTTCAAATTTGTGGTCGCGCTCCTCTCCTACCACATGGCGTCTCTAATGGCCCCGGCGTCCCGCGTCTCTTTCAGGCACTCCGACAACCCGCGTCGGCGCTGGCACTTCTCACCTCCGGGCGGGCTCACCTCCTCAAGCTTCCGCCCCGGCCGTCAGTCCCCTGCCTCCGCAGCTTCTCCCGTCTTCAGCGCAGCCTTGTAACTTGCCGCTAAAGCCCCGGTGACACACCGCTCGGTCCCAGATGTCGGCAGTCAAGCCCGGAGCTCCAGGCCTCTCGCCTGCCACCGCTTGCCTCCACCAACGTCTTTTGTGCAGCTCCGGTCTCCCTAGTTCCTTCGTCAGGGCGCCGCCATCTTGGGGCTTTCTCCGCGTTGCTCCGGAGCGCCTCGGCCCATCACATAAATAAAGTGCTTTTAGCTCTACGGTGCCGGGTTACACACACTTCCAGGTCGCGACGGGACCCTTATGGTTCCTTTAGCGTCAAGGACGGAACCTCTGGACACCGTTGTAGTCGTCGGATCTAGTCGGCTCGCCGGAGCTGCGGTGGCTCCCGACTTACTCGGCCATGTTGTTGGCCACGTCCCTCCAAATTTATTTATTTTTGATATATATTGTTTCATTTTAAAAGTTACTAAAATATTTTACGACAAATGAATAATTATGTTTTATTTTTGGAATTTATTAAAGATTAAATACAATTTAGGTATATTTTTAAACAGGTTAAATAACTTAATTTATTTTAAGAGTCAATCTTATGGGGTTTTATTTTTTGTCAATGTGAGGGTGTTGCAGTATCTGTGAGTGAGTTCTATTGTAGCACTATAAAACATAATACTAAATGCAGTATGTGAATAGGCCCCTTAGAGTGAAGGGTGTCTGAAAAGTCCCCTATTATATATCTGCTCTCTGGTTTGGCCCTACTAACTACTATACAGGCCGATCTCCAGCCAACTCTCTTATGCTTCAGTGCGACCTTGACTTCATCTTGCCCTTCTGACTCCAGTTGGTGTCTGTCTTCTGCCGTTTTTACTGTTAGCTGCTTGTTCCGCCCTTGACATGATAATTACTCTCTTTGTTTGTGCCATCTGTTGTATCTGCCTCTTGTCTCTGTTTAAATGCTCCTTTTTGCATCCTTTGTTGTCCTTAACTGCTCCTTTTTGCGTCTGCTGCTCCTCTTAGTGCTCAGTTTTGCATTTTGGTACCTTTTGTCCATTTTTGCCCGCGACTTGCTCCGTCGATCATGTTTTCCCTCATTGCTGCTCCTTCTGGTCTTTCCCGCACTACCCACTAGACTTTCCTGTTCTCTCTGCCAGACTATCCTTCTCTTGCTGAACCCGCCCACTGTCCCTGAGCTCCTTTCACTCTCTAAGGCCCCACTTAAGGGAGGCCACAGCGCGGACGCAAATTCTGTGCACCACCAGAACACCAGTGGTGCACCAAAGTCAAGACCGTCTGCACTAGTCTGCTCCTGGACCACTACTAGCACCAGGGACCCTGATCCAAACACCACCCACAGCTACACTGCCAATGGACTCTACCTGCTCAAACTTGGATACCGCTAGAAACGCTTCTGCTGATGCACACCTCAGTCCACAGTGGGCCCATTTGCCTGCCTTCACTGCACAAGCCTCTGCATACCCACTCCCACCACCAACGCACCACACACCCCTCTAAGTCAGAACTCAAGGTCCGCACTCACACAGCAACACACACCCACTCTACAAAACACTCAATCACATGCATGCCCCTGAGCACATACTGACTTGGCAAGTACTCCGCTGAGATTTGGGACCTCATCAATTCCAACACATCTGACCTCCTCTTCCTCACTGAAAACTGGCTCAGCCCCACATTGTCACCGGACATCGCCATAGCCATCTCTACTGGTTACAAAATCAGGCACCAGCACCAACCCCATAAACCAGGAGGAGGACTCGTCATCATCTACAGAGACACCATCAAGTGTACCTCTTACACTGTCCCAGAAGCCACATTTTTGGAACACAGGAGACCTAATTCACAAAGGTAAACTTAGACCTAAAGTCTAAGTCTAAACCTGAAGTCTAAGGGCTCAGTTCACAAAGGTAAACTTTACCTGAAGTCTCAGTTTATCTTTGTGAATTTGGCCCTTAGACTTCAGGTTTAAATTTAGAATCCAGGTCTAAGTATACCCTTGTTAATTGGGTCCTAAGACTTCAGGTCAAAACTTAGACTTCAAGTCTAAGTTTACCTATGTGAACTGGGCCCATGCACTTCAAGCTTTGGTCAGACAGTAAAACCACTATCAAATGCACCCTTGCCTACTGGCCCCCAGGACTTGCACCCGCTTAAGCAAACTCCTCATCGACATTGAAGCACCCCTTGCCATGGCCACCAAAGAATTCATACTTCTAAGCAAGTTTCAACTTTCATCTCGATGATCCCACGGACTTCAACTCAACGGACGTGCTCGAAAGTCTGCAGAACATCAGCTTCACCCAGCTCATATAAGACTCTACCCACATCGCTGGAGACACCCTGGATCCCATCCTCTACTCCAGTGACAATGTTAAAGTCAGTCACATCACTCCACTCACATGGATAGACCACTTCATCATCCACTTCCACATAACAGGGCTACTAACCACCAACCACAACTACAGGGTCCAGCAGCACCCTAAGCCACTGCGGGAAGAAAGTTAAATAAACAGAAGGGCTCAACGCCCTCCAACTAAACTCCTTAGACCCCATAATTGACCTCACCAATGACACAAGCAACTTCAACAACTGTATCACCAACTGCACTAACACCCTGGTACCCCTGAAAAACACCAAACCTCAAAAATCAAACAAACAAGCTAGTTAGTACAACATTGACCACTGAGGATGCAAGAGAGTTGGCAAACAACTTGAAAGGAAAAAGAAAACCACCTGAGGAACCACTGTGAGAAGCACCTACAAGGTTACACAAGAAAATGGCCCTGACCCTGAGAATCAGATCTACCTCCAATAACTGCATGAACCTTTTTGCCATTGTCACCCAGAAACAGCTCAAGAAACTTCAGAACGTCCAAAACGCTGCAGCCAGACTTGAACTTGACATCCCCCGCCGCAGCTACATCATGCAACACCTCCGACAACTCCACTGGCTCCCAGTCAACAAGAGAATCACTTTCAAGCTCCTCACTCATGCCTTCAAAGCTCTACACCATGTAGGACCATGACCATGCCACACATTCTATGTACCTGTCAGACAACTCCGATCATTCCAACTCGCCCTTGCCTCTGTTCCCAGGATCCACAAGACCAGAACTGGAGGAAGGTAGCTCACCTACCTTGCCACCAAGACCTGGAACACCCTGCCTCTCCACCTCGGGAAATCCCCGTCACTGACCCAATTCAGGAAGTACCTGAAGACCTAGCTCTACGAATGATCCTCCACCAAGTCCTACCAGCAGCCCGGAGCCTCTTGAGACCCTCATGGGTGAGCAGCTGCGCTATACAAGACCCAGATTGATTGATTGTCAAGGGATTCACCAAGCCAACAGCCACAACTAAAACCCTCAACTCTACAGAAGAACTCTGCAACAACCTCCCCAACTTACTCCATGAAAAAATCATCAAGATCTACAGCAACTTCAAATCCCATCCACCCCCATTGACATTTTCCAGCCTGCTAACCTCATCAGCCAAAGACTACCAACTGACAGCATGAAACCCCCTATCCATTGAGAACATTTCAGCAATAAAAATGAAATGCTAATCTTTGAATATGAGAGCTCACCTTGGGACTCCACCTTGTGGCCCGCTGACCTTGGTCCCAGACCCAACCCAACCGACCAAGTTAGGAATCTAGACCTCATCTTGGACACCAACCTCACCATGAAGTCCCAGGTCAACACCATCACCTCCTCATGATACCACATCCTCCACATGTTACTTAGAATCTTCAAGTGGCTTCCACTGGACACTAGACGTACAATCACACAGGCTCTAATCACAAGCAGATTGAACTACAGCAGTGCACTCTATGCTTAACCCATCTGCTTCACAGACTACAAACCATCCAAAACACGGCCTCCAGACCTGTCCATGGCCTCCATCACCAAACCCACACTAGAACACTCCTCAGAGAGCTCCTCTGGTTTCCCATCCAGAAGCAAAGCCAGTTCAAACTCTCACACATGCATTCTGGTCACTACACAACACAAGACCGTTATACCTCAAAAAGTGGCTTCACTTCCACCAAGCCACCAGAAAAAGTCACTCAGCAACACTCTCACTTGCACACCCATCCCGCATCTCTATAAAGCTGCCAACACCATGGAAGAATTTAGTATCAAAGTCTACAAATGACTTTAACTCAGAAATCTCAGCATTGCATTCATTGTCACTGACAATGGCAGTAATATTGTCAAAGCCATGACTGATGAAGGATCTTTCAGAGCCCTATGTTTAACTTGTTGTAACAACCTAATTGTGCAAGATTTCCTTAAAAAAGAAAAAGAAAAAACAGTCAACAATATACCAATTATCAGTTGCAGAATCATTCCTTCAATACATAGAAGCAGCTGAGGAACATTCCCTGTAAAAGCCATCATATATGAGGTCCCAACCCATTCAAGCTTCCCATTTACATGCAGCGAAACATGTTTGAGAAGTCAGTGCTATCAATGATTACATACTGCAATAGAGAGAGCATGCAACTGCCAAAGCCATGACGGCGGCTGAAAAACTGGGGGTTGTAGAGTTCCTGGGCCAAATATTTGAGCTTTTGTGATTGTGACACAGGAAATCAGCATCAAGGATTGTACAATTAGAGAAGCTTTGTCTGTGTTACACATGCTGCAGGAGAACATTTGAAAAAAGTTGGAACAAACATACACAAATGTCAATGGAGAAGCAGCTACGTTGGTTAAGAGCTCAAACCTTGATGTGAACACAAATCAAATGCTGCAAAAAAAGATTGTGAATTCTGGAGAGTGTATCTAGATCCACAGTACAAAAATGTTTAACCCACTTTCATTCCTGTTTCAACAGTGAATGTCTCTATTTATAAGTACAGGAGCATCAAGAAAGTAAATGACTTAAAACATGAACATTTGCAACTCTGATGCATTGTAGAACAAAAGTGCTGTCTTAGGCCTATGGAGAATGTAATGGTGGTGCCAAGTCCAGAAGCATGTGGCAACTGGAGCAGTAGCACCCTCCAGCAGTAAAACAATTGTCTGCTACTAAACCTACAGTACAAAACCAACAGCATCACTTTTACTTCCAGGACCTGCAATTAGTTGGTTAATGAATATTCCACAACTTAAAACAAGCTTACAGGTGTGGTGTGGGAAACTCCAAAACAGACTATATGTACAACTATGAATGAACAAACATTTGTCTACTTGTCCCAGGAGCCACTGACCTACTCACAAGGGATAAGGGAGAAATGGCCAGAACTCAGCAGGCTGGTAATAAAGTATCTTGCATGTCCTGCAGCCAGGATATCCTCTGAGCTGGTGTTTAGTGCAGCTGGGGCAATTGTAATGCTCAGAGGACCAGTCTCTTGCCTATGGTGGAGAGACTGACAATTAAAATTAATAAACATTTCATACCTAAAACTTATAGGGCTGATAGAACCCTGTGCATAGCGAAGGAAGATGGCGTCCGACTGACACTCCCTGGCGGAGCTCCGCCGAGCTTTTTCCCCGAAAAATTGCATTTTCTTAAGTAAAGGCATGTAAAATCATTGGAGGCACAAGAGAGAAAGAGCAGATTCTAGAGCAGATAAAGTCTGGGAGAAGACGGTATGCCTGACATTCAGCGGAAGAAACCGTTATCTTTTTCACTAACCTGCACCTGCACACGCACACGCTGGTCAAGCTGTCGGAGTTATTCTCTGCAAGCGTTCGTCGGAGAGCTCTTTCTCGCTCTGGCATCCTGGATCGCGCTTGACCTGGACAAGCCCTCGGAGCAGCCGAGCACCGGATCACTACACAGACACACATTGAAGGCGGCCACGAGGGGAGCACTGCACAGCCACCACGTGAAGAGTGAGCCGAGCAGGGTGAAGAGGAGCTCTACGCGAATTGCCGTCTACACTGCAGGAAAGGAGGAAAACATGTCGGGTAAGGGGGCCCGCGTCTTTAAACCTAAGGGCAATAATAATACAAACATTAGCGCGCAGCAGGGCTCTGTTTTGCCCTCGGCATCCACCCGACAGAAGGCGCCCAAACCTGAAGTTGTACAGACAACTAAAAATAAAGCTACTGAAAAAGCAATTCGGAGAAAAGACGGATTATCAAGAACTATAACAGACTCTAACACTGGGAATAGTTATAGTGGCAAAAGAAGCCCTGGCCTGGGCCGTACTGAAAAGGAAGCTGATAGAAAAAAAGACACAGATGTATGTCAGCCTTTGATAACAGCCAGTTTTGGGGCACTGACTGATCCGCTGAAAACTAATAATGCAGGTCAGATGGCATTTACTGAGGAGGAGGAAGGGGCTTTACCTGAAGTATCAGCAAATGCGCAGGATCTACCACCCCTTTCCGATCCCGAAGGTCCCGAAAGTAATATCTCTGGTCCCTCTCGTCCATTATCACCAGACCGCTTGCTGAGCACTGAGATAGATCCTATACAAGGGCTGCCGACTAAAGGCATACCTTACACCCCAGACAATACAGATCTGTATTACTCTCTCACAGATGAATCAGTGATTTCCGATGTTAGCATTTCTCTGTCTAGCGAGGAGGAGGGTGGCAATTGGTATAATAGCTCCAATCCTGACTCACAGAAACAACTTCCTCTTTCCAAAAAACTGCGGAAAAGGAAAAACAGAGATCTTCACAGAAACGAGCATGTATCATCTGATAAAGAGAGTATCCCTGAGTTAAAATGGGATTATCATGGGACACCCCCACTTTTGTTTCGCTCCGACTCCACAAATGCATCTGGGGGAAATCAAACTATCGTAAGTGCGGATGTTGAGACCAAAGAGCCACCTGAGGAAAGAGCTAAGGAGCCCAATCTGGTTGACATCCTACAATCTATCAAAAACTTTCAAGCAGAGGCCAAATCCGATAGCCGCAGATCCCGCCTGGCTGCCAAAAAACTTCAAGGGGCAGTCAGGAAAGTTGGTAAGACTTGTGTGGAGATCGCTGACAGAATGACAGCAGTTGAGGACAGAACAGAACAGCTGGAGAAAGATGTGACTGCTCTTCAAACTAAAACTGAGGAACATGAAGCCATAACTAAGGACATCATGTGGAAGCTAGAGGAGCAGGAAAATCGTCAGCGACGAAACAATCTTCGCTTCCTAGGAATACCAGAGGGCATCGAGAAGGAGGACCCGAGGAAATTCATGATCACTTTCCTGCAAAAAGCTTTCCCAGAACTACAAGCCTGGGATCTGGACAGAGAAATCCAAAGAGCCCATCGATTTCCTCTGATGATTAAAAATCGTAATGTAGCTGCTCAACAACATCCAAGAGCAATGCTAATTTTTTTGGGGAATTTCCTGCTCCGACAGGCTTTCTATGACCTGGCCAGACCTACCAGCAAAAGGACCGTGGATGGAATATCAGTCTTCACCAGGCCTGACTTCGCACACGCAACCGTAGAGCGGAGATGGCGCCTCCGACAACTTTTCGATCCGTTCCAGAAGCTGGGCGCAACAGTTTACCTTCAAAACCCTGCAAGATTGAAAATCGTATACAGAGGACATACCCGTAGCTTTGTGTCTGAGATACAGGCTAAAACTTACTTAGATGAAATCTCTGGACAAAAATAATAGCAACTCAGAGGCTTAGAGACTCTTCTATAGATCTCTTTCCTTATTTTTATTTTTTCTTTCTTCTCTTTTTCTTTCTCTTCTTTTTTCTCATATGAGTATTACTTTGTCAACTCATGCCTGACAGGATAATTGAGATGTTCGGGGGTGGCTCAGGTGGGCTCACCGGGCCCTGCATGCCGGATGTCACACCCCTGGCTCGCCCCGAGCCAGGTAACCTTCATAGGTGGTGGGGGGGGGTGAGGGGGGGAACCAGGGTCAGGCAGGTATATTTCGTCAGTATGTAATAAAAAGGAAATTTCTAGCCATTTTTTATGGCTTTCTTTTCAATGGGATCCATAGAGACATTTAGAATGATAAAATGGGGGTGTTAAAAATACTGTCACTTAATATATGTGGATTAAATGATGTGAAAAAAAGGCAGCTGGTAGCAGTCGGACTGCAGTCTATAGGGGCAACTATAGTTTGCCTACAAGAGACTCATATTGAGGGTTCTCAGTCGCATATGTTAAAATCATTGGGATATAATGTGATAGGTGCAACCACACAAGGTGCTCGGGTTAGAGGGGTAGCAATCTTAGCAAAAGGTTTAGGAGCAGGGAATCACTTTACTAAAACTAAGTGGGACAAACACGGGAGAAGGGTGATCACAGAATATAGATCTGGAAAATCCCAACCAATAACCATCTGCTCTATCTATGGGAATAACACGGATGATCCCTCAGCTATACATCAAATATCAAACAAACTCACTCATTGGCCCCTACCACTAATAATCTGTGGGGATTTCAACATAAATCTTTCTCTTAATTGGTCAACTGGGAATGACTGGCAGTACCGTGGTCGAAAACCAAAAGTGTTCAGGGCTTTTAAGCAGCTATGTCTGACACACGGACTCGTGGACGTGTGGCAAGCATCCAACACCAATGATCCAGGATACACATTTTTCTCAAACCCTCACCACACACACGCAAGGTTAGATTACTTTTTAATCTCCAATTCATTAAGATCCACGTCAGTTTTAAACAAATTACCCCGGGTACTCTCAGACCATAGTCCTCTGCTGTACTCAGTAGATCTAGCCATAATACACCAGGAACAAAGAACTTGGACTTTCGAGAGATCCTTGCTACTTGAAATTGAATATTGTAAACACATGAGAATCTGGATTACCAATTTTTTGGAAGACAACAAAGGGAGTACAACGGTAGACTATGTGTGGGATGCCTTGAAAGCAGGAATCCGGGGAGAAACAATCCAATATTCTTTAAGATCTAATAAGAAAGCAAGAGAATCACTAAATGCACTACAAGAAGCACTAAGGGGGGCTGAGGAAAACCTGATAACTATAACAAGAGATCCTTCCACTGCAGAAGAAATAACTAATGTTCAAAATCAGGTGGCAATTGCCAAAGCGGCAATAACAAATATTTATACTACCAAAGCGGTTCAAAAAGCTACTGCCCACCGTGAAAAAGTATATGAGATGAATGAGTTAGTCGGCCATCAGTTGGCTATACGGATGAGACAGCAGACATCTCAGAGCACCATAAGTGAGATACAGGACCCAGTAGAGGGCAGGATATCCGAACCCGAAAAGATCAGAGAAGCATTTTGGTGCTTTTATAGCACTTTATATAAGGAAGAGGTCGAAGTACAACAAGGAAAGATTAATGAATATCTTGAAATGGATAATTTTAACAAACTTAATGCGGCAGATCAAGGAAACCTGGAGGTAGCCCCTAACTTAGAAGAAGTCATAAAAACTGTGAAGGATCTCCCCCGGGGGAAAGCTGCTGGGTTAGACGCTATTCCTTTAGAATTCTATACCGTATTCCTGGACCAAATTAAAAATATATTATTAGATCTATGTACACACATATTTAGAGGAGGGCAACCTCCCATTTCGTGGTCCAGGGCAAAAATTGTCATATTTCCGAAAAAACAAAAACCCACTTATTTAATGGGATCTTATCGTCCTATCACTCTAATAAATGTTGACTCAAAGATTTATTCTAAAATATTAGCTAACCGTATCTCACCAATTATCCATAAAATCGTTTCTGAATCCCAGCACGGCTTTGTCCCCGGGAGAGAAACCACAAATCACACTCGACGTGTGATTAGCTTGTTCGATAAAACTGAGGTGGCAGGAGACCCAATGGCGCTAATACTTCTCGATGCCGAGAAAGCATTCAATAGGGTCTCCTGGCCATTCCTGTGGCAGGCAATGTCCCGGGTGGGATTTAAAAAAGGGTTTATAGGTGCTGTCCAGAAATTGTATATCAACCCCCGTGCCTCGGTCATGGTTAACGGCATCCCCACCAAAGAATTGACAATTACAAGAGGCACTAGGCAGGGATGTCCCTGTTCCCCGTTGCTATTCGCAATTTATATAGATCCTTTTATCCGACGATTGGAATGCAACGGGGACATAGCTCCCATCTCAACCCAAGGATATCTAACAAAAACACTAGCTTATGCCGATGACATCGCTATAGTGACGGCTGATCCAAATCGTGCCATGTCTATTATTGAAATAGAGGCACAAACTTTTGGGAAACTCTCAGGCTATGCTTTGAACCAAGGAAAGACACAAATTATATTAAATAATAAGTGTGACCTGAGAGACTCCCGGGTAACAGATAAAGCTACTTATCTAGGGGTAACTATTACATCTGAATTGGAAAATCTAGTGGACCTAAATCTAAAGCCTTTAGTAGATACAATGCAAAAAGATCTCCGCCGTATTGATAATTTACATCTATCACTGATCGGCCGGGTAAACGCACTAAAAATGGTCTACTTCCCAAAAATCCTGTACATGTTTAGAGCTATAAATCTGGAAATTTCAGATTATTGGTTTAAAGCAATGGAGCGTGCTTTTTCAAGCTTTATTTGGTCTTACACCCGACCTCGACGTGCTTATAAATCTTTGACGCTCCCAAAAGAAAGAGGAGGACTCGCCCTCCCGAATTTGAAGGTATACTATTGGGCAACAGTCTTGCTATATAGCCAGGAGCTTCTTTATTTCGATGGCATAGAAATACCACTGGGCGACAGCTGCCCGTCTATTTATCAATTAATCTTGGGTCACAAAAGTACGGGCTATCTATGGAGACACCTTTTTGACAGCTACCACAAAAAAGTCAGGTTAAAAACACTCCTAGGATCTTTCAAAGTATGGAAAGCAGTGAGAAAACTACTTGGTATAGGACGTATATCTTTCTACTCCCCTCTTCAAAATAACGCTGTCCTACCTGAAATATTTAGCGGGACATGCATGAACAGATGGAAGGCTGCGGGAATTACCCACATAGGATGTATGATCTCCTCAGGAGGGTTATACTCCTTTGAGGATTTACGAGAAAAATTTCACCTGGAATGGAGAGACTTCTTTAAGTATCTCCAAATAAGAGACTTTATATCGCAACATAATAGAGAAAATAAACTTTCTTGTGAGATTGATATTGCTAATATTTTAAGTAACCCCCGGAAAAAAATCAGGATTGGGGAGATGTATGCTCTTTTACTGTCTCACTTTCCGGATGATCTACAGAAAATAACACAAAAGTGGCAGAACAAACTTAATATTACATCAGAAGAATTTAAACTTGCATATGATTATTCACAATCTGTTCTAATATCAACAAAATTACAGACTCAATTTTACAAAATATGCTTTTTTATGTACTATACCCCGGATAAAATAAGCCAAATGGGGGAGTGAGAGAGGCACGTGTTGTTTTAGATGCAATTTACCAAGTGCTGATTGTCTACATATATTCTCTGCGTGTGCATGCTTAACATCTCTGAAATCAAGTATTGAACGCTTTCTATCACTGGTTTTAAATGCAGCAATCACCCTCCCTGATGAAACAGTTATGTTGGGTATATCGAATCTGGCTAATCCAATAACTGGGTCCAAATTAATTTTTGTAGCAATGGCTGTCTTAAGAATCTGCATAGCCTCTGCCTGGCTTGACCCCATCGCCCCATCATTCCAACAATGGTTTGCAAGACTGATAGCCATATATAACTTAGAGATGGCCATACAAGACAAAAGGCAGGAGGCGACGGATAAAAGGGCTCAAAATTTGGCTTCCTCTAAGGGAATGGTCTCAGCGTCAAAATAGTACTTAGCTACACACTACAGCTTATATATTAGACAATCGAAGGATCTTTATATCTAAATCATGCTTAAATAATTTGGGATAATTAAATTGAAGAGCATAATCCCTTACTGTTTTTTTTCCCCTCGCTTCTCTTATGAATTAGTTGTTTTCCTTATTTTTTTTTTGGCCTTTTCTTTCTCCGTATACAGAAATACTGTTTTTCTTATCATTTTCTAAACTCGTTTTATTATTGCCTGTCCTGGAGGGGGGGAGGGGGGACACAAAATGTTTGTCTGTATTAAAAAATCAAATAAAGATATTTAATTAAAAAAAAAAAAAAAAAAAAGAACCCTGTGCATGTAAATGGGATTAATAAAGGGGCTGCATCACAAAAAAAAACAAAAAAAAAAACTTATAGGGCTTCAGAAGCACACCTGTGAATAATGGCAAGTATGGTGGATGATCATCATCCAGGCAACCTTCCTGAATTTGAGGATGAGCTCTGCTTTTTTTTGGCACTTTTATATAGTACAAACTCAACCCGAAGGTATCAGAGTGCTTTACATGAGCAACACTTGCATTACAAACGGACACATTCATTTTTTAGGCACATGGAGATTAAGTGATTTGTTCAGAATCACAGGATGCTTAAGCGTTCCGCCATACTTTAACTTGGTTCCCCAGCTTTAAAGTCAGCATATCTAGCCGTTAAGCCACATCCTCTCTGGAATTAAAAAACAAACAATTACACCATAGAAATACAGAAATAAACCACCGAAAAAATTAAAGAACATTTTATTTTTATAGATGGAGTATGGCTAATATCAATACATTTAAATGGACCAATGAGTGCAGAACAGATGGAAAATCAAGGAGGTTACAGGCATTTTGGCTTGGTGAATGAGTGTTGAGAGGTAACAAAGAAAGAAAACAAATCTAACCCTATGGACAACCATCAAATTTGCAGTGAGCAATCAATGGTATCTGAGTCAGCAATGAACTCTTCCAGACCACTTCCTGATAAAACAAGATGTCTGCCTCCATGCCTAGCCTTCCATACTCATGCTTAGCAGTAGTTAAAGATGTAAAGGACTACACAGCTTATGTATTTCAAATCTATGGGAAAAATTAATTCAAAGACAAGTAGATGGGCACCATACTTGAAACTGGTAACTGTCATCAGTCGATGCTAAACGAGTCATGTGATGGATTTGACGGGTGTTACTTAAATATAAGTAAAATTGGTATTATCTGCTCAGATGATGATCATTTGATTCAGGATGAATGTTAGGAGTCTTACTTTATTAGCATTTTTGTAATGTGCATGTACAACTCTTGAGTTTTCAGAAATATCCCAGTTTACCTAGCCAACACTAAAATTCTTTTCATTTTTTATCTTGGAAGAAGAAATACAATCTGAAAGTCTCAATAACAACATGCAGAAGAAAAAAACAAAAACAATAAAGCTGATCTACTTCTATGTGCAACATGAAACCTCAAGGCGGCCTTCTCTGGAATGGAAATGGAAAAGGGGAGTTGTTTATAATAATGCCTACTAGTGGCTTGCTTACCAAATCCAATGAGGTGGCCATCTTGATTAAGAGCACAGTTAAACTTGTTTGAATGATCATTTATCTAGGGTACACTAGTTGTCTACGATTGATAGCACTCGATTGGCCATAATTAAACTGTATGCTAGCATTTGTCCTGCACTCCTCTTTACACATTATGCTTACCTTGACTCCCAAATGTTGCATTTTCTTTTCGGATTCCACAGACCTTCTCTACCACTATGAAATATTCTTAATGGCGTTCCTGCCCTGCAGTCCTCCCTGCTCCCAAGATGGATAATGCCAGAAGAATTCAGTTGCGCTATTTGCATACGGGAAACATCACTTACAACGCAACTTTTACCACGCAGTGCCTTTACATCGCAACTTTTACAACGCAAACCATTACAACGCATTGCGCTGGGGGGCGCTCTAGGATAGGGAATAGGTTAATTTACTATCCAATAACCTTCCCTAGTGTCAACGGGGACTGGAGTTGGAATAGTAAATTAAACTATTCACTATCCAGCGCCCAAAATCACTATGCGTTGTAATGGTATGCGTTGTAAAAACCGCGTTGTAAAAGCATGCAATGTAAAAGCATGCGTTGTAATGTCGTACATCCTTTGCATACAATATCATGTTTCTTAATTTAATAAGAATTTTTTTTCAGCTGTGTGCATCATTGCCATTTGTTCCTTCAGCCTAGATAACTAAGATTAACTTGGGAGTCTTCTGTTATCTTCTTTATATGATGGATGTGCCACACTCATGGACTTGCTGAATGCTGTGTTTGGCCCCCCAAAATATTCCTTAATTCACCCTACACATCCAATCATTGATTCCCTTTTCCCGACAGTGATGAGAGCAGTCTATGTTCAACATCAAGTGCATATCATCTCCCGCACGACTACCAGCATGGCTTTAGATCATGCTTCAGCATGGATACAGCAACCTTACGCTTCCCAGCTAATGCTCTCTTGGCCACAGATGAAGATGATCCCTGCCTCTTAATACTGCCGAGCCTCTCAGCTACCTTTGATACAGTTGACCATCTCAGCCTCATACGCACCTTAAAGTCTTGAATACAGTTCACTTACAATGTGCTCCACTGGTTCGCTTCCTACTTTTCTAACCAACAAGAGTTTGTTCACACGGATACATACAGGTCACAAAAGATCCCTTTCACCTGTGGAATCCGCTTGGGCTTCATATTTTCTCCTGCCATCTTCAACCTTTACATAGGGCCACTTGGTGCACTAACTGCAGATAATAGCATCATGATTCACCAATATGCTGGTGATACAGAACTGTACATGAAAGGTTACTCTATTTTAGACATATAGCACCTCAAAAATTGCTTGCATGTCATCTAAACCTGGATGTCCAGCACCTACCTAAAGCTCAACTCAACATAATTCCTGTTAATTGCCAATAATAATAAACAAGATACAGTATGAGCTTGGCTCATTTAAGTGAACCTTGATGGCTTTGAAGCCCAAATTCCAAGGATGCAAAGTCATCTTGGATTTTCCTCAGACACCAATATCACCCTAAATAAACACACTGCCAAAAAGAGATAGCCTGGTACCAGCTTGCACTACTAAAAAAAGTCAAACACTTTCTTCCAGAAAGCAACTTCAGAATTGCTGCTGTTCAAGCACTTGTACTGTCTCATTTGGATGGTGGTAATGCCCTAATCCATGGTCTCTTAGACTCCACACTAGCATTATTTAGAGGTATTATAACACTGCAGCACAACTCGATCCCACCTCCCCCATCCTGATGGAACATCATTGGCTCCCTTGCCGGCCCACACCATTTACACAATCAGATAATACATTTACAAAGCTATCATGACTAGCACACTTATCTTGCAGAGAAACTCATCATCTCATAATTTTTGGTGTGTTTGGCACACCCGCAGTCAGGACATCATTAGACTGCAGACTAAGAAATGTAAAAAAGAAAAAAACAAGACCACAGGCTTTTGTCCATCTATGCACCCCGTATATTGAACAACATCCCCTTATCGATCAAGACAGCCCTAACACTGCTCTACTGTAGAAAAGAGTTGAAGACCTGCCTTTTTAAAGGACACTTCATCACAGTGCATTACAATTCAACAACCCAGCTTCCTCCCCTTTACCCATTGACTTTATGCTTGTCTTTGGTGGAGTACAGTGCTCCGCTGCCTTTTGGCTATGTTCGAGCTATAATGATACCATTTACATACATACTTGTCCTAGAAGCAGCTAAGTCTGCCTATTATGCCACCATAGTATGTTCCTGGACAATAGATAAAGGGGAATTTAAGAAAACATTAGGAATAAAAGGGAAAATACAGAGGGTTATGCTATTAGGTGAGATTACTGGTTAAATTTAAGAAGAGTAAATACATTAACTTGACTCTCCAGCACCAGAAAGAGTATTTTTGTAAGGGGCTGTGGCATTGTATCTGTTGCCCCCCCTGGAGGATGTCTGACCCTTACCCTCCTCTTCTTCTTTGGTGGTCCTTAAGGAGGAAGCAGGACCTTTACTTCTTGAGTAACCAATACTATACCCCCACTTTAAGCTCCATAATAAATACATTTTTTTAGTCCTACAAATTATTTACTTCAAGCTGAATTGCTCTTTCACTAGCTACATACATATAAGCTATGAACCATTCACCCATCTTGCACTGGACCTCACAGAGTTGGAGACTGTGAAACAACAGAAGAGACAAATGGTTATCACCACCTTTAAGAATAAAAGGGAAAATACAGAATGTCATGCTGCATATTAGGTGAGATTAAATTTTAAATCTAAGCAGAGTAAACAAATAAACATGACTCTCCAGCACTAGAAAGGGTGCCTTCGGAAGGGACTGTGGCATCATCCCCTTCGGCCCTAGAGGACTTCCCTGCCCTGACCGTCCTCTTCTTCTTTAAAGGTCCCGGAAAGAGTTAATAAAAAACACACTGATTAACAGTACTATCAGAATAATATAACAGTAATATTAAAGAACATTTAGGGTAATATGCAAGAAGTGAGGTGTACCGTCAGATCCCAAAGATGGTGATGTTTCTTTGTCTTTTCATGCAGATGAATCTCACAATGGGTCCCGATGGATACATGCACAAGTAGTCCTACAAGAGTTGATATGCACAGAAAATCTAAATCAATGTGTGATGCTCTAACAGTATGAATGTGAACACTTCAAATTGAATAAATGAAGATTTACAATTCAAGAAATTGACTACAGAATGATTACTAACTGACTGAAGAATCACACAAGTATATCCAATTTGTAAACTTCCAATTGGAGTGCAAAGTGGGGACGTTGTTCTGTTGCAGGACAATGCAATTTGCGTGGATTTGTATTCCATGCCTTAGATCAGTGGGCGGTACCCACCTGCACCCAGCACTGCTTTACCGATAAAAAAAGACACACAGTGTAACATTTCCGAATACTTTTAAGGAGTGAGATAATTTTTATTTTGCATATTCATAATTTTCCTTTGTATTTTCTGTCATTGCACAGTCTCCGACTTTGTGAGGCACCGTGTGAGATATGTGAATTGTGCAACGCTTGTGTTTATGTAGCTAGTGGAATAGCAATATCATTTGAAGTTAATACTTTGTAGGACAGGATATATTTTTTAGAATGGAGGATAAAGTGTAGTACAGTAATGGTTACTCAAGCTGTAGACTGTTTGCTTGAAGGGTATTAAGGGCCAGATGTAGGTAATTCTATTTTACCGATTCATAAATACCGAATTTTACCGATTTGGTATTTATGAATCGGTAAAATAGAAGTGGTCAGATGTAGGTAAATTTCTTTTCTTATTTACCGAATCGGTAAGATTCAGTATTTACCGATTGGGTAAATACCGAATCGGTATTGCCCATTGATTCCTATGGGCCTTGAAGTCCATAGGAATCAATGGGCAATACCGATTCGGTATTTACCGAATCGGTAAATACCGAATCCTGCAAGGGTGCAGGGGGTATCACTTTGACACCCTCTAGCACCCCAAATACAGGCATGTGTGCCATGTGGCACACAGACATGCCCAAAGGGCATGTCTGTGTGTCACATGGCACAGGTGTGCATGCACAGATGTGCATTCACACCTGCATTCGGTATTTTACCACCCAATAGGATTGAGTGGTAAAATACCGACTCTTAAGGGCCTGTGGCACTCTGTGAAGTGCCACCTACATTTGGATTTACCGAATCGGTAAAAATACCGATTCGGTATTTTACAGAATCGGTAAATTTACCGAATCGGTAAATTTACCGATTCTGTAAAATGCTGGCCCCTACATGCCGAATCTTAAATACTGGTCGGTAACGGCCGAAATCGGCTGTTACCGACCGGTATTTCCTCTCCTACATCTGGCCCTATATGTATTGGAGTTGTGTCAAGATTAATGTATTCTGTCAGGCTGTATGATAGAGGCACGCACGGCTAAACCACGCATGCCTCTACAACGCAGCCCGTTCCACAAATGCGTCTTAACCACACATTCCTTTACCACGCATGCCTTTGTCACACAATTTCATGGTAAAGGGGTATGTGTGGCTAAGGTTGCCACTACTCCTACTCCTCTCCCCCAGCCCTAACCTACAAACCCCCTCCCACCCTCACGCTGACCCTAAAATTACCTAAAACTCCTTCCACTGCCTTTAAGCCTAAAACAATAACCCTCATTTTTTTTTTTAAATGACCCCAACCTCCCCTGAGCCCTTAAAACTACCCCACCCGCTCCTAAGCCCCACTATCTACCCTGAAACCCACCAGCCCTGATAAATATCTCAACCCCCCCCACCAGCCCTGAAAACTACCCCCCCCAAAGCCCTGGAAACTAACCCTACCCCACCCTGAAAAATACCCTGACCCCACAACCGGGAAAACTTCCCCCCAACCATTACAAACCCAGCAGCGGCTCCAGTACCACTTACCTCACCGCGTCCTCTGGCTCTCTTCCTGGTGTCTTTCTGCTTCCGCCGAACAGCAGCCAACAGCTAGATCGTGCAATGCCTTATCCACGCATATGTGTGGTTAATGGCATATTCGTGGTTAAAGCAAGCGTGGTATTGCTTGCATAGTCGGAACACGTGAGGCTGTCATTTCATCATGCTGCAAATGTAGAAATAATAAGGGCCAGAAGAGTGTAATTTGCCTACTATGGGCTCTATCGTATTAAAGTGTGAGCTTGGAGGTACCGACATATGTGTTTTGAAAATAATGACAAGCAACTAAATGGGTATACAATATGGTGACACATATTAGTATGAGAAGTGTTCGTTGAAACGATGTTATGAGAGCTCTGGATTTTAGCATTTGTGCTTTCTTTGTCAGAAATATTGCAAAAAGGCTTCATCAACTGGTTGATTGTATTGGGCTAACACTATGATACTTTGAACAGAATACTAGGATATCAAATGATGAGTTATTGTGATAACATCAGTGAAAATTTCCAAACGCTGTAGCAGAAATAACTGCTCTTCTCATGTTATTTACACATTACAAGATGGCGCCTATGTGAGGGACTCTCATCTGTGATGATAACTTGGAAATTTGACATTTATATTTGACCTGCCAAAACTTTGGAATAAGCTCAGTTAATGTGTTCAGCTTACTGTTGTAGTACCAGGATACAGTGAATTGTATAATAAGATGAAGAATGATGTATTATTGTGAAAACTTTTGTGGCACTTTCTAGAAATGTAAACATTAACATTTTGGTTTTATGTTTTCTATACACTGTAATATGGTGTCCATATGAGTGAAATCGAGTTTGGTCCCCACTTATGTTCAGTGTAACTGTACATAATGAGCTCCTATGGTTGTTTGAGCCCTATCATGAGCAAGACCCTGCGTGGTCGAAACGCATTGAGTGTTAAGGGGCAAAACATTTTTGGGGATTCACAGCACTGTGACACTGTTTAAGGTTCTAAGGCTTTAGACAGTTAGAATGTGATCGCCACCCCCTCAAGGGCACGGGAATCAGGAGCATTGCACAAAGTACTATATTTAAAAAAAAAAACAATATATATACATATTAGCGCAGGGCATTATTCCTATTTCCCGATACTTAGTGTTACATATATAAATATATATATATCACTGTCACACTCGGTTCCTCGTTGCCAGGCAGTTGCAGGGCTCTATGTCGGTTCGTATTCCTTGCGGCAGAACCAAGCCGCTTTCAATGCAAACATAATTCACTCTTTCCAGAGCAAATAAACAGGACGAACTCGCGTGCTCAAAATTTTTGCACTTTTTTTTTAAAAAAAACCTTGAGTTGGATATTAAGGCAGGCAGACACAGATCTACGCGTTTCGGGAAGCCTTTCCCTTGCTCACGATAATAATTATGATATATGACAATCCTTTGTCCATCATATGAGCCATAGCCCATAGCGTGAATTACGAGCCGCACAAGATTAGTACTAGAAAGCTGAAGCACTGCCACTTGGTGCTTGGCATTGCGCAATATATATAATTTCTGCTCTTTTTCGACGCATTTTAAAGCATGAATTGCGCTTTAAAATTAATTTATTGTATTTCAAGGTCATTCTCACCAATTGTTTTATTATCATGTCACAATGAAACGAGATGTTTTGAAATCTGTTTTTCAACTGTTAAGACGTAACATTAACATGCACATTGTTTCTATGCCTATTATCATACAGGAACTGTTCATAAGCTACCTCCCTCTTCCGGGTCATTGTATGACTATTTGACAAAGACTGTGTTGTCAAAACGCGTCACAGTCAATAAATACACTTTTCCACGAATTTTAAAACCTGAGTGTGACTTTTTCTTGTGCTCGAGTAGCGCGAGGCGACTGCAATATATATATATATATATATATTACCTACTGGCGGTCGCCAGTAGGTATATATAGTTAGGATTTTTTCTCTATGGGATTTTTGAAAATTCTATGTCTAATAACTTTGGCGTTTGTGGACGGAATCGGCTGAAATTTTCAGGAAAATGGAACATTTTGTTTCTGAGCAGCCACTGGAAATTTGGGGGGTGTTTGTCAAGGGGGGGCCGAGAAAAAAGGGGGGTCCCAAAACGCGTTTTTCCCATGTTAATTTCCATAGGGCGGTTGGCCTCACTTTTAGGCCGAACGGCTGAATGGATTTGCACGAAACTTGGCAAAATTGTAGGGACTGTTAGCCCGATGTGCCTTTGCTAGGTCTCAATATATGTGCTCCAGTGGATTTTGAGAAATTAACGTTCAAAAAAAGATATATATCTGTAAGCGCGCTCTGGGCAGCGCTCCGGTTCGCGTACTTGACGCGTAACGGAACTTCGCGAAGCGAAGCTGATTGGCTCTCCGGTGTCTGTCAACATTCTAAACAGTCCGGAGCGGCCGCCATCTTGTCTCTCGGTAGGATCGAGAGACAAGAGGAGGCCAAAACAAAGGGGGAAATGACCATAAGGGGGCATAGTAGATCCTTCCTGACCCCCTAGGTTTGATGTGGAGGCTTTAAAAGGGCCCCGCAGGGCAAAAAAAAAAAATTTTTTTTTTTTTTTTGCGTGGGGAGCGCCCGGTCCGCGAACCGGGAAGCGTTCTGGGGAGCGTACTATAAGGAAAAAAGAATGATAGACTTTTCAAATACTGTATGTTAATTGATTGTTGGTTTTGTTGATTATTTTTTAATTTCTTTATTTTTTAAGCAATTATTTATTATTGTGATTGTGTTTCAAAATTTAATAAACTTTCTAACATTTCACTGTCTGAAATGTCGTTATTTTCATTGAACATAGCTTGTAATCTCTGAGTGTGTAAAATGTCCTCATTTTGAAGGAGGTCATTTACTGCTTGCACACATTGCAGTAGTTCTTGGTCCCAAGTTTCATCCATAAATTCTATATAATTTGGATCAATTATTTCTTGGCTGCTCTCTTGCAGGACAATTTGAAATGAAACGTTGTGTTCGCCTTCCATTTGGCCTGAAATTTGGATAAAAAAAATATATATTAGTAGAGATAGGGCACTGTTGGGATTAATTTTAGATAGGCAGTTTTTATCAGTGAATTTATCTTTGGGCAGTGTATAGTATCAGAGTGGAAGTAGGAATATAAAAAAGTGTATGTGATTTAATGTAAGTAAATTCATAATTATACAAGAGAAACCTAACTCCATCCATAACTATAACAGAGAAGTCTATCTAAATCTATAACTACTACAGAGGGATAGTATATAACTATCAGAAAAAGTTTACCATATTAACTTATAGTGCACAATATACTTCAGTTTTAAAAATAACAACTTACCTTTACAAAGAAGTTGAAGTGATTAGTGAAAATCCTATTGAAATGTACAACAAGAAGTAGTAGTCAAAATGGCTGTGTTTCCTTCTCTTCCTTTATATATATTCACGTATATAACCAATCAAATGTCAGGTAAAAAAAGTAGAAAATGAAAGTAACATTTTCATTGGTTGTCAATTCCAACACTTCAGATGTGTTTTGTGAAGTAATTTACCTCACGGTATTTAGAGAGGTCTACAGGCTAAATGGCTAAATGGAATTTCAATCAAATTTGTGAAAATGATAGGGATTGGTATGTAGTATGAGCTAATCTATATTTGGTGAAAGTGTCTCCAGTCGTTTTTCTGTAAATTACTTTCCCACCTTTTTTTGATGGAGCGCTTCCCGGGGAACGCCCCGGTACGCGAACTGGCGAGCGCCCCGGTACGCGAACCTGAAGCGTTACGGGAGTCCACCATTTTGTGTTTCGGTCGAATTAAGATACAAGATGGAGGGCAAATAATGTTCAGAATGGGTAGAAGGGGGCACGGTAGACTTATCTTGACCCCCTAGGTTTTCTGAGGGTGGCTGAGGAGGCCCATATGTGCGGGAAAAAAAAAATTTACAAAATTTCGCGAGGTTAGCTTCCGGTTCGCGTACCGGGTAGCGCCCCGGGGAGCGTACTTTGTTGAAAATTAGTGAAAAAAGTTAGAGTAAAATAATAATTGTGAGTGATCAGATGTAGGGTAGCTCTGAGAAGAGCTTTTGGGTTTATGGTACATTTAGGTACTTATAAGTAGGTACCAATGCACAGTCTTAAATTCAGAATGAAAATTCTGTTGCCCTCATCTGAGAAGTGAACTCCATCTCCTCTGTAGATATCTTGCATGTAGTAACGCAAGTTATTGTTGTACATGGAGCCCATTCCATGGTCTCTCATGTAAGCTGAAACAGATTTGTTTACATGCTTCCTCGACTTCTCAATTTGTGGACAAAATTGGTTCGACCACCTCCATTTCTGTCTTTAGCATATATTTGAATATACCAAGGCAGTTTGAGGAAAAAGTGCCATCAATCGCTCAAAGGTGTCCTTTAAAAGCATTTCCAGACCTACCCCAGTCAAAGTGCCCAAATCATTACCTCCACAGTGCACAATTAACAGGTCAGGTTTTGGCAAATGCATAAAGGTTTTCACCAATGGTATCAATTGGTGACATTTTAATCCTCTGTGGCCAAACCACTTAATTTCCACATCTTGTAAATTGAGGTTAGGTAAATTTCTGTTCTCAGCATATCTCTGAGCCCAATAGATGTAACTATGTCCAACAATCCAGACAGAAAACATGGTGAGAGAAGGTTCTGCTGCAGTCAGATGAAGTGTGGCAATGAAATGGCAGTTGAAAAAATACGAGTTTAAAATGAAAAAAACTGTGGAGTTTCTGTGTTAATGAAGCAGTAACAGTGATTGGTGGATTTTGATTGCTGAAAACAGAAAGTTAGGGTGCATGGATGAGTTCTTTGAAAGATGTAATTTGAATAGTCAAGCAAAAATCATTTAATGAAAGATTGCACTGGATACGCAGGTGCACTGAGAGTTCAGAGTTCAATTGAAACATTGTTGTGTGAACTTGCAAACACCAGAGGTCTTCCAAGAGGTGGTTGCTATGCAAACAAGGCAGAGAGGGCAGAGGGGGGAAGGGTTTTGATTTGAAAAAAGTGAGGGAAGAGTTTTGATTGGGTGACATGAGAGATATGTGTGATGAATTACAGCATTTCTGTGCCATTGTTGGTTCCAGCCTCTGGTGTGCATACCTTTTGCTCTGCTAAAGACAAATTGGTGTGTTTCTGAGACTGTTTTGAAACTCATAAAGTATTTGCTAAGGTGAGAAAAGATTTATTTAATTTAGATAGAGAATAGTGTGCTTTAAGGAGAAAATTATGAAGAAAGTTGTGCTTTTAAAATGTTGCTTTGTCTCAAGTGTTTTACAAATAGATTTTGTTTCTTTGAGAAATTGTAATTGGAGAAAATGTGAAGTATTAGTACTGACAGGGTGTTTTTGTGCATAGGAGCTGTGCAGTGTTTTCAAATTATGACTTGAAAATCGTTTTTGAGGAAAAGGAATGCTTTTAAAATTTATGACAAGGACATAATGGTGTCTGCTTCTTTATAAGGCATTTGAGTGTCTCTGATGTTATTTTTCCCATTTTAATTTAAGACCTTTCCCCGTGGTGCAAATTCCTTGTAAATATGCTCGCACCTGTGCTTGGAAAATTTAGATTTTGATTGTTTGAGTTACATAGCCATGTTAAAAGTGACCCAAAAATGCTGCAAAGGCAATCAAAAAACGCTTTCATGTGTCTAAGGACATTTTCAGTCATTTCCCCATGTGCAGTGTTTTCGAATTATGACTTGAAAATCGTTTTTGAGGTAAAGGAATGCTTTTAAAATTTATGACAAGGACATAATGGTGTCTGCTTCTTTATAAGGCATTTGAGTGTCTCTGATGTTATTTTTCCCATTTTAAATTAAAAGACCTTTCCCCGTGGTGCAAATTCCTTGTAAATATGCTCCCACCTGTGCTTGGCAAATTTAGATTTTGATTGTTTGAGTTACATAGCCATGTTAAAAGTGACCCAAAAATGCTGCAAAGGCTTTAAAAAAACGCTTTCATGTGTCTTAAGGACATTTTAAGTCATTTCCCCATGTGCAGTGTTTTCAAATTATGACTTGAAAATCGTTTTTGAGGTAAAGGAATGCTTTTAAAATTTATGACAAGGACATAATGGTGTCTGCTTCTTTATAAGGCATTTGAGTGTCTCTGGTGTTTTTTTTCCCATTTTAATGTAAGACCTTTCCCCGTGGTGCAAATTCCTTGTAAATATGCTCCCACCTGTGCTTGGCAAATTTAGATTTTGATTGTTTGAGTTACATAGCCATGTTAAAAGTGACCCAAAAATGCTGCAAAGGCAATCAAAAAACGCTTTTATGTGTCTTAAGGACATTTTAAGTCATTTCCCCATGTGCAGTGTTTTCAAATTAAGACTTGAAAATCGTTTTTGAGGAAAAGGGATGCTTTTAAAATTTATGACAAGGACATAATGGTGTATGCTTCTTTATAAGGCATTTGAGTGTCTGAAGTTATTTTTCCCATTTTAATGTAAGACCTTTCCCCGTGGTGCAAATTCCTTGTAAATATGCTCGCACTTGTGCTTGGAAAATTTAGATTTTGATTGTTTGAGTTACATAGCCATGTTAAAAGTGACCCAAAAATGCTGCAAAGGCAATCAAAAAACGCTTTCATGTGTCTTAAGGACATTTTCAGTCATTTCCCCATGTGCAGTGTTTTCAAATTAAGACTTGAAAATCGTTTTTGAGGTAAAGGAATGCTTTTAAAATTTATGACAAGGACATAATGGTGTCTGCTTCTTTATAAGGCATTTGAGTGTCTCTGATGTTATTTTTCCCATTTTAAATTAAAAGACCTTTCCCCGTGGTGCAAATTCCTTGTAAATATGCTCCCACCTGTGCTTGGCAAATTTAGATTTTGATTGTTTGAGTTACATAGCCATGTTAAAAGTGACCCAAAAATGCTGCAACAGCTTTAAAAAAACGCTTTCATGTGTCTTAAGGATATTGTAAGTCATGAATGTAGGTAGGCCTCACCTTAAACAAACCTCTGGATAGGCCACACCTTATCGTCATCCTGAATTAATCATTTAAAATGCTAGGGACAGATTTATGATAGGTGTATGCCTCTTTTGCGCCACTGTGCGTCACTTTTGTGACGCAGTGGCGGTGCAAAAGATTTGCTATGTGGCGACAAAATTACAAATTGATGCATCTAGGCAGATGTGTCATGCTGTAAAAAAACCGTGCCACATGAAACCGATGCAGCAGTGATGCAAAAGATGCACCATGTTGCAAGACAGGCCTCACTTCATCTCCAACAAGATAAGAAGCTTAGGGATAGATTTATGATGACTGGTGCATCCCCAGGGATGTGCCAGTCATCCTGCGCCGCTGTTCCGCCACCCATGGTGCGCTGCATTTACAATGCGGCGCACCATGGGGCAAAAACGGCACAGATGCGTGACGCATCTGTGCCGTAAAGGTGGCGCATTGCTGGAGCTGCATCGCAAGTGCGATGCAGCTCCAGCAAGGCTCAGGGGTGCCCCATCTCCATTTAATCTGCAACCCTGAGTAGGCCTCACCTTAAACAAACCTCTGGATAGGCCACACCTTATCGTCATCCTGAATCAATCATTTAACATGTTAGGGACAGATTTATGATAGCCGTGTGCCTCTTTTGTGCCGCTGTGCGTCACTTTTGTGACGCAGCGGCGGTGCAAAAGATTTGCTATGTGGCGACATATTTAAAAATTTATGCATCTAGGCAGATGTGTCATGCTGTAAAGTCCTGTGCCACATGAAACCTGCGTTAGTTTTCATATAGGTGTTTTGTTGCAAGGTATGCATTAATTTGCAAGAAAGCCCTGTAAAACTAACACAGTGAAATTTAGAAGATTTCACTGACTCAGCTTTATAGCATTGCTGAATCAAATCATTACGCCTGTTTGAAACAGGCATAAGGAGTGATGCACCATGCAATGTGTGGCTTGCTCCTGTGCATTGCAGTAGACATGTTGCGCTTACGACGTGATTCCTGCAATGTGCTGCTTTTGCGGCACAGATGCGTGACACATCTGTGCTGTTTTCACTCAATGGTGCTCCACATTGTAAATGCGGCACACCATGGGTGGCAGAGCAGCGGTGCACATTAACTGGTGCATCCCTGGGAATGCGTCAGTTAACATAAATCTGCCCCTTTACATTTAAGTATGAGCAGGGGACACAGAGTTGGTGAGGCTTATCCAAGGTTAAGAAGAGATGAGTCCTGTTCACTGAAAACTTGGACATAGGCCTTACCTCCTCAGCATCGCTGGTCATGGCTAAATAATAGCTGCAAAATGTTACTCTTGTTAAACAATTTTACTATTATAATCTCTGAGATTTGTCTCTTACTCTGCAACATCTCATTGTTGTTCTCTTTCTTTAAAGATAACGACAACATCAACCATGAGTGACAATCAGCAATCAGTTGATTATGACATTATCATTGAACTTGTAATTGAAACGTCAGTGGAAGTAGATCCATTGGATGATTTAAATTCTCAGGATGATGAAGAACATGATGAGGATGCCGATTTGTCAGAATTGTATGACATAGGTTGGGAAGCTGACGTGCTTGAGCTTATGGAACTATAAACATTTATTTTTAAAATTTATAATAAATGAAAAGTAAAAATGTAAACCGTTTGATTTATAATTAAAAACACCTTCAAAAACAGGTTATGTCTAGTGTCTTCAATAAAATATTAAAATATGCTCATAAAATTAGATCAGAATCACATATAAAATAGTAGAGGTAAAATGAAGAAGAATTCTATTTCTTTTCTGCTATTTGTGTATTATATATTTGCCAAAGCACTAAAAAATGTTCTATGTAAAAATGTCAAGTAGTGTGTTAAGTTTTTGATGACTGTAATTGATTTACTGTTTGATAATAGTGGTTAATAACATTTTTTATTATATTTTACCACAGATTCAACTGCATATCATTTCAAGATTTCAGCATGCCAACCAAGGATAGACTTAAAAAGGCTGCAAAACGTCAAAGACAGCAGGTACATGAAATAATGCAGCAGTCCTCTACCAAAAAAACTTGTCAAGTCACCAAGAAAGCACCGGGTAAGAGCACAAAAACATTCATAAGAAATATTTGTAGTAAAAAAAATATTACTACAGAAAATGTTTCAGTCCAGAAAAAGAGAAGCATTTTAAACGGAAAGGAAAGGCCAATCAAAAATGTTACTGCTAGAGCAAGAGATAACTCTGTGCATGATAGTAGAAGGAAACAACAGTTTAGGGACATTCGTAAACGAATGTTCCGCAACAGGATAATTGGCATTTTGTTAAAAAATATTAAGAAAGGTCAACAGAAAGTGGTTTTTTATAAGAGAAAAAAAAAGTTGAGAAAGTTATTGATCAGGCATTTGAAATTAAACGTAAGTTATTTATTTTGATAATCAATAGAATTAGGAAGCTAAACAAGGCAATTTATGATTTCAAAAGAAATAGTAGATGGAAGAGAATAGTTAATCGTAGTAATTTTTGTGAAGTTTTTTCCGGAGAATGGATGCATAGTTCAAGTTGTGAGGCATTTTTTAATGAGGAGAGTTATTTCCAGGATAATGATTTGGTGCATGCAGTTGACACCAGTGGTCGAGCTTATGAAGTGAAAGATGGTTGTCCAGTTGAAAAAGAAAAACTTGTGACAACAGAGACAGAAGAGGTGTTAGGTAATGAGGTTTTAGGAAGACGTCCTAAGGGTCCTGTGTACACCTGGAAGTGTAGTAGTATTTGCAGTGTGCGACAGGATTCCATCAATTTGCTTTGTGATTTTGTACGGACATTTAATAAGAAAAGTTTGAAGCAGAAAATGAAGTTGTTGCAAGAATTAGATCCTTGCAGAGTGAGAGAAGTGACAGGTTTGCATGGTCATTCACTGGCTTGTCTTTCCAGGAGAGTATGCCAGAGTGTTTTTCATCATTTCAGGATGCTAGCAGTGCATCATAATAAAGTGAGGAAATTAGTTAGAATGTTGTATTATGCTAAGAGTCCAGCAATTATGCTTAAACAATTATGCGCTGCTCTTTTGCATGGTTCTGAAATAGATGTGAAGAATATTTGTGAAGAAATTGAGTTTTGTTACTTTGGAAGTAAAGAGGAGAATGTTGAAATTGACCAAGAAGAAGAGGGTAATGTGGAAGATAGTGTACAGGTTTCCAGTACAGATAATTTTCAGAGGGAAATTGCGACGTTTCAGGTGAAATCAAATGAGAGGCCTAATTTCACTTGTGTGTGTTGTCGACGCACTTATTATAAGAATCAGACTAAGTTAGTGGATTTATATGCAAAAAGTGAAAGGGAAAATAATAGTGAATGGAAGGATTTTACAACATACTTGATGGTAGAAAATTGTTTTGATTTGGGATCGGATCAACGTGTCTGTACTTATTGTTGTAGCAAATTAAATCAAAACCAGATGCCTGCTAGAGCAGTTCATAATAATCTGGAATTGGTTGAGATTCCTTCTGAATTGAAGGATTTAAATACTTATGAATCTATTTTGATTCAAAGTATCCATCCCTTTCAGGCTATTGTAAGAATGGAGGCAAAGACAGGGAAATTGCCTCCATCAGATTTACAGAGAGGATTAAAGGGAAGAGTTGTTTATTTGCCTCTAGATTTGAAGAAAAACATTAACACAATTGGAGTAGAAAAAGTGGAAGAGGACCCTCTGGTTATCTTAGTTAATGGGGTTCCGACAAAGAATAAGAAAATATGGCAAGATTTAGTGGATGTTAGGAAAGTCAAAAAGGCAACATTGTATTTGAAAAAAAATAATAAGTACTATAAGAATATATATGTTGCAGAAGAGGAAGTAAGTGAGGAAGAGGATAGCGATTTGTGTGCTGGTCAAATTGAGAAATTAGAACCCTCTACTAGTGAAGAAATATATGAACATTATAGTGTTCATCCTTTGCATTCCAAGGAAGTCATGGGGAATGCTATTGAGTTGTTTCAAATGAAACAAGCCAAAGGGAGTCCCATTAGTGTTTGGGAGGAAAGTTTGGAAGCTCGGTGTTTCCCACAGCTTTTTCCAACAGGTCAGGGAGGAAGATATGATGAGCGACCTCATCAAATTCCTGCTTCTGAATACCGGACTTTGCGATTGTATGCAGGAGATGCTAGGTTTCGACAATGTATTCCCTATTTGTTTCATCTCCTGTTTGAAAGCGATCTGTCTGGACTGTCATATGCAGTGAACCACATCTTGAAAAGTGGTATACACATGCAAAACATCTCGGCAAGTGACTTTATGGATAAAGTCAATGTCCAAGACAGTATTTTGGATTCTCACCTGATTAATCTCATGGCGTGTCAGCGTGGTACTAATGAGTACTGGTACCGTCGTCATGGTGATTTAAAATGTATGCTGAGGAACTTAGGAACTCCCACATGGTTCCTCACTCTGAGCTGTGCCGAGTATGGCTGGGAAGACTTACTTGAATTTCTACGAGAGGCAAATGGAATCATCGAAAACATCGAATTCAAGACACCCGGAGAACTGTGCTCTTTGGATCCAGTCAATGTATGCCGGTACTTCAATCATAGATTTGAAGCTATGATGTCTTTCATCATGAATAAGAAGAATCCACCTCTTGGAGAGGTGTTGGATTTCTTCTGGAGAAAGGAGTACCAAGCAAGAGGTGCTCCTCACATACATATGCTGTTGTGGATCAAGGATGCACCTAAATTTGGAACGGATCCAGAAGACTCAGTGATGAGTTTCATACAACAGTATTCTACGTGTGCTGTTCCAAACGCAAAGGAGAAGAAAAGCCTAAGAGAAAAAGTTCTACGTTTCCAAAGCCATCGTTGTGGAAAGTACTGTCGTCGTAAATTCCGAAACAAGGACAAGTTCTACACCAAATGTCGTTTCGGGTTTCCACGACCGGTGATTTCTAAAGGAAGAGTAAACAGTTTGATGTCTTCGCTGCGACATAATGTGATGAAGAAATCACCGAAAAACACATACAATTTGAAGAGGAACGAAGAGTCCAAGTACATCAACGACTACAACCCAGTGATTTTGTCCATGTGGAATGCTAACATGGATATACAGTTTGTGGCTGATAACTGTATGGCTGTGGCTCGGTATGTGACATCTTACATCACCAAAAAAGAGAAGACAGAATTGAAGGATATGTGGGAGGACATTTCCCATGAAAAGAGCCTCAGTAAGAAGTTGTACAGTTTCAGTCTGAAGATGTTGTCGCATCGAGAAATCGGAGCTTACGAATGTTCTGGCCGGTTGTCTTCAGCAAGTCTCTATGCCAAATCTAGGAGTATCGTTTGGGCGAGTCTTGGTCTTGCTGCAACGCGTAATCGAGTTCTGAAACCTGTGCGGGAAATTGAGTATTTGGCGGAAAAGGAGCCAAACAGTACCGACATTTTGAAGACCAACATGTTGGATACATATTATCCAAATCGAAGCAGTCACCTCGAGAATGTTTGTCTGTATGAGGTTCTTCAAAATTACATATTCAAGAGGAACATCAAAGAAGATACTGAGAAAGGAGTGTATGCTGTAATTGGAAGTGAGGGATGTCTGGTCAAGCAAAGAAAATGCCACTTGGTAAACCATCGAAAATTGAGTGGCGAATCTCCTGAAAAAAAGGAGTTTTTCTATTTAGCACTTTTGCAACTTTTCAAGCCTTGGCGTGCAGAAGAGGAACTGCTTGGAGATTTCCTCTGTTACGAAGACTCTTTCACTGCCGCCAAGGAGACCATAGAATGTCCTGCTTTTCCCAAATATGTAGAAATGTTGAATGCGGAAATTGAGCAGGAAGCAACGATTGCAGCCGAGATTGCCAGAGACAGTTCTCAGGACAGTCAGAGTTCTGCTTCATTGAGTCAGGATCCACTAGGAGGACCTGTTATCGAAAATGAAGCTGCCACTGCCATGAATGAAGTGGAAAGAGCCATGGCACATGCTCAGGAGGATGCGGTTAACTTAGAAGACTTGGAAAGACAACTCAACGTTGAGCAGAGGAAAATATATGACGAAGTTACCATGCAAATTGATCATGGATTAAGTCATGAGAAAAAAGAGTGCTCATGTACGTCGTTGAAGCCTGTCCGACTGTACGTGAGTGGAGAAGCGGGAACTGGAAAAAGTTTCCTCATTAAAGCAATTTCATGTTATTTGCAGGAAAGGACTGAGTCATCGCTGTCTTGTGTTGTCACCGCTCCAACTGGACTGGCAGCACATAACATTAAAGGGATTACTTTACATCGTTTACTGATGCTGCCAGTGGAGCATGACAACAAATTACAATATCACAAGCTATCTGGAGATGCTTGTTGTGAAGTTTCAAGAATCTTGAGGAAAATGAAACTTCTTATCATTGACGAAGTAAGCATGGTTTCCAATGTCATGCTTGCCTTCGTGCATTTGAGAATGCAAGAAGTTCTCAAAATAGAGTATGATGTGTTATTTGGTGGCAAACACATCATTGTTTTCGGAGATCTTCTGCAGCTGACACCAGTGAAAGGGCAACCTGTGTTCAAAATGCTCACGCATGAAGATACCAGGAAGTGCCTAGGGAGCATTGGCAACGTCAATATATGGTTAAACTTCAATTATGCTGAACTGCATGAAAATATGCATCAGGCGAAGGATGAAGTTTACAAGAATATTCTACAAGATGTTAGAATTGGAAAAGTGACCGAGCATGGGAAAGAAGCTTTACATGCACGATTACTGTCAAATTTATATCCAGAACAAGATGTTGTGCCTGAGAATATTTTTCAGAAAATTACTGAGAAGAAATCTGGAATATGTTTGATGCCAACTCTTGCAGAATGTGCCATCTTCAACAACAAAATGTTGCATTTAGAAAAGCAAGAGATTGTGAAACTGGAAGCTATTGACAGAGTAGAGCATAGGGGATCAACAATTATTTTGTCTGAGAATTTGAAATCCAAATTGGATTCATTAGAGAAGACTATATCTAAAACTGCAGGTTTTGAAAAGACTCTGAATGTGTGCTTAAACTGCCGTATAATTTTAAGAAGGAATTTACATGTTGAAAGAGGTCTGGTAAATGGATCAATGGGTAATGTTGTTGATTTTGTGAAATACAGAAATAGAGATGGAATTGAATTTTTTAAAATTAAATTTGATGGCATTGAGGAAGTACAGCTAATTGGTCGTTGTTCTGCTAGATTTTTGCTTGTAAAAGACTTATATGTTCGCCGTAAGCAGTTTCCTGTTTGCTTGGCATATGCGTGACAATCCATAAATCGCAAGGTTTAAGTGTAGACAGTGCATTGGTGAATATTGGCAGTTCTGTGTTCAAGGAGGGTATGGCATATGTGGCATTGTCAAGAGTTAGAAGTTTATCGGGATTGTACTTGATTGAGTGTGATGTCACAAACATTTGTGCGGATCTAGATTGTGTTAAGGAATACAATAGGTTGAGAAGAGAGTATGCGCCACATTTGCCTCAATATCCTTTGTTTGAGAAACGTGTGGTAGGCCGGAAACGAAGAAATGTGACCAATACTAGGGAGGTTGTAGCAAAAAGACGAAAAGTCGATGAACCTGAAATTATAAGCAGAAACAAAAAGGATTCTGTTGAAGATGTTGTTGGTTTTCAATTTGAAAACAGTTCTGGTGTCAACTGCTATGCTAATGTAGTGGTTAATGTTTTGTTTTCTCTAGAAAATGTAAAAGAAGAGATTGTGGTCAATTCTGATCAAAGATTTTGCAGTTTGTTAAATTCTGTGTTAGAGAAATGTAGCACTGATAGAACAAAAATAGAAAGTGTGTCTGAAATTCGAAATCTGTTAGACAGATGTTCAGGCCAAACACAATTCTCTCAAAATATTCAGCAAGATTGTCAGGAGTTTTTAATGTATATGCTTGATGTATTGCATGCTGAAGGTGTAGATGTAGATCACCTGTTTGGGCTTTCTTATCAATGGCAGCATGACTGCGAGAACTGTAGGGTATCAAGTACTACTAGTGTAGACTCAGAACAATTTATATATTTAACTTTGCCAGACAGTAAATCAGACTCCTTTAATAAGCTAGTAAAATCAGCTGATCACAACATGGAGTGTAGCCAATGTAAATCTGAATTGATGTCAACATTATTTATACGAACATATGGCCAGTATGTCATTTTAATGTTCCAACGATGTAGGCCTGATGGAACAAAATTGACAACTTTAATAAAAGATTTTGTGGCTTCACAGTTGTCAATATCAGGAAGGACTTTTGTAACTGTAGCAATTATATATCATGACGGTCCTTCAATAACATCAGGACATTACACAGCTTATTTAAAGTCTAGAAATGGCTGGTCATTCTGCAATGATTCTGTTTTAATTTTCAAAAAAAAATTGCCGTATGACCTTAAAAATTGTTACCTGGTGTTTTTAAAACCAAAATTTTAGGGAAAGAATCTCGGGATGTGCTCTGAGGAATTTCAAGAAGTTCTAATGGCTCCTACACGATTTGGCCTTGAGGATAAGTGTAGTACAGAGACATAACTTCTTACCATAACACTGGACGTCATGGAAAAATAACTGCACTTTGAATGAGTTCAGAAAAACTATTTCTTTTTATAAGCTAATTTAAGCAGCCAATCAAAACATGGAGTAGAGGGAATGTAAGTCTGCAATGCTGTCTACTGTTTTATATTGCTTTGTGATTAAAAGTGATGTAGAGAATTAAATAATTGTAGTAGTCATAGAGGTAGTGTAAGTCTGCTTCATAGTAAGCAGTATCAGTGTCATAGGAAATGTAGAACATGAGTGAGCAAGAAGGGTAAGATATTAGTAGTCCAGGATTGTGAAAATGATCTTCAACATTTTAATTCTGAAAGTTGCGGAAATATAAAATGACGGGATTGGCTTACAAGAATTCCAAGAGTTATAAATGGCTCTTACACGATTTGGCCTTGTGGAAACGTGTGGTAGAGAGCGAGAAGTCATTTATTGTATGTAACATATTTTTCAAAACGATGGAGGTTTTCTTTCAGAAAGTGGCGGGCTGAAAGTAATAACAGCACAACAGAGTGTAAGCTGTTCATAGGACATCCTTCGACGTCATGAAAAGTAAGTTAACTTTAAGGAGTTCTGAATTCTGATTTGTTATGTTGTATGGGTTTTTTAAACACAATCATTTTGATTGTGTTTTTTTTCCCCGCTGTTATATGATGAATACCTTCAAGTCACTGTTTTTAGTGAAATTTGATACATTCTGAGAACAGCAAAAATAAACCATTTAACATGTATAATTAATTCTGTACTGTTTGCATTTATGATGTACATTTAGAACTGTGTATGAGGCATGGAGAAGGAGAGGCTTCTGTAAGTGTCAAAGTTGTTGCATACAGTGTTCACATTCTACGTAGTCTTTCATATGATAGACTACATTCCCACAATGAGATACTTAAGCAAAGGAAACACAGGTGATATGATTGTGGAATGAGCAAAAAAAATTGCACGTTTTTCAATTATATTACCTGTGTTTCCTAACATTACACATCACATTGTGTAGATGAGGTTTAGGCCTGTTCCAGGAGACAGAGGAGGTCTGACATTTGTTCAAGAGTGCAGTGGACATGACTCACTTCGTTGGTAGGTCTGCACATGTATTATCTCCTCTGTATTCTTCAACAAACCTAAATTTCATCTGCAACCCTGAGTAGGACTTACCTGAAACAAATCTGTGGATAGGTTACACCTTATCAGCATCTTGAAACAATCATTTAAAATGTTAGGATCAGATTTATGATGGCCGTGCGCCTCTTTTGCGCCGCTGTGGGTCAGTTTTGTGTAAAAGATGCACCATGTTGCAAGATAGGTTTCAGTTAATCTCCAGCAAGATACCATCAGTTTGAAATGTATATAATTAGCACTGTGTAGGGGGCATGCAGAAGCTGAAGCTTTTGTAAGTGTCAAAGTTGTTGCATGCAGTGTGCATTTCTGGGTACTGTTTCATATGCTGGACTACATCTGCACTATGAGATACCTAAGCAAAGGCAACACAGGTGATGTGATTGTGAAATGAGGAAAAGAAACTCCACATTTTTCAATTACATCACCTGTGTTTCCTAAGTTTACGAATGACATTGTGCAGATGAAGTTTAGGTCTGTCCACGGACACAGAAGAGGTCTGGCCTTTGTTCAAGAGTGAAGTGGACATGACTTACTTCATTGGTAGGCCTTTACATGTATTATCTCCTCTGTATTCTTCAACAAGCGTAAATTTGATCTGCAACCCTGAGTAGGCCTCACCTTAAACAAACCTCTGGAGAGGCCATACCTTATCGTCATCCTGAAGTAATCATTTAAAATGTTAGGGACAGATTTATGATAGGTGTATGCCTCTTTTGCGCCACTGTGCGTCACTTTTGTGACGCATTGGCGGTGGAAAAGATTTGCTATGAGGCGACAAAATTACAAATTGATGCATCTAGGCAGATGTGTCATGCTGTAAAAAACCCGTGCCACATGAAACCGATGCAGCAGTGATGCAAAAGATGCAGCATGTTGCAAGACAGGCCTCACTTCATCTCCAACAAGATAAGAAGCTGAGTCTTCTGTAAATGTCAAAATTGTTGTACACACTGCTCAACTTTTGTGTACTCTTTGATATGCTAGACTCCATCTGCACTATGAGATACCTAAGCAAAGGAAACACAGGTGATGTGATTGTGAAATGAGGAAAAGAAACTCCACATTTTTCAATTACATCACCTGTGTTTCCTAAGTTTACGAATGACATTGTGCAGATGAACTTTAGGTCTGTCCACGGACACAGAAGAGGTCTGGCGTTTGTTCAAGAGTGAAGTGGACATGATTTACTTCATTGGTAGACCTTCACATGTATTATGTCCTCTGTTCTCTTCAACAACTCGAAATTTCATTTCGAACCCTGAGTAGCCCTCACCTCAAACAAACCTCTGGATAGGACACATCTTATTGGCATCTTGAAACAATCATTTAAAATGTTAGTGTCTTGCGACACTTTTGTGAGACAACAGCAGTGCAAAAAATGCACCATGTTCTAAGATAGGCCTCACTTCATCTGCATCAAGATACTGTTAGTTTAAAATGTATATCTTTAGGACTGTGTAGGGGGCCTGGAGAAGCAGAAGCTTCTGTAAGTGTCAAAGTTGTTGAAAAACTGTTTCTCCTTCAATCTTTTCCCTTGTCTTTTCTAATTTTTAAATACATGTTTTAATATTTTTCAAATGTTTGTTCTCTCTTTCACAGATTGAAAGTATAAAAATAAAAAGTGAGTAATTTAACGACAATTATAAGGTAAATGTTTTGTAGTCTTTTCGTTACATTTCTATCACATTCACCTACTATTAGTTCCACAGCTTCATTTCTTTAACCCTCAGTTTCCTGCCTTTGCTACTTCCCTCATTCCTTTCTCTATTACCTACTTACTCTACTCCTTCCACTCCTTTTCTCAGTCCCTCTCTTCTCATAGTTCCTCACTCTTGTTCACTCACTCCGTCTCTATTACTCTTAGTGTCTTTGACTGATCACTCTTTCACTGCTTGTTCATTATGCTTTTTCTGTTTAGTTGAAGCACACTAAGGGGCATATTATGAACACAGCCTATAAAATTATTGCTGTTTTTATCGGCAGAAAACTGCTGCAAAAGTGGTTTTAGCTGCAGTTTTCTGCCGCAAAAGCGGCTTAAGCGACACATTTCTGCCGATAAAAGCTGCAAAACTTGTATTGCCTATGTTGATAATATGGCCCTATGTTATTTACATTTCTTTGCTGTTTCAATTATTCTTTTTCTGTTACTTCTTCTTTTCTGCTTTCTGTTTTTTCTCTCTGTTATTCCACATGTTTTAATCTTATTTTGAACATTCACTCATATTCTCTAAGAAACTCTTCTTTGTTATTCTTCTACTGTCCTTTTTTTCTTTCACTTCCTTATCTATTTTGTTTTTCACAATTATATCCTCTTCCCTCTTTTCTTCGGTAAATAAATCTATTAAACAGTATCTCTGGTTTAGACCCTATAGCTGTCTTTGTTTTAACATTACTCTCTGTTTACTTCCCTTATACTTACTCTTCTTTTTAAAAAAAAAAAAATTTTTGGTTCGCTCCCGGTTCGCGTACCGGTGAGCTAACCAGGAAGCGAACCAAAAGAAATACAGCTTGCCAGAGTGCTAAACATTCTAGCAATTTTTTTTGAAAGGGGAGGTAGTTCTGAAAAGAACTTTTTTTTATGTTTTTGTTGTTTTATATTTTTTTTTATTTTTCTGAACATTTTTTGTTTTTTTGTATTTTTTTAACAGTTTTATGTTTTTTTTTTGTTTTTTTGGAGGGGAAACAACAAAAAACAGGCATTGGAAAGGGCTCAACAGGAGCAAAAAAAAAATTTACTGTCTGGGGCGTTTAGGGCAATTGTGGTTTTCAAATGCTCTGTTGATGAGGTTAATGCTCATATTGGCACATGACAGTAATGCACCGCAATACAAACAGGTAATCTTCATATGGACAAAGTTGTCCTGAATGTTTGGCACGGTTTCCCGTGCCTCTGGCCCTGACAAAGATACCTGTGTTGATGACCTGGCCACAGGAGTTGAAGGATTGTCCTGCAGGTCACGGATCTCTGCCCGGCTGTAGTTTATTGGATGCCACCTGCTCATGTGACGATGGATGGTGTAGTTGCCGAAGCTATACTTTTTTAAGGTGCCTCTAGATAACTCCTCTTTACATATGAGGCACGTCACATATCTAGCATTAACTTTCTTCTGCCCTTCAGGGATTGAAAAAAACTGCCAAATAAAACTGGTTTTACGATGAGAAACCCGGGGATCCTCTTGTAAAAACTGTGGTCCTTCTGTCTCCTCTTCCTCTTGTTCATCCTCTTCCTCCTCTGTGTTGCTGATGAACTGTGGAGGTGGTCCTCTCTTCCCATGAGGAGGTGGTGGTGGTGGTGGGGGTCCACCAGCTGAAGCTACCAATGAAGCCATTGCTCAAATATCAAAAAAGGTCTTCCTCTCACAAAGATGAAAGTCAGAGTGAGGAAAGAAGGAGGGGTTTCATCATTTGGGAAAAACAATAGTTCTAAACCAATGAAAAGTGTTATTTTTAGGTCACCTGACCTAGCCTTACATCATTAGGAAACCAAAAGTGAAATGAACCAATGAAAAGTTTTATTAACAAGTCACATGACCTGTTACGCTTATGTTACGCGCTGCGGAACGCGCCCCGGATCGCTTCCGGGTCGCTGCGCTTCGCGCCTCGGTTCGCGCTCCGGAGCACTTCCGGGTGCGCTAACGCGGCGCGTCATAAGACGCATTACGCGGCAACGCGATACGTCGCGCTTTCGCGACGCGCCCCGGATCGCTTCCGGGGAGCTGCGCTTCATGCCTCAGTTCGTGTACCGGAGCACTTCCGGGTGCGCTAACGCGGCGCGTCATGAGACGCATTACGCGACAACGTGATACGTCGCGCTTCCGCGACGCGTCACGATGTTGATTTCTACCGCGGCAGTTGCGCAAACGGAACGTTTACCGGTTCGCGGACTGGGTCGCGGCATCAAATTGAGCTAACGGGAAGCTTCCCGGTTCGCGAACCGGGAGCGAACAAAAAAAAATATTTAAAAAAAAATTATTAATAAACATATAAAATATATTTTTTGATTTAAAGAAGAATACATTTTACAGCTACAGATATTAGCTTTTAAAAAACCAATGAAATTCACTGAAAAAACCATAGGTTATAGACCATATATAGTTAGGAATTAGCATTTACAAAACCTTGAAAATTCACTGAAAAAACCATAGGTTATAGACCATATATAGTTAGGAATTAGCATTTAAAAAACCTTATTTTACTCACACAAAACCATTGAAATTCCATATATAGTTAGTTGCACTAACTATATATCAGGCACCCGCAATCCACTGCTGATGATGTCACATATTACATCATTCATGACATGGTCAGTGACATCACTGATGACATCACTGATGACATCTCAAATGACATCACTGATGACATCACTGATGACATCTCATTTGACATCAATGACCACATCACTGATGATATCATTCATGTGACAATACAATGCATCTCCTCACATTTTAATATAACCTCTGTTACACTCAGTGTTAAATACAGAGTATAATTTTTGAAACCATTGACACACCAATACTAGTTACTACATACGCACTCACTGATTCCTACGTCTACACACACATTCACTCATTCACCCATACAATCATTCATACATACAATCACTCATCTTTACAACACTATCATATGCACTCATACACCTATACAGACACTCACACTCTGCCACTCATCCATGGAGTTACTCACACACCTAGTCAGTCCTGTAAAGAATCAATCACACTTCCATTTTCTAATCTATACAGTTAAACATAGAGCACCTTACGTTTTCAACCATATACTAACACATACTTAGTCTCTTATACAATCATCGATACAAGTACACATTGATCTGCACAGAGTCACACACCTTCCAGCCAGCCACACACACACTCAGTCTCCCATGCAAATACTTGGGCAATCAATCAATAACCCATATAGTTACTCATATAGCTACTGATCAACACATGCTGCAGTTTACAGAACAACAGACATAATGATGCACAAATTAAGACAGTTTAGTCACTAACCCATGCACTCAGTGAGACACATTTAATCACTCACTCATACATTCAGTCATGCACCTACTAAATCCTTCGTCCAGACACTTATACTTCCACTCATTCTTCAATATGTAAGACATATTTTAACTTTACAGAAACACACAGTCACTGGATGTTGTCATCAGTGATGTCATCAGTGATGTCATTTGAGATGTCATCAGTGATGTCATCAGTGATGTCACTGACCATTTCATGAATGATGTAATATGTGACATCATCAGCAGTGGATTGCGGGTGCGCGATATATAGTTAGTGCAACTAACTATATATGGAATTTCAATGGTTTTGTGTGAGTAAAATAAGGTTTTTTAAATGCTAACTCCTAACTATATATGGTCTATAACCTATGGTTTTTTCAGTGAATTTTCAAGGTTTTGTAAATGCTAATTCCTAACTATATATGGTCTATAACCTATGGTTTTTTCAGTGAATATATATATATATATCTTGCTCCTTTTCCGCCATCAGCGGGGCACTTCGCGGTCGGGTGCCACGTTCGCGGTGGCGTTCCGTGATCAATATCTGGCTCACAGTTCCTTTCTCACGAAAGGAAAAGAATGGCATTCACGAGGCTTCGTTAGTTCGGCAGCAGTTTATTAGACAGACGCGTTTCGGATTATATCCTTCATCAGTATCGTGTTTACAAATGTTTGTCTGTAGCGGCCATTTTAAAGAGAAGCAAGTCACATATGGTAATCAACAAAGGACTATGCGCGCCCTTCATGTGTGTGGGGGCCATCTTTAAACGGTAAACATATTGTATGTGTACACAGTAGCATTGTTTGTTGAAAGTCGGTTTGACATGCCGGCATTTCAACAAAACAGAAATTTAATTGATGCAATTAATATCGTACAATAATCTAGCCTTGGATCGCCAATTGCAGCCTATTAGTGTTAAGGCTGCTGTCCCTGATATCCATATACATAACGCCGTGTATCGGCTTCTAGACAATACTTCCCTGTTGTTGCTTGATAAGAAAAAGTTCAATTCATTTGCATGTATGTTAAAAGAAACATTCACATATAATGATTACTTGTCATCTCATCATCATTTACCGAATTCACATTTCATTCTTATTATATATATATATTTATATATTTTATGATTAGGGTTCAAAGTTTACCCACACAAAACCATAGAAATTCACCAATAGTTATACTTACAGTTATACTTATGTTAAGAAACTAAAACACGTGGCCTAAAGTTTAGGTCCACAGATACAACGGCAGACTTCTAGTTCTGCACCTCATGCTAGTTCCACCAAATTTTTGCCAGCCAGCGTGACGTCTCTGTGCTCCAGATCCAGACAAATTACTACAAATGGGGGTGCGCCAGGTAATGAAGTCCAGTAGACTTTAAGAAGTGTTGAAAAAATCCTTAATTTCAAATTCCCTTTCTTTTTTTTTATTTTTATTATTTTTATTGGTATTTACACATTACAAAATACGATTTGACATATAACACATATCAGGTTTCGCGGAAATTCACTTTGGGGCATGCTTCTTGCTGTGATGGCTGTGTTTGATTGTTAGAATGTAGACGAGCGGTTGGATTTCCGGTCTACACTTGTCTGCCCTACAGGCTTGCGCACATATAACATTGAACATATGGGTAAATTGCGATTGGTCGCGTGTCTAGTTGGTACATATAACATAACACAAAACAGATATGTGCTTGGCGGTTATTGTTGGTGACAGACCGCCGGCCCCTCGTGGGGGTGTTTTCTGCTGGTGTAGCGTCCTTTCGTTGTTTATGGGGGTTTGTATGGATTTAGGAATGTGTCTAGTGTTGACCACATCCCTCTGTTGGGATTTCTCCAAGGTGTGTGTCTTAGTGAAGTATTGTCCGCCCCTCTTAGATACGTCACCCAGTTCAGCTACCCCTTGAATGTGGCTTTGGTGGTGTCTTTCCATTTGGCTAGCACTGTTTTGACTGCTGTAATCAGGAGGAAGTCCAGGAGGTTTCTGTTTTGTTGTGTAGCTATGTCTGCTGTGATGTGAGCTGTGATGATAGTGGCAAATTCCTGTTTTAGAGTGCAGCCTAGGGCCTTGTTAATGAAGCCGAACACCTTCTCCCAGGATTTGCTGACCTTACTGCAGTGAAAGATGAGGTGTGCGAGGTCCCCCTTTTCTGAGCTACAGTTCCAGCAGCAGTCGCTGTCTCTCAGGCCTAATGATGCTAGGCGCGCTGGTGTCCAGTATGCTTGGTATAGTAACCACAATTTTGTCTGTGCTAGTACTAGGGATATCATATTTTTTGATGGGGCCGCCCATAACGTTTGTAGATCTTGCTCGGTAAGTCTGGAGCCTAGCTGCATTTCCCAAAAACTGGTGTTCTTGGCATTAAGTTTGGAGGAGACAGGGCGGAGGAGTTTGTAAAAGTGCGAGACCTGGTGTCCTGTCTTGTTTATGTTTTCCATGTACTGAAAGATTGAGGGTTTCTGTTTGGCTGATTTTGATTTTGTTAAGGCTGTTCTAATTGCTAGGAAGTTGTAAAGTTCTATGTCTGGGAGGTCGTGTCCTGTTTTCAGGCCGTTGAAGGTGAGAGGCATCCCCTCATCCTCCAGCTGGGCTGGATAAGAGAATCCTAGTTTTCTCCATGATTCTATGTCCAGGGGCTTCCCTCTATATTTAATCTTGGAGTTTGCCCAGAGTGTTTCCCAGTTCAAGTTTTTGATGCTATGCTCAAGCTTCTGGTCTACCCTGAGCAGCGCGTGTCTAGTGGTCTTAAATATCAGGTTATTCTTTTGTGCTTGCTTGTTGGTGGTGAGGAGAGTTAAAGGATCTGTGTTGTTTAGGATGGCTTTCTCCACTGAAAGCCAGGTTGGAGTGTACTGCTGGTTCGGTAAAATCCAGTGCATTCCTTGTCTGGCTATGAAGGCTGCCTGGAAAGTTCTCGGGTCCGCCATGTTTTGTCCTCCTAGCTTTTTCTATAGTTTTAGTTTTGGGAGGCCTATTCTAGTTTTGTTGTCTCGCCATATGAATTTGTTTAACATTTGGTCTATCTTTCTGTGGAATTTGTCTGTGAGAGCCAGTGGGAGCATTCCTGCCAGGTAGTTTACTATAGGAGTGATCATCATCTTAACAATGTCTATTCATCCCCACCAGGTGATGTCCTTGGACGACCAGGTTTCCAGGAGCCCTTTGATCTTTTCTAGGGTAATTTTCTCGTTCTGGTTCTTAGGTTTTTCCCAAATTGGATTCCTAGATATTTGACAAACCCTGGTTGCCAGGCAATCCCTGAGTCTCCTATTACCTCTTGGTTGTGTGTATGTTGAGGGGCATGCATTCTGATTTGTCTCTGTTAAGTTTGTATCCTGAGTGACTGGCATATATCTCTATGGTGTATATGAGTGCTTGTATGGAGTGATCGGGGTCCTCCGTTATTATGAGTAAGTCATCCCCATAGGCTGCGAGTTTGGCTGTGGTATTGTTAATGGTTACACCCGCTATATCTATGTTTTGCGAGGATGTCCCTGATCAGGGGTTCGAGCGTTAGTAGGAACAGCATTGGGGATAGCGGGCAGCCTTGTCTCGTTCCCTTCTGGAGGCAGAATTGGCTAGATGCTGTTCCGTTAATAGCTATCTGTGCTTTAGGGCTTTTGTACAGTGCCATGACGTTCTTTGTGAAACTTTACCCTAGGTTGTACGCTTGCATACTCTTTTCTAGGATTCTTTCTCTTTTCATATGAGCAAACAACACTCAGCCAACGCGTTTCATTCCCTCAAGGGGAACTTCATCAGGGCTGGGAATGACATGTAAAAATGACATAAAAACTGGACATAGACCAAAAATCAACCAAACTTGTGTTAGGCACCAAAAAAATAATGCACATAAACACCAAAGACACAGGACTAAAACACAAACCCACATTAGCTAGGTCTGGAGAGGTTGAACACATTAAATACATACATTCATAATTTGACGGTAAGTACTGTAGTACTCAAGATTAAGAACACATAGAAATGTACAGTTAAAATGACCTAGCAACAATCATTTAATTTAGAACAATGCACCATCTGCTGTGCACACTGAAGTAACTTTGGGTGTTTACGTTTTCATGCTTACATAAGGATAGATATAAGAGAGGTATAAGCCAAAGTCAAAAGACACCATATTTAAACCCACGTACACTTAGGGTAAATTAAACAAGAGGGTAGACGATATATACTATGTTAAACTTAGTCAGTGATAAAGATGGATACACAAAGAGAGGTGGAGACACCATATTTGAACCCATGTGTAGGTTAGGTCAACATGAAAGAGAGAGTAGGTGCTGTATCATATGGTAAACTTAATAAGTGGGTAGGTTGAGGGGGCCGGGGCATATGCATACCTCGTAGGGTCATCACATCATATATCTCAAGGTGATATGTTCCATTATCAATACTCCTTAGTAAAAGAACATTTAGAATTTTCTCAATTTTTTTGTCGCAGGCACAGTAAGACATGTTTGTTGCAGACCTATTGTCAACATAGAGTCAATGTTAACAGGGAGAAATGAGTACAATGAATAATATGCACCCCTCACATATTACACCCATAACTAGGCACAATAACATGAATAAAGGTCTGATTGTGTATTTAAATTTCACCATAAGAACACGTGGCAAGAGTTTACCTAGTGCATTCTGATCCATCAGCGCTTCTCACCAGACATTTAATAATCAGAAACAGTCAATAATGCCTTAAGCCTTCAATTGCCTGGCATGACCCCTAAGGGGTTAAGGTCACCTGAACCCCATCAAACAGTCATTAGTGCATTATTCTGCGGCCACCTCAAACGTCCAATTTTATGACAGTTTCCTCTGATTCCAACAATACCTCACCAGTAGGTAATTCATAATAAAATGCAATACATGTTATTTGGATAACACAGCTAAAATAGTGTTAAAGATGCCAGCTTAGTTATGCAACAATGACAGGCCCCCAACATATGTTAAGCAATGCCCTACGCATTTGTTTGCTTAGACCAACAAGGGACATCTCTGCCATACCCCTCTGATCACAATCATCAGTAAATATCAACTCGTCCTTATCGTCAATAATCCTATCAAGCAGATCCTACCCTTGATCGACCCATCTAGTCACAGAAATAACATGTTACAACTGCATGTTAAGCCACAAGCCATTATGCATTTGTTATACCAGATCCAAAACTCATGGATGGCGTGCTCATTGCTAACAAGGTACTACCGCTGCATGAGTCCAGATTTCATATAACACCCACATATTGAACATAGTCCTTCTAATCCATGAACTCTATCTTGATAAATAACATCAGAAGCACATAGCGCTTTCATTACTAGAATGGGGACAGCTAACGCCATCAATCCGTCCTCAAAGCCAATTATCCACACATTTCGATAATAGCCGCTGGCATCACTTTACAGCTACACATTGAACATAGTCCTTCTAATGCAGTTAGCAGACATAAACCGTATCTTGATAAATAACGTCAGTCACATAGTGCTTTAATTACTAGAATACGGGCAGCCTGATGCCATCAATCCATCCTCAAAGCCAATTAACCACACACCACGAGTCCGCTGTTCAAGTACTCATAGCCCCTCCCACATTGCCAATTGAACCAATCAAGTACCAGCACCATAGTGAGGTTGCCCGGGGTTTAGTAACACCCTTCCTCCCGGAAACTAATTCAATACAGTGTTTCTCATGGTCGCTATCACTCAATGGCCAAAATCATAATCAAAATCAATGCAATGCCACCTAGGATCATAAATGTGTTTTTTTTATATATATTGTACAGTAACAAAAGGGATGCTGACAACTGGGCCACATAGCTGAGTTCAAGTTACCGAGTGGGCAGTCCCGCCCCCTCCTTGCCGGATATAGATCCTAGTTGGGCTAAAAACGGCAGCCATCTTTGAACAGTAACACCGTTGCTCTCCGAATAAAGTGGCACTTCTTATAAAAACATGTCGTGTTAGAGGACTCAACGATCGTAGGGGCACGAGTCCCCTTTATGACACTGAGTATAGGGTAACCCAACCCAATTTATGAACTGTATTGAACCTGATGGTAATAGGGTAGTCACCATTGAAGCAGAGACTAATTCAGTGTCTGTATATCTATTGTATAAATACAATGATAAGATAACAACAGTACCTGTAGACATAAAGCACTGTAGTGTTTTTTATGGTAGTATGGGGTTTTTCAGTACAGTGATAAATATATATATATGTTCCACCACTTGGCCCCAGGGAGAGTGCACTCTTTCACAGCTTGTGCTGGTTTTGAGAACGGGCCAGTCCCCGTAATTATTACTCCACCAAATTTCTTCTTCACACGGAAGAAAACAGCACACCAAGGATCAGCAATAATTGTATTTATTCGGGCAGTGCAATTATCATCACCCAACCACCACCAACGCATTTCAACCCCTACGGGTCTTGCTCATGGCATGTGAGTCCTTTCATTGTTACTATTTATAGTTTTTTCCATGTTAGCCCATTAGGAGGCATTATGGGATATGTAGTTTTAAACATTGTTCTTGTTTTCTCCATTGGTAGTTTCAGTTCATTCAATTAATGTTTCATTGTTATTCATGTGGCTAGATTCTCTTAGCTTTATCGTTCTGATTTTCAAGTGCACACGGCCAGTTGTTCTTACTTTGGCACACCAGTTTTTTGTTGTTGTTTGTTGGTTGAATCCCAAACTTTATTGATGGCACAATGTTTCTTTAAGCATTTTATTTGTACGATGTTTTGATTTTTTGAACTTTGTCACAGTAATTATTCATTTGTGAGTTGGATGCCTTTGATTAGTATCTATGGGCAGAATCCAGTCATTCAATGAATTAGAAGTTCTTTTATTTTTATGTTCACTCAGTGATGGCTTAGTGCCCCACAGTATGTAACATAGTTGCTTTCAATTTGTTTTCGGGATCCAGCACAATTATCCCAGGTGTACATAAAGTTCCTCATCTGCATTCGGACCAAATGGAGTTTTTGTTTTGAATCTGATTATCATTCTTGATTCAAGTCTCCGAGCTTGAGAGTCGCCCCCTCTCTCATTTTTAGGAATGGTTGCCAGTCCAAAGAATCTGATATCTTCCATGATTTTTCTATATGGGTTTTCAGATGTCTTGCAATTGCGTAGTTCAATTCATTATTGTGAATTGCTCTGAGATGTTCGAGAATACGCTTCTTAAGGGGGCAGATGGTACTCCCTATATATCGGAGCCGCAGTGGCATTTGATGACATATATCACATACGTTGTGTCACATGTTATTTTCTCCATGATCTTAAAAGGTTTTCCCAAAAAGCCTTTTATCATCTGTGTATTTCTTCCTATTTTTCAAGCTTTACACTTATTACAGTGTATGAATCCTTTGTTCTTGTCAGTCAGCCAGTCCGATTTTTTTTGTGATGCCATATGACTCCTAACTAGTTTGTCCTTCGATGACGGAGCTTTACGGTATGATATATCTGGTGTCTCACCGATTTTGTTCTTCAAATCAGGATCTTTCTGTAATACATGCCAGTATTTCTTTAGGATCTTCACAATCTGATAATTTTCTTTGCTATATGTTAGGACAAGTCTGATTTTGTTGTCATCAATCTTCTTTGCTTTTCTCTGTAATATGCTTGATGCCGTGAACAAGACCCGTAGGGGTTGAAACGCGTTGGTGGTGGTTGGGAGATGATAATTGCACTGCCCGTATAAATACAATTATCGCTGATCCTTGGTGTGCGGTTTTCTTCCGTGTGAAGAAGAAATTTGGTGGAGTGATATATATATATATATATATATATATATATATATATATATATATATATATATATATATATATATTCACTGAAAAAACCATAGGTTTTGCACCAGTTATAGTTAGCTGGAAGTTTTACTCGCATAAAACCATTGAAATTCCCACGTTATAGTTAGTTGGACTCACTATAACTTGCGCGTGCAATGCACTGCTGATGACGTCACATATTACATCACTCATGACATGGTCAGAGACATCACTCATGATATCACTGATGACACCATCCAGTGAATGTGTGTCTTTCTGAAAAGTAAATATATGTTATATATGTATATGTTATTGAATATCTTAGTGAATACATATATTAGTGAGTAATGTTTAAATACTTAAATATATGGATTAGCGTTTCACTTTGTGTATAAGTGGTTGCATGGGTTGGTGAGTACCTACATGTGTATGTATATAGGTTATTAGATATTTTTCTTAGTATCAGTATGAGTGTTTGTATGGTTTGGTGGGGGTATTACTTAGCACATAGATGCATGAATGAGTGACTCTCTCTTTGTATGTCTTTTGAAGACAGCATATGTGCAGGACTATATGGGTGGATGAGTGTGTATATGTGTGTGTTAGTGAGTGAATGACTGTTTCACTAGTGTCTTTATCAGTAACTACATCTGTTTTAATCTAGTATATGTGAATATTGATGTATATAAGTGAGTACATGTGAGAGTAAGAGATTGTAAGAGTTCCTGTTTAAATAAGTATGTATTTCTATAAGTTATTGTTTAAGAGAGTAAGTATGTGTAAGTTTCCTTAGAAGTAAAGTGGTAGTGTGTGTATATCTGTATATGCAAATATATAGATGTTCTATAGTTTATTTGCATGTGTAAGTATGTGTGAGAGTATCTTTTGGATGACTGTTGGTGTGTAACAGGATGTATAGGTATATCACTACATATGATGAGTGAGTATATGTATCAGTGACTATATACAACTGTTAGTGAATGAGTGGATGTGTATATAGATGGTGGAATTACTGAATTGGTTGTTGTAACTGATATGGATATCTTTTAAATTTAGTTTCTATTTCTGAATATGTGTTTCAAGGGTTACATTACATTGAAAAGAGGTCTGTCACTCTGTCACAAGGATGGTGTCATCAGTGATGTCATGAGTGATGTCACTGACCATGTCATGAGTGATGTAATATGTGACGTCATCAGCGGTGCATTGCACGCGCAAGTTATAGTGAGTCCAACTAACTATAACGTGGGAATTTCAATGGTTTTATGCGAGTAAAACTTCCAGCTAACTATAACTGGTGTAAAACCTATGGTTTTTTCAGTGAATTTAATAGGTTTTTTAAATGCTAATTCCTAACTCTAACTGGTGTGAAACCTATGGTTTTTTCAGTGAATTTCATAGGTTTTTTAAATGCTAATACCTAACTATACCTGGTGTGAAACCTATGTTTTTTTCAGTGAATTTCATAGGTTTTTTAAATGCTAATATCTAACTATAACTGGTGTGAAACCTATGGTTTTTTCAGTGAATTTCAATGGTTTAAAACGAATTTTATATTGTATAAATATTTTAAAAAAAATATATTATTATTTTTTTATTTTTAACCCCGGGGCGCTCCCGGGGCGAGTACCGGTGAACGCACGGGTAAGTGCAATATTACGGCGCGTCCCAGGGCGCGTACCGGGGAGCGTCCCGGGAGCGCTATTACCGAGAACGAAAACAACATCGTGACGTATCGCGTACACGCGTGATGCGTCATATGACGCACAGCGTAATCGCAACTGAAAGCACGCGATCGCAAACGATCGTGAAACGTATTGACGCGCTTACGCTACGCACCGCGGGCGCGCCCCGGAGCGCGACTACGGGCACGCCCCGGGGCGCGTAGCGTAAGCGTGTCGGGTCATGTGACCTGAAAATAACACTTTCTATTGGTGCAGAACAGTTTTGGTTTCTAAATGAGTAAAGCCTGGGTCTTGTGACCAGCCTGGGTCTTGTGACCTGAAAATAACACTTTCTATTGGTGCAGAACAGTTTTGGTTTCCAAATGAGTAAAGCCTGGGTCTTGTGACCTGAAAATAACACTTCTGATTGGTTCAGCACAGTTTTTTTTCCAAATGATAAAAAAAACCACCTTTCTTCCTTACTCTGACTTTGTCCTTTGACTGAGGAAGACCTGTTTCATCTACAGAGACAATTCTTTTGTACTTTGAAATGGCTACTGTAGCAGCAACAGCTGGAGCATCTGCACCACCACCACCACCACAACCACCAAGAGGACCACCACAACAATACATTGCTGGTGAAGAAGAGGAGGAGGAGGAAGAGGAAGAGGAGGAGGGGAGCAGATGGCTGCCTGAACAAAATACCCCATACAAGCCAAAAGAACACATTATATGGGAGTTTTTTTCACTTCCAGAGGGCAAGAAAAAAGTTAATGCTGCCAAGGTAACATGTCGAATCTGTGGTGCAGAACTCTCAAGGGGGAATCCAGATAAAAAATATTCATTTGGTAATAATACCATGATTCGGCATATGACCCGGAAGCATCCTGCTAACTATTCTCGTGCAGAGATCAGAGAACTGGCCAGTCACCTCCCCCAGTGTTCAAGGACCAGCTCCAAAAGAAATCAATCCACTCAATCGGGACCAGAAACATCAGAGGTGATGCCTTGTATCCAGGAATGATTTGGTGATTTTAAAGTCACTTGTACTGGATGTGGCAAGCTTATGGCCTATGGGGAAAAGAGTGTAAAGCTCATCGTCATTGCTGGTGACAATCACGATTGCCCCAAAAAAAAGAAGTAATTTTTTCCGTTTTTTGTTTTTTGCTCCAGTTGAGCCAGTTTCAATTCCCTTTTTTTTGTTTCTCCCCATAAAAAATACAAAAAAAATATAAAACTGTTTAGAAAAGCCAAAAAAAGTACAAAATGTTCATAAAAACATTAAAAAAATATATAAAACAACAAAAAGAAGAAAAAAAAGTTCTTTTTAGAACTACCTTCCATTTATAAAAATAAACCTATATTTTTAATGAATCTCTGTCAATTTTTATTTTTAAGGGTACGCGTACCGAAGCGCGCCCCCCAAAAAATAGAAAAACATTTTTTAATGAAGGAGTTAGCATGAGGGAAGAACACAAAGAGAGTAATGTTAAGAGAAAGAGAGCTACAGGATGGACACAGAGGGATTCTTTAATACATAGTAAAAAACAGAAGGTGTAATAGGCTGAAAGTGAAAAAAGTAAAATGACTAAAGGAGCGAAAAAAGTGAAGAGAGAGGAAGAAGACTAAAGTAGAGATAGTAGGAGAATATGAGTGGGTGTTGAAAGAAAAAGAAAAGAAAAGTTACAAATTGAGAATGAAGTGCAGTGGCGTAACCGGGATAAATAAAGAACGGTGAGTGAGGGTAAGAAAAGACCAGTTAGTGTAAGTAAAGAGGAGTGAAAGAGGGTGAAAAATTGAATTAGGATAAGACATGGGGAGTGACAAAGAGAAAAGACAAAGAGAGTAAAGAAAACAGTACCTGAATGGGTTTGAGTGAAACAGCAAAGAAAGATAAGTAATGCAGTGTGTGTGACTTATAGGGAGTCAGTGGATGTAGGTCGGGGTGTGGGTGTGTAAGGTGTGTCTGTGGGTGTGGCTGTGTGGGGTGTTTTGGTGTGGGTGGAGGTGAGGGTGTGTGAAGTATGTGTGAGGAGTGTATGGATGTGGGGTGTATATGTGTGGGATGTATGTGTGTGTATGGAATGTGTGTGTGTATGTGAAGAGTGTGTGTGGGGGGATTTTTTGTGTGTATGAGGTGTGTGTGTGGTGTGTGTGTGGGGTGTATGTTAGAGGTGTGTGTATGTGTTGAGAGGGGGATGAAGTGTGTGTGTAGGAGTAAGGTAAAAAATTAAGAAAAACAAAATGAGTGAAAAAGCAAAGGAAGGGAACAGAGAGTAAGTGAAGTAAAGAATAGGGATTGAAAGAAGTTGAATATAAGAGGGGAAATAGGGAAATTGGAGTAACTATGGAGAATAAGAATAAGTGAGGGAAGCAGAGTAAAGACACAGGAGTGAGGTTGGTTGAGAAAATATTAGTAAGCTTTAAGCAAAGGGTGATGACAAACTACATTTTTTTAGTCACACTTACCATATAATAAATGTAACTTTAATTATTCTTTTTTTACTACACTTTGTATCTGTGAAAGAGAGAAGAAAAAATAAGTTATAATTAGTAAAATGTATATTTTAAATTAAAATATACAAATGAATAGGTTAAAAATCATAACACTGTATTTAGAAATAAAGTAAGAGTGAAGGACACAGAAAGGGAAATAAAGTAAGGTAGACGTATAAAAAGAGAAAAAAAGAAATAGAATGAGAGCAAATTACTAAGAGTAAGGCATATAGATTCACTGACACAGAGGAAGAGAAGAACAGAGAAATAAACTGAAGGTAAGAAAGATATGGATTCCATATAGCACAATAACTTCTGTAACAACATGCAAGATATCTATATCGGAAATGGTGTGCATTAAATTTAAGACATGTTGGTACTTAAAACACCCAAACAACACAACAACTCTATACAGAGCTACCCTACCTCTAATCACTTTAAATTATTATTTTCCTGTTTCACTGTGTTTTCCCCGTGGTACGCTCCTCGGTACGCTCCCCGGTGCGCGTACCGGGCGCTCCCCCCGCGAAAATCAAAGATTTTTTTTTTTTAAATCGCCCCGCGGGACCCTTTAATGGCCCCCACATCAAACCTAGGGGGTCAGGGGGGGTCTACCCTGCCCCCTTTTGGTCATTTCCCCCTTTGATTTTTGCCACCTCTTGTGTCTCAATCCTACCGAGACACAAGATGGCGGCCGCTGCGAACTGTTTCGAATGTTTACAGACACCCGAGAACCAAACAGCTTCCCGTGCGCAAGTCGCGTGGCGCGCCCGGAGCGTTCCCCGGTGCGCGTACCGGGGCGCGGCCATAGATATATAAATTTTTTTGAACCTAAATTACTCAAAATCCTCTGGAGCACATATCTTGAGACATAGCAAAGGCACATCGGGCTACCAGTCCCTACAATTTTGCCAAGTTTGGTGAAAATCCATTCAGCCGTTCGAGCTAAAAGTGAAACAGACCGCCCTATGGAAATTAACATGGGGAAAACACGTTTTGGGACCCCCTTTTATCTCGGCCCCCGCTTGACGAATTCCCCCCAGACTTTCAGGGAAGGAGCGGAGAGCTGCGAGGCAAAGTTGCTAAAAAATTCAGGCAGATTCCTCAACCGGCGCCAAAGTTATTCCCAATAGAATGTTGCGATTTCCCTATGGAAATCAATCCTAACTATAACTACCTACTGGCCAGTAGGTAATATATATATATATATATATATATATGTATATATATAGGAGTGGTTACATAGAAGGAGTGTAGTACCAGCCAAGTGAGTTCAGTGTCAAACATTTTTATATATATATATAATCAATTGTCACATTGTCATGGGCACTAGCACATGAGCAGCATACATCAAGTGCCTTCATGGTCATGGATTCATCAGAGAACACCCTTATTGACAGGATGAAAACATGTAGCTTTACAGACAAATGATCTACATACTTAATATACTTATACATGAGTTATAGTTTCTTATGATAAATATAAGTATAACTATAACTGCATAATTTCTATGTTTTTGTGTGGATTAAACGTGAGCCTAACTATAACTTTCCTGTAAACTCTGTCTTTTTTTTTAATGAATTGTACGTTTTTTTTAATAGAAGGATCCACATCCCCAGATATACAAAGTTGTATTTCTTTAATAACTCAAAAACTGCTGTACAGATGCTAGACCAAGAGCTAGCTTTGTGCCAAATTTGGTGTAAGTCCGTTCAACAGTTTGGCCTGTAGCCATGTCTATAAATTGCAGAATCCTTATATACATTGCATGGGGGAAAATCATTCTGTGATTCCCCCTTTTTCTCTGCCCTCACTTGACGAATCATCCCAAAACTTTCCAACAAGCACATAAAATAAAATAGAAGATAATTTCTCGAACACACTGGATTAAAGCGGATGTTGTGTTATGAAATGTGATTTGTATTGATGGCCATGTGGAGTCCATAATTTTTGCATTATACTGTACTGATCCTTCCCCAGATGAGTTGGCCTTATTGGATCATGTGGAACTTTCTAAAAGTAGCATTTTCAGAATAGTAACTCAAAATCAGACTTTAGAATTAAATAGGATTTTAAGTTGCAGTTTAAATGAGTGGAAGAAGTATTTCTCGATCTGTTCCCAAACTGAAGTTATCACTTATTAAGTGTATTAAGGTAACCTAATGTTGGTCTAAGGGAGAGATAGCCTTGCTACAGTGAAACCAGACTTTAGGAGTTTTTCACAGTCAGGACATGTAGAACTTAACTACATATGTCCTAATTGGTAAATACCAAGCATCCTGCCCTATGGGCAATTAGGGCCTGCCTTAGGGGTGACAAAAGTATTAAAAAGGAATTTTGAGACCTGGTAAAAGGCTACATTTGCCAGGCTGAAGTGGCAGTTTAAAACTGCACTGCAGGCTGCAGTGGCAGGCCTGAGACACATTTTACAGAGCTAACATAATGAGTGGTGCTGCCTACTAGTAGCATTTGATTGTATAGATCCAGGTACACCTAGTACCATATTGTAGGAACTTCTAAGTAGATTAAATGGTTCAATCAGGTGTAGGCCAATTTTACCTTGTTCAGAAAGTTTTGTATGGCATTTTAGGATCCAAGCAAACATTCCCGATTCATGCCCTTATATAGGTACAATTCACATTGCCCTAATATAGGCATAGAAATCATACCCATATTTAGACATAGACCATACAGTCCAAATACAGGCATGGCTACTTCCACCTGTACCAAAAAGTCACAACGATTTCTTGGAAAATCGACTAAAGCAGTCAGAGACATCCCCTTGCTTGAATATTGATTTGTCCAAGAACTCATGTAGTTTTCAAAGAACTACCATTCCCTTGGGGTTCTTTTCTGACGTTATTATGCCCTACTTTCCATCAAACTAGGCACCTTCAAGGTATAAATATGCCTTTACTTGCTCTAGCAAACACACAGTGGTTTGGAGCAGTTCGACTATCTACTTGCCCGACGCAGCTCGCTTCAGCAAGTGCCGAAGGAAGCCAACCCTCCAGCTGACGCACTCTCGCCAAGAATCCAGCTCCAGTGTTTCCAACCTCCCCTTGTGGGGTATTGGGAAATCGAGTCCCGAGACAGAGATACCAGACCTCCTTCATTCTAAACTAAGGTATGGAGCTGATTAGTCCCTAAGAGAAATCTTGGATAGATTATTGGCAAAGAAACTAAACCTATGCTACACCACACTTACTTCTTCCCGCGTACAAGACTTAGGTTAGGTACATTGGGGTAGGCGTATTTTAGAAGCACCAGTTGAGTACTTTTAGCCATTGTTATTTATGTATGTATTTTTATGGCTTAGACACCCCACAAATGCTCTTATAGTATTATTTTATAATACTTTTCTCGCTGTACGCATTATACTTTGCAGACTGCATTACGATTGTAGCAGATCATTTCTTTTGCATGAGAAAGAAGACTGTTCAATAAATCCTTTTATTGAAAACGGACGTCTCTCTATTTTCTCTGCACCTCTGATGAAACGAAGCATGCACGATTGACTGAGTAAAATATCTATCTATTGTTTCCACGACTCTGAAGATGCGTTTATTCTTGGATGTTGGAAATGGCCCTTTTTGCAGGGTTACCCCCAAAACTTGTTGCTTCTTCCTCCCTTATTTTTCCTGACCCGCGGTTGTTGGCAATAGGACTCTGGGCATTTTACCACTGCTAATCAGTGCTAGACCGCATATGCGCTCTATATAAATTGTAAGTGTAATTGGTTATCCATGATTGGCATGTTTGTATTACCAAGAAGTCCCTGTAAAGTGTACTAATTGTGCCAGGGCTGCTGATTCAAATGCTACTAGTGGGCATGCAGCACTGATTGTGCCACCCACATGGCTAGCCCTAAAATGGTGTCTCAGGCATGCCACCGCACTGCCTGTGTGCAGTTGCGAACTGCCATGTCAACCTGGCCAGTGTCCCCACTGACCAGGCCTAACCCTTCCCTTTCTGTACACATTGGTCACCCCTTGGGCAGGGTGCAGTGTATGTGAAAGGTAGAGCATGTACTAGTGCAGTTGACATGCTCTGGTAGTGAATTACAGCCATTTTTGTTTTTTCACTATTTTACGGCTATCTTGCCCATAGGCTATCATGTGGAATGCTGGCTACAGAGGTTACCTGCATATCTTCCCTTAGGAGCAAGATAGGACTTAAAAGGCTGGTATCCCTGAACTTAGAATTTAATAACACATCTTTTAGGAAAGGTGGTTTTCAAATCCTGTGTTTGAGAACAGCACTTCTAGAAAGTGGCTGTTCTCTCGTCTGACCTTTCTGTGTGCCATGGCCTGTTTGTGAATTGACTGTCTGGTTTGTGAGTGACAGGGCTGGGGGATTCCAGGAGACAGAATGAGTCCGCCCAGTGGTGAATAGAGAGATCTGCATCTAGATGGGAGGGAGGAGTTGTACCTGGGACCTGAATAGGACTGTGCCCGCCCCCCACAGTGCTGGCTCCACCCCCTGTGGAGAGGCCAGGAAAACAAAGTGCTCAAGGAACACCCAGAACTGGTTCGGACCGGGCTCAGAGCCCTCCTGCACAAAGGGAACAAAGACTTTTAGGGGTATAAGTATAGGACCCCAGACTACAGAAAATTAGATCATCCTGGAATCAAGAACCTTTGCCAAGGAAAAAGCTGGAAGACTGAAGAAGGAAGACTGTCCTGCTGTTGCTTTGCTGGACTGACCTGCAGTTGCTTTGCTGCCATGTAGAGGTGAAGGACTTTGCTTTGTGCTGTGTCCCCTTGCTTGAAGGAATCTCCAAGGGCCTGACGAAAAGCTGGCTCCCTGTTAAGAAGTCCCAGGTACAAAAGGACTTCACCCCCAGCTTCCCTGAACTCTACTGAGAGAGTTCTGTCCTTCCTAGAGTGCGTGGGCCAGTTGTGGTGCCTCTGGAAGTTGTACCTGTTTTGGGAAGCTCGAAACCAAGATTTTAAAGACTTTCTGCAAGTTTTATTGCATCGCTCGCTTGCGGAGCGCATCCCCGTCAGTGCGAGGAAATTCCCGCCACTACGAAGGCCGAGATCGTCGCAGCGCCTGTTGCCGCTGTCAGAGTCGTCACACCGCTTGCTTGCAGACCGCATCACGTCGCTGCGAGAGTCGTCGCAGAGCCATCGCATCGAGGGGCCGTGAGAGGAGAAGATCGACGCTGAGCTGCGCACCGGAGATCTTCGCCGCCCCGAAGATCGTCGCATCGTACCTTTTGCGAGCCGCTTCCACCGAAACCTGTGCACCGGAATCCACGCAAGGTATCGCATCCCTCCCCATACAGACCGGAGTCACCGCAACACGCCCCCTATGTCCAGCGGGGTTGTCGCATCACCTCCCCAGGATCTCAGGAGTGACGTATCGCTTGCTTTTCCACGCTGCAGCTTTCAATTTGAACTTTTGTCGCATCTAAAGTTTCTGTTGGCTAAAACGTGACGCAACGGTGGATTATTTTAACGCAATCTTAAGAACTCTTTTGAAACCAAATTCTTGAACTGTGTAAGTTGGATTTTTGTCTTTTTGGTCTTGTGTAGTTTAGATTAAATACCTTTATTTTTCTAAACTGTTGTGGAGTCAGTTTGTGGTGTTTTCACTGTGTTACTGTGAGTGTTGGTACACATACTTCACACATTCCCTTTGATAAGCCTGTCTGCTAGTGCCAAGCTACCAAGGGGGTGAGCAGGGGTTATCTAAGGAGTGTATCCCCCTTACCCTGACTAGAAGCAAGGGTCCCTATTTGTCACAAGTGCCAAACTGTGCAAACTAGAGACCCCCAAATCTATCATTGGCGAAACAAAGTTGTCATGTTTATGCGGTTGTCAGAAACTAATCCCTTCTTGTGTATTTGAGAAAGTTTCTAGTGACCTCTGAGCTAGCAGGCACTCACAATTAAGTATAATATATTCGGTAGAGACCTAGTCGCAGGGGCGGATTGGCAATGCGGGCATTTGGGCATCGGCCGAAGGGCCGGTGTCTCAGTGCCCTCTGTGGGCCGTTTTTTTTCTCCCCTTTCCCAGTCCACAGAAAGTGGACTGGGAAAGGGGAGAAAAAAAACTGCCCACAGAGGGCACGGAGACAAACACAGAGAAATGAAAGCAGCCTTGTTGTGGGGCCGTACAGCAATCATCAGCTGTGGCCTCTCCCTCACCCCTGCCCTGCCAAGCAATCACGCTGAGGGTGGGGTGGGGAGGGTGATTGTTTGCAAGAATCGGCCTCCCTGGGGGCCAGGTGTTGCTCTGACCTTAGAGCCATTTTCACCTCGGGCCCCCCTGGGGCCCATGCAGCCCAGACACAGTGTTAGTCTTAACACCTCGCCCACAGCCCTTCACATTCAGGGCATAGTGGGCATAGTGGGCGAGGAAGAATGGGTCTCGCTGTGGGGGCCAGGTGATGTTTGGAACTCGCACCATCTTCACTTCAGCCTCCTCCTGGCTACCTGGCTACCATGGATGACCCAGCAGCTGTGTTTTGTGCTCCCCTGCCACGACATTGCCCTGAGGCCTGGAGGGCTGAGGAGGGCTGATTAATTTACTAATTGCAGGGGCCTTACCTCTGTTCATGTGCTCCTCAGCTGAAGTTCTGGGGAGGGCTAAGTAGCTTAGTAATAGCAGAGGCTTCGCCGCTTTTCACGTGCTCCTGCTGGAGGGCTCGAATAATTTTGTGACAGAAAGGTGCCGATGCTGATTTTTTTAGTTGCTCAGCATGTAGGCCATTGTCACCTTGGCCCTGTGTCCTGCACAAGAACAGTATCCTCCTACTTTCAATCCTTGTCTGTGCAAATGGTGTTTGATTTTTCTTATGCAACTAACAACCATTGACAAAGCCAATAGTCCTGGCTGCTTGTAGGTGTAATGTTACTTATTTTATATATCTGGATGCAATGACAGAAGCAGCGTAATACCAGTCGGGAGCAGGGGCTCCCGACTGGTATTACGAAAGGGCACGCCCCTTGAATGTGGGCCACGCCCCTTAAATGTGGGCCACGCCCCTTAAATGTGAGCCAAGCCCCTTAAATGTGGGCCACTTTTTCGTCAGTGCCCGGGCCAAATTGTGATCCCAATCCGACCCTGCCTAGTCGACCTTAGTCCTATGTCACATCTATAGGATATATTATTCCAATGCGCAGAGCCTATTGGGAATATAGGAATTACACTACAAAAGGAGATCACAAGCACTTTAGAACTGGTTAGCCGGTGTAATTTGGAAGAATTCCAAAAGCCAACAAAGGAAGGCAAAAATCTGGGATAACTCTTTGAAAGGGCCCAGCCTAACAGAAAGAAATTAAACAGAAAAAGCGATCAGAAACAAAAAATATATATAATTATATGGTAAAATTGGTTAATGCTAAATGTGTGTATCTCATGTTTTGTTTACTCGCACACACACACATCTGTGTAGGAAAAATGTTTCCTACATATTTTCAACGTATAGATTGTTAAAAAGTTTGCACGTAGCCATGATCATGGTATGAAAGAATATAGTTAAAAGTTTTCATTGTGCCACACTAGTTTAATTGACATGTCAGTGTAAATATAAAAAGGGTTGCCACACATCAAACAAGCTTAATGAGGGACTGTTCATTGAAGGATTCGCCTTTGTTGTTCGAACTTATTTGACAGCATTGCCTTTCTTACACATTAATTAAAACAAAGTTCAGACAGCTTTTGTCGATGTTCTCAGTCTTGATGATATTAACTGGTGCTTTAAGTTCATGGCTGTAGTCAAAGTGATGATCTACTGTTAATTATTTATGATCCAAAGTACCGGCAGCACGTGACGTGTAGTGTTTACTCCTCATCAAAGAAGGAAAGCAATTATTCTGAGAGCTGAGAAAGCACCCCTTCTTCTCATGCACTAATTAGGATGGATCTTGAAATAGAAACCTTAAATCATTACTAGAACAGAGTGACCATTTATGCAGATGTATTCATGAAAACGAAGAGATTGAGAGAATGGACAGAAACCTTACTTCTTACGGATTCAAATGACAGTGTTCTTGGACCTTTCCTCCGGTTAAACATTATATAACATTATGTCCGCTGTATTCATAAAAACACGAGAGTAAAATTGTTGCATCATTTAATGTTTCACTAATGCGACCCCACTTCCGTTCTGTTAAGCCCGGTAGAGTAGAGTCATGGCCGCGTTTATGAACAGCTTCCTCGCTCAGGAACCTTAAAAATAATGACGCACTTGCATGCTGTGGCTGGGTAACCTATAGCAGAGGAGAGTGGTACATCAAGGGTGCCATGAGCACTAATGTAAGGAAGAAAAATGGAGCCTCTAAGACTGGGTGGGGTAGTAAAATACATCAATTGGGTGCCACTTCACCTGCTGCACCATAGATATCTACACCTTTGGCAGGGTAGTCAGAAGGGTTCACAGTTGCACATCCTATATCCATTGCTTGTAAACTTAGGGACAGATTTACTCTCGGCTCGCATTGCCCTTGCGCCACACATATGACACAAGGCAATGCTAGCCTTTAGGTCACATGTACTAAGCCACGCAAAACCACAGTGCATGGCACTGCATGGTTTAGAAAACCTAGAGTAACACAAGCCCTTCTCTGCATTGGTAAGGTGTTCCATGGGTGGAGAGTCGGTATTTCCATGCACCTACCCATGTTTTTTGGAGCTTTCCAGATTTACTAAGACTAGTAAACCTGGGAATGCATAAAAAAGTACACTATCCCAACAGTGGAGAAACAAGGAGACATTTCTTTATTTCTCCTTGTTATTTCCTCTTTCTATGTGTGCTGCATTCTGCAGCACACATTGAAAGATGAAAATGCCTCAGGGACTGTTTTTGTGCTGGAATGTGTCACTTCCAGCAGAAAAACAATCCTCCCTGTAATGCAGGCACACTTTCACCAGGGTGGAAGGGTGCCTGCATTGGTGCCAAGCAATACCGTCCATCATCCCCTTTGGTATCGCTTTGTTCGCCCTAAGTTGGCAGAGTATGCCCAGACGTGGGTCTCTTACTCACTCTGCCACTGGATTCAAGATAGCCTGGCTGATGAGGGTTATGAACCCGAAACTGGTCCCAGGATGCTTGTTTCTGGTCCAGGGAAGACATGACTTGGCAGTTCGGGCTAGACTGTTCCCATGAGGCACAGGGTCAAACTGATTTGCATATGGCCATGTCTGAACTGGGGTAGTGGAGTGAGCTAAAGAATGATGATGGATTAAACCCAGATCAGTTGATTGGGGGTGAGTGTTTGATTTGCTCAAACACTCCGTCCATCATCCCCTTTGGTATCACGTTGCATTGGTGACAGACAGCACTCAGTGCCCTAGTGCAGAGACAAAGCAGGACTAGGAATACATCATATTTTAGTAAGTATGGCGCATTCCTGTTCTCGCCATTTGATGCAGTGCAGCAAGTTGTTTAGCAGCGTTGCGCTAAATCTTGGTAAATTTGGAACGTTCAGCCTACATGTGTGATCCCTGGTCACAGAGTCACGGTTCTACCACCAATTAAGTCAGGGAAATAATAGGCTGTCATTTAGAATTTGGCAGCAAGGAGAACCACAGTAAATTAGCAGTTCTCCTGCCACACCAAATTAAACAATTTCCCCCTTTTTTTTATAGCGCAAGGAACCTCTCATTGACCAGCGGAAAAACCTCCAAGGAAGCGACCTGTCCGCAACAAGGTTGACACCTTTCATGCATCAGGTGGTCTGCACTGTTGGATACAGTCTTCTCAATTACTATTTTCCCTGTACAGATACACCACATGTGCCATGGTGATCCCAGGCAGATAAAACAAAGAATATGTTCAATGTACAGAGAGAGGCTCCTTGTGCTTTAGGACCGTTGCTTTTCTGTTTCTCACAAACAAACCACAACCATGGGAACTTGTTAATTAAAAAAAATAATGCTAAGAAAGGAAAAAAGCATGGCTTCCAGAGGTAGTAGTATCTAATGAAAATGCCCCAGTTCTGTTCCTGTGCTAGTTGCCAACACCAATATGGTTAGAGAACATTGGAAAATTAAAATGAAAAGATCACCACTATTAAAAATTTTTATGTTATGTAATGTCATGTCAAGTTATTTTATGTTATTGGTGTTTTAATAGCACGTTAATCACCCATGAGGGCAGGTGCTCTGTATCACTTGTGTGGGGCCAGCCCGGGGTCTTACTTGAAAAGACAGGTCTCCAGCTTCCTGAAAATATCAAGAAGAAAGTAGGAGGTTCTGATGTGTTGTGGGAAGTCGTCCCAGGCTTTATGGGCCAGGTATGAAAAGGCGAGGCCCCTTGCTCTGCTTTTGTGCATGAAGACGGCTGTAATGCCAGAAACCGGTCCCCGGAAGCTTGTTTCCTTTCCAGTAAAGAATTGGCTTGGTAGTTTGGTCTGCCCTGTTCCCATGATGCACTGGGCCAGGGACAGACTAATTTGCATGTAGCCAGGTTCTGAACTGGGATGGTGCAGTGAGCTAAAAAACGGTGATGGATCAAGCCCTGATCTTTTGACTGGGTAGGAGTGTTCTGCTTTATTCAGATGCTCTGTCCATCACTACCCCCTTTTCTGAATCGTTTTGGCCACTATAGGAGTGGAAGGGTATGCTCAGACATGAGTCCCTTGCTCACTGCACCATCAGGATTCAAGCAAGCCGGGCCGAAGACGGCTGTAAGGCCAGAAACCGGTCCCCGGAAGCTTGTTTCCTTTCCAGTAAAGAATTGGCTTGGTAGTTTGGTCTGCCCTGTTCCCATGATGCACTGGGCCAGGGACAGACTAATTTGCATGTAGCCAGGTTCTGAACTGGCATGGTGCAGTGAGCTAAAAAACGGTGATGGATCAAGCCCTGATCTTTTGACTGGGTAGGAGTGTTCTGCTTAATTCAGATGCTCTGTCCATCACCACCCCCTTTTCTGAATCCTATTGAGAGACTGGCAGAGCGGAGGTGTCTGGAAGGTTGTTGAAGGTGAATGCGACTGTTCAGGTAGACAGAGCCAGTGCAGTAGGGGGCTTTGCAGGTGTGGGTGAGGAGATTAACACATGCATGCTTGTGTATTGGGAGGCCACGGGGTTCCCTAAATTGTGGACTGATAAGGCCTCAGCGTTCAAGGCTGAGGACTAGTCAGACTGCTGTGTTTTGGATATTCTGTAGTCTTCTTGTGAGTTGATTTGTGATCCCTGAGTTCAGGGTGTTCCATAGTCTAGTCTGCTGGTAATGAGGGATTTTGTGATTGTTTTCCTTGTGTTTTTTGGTAGCCACTTGAAGATTTTCTTCACAATCCTTAGTGTGTTTAAGCTGGCCAAGACTTGGGCAGTCATGTCCAGTATGTTGTCTACGATGATTCCAATATTTCTCATTTGCAAGCAAAGCTTGGATCCAAGGTCTGTGGGCCACCAGACAGAGTTCCATGGTGAGGCTTTCTTCCTGCAGTCCACCACCTCGGGTGGTAGTCTGCAGAATTGGATTTCATCCAGGTGGCCTCTTCTCTCATGCCTGTGGTGAACCTGTTCCTGGTGTTTGGTGTTTTGTCTGAGAGGGACAGTATCAGGTACATGTCATCTGCATAAGTGAGGATGCTTATGTTGTGAGCTTGTATGTGGTATATATGAATATATATTACCTACTGGCAGTCACCAGTGAATAGTTATAGTTAGGACCTAAATATTATAGCAAAATAGTTTTTTGACTTGCTTATATTGGGGCCGTTTGATGAATCTTCACAAATTTTCCCAAATAGTGTGTCAATTTGTCTAGTTGTACATGGAAAGTTTTGGGGTAGTTTGTCAAGCAGGGGCTGAGACAGAGAGGGGGTAAAAAATGTGTATTTCTGATTATATTTCTCATAGAGCTTTTACACACAACTACAGCCCGAACCGCTGAATGGAATTACACCAAATTTGGCAGAAAGATATATATTTTGGTCCAGAAAGCAAGCTTTTTGAGATTTGGTGTAAATCTGTTCAGTAGTTTTTAGATACTAGTGAAAAACAAATATAGTTATCTAGGGTCACTAATAATCCATGGCGCTTCGCGAATCCATGCACCAACAGCAATGCCATGATTGGCTGGCCACATCCTGTGTAGAAAGTTACGGCCACCATTTTAGGTATTGGGGAATGATCCCTGATTGCAGAAAATGACATATAATGAAGTTGAAGGGGTAAGGGTAGGGGTATCCTGACCCCATGGTACAATATGGGCTCTGTGAGGGACCCCTGATGGGTTAGAAAATACCCCTGAATCTTTGCGAATCAGCTGTGTTGCTCAATGAGGGAAGAGAATAGCTGGCTGCAGGGAAGAGAATAGCTGAGACTAAGAGAGCCTTGGGGGAGAAAAGGGTCTTGCTGGCTGTGAAATGAGTGTCAAGGAGCTGGACTTGAAGGCCAAATAGTTGTTAGAGTCTAGCAAAAATGGTGGGAGCACAACGGATGTGCCCAGTGCAGATGAAAGAGTCCATATACCCAAAGACTTGGTGTCTCACTTTGAGGTGTGGTGATATAGACAGGTGGTTTCAGGCATATGAAGTAGAGGTACAAAGGATCTCTAAAGAGGTTGGAGAGCTGGCCTTTGGAGTTGTATTTCTGGTGATGGGAGGGACGACTTACTGGCCCTAAAAAAGGGGAAGAAGTTGAGGTATCCACCATAAAGGAGGCCTTGTCAGTAAGTATAACTTCACCCCAGAGGATTGCAGGATGAAATTCAGGGGTAGTCAGAAACTGTGTCACCAGTCCAGGGGGGATTTAGTGTGGTACTTTTCAAATGTTTACTATTTTTTCATTTTTTTTTTTTCAAAGAGAGCAATTCAAGGATTTTTCCTCAGTGTCTTTTGGAATGCTACTATTCTACGAAAAAAAGTCCAGACTCATCTGTGTCTGTTCAAAATTATGGTGCATCTTTTACTTAGAACAGCATATGAATATAAGGGGTACCTCTTGCTTGGAACTCTTTTTGCAAAAAAAATCAGTAATTTCTCTAATAAGTAGATTTTTTTGTTGCAGATGAAGAACAGCATTGTTTGAAATCTCTGCTTTTTCCTGAAAACATTTGCTGGATCCAACGCAAAAGTCTCCTGGTGTCTTGAATGTGATGGCTTTAATATTACAGTTTGTTTATCTTAAAAAGTCATGTAAGTCACCGTGTGGATATTCTGAACACCTCCGATTTTGAAACCAAGTTGGTGTTCTAAAATTAGTCCATTCTGTACTTACTTACATACACATATTATGCAGTTTGGGGTTTTTCCTTTAATCTTTATGATAATTTTTTCCCCACTGTTGATTGATGATTCTTTCAACAGTACATCACTTTTGGTGTATCAATATAGAACTTAAGGACAGTAAAAAAGTTAAAATGCACCCACGGAAGACAATTGTATGGTCACAAACATGTGGCATTTTGCACAGTGAGTAAGCATCTTACTTACATTTTTGAAGGCAGGTTGTAATATAATGGCTGCAGCTGATAGTGGTTCTCTCAAGAGTTCTGTACAGATAGACTGCCTGCTACACCTCGTTTGTCCTGCATCACTTAGTTGCAGCAGCTTTTTGGAAATATTTTTAAGTGCTTCCTCATGGACGTTGTCCCATGTAAATAATTGTTTGTGGGACCCCTGGGTAAGTGCTTACTTCAAACAATACAGTACAGATATTTATCTGTAACCTTCTTTTCCCATCACAGTATTGTAATATGCTTCCAAAAATCACTTTGTTGTGTGCTACCTGAGGTGCTTTTGCACATAAGTGTATTTGTAAATAGTTAAAAAAGTTGTTTATTTATTTATATCATTGTAGAGCGCCTGAATCACCCCAAATGGGGTATCTCGGGGCTGAGGACGTATAGAGGTATGGGAAGCAGTATTAGAAAAGTAAGGATTTAAGTTTTTTCCTAAAGCCTAGATAATTAGTGGTGAGGCGGATATCCAGGAGTAGTTGGTTCCATAGTTAAGTTTATTTGTTAATTGTTTGGCTTATATTGTATTGTAATGTGTTAATGAAATGTATTTGTAAACCTTTAAAAATGTATATTACTAATTTAACTTATGGGTCACAAACACACCCATACAGCTAATCATACATGAACTCACATACCAGTAGAGCCATTCAAACAGGTACTGACACACCCACGCATGCACTCATATACCTAATGGAAACCCCAGTCAGTCACACACCCATTTACACATGCAAACATCTACTTACATAGACTCATATGCCTATAAAGCACTCACATCCATACAGACATTCGCACACCAAGTCACACACTGATACAGTGTTCATACATCCAGTTATACAGTGATATACCCACTAACATGCTCACACACATAAACCAATACATGTACTCACACACCATGCCATACACTGATAAAAGCACACAGAGACTGTCACCTCCATGCACACACCAATAAAGCCACTAACATACCCAGGCACTCACCGATATAGCCACTGACAGACCTAGGCTCACACTGATGCAAGCTCTGGTGCACCCAGGGACACACCAATATAGTCACGGACGTTCCAAGACATACACTGATACAACTATTGATACACCCATCCACACTCCGATACAGAAACTGACACACCTAGGCACATACTCATACAGCTAGTGACACTCAGTCACATATCGATACAGCCACTTAAACATTAAGCTAAACAGTGATTCAGCGTCTCAAACACCCATATACGTGCTGATAGAGCATGTTACACACCTCACCACATACTAATACAGATACTAACACAACCAATCAAACACTAATGCATCCAATAATACACCCAGACATACACAGATGCAGTCACTGACACACCCAGACCTACACCAATGCAGAAACTGACACAACAGGCATACAAAAAAGCAGACACTGACACACCCAGCCAAACTCTAATGCCTCCAATCACACACATTGATTCTTACACTGAGACACCCAGGGACATATCAGTGCATTTACTGACACACCCAGGCATACAGCAATACAGACACTGATACACCCAGCCAAACACTAATGCATCCAATAAGCCACCCAGGCACACACCAACACACCCAGTCTCACACCAATACAGTTAGAGACACATTACAAACACAGTTAGCTCTTTGTTATATCAGATGGTGGTACTAAAAAGGAGCTTTTTTCTAGGCAGATTTTTTTCATTCTGTTCTTTCAAAACAATAATTTACAATAAGTCAACACAGTAGTAAAAGGGTAAGGATTGGTAAATGCAAATAGGCAACTCACTTCAGTCTTTAAAAAAAGATTAAGTGGTAACCAGAAGCAAACAAAACTAACTAACAGCAAGGCTTTTTCACTGTGTTCAAGTATCCACCCACAGAGGATATTTTAACAGCAACAAGCATGTGGCACTTTGCACAGTGAGTAACCATGTCACTTCATTCTCCGCAGGCGGCTGGTATTTTAATTACTGCAGCTGATGATGGTTCTCCCAAGGGTATTGTAGAGGTGGACTGTCCTTCTGCTCCTTCTTACTTCAGCATCATCCTTTCATAAAGTGCTTCCACATGGAACTTGTACAATGTGAATACTTCTTTGCAGTGCTTCTGTAAAACTCCTTTCTGCAAATATTACACTGCACATATTTTGCTGTTATCTTCTTTTCCTCAGAAGGTATTGTGAAGTGCTTCCAGACATCACTTTATTTCTTCGAGGTGGTGTATCTTGCTGCTCATCCTCAACCGGTTCTGGATGTTCATCCTGGACAGAAGATGTATCTGGTTCTCAATCCTCCTTCTAGTGACTTCACTGGAGAACTAACTATTTTTCTGTGTGGTTTTCCATGTACATGGTTGGAGTACTAATATATCCAATCAAAAGGGAACGTTTGGTGTGTCATTGGATGAATATGTGAATCTAGTCAGTCTGTAGATTCGTGGATTCACAAACTAGCAAATTGGGTAACTTTCTTGAAGAACAGTTATAGGGTGCCTTATATATACTTGTAAGTATGTTCACACTGATGCCATTAATGAAAATGAAAGGGTGTACATATTTAAAACCATTTATATAATTTTCAGCAGATATATGAATTTGGATTTCTGATAACATGATCATGATCAAAAGCCACAGAATACTAGTCCCATCCATGTTTTTAGGACCGCAGAGGTACAGTGAAATGAAAAAATAATTTGAAAAAAAAAATAATGTTTGCTTAATACATTAACAAAACATTTTTATATTTTACATTAGGCGCATATGTGATGTTTTAAAGTGTATATATAGTATATTTATTAATAAAAGAACATCTGTAGTTTAAAAAAAATGAAATTAACTTAAAAGTTTAAAAACATTTCAGGAATATAATAATTTAGAAATAGAATTTGAAAACCTTAAAAATTCACTGAAAAACAACAAAGGTTATTTGGAGGTTATAGTTAGGAAATATAATAATAAAAACCTTAGAAATTCACTGAAAAAGCCAAAAGTTACAGGGACCTTATAGTTAGGAAATAGAATTTAAAAAACCTTAGAAATTCATTGAGAAAACCAAAGGTTACAGAGAGGTTATAGTATGGCTCAGATTTCACTTGTAAAAAACCACTGAAATTCAGCAGCTATATTTACCTGAGCTAACTATAACTTATCTCCCCACAATGCGTTGCCTATTGGCTCACATATTACTTTACTCATGACAAGGTCAGTGACATCACTGATGACTTCATTGATGACATCTCAAATGCCATCAAGGATTACACCATCCAGTGAGTGTAAGTGTTTCGTAAAAGTGCCTGAGTCTTAAAGATATCTACTAATCTACTGCATAAGTTAAATTACTATTGTTTCTGTACAACTTATGAGTGATACTAACAAATGTCACCTGGGTGGCTGTGTGACTGTCTGAATCTGTGTGTGAGTGGCTGACTGAGTGGCTGTATGGGTGTGGGAGTGGCTTTATAGGTAAATAAGTGGGTGGGTGAGCAACTGTTAGGACGGTGAGTGTCTATGTGAGTGGCTGAATGGGTGGGTGAGTGGGTATGTGAATGGCTGTATGAGTGAGTGAGTAACTGTGTGGGTGGCTGTATCAGTGACTGAGTGCTTTTGTGAGTGGCTCTAAGTGTGGGCGTGTGCGTGGCTATATGTGCCACTGAGTGGCTGTCTGAACGGCTCTACAGGTGAGTGTCTGAGTGTGCAAGTGGGTGTAAAGTGGGCTGTAAGTCCCAGATGTTTGATGAAGCCATTTAGCATTTCTTTACGGGCCAAATCTCTATTTCAGCCCATTAAGAAATGCTAAATGGCCTTTTCAGATGTACAAAGGGACAAAGCAGGCCATTATTTGCAATTTTTACATGGTAGAAATTGCAAATTGTGACAGAGATTTAGGAAACATAAATAGGGTTACCATTTGTGATTCCTAAAGCGCATGTACAAAGCATTTCCTAAGCACATTCAGCATTTAGGAAATTCAATTACCATCGACTTCAAGTTAATGGTAACCATGTGTACATTTAAAAAATGCATTAAAAACAGAATATTTTCATTGTGACACGAAACACACTTATGTCCCAGGGCATATCTTTACTTACTTGTGCACTAGGAAATTCAAGGTGCCTCCTGGGGGCACTTAAGCTCAGAGCTACCCTTGGCTTTCCAATTCTTAAATTGAGATTTCCGATTAGGACATCGCAGTTTAGGATATGCAAACCATTTCCTATTTCGTCCATAGGCGGGGATGCACTGGCATTTCCTATTTGCAATTCCTTTAAAGTGATTCCTAATCTGTAGGAATCACGATTAGGGATTCACAAATTTTGTACATGTTCTTTTGTGTTTATTAAATTCCGATTCCTAAGGAGTTGCTATTTAAGAAATGCAAACAGGGACTTTAGTACATCTGGCCCTATGTATCTGCGTAAGTGGCTGTGTAGGTGTGTTAATGGGTGTGTGAATAGGTATGTGAGTGGTTGTGCGGGTGAGTGAATGTGTGTATGAGTGGCTGTATAGGTAAGTGAGTAGCTTTTTTACTAGCTGTATTGGTGAGTGAGTGGTTGTTTGAGTAGTTGTATGGATGAGTGAGTGGGTATGTGAGTGGTTCTATGGATGAGTGAGTGGGTGTGTGAGTGGATGTATGGGTGTGTAATGGGTATGTAAATGGTTCTGTGGGTATGTGAGTGGGTGTATGAGAGGCTGTATGGGGGTGTGAGTGGTTCTACAGATGTCATCAGTTATGTAATCAGTGACATCATTTGAAATGTCATCAGTGATGCCATCAGTGATATCACTGACAATATCATGAGTGATGTTGTCACATGGTCCACAATGCCATTGTCGCTTTCCCTAAGTTAGCATGAGCCCGTGGCAGACTGTCTTCTGCTCCTCGCACATCATTACACGAACGTATTTTGCTTTGTGACACACTGCAACTTTCATACAAAATATGTTGCTATTTTTGCATTCTGTTCTTTCCTAGGATTTAGTCGGACATTGCAGACAAGGTCGAGCAACAATGCCCCTTGTTAACTGTTCTGGTCAGGCCCTAGTACCTAGACAAAATATGCAGATACAGCTGATGTTTGGGAACACATACTTTGGTCATATAGGTATAGACGGGTGGGAAACATACACTTGGAGAGGCTTCTTTCCAGAGAAAGGAGTGATACACCATCTGTGATGTAGATCTTTCATCTATAGACTGAGGTACGGGGTCTGCTACGAACACCCAGAGATCTTCTGATATATAATAATTTTGCTAATGTAGAAAGGGAGGGGGTTAGGCTACCCTGTTGTATATAATGACAGTACCTTTTATGATTTACAGACTACTTGCTAGGCTTGAGGTAGCACATTAAAGCATACAATGCTTTGGGTCAGAGTGACGGGTCTGAAAGACCGTTTACCACTTTCACAGGTTGTCCATACTTTAGGATATCAAAGTGCGGGAGCGCACACTGTTGGTGATTCTCTGGCTCATGAAGCAGCCAAATCTGCAGTAGCCACAGTTAAAATAGCAGCAGTTACTAGATCCATGAATAAAATTGATGATGATATTTTGACGCCTATAGCCGCATATCAGGACAGTACTCCTTTTCCCCAATGTGAGCACGATAGTTAAAATAAACATTTTAAACTTTTTGCATGACTCTGTCAAATCTTATTGTGGACTAGTACGAGAGTGAGAACAAAAGAGCGTGTCCTGCAACCATGATTCCTGAGAGGGTTGGGAATGTTGTGTTGTGGGGTGCCTAATCACTTGTTCCTCTGTGAGTGAGTAGGAGGGTAAGTGAGAAACTATAGCCAGACGGTCCTTGGGCTCATGGATACTCAGGGAGCAAGATTACTCAGTCCCTGCCTACTGAGGTTCCATGATCTCAAGCATTGTTCTGTGGCTCCACAGAATCCCTGCAACAATGTAATATGTGAGGTCATTAGCATTGCATTGCGGGAGCATAATTTATAGTTAGCTCTGGTAACTATAACTGCTGAATTTCACTGGTGTCCTTCATATTGCTATATCTTAACCATGTATTTTGTGTCTCACTCAGCCACTGAGGATAATATGCGACATAATCTTTAATTTATATACGCTCCACATGTAGTGTTGCTAAAATCATTGTATCTTAAAACAAGGGGATAGGTTTCAACTAAAAGATGCAACTCAAAAAAAGAAGGTGATGGACTTAATGCTAACATTAAAATTAGGAGGGAACAAAATAGGGTTGGCTCTAATCAGCAAGGCTGAGCCCATATAGCAAATAACAAAGTAAGGGGCCAGTGCTGATAATATTTACTTAGGGCTAGGACTAGTCCTCCGTAAACAGAAAATTAATTCCAGAAAGGGTACTGCTGTTTAGTCGCAATTTTATTTTGTAGAAAATCAACAATTTGTTATAAAATTTATCTTTACATTAGAGAAGAAAACATTGGAAAAAATCAAGAAGAGAACGGACACATCAGGTTGCATTCAATTGAACACATCAAACATTCGAAACTTCAATCATGTCACATTCACAACACATTCGGCACATTCAGACTAAACTCAAGCATACCACATATTACTGTTGCAAAAGGAGAGAAATGCAAAACTAGGTCTGCGTCAATTGAACAAAAATTCAAAACAATTGTTCGAAAATAGTACAAAACCATACATTTTTACATTTTTAGACATTCATTACAATTTAATACAAATGGTAGTGTACAAGAAATTCTAGGGAGTATGCAAGTAGACGTAACTCCTATACACAAAAGCAGACCAGTGAGATATTAGGCCTACGCGTTTCAAATCCCCTTTAATTCGTCGGAGATTCTCATCAGGGCCTTGGGCAACTGAAGGGAAAGAAGAAGAACATACACAAAAGAAGTTTTTTAGAAAAGAATTAAAGCAATAGTGACATGTGAAAAAGAAACAAATGCAAACATGGCATATACTGTTAGGAATAACGATGACATACACTATTAAAAGAAAGTAATTGCATACACTGTTGAAAAACACTGCACAACAGGAGTCTCAAAACTTAGTGAATCATCAACTGGGGAAACTCCCTGGGCGGGAGGGACACTATAGTGGAACATCTAGTCGTGAAAAGACTATGTGGTGGTCCATGGATGACAGGAAGACCCCTGCACTACACTGGAGGTATTAAATTCCATGCAAGAGATCATAAAATTGGGGATTACTTACCACAAATATTGATAAACAGAAAGCCTATGTGGGTCCGGATGAAGAGAGCTTCTCTATGGTACAAAGCCTATGAATAAACAATGAGGTCTAATCGGTCAGTGAAAAATAACTAAACTGCTATTCTAGCGAACAAAGACATTGGTAGTAACTTACCGCTCTGTGAAAATCGGTGAACACAGGCGGCAAAGGAATAAGTGTGTCCAAGTGGGCAATCTGTAAGAAAATATTGAACCTTTTTAATGGGGACCTATACACACAATGTAAGGGCAGGTGGAAAATTACGGTGACATAAACGGCTACCTTAAAGTGAAATATATGCCACAGTCAAGTGAACCATGAGATGGGGCGTCGTCTTATAAGATGAACGAAAACATCGAGATCTTGGTATGGCGGCGTTTCGTGCTTGCTAAAATACGCTCTGAGTTCTGTAAGAGGTTTAACCAAATGATTGTGATTGTTAGAAGTTGAACATGAATTCTAAAAAGAGGAAAGCGAAAGGAAATCAAGGGTGTACATCACCTATGAGAAGCAGTCGAAAATGAAAAGCTTCTGCCGGTTTAAGCTGTAAGGGAGGGGTGGCAGCGTCCGCACATGCAAACTGAATCGCGTGTGCTATAAGGGAAAGAAACGACAAATGGTTTGGAATTAGAATCAAAGTGAGGGAATCTCAGAGAGGCCCTGTCAGACGAAACCGAGAGACAGGGGCACACGGGGAAGCTGGCACTCGCTCTTACCGGGAGGAGAGAATCCCAAGGTTTCTTCTACGTGCTGGATTGCCTGTACATCGGCAAAACAGAGCAAGAAGTGCGTCAACGCATATCACAACACAAGTCGAGATTGAAGAGAAATGTTGAAAACGCCCCGCTGGTTAATCACTGGACTAGAATGCGACATGGACTCAATGAGTTCAAATGGACAGTTATCTCTAGGATAGAAAAAGATCCCCGAGGAGGCGATTTGAGCCTCCAACTATCCAAAAGAGAAGCTATGCTAATTGTGAAATTCGACACGGCCGTGTCAGGTCTAAACGAACTATCCGAAATATTCAAATTATGATCCACCGTTGGATATAATGTATCTGTCACCTGCACTACTTTTCAGGCTTACTTACCCTCTAGTACCTGAGATCCAACCTTAATACACTTCATAGTCAGCCTATATTTTTATATTCATTTTCATTTTCATTTTTATTTTCCTTTTATTTTCCGTTCATTTGTATGTATGCAACTTTGTCTTTGGGCCTCATATTTATGCAATATATGCATTTAATCTCCTCCTTCTTGGGCCATTCCACCCTTGTTTGGCTCCCGCGCTAGTGTTAGCCCACTTCCATAGAAACCGCTTCCTTTTCGAGGCTGCAGTTCTCTCTCAGTGATAAAAGGGAGAGTTTCTCACTCGGCAGGGTAATGCGCCTGCGCGAGTGATCAGTGCCCATTCCGACGCCACCCGGCTCCAGCACGTAGAAGAAACCTTGGGATTCTCTCCTCCCGGTAAGAGCGAGTGCCAGCTTCCCCGTGTGCCCCTGTCTCTCGGTTTCGTCTGACAGGGCCTCTCTGAGATTCCCTCACTTTGATTCTAATTCCAAACCATTTGTCGTTTCTTTCCCTTATAGCACACGCGATTCAGTTTGCATGTGCGGACGCTGCCACCCCTCCCTTACAGCTTAAACCGGCAGAAGCTTTTCATTTTTGACTGCTTCTCATAGGTGATGTACACCCTTGATTTCCTTTCGCTTTCCTCTTTTTAGAATTCATGTTCAACTTTTAACAATTACAATCATTTGGTTAAACCTCTTACAGAACTCAGAGCGTATTTTAGCAAGCACTAAACGCCGCCATACCAAGATCTCAATGTTTTCGTTCATCTTATAAGACGACGCCCCATCTCATGGTTCACTTGACTGTGGCATATATTTCACTTTAAGGTAGCTGTTTATGTCCACCGTAATTTTCCACCTGCCCTTACATTGTGTGTATAGGTCCCCATTAAAAAGGTTCACTATTTTCTTACAGATTGCCCACTTGGACACACTTATTCCTTTGCCGCCTGTGTTCACCGATTTTCACGGAGCGGTAAGTTACTACCAATGTCTTTGTTCGCTAGAATAGCAGTTTAGTTATTTTTCACTGACCGATTAGACCTCATTGTTTATTCATAGGCTTTGTACCATAGAGAAGCTCTCTTCATCCGGACCCACATAGGCTTTCTGTTTAGCAATATTTGTGGTAAGTAATCCCCAATTTTATGATCTCTTGCATGGAATTTAATACCTCCAGTGTAGTGCAGGGGTCTTCCTGTCATCCATGGACCACCACGTAGTCTTTTCACGACTAGATGTTCCACTATAGTGTCCCTCCCGCCCAGGGAGTTTCCCCAGTTGATGATTCACTAAGTTTTGAGACTCCTGTTGTGCAGTGTTTTTCAACAGTGTATGCAATTACTTTCTTTTAATAGTGTATGTCATCGTTATTCCTAACAGTATATGCCATGTTTGCATTTGTTTCTTTTTCACATGTCACTATTGCTTTAATTCTTTTCTAAAAAACTTCTTTTGTGTATGTTCTTCTTCTTTCCCTTCAGTTGCCCAAGGCCCTGATGAGAATCTCCGACGAATTAAAGGGGATTTGAAACGCGTAGGCCTAATATCTCACTGGTCTGCTTTTGTGTATAGGAGTTACGTCTACTTGCATACTCCCTACAATTTCTTGTACACTACCATTTGTATTAAATTGTAATGAATGTCTAAAAATGTAAAAATGTATGGTTTTGTACTATTTTCGAACAATTGTTTTGAATTTTTGTTCAATTGACGCAGACCTAGTTTTGTATTTCTCTCCTTTTGCAACTGTAATATGTGGTATGCTTGAGTTTAGTCTGAATGTGCCGAATGTGTTGTGAATGTGACATGATTGAAGTTTCGAATGTTTGATGTGTTCAATTGAATGCAACCTGATGTGTCCGTTCTCTTCTTGATTTTTTCCAATGTTTTCTTCTCTAATGTAAAGATAAATTTTATAACAAATTGTTGATTTTCTACAAAATAAAATTGCGACTAAACAGCAGTACCCTTTCTGGAATTAATTTTCTGTTTACGGAGGACTAGTCCTAGCCCTAAGTAAATATTATCAACATTAAAATTAGACACTCTTAATAGTTTGGAGCCACATTTAAGTTAATTGTTGTTTGCATGACATGACACTCAATACAGAAGTCATAAGTTTGAACAATATTCCCGAGCCAGCTCCTCATGAAAAAAGTCCATCCTGAAAAGGCCAACAAGTCACCCTCCAGACGGGAATACAAGCAACCCCAGACCACTTTTATTATATGTGTCCCTTATCAGTGGTACATTGAGTACCATGGGAGAGTGGGTATAGGCCCCATGTATGGTCATACCCATCACTCTTATCACATCAACAGCAACTACCAACAAAGTGAGGGTCAGAACGCATCTTAAAAAACCACTGTCGATAACATCATTTCAGTCTCTGCACAGTTTACCACTGCCTCATTGCCACTCTGACTGGCCTCGCTTGAGGTCGCAATTGTATCTTAAAGCCCCTCCCACCCTCTGCGGCTGCTATCTCTTCAGCTGCTTTTGCTCCCAGACACTTCAGCTGCCTTATTTGATAACATTTTAATTTTAAAAAACCTCTTTTTATTGAACAAGCTCATATGACAATACATTATTAAGCGTACATGTATGCACACAACCAGGTTGAGTAATAACTAGAATAAAGCGTAGAGGGGGTGAAGCAAACATCGCGGTCCTAGAAATCAGCAAAGTACTGAGGTAACAATTATCTCCAAGACCAGGAGGTGAGTTCTAATAGACCCCTTATCACACATTGAAACATAAACGGAACAGTATTGCAGGCCCCAGATCCCGCTATGCATTTCTGTATCTACACCATTGTGACCATATTTTTTACCATTTGTTCTCGCACCCCCTACTTTTATATACTACCTCTTCCACTCGTTGGCACCATTCTAAATCATTCTCCCACTCTGTCACTGACAGGGAGAGGGGTGCACCAAGTGCCTGGAGATGTTTTGTTTTGCTACACCTGCCAACAGCGCCAGCCAGATATTTACATGCCTACGCCAGTCTGTCTCTGCCCTAAACATTAAAAGGCACCATTTGGCGTCCTTTGAGACCTCCATCCCTGATACACTTGCCATTATTGTCAGAATGAGTTGGTCTTGGGACGAGTGTGCATGCGTAGTAGGAGCGATGTAGTATCTTAAGTTGTAGCAGCCTGAATCTTGTGTGGATTGCGATTTCTCTGGGGCTTTGCAGGGCCTCTATCCAGTTGTCATTGTCTTTATCACCTAGGTCATCTGTCCAGGCACTACGGAGGGAAGCCAGGCGGTCTGGTGCATTGTTTATAAGTTTGTGGTATATTGTTGAAGTTGCTTTCTTGAGGATGGGGTCAAACAGCAGACTGTTCTCCAAAGAGGAGTGGTCTGGAACGACAGTGTCCCATTGCTAGTGCGTTGACATGGCATGTGTACGTCTCAGGTAAGGATATCTCTGAACCGGTGTCAAGCCATATTCTTGTTGTATGTTGTCAAAGGGGAGCAGTGCACCATTCCTCCACACGTCCCCAAGATGTTCAATCCCTATAGTCTGCCAGCCCTTGAGTCCTCCTAATGTGGCCACCTCCCTCAGTCGGTCCCCGAGCCATGAGGGCGTCATGCAAGTCAACTTTCCCTGCCATCCCAGAAACCTATTTGCCTCAATCCAACTTGTAACCACAGCCGCTGTGTGTTTAGGCCATTCTGGGAATGTCTTGCGGGCGTAGAGGAATGATGTGCAGCTTCCTAATGGCATCACAACTCTATCTACTCTATAGGCTGGTTCTTCCTTGTCCGCAAAAGCCCAGTCATTTATAACCAACAGCTGTGAGGCCCAGTAGCAGAGCTTAATATCGGGGATGGCCAAGCCGCCCTCGTACACTCCGCTCTGCAGCTTATGTAGGGCTATCCTAGGTGTGCCTTCTTGACATAACAATGTACAGCGCTCTTGTGCCACGCGCTTAAAAACAGCTGACGGGACCGGGTATGGAGTGTTCTGTATGATATATAGGAGGCGTGGTAGGGCCATCATTTTGTACAGGGCAGCTCTGCCTATTAGGGACAGTGGCAAGGTGCACCAATGTATTATGGCTGTGTGGAGCTTAGCCAGCTGAGGGGTGAGGTTTCTGTAAAGGAAAAATTGGTGGTCACAGGTTATATTGCTGCCCAGGTATTTAAAACCTTCCACAGTGACTTGGGCATCACATCTTGCTGGTAGCTTGGGGGGGAGTTCCGACTGTGGAAACACTAGCAAGGTGGTCCAATTTATAGTGTATCCTGAGTAGCTCCCAACCAAGTCAAAGACATGCAGAAGCAGAACCCTTGATATGGAGTGATATGGCCTTAATAGATACAGGATTATACAGATCAACTGGTCCGCCCTAACCCAGTGTGCCAGTGGCTCTAGCACCAAAGCTAACAACAATGGCGATACAGGACAGCCATGCCTGGTGCCCCTTCACAGCCAGAAAAGTATGGATAGTGCTCCGTTAACCCTCACTCAGACTAGTGGGCCCTGGTAAAGCAATCTCACCCATCCGCAGAATTTTGGGCCAAAGCCCAGCCTTGTAAGCACAGTGAATAATTAGGGGCATTCTTTACTAACGAAGGCCATCCGTTGGGATGTCAAGTGTAGAACTCCATAAAGTTTCCATAGGTTGTGGTGGGTGCTTCTGATGGACATAAAGCCAGATTGATCAACATAGATTATAGTGATGATGACTGCCGCTAGTCTTTTGCCAATACCTTTGCTTCCATGTTTAGAAATGAGATTGGCCTGTGTGAACTGCATAGGTCTGGAGGTTTTCCAGCCTTATGTATGACTGCCCTTGTAGCTATCTGTGGGCAATTGTCCCTCTACCCCAGCTTCCATCAGCATTCTTTGTTATGGTAGTATTATTCTAGAGTCAAGGCTTTTGTATAGCCAGTCCCCCCAGGATATTGCGGCATAGATTTGCAAATTTAGCGGCACAAAAATGGAAATTTTGCGGCACAAAAATTGAAATTTAGCAGCATTATTGCGGCACTTTATTTTACTCGTGATAATATCTTTTCAGCCTTAAATCAATGTAAACTGATTTAGCAGAGTAGTCCACTGTGAAATAGGCATGTTTAAAGTGTCCAATCTGCACCTCGTGAGAAGGGGCCCTTTTTCTATGTATCCACCAGGGCACCGCTGCCTCCTAGACTCGCCCAGAATGTGCTACACCTGTGGGCCAAGAGGAGTGTTTGCCTCAGGGCCAGAATGAGTGTTCTTCTATATCAATCTGCACGTCTCTTATCTGCACATGACTTAGGTTTGGAATGAAGTCCACAATTAATTAACAGCAGAGGGGTGTGTGTAGGGCTTTAACTAGGATCAAAAAACTGGCTCAGCATCATATGTTTGATTCAAAACATGAATATGGCCTTGTGTAGTGGAGGTCATGTAAAGCGCTCCAAGGTTGCGCTGTATAAAACTGAAAAATGAGTTTCTTCAAACTTACATCTAAAGCAGTGACAGCTGCAGGTTTTTGTTTTTTCACCAGATAGGGACCCGTCTCGGCGCCTGCATTTCAAAACTACCGGTGCTGAGCACCGGCCAGACCAGGTCCACTTAAAGCCCTGCGTGTGTGTGATGTGTAGACATTGTAGTTACATTCTCTGCAAGTCCTTGAACTTGCAATTCAGGGCACAGCAGGTCCCTGCTCCTGTCAGTCAGACAGGGGTAGATGCACTGGAGCCTACAGTGCGAGAGAGGAGAGTGCTCCAACAGCCTCTGACGAATAGTATACTAGGGAAGGCAGTGAAGGTTTTCGGCAATTTACAGCTTTACCCTCAGTTTAGACTGTCTTTTTCATGTCTTCCCATGATGCTCCTCCGCATTCCAGCACATGCTCTGAAGCACATGCAGTTTTTCGCAGGCACCAGGATACCCTCACATTGACTTGGACCTTGCCTGTTCTCGATCTATGTTGTTGAGCCCAAAACATGTACAATAGAATCATAAATACTTTCAATCACTTAAAAAAAAAGTTTTTACTGAACATTACATTTTTATACGGTTCAATTTTTATACCATCTGAAACCCTGTGTTTGTGTTCAACAATAAATACAGTGCTATTATGTTCAACATGTACTACAATGATATGGAAACCAATGTATACATCTGTACAACCCACCCTACATTCCACATTGACTAACATGTTACACTCCTACATGTGTCAGTCATACTTCATCCATTCATACTCTTTAAGCCTGTAACACATTAAAACCAGAACTAGGCCATATTATGAATTTACCAGTACTGAACAGCAGTTTGCAAGTAGATTATACCATACAACGATTAATTAATCACATAAAAGGTATCATTACAATAATTGTGTGTTTTGCTGGCTCCAATTTGTGTCATATGACGCAACACGCGTTTTGGTGCACGACCAAACTCTGGTACAACCGTCAAGGCACTACAAGGCCAGAGCTAAAAAAAAACTGACTAGAGATGTAAGACACAGGGGACGTCCGTTCCTAAGAAGAATACAAGCAGGATTTATCAGCATGACGCAGATATGTATGCCTGTGTAAAGTGACAAACAGGCCAAGCAATTAAACTCTGCACTATAAGTAACATAAAAGCAAGATTAATTCATGAAAGCAGACAGGCTGTACCTGAGTTGGCATGTGTTTGTGTCCAATGTGTAACATTTGCTGCTCCCGTCCTGGCCAGAACTTGTTACAAGTCAATCCCACAGTTTCTTCTTAACTGTCTCTTCACAGCTTGGCCAGGAGGAAGCATATTTTGGACGGCTGGACGGTGGCACGTAATGACGTGTGCGCGCACAGACAATAAAAGGGCCTTGGTTTTTTTTCTGTCTCCCGGTAGACACTTTTTTGTTAATTTCGCGGCCGAAATTGGTAATATTGTGGCAATCACGCTAGTCAGCCGATTTCGCTATTTTTTAGTGAATCGCGAAATCGCGAAATGCTGGAGGGTCTGTATAGCTCGACAAAATGTTTGTTTGGACTTAACCCCTTCTATGCCTATGATGAGCTGGACTCGTCATGGAGCACAGTAGCAGTGTGCCCATGACGAGTCCAGCTCGTCATGACACCCACCCACGGGGAAAGCGCTGGCGCTTCCCCCGTGAGTGGTCGATCTTTTTTTTTACTGGGAAGGCAGGGGAAGACCGTCCCCTGCCTCCCCACCGCCCCCTCCGCGTTAACAATGACGTCAGCACGCGAGCTGCGCTGACGTCATTGGAGGTTCCCCTTTGTTCTCCGAAGCGCAGGAAGCCATTTGCTTCCTGTGTGTTGGAGAAGAAAGGTAAGTTTTGGGGCTGGGGAGGGGGGGATTTCTCTGAAAGAGGCAACGAGGGAAAGGAAAGGGTTTTCATTTCCCCCGATGTCTCTTTTATGCATTCCTGCTGCGCGATCGTGCGATCGCGCAGCAGGAATAGCCACTAGAGCCAGGGATTTAAAATTTTTTTTTTTTATTTGCCATGATGTCGTTTGTTTGTGGGAGCGGCCCCTTAGGCAAGGGTCGCTCCCCTTTTGGGCCACACTAATTTTAATTGTTAAGTCCTCTGCACGATCGTGCAATCGTGCAGCAGGACAGGCTAGAGCCAGGGATTTTTTTTTTATTTAGCTTGATTTCGTTTGTTTGAGGGAGCGGCCCCTTAGGCAAGGGTCGCTCCCCTTTTGGCAACATTATTTGTATTTAGTAAGTCCGCTGCACGATCATGCGATCGTGCAGCAGGACAGGCCAGTAGAGCCAGGGATTTCTTTTTTTTTTAAAATACTGCATGATTTTGTTTGTTTGGGGGAGCGGCCCCTTAGGCAAGGGTCGCTCCCCTTTTGGCCACATTATTTATTTTCATTTGTAAGTCCCCTAGAGCACTTTACATTACATGTGGCAATAGGGACAATTGTGCATGTATCAAGAGCAAACAAAATACAAGAGGTAGCAGGCAGTACGTTACAAGAGGAAAAGTGACGTGTGCATGTTAAAAAAGAGTACAAAGTACAAGTAGAGGTATAAAACTGAAATAAATGGCACACACTCAAATCACAGGAACACTGTAGTAAATATCTTCTCTACTATTCTACACTAGATAGACTGTACTATGTCATCTGTGACATCATAGAACTGTGTGGCAGTTGATTAACTCAGGCTGAGCTGCTAACAGCTGGCTCCTGGTGGGGTCTTACTTCTGCACTTATCATCTTAGAAGGAGCTTACAATAAAGGAACTTACATCTACAGTGGACTCTGCATTATCCTTTACTACAAACACACTGGGAAGGCACCTCTATTGGCATGGAAAACAGAATTTCCTATAATGGAAAGATAATAGAGAGGGCCTGAATTAGGGGGCTCATTAGGATGGCGGACGGACTTGCGTCCGTCCGCCACCCTAGAGGAGCAGGGACCATTCGCAGGGGCCGCGGCGGTCCCTCCAGTGCAATTAGGATGTGACCGCCAGCCTGGCGGTCACATCCTCATTATTTAACATTGCGGCGGGTGCTGCTTGCAGCAGCACCTGCCGCAAGGTTAAATATGCATGCTTAGCATTTGCATGCACAAAGCGGCAGGCACCGCGCGGTGCCTGCCCCTTCGTGCACGCAAATGCAGGGGGGTACCATAGGTACCCCCCATGTGCACCCCCCACCCCCCAATCACCCTGGGGGCCCGCAACGGGCCCCCAAAGAAATCACTGTATGCCTTTTCAAGGCGGGGAATCCGCCATGGAAAGGCATCTGTTTTCCGCCATCCTAATATGGCTGGCGGTGTCTGATAGACACCGCCAGCCATGTTAGAGCTTTTCCGCCGCGGTCGGAAGGCGAACGCGGCGGAAAAGCTGCAGACCGATTTTGAGACCCACCTCCATCCTAATTTGGCGGTGGGTCTTTTGTGCCTCCCCGGCGGTTTTCCCGCATCCTCCGGGCCGGCAGTGGCTTCCGCCGGCCCGGAGGATGCGGGAAAACCGCCATCCTAATGAGCCCCTAAGTTTGGAAGTGTCTTTGCAGGAGGAGAATTTGAGCGTCAGTTTTGAACGACTGGGAAGAGGGAGTCGTCCGGAGCAGAGGCGGAAGTGAGTTCCAGATTATCACCGCGTTGCCTGTAAAGGATTGGGCCATCGATCTTTCCTTCTTGAAATTAGGATGTTCAAGCAATACATTTTGCGCACTACGTGCTGATCTAGAACCTCCAGAGAGTTTCAGTTTATTCACCAGGTAGCGAGGAGAGGAGAGTGCAAGTTTGTAGGTGATACAGGCATTCTTGTAGATAGATTTTGGCTTGATGGGTGGATAAAATGGGTGTGATGTGGTCGCTTCTTTTGGCCCCATATATGAAACATGCTGCTGAATGGAGAACATATTTGAGGGGGGACAGGTGTGATTTGTGGAGGCCAGTAAGAAGAGAATTACAGTAGTTCAATCTGGAGAGAACCAGCGATTGGACCAGGGTTTGAAGGTCTTGCTCCGGGAAGAAGCAACAAATCCCCCAAAGAAGGCGCAGGAATTTATGTGGGAGAGTAGATCAGGTTTTTTGTCGAGTATGACACTAAGGGATTTTGCCCTGTCAACAATGATGGGTTTTTTGTTAAGTAGATTCACCAGTGTTTTTTAAATTTTTTTGTTGGGGAGTGGCTGCAAGGGTTGCTCACATTTTACGAGGTGAATATATAATTTATACTCTTAGGTCCACCTACCCCTTATCTTTGTTGGTGGATTGTGTGTGGACTTGTGCATTATTTGCATATGTGATATTAATGTTTTTTTTCTCCTTTTTATTCTAGTCTAAAGCTTTTGATTCCTGTTTTCGGTTTCAACAGTGGTTGTTCTGCAGTTTTGTGGAGTTGCATTTTTTTGGTAAGAAAAACATTGTTGTTGTCTTTACTCCAAATGAGTAATAGTGTAATGAATGAATGAATTTTTGGTAAGTGGTGTCAAACTGGCAGCATATGTAGTTAGTGTTTTGAGCATGAAATTCTTTGCGATGTGTTTTGCATGGTCTAATGTGTAATTTCTTTTCTCTTTCTTTTTTAGTGAGATATTGTTGATCCATACTGTGTGTGTGCAGAGTAGGTAATGGTGAGTTTAGCTGCCTCTGGCAAGTGAGTGGTATTGGTTTGGAGTATATATGTGTTTTTGATAAAGGTGCTTTTTGTTTATTACTTATTTTACAAAGTGTTTGTTGTTTTTGACTTGTTTGACAAGTTACCTTTTTTAGTAAGCATTACGGCTAGCCGTAGAATGACCGCTCAACAGGTGGTTGGTATGCTTCTTGAATCTTCCTCTGAGCATGATTATGAGACTGACAGTGCGTCTGAGGGATAGGAGGGAGGGGAAGATTCTGGCAGTGACTTTTCTCTCCACATGGAATCATCGGATGATGAAGGTTCTCTCAGTGCAGATGAAAGTACTCTTGGTGTGGATGAAGCAACTCTCAGTGCGGATGAAGTGCCTGTTTTAGAAGAGGAAACTGCTGTGCCGATGGTGCAAGAGGTATCTGGATTGCAGCCTGATGCTGCTAGGCTTCCTACTGGAAGTGCTGGACTCTGGGTTGATCCAAACATGGTGCAGCCGGTGTTGCCTGCCTTTAGCGGCGATTCAGGGTGTAGAGTGGATTGTGAATTTTTTTTGCCTGTACAGTTTTTTCAGTTGGTTATGGATGATGCATTTTTGGGTGAGATTGTTGAACAGACTAATTTGTATGCTGAACAGTTTTTGAGGGACAACAGTGACAAACTTAGGCCCCAGTCTAGAGCTACCTTGTGGACTCCCAGAAATCTGGAAGAGATTAAGAAGTTTTAGGGTGTGACTTTATTGATGGGTGTGGTAAGGAAGCTGAACCTAGCTTCATATTGGTCTTCTAGCTCCTTGTTGGCAACAGCCATATTTCCTGCAGCTATGATTCGTAATCGGTATTTACTTTTGCTACGTATGCTGCATTTTGTTGATAACTCTATGGCGTTGCCACGAGATCACCTGGACTGTGACCGTCTTTTTAAGATTCGGCCTGTTCTTGATCATTTTGTAGATCGATTTTCTGAGATCTATACTCCGGGGAAAGAAATATCTATTGATGAGTCTTTGGTCTTGTTCAAGGGCCGTTTGGTTTTTAGGCAGTACATCCCTAGCAAGAGGGCACGCTATGGAATTAAGCTGTATATGTTGTCTGAGAGTAGGACAGGATATGTTTTTAATTTTCGTGTGTACACTGGTAGAGATTCTACTATTGACCCCCCAGGTTGTCCATCCACTTTTGGAGTTTGAGAGAAAATTGTGTGGGATCTTGCTAGAAGACTGTTTAACAGAGGCCACCATTTGTACCTTGATAACTTCTACACTGCTGTGCAGTTAGTTAAGGAATTGTTTAAAGTGGACACTTTTGCATGTGGCACAATCCGCTCTAACCGTAAAGGTTAGCCAACAGAGCTTGTTTGCAAAAAACTTCAGAGGGGACAGTGAAGTAACTAGCTGTGAAATCTGTGGACAGGAGAGATGTGTACATGCTGACTACAATCCATGATGAGAGTACTTCACCTGTGGCTGTTTGGGGTCAGGTTGCTGAAGTGTGCAAACCTGTGTACATTCTAGACTACAATAAGCACATGGGTGGTGTTGACAGAGTAGATCAGAGGTTGGAACTTTACACTGCTATTCAGAAGACTTATGTTTGGTATAAGAAGTTGGCCATCCATTTCTTCGAATTAGCAAGTTTCAATGCTTTTATTGTGTTCGAGGAGTGTTCTCCTGCATCAAAGTTGACATTTCTTCAGTTTCAGCACTCTGTGATAGCTTGCCTTGTTGTTGTGGAACAGGCAAGTATTCCTAGATTTGGAGTGGTGGAGGATGTGGCTCGATTGAAAGATCGCCATTTTCCTGATTACATTCCTCCCACATCTTCAAAAGATTTTCCTACTAGGAGATGTAGAGTCTGTTGGCGAAGAGGTTTGCGGAAGGAGTCTAGTTTTTTCTGCCGCGGGTGTCCTTCTAACCCTGGGCTGTGTGTGCCTGCTTGTTTAAGAGCATACCACACGCAAAAGAAATTTTGGGAGCATCCATGAGTGGTAAAGTTAACTGCCTGGTCTGTATTGTTTAAAAAAATTATTCTGTTTCAAGGTTGGCATTAGTGCAATGTATTTAGTTTCAGATTTTGTGTTAGTAGATTTGTATCTTTTTGCAATTTGTGTTTTTTTCTATATAAAATCCTAAATGTGATGGCGGTGTGTGTTGACTGGCGCTTGGCTGGCGGTGTACGTGGACTGGTGCTTGGCTGGCAGTGTGCGTTGACTGGCGCTTGGCTGGCGGTGTGTGTGGAGTGGCGCTTGGCTGGCGGTGTGCGTGGAGTGGTGCTTGGTTGGCGGTGTGCGTGGACTGGTGCTTGGCTTGCGGTGTGCGTGGACTGGCGCTTGGCTGGAGGTGTGCGTGGACTGGCGCTTGGCTGAAGGTGTGCATGGACTGGCGCTTGGCTTGAGGTGTGCGGGGAGCGGCGCTTGGTTGGCGGTGTGTGTGGACTGGTGCCTGGCTGGTGGTGTGCGTCGACTGGCGCTTGGCTGGCAGTGTACTTGGACCGGTTCTTGGTTGGCGGTGTGCGTGGACTGGTGCCTGGCTGGCGGAGTGCGTGGACTGGCATTTGGCTGGCAGTGTACGTGGACTGGTGGTTGGCTGGCAGTGTGCGTGGACTAGCGGTCGGCTGGTGGTGTGTAAGTAGTGACTTGCTGCTGGTCACTACACACACTGCTAGCTGTACGCCACTCCACGCAATCCATCAGTTTGTGTAGTTGCTGTGTCAGGAATGTGGGCGTGTGGAAGTGATGGGCCCTTGAATGGCGCTTTCTGCTGGTGTGAGTGTTGTCATGTGATGGGCCCGTGGCTGGCGGCGTGAATGTTTTGTATGTGTCTCACGTATGAAAGGTGTATGAATGACCTGTAAAGAGGTTGGTGCCTTGTCGAGGCTTTACAGCTCACGAGCTGTGAGGCAATGGTTCAGTTTCTCGTCCTTTCAATTATTAACAGTGCATTTCATTTTTGTGAAATCACTTGCTAATACAATTGTATATACTGAACCATTGCTCACCCTCGTGCCAAATCCAACCAGTATGTGTGTGTGCTTTGGGATTATATGGCTGTGCTGTAATATTTGTCTTGTTTACCTCTCTGAAGCAGGGTGTACCATATCCCTTTTTGTGAATGTTGTGATGTGTTGGTTTTGTGCCTGGTGATGTGAATGCTCTTGTGTGTATCACGTATGAAAGGTGTGTGAATGGCCTGTAAAACGGTTGGTGCCTTACCGTGGCTTTACAGCTCACGAGCTGCGAGTCACTGGTTCGGTTTTTTGTCCATTTAATTATTGACAGTGCATTTCATTTTTGTGAAATCTCTTGTTAATAACATTTTATATACTGAACCATCACTCTCCCTCGTGCCAAAACCAACCAGTATGTGTGTGTGTTTGAGGAATAGCTGGCTGTGCAGGAATCTTTGTCTTTTTAGTCTCTCTGCCAAGGTATACATTCCATCTAAGAATAACCTACCAACTGCAGATATTGTTGTTAACCTATGGGAGTACATGGTGATGTCTCTCTTGTGAATTCTAACAAGTTATCTTATCCACAATGTCCTGTAAACTTAAAAATGTCTGTCTCATTTTCCTTGTAATATTGTGCCAAAATTCTCACGCTGCAGAAATAAACAACTAATTATGTCAAAACAATTTGGTTGTGCAATGGGAGGTCACCTGGTTTTTTGGTCCTGTGCTCTGCGGGCATCTAGGGAAACCTACCAAGCCCACACATTTCTGAAAACTAGACACCCGGGGGCTTCCGAGGAGGTATGGCTTGCGTGGATCCCACAACGTTTCCTTACAAAAACCCAGGTGACCCCCCCTTTCAAAAACAGATGGTTTTGACATAGGCAATTTTGATGTCGCCTCACTACGTTTAGGGCCCTTGCCTGTCGCGGGTACTTGCGCCTTCCACACAAGTGAGGCACCATTTTTATGAGGAGACCTGGGGGAATGCTGGGTGGTAGGAAATTTGTGTGAGCCCAGTGATGCCACACTTTCCCACACACGAATGTGTGAAAAAAATGACTTTTTCAGCTAAAATTGAGGTTTACAAGGGATTCTGGGTAAGGGAACGTTGGGGGATCCATGCAAACCATACCTCCTTGGAAGCCCCCGGGTGTCTCCGTTCCAGAAATGTGTGGGTTTGGTAGGTTTCCTTAGGTGCCGGCAGAGCTAGGGTTAAAAAACTACAGCTAGGCACTTTGCAAAAAAAGGGTCATTTTTCACTGCGAAATTGAGGTGTGACCATGTTACGTTTTGCGCTGTATCCTGTCGCAGGAACTAGACCGACCCACACAAGTGAGGTACCATTTTTCTCGGAAGACTTTGGGGAACGCGGGGTGGCAGGAAATTTGTGGATCCACGCAGATTCCAGAACTTTCCACCACAGAAACGTGGGGAAATTGTGTTTTTTCCGGACAATTTTGTAGGCTTGCAAGGGATTCTGGGTAACAGAACCTGGTGGGAGGCAGTCAAGTCACCCCCATCCTGGATTCCTCTGGGTGTCTACTTTTCAAAAATGTATAGGTTTGCTGGGTTTCCCTAGGTGCCGGCAGAGCTAGGGTACAAATACTAGAGGGTAAGGGAACGTTGGGGGATCCATGCAAGCTATACCTCCTTGGAAGCCCCCGGGTGTCTCCTTTCCAGAAATGTGTGGGTTTGGTAGGTTTCCTTAGGTGCCGGCAGAGCTAGGGTACAAAAACTACAGCTAGGCACTTTGCAAAAATGGGGTCATTTTTAACTGCGAAATTGAGGTGTGACGATGTTACGTTTTGCGCTGTTTCCTGTCGCAGGCACTAGACAGACCCACACAAGTGAGGTACCATTTTTCTCGGAAGACTTTGGGGAACGCGGGGTGGAAGGAAATGTGTGGATCCACGCAGATTCCAGAACTTTCCACCACAGAAATGTAGGGAAAGTGTGTTTTTTCTGACAATTTTGCAGGCTTGCAAGGGATTCTGGGTAACAGAACCTGGTGGGAGGCAGTCAAGTCACTCCATCCTGGATTCCCCTGGGTGTCTACTTTTCAAAAATGTATAGGTTTGCTGGGTTTCCCTAGGTGCAGGCAGAGCTAGGGTACAAATACTAGAGCTAAGCACTTTGCCAAAAAAGGTTCATGTTTCACTGCGAGATTGGGCTGTGACCACGTTGCATTTTGCGCCGTTTCCTGTCGCGGGCACTATGCGACCTACACAAGTGAGGTACCGTTTTTTCTCGTAAGACTTTGGGGAATGCAGGATGGGTAGAAAGGTGTGGATCCACGCAAATTCCATCACTTTCCACCACAGAAATGTAGGGAAAATGTGGCTTTTTTGACAATGCTTTAGGTTTGCAAGGGATTCTGGGTAAAAGAACCTGGTGGCAGGCAGTCAAGTCACCCATCCTGGATTTCCCTGGGTGTCTAGTTTTCAAAAATGTATAGGTTTGCTAGGTCTCCCTTGGTGCTGGCAGAGCTAGGGTTCAAAAACGACTTCGCAAAAAAAGGGTAAATTTTAATTGTGAAAATTTGGTGTGTTCAAGTTGGGTTTTGAGCCCTTTCCGGTCGTGGATACTATGCCTACCCACATAAGTGAGGTACCATTTTTATCAGGAGACCTAGGGTAATTCAGATTTGTAAAGCAACTGTTATTAACTATTGAGTTTTGATGCATTTCTGCCTCCCAAATGAAAGACATTGTGTAAAAAAGAAGTCATTTTGAAAAATGACCAATAATTCTCCTGCTAGAGTGAGTATTCCCAATTTTGAAAATGCGCAAATATGTACTGTTTATAAACTCTATAATTTGTACCCATTTCAGAAATGCATAGGTGTCTTTTATACCGACATTTCCATGTATACATTTTCACAGAATAATTGCTATATACCCGGTACATAATAAAAAGCCATTGCAAATTGCTACTCAGTTTTTGACTCTGGGTTTGTCTGGTTCTTGGTGATCCTACAAGTCCTATATATCCTCACAACCAGAAAGGTCCAGCGATGTAACGGTATACTGCTTTCAAAGAGCTGTCATAATTACAAGAAGTAACAGGTGAAAATGTTGACACAAAAGGCTGTTTTTTTCAACTAAATTTCAATTTTTCCAACATTTAACTGTTAGTTTCTATTAAGAAACCTTGATGGAACTACAAAAATGACCCCTTTCTAAATTTAGAATTTTGTCTACTTTTCTCAAATGTATAGCTTTCCAGGATCCATTATTGCTTTCATACTCATTTTTACCATTAACCGGAAGGAGGTTGAAAGCACTAAAAATAGGAAAAATTGGCTATGTCCCAGAAAAATGCCAAAACTGTGTAAAAAATGTTGCTTTTTCTGACAAAAGACTGTCATTTCCTAAAATCAGGGAAAATGGTGATTTTAGGCCCAGAAACCCTTTTTTGATAACATTTGCAAGGAAAAACCCAAACACTTTCATTTGTAGCCCATTTTTCCAATTTTTCACCAAAAAAACAACATTTTGCTGTATTTTGGCTCATTTCTGTGACCCCTCCAGGGGAATCCACAAGCCCTGAGTACCTTAGAATCCCCATGATGTTGGAAGAAAAGGACGCAAATTTGGCGTGGATACCTTATGTGGACAAAAAGTTACAGGGGCCTCAGCGCGCACTACCCCAAATAGCGAAAAAAGGTGTCGCACAGGAGTGGGAAAATGCCTGGCAGCGAAGGGGTTAATGCAGACTTCTTCAATCTGTGGGGTGCACCCCCCTGTGGGGGCGCGACACCATCTCAGGGGGGGCACACACTCCACTGTAAATTGACCATTGTTCTCTTGGTGAACTCCGGTTGGCTGGAGGGAGGAGGGAGGGGAAATCGATGAGGCACGAAGTGCCCATGCTTTTGTTTTGTTAACCCTCCCAGGAGGGGGTTAATTCATAGAATGCTTCAGCTGCAGTGGGAGGCAGGATGACTTCTCTGCTAAAACCAAAAGCAAACCAACAAACACACTTTGGGTTTTAGCAGAGGAGACCCCTTGCCTCCCACTGCAGCTGAAGCATTTCAGCTCTTATGAATTAACCCCCTCCTGGGAGAGTTAGCTCTTCCCAGAGAGGAGCAGTTTCCAGGGATGTTTCAAGGCATGGGCGAGGTGTGCTCTGGGCAAGGTGGGCTCTGGCTCAGGGCCCACCTTGCAAAGGGGGAGGGGTGGGTTGGGGGGGTTACTGAAAGAGACAGCTCTGTTCTACAGAGTCTTGTCCTCATGACCTTGACATTTTTTTAAACCCAATGTTGTAAATAGCGTTTTGCTATCATTGATTTTTAACGTGTGCCTATTACAGACATTTTGCAGGCAAAATGTGTTTATGCGTCAAGCAACAGCCATATAAAAAGTGTATTTTAGATCAATACAGGACCTCACATATGAGAAATGGGAGGGTGTGACAGAGATTATTTGAAGTAAAATTAATGAACTGCTGTTGAGATACATACTGAAAACACACATCACTATCCCTGAAGATCAGATGTACACACATTTAGTATTTGACCAAAGAAGGCATGAAATAGCTGAGACTGGATTATAAAATTAAAGTTGGTCCGAACTGGGGCCCCAATATGTATTTGGCCCAGGACCCCCAAAATCCTTAAAATGTCCCTGAAAGTTTCTTTTAAAATTACACAGGCAGGCTCGCAAAATGCCAACCAGCCATGTGTTGTTTAAACAGACTGCAAATTGCCTGTCTTGACACTAAATAGTATGTATTCATGGCCGGCTTTAGCGCTGGTGGCGCCTAATGCGAGAATCGTTTTTGGTGCCTCCACACCCCAAGATGGCCTCCTCGGATTCTTTCACTAACACCAAGCATATGTGCCATTCATAAGTTATTGCTAAACACAGCACCTCCCCATGAGGTCGGCGCCCCCTCCATAGGTCAGCGCCCAGTGCGGCCGCACCTGTTGCACTGCCCTAAAGCCAGCCCTGTACGTATTAATTTGTAATTTGACTTTTCTGTCTTTGTTCCCTTTTATGATCAGTCATGAATCATTTAGGCAGCTCTAGAAAACAATTAAAAGTTCTTTCTATATATATTTGCTGTTCAAAGTATGCACAGACAAGTGCTGAAAATTCAGCTTTAGGTGACTGCTTATTCTTATATCATCTGTGACATCAAAATAATAAGCTGGCAACCCTAATCATAATATTGGAAGTTTGTTGAGGGATGAGCACATTATTTTCTTCCACCACCCTGATCCCTGGTTACTGCCATAATAGCAATAGTTTAACACATTTGAAACCCTACACTGCCGTCAATAACATGCTGAGTTATTTCAAGTGTCTGGGATTACATCTTGCATTCAGACAACTCCCCCCTCATTCTCGCCTTCACTTTTACCCTCACCCTGCACTCACACTGATCCTGATACACTCACACCATTCACCCACTTCCCCTCCACTCACAGTGATCACTCTGCACTCTAAGCGATCACAATGCGCTCACACTGATCACAATGCACTCACACCATTCACCCACTTAACCTCCACTCACAGTGATCACTCTGCACTCACAATGCACTTGCCCCGTTCACCCTGTACCTCACCCAGCAGTCACACGAGCACTCTACTCAACCTGCACTCGTGACACTTCACTCACCTGTCCCCCTCGCTGCTCAATCTGCAATCTCACTCAAATAAGCCCACACTAACCATACATTCATTACTCCCACTCTGCATTAACATGCGCACCCAAATTCATATAGTCACCTCACTCACCCCTGTACACAAGTATGGGATGTCCTGCCCCATCAAGGTTTTTGTCCAAAATTACAAAAGGAGACATCTAAATGCACTTCAATCTAGCCTTCCAGGGGCCCCTTGATAGAGATAGTTCTGTTTTTGCCCTGATGGCCTGGAATAATTCCTAAACAGATTCTAGCAAATACAGTTATGTTTAATTTCTTTTTAATGTGAATGATGTGAGGGAGTCTAGTACTATTTGCAGAGAAATGTGTTTGATTCATGCAACAACCATAAAAAAGTTAACTATAAAAAAGTTAGATCCAAGCTGGTCCTCACAAATGAGAAATTGGTGCATATAACAGATATTATTCACTGTAAAATTAGTGGACTCCTGCTTTGTTACAACAGTGAAAACACATCACTCTCTCTGAATAATAGATGTAAACGTTTTTAGAATTTCGACTACAGCGCCTGTGCACCGTTAGTAGCCTGGCTAAATAGAGTATGGCAGAGCTGAAAGTAAATTATTTAAACTCAAATCTGTACTGAACAGGGGCCCCCAAAATCCCAAAATAGTTTTTGCCCAGGGCACCCAAAATCCCTAGCATGTCCGTGCCATTACAAAGACTGTCAGACAACATTGCTCTGAAGTAAAATAGACAACATCATTCATTTATTATTAGTTTTATTTTTTTTAAACATAAGCCTGACGTGCCCTAAACCCCCATTGCTTCAGGCAAGCAACTTATCATACCACTAAGGAATTATCAATTAGGTGTTCATTCAGCACCCTCTCTGCGGACTTTCAACGGTCTTCGGATCCATAACTGGTTGGTGGGCAATTATCCCATTATAATGCTGCCTAAGACGTTTGTTAATGATTTCTAGAGAAGATTTGTTTCTCGTGTATCAGCTCTGAGCTAGGGAGTGCTTGAAAAATCTGACAACACTGTCACCCTTACGGTCCCTGTCTTGGCTGAAAATGTCTGCAGAATATTCAGCTTTGGGAGAAACTGCTATCAAAACTCTCTTGCCTTTCAGCTTGTCCTATTTATGTGAGATTGGGTTCTCAGCACTTGCAATATTAAAGGCTAAGTATGGTTCAAGACTGGATGTGGAGTACAACCTGAGGATGGCAGTAGCAAAAATCCATCCACAGGTTGACCATCTCTGAAAAACAGGCACACCTGTCACATTTATGTTGGTGGTGTTATTATCAATCTATGTCCTGTGTAAAACAAAGCATTCTTGTAAAAACAATTTGTGCACATTTTATCTTGGAAAGTGGTGTTTTGCGCTGTGTAATAAGCCTCTGTCATTTCACCACACCCACTCACAAACCTGCAGTTTACTAAACACTCTTATTGTATTGAACATTATTTGCTGGATCTCCCCGGAATATGCCTGTGGGGGTCGATTCCAGACATTTCCGTCAGGTGGTGGGGGGCCTAACATCTAAAAAAAATAAGCTGGGGGGGCTCAGCCTACAAAAGTTTGAAGACCTCTGGGTTAATGCCATTTCTGACTTTAAGGCCCCAAGGGCACTGGACAGTTCCTCCTCTGCAAGGTCGAATTTTTGTCTTCACGTACATCAGCGGACAGTCTTGGTAGTGAGAAATCTCTCAGCAGCTCCTCACAATCACTCTCGGACCTTTCACCCACCGGCAAGTACACACTTTCGTAGTAGGAAGCAAAGGTTTCTGCTACTCATACGTTTGAAGTTTGGAGTGACCCAGTTTTGTCCCTAATACTGACCACCCAAGATCGCTCCTTGTCCCTTTCTTCAAGCCAAGCTAGTAGCCTACAGGCTTTGTCACCCATGTCGTACAATCTGTGTTGTGATGCTAGAGCATATGCTCGTGATTGTTGTCAGCCAAAGCATGTAGGTCCCACTGGTGTAAGGCTAGTTTATGTCGCTGGTCAGAGCTCCTACTGGTTGTTACCTCTCTCTCCATTGCGAGAATCTCCTGTTCTATCGTCTGTAATTTTAATGCTTCTTCTTTTGTGTTCCCCCCTAACAGCGCCTGGGCCGGGCCCCTCAGCACTGTTTTGTAGGCCTGCCATATGGTCTGATGTGATTTGACAGACCCTACATTTTCTCTAAAGTATAGGTCGGTTCCTTCATGGAGTTTGTCCCTTTATGTTGGGTGTTTTAACTGCCAGGGGTCAATTCTCGGAAATACTGCTCCACTGGTGGACAGTCCCTTGATGGAATGGTCCAAGATGCCCCTTGCTATATGCGTCATCTGTGTAAAGCCTCCCACCCTGTCGTTCTGCATGAATAAGTAATCAATTCTTGAGAAGGAGCTGTGCGGTGCTAAGTAGTATGTGTATTGTCATCCATGGGGGTTGTGTGTCCTCGAGAGGTCCACCAAGCCCATGGCGGTCAGGAAGCTCGAAAGGGTCCGCTCCCTCTTCTGACCCATCTGCGTGTGAGAGTGGTCTAAGCCAGGATCCAGAACTGCATTAGCATCTCCCCCCACTAAGAGGGTGCCCATGGGAAGCCCTACCAAGAGCTTGCTAATCTTTGGGAGAATGATTGTATGTAGTCTGGGTGGTGTGTAGAACGAGCAAAGTGCAATCAGGCGCCCCTCCCATCTGCCTGCCACAGCCACACAACGGCCGGCATCATCACTCCAGGTTTTTTCTATGGCAAGTTGCAATATGTTGCGTATCAAAATGCCCACCCCACGGGCATCTGTCGAATACCCCAAGTGAGCTACCAGTTTTTATCCAAAGCGGTCTAGGGCCTTGTAGTGTCTCCCTTTCAGGTGTGTCTCTTGCATGATTATCATGTCAGGGGAATGCCACTTAATATGTTGGAGGACAAGTGTTCATTTAATTTTGTTCCCCAGCCCATTCACATTCCAGATCCAGGCTTGGATATTGGCAGATTCACCCATCATCTTGGATATGGCGGTTTGTAAATGCAAATCGACTCCCCCTCCTGATTGGCCTAGTGTCTACATGTATCGTATTGAGATTATATCTGTCCTGAGTAACAGCTAACCTGCTAATAACAGAACTAAACAGTTTACCCAACTCTCCCCTCCATGCATCACTGCTAGGTGAGTTACAGTTCCCCCACCTCCCCAACATGCAGAGTGCCTGTCGCCCTAACGGTGCAATGGTAACAACTGTTGAGGGGTGGTGAGCAAGCCGCCAGCATCGACAGCAGTATTATTACTGGCAGAGATAGCAATACTCTTAAATCTCCTGTGAGAGTATCCCTGTTTGCAGACCCTATGTTAATGCCGGAATTCTGCGAGAACGTCTTGGGGCTTTGATTGTAATTGTCTGTTCAATTTTGTATGTCCCTTTGTGCGGACGCATTTCACATTCCAATCATTGTATCCCTCCAACCCCTCCCCGGACAGAAAGGAGGGAGGAAAAAGACAGTGGTCCCCACTGGAGATCACTTTTCTGGTTTCTGCTGCTGAATGATCTGTCGGGAGGGGAGTCGGCGTCTCGCTTCGTCGAGTCTTGCTCCTTCATGGTAGGTGTCCGTCGTCTGCCCCCCTACTGCCTGACCGACCACCAGCCCTCCAGCCAGTCACTTGACACCTCTGGCGACGTCGAGAAGTAGGATTTCCCCTGGGCAAAAACCTTAAGTTTTGCTGGGAAGAACATCATGTATTTCACATTTTGCTCCCGTAGGGTCCGTTTCACTGTGTCAAGGCGCGTCATTGTCGCTGGACATGGAGCGTGAAGTCAGGGAAGAATCGGATGGTGGCATTTTTGTGTTGTAGGTCACCATGCAGGCGTGCCACTTGCAGGATTGCGTCTCTGTCCCTGTAGGTAAGTATATTGGCTATGATTGTGTAGGGGGAGCCCCCAGGCACGGAAGGGGTCCCAATGCGTGATGTGCTCGTTCCACTGAGAAGAAGGTAGACAGGCGTTTGGGCTTCAAAGTATTGAGGATTAGGTCTTCTAGGAAGAGGTCCATTGATTGCCCCCCCATTCCCTCCGGACGGCTACCACCCAGATGTTGTTCTGGCACGCCTTGCCTTCCCGGTCCTCCAGCCTAGCTAAGATCTCTGTCTTGTTTTTGGTCAGCATTGACACTTGCTCCTACAGGTGCTTTGTTTTGGACTGCAAGCCCCCACTGCTTACTTCGGCTGTCGACATTTTGTCTGCGAGCTTCCGGAAATCTGCTCTAAGTAAGTTAACTTTACAGAGTCAAGTTTTGTTTCCAGAGTACCCTTCAGGTCCCTGATTGCCAACATTATGTCTCTTAGTGAAGGGTCTGGGGCTTGGTCTTCTTCTCCGGCTGGTGTTGTGGTTTGGCAGTGCCGCCCTCGCGGCCTACCACCACTGTGTATTTGTCGATTTGATTAGCCTGACCTGAACTTGTGCACTTGTTGCGAACCATTGCTATTGCCTTCTGGTTGTCTTGAGCTGTCCGGGGTGGATTTAGGCACAATGATGGGTTTCTTACTCTTCGAATCTGTGGGATTTGGGTGCCCTCGCTGTTTTAGCCTCCCCTGTCCGGGTGTACTTATTCCAGCTTCTGGCAAAAATACGCACGCCTCCCACTCTGTGAGGTAGGCGCTCTCCATTATTCTGTTCTATCTGCCTGTGTCTATTGGCCCCGCCACTGCACAGGATCCTTATGGCAGGTGGTGTATCTGAGAGGCATTAAACGGAAAGGGGGGACACGAAAGGGGCAGGATTTCGTCTGCATCTTCCATCAGGTTGTAATTGTCAGCACTGCTAGACTTTTCCGATTGGGTATCTATTTGCGTTGTATTAGGCCTCAAGGATTTTTGGGATCTATGCTCACTCTCACTTACACTCAGCCATGGACCCCTTGGATGCAGGATCCCTGGGCTTTTAAATCTGGGCCCATCATGTGCCTCCCACTGGTGGGCGTAACCCTCAGAGCCTTCGAGCTATGGGTCAGCTGATCCGGATCACGTACGGGGGGGTCAGGGTGACGATTGGGCCCCTTTCCTGGCACACAACATGCATGCATTTGAGAGGCCCGCAGGATCTCTTTATCGTTCACCTGCTATTTTGTTTAAAAAGAGGGTGCAACCACGCCCTCTCACCACTCAATTCCCCCGGAAGTCCTCAAGTCAGTTAAGCCGTGCGCTTTTCCTCTTTATTCTATGTCCCAGCTGGGAGATAACACGCCTGTGCGACCTGCGCCTACCATGCTTCAGCTGGCGGGTGCATGATTTACAGGGCCGGACTGGCCGTAGTGGGCACCGGGCAAACCCCGGTGGGCCGCACGGACGGGGGCCGGTTTTGGGCCCCTGGGGGCCGTTTATGATACAGGGCCGTTTTTGCAGCATACCTGCAAAATCGTCCCTGTAACAAAATCGGCCGAAAACCGGCCCCGGCAAAGAGCTCAGCGGCACCCCCAGCCCCCCCACAGGGAGGGGGGGGGGCAGGCCGAGCACTTTTGGTTCCCATTCCGGCCATGATGATTTATAGGCCTCCGGGCAACTCCCCAATCCCTCCTTGATCGCGATCTCTGAAATAAACTTCCTCTTCTGCAGCCGGAGTCTGTGGTGTCCAGTGCCTACCTCTGCGGGCATGGGGGTCTCCGCTCCTGTTGTGCTGGCCGATTCATTCTTTGGCCTCAGGCAAGTGGTACAAGCCTCCACACCTGTTGCTAGTAAGCGGGCGGCGGCATGGTATCTGCGTGCGCTGTTCCGACCTCACACTATCTTTTCCGTGTTCTGTCTCAGATGGGATCCCTTTTGGCCGGCAGAGTGTAGCTCACTCTATCTACCATCTTTTTGCGGCTGGTGCTCTCACTTAGATGGATGGCGTCAAATTAATCAGAGCTAAAAGCTGGTGACTAGCGCAGCTTCTTTATTGTGAGGCTATCTTCGCTGGCTGCTAGCCCCCATGTTGGATCAAATTAACATCAAGTTGTCCCAGCATCCAAGGTAAGTGACTCCAGCACCGATTATGCTGATTGAGCAACTACAGACCTGGGCATCTGACATATGGAGCAGTCTGGAGGTGGGTGTGCCAGTGGGTTAAGCCAGGGCCCAGGTGCCGGTGCTCAGGTGTCTGTAGGTGTTTGTGGAGGGACTAGGGAGCTGAGATTTGCAGTTGGGGTAAGCGTGATGCTGAAACGCCGGAACCGGTCCTAGGATGCTTGTTTCCAGTCCAGGGAGGACCTGGCCTGGCAGTTCAGGCTGGTCTGTTCCCATTGGGTGCAGGGTCAAGACTGATTTACATATGGCTGAATCAAAACTGGAATGGCATGGTGAGCAAAAAAACGATGGATTTAGGCCCAGATTTCTGTACTGAGGTGAATGTATGACATTGTTCTGCATTCTGTCCATAAATTGTTCTTTTTGCGGAAGGCACACGTTGGCTGGTCTTGGCTTTGATCTCTCATGTATGATGGTGAATATTATGACTAACAAGAAGGCAAGATAGTAATATACTGTGCTGAGTTTCTAAGAGACTGACATGAGGTCATTAAAGGCGGAAAGTGCCCCATATTAACTACGCAGAATACATTTTGCCCTCAATTCCACCTCATTTAGGTTGTCAATGATACAATAATCTTTTCCCACTACATAAATAGGAGTATAGTGAATTTTAATACAAAATACAACATTTTACTGAGATGCCTGGTATTAGGAGGAAACTGCAAAACTATTGTGCCTGAAAGAGATAGAAAACATGTGAATACTTAAAAATAAATTGCAGAGAGAAGAAGGAAGTGAGGTTTTATTTGCTGTGAAGGATAGGGGTACTTTCAAAACTGTACAGGGACAGCAAACGGGTGGTATTGACTGCACTACACTTGTTTAACATGCCTGTTTCACCAAAAACTATGTAGATAGGCATTTTAAATTTAGAAGAGACACTCTCAATTTGGAAAGTGGAAATTGAGGATATACCAAAATTACACAATCAAGAAAGTGACCAGCTTTTGAACCTGTCTTTGGACCAATCAAAAATCAGTCCTTGAGCTCACAAGTAATGCTCTCTGCTCTGCTAAATGACGGTGTTCTGGATTTGGAGACCTAAGAACCACAGCTTCCATCATCACCTCAGGTTCCAATTGAGGTTTAAATTTAAGTGCTGGAAGTGTTGGAAGTTCTCTTTGGAACAAACACTGCGGTAAGTAATAAAGAAGTAATGGCAAACAAAGAAAGGATGAATGCCTCCGCCACATCAACCTCTTCAATGTTAGATATTTTACTATTAATCCAGAAAACAATGCTTGGTATAATTGAAACTATGGTCTTTAATAATGATGTAGCAAAATCACAAATCAAGCTGTTAAATATTATTGTGGTAGAATTGAGAGAAATAAATAAGTGAATGACAGTGCAAGTTAGGCCAATAGAGGTACGATTATGTGAAAATGAAGGTTAAGCAAATGGAGAAGGGATTTTGGAGAAAGTAGGGAAGAAATCCGTTTACATCTCTTAGAATCCAGTGATAGTAAAAAGATGAGGCAAATGTGTTTTCTATAGATGTGTAAACTTATGTGCAGTCTTTCAACCAAGCTGGTAACTTCTAAGGGGGAAAGAGATATTCGCCAATGACTCTAAGAATGACATCTTTTTTTACAGTTTTATATTGTGCGAACAAGACCTGAGACATCGGGTATTAGAGCGCTTTACATGAGCACCAGTTTCGTTACAGATGGGCACATTCATTTGTGTTAGGCACGGGGAGATGTTGGGCCAGATGTACGACCATTTGATTTTGCGCCTTGAAATTTGCAACAATTTGCGAGTCGCAAATTGTGAGGCACAAAATCAAATGCACAACAGTGGGTTTAACACTGTTTGCAATTCCCAATGGGGTCGCAAATGAATATTAATGAACCCCTCGCAATTTGATTGCCCGTTGGGAATGACAGTACCTTCTGGGCTCAGCAGGCCACCATCCCTGGGACCACTGCCTGCCCTTAAAAAATAATTTTGCATGCATTTGCAAAGGAGAGGGGTCCCCTGGGGACCCCTTCCCATTTGCAAATGTATTACCACCTAGTTGAAGTAGCTGGTAATTACGAGTGTTTTGAGACCGGTCTCTAAACATTAGTACATGGTTTGAGGCTTGCTATTTGGAATGGAATGCCCCAAAAACTTTTTTGTAAGACGCAATTCATTTGCGACTTGCAAAATTGTGTTTGTACATGGTCCTGAGGGGACTTGCTGCCACAACCATATAGAGGCAGGGTATCACCTTTGCTACTCCCTCGAGGGTGGGCGAGGAGGAGATAAAATAGGTCAAAACGGAACCTTGTCAATAAAAAACTGTCAAATATATTAGAAAGCCCAAGGTGGTATGGTTCCATGGTACCTACGGTTTTAAGGATAACGTATTTGCATACACTGGGCTCCATTACCTCATACTCCTCCCTGTTCACCACCTGGAGTCTGCCCAAAGACTCTTTAGCCCAAAGTAAATCCTTCCTGTTGATTGAATTTGGGTCACTAAAGAGATCTGCCCTTCCAAGGGTCCTGAACCCTTTCCGGATATATTTCAACCAAGGGATGTGGTGGGCATGATCAAGGGCCATACAATCCCTTAAGATGTCTTTCTGTAAGGCGGTCTCCTTGTTCAACCAGACTTTGAGCCAATAGGATAATTGGCGGTACGACAACAGGTCTGACAGGTAAGACATACCCAGTTCTTCGTGTATAGAAACAGTAGAGGTGCCTTTGGATACACATAGGAGTCGTCTCAGGAACCTATTTTTAATTCTTTGTAACTCCTCCTGCAAAGTATACCCCCACATTTTACTGCCATAAGTTACCTGTACAAGACATTTAGCTCTATACATCTCCAAGATTGCACCTATTGGTTTTTTACCCAACCGCGATGCAAAGTTAAAAATTGCTACCTTAGCCCGAAGGAATTCCCCTTTTTTTTGCTTCTCAGAGGGCCCCAGTTTAATTTGGCATCCAGCATGACCACCAGGTAAGAGAAGGCACTGGTCTTAGGGACTGGTGTGGACCCTACCTTAAAATTAAAGGGCTTCCTTGAACATTTCCCCACCTGCATCACATATGACTTAGAGTTGTTAACTAAAATGTTCCAGTCCTCCATAAACTTCACAAGAGTTGAGTAGCGTATGCAGGCCCGTCGCTGTCTGGGCCATAAGGATGGCGTCGTCTGCATACAATAAAACTGGCAGACCACACGGACCCACCTGGGGAAAGTCTAATAAATTAAATAAGAAAGGGGCCAGAATACAGCCCTGTCTCCCCCCTCTCTGAATTGGGAATTGAAGGGTGACCTTACCGTCATTCATGTACCATACCTCTGCTTTGGTGTCTCTATGTAGCTCACTGAGAAAAAGGACAATATCTTTGTCCACACCCATGCCCAATAGGGTCTCCCATAACTTGTTTCTGTTTACACGGTGGAAGGCTGAAGACAAATCCATGAAGGCAAGATATATATACGGTATTGGATGTCAGATAAGATGTTATTGTCGTCTGCCCATGTGGACAGCCAATCCATCAGGATACGTCCCATCACTTTAACAGATTAATCAAATAGGGATATGGGTCTATAACAGAGGGTACGATCCCTATTTTCTTTTTTTTTTTTTTTTCAGAACAAATTTTATTAGTGTTATGGCAGTTGACAGAATACAAAAGAAACACTGCTCCCAAGATTGCAGAAAGACAGTGAGCATAGAAGAGCAACAGCGTTCAAGAAATTCAGTCAACATTATCCAACACCCCCCTCCCCGCATCCCCACCCGGGTCCCACCCCCCTCCCTGCACGGTGTTCATATTGTCCAGAAACAGGAGCCAAAGCAGCATGGTAGCGACAAGTGGACAGTTCACATGAGGGTAGTATAGACGTGATCTGTATCAGAGGCTTGTGGCGCTGGGGGGTCCAGCAATAGGCCCCTATAATCAGCCCATTTCTTCCAAATCCTATAATGTTTCTTGGGGCAGCCTCTGGCCTCAAAGATCGGGCGTTCCAAACCCATGCTAAAGTCCATGCCCCGCTTCCACACCCCCACCAACGGAGCCTTGGGGGCTTTCCAGGCTTGGGCTATATCTCGTTTGGCTATTGTAAGACCCAGAAGGAGCAAGTGTCGTTTATACAGATTACCCCCCACTCTTTCCATAACGTGGAGCAGGCCAAGTTGCGGCGTGCGAGGGAGCTCCCATGCCAACACTTCCTCCAAGCATTCCCATACACCGGTCCAAAACCTCTGCAGCCGTGCACATCCCCATACTGTATGTAAGAAGGAGCCTACCTCACTGCCACACCTCAAACAATCCGGGGAGGCTATCAGCCCCGCCTTCCACAATCGTTCCCTCGTGTAGTATGCCCTGTGCAGGTATTTAAATTGAATAAAGCGCAGGCGCACCGCTATCGCAGCTCCCCTAGGGGCCTCCAGGGCTCCTATTTTCTTTTTTAAAGACCGTAATAACGGTGGATAGGGACCAAGTGCTGGGGAAGTCCTCTCTTATTGCAGCGTTTAAAACAGTGGTAAGGACTGGCAGCCACAACTGCGGGCTAGATTAGTAAAGGTCCTGAGGGATACCATTGGGTCCTGGCGCCGTGTTTCTGGACAACCCTGCTATACCCTTGCTAACTTCGTCTGCTGTAATGACAAAGGCTGACTTCCCTCCACCACCAAATAAACTTGCGTCTGATGGGCTGCTAAATATTTCCTGGAAAGGGCCAACCCATTCCTCTTCTGTAATATGTGTGACCATGGCCTGTGTATCTCCACCTGACAGAAATGGACAGTTAACAATACTCCAAAACTGATTACTATTTTTCAAGGTACATGCCACAGTGAGCTTGATCCATGCTTCATCCTTTAGCTCAGCCTTACACCTTGCTAATTCAGCTTTATATTTCCCTCTTCACTCTTTTACCAGAGCAGAATCCCTTGGTTTAGTGCCTGGAGAACGCCTCAAATTCCTGGCTGCACAGGAACCGGCGTGATCAAACCATCTTGTAGCTCGACCCTTCAAGGACATGGGCGGAGCTTTAAGTAGGTATCCGATTGTAAGTGAAATGGCAGAGAATGCTTCCAGGGCAAACCCTGCCTTTCCACGTCCAGTTGTACGGATATAAATCTACCTCTTACACTTAGCCGAAAGGGAATCATAGAAGGAGTCCGGGGTTATCTGCGCCCACCTCCGCCTTTTGCCCTGATGTTGCCCTTAATTTTCCCCTGGGTACTAACATACAGGATTTCCCAGGTTATGGCCAAGTGGTGGAGATACACAGCGGGGTATTATCACTGTAAATACTCTCTTCGACATCGAAATCCAAAAGGGATTGGAAGAAGGGGCTAGCAACAAAAATGAAGTCTATAAACGTTGAACTCCGTCTCCCATGGGCCACCCTGTTCATGGACATGGTTAGATCAAACTTGTTGACTAGGGCATTAAGACTGTCTCCCTGTAGGGCGTGTTCTACATGCATGATGAAAAAGGGTTCAGGCAGATCAGGTCATTTACCCCTTTTCTAGGTTTGCCCGGCGTTAGCCGCTTCTCACCCAACTCACGATTACCCAAATAAAGAGGCAGGCGCTGGAGACTGGAAGGCAGGAAACAGGAGTTTATTTCCGACGGGACAGAACACGTCAAATCAGACAACAGGGTATCTTCTCGAGGTGCTCTAACAAGTTTCTCTACGGCTCCATCTTTTATACACAGGTTTATGATGTACAAACATTCCTTATTGCAATAAAGACACTTTGAAGTAAAAAAAGGGCATGTTTGGGACCCCAGCTCCAGGCCCATTCCCATACGCTCTGATGTTGTTTTCCCCTCCCAAATGTGACATGTGATTGTAATCTGCAGCCGGACATTCCAACAGGGCACGAGGGCAGGAGGGGGTGGTCAGATCTAAGGTTGGGCAGGCGATGAGATCATGTTTCGCTATGCGGGGCCGGAGGGGTACATCCACGAGACCTAGTTTTATGATGTGGGACTGGGTCGAGAGGCCAGGTGTAGCCGGGGGGGGGGGGCATCAGAAGAGAGGAAGGGTGTTCTTGGGAGGGATGCGGGGGTGTCGGTCAGGTCTAGGGGTGTGAAGGCCTTGATTAATCACCGCTCCTCTGATGTGAGGCGAGGTCCTACTGTAGGAAGCAATAAACTGCATCTGTTGGGCTAGGTGATGGCCTGGGATCAGGCCGGGCAAACGGGCAGGGAGGAAGAGGTTACCAAAAGGGCCCGTTCTATGAGTAGAATGAAAGAGCGAGGGGGCAGGGGTCCAGAGTGGTGACAAGGTCGTGTTTAGCGGTGCGTTTATGGCCCGAACAGGAGAGACCGGGGGCTTTCGGGGCGCGGGGTGCTTGCGGGGCTGGAGAGAGAGAGAGAGAGAGAGAGAGAGAGAGAGAGATGATGGCTATCGGCAATGGGCAGGGAGGTCATGACACAAAGATGGCTACTATCTATGTTCGTGATGGAGCCTAAAAGGGAACAAGATGGCGGGGCCACTGTTTCGTGACTTTCTTTACCTTCAACAGTGGCGAGGGTGAACACAAATGAACGCCGCTTATGTACGTATACATTTTGTCATTTTCCACAGTCGCCGCTTTTTACATAAGATAGATCATTTCCGTGTTTATCATACATATAGTCTGTTTAGTCAATGAAATAGCGTTTGTCAATATTGGTAGACTTACATATAACCGTGTGTAGTTGATGCAACATACGAGGTGGAATACATATAAATTTACATTTGTCGTACTTAAAAGTGACCGATGAAACATTTTACAGGCAAAAGTGGTTGAGGGAGGAATTTAGTCCAATACAAGCAAGTAGTCAAGGGATGTAGAAAGTTCCAAAAAAAGGTGGGGTCTTCGCTACAGTGTCTTTTTAGTAGCGAGTCATCACTGGTAGGTTCTGGTAGTTCGTTTTCTTCCGTTGGCGCTGTTGAGCACCGGCGGTGGAGCTATAGGTCCAGCTCGGGTCCTTCTTTACACGTCGCAGGGTGTGATCTGTCCTTTGCCGTTAGGCCACAGTCCTGTTTCCTAGCTAATCTCTCCGAAGGGTGCCTTATGCTGGGCACCTGCATTTCTGTCTCGGAGTCAAAATCCACGTGGAAAGGATTGAAGGGGTTTTGTCGGATAATCGGGGGAGGAGAGGGCGGAGTGGGACTGGATCTTTGAGACGGACCAGGGGAGCAAAAGGGTGATGCGCAGGCAGGTCCATCAATCGGGCTCAAAGGGGCGGGGACTTCTGGCACGCGTGGGTCAACAAGTAGAGGGCTTCAAGGCAGCCCCCCATTCCTTCGTTTTCTGCGTTTGAGAGTGGTGCATCGTCCCGCATCCCGTTGCTCTGCGGCTCCATCTTAGGTCGAGGTCACACGCGCCTCACGATCTGTGGCCAGGCTGTGCGTCACGTCCAGCCCCTCTCCTCCGGTGGCTGTGTATCCTTGAATGGGTACAAAACAGGTTTTAGCGGACTGGCAAGAGAAGGCATTTATACATTTCAATTCCGTCCCAGATCTAGGTAGCTGGGGGTACGTTTCATCGGTCACGGTCAGAAGTTATCACTGTGGAGTATGTATACAGGCGTGTCTACTGAGTTTGAACTAGGTCTATTTGGCGTTCATTCATGTCGCATGTGGCTTTCTGACCCTAGCCCTGGCAGTCTTTTATCATCATGAGAGAGGGGTAGAGGCTAAACACTCTTTTCTCGGGGAGCAACAGTTAAGCAGGGTCATCAGTTATACCTCGAGTTTACGGAGCTGGGGTCAAGCGGGAGGAACGGGGACGTTTTGGACATCTAAACTTGGGTGCGGAGGGGTGGGGCAATCTGGGCCTAGGAGATTGTGTTTCTAACGAGCTGAGAGCAGAAGGCCACTGACGTATAGTCCTCCTATAAAAAGGGCCAGATTAGGGGGACATCAGTCGTCTTACCTGTCCTTTCCTTTTTAGCCAATTCGAGTTCTGTCATTTTTACAGAAAAGGAGAGGTAGTAACATGGCAAATTACAATTGTTTTAGTTTCTGGCAATTTTGTCGATCACCTTTGTGTTCGAAAAACCAATTAGGCTCGTGCCGGCGGGGCACAACATTACCACACAGAGGAAGAGGGAGCAGGGGTCGTTCGCATTTTAAATGAACTATTCGGTACACGTACAACATGGAGGGAAAGGACGAGAGAGAGAAACGTGTACAATAATAGGCCATTTTGGTGAGCACAAAACACAAAACAGTAGGGGTCATATTATATAGAAACACAGACTGAGGGACAACGTAAATCCATATACTACATACACATGAATTCAGGCGAGGGGGGGGGGTACATGCATTTACATACAGAATTCAAGACAAAACATAGAACAGTACTTGGCCAAAGATATTTCCTCCTGCATGCTGCACATCCTTAGTTTCCTATTTAATTCGCCTGGCTGCCTTTTGCTGTTCGTCTCTGTTGCAAATACTTATACTTTCGTCAATTGTTCGGGAACTATCCTGGTCGGGCTAGTACTTACGGTGGGATCTTTGAATCCTTTTTTAGCGGACGGGTATCCAGGCCAAGGCAACGGAGGGTGTTAGTTGGGGGAACAATGGGCAACTTCGAGTTTCATGGCGTAAGAATCTACTCGTAGGTGCACATCATTCTTGGTTGCATTATTAGAGAGATGGTCGTTTCTAAGTAAGGGTGCGTTATATCTATGTCTGTTCATCGTGTATAGGTGCTATGTTCAGACCCCCTTTTTCCCCATTCCATCGGCCGTCCAATCATCACTCAAGTCGTACAAAAACATCTCTCTTATCAGGTCAACGCGTGCAACGTATATCCAGTCGAGTTACACACATTCGGTCATACACACATGCATTCATATCACCCAAATCCGCGTTGCTTAGGTCTTCTCCACACTTTAGTCGATGTTCTGATGCGACCTGCAGAAAGAAGGGGAAGAAGAAGGGGTGGGGGCAGCGTTTAAAGACACATTCGCGCGCATAAACCCAAAAGGCTTTTTACTTACTACGTATTTCGACCTATCTCCGCGGGGTGCAGTCCCTTCCATCTCGGCGTTTTAAGCCCCGAGGGACTGGCGGTGCGGGAGGCATAATCATTTATGGACTGCACATTGCATAGATCGCCCACGTGTGGTATTGCGGATCTTGTGTGGGGGGGGGGGTCGAAACAAAAGGGCAATCAGGGCAAAGTGGGTGAACTCGTGTTCTTCTTCGATGAGTCGGGGTGGTCTACAGTGGTACCGGGTCTGGTTTAGGAGCATCTGAAACATTTTCCCTGAGATATGTGGCATACAAAGTAAAACAGAACATCGGGACCTTTATCGATTGCCTTAGGTTGCACAAAAGTAAAAAAACACACGCAACAACTTGGATCGTTCACATTTTCAATATTTCTAGGTACTTTGCTTTTTAACCTTTCAGTAATCGACTTGCTTTATTTCGCCTATATTTTACGTAGATCGGCATCATGGGCTATGTATTCAAAACTTACCAATCCAAAAGCTACGACTGTATTTGTTGTCACAAAATCTTTATTTAAAAATGTTGACGTACAAATGCAGGCCTACAACCACGTGGGCCAGCCACGGGGCAGACTGGAACTGTACATGAGGGCATATTTATCTGCGGAAAACATAACTGAGTCGGTGGTTGTTTTATTTCATCAAGGTATGATAAGTGCAATAAAATCATATCGAAAATTCATTGTGGGTAAGTACCATCAGTGTCAAAAAGATTCGAACTTTCAATAATACTGTAATCAATGATGCGTCAGAACCTAATATCAAATTCATTGTTCGAATGTTCGAGCAATACTCATCCCCTCCCGCCACGTGCTTCAAAACTGCATACATATCTCACGATATCAAGTCTGAGCATCCGGAACACAACGGGGAATTGCGAGTTTCGTTTGTACCGGCGCCATTTTGGGTGGGGTCAGGCGGGTCCAAGTATAGTCAAACTGTCTCTACCAACTCGTGGTTGGACCAGAACTTCTTTTCGGCAGTCCAGAAGTTTCGTTAAGGGGCAACAGGGACCGGTGACATGAACCATCAATCAAAGAAAAGGGAGGGGCAACAATCTTTCCTACCGGGTCGTACTGATGTTCCACCGGAACTGATCAAATCGGTAGTCTGCAGTATCTTGGGTCATTCAAAACTGAGGCTGGCGCCAGCATGAGGGCGCCGACGTCTCGTGGTTACGTCTTGGTCGTTCTGCGGGTGATCATGGCAGTCGCTTCCCATCGGTGGCGGTTGGGGGGCCCGCGGAGGTCGAGGGCCCTCCGCAACTCTCGTAGAATCTTTAAAGCTGAGGAGAACGTTTCTGAACAGAGGACTCGTTTTTCTAGTTGGCCAGCGACCAGGCCATCCTTGCACGCCAGGTTCGTTCCTGCAAGGTCGACCGCCATTTTTAGGAGTTCTGCAGCTACCGGCAGTCACTGGGTCAAATGAGCAGACGGACTCCAGCCTGTTGGGTGAGGCGTCGTAGCACCGCCACAGTGGACGAGACCCTGCTGGGTGTGTGGAGCGTCCCTATACTGCAAGAGTGGACGAACCCTTTGCCGGGTGTGTGGAGCGACACTGCACTGCAAGAGTGGACAAACCCTTTGCCGGGTGTGTGGAGCGTTGGGGGTGCAGCTGAGGGGCCTCCACCTGGGGAGGCGGGAGAGGCTCGTCCGCGCCGCCTCTCCCTCCCAGTGCACCCCACGGCGTCTCGCTGACATTTGTTATGGCCGGACCAGGCGATGAAGAAGAGGGGGGGGTCGGAGGCATATGCAAGACATCCCCCCCCCGTGGCCTGCAAGGCGCCGGGAGAAGAAGGGAATGGGAGGACGAGTTCATTCCGGGCCGGGCCATTCACCCCACGACTTCTCCGGCCGAGGGGCGGCCAGCCGCTTCTCCACCCCAGGCCACAGGAGCGGGTCCCTTGGTTCATCCTGGGGACAGGCCTTGGCCCGTGGTGTCGCCTCTGGACTATTCGCGTAATGGTTCTCCACCCCAGGCCGCCGCCGACGGCTTTTGTAGACTTTCTGACGCCCAAAAACCTACTAGAAAGTAGCCCAAAGTAGCCCGACATTGCTACTTTGGGGAAGGAGGGACGGGAACGGCGTCATGCAGACGGCGAAATGCATTGTGGGTTTGTTGTTGCAGCCGTTTGCCGTGTAAATAGTTGTTTAATATATTTTTGTTCAAATAAAAACGTTTTAACCTGTTACTTTGCTATAGTGTTGTATATTTCTAATATTTGCCTAGGGTTTGTCGTTAATTGGGCGGGGTGGTCGGTGGAGCCGAGCTGTCTCGCAGTCATCATGGCGTTGAGTTCGGCTTTCCTCACTAGTTTCATACTTCCTGAGGGGTTGTTCCTAATGTTTCCATTTCAGTAAGGTTGAAAAGAGATCTCATCAGTGGACTACTGACTTTACTCGATTCCTTTTGTTTTTCCTAATGATTCTTATGTTCTTTTATTTGCAAGCACGATACCGCGGCTAATCCGCATTTTCTTTATATATGTCCTTTTTATTAGGGGTGTCCTCCGGTGGAGCCAGATGGTCTACCTTTAATAAATGGTCCGGGCTGAACCAACTACTGAGCAATGGGGGGGAGATAGGCATGACGGGTTACAACGGGGACAAAAGTCAGCACTACCTATCCTTCACTACTTTGCGGAGACTAGGTAGAATATTTCTATTCTACAGTATTCGCAAATAGGGAATACCCAAAGAGAGAACCAATTCCAAACAGTCAAGTTCGGACAAACAATCAATCCATCAAATGAGGAATACAATAGGCGCGACGGGTTACAACGGGGGCAAAAGCCTGCGCTACCTACCCTTCACTATCTGCAAAGAGAGAGATCTTCCTGTTCCTCTCTGTTTGCAGGCAGAGAAGATCCTTTCCGAGAACCAATTCCGAACGATCAATGTTCGGTCAAACAATCAATCAGTGGGGGATAAAAATAGGCACAACGGATTACAACGGGGGCAAAAGCCTGCGTTACCTATCCTTCACTATCTGCAAAGACTAAACAGAGTATGGCGGCTCTGTGCTTGTTTGCAAATAGAGAATGATCCAAAGAGAACCAATTCCAAAACAATAAATGCTTGGATAACAATCAATCAAATGGAGAGAGAAGTAGGCGCGACGGGTTACAACGGGGGCAAAAGCCTGCGCTACCCACCCTTCACTATCTGCAAAGGGAGAATACTCCTATCCTTCCCCGTTTGTAGACAGAGAATCTCTCAGGACAAAACAATCAAAATGCGTAATACTAGTATTTTCCAATGACAATCAAACAATCAATTCGCAATTTGTCGTGTTTCCACGACCTTACCCGGACCGTATGGACGGTTTCTCGTCTTCCGTTTCCAGCGCCCGATCGTCCTCTATTCTCCGTAATTGCTGTGGTACTCCTGATGGTTCCCAGTCAGGACCGTAGATCACTCGAGAGAGGTCTGCTCGGAACCAGTGAAGTTCGGATGATCGGCTGCCAGACAAGGGTATATCGGGCAGGAGCTCTTCCCGATCGTTGCAGTCGTTCACTCTGTCGTTGGGACCTCTCTCACTGGATCCACGTGTCGCTGATGGGCCCCACGTTTGGGACGCCAATTGATGAAAAAGGGTTCAGGCAGATCAGGTCGTTTACCCCTTTTCTAGGTTTGCCCGGCGTTAGCCGCTTCTCACCCAACTCACGATTACCCAAATAAAGAGGCAGGCGCTGGAGACTGGAAGGCAGGAAACAGGAGTTTATTTCCGACGGGACAGAACACGTCAAATCAGACAACAGGGTATCTTCTCGAGGTGCTCTAACAAGTTTCTCTACGGCTCCGTCTTTTATACACAGGTTTATGATGTACAAACATTCCTTATTGCAATAAAGACAATTTGAAGTAAAAAAGGGCATGTTTGGGACCCCAGCTCCAGGCCCATTCCCATACTGACCGCTCTGATGTTGTTTTCCCCTCCCAAATGTGACATGTGATTGTAATCTGCAGCCGGACATTCCAACAGGGCACGAGGGCAGGAGGGGGTGGTCAGATCTAAGGTTGGGCAGGCGATGAGATCATGTTTCGCTATGCGGGGCCGGAGGGGTACATCCACGAGACCTAGTTTTATGATGTGGGACTGGGTCGAGAGGCCAGGTGTAGCCGGGCGGGGGGGGGCATCAGAAGAGAGGAAGGGTGTTCCTGGGAGGGATGCGGGGGTGTCGGTCAGGTCTAGGGGTGTGAAGGCCTTGATTAATCACCGCTCCTCTGATGTGAGGCGAGGTCCTACTGTAGGAAGCAATAAACTGCATCTGTTGGGCTAGGTGATGGCCTGGGATCAGGCCGGGCAATCGGGCAGGGAGGAAGAGGTTACCAAAAGGGCCCGTTCTATGAGTAGAATGAAAGAGCGAGGGGGCAGGGGTCCAGAGTGGTGACAAGGTCGTGTTTAGCCGTGCGTTTATGGCCCGAACAGGAGAGACCGGGGGCTGTCGGGCGCGGGGTGCTTGCGGGGCTGGAGAGAGAGAGAGAGAGAGAGAGAGAGATGATGGCTATCGGCAATGGGCAGGGAGGTCATGACACAAAGATGGCTACTATCTATGTTCGTGATGGAGCCTAAAAGGGAACAAGATGGCGGGGCCACTGTTTCGTGACTTTCTTTACCTTCAACAGTGGCGAGGGTGAACACAAATGAACGCCGCTTATGTACATATACATTTTGTCATTTTCCACATGCATACCCGCCAACTGAGGGCATCCTATGCTAGTTATAGTGCCTGCATTTGGGTCCCCACATAGATGGATGTTAAAACCGCCTGCAATCATGGGGTAGCCATTCAGGGAAGCCTTAATAGTAATTTTCCTTAGAAAGGAGCCCATCCTAGCAATATTACAGGCATTTGCAGACGCGGAATTGGCATTGTAAAAGTTCAACAACAACAAGTGAACCAGACCCTGGGAAAGAGATAAAGCCTGCAGACAATCATTATCAGTTAGTAATTCCTTCAAGTGGCACTGTATGTCCAGGGAGACATAAATTAGTAACTCACCTATGGGTCTTCCCGCCCCGTGAAGGAGTGGCGGGAACACAAAAGGTTGTGTATCCCTCGAGAAAGAAACTGTTAATAATAGTCCATGTCTCCTGGAAACAGATCACATTAAAACTTTTTATAAAAATAATCCATCAGGGGTCAGTAATCTTGTTAGCTAGTCCGGCAAAATTCTATTTACAAGCTTTACCGCCCCCAGGACTATAGGGGTAAACCCTATCTTCCTACGGTAGGAGGATGCTATCTCTATGGGATTTTTATGAGTGAGTCAATCACAAGCATCCAATGTTTACAAAAGTGTAAAGGAGTTGTAAAGTGGTATGTCTTGAGTTGCCATCTTGCGGTCCAACTCGGGACGACCAGGATAAACTGGGAGCCTGCAGGTACCTCCCCTGTTGGGCATCATAACACAGGTTAAGGATCTATAAAAATGCCCCAGGGGGAGGGCCACAATGGACAATACAGACCCACCCATGGTGTTCTGTGACATTGAATGTAAAATTCTCAATTACGCAGTCTCCAGACAGATTTTTTGAAGTCCTCCCCATCCAGGATACTCTTTACACCATAATGATGTCTTTCTTCAACCATAGACCCAAAGACATATTACCATCCAAACAGTGCAGTACCTTGTTCATGAGTTGCTCAAATTCTTCCACAGCCCCCAGAGGAAGGACAGGAACATTACCAAGTACTACTACATAGGGAGAGGATTCTGCTAAAAGATGTAACGTTGGTAACCTCTGCCTCTGTCTCTCCCCCAAGGGGTCTGATTCCTGGGGCTCTGGGAGGGCACCCCCACCCGTTGGGGGTTTGGCTTAACCGGAACAGGCTGTGGGACGCTGTGACTTCAATGCCCCAGCTCCGTCCATGAGGACCACCACCCGGGGGTTTGGGTCCACCAGAGGCCAGGGAGGAAGGTTTGCACTGCTTTGCACAGGTGTTAATGAAAACCTATACCCACTTGAACTTTGCTCACTGTGTGTGTGTTACTTGTAAAACAGGGGCCAGTTGGAGCCCCTCAAGAGAATCCATCTTCCCAACAGGCCTATTTTGGCAGATCCTCATGAGCTCCTGCGCTATTGTAACTAGATGTTGGTTGACGGGGTCTAGTTTATGTTCAATATTAATCCTCAAGGTGCCCATCCAGCCATCCATCATGGCATCCATGTCCTTCTTAGACAGTGGTTGCGGATTGCTGGCAGAGTGTCTGGAACCCTCTGCCCTAGGGCGTTTGGCTTTAGCCCCTGTCACCGGACCTTTCCTTCTTACTCCCATACCTGCCCCTGCTTTTGAGCTCCCAAACTTGCCCTTGCACCCCTTACCCTTTGTTGAAATAATCGGTCCTTTGGGCTTGAGTCCGGTGTTAGTGACTATGGCAGCCTCTAGGCCATGGTCTCCCTTGATCCCCAAGGAGAGTGAATTTGCTTGGCTTAATGAGGGTCCATGTTCAAGATGGGTATCCTGGGCAGGATGTGATGCACTACCCCCCACTATACCTGGTAGGCTGGAGACTGGGTGGAGTACAGGCAAGCAGCTCGATTTCCTGCGTGGCTGGGGGACCTGAGGGAACTGACATCAGGCCTTTACGCTTGCACATAACTCCCACACAGGAGTAAGTATTAATTAAACAGGCTGGCCAGCAGTATTGCTAAGGTGACTGAGATACGACCGCTGGCCATGCAGACACGCCTCTCGCTTGTAATTAGGATATTCACAGAGATGCCTCCTACCTTCCCATGATTGTGGTAGGGAGTAGTCAACCACATCCACACGGCTCCTCTTTTCGGCCCTAGTTGTACACAATGTTACCTCAGACTCCTAACAGCAAGTTCCAAAGCCAAGAAAGGTGGCCTTGTCCAGCCTCCTCCGGGCTCCTCCGAGGGCGGACGGGCCTGCCCTTGGCCCAGGCTCTGCCCTGCCGCAGCCCACGCGCATCCCGTGCCACAGAAGACCAACTGCGCTTTTCAGCGCACGCGGCTCAGGAGAATCCGCCTCCTCCCTATCCAGCTCGGATTCTGGGACAGCGAGCCCCCTCTCAGTGGTGTGCAGGTGTCAGCAAAACCAGGCAGGCAGCAATCAGGACGATACAAAAGGGGATGATGGACGGAGCGTTTGAGCAAATCAAACACTCACCCCCAGTCAACTGATCTGGGTTTAATCCATCACCATTCTTTAGCTCACTCGGCCACCCCAGTTCAGACATGGCAATATGCAAATCAGTCTGACCCTGTGCCTCATGGGAACAGTCCAACCCGAACTGCCATGCCATGTCTTCCCTGGACCAGAAACGAGCATCCTGGGACCGGTTTCGGATTCATAATCCTCATCAGCCAGGCTATCTTGAATCCAGTGGCCAAGTGAGCAAGGGACTCACGTCTGAGCATACCCTGCCACACTTAGGGCAAACAAAGCGATACAAAAGGGGATGATGGACGGAGCGTTTGAGCAAATCAAACACTCACCCCCAGTCAACTGATCTGGGTTTAATCCATCACCATTCTTTAGCTCACTCGGCCACCCCAGTTCAGACATGGCAATATGCAAATCAGTCTGACCCTGTGCCTCATGGGAACAGTCCAACCCAAACTGCCATGCCATGTCTTCCCTGGACCGGAAACAAGCATCCTGGGACCGGTTTTGGATTCATAATCCTCATCAGCCAGGCTATCTTGAATCCAGTGGCCAAGTGAGCAAGGGACTCACGTCTGAGCATACCCTGCCACACTTAGGGTGAACAAAGCGATACAAAAGGGGATGATGGACGGAGCGTTTGAGCAAATCAAACACTCACCCCCAGTCAACTGATCTGGGTTTAATCCATCACCATTCTTTAGCTCACTCGGCCACCCCAGTTCAGACATGGCAATATGCAAATCAGTCTGACCCTGTGCCTCATGGGAACAGTCCAACCCGAACTGCCATGCCATGTCTTCCCTGGACCGGAAACAAGCATCCTGGGACCGGTTTCGGATTCATAATCCTCATCAGCCAGGCTATCTTGAATCCAGTGGCCAAGTGAGCAAGGGACTCACGTCTGAGCATACCCTGCCACACTTAGGGCGAACAAAGCGATACAGGATACTTCCTGCACTGCTATAGACCAGCTGCACTTTTCAGCGTGCACTGCTCGGGATACTCCGCCTCCTCCCCCTCCTGCTCGGATTCTGGGACGGCGAGTCCCCTCTCAGTGGCGTGCAAGCGTCAGCAAAACCAGGCAGGCAACAATCAGGATACTTCTCCTGCTGCGGGAGACCAACTGCGCTTTTCAGCGTGCGCAGCTCAGGAAACCCCGCCTCCTCCCCCTCCTGCTCAGATTCTGGGACTCAGCGGCTTGCAGATATCAGCAAAACCAGGTAGGCACAATCAGGAAACTTCCAAGAGAGTAGTCCCCCAAACTCAAGAAACCCTCCAAAAAACCAGCTGGTACAACACAGAATTCAGAATAACTAAACACACATGCAAGAGTCTTGAAAGGAGATGGCACATTACAAAGGAGGCTAGACACTGAGTTACTTTCAAGCCATTCCTCGACCAATTCCACCAACTCCTGAAAAAGACAAAAAGAAATGCCCTTGCCAACCCCATCAAAGTCTGCTCCAACCACAGCTGAGAACTCTTTTATATATTGTCAGAAAGTTTCCAAACCCCTCAGCCAATAAAAACATCATCAATCCCCTCTCAGGAAGTCTGAGATACCCTGGCGAACTTCTTCCATGACAAGATCGCAGCATCTATAAATACTTCAAACTCCAACCCACCACCACTGACATCTCTGACACCTCAGTATCACTAGTCCAAACGCCACCCACCAGGGCACTACCTGGGACCAGCTCACTACTCAAGACGACACCGCCATCATGAACTCCTTCGACTCTGGAGCACATCAGAGTCTTGTTCCCTCCACATCTTCAACCTCAGGAGCAAGTGAATCAGCAATGAGCGCACCACCATCTTTAACACATCCATCTACATGGGCACCTTGCCAGAAGAATGGAAACATGCAGAAGTCAAACCGCTTCTGAAGAACCTATCATCTGACCCTAGGGACATCAAGAACTACCATCCTATCCCTCTACTCCTCCTTCCAGCCAAAGTCCTTGAACATGCAATTAACCACCATCTCATGGAACACATGGAGAAAAACAATTTCATGAACACCTCCTAATCCGGATTCAGAACCAACCAAGGCACCACAGAATAGCACCGTAACTGCCTTGATCACTGCAACTGACAACACCAGAACTTTCCTGGGTCAGGGAGAAGCAGCAACCTTGATCTTCTTCGACCCATCAGCTACGCTTGATACCATATCCCACCACACCCTCATCAAAAGACTCCACCACATTGGAATCCAAGAAAACTCCCATAAATGGATCTCTTCCAACCTCACCAGAAGAACACAGCTAATCCGCCTACTTCCTTTCATCTCAGAAACTAAGAACATCAGGCCCGATTCAAGAAAAAGAATCTGAGATAAAATCCTAACTTTTCGACTTTTGGTAATCACAAAGGGCATTTAGGGGTAGTAAAGTTAGGATTTTGTCTCACTTAACTTTATGTCTTGGTCTTAAGTCAAACTTAAGACTAATGCTTAAGTTTAACTGAGACAAAATCCTAACTTTGCAACTTTCGGTATTCACAAAGGGCATTTAGGAGGAGTAAAGTTACGATTTTGTCTCAGTTAAACTGAAGTTAAACTTAAGACCAAAACGTAAGTTTAACTGAGACAAAATCCTAACGTACAACTCCTTAATGCCATTTGTGAATACCGAAAGTTGTGAAGTTAGGACTTTTCTCAGATTACTTTTGTGAATCGGGCCCATCATCTGTGGTATTTCTCAAGGCTCATCCCTCAGCTCTACTCTGTTCAGCACGTACATGACCCCCTTGGCCAACATCGTTAGAACCCACAGACTAAACATCATATCCTACATGGCCAACGACACCCAGCTCTTCCTCTTGCTATGGCCACTCCGCCACTATGGCCACTCTACCACAATGGCCAACTTCCACAGATGCATGACAAGCATTGCCAACTGGATGAAATACAACTGCCTAGAACTCAACACATGCACAAAACCAAAACAAGACCCTATCAAACAGTAGTTAAAGACTAAAATGGTATACTGTGCTAGTGGTAAGAGAGAGAAAAAAAACACTACAACTGTGCAATATCAGTGAGTCAAAGCAACTAACAATAAAAAGCAAAAAGTCAAAGATACCAATATTTATTTAACACATATATATACAATCAAGATTAAAAAACATTTCATTAAAATACATAATCACAAGAAAAAGGAGTTGTCGACGCTGCATTTCGGTGAATGCATAGTTGTATACCTTCTTCAGGACAGTATCTAAAAACATTTTAAATGGTACTGGAATTCAGTATTGCTAAACCTTCGGGCAATTCAAATTTGTAGAGTTGAGGGATTGAGAATGATGACCTCATCTAAAACCTTATAACTAAAGGTCTTAGCGGCTTAGGTATGTACATTGGTGCCACTGTTCTTTTGTCCTGCACTGGTTATGTCCAAGTGCAGTGATAAAGAAAAATGGACATGCAACAGACCAAATGATGCGTCGTAGATGGAGTCTCAAAGCGGGCTGCTGTGACGAATTTGTAATCAATATGGCAAACGATTTGTTTTGATCCTTATGGCGCTAATACAGCCGTGGGAAAAGCACACCTTGTAAACATAGTACGGCCTCCTTGCAACCAATGTACAGCTTCCAGGTCAGGATAGTTTTCTTTAAAACTCAACACAGACAAAAAGGAAGTACTGATCTTCGGGAACAACACCTCGTCATGGAATGACTCCTGGTGGCCTTCCAAAGCTCTACCCTCACCTACTCCAAAAAGACCATGCCTGCAAAATAGGCATCATCCTGAACAGTAAGCCCACCATGAAAATCAAGATCAACACAGTCTCACCACCTGCTTCCTCATCCTTTGCATGCTCTGTAAAATCTTCAAATGGCTCAATGTCGAAACTAGCAGACCCGACACTCAAGCCCTAATCACCAGCTGGCTGGACTACAGCAACGCACTCTATGCAGGAATCACCACACACTTCCTGAAAAGCCTGACCATACAGAATTCAGCTGCCAGACTCATCCTCAACCTCCCCAGACGAATTCACATCACCCCTACCTTAGGAAGCTACACTGGCTGCCCATTCAAAAGAGATGTAAACTCAAGTTGGTGATCCACACCTACAAAGCAATGCACAACCAAGGACCAGCATACATCAACCACAGCATGAGCTTCTATCAACCCACTAGACACCTGCGCTCCACCTCCCTCTTCCTCACTCACCCCCCCCCCCACATCCACCGAAGCGACAATGGAGGTCGCTCCTTCTCCTACCTCGCTACCAAGTCCTGGAATGACCTCCCCCTTCACCTCTGAACCTCATCCTCTCTGCTGGATTTCAGGAAATGACTCAGGACCTGGTTCTTCTACTGAAATACCCTCCTCCATAGGGTTCATAGCACCTGGAGAACCCAACGGATGATTAGCCATGCTTTCCAAATCCTGTTTGATTGATTGATTGAGATATAGAATAGAAAAGAAGGGGTGCAAGTGAAAGTAAATTAGGGAAAAGGTGCACATAAAATAAAATGAATACAGAAATATTAAAATCTGAGTTTAATAACTTTAAACAGAAGATAACCCATCAGTACCTAAACATGAGCTCACAATAAAAACAACAAGGTGGTTGAATACATAAATGGGATGACACAAAATAATCACAAGCAGGAGGTCCTAAACACTTAGGGGGAGGAAATGAGAATAATGAAAGAACCTATAGTTAACCCAAAATTTACAAATCAAGAGGTTGTTCTAAGAGAATATGATAAAAGGGCTAAAAGAGGCGGTAACAATCTGTATCTCTATGTTGATGTGTGGAGAGTCCAAACAAAAGAAAAAGCAATGACATTCTTTCAGTAGACGGAGACTCCTGCAAGTGCTTGATAACTGTGTTGCCCTTAGACTAACTACATCTAATGACTTGAAACAAGTAGGATTTATAAACGACTGCTGGGGTAAGGAGGTCATCAAAATTAGTTTTATTCACCTTCTGTTAAGGACCTTTTGCAGAAAAGGGAAACAGGAATTTAAGAAACTTGGACCAAGCATTATTGAGAGCAAGGATCAAGAAAATAAAGCGTTTTTTAAAAACCATGCAGTCTTATGATGAAACAAATTTTGGCTCCATGGGACAAAGAACCTGGTAGAACAAAAGAAAAAGACAAACAGATGAGGGCAACAGGGGTCTTAAGATCACTGTGTATAAGACTCAAGAACAACTGATTAAGTTGGACAGTCACTTTGAAATCTGAGTAGTAAGGAGAATGCAACATTCAGTTAAGTAATGTTGATTAGGATAGGAATTCCCTGCACAAAATGGGATTTTTATGTTGGAATGTGTATGAACTTAAAAGATGTCAGCGAGCACGGTGCATAGATAAATTCTTAAAATAATATGATGTCATTTGTTTTCAAGACACATAGATGTGCAGGGAAATTCCCACATTTAAGGAGTTCATTCACATATAACATTCTATTAAGTTCAATCTCTACAAGAATTGTGAAATGTGTTAATGAGTAGAAGGCGAGATCTGACTGGATTCAAATTAGTCAATTTAATTATTTCCTAATATTGCAGTGTTAGACTCTATCTTATTAGTGATTGTCTATGTGGCATCTGCAGATAAAGCGTATAATAAAAAGCAGTTAATTATGCTACAAGAGTATCTGGGCAACCTAATATGACAAGCGTCAAATAGTTTGCTTATATATATGGGAGACTTTAATGCAAAATACACTCTAAAGAAAAAGTGTTGTCAAGGGGGATTTGTGACTGCATACAGTATTCCTCAAATGGACTTTGAAAAATCTTTGACACCTAAAATGTGGGATTAGTTAGTTCAAATGGACATTTTAGGGCCAAACTTTTAATTACAGAATGCTACAATCCCCTATTGACTATGGGTTTCTTCCGTTTTGGAACTTCGAATTAGCATAAGTTTTGAAGTAAGACCAATTAGGGGTAAATGGAATAAAATGAACTGTATGGTTCAGATTAACCCTGAGCAAAGCACTACGTTACGCTCGCGTAGTTTGCAAAGTTTGCGCTACTTCGCAATACGCATATTGCACATAACACAGTGCAAACACGCATAGCGTAGTGCAACGGTCATTTTTTACTTGCTCGCGGTCCTCAACGTCAAGTTGGTGACCGCGAGCAAGCAAAATGACATCCCGGCGAGACTTTTTCCTCGTTCGCGACCAGCAACATCAAGTTGCCGATCCCATGCGTGGAAAATAAACCTCCAGGCGAACTTCTCAACGCGGGGAGGTCAGGTTTCTCATTGCGAGTGGTCACGTATGCTCGCGACCGCTTGCGATGAGAAACTACCAGTCCGCGTTGAGAAAGCTGTCTCTCTAATAAAAATCTACTCGAGCGGCAGTAAAAGACATCTTGCACTGTGCAGGATGCCGTTTTCAATGATTGCACAGTGCGGACAAGCATCCGGCACTGTGCAATCATCGCTAACAGCGTACTACGCAGTTTGCGTAGTGCTACGCGTAGCTCGCGTAGTGCAAAGTGCAGTTGCGTAGCTTCCCGTAGCGCTACTTTGCGAACTACGCCCAGGGTTAGTTCAGATATCAGTGGGTAAAGTATTTGGAGGAGATGTACAGCAAAGGGCATAGGGAGTTTCCTAATGCGAATAATAATTATGATGAGACATTTTCCAATACTTTCCCACCAAAGATGATTAAGGAGGTAATCATAAGCATGAGACTCGTGAGAGTGGCAGGATTGGATAATTTCTCAACAGTAATATTTCTGGTTAATAGTGACTGGTCGACACAGTTCTTTGACTGAACATTTAAAGCAGTCATAATAATGGAAGTTATCCCCAAAAGTTGAAAAGGGGCCACAATAAAACCAATATTTAAGAAGGGTAACCCATCTTATCCAAAGATTTTCAGATTCTTGAGCCTTACTGACGTTAGTTGAAAAGTATTTTCAGAGCTCCTACCTATTAAGTTATAGAAATGGACAGATACCAATTAATTATTCCCAGTGGAGCAAGGTGGTTTTAAAAGAGAACATTCAAAATTAGATCTTTGTTTTAAGTATGGTCATAACCAAGAAGTCAATGGAAATTATGGGCAACTTATTTTGCTGCTATGTCGGCTTCAAAGCGGCATTCAATTTTGCAACCGCAAAATACTTTGGGAGGCTTTAAAGAAACAAAAAAATCCAGAAGGTCTATTACGATTCCTAATGGAAATGCACAGGGGAAACTGGGCAAGTGCTGAATTTAATGTAGAAGGCCTGATGTCTAAGTAACACTAGGCATCACACTAGACCCAAAACTAAACATGACCAGACACATCAAGATTTCGGCCAAGAGCGCCTTCCTTAAACTACTAAACAAAATAAAACCTTTCATTCTGCCTAGTGATCTCAAACAGGCCACGCAAACACTGGTGCTGTCAAGACTGGACTATGGTAATGCAGTCCTATCAGGAACTGCAAAGTCACACCTAGCTCCCATCAAAACTACTCTGAATGCGGCAGCCAGAATGGTCACCAGAAGCAAGAAATTCAACCTCATCTCCCCTGCACTCAGAGAACTTAAGTGGCTCCCAGTTGAAATGCGGATCAGCTTCAGAACAGCCTGCCTCAGTCATAAAGCCCTACATTCCGGCAAACCCGAATACCTGGCGGCCAAACTCAAAAAAGCCGGTCAGGCCAGGAACCTCAGAAGCTCAAACTCCCTCCTACTCATCCCGCCAAATACTCGAAAACTAAAAACTGCTGCTCGATCCTTCACCGGAAGCGCTCCCAAAATCTAGAACTCCATTCCCCCTCACATCAGAACCATTCCGTCTTTTGTCAAATTCAAAAGCCAACTCAAAATCCTGTTCCTCAACCGCTCCCTAGGGAGTCGATAGGAACATTCGGAGCAGGGTAACAGACACCCCACACTGCTCCAACATCATGTCATCAAGACTACGAAACAGATTTCCCATGACTACAAAGCAGACCCCTCACCCAGTGTCCTGCAATGTTATTGTGTCATTCTCTTGTCTCGTTTGTTGTGATTCTCTGTAATGTATCTTCTGTAAAGCGCTCTGATACCCTCAGGTCAGGCCAGCGCTATAAAAAACTTCTAAAATAAATAAATTCCCATCAAGAATGGTGTATGCCAGTGTTGTGTACTAGCTCTGACTGTCTCTGATTTTTAATTAATGGATTGAGTGCCAAGACATTCTTGCCAAAAATAGAAAGGGAGACATGTGCCTTATTTTTTTTTATGCAGAGCGTTTGGTAATTATGGATGTGACACAAATAGGGTTACAAAATTCATTGGATGCTTTCTCTAAATAGTGTGCTGGAAAAAAATGAATATTACATATGGAAAAAACAAAAACAATGGGATTCAGGTTAAAAAAGAAAATGCACCAATGATTCATTGATAAAATTAGGGTAGAATAAGGTAGCTCAAATTGATATCTTTGAATGCACTTTACTAGAAATTTAGACTGGAAATTTCATTTAGATGTGGGATCTCGTGAAATACCAAGTATAGAAGGTTTACATAAATTAAGTGGGTATTAAGAGAGGACCTCATTTGTCACCGTTTTTACAAGCATTCAAGGCAATTGTACAAACCAAATAATTATACGGTACTAAAATACTATATATGAGTGGGCTATAAAACTAGAATAGGTTGGAGGGTCAGTGTTTGACAGGACTTTTGAATCTTCTATTCTACAAACAATAAGGATGGAAACAAGATTAAGTTCTTGGTATTTCATATCAATGAAATTATTGTTGAGATTTTTAAATAAGTTACTAGTAGCCAGAGAATAAAGTAGATATTGACTGTAAAATGGAGCTTTTAATTAGTGATCTGAGGCGGGCTGCAAATCTAAGAAAGAAAATAAATACAATCATTGATTTGCTTTCTATAAACCCTCCCTTAGAATCTCCTATGAAAACTTCATGACTCAATCTAAATATGAAAATGTGAAAATTGAAATAATGTCCAGAGATCATGACTTAAAATATGTACAATCAAAGGTCTCAGTTTCACATCTGATTGATTTGAGGTGTAATGGTGGTGTGTTTCCCTACATTTCTAGGTTACCGAATCAAGGTATGCAACATTGCATCTTAAAATTTAGGTTGGGGTGAACCCAATATTTGCTTGAACTGACTTAGCTAATGGTATTTTCAAAACAAGGAAGCACTGTAAACGTGGAATGAATATGAAATGCTCAATGTACTTATTACATTGGATTGTCAATTTGTATAGGGGAAAGACTGGGATTTTTAAAACCAATTTAAACCAAATATAATACAAGAACATTGCAGAGATTATTTACTTTTATTGATTAGCTATTCATTCCTTAGTCGTAATAACTGCTGTTTTTCAAATAGTGGAAAATAAAAATATTGTATTTATTATATATTTAACTTGTAATATTGCCAGGTTCTCTAGAATTGTATGATGTGTGTAATTAATTGAAATTGTATGTGTTTTAGAATGTGTGCATCCTACAGTTTAATGAAATACAGTCCCAATAAACTGAATTTTGATTCACTCACACTCTCAATAGCTCAATACCTCAATCTGTAACATTATCAGTGGTTACTTGTGTTCTGGTTCAGACAGTACCTTGTATTAAAGATAAGAGACTTCTATTCCTAATGGATCAGGGTCAAAGGTGAGGAGCATGGAGACTGGCTAGATGTCAGATGACATGGTGGTCACAAACCTATGTTCTGAGATGGTGCTAAGATTATCATTTTATTGTAAAGATGTCGGGACAGAGTGATAGTAATTAAAGAAAGAATCATGGCCAACCTTTAGGGCGTAATTATGATTCTGAAGAATTATTAGAGACTGAGATTTAATGAATCATTGTAATCATCTATATGTCTTATTTCTTAACATCATTATGGGCTGATTAACAGATGAGACATTAAAACTTACAATATTTGTGTTTCTTTACTATTTTTATGTAATAAACATAGTTATAGTTTCAAGTATTGAAGTATTGCCTCTATTGTGATGTACATACTTGGCCAGAATAATCTTAGAGTAGGCTATACTAAATATTAGAACACACTGAACATATTCACAATGTTTATAATATTTTGTGAAACTGGCTTCCCTAATGACAGCTGATGTTTTAATTTCGAAATTATACTATTGTAACAATCATTACAAATCTTTGGTTGCATTCCAAAACACAGTCTGATTTCTAACTCACCACCCCATCCAATTAAACGATTAACTTTTTCTGAAGATTATCCGTCAGCTTCTAATACTCTAATTTATATAATATTGTGATTGATAGAGTCCATGTTTAAACGACTTATCATTCAATGGATAAGTCTAATATATACAACTAATGGAATGTTAGCAAATGTTAACACGTTTGACCAGCCAATCCTTTCTTACTCTTGAACAAAGGTGAATCAAGGTTAATATAAAATTTAAGAGCGGGCAGAAAACTCTGCTCCGCCAGCGTAGTTTGCAGAGTTTTGCCTACTCCACGCTCCGATGAGAACGCAGTTTAAGCAAACATCCAACTCCACAGCGGAGCAGAGTTAGCTAGCCCTCTCGACAAAAAAAGGCTCCCCGCCTCCACCCCCCTAAGACAAAATATTAAAACACAAATTTAAAAAGAAAAAAGGAACTTACCTGTACTGTGGTGTCTCAGGGCTGTCCACCTCCTCATCACCGTGGTCTCTCTCCCGCAAACCCCTACGTCCGACATACATTTTGCGAGAACTGTTTAAATATTTTTTATTATGGGGGTGGAGGCAGGGAGCGGAGCGGAGTTCTACTACGTTTTTTCCAAACTCCGTGGAACTCTGCATAGTGCCACTACGCCAGCTCTGTCCAGGGTTAATAAAAATGAAATCATATATCCACCTTATAATAAACATATTCACAGGTTCTTCTATAGAATAACCTAGCTACACAAATGCTATGATACCTAAATCACACTCAAAATGGTTAAGAATAAGGAATGTGTTTAGGCAAATACATCCGAACACTCGACCAGTAAGTACCCCCTCCAGTATTACTAACATACAACAACAGAGTATATTACCAACATTATGTAGACTTTACCCCCATAGGTGTAAGACAGTTGGAAGAGGAGTACAATATTATTAAAAAGGCTGGACTCTTTTTATGTCACTCCAGGTCACAGGCCCAGTTGAGGAAACAGTGATGTCTGTCACATGCCTAGGCAAATATGGATGCAGTACAATTTTGAACATCAAGGAAAAGAAGTTTAAAAAATAAATTAATTGTACAAATAGTGTGGCAATCACGTGTGTCCCATTTACAACATGTAATAATATGGCCATCTCTAAATTATTTCAATCATGAATGTTTTTTTTATTTCACTATCAGCATGCAATTACAAATGAAAGAATATAACCCATTTAAAGGTAATATATGATGATATTACTATGAATGTAGATTTGTGATTCGCATTTTATAAAAAAATCTTTATTGGTGAAAACAATAAACATTATAAAATGAAAGCTTGTCTATGAAGGTTTTACCTATGTGTAATCTTTTTGTAAAATACATTTACTTAAATTAAATATTTTCTTGGTTCGAAATGCACACAACATGTATTAATTGTAAACAAGATGACCATTTACATAATAAAATAACTATTGTTTCACATCACTTTTGATGTGCAAAGCAAGTCAAACATATTTAAAAGTGATGCACGGTCACACAAAAGGACTATGTCATTGAGCAATGTGTGTGCATGCATAGAAGCGTGACAATCATGTATTTCGAAAGAAGTTACATGTGAAGAAGAGCGGATGTGTTGTGGTTGGTCTGCCTTGCTTTAGTTAGGTTAGAGCAATTTTGGCTTTTTTGTATTTATTGCAAAGTACACGAAGTTTCACATTTTCATTGTTACTAAAGTGCTAAAATGGTTACACTATATTCTAGTAAACCTTTTATCAATTTTTGTGCAGATGTCGGGCCAGGACGAAATAGTTCAAGGAAAACTCCTGGCCAACCTTTAAGGCGTAATTACGATTCTGAAGAACAGGGTGTTCTTATATTTAACATAGGTAGATGCCTACGAAAAATGCTAGCGGCAGGCGGGAATGTTAGCCAGGCTTATCCGCTTCATAAGGGAAGAAATAGATGGTTTCATATGGCTGATAGTGTAATACAAAAAAATGGGGCAGAATGCATGATTCAACAATTTCAGCATCAATGGCTCAATACTGTAGCCATTTGAAAAGATGTCCCTCACCATTTAGGCTTTTAAGTTAATAGCCCTTTTGGTAAGTGGATAAGTAAATATTGTATAATGCCATTCTTAATATAAAAATATAATAATTTGAATGTTTCTATTATTGTGTACTTGAGGGAAGATTTACAAGCCCCTTGCGACACTTTTACGCCGCCGTTGCATCACTTTTGTGATGCAGCGGTGTCGTAAACCATGCGTCATGTTGCAACATATTTACAACTTGACGCATCTTGGGAGATGCGCCACATTGTGAAGCCCTTCACTACATTATACCTGCGATAGGTACAATGTATGCAGGGAGGGCGTTCCGACGCATGAAAGCCTCGTAAAAGTGAAGCATTGAAATCTACAATATTTCATCGAGTCACTTTTACGACACCACTGCATCAAAACCTTACGCCTGCTTGAAGCAGGCGTAAGGAGTGATGCAGCACAATAAGTATAGGCTGCCCCTGAGCGTTGCTGGAGTTGATTGCGCTTGCGACACGACTCCAGTAGTGAGCTGCCCTTATGACAAAAGATGCGACACGCATCTGTCTATCCTTGCGCCACGGTGCGCCGCTTTGTAAATGCGACGCATCTGTGGGGGCGCAAGGGTATTTTTGCGTGCCACATCTTAACTGGCGCATCCTTGCTAATATGCAGAGATGCGCCAATTCTTGTAAATATGCCCCTTCATTTGTTAATGTTCTTGGTAATAATATTATAATGATGTGAAATTAATTGTAAATGTGCAGTAATTTAAAATGTATTATATTTATGAAATCTCCAACAATATGAAGATTGACAAAATTGTATTTAATTCATCTTAATGCCTGTTATTCTAATCAAACTATGACATTTAAAGGTATGGCAAAGTTAATATTTGTACTTTTTTACTGACATAGCATATCATGTACTTTTATTTGAAATGTAATCATTAATACAATATATAATACATGGAAAATGATATAAATAAAACTGTGGTCATTATGTGCACTTTAAAATGTTATAGAATAGAACCAACCAATCCTGAAGAATTTAATCAGCCAGTATCGTCTGATAGTGTGTATAACATTTTTTAAATTTCACAAAATTAAATTCAAATCTTAATGAGCTGTGACTGAAGGACTGATAATGGTAGGCTTTTTATGTTCTAATGTTGGAACTCACCCATACTTGACAAAACCAAAAAGGGCTCTACTCGTGTGAATCTGAAGCTTCCTTGAGTCAACGTAAGTTTAATGGATGGGGGGCACCGATTTACTGTGGCCCTCCCACTTCATGCCCATAGAATCTTATGAGCAGAATCATACTTTACACTACTAGTTCTGTAATGTTCTGAACTTTGTAAGAACAAACGAACTTGATTCTCATAAAACATAGCATTATCAATGTTCTGAATAGATTTTGAAGCAAGCACAAAATAATGTACTGCAACTTAGCCCTGTAAATATGCAGCGTGGAGTTACCAAAAAAGGCTTTGCGTTGTCTAGTGCTAACTCTGGCCACACTAGCTCCCATTGGGCCTCACATTTATATAGCATTGCAACATGTTACATGGAGCAGATCAACGGAACCTTGGGCCTTTTTGACTGGTGACCACTGAAGTCAAGTTTCAGGCCTTATTCTCATGATTATGCCAGCCCCTTTAGATTTCAAATAACAAGAAGGCCTGATAACTCGACTGGTTCATGAAGGTCTGGTAACCCCCTAGTGCACCATTGGTGGAAAGGCACTTACCCCGCCTGCCATAAAATTTAATTTAGCACCCTGAGAATGGTAATTCTTCAAAGGATGGTGTTTCATGTTGGTGCTAGTTGATGTAGTACACCAGTCAGAAGATGAGTACATACTCTATTGTGACTGGATAGTTTGACTTGATGACCCTATCAGCAAATGGTTCTCATTTAGCCAATGAACTAAGGCGGCATGTATTATAGTGGCATTACATGAGTCACACAATATAGGATTAGGTCAGTCCTTGAGATTGTTTTAGCTGCCTCACAAGTCTTTTGTAAAAAAGCATGAATAAAAACACACACGTGTAAGGTCAGTCATGCCACCCATTAGTCTGAACAACTATCGTTCGCATTTTCCTTCCACCTACCTCAGAATACAGCATGGAGTATTGGGCCAATTTACTTGAGGTACAAGTCATCAATTACAGCCCTACAAAACCGACAGTACATTTACTTTGTACCAATAGCAATGATACTTTCCCGTGATTTGCATTTCAATTGAAAAGGGTTCTGAGTACATATGGCTATTGTTATATTAAAATTATAGCAATTAGCTTTTTTATTTAAACATTTTATTTCGATCATTTTCTTTTTTCTTTTTTTTAAATTTATTTATGTGGCCTGTGCTTTCAATAACAACACTTTTTTGTATATAAATGAATGATGGTATCAGTTTGCCAAGGTCAAGCCTACAAGGTTTATCAACGTTTATTCCATCGTGCAATCTACATTATTTTCTTTTAAGGTCGCTGAAGCAAACTGTGGTGTCAGCAAGCCCCTCCTAAATCATCTCTCGTCCGTTTCAAATTATGATTTTGTCTTGATCTTCTTTGCTTTCTGCAAGGCATGCAATGAACATATTTGGAGGTCACTTTCATAAGCCCGAACACTTCTGAAAGTGGCCTCACGCTGATCTTATTAGCAAACTGCACTGAGCAAAGGCAGAAAGCAAGCAAGGACAAAACATTAACAGATATTAGAGATGTATGCCATTCGCCAGTGTCAAGGATAGGGAGCGTCCTCAGGACTGTTCTCAGTGCCCGGCGTATTTTACAAATGGATACTGCTTACAAGTGAAAAATTCAAGAGCATGTGTATGGAAAGTAGATGATCGAGTGCTTGAAACGTGCCACACTTCTGAATGCTGGCTAGTGAACTCTGTGGATATTTAAAGAACTGGTCAAGTAAAACAATCCAGACTGGAAAACTAGCATCTTCAAAAGAAGTACAATTGTAATTGACAGAATAAACAAGTCCCTGGAAGTATGAACTTGCACCGCCAGCTCGGTCATGTAACTGCACTGTTTGACTGTCTCTGCATCTGTAAGCATCTAGTACTAGTTCTTGGCAAATTGCAGAATTAACTAAGTTCAAAAGGCAGCTTTCTGCCGAAGGAGGCGATGACCATGCATAACAACTCTTTCTTGACTGGCACCCGTGATAATTGAAATAAGGTGGAATATTGAAGTGATGCACGTAATATTCCTTAGCTCCATTCGGGATACTATGACTTGTAATTTAGGTCAGCATTTCCCTCATCAGGGACGGAACGAAACCCAAACGTCGAGAGGGACTAACACTTCGGACTGTGGAGGCAGAGGCAGCTTCAGATCCAGAGTGAAACGACTTGTGGGGACTTCTTTCACTAACTTGTGGCACATTGCATTATTAGGTAGGCCAAATGCCTCATTTATACACATTGGGCGAGCTGAGTGAGCAGGAGTTGAAATGTTACGTTCTTGTGTTAGGTACACGCAATGGGGCATTCCTATATAGACTGAGCAAGTTGCATTGGTCTCTAATCAACAGATAACTTTTATAAGGTATTAGCAATCATCCCTGAAATAATATATTGGCAAATCGATAACATATAAAGCAGTGTATGCACATTCCTCTAAGTACTGTTTTGCTCATACTGCATTTCACAGCACAGAATACCTTTACATTGTCTGCAGAATAGGATGTTGGTACAGCAGACTACTCTCTTGCTGGCAGCAGGGAGGATCCTTCATGCCCATGCTCTATACCACATAGACCGTTGAAGCTGTATGTACTCTGTGGTACTACATGAAAAACCTTAGTTCGATTTCCAATGAAACATCAGTGGTTTTGTTTTCGCTACTACAGCCTGAAATGTAAAATATTTGGAAGGATTTGGCTACTAGTGACACAAGACTCAGAGAAACTGGTCAGGTGTGAATATCCATGTTGCCCTCACAGCCAACATTGACATGAATCAAAGGTAACCAGGCATAGAACATTCTACAATTGGCTTGCCATCTCATACCCCTGGCAATGCCATAGCTACCACCGATCTCAGGGTTCATGAAGGCATTTGCAGGATAGGAAAGTGAACATAGCCCTAAAAGCACAGTTTTCTTTCTTTATTTACACTTTGTTGTCTCCAGCCAGCCTCTGAATAGTACACAGAAGGCTCTTGAATGGTTGTCGGTGGATCAAGGGGTTACCCGTCTGATGAGATTCTTGTTCAAATGGTGTGTGATGTCACTTATGACCCCGTTGACATTTTACTGAAGTAGAGCACAAACTAATACCCAAATGTGCTCCTTATTCCTTAACACTGGTAACAGAAGAATATGAAATAGTAAAAACCTTTGTAACAATGCTAGTCAGTTTTGCATGAAGACTAACTGTTACAACTTAAACACTTCGGAATGTTTACATATGTAGTGGCATTCTCATGTGAGACAAAGGAATCATGAATTAAGACGTAAGAGAGGCAACGTGCAGTGATAGTATAGCAAAGTACTTCCAAAAAGAATGGTAAATATAAAAAACTGAGGTGTAACAGAAGAGATGGGGCTAAAACAGAAACCATGATAAAAAGCTGTAGATAAATCAGACTAAGGGGCTCATTATTATGGCGGGCGGACTTTGTCCGCCCGCCTTACCCCCGGTAAATGGGACCGCCCGCTAAGGGTCCGGTGGTCCCGCACATCCCATTAGGATGCGCCCGCCACACGGATGGGCGCATTTCTGACATTGCGGCGGGCGGTACTCAAAGCACCGCCCGCCGCAATGCCAGAAATGCCAGTTGTGCATTTGACAGTAGAACGTGACAGGCACCGCGCGGTGCCTGCCATGTTGTACTGTCAACAGCAGTGGGGTAACATAGGTACCCCCATGTGCACCCCCCTCCCCCAGAATCCCTGGGGGCCCACTACGGGCCCCCAATGCTGAGAACTGCATGCCTCTCCGTGGCGTCATTGCGCCACGGAAAGGCATGTCCCTCCATGTATGCTAATATGGATGGCAGTGTCTACCAGACACCGCCACCATATTAACAGCTTTTCCGCCCAGTCGACTCTTCGACCAGGCGAAAAACCAGCGGACGGTCTTTCCGTCCGCCGGAGTCCCCCTGCCATGGTAATGTGGCGTGGGAAATTTACATGCAGGCTGGGGAATATGTCGGGCGGATCGCCACCGCCATGGGGGCCGTGGTGATCCGCCCGACATACTAATGGGGCCCTTAGTGTGAGAAAAAGACTGAGGGCCTTATCTATGAGGCCCTTTACGCAGCTGGTGTATCACTTTTTGTGATGCTGTGGTGGCGTAAAAAATGCACCACATTGTGCCGTATTTACAAAGTGACGTATCTAGGCAGATGCGTCACTTTGTATTTCCCTGCACTACATTACACCTGTGACAGGTATTATGTATGCAGGGAGGGAGCTACGGTGCAAAAAAGACTTGTAGAAGTGTTGCAATGAAATATAGGATATTTCACTGTGCCACTTCTATGGCCTCATTGCGTCGAATCCTTATGCCTGCTCATGGCAGGATTGGGAACTAAAACTAGCCCTGGCAAAGAGCTCGGCCAGCCCCCCTGGGAGCAGCCGAGCTGTTTGCCAGGGCCGGTTTCGGACGATTTTGTTACAGGGGCTGATTTTGCAGCTATGCTGCCAAAACAGCCCTGTAACAAAAACGGCCCCCAGGGCCCCAAAAATCAGCCCCCACCCTAGCGTCCCACCGGGGAATCGCCCGGTGCCCGCTTAGCCAGTCCAGCCCTGTGTCTACTAGAAGAAGGCGTAAGGGGTGATGCAGGCCTTTTCACATGAAGCTTGCCCCATGTGAATTGACACATTGCTGGAGTTTCATCAGTTTCCAGACACACTCCAGCAATGCGCCATTTTTGCACTGACAGATATGTCAGGATTCCTGGCGTATCTGTCAATCCTTGCCACATGGAGTGCTGTACAGTAAATATGGCACATCCATGGTGTCTCAAGGAGGGTGCACTGAAAAGTGTTTCATCGCTGTTTTACCACAGTGATGAACCACTTTTTATAAATGAGGCCCTGTTGGTGTCTGCTGGATTGCGCAGGAAGAATGATGATTTAATAGATGTATCATTTTTTTCTCTTATTTTGGGTAAATTACATTAGCCACTCTAAATTACAAATTTGAACCAATGTAAAAACCTAGATTATCACTGCTTAGTACTATATCTTAAAATTAGTATGTGGTGCTAATGTCAATCACATCATCATGGTAAAAGAAAATGCAGAGGAACACAGTGAGTCGAACTTGTTCCTTTATCTCTGAATTCATGCCCATCACATGTGTGGTTCCTCAAGGTTCTGTGTTTGTTGCCCTTTCCTTGAATGTCTATATCAAGTTGGTAATAGGACATATGGGTCACAAAGGCTGTATTTACATTTGCATGTTGATAATATTACATTTAATATGAGTCACTGGTCCAAGGATACAGCCTAAATGTAATGACGTCACTTGAAGTGCTAAAATTGAGGTTTCTTTATTGGGTTCTAAGCATGCATTTTCCGCTGCACTCTGTCCACACATGCCAGCTATAAGAGCTGTATACGGAAAGCTTATTTGTGGCGTCTCCCAAAAACTCTTTAATCTTCTTGGTCTTACTTGTGAACTGCTTCTTAGAGGTAAATGTGTCACTGGTGTGTGTGATCTCTCCCATGCAATACATTGGATGACACTGCTCTGATTATATAAGCTACCACTCATCTAGCTAATTGCCCTGGGGTCCGTTGGTTGATAACCAGAAACAGGACCAGCCTTAATGACTCTAGATTAAGAAATGCTTGTGGCAGGAACAGTATATGTTCCATTGGCAGGGGTTTTATAGGCCTCATGGGATTTTGAAAAGTGCATGAAGACTTCATAATGCTTTACAAGAAAACATATCTACATATGTTTGCCGCCATCTTCATGCATATTGGAAAACCTATGAGTCAATGATGAATGACAAATTAATGAATGAGTAGAGATTAATTTAGGAGGTTTAATTATTTCTAAAGAAAAGAGGGGAGAACGACAGAAGAAGGATAGAAATAAAATGGAAGGAGAGAAAGGAGAAAAGTAGGAAAGAAATAAAGGATAAAAAAGGAGGAGAAGAAGAGGAAAGAAGGAAAGAGAATGTGAGACAGCAGAAAGGAAAAAACAGGAAAGAAGCATAGAAGATGGAAGATAGGGAGTATGAAAGGGAGAGAGAGGGGAACAATAGAAAGAGAGGAAGGAATGATTGATGGTGATGATGGAAACAAGAAATGAGGTATACGAAGAATGGATGAAGAGCAAGGATATAGGGAGAAAAGGGAATGAGAGAAAGAAGGGACAGAATGAAGGGTAGCGTGAAATGAAAGAAATGAAAAAGTAAGAATGCAAAGTGAAGGAATTAAACAAAGGTGAGAAGGAAAGGACACAAGGGAGTAAACAAAGGAAAACAAAGAATCATGCAATGAAAAAAGAGAAAGTGAGAATGAGGCAAAGAATTGCAAAAAGGGAAAAAAAAATAGAGAAGGGTTTAAGTAGAGAATGAAAGAAACACATAAGCAAATGATGAAAGGAGACAGTGACAGAAAGGAGACCAAGAAAGGAGGCGTGAGAAAGAAACAAAGGAAAATTATGAGAAAGGAAACAGCGAGAGAAAAAAGAAAGAAAGAAAGGCAAAGAAAGAATAGAAAAATACATCAAATAGTGTGTTCTCAGACATTTCTTTATTTGCAGGCTTCCTACCAGACATTGTGTAGTTAACAAGAGAATGGGCTGCATATTGCTCCTGCACTGTACCTTTTTGGAAGCTTTTCATAACGGGGTGCAGATTGTTTTAAGAAGTATCACTATAAGGAGGGTAGCTGCATACTCCAGAACTCCACTTACAAGCAAGTTTCTCCAGGACAGCCTGCAAGCCATTGGTAACCTTTGATTAACCTGTTGGAGATCCCTGGCCTAGAGGTAGCAAAAAAAGGTGGACACTTTCTTTCCTTTTGTGCCCAAAGAGAAGAAAGCATTAAAATAACATTGGAACTCTCCAGGTTAAAAGAATTGCGGAGCAGCTGGGACAGTCACTGCTTTCAGACCCCCAGGATATAGCAGCATGGATTAGCAAATTTAGCGGCACAAATATGGAAATTTAGCGGCACAAATATGGAAATTTAGCTGCATTTTTGCGGCCCTTTATTTTACTCATAAACATTCATTTTCAGCCTGAAATCAATGGAAACTGTTTTAGCAGAGTATTCCACTTTGAATAGGCAACATGTGATATGGAACAGAGGAAGCAGTCCACAGGTGAAGGCTACTTAACCACTGCCTCCCCTTCCAATCCAATCCAAAAATTCTTTATTTCGGTCGTTTAGACCATAAAAGATACAATTAAAGCATTCAACAATAAAAAGAACATTCCCTTGTATAAAACATTACATAAAAGTTAAATTCCTTGGAAATCTGTTCATGGGAGAGAGAACATTGCCATTCATATCAATGATCAGTCTTTTAGGAGTTTATTTCTTATCTGCCACATGGCCAGTATATATTTGGCAACTGCAAAAACTATATGGGGCAGAGTGCTGGTTTTGAGTAATCTGTAAGAGTACAGATGGCTCCTTGTGCCCAAGTTCCTACATAATGGCACAAGCCAGTATTTCCTTGGTCTATTGTAGGCTGGGCAAAAGAACAGGACATGAATTTCCTCCTCATAATGATTAGCGCACCCCGGACAGATTTTATCATCACTCTTTGTCCATTTACAAGTAAAAGTTTTAATAGGCAGGGTGCCCAATCTCCATTGGATGAACAGTTTTCGAGCTAAAATGGGAAAAATAATGTCCATAAAACCTTCAAAATTATAAGAATTTTTGGAATCCAAGAATCTATCTGTTAAGGTGCCATTATTGGGTGCAGATACCTGATTAGATAAACTTTTTTCCTTATATATTTCCACCAGTCTTTTGCGAGAGACCCTTTGGCAGCCTTGTTCAGGAGCATCCCATAACTCCTGGAGTCTCAGGGGATACAGTTCTTTCTTGATGAAAACCAACCAAGGAATTCTGTCACGCTTGTTCAAATTCATTACATGAATGAGGTCTTGCCTGTAGTAAGCAAGCTCATTAGTGGTCCAAAGCCTATGCCAGAATCTTAAAGGCTTTAGGTCAAGATCCTCAGCTACAGAGGGAAGACCCACATCAAGTCTCAAGGGAAGCAGAGGTGTGCCACGGGGAGGGCTAAGAGACGTCTGAGAAAATTGTTTTCTACACTGAGAAGTTCTGCCCCAGCTTTGTGCCCCCATAGCTCACTACCATAAGAAGCGGCCGCTTTGGCTTGAGTTTTATACATTTCTATTGCCGGGCTAATGGGTTTAAAAGTAGAAGTGTTTGCAACCTTCAAAATTGCACCGGACAGTTGACAAAGTTTGAGCCGAGATCTTGCTATTTGGGGCACCCAGGATAGGTTCTCATGTAGGGTTACACCCAAATACTGGAAGGTTTTTACCCTTTCCAGTTTTGCTGTGCCCAAGGAAGGGTTAGGTCTGGTTTTGGGGGAGGGGTTAAGTATCATGAATTTGGTCTTCTCTGTATTGATCTCAAGACCATGTTTTGTACAGAAAAGACCAAAACCATCTAGGATCCGCTGGATCCCCATCGGTGATTTGGAAAGCAGGAGGGTATCATCGGCAAACATGATAGCCGGTACCCTCCTGCCTGCCAAAAAGGGAGCGTTGTTGTCCCTGACACTGTCGAGATGGGATATGACACTGTTAACGTAGAGGCAAAACAGGGTTGGCGCCAAAACGCAACCCTGTCTTACCCCTCTATGGACTGGAAACCTGGATGACAACGCTCCATCCCTCCCACACCTAACCTGTGCAAAATTACTGGTGTGAAGCCTAACTATAGCGTGTAGTAAATGGGTAGGAACACCCACCTCCTTTAGGACCTCCCACAATTTCTTGCGGGGGACCAGGTCGAAGGCTGACCTCAGGTCCACGAACACCATGTACAGCCTCCCCCCCTCGATCCTCACAGTTTTCCAGTAGAGGAGAACGAGGCGGAAAATCTGATCCATGGTGGACGTGTTTTTCCTGAAGCCAGCCTGGAGGGGACTCAGAATTTCATTTTCCTACATCCAGTCCAGAAGCTGGTCCAAGAGAAGGCGAGAAAATAATTTTGGGGGACATCTATGAGGCTGATCAGCCTGTAGTTGGCTGGGAGAAGAGGAGAGCCCTTTTTGAAAATGCACTATCTCCGCCCCCAGCCAAGTACTAGGGATCTCCATACCTTCCGCGATGGAATTGAACAAAATGAGGAAGTACGGGCCCCATATCTCTGGATGATGTCTAAAAAGGTCACCGGGCAATCTGTCTAATCCTGGGGCCTTCCCCTTCGCCAATCTCTCTATTGCACTAACCACTTCACCAAGGGTAAATTCTAGTCCAGCTACAGGATTGGATATAACATCCGGGTCCACATCATTGGCAAATTCAGAGGTATCTTGGTACAATTTGCCAAAGTGGTCTTCCCGGACGGAAGATGCAATGTTTGGCTCAACTGCAGCCTTTGGTTCTCCTGTACCTATGTTTACCAAAGACCAAAATTTTCTAGAGTCCCTCGCTTCTAGCGCTAGGGAGAGATCCTGCCATCTGTTCCAATCCCATTCCGACCTTGCCTCTGCCATAGCTTACCTATAATTTCGCCTAAGCTCAGCGACCTTACCCCTATCAGAACCTACTTTTATTGTAGCTATTAGTTCTGCCTTAATCTTTCTACAGGAAGAATTGTACCAGTTTGAAGTTCGGGTCTTTTTCTTCCGTGGGACTACCACTGGAAAAAAAACCTCACCAAGATCTCCCACTAGGTCTACATGGATTTGGGCCACTTTCTCATTGTAATTTGGTGTTCTGGGCTGATTAATTAATACGTCCAGATCATTTAGCTTTGGGAGTGCCAATTCATAGATTTTAGTTATACTCTCTTCTGAATTAACCAATTTCCCCCATTTTACCCTACGCCTATTAGAGCTAAGAATCAGATTCCCTGGATCATCACTGGGATTTTCAGGTAGTAACCCGTCAACAGGTACAGGATGCACCATATCTAATAAAAGTGCGTTATGGTCGCTGTCTGTTCTCACGATTACCCTAAAATCTTGAACCTTAGACCAAAGACCAATATCCACAAAAATATAGTCCAACCTCGATTCATGGTCCTTCCTATTGAAGGTACACAATGAAGGGATGTCAGACGGGGTACGTCCATTATAAGCCCTTAGAGCAAAATTTAATGTTAGGGACATAAGTTGCACTGCAAGAGAGGACCAAGATTTAGGGTGAGGGGATTGACATGGTGGTACACCCCAGAAGTCATCTTCAGTAGTAAGAGCACCCTCCCTTAGACCTTCCAGTGGTTCAAAGTGGCAGTTAAAATCTCCGCCCATCACTATCTTACAATCAGTGGGGAGTTGACCCAGAAATGACGAAAGTTCTTCTAATGTGGGTGACTCCGCGGCCACACTGATTGGGCGAGAGTAAACATTAATGATTGCCGAATTTAACACATTAGGCCACTTGAGTAGAACACACTGAATGTCTTGCGAAGACGTCGGTACATTTTCCGCATTACACCCAATGTGAATAGCTACCCAAATCGCCAAACCACCCGAGGGCCTCCCTTTGCCACTCCACCTGGCTTTAATTTCAAACACTGCGTACCCTACTCTACACAGGGGTTCCCTGGCCCATGTCTCTTGAAAAAGACAAATATCACTACTGCCAACTAAAGATTCCCAGTCATTTGTGTGTAATTTATTAACAATACCCGCCACATTCCAGGAGAGGAATTTTAGGGTTTCGGCTGTAGGTTTTATTCCCAGCCCCCCAATTTTCTCTGGTTCGATTTCTAGTAATTGAACTGCGGGCCCTTGCAGTGTTGTTTCCAAAAGGGATAAGGCAGCAGATGTTAGGTTGGGACCAGACGGGAATACGGGTGTTGGGCTATATCCAGGTGGATTACATGGTAAATTACTTGCTCGGCCCGGTGGGCAGGAAGGAGTTGGGTCTTCCTGGAGGGTTAGGTCAATTTCTCGAGTGATGACATCAGTGTCGCCTACAGATTCACTAATGATACTTCAGGTACATCGTAAGGATGCACCCTTTCCAAGTCAATCAACCTGATCAAGGCAACTAAATCTATTCGGGTGTACATAGGTGCCACAAGCAGGAATGACATTACGGGCGGGCCTGTATCTTGACCCATCAACAGCAAAACCAACCCTTGTCCAACCATCGTCCCTCCTCACAGTCAAATCACGTACATTAGGGTAAAAGTATGACAGTGGAACCAATTCTATAGAGGTATTTCCTGGACCTCCTAGCCAATTACAGATATAGGTAACAACCTGGGGACTCTTGAAACTTACAATTATACAGTCCCCCACACTTTTCTTGGCGGTGGACCCAACCCACGGGACTCTTCTAACCATAAGAACCTCTCCTCTGAGATTAGGTTGTAAGGGCCTTTGGATATTTAACCAGCTAATAGCCTTATTACGTAGAGAATAATACGATTCTACCACGTCACTGGGAAGCTCTGGTAGTTGTAACAATAGGGGAATGAGAAGTCCCAGCATTATCCACATGTTCTCCATGTGTGCTTACTCTTGGCCCTCGCTGATCACCACCACTACCACCTAATCTTTCTATAGCTAGAAGTCTAGCCTCTAAAGAGTCTAATTTAAGGAAAAGAGGAACCAAGAGACTTTTAAAGATACCAGTCAGTGAGCCTATAATGTGCTCTGGGGTATTGGGAACTACCCCACCAAAAACAAAAGGGCCAGTGTGAGCGGAAATGAGAGTGGGGGGTGGAGTGCATACCGTTTCCAGATCGTTCCCTGTTGTAGATGTTCCAGGGGTAACCAGGCTGTCCTCAACAATGTTCACTAGAGGGTCAACTTTAGCCCTTTTAGCACCTTTGGACTTCCTAGATCTTTTCCTTTTCGGGGCTGCGGCTTCTCTATTGCCCAAGTGTTCAGTTGATGTAAGACCCTCCCCCTGAGCCCTAGATGGTACTAACTCAACAATAGGGGAAGATTCCACCTCATCAGTGTCACGTAGTGAATCTCTATCCCTATGAGAGTTAGATGGTGTCCTTAGCTGTTGTAGGACAGACTCTATGGTTTGGTCAATGCTGTCCATGAGTGATAAATGTGTGGCATCAAGTAGTATTGATGACCTAACATTGGATGATGACCCTTGTGAAGCCAAATGTGAATACTCTATACCCTCCGCAATTTGCTTCTCCAACACAGTAAGACCCTTGTTCACCACTGTGTTTGCCTTAATTAGAAAGTTATCCAAAGTCCCTGAGGCCATAATGTTGGCCTTACGTCTTGTTTCTCTAGTGGCCATTTTACTCGCTCCAAGTATCCCTGCAGCCAGACAGATCAGTAAATGAACCTGGGGATCGGGCGTTAGGGGGATAGCCCGGTCCGGTCTCTGCCATTCTCTAACAGCCTCAAACGGCCCGCCCTTTGCCCGGGCTTCGCCCCGGGCTTCGTCCCGCGTGCGTCCCGCGATGCGCGTTGGTATTCCAATTAAATCCTAGCGGAGGGTTGGGGCTGAGCACGCCCGGGAAGAGGCACCAGCTGTGGATGTCAGCAAGAATGCTTGTCCTCGCAGTCTCGGGCGTCCGCACTGGCTCCTTGCAATTAGTGACTCCCCCCGTGTAATCCCGTCCTCAGCTTCACAGGTAACTCGGCAGAAGTGTTAATTTCCACACCGGCAGGCAGAAAGACAAAGTCCCACAATCCAAGAACTGCTACGAGCGGCTCCCGCGAAGCGGGGGCCGCGAGCAGTTCTAAGGCGGAGGGTGGGGGCGGAGCACGCCCGGGAAGAGGCACCAGCTGTGGATGTCAGCAAGAATGCTGGTCCTCGCAGTCCCGGGCGTCCGCACTGGCTCCTTGCAATCAGTGACTCCCCCGTGTAATCCCGTCCTCAGCTTCACAGGTAACTCGGCAGAAGTGTTAATTTCCACACCGGCAGGCAGAAAGACAAAGTCCCACAATCCAAGAACTGCTACGAGCGGCACCCGCGAAGCGGGGACCGCGAGCAGTATTAAGGCGGAGGGTGGGGGCGGAGCACGCCCGGGAAGAGGCACCAGCTGTGGATGTCAGCAAGAATGCTGGTCCTCGCAGTCCCGGGCGTCCGCACTGGCTCCTTGCAATTAGTGACTCCCCCCGTGTAATCCCGTCCTCAGCTTCACAGGTAACTCGGCAGAAGTGTTAATTTCCACACCGGCAGGCAGAAAGACAAAGTCCCACAATCCAAGAACTGCTACGAGCGGCACTCCCCTTCCACACACCCATCAGACATTTCCTCTCTGCCCAACTTATCCTGGCCCCCACCCCACGGGTCCACAAGACCATAGCTGATAGAAGATCATTCTGCTACCTTGCTGCGAGGACTTGGAACTCCCTGACTCTACATCCCTGCCAATCACCGTCTCTGCCTCAAAGGGCAATGTTTCGGTCAAGGGTCAGCTGAACCCTCCCTGTCCTTCATGGAGAGCTCTATTCACAGTGTCTACATAAATCGGTGCACACACATGTAACAGGACAAAGCACTCATAGGCACAGCACCTAAACATCTACCCCAAGGTACCTCTTCTGGAACAGAACTAGCCATACAACCGGGGCATGGCAAAGATAAGTAGCTTCCCTCTGCTCCACGGAAACCAGAGGTGTATCGTTAACATCTTGTACAACCATTTTGGCACCATTCCACACCTCCTCCTCCCCCACCCCATGCGCACACACTCCGACCTATTCCGTCCCACCAAAGTCACCTGCCAGTATTACACTATTCTGAAATTACTAATTTGTTTTCGCTATTCGTGACTGTTCACTTTAAGCACTGAGCCCCGCCCCTGGTTTTGCATGCAGTGGCGCCGCAATACTCTTCCAAACAAGCATTGGGACCTTATAAGTGTTTAGCAATGCAACAGTTGATGTTGTTGCACCAAGGATATTCTGCTGCATAACTAAAAACGTATAAGGTTCCAAAAGGTGCACAGACATAATATCGACTCCAAAATATCGTTTGGACAGAATATCGAGTTTTAAATATCGTTTGGACAAAATATCGACTAGACAGAATATCGACAGCCAAAATATCGTTTTTAAGGTAAGTGAAGTAATATCGACTGTAAATAATATAGACAGTGAAAATATCCAAGTATATAATCTAGATAGTAAAAAATATCATTTTTTAAATAGTATTTAATTATTTATAGTGTTTTTATGTTATAATATGTTTGAAAAGTGTCATTTTATGTTATAATTATTTTTAATTAATGATTTTTTTTTATTATTGTGTAATTTTATTCTGTAGCGGGTTGTGGGTTTATAGGGGAATAGGGTGGGAAGTAATTTAATTATAATTAATTAAATATGTAAATTTATTAATTGGTAGTAATAATTAATTAATTGGTAATTAAATAATATATGATAATTTAATTATAATTAATTAAATATGTAAATGTATTAATTGGTAGTAATAATTAATTAATTGGTAATTAAATAATATATGATAATTATTTAAAATGTAATTGGTAATTAATTTAATTTAATTGATTAATTGCTAATTATGTAAATTAAAATAATGTATTTTCTGTAGCGGGTTGTGGGTTTATAGGGGAATAGGGTGGGAAGTAATTTAATTATAATTAATTAAATATGTAAATTTAATAATTGGTAGTAATATTTAATTAATTGTTAATTAAAAACTATTTGTTAATTAATTAAAATGTAATTGGTAATTAATTTAATTTAATTGATTAATTGCTAATTATGTTAAATTAAAGGGGTATTTTTAGGGTTCAGGGTCAGTTTGGGGTTTTTGGGTAAAGGGGTATTTTTAGGGTTCAGGGTCAGTTTTTAGTTTTTGTGTAAAGGGTTATTTTTAGGGTTCAGGGTCAGTTTTTAGTTTTTGGGTAAAGGGATATTTTTAGGGTTCAGGGTCAGTTTTTAGTTTTTGGGTAAAGGGGTGTTTTTAGGGTTCAGGGTCAGTTTTGGGTTTTTGGGTAAAGGGGTATTTTTAGGGTTCAGGGTCAGTTTTTAGTTTTTGGGTAAAGGGGTATTATTAGGGTTCAGGGTCAGTTTTTAGTTTTTGGGTAAAGGGGTATTTTTAGGGTTCAGGGTCAGTTTTTAGTTTTTGGGTAAAGGGGTATTTTTAGGGTTCAGGGTCAGTTTGGGGTTTTTGGGATACATATACAATATTGGCTATTATTTAATTAAATTTTGTTAATATATATATATATATGTTTTAAGAAATATGATTAAAAAAATATTATTTTTTTACTTTCATTAACTATTTAATTATTAAAAGTTATTTTAAGTATTGTTAATTATATTTTAGTAATTAATTTTTTATATTAATGTAATTAAACATTGTTTTTAGTAAAGTCGATATTTTTTACAACGATATTTTTGTAAACGATATTTTGTACTCGATATTTTTGTACTTACCTGTTTGTAGATAGAAACTCGATATTTTGACTGTCGATATTTTCTCAACGATATTTTGGGTAGTCGATATTCTTTCAGTCGATATTCTTTCAGTGATCCGTTCCAAAAGCGAGACCTATTGGCTATGCCAATGCTTGTTTTAATTGGTTTGTTTTTTGGCAATCCAAAGCAATAGGCATTGCAATTGCACAAAAAAGAAAGTAGTGCCATCCTAAGTTGGTATTCGAATGTTTGCAAAAATATTTAGAAAATGATCATAAAAAGAAATTTCAAATGAAAACAGATATTGGTCTACCAGCCCAGACCCTTAAATCAACAGTTTTATAAGCAGATGTGTATGTGTGCAAGAGCAATCTACCATCACTCACAGTGAAAAGAGCCATTATGAGTTGTTGGACAATAACATGCGGGTCGATGGAGAGGACAGACTGGAAGACCTGTGCGCACATCTGTGAATTTGTATTTTGCTTTGAAAAAATAATACAGGAGGCTGCTGATACAGCTCAAGCTGACTGACCATAAATATTGGACTGGATACACACCCTCGACTAGAAAGCCGGTATTGCCAGCAACTGTGCTTTTGACTTTCGAATGCTCCAGTCCATCCTCACTTGTAGGTTTTTCATCGCTCCCTCGCCCTGCATGTCTTTCTCTTTCTCCGCGCCCAAACCCTTAAACCTGTAGCCCCGGCAATTTGGCCATATGCAAATACAGACCGTGAAAACCCTCCAGCACTGAGCACTCAAGGCCCATGGAGCAGCGAGTGCCACAGACCCGACTCACAGAGTAAGAAATAAAATGTTACAAAGAACATGCGCGGCCCCCAAACCTGCTAAACAAGTCTACCCTTTACATTTTGTCCTCTCAAACAAAATACCTTTCAACACACTGCGCGAGTTCCTACATCAGGACTCGGGTCATCTGTGGTATTCTAACCCGGGTTTAGCTTGTCCCTCCTGTGCACGCGCCCTCCGCAGCAAATAGCAGCTCTGAAATGCGCCAGGACTGCAGCCCAGCAGCCCCGGCGCACCTGGGAGCTTGAATCCTCACCCGACACATCCTCCAAATCACACTGCGGAAGTGATAGCGCCATTGCGGCTGTCATTTGCCAGCACCTGGGCGTTTGACTTTAAAAACGCAGCGTTGAAAGATACCATATGTCCAACTTGCCAAGGTTGACTGGAAATAGCACATATATGTCCTGTCTGCACAAACAGTGTCATACACAAGCTTGATCAAACTTGACTGTGACACAAAAACAACGGTTAATTTGGGAATCTATGCTGCCGAGGAAATATGGGTTTCAGGTGAAAGAGCGTTCACTCACCATCGTGATCATGTCCTTTGCGAGCGAACAAAGTGCCGATTTTGCGGGCACTTTTGTAAAAATCGCTGCATTTTTACAAAAGTGCCGATTTCGCGGCAAACCGCGAAATCGCGAAATCCTGGAGGGTCTGTTTGAGTAGTCCACTCAACAATGTTGTGGCAGCCGGGAAACTCCTCTCCCTGCCATCACTCTGCGGAAAGTAATGGTACGATTGAATAATCGATTTTAGGAAACATAGTGCATGTATTCAAGGCTTCCCCATACTGTGGGTGGGTGTTGAGGGAACAAACTCATTTCCGGTCATTATCACAAAAAAAAATTTTATTTGTCTTCTGCCTGCTCGTGGATCGGCGCTCAGCCGAGAATGGGAGGCTGAGCGTGTTCTCCACCCAGGCTGTAATGCAGCATTCATGGAGAACATGCAAAGTGCTCAAGATGGTTTGACCGGCCAGAGACGGCCGGCCAAAGTGTCATGCGCACTTGGAGTGGGCAACCCACTCTACCCCTTCCCTGCTCTCTGAGCAGAGCCGCCCAACCCCAACCCAGTTGAGTAAGAGGAAAAATAAAATGATAATAAGAATGAGTGATTATAATGAATTTTTTCCTTTTTCGACCTGCTCAGTGGGGCGATGCTGGAGTCGCCACTGCAAAGAAGCATGCTTATTAGAAATGCAAAATGTAACCTGTTCAAAATGATAAATAAATGCAGTTGTAAATTCACCTTACTTATGTCTGCCATGATTTCACGTAAGCCCTCTGACGTTTGTAGAGATCTCTGCCACAAGTGTGGAGCTCTTTTCTTCTATCACACTCAGGGGAGGTATTAGGGTGTTCATGGGCATTTCACGGCAATGTTAGCCTTGCTTATCAGCATTCGCTCACAGCCTGGAAAGGGTCACATTTTTATTCCAGCCAAACGCTGCCGTAAACCCGGTTCAAGAGTGGGAAAGGAATCAGGCTCCACCCCAAATTTTGTAGGGGTTGCAAAGGAAGTGGTATGTCCGTGGAGAAAATATATTTACAGTGGAGAAAAACCAAATGCATTTGGAAAAAGGATTATCCACAACACTACTGTGCCTTATTATTGCCTTTCCTCGAGCTGTGATTTTCTTTTTGTTTAAATAAAATCACCTTAAACCAATGCGTTTTGGTACCTTTGAGACTCTTGTTATGCATTTTAGTCTTTTGCTGTTGGAGCCTTACCTTTCATGAAACCTTTCTTCTTTTAGTTAAGGTGTATGCATTTTTTTGCCCAGAAGTGCTTGCTAAAGCGGATTTTGCTGCTGTTGTAGCACTGGGAACGACAGGTGTTTTAACTCAACTCAGTGACGGATAGCCTTTCATCCTTCTGAGACTGATAACATTGATGAGATTCCATGATGGAATTCAAAACCGCTGCAGTTATATGTAGTGGCCTGCAGGGGGCTCAATACTTGCACAGACATATGCCCACCAACATAAAGCTGCGTATCACGTGTAAGAAATTAAACGATTGATAGACTATCTTTTGTTACCAGATGTAGGAATGCAGTCTTTATTGAGCTCAGCTATTTTTTAAATAGCGCTCACATTATGATTGATCTCACAGGTCAAAGAAAATACAACCACTTTTCAAAAGCATGTTCAAAGTCCTCTTCCATAACGTATATATGTATCCGGTTGAACCAACCATCTTTCTGTCCGGCCCCTTCTCAGTATTGTAACTGCCATTTGATATATTCTGTCTTTTCTTTTTTTGCAGGCGTGTTGCTGGGCACCCCTAGTGTTTATTTTTTCAATGGGGAAGAATGTGATAACAGCCGTTCCATCCCTGCTCCTCTTCACGCCTGGCCTGCCCCCACAGTTTATGCTCGTTAAATTTCAGCTCAAATGATTAGGCTTACAGAGTGAGCAGCGGTTTCCACAGAATAAAAAAACACAAACGGAGGCTTGTCTAGGACTGGAGCAATACTTCTGGAAGTGCCAGGCCTGAAGGGGCTCAGCTCCAGGCCAACTCATCCCAGCCCATGGACCCTGATGGCGGGCGGGGGGACGGGGGCTAACACCCTTTCTGGCCAACGCCGTTCCTCATACATTCTCCTTTGATTTCTTCAAAGTACATCAAAAGGCTGCCACTGGAAGAAGCCTCACAACCATGGGCGTCCGCAGAAATGTTTCCAGGGGGGAGGGGGGGCAAATTTTTAACTTCATCACCATCCTCCTACATGATTGAGCACAAGTATTAAATACATTTTTTTTAAATCTAATAAAACAGCTTAAATAAACAAAGAAACCCATAGGGGGAAGAGAAAAACCTTGTGAGGCGCCACAGCAGATTGATGTGGTTCTAGAGAGACCCACATCACCACCTCCTATATAGAGTCAGTGGAAAAGCAAGAGAGGGAAATCTCAGTGCAGAAGTAAAGGTCAGGTGCAGGAAAACTGAAACAAGGAAAGCAGGGGGTTGATAAATGGGTAGGTTTTAGGTGTACTCTGCAAGTCATTGAACATGGTAGTAGCAGGGCTACATGTCCTCCAATGCACAATCTTTTTAGAACAGAGGCAGAGACCAAAAGCCAAACAATAAGGATGGACAGAATGGAGTTCATGGGTTTGGTGGGATGGAGTTCTGAGAGACTTGAGAGTTACATTCAGATAGGAGTAGGGGGGCAAGAAAATGGAGGACAAGCTTAGCCCTATTTTACGTTATTCAGGGGCCTTGCCCATTCTAGGGAAGAAACCGTGTTTTGAGGTCACTTAATAACAAGCATTAGCATAGCCAATCGGTCTCGCTTTTTGGACCTTATAAGAATTTAGTTATGCAGCACAATATCCTTGGTGCTACAACATCAACTGTTGCATGGCTAAACACTTATAAGGTCCCAAAGGCGAGACCTATTGGCTATGCCAATGCTTGTTGTTCTTGGAAGTAGACAGCTTGTCATGCCCACATGATCGACCAGTTCACACAGTCAGGGGTATGGTCCGGAATGCGGTTTTGGTGCACGGGATGAAAGTTCCCTATTATGGGTGCCTATTGAGAGGTATACAGGCTTGAGATTGGTTGATAGCTCCTCCTTGACTGCACCTTTCTGCAATGGATATTCTAGTGAATTACTTTAACTGGGTCTACAGGGTTTCCAGATGGGACACTTTTGCACAACATACAGCAGTTTGTAACATCTTGCACTAGGCATTTGGACACAGAACTGATATGCTCTCCTATTCAAGATTTTTATAAACCCAGATCAATTGAGTGGCATGTATGTCATTTGAAAAGAACATGTTCACTGCCATGAAATGTATCTGAGGGGACCTGGGAAATCGATGGAGGGCAATTAAAAGTAACTTTCCACCCATAAGTTGAAATAGTCTGGAAGGCTTCATTCCTTCTTCATGGGTCTTCATGGGTCACCATGGCCTGTTAGTCTGAAGGACTCTTCAATGTATCGCTGTGTCACTGCGTACCCTTGTGGCCTCCGTCTTCACCGTCCTGCTGCTATGGATCACTACTTGCTTCCCCCTGGTAGACAAGGGTGTGGTTAATTGGTGGCTTCCATCCTTTACTCATTTCGTTCTGCAGTGGGGAAGTTGTCAGAGCCTGCTTCCCTTGCCAAAATGTTTTGTTATATTACATTATGTTATGAAAACCTTTATAGATCGCACTATTATCTGGAGGACTGCTGGCAGTAATGGGACCCTTGTTTTACGAAGTTATCAGATAAATTATCCAAAGATTTGACCGAAAAGCAGAGTTAAAATGCGTCTTAAGAGCAAGTGTGAAAGAATAGATGTGAGATGAAGAGGGAGACCTTGTAGAAACCTCAGAACCAAGGTCGAAGAATTGAATTAATTTATACATGTGCGAGTGATAGGTTCTAGACCTTGCTTCATTTGAGCCAGTGGGTGAGGGGGTGCGCACAACACTCATTTTTGGGGACCAGTACTTATATTTCTTTGTCAGACTTTTATCCAAAGCAAGAGAGCGGAAAACACACAAGGAGCAAAGGAGGAAGAAAAAGGCCGAAAAAAGTGACGAAGGTTCAAAGCAAGAACATGCAAGAGTGAGAGAACAGGACAGGAGGTTGTGGAACAAGGAAACAGGCGGCGGAATCAAGACTATGGAGCTTGGCTTTCAGCGTGCTAAAATACAGCAGCTCCTTCTGAGCAAAACTGTGAGCCCCAGGGCTTCTACTTACAAATTAAGCAACGGTCCTAGAGGAGTGTAGGTTCTTACATAATGAGAAAGAAATGTGGGAACAGTCAGTGGTACTGGAAATGTGGATGCAGGAATTGATGAACCAATCCCATAAAACTGGAAAGATTTTAGTAGGAAAATTAACAGTAGAACCCCTTCATATGTTTTTCGTTTGTCATCATTTAATATGTTTTCTGACACAGACTGTTAAATATCAGGCACCCTTTTCTGGCAAACTGCTGTCATTATTTTAACATGATGACCTCTGTTTTAGTTTCCTTTCTGTCACTGCCAAGTGAGGAAATGTTCTAATTTGAACCGAATCTCCCCGCGTAGAGGTGTATGAAAGGGGAACATTATATCCAGTTCAGAGATTAATTTGTAAAAAAGAAAAAAGTCCCTGTCCCCAAATGTTTGTTAGTGGCCTGTCTGCCACTACCACCACTTGCGTGGGCTGTTGGTTCATAAGCACCTTCAGATATTGTAACTGTAGCTCTACTTTGGTTGTGGCTGATGATTATGGTGTTGTTTCTCGCTTCAAATATTTAATGTTGTCAATCATAGGAGTTTAATCTGTTTTCTGAGTCGGAAGGGAACACCTAGATTTATTTCTTTTTTGCCTGCTTCCCACCGCAGCAAAAAGGATTACATACTGTGTCTGTGAGCTTCGAACACAACCAAAAAACTAAATCGGTAATCGTCCATTGTGTGGCCAGAGATGTGCCATCAGGCTTTGGCGTGTGTGAATGATGCCTTTAGAATTGCCATGACCTGTGGTGTAAGGACGGGTAATGACGAGATCCGACCAACGTTGTCTGGCACATTCATGTACCATAAGTTGTGCTGCCCCTAGGGAAAATCAGACACAGGCCCTGCTGCACTGAACAAAGAAACCAAAGTAAAATCTCTCCCCTGTTAAAATAACATAAGAGGAAATGCAAGCTTGTCTCTCTGCTTGAAGTTCTTCCTGCCTGCCTTTGGTTTGATTAGATGCCTCCTTACTATAAGGAGGCCCTTGAGAGGTTAAGAAACGAATTTGCATCTTTCACTTTTGGGTAAAGGGGCCCAACACGGGCAGGGTTCCAGAATCCACCCCCAGACGACAATAGATGCTAGAGTAAACAAAACAGAATTGTAAAAAAATAAATAATAATAACCACCTCTCTCTCCGTTTTCTGCTCTTCTCCCTTTCCCTTCTTTGGGAGTGAGGGCACTCTGTTTTTATTTTTTGTGAGCCCTGCAGGATGCTCTGCGTTTCATTCATCAAGGGCAGGGCTCACTTCACACCTCACACCACAAATGTGTGTCCAAAGGCTGTTATCATGCAGATGCAGTGATTAAGCTAAGCGAAAGAGATGCAGGGAAAGCTGATCACGGCCACAAATCCTGCCCTGCCCAGTCTGCAGCACCTCAAAGGGATGCGGTGTCATGTTGCCATTTCAGCCCATGGCAGCCAGGCCTAGGAAAGGGCCCCCTGACTGGGCCCACACCGGCGATCCAGGGGGGGGGCAAGCGCCCCCTCTTGCCCCCCCCTGCGGACGCCCTTGCTCACAACCCCTCAAAACCCTGCAAATAAAGTGGAGGGTATATGACCACCTCATTTTAAGACTGTGCCAAAGATGAGTAGGTGTATTATTATATCAAATTTACGATAAATACCAAATTAAAGGAAATAGACAGAAAGTCGCACATGACCACAATCACTTATGCCAGGATGCAATGCACATTAAAATCTATAAATATATCTACAACTCGGTCTCTTTGTTTTCCTTTGTGTGGTGTACCTTGCCTGTAGCGTGGGACAAGAACCCTGCAACAAGTGTACATATTTAATGTTTTATATGTCTTGGCGGTGAAAACCCTGCCATAGGTCTCTGTGCAATTTACTACAGGTAAACACTGGTAAACAGTTTGCGCTCCTCTCTCTATATGTTTTTTCTGTAGGAGGATTGGCCCTCCCATAGGGTAACACTGGTTGACACTATTACATTTAATGACGGCTAGATTCAGTTTGGAAATAGCTATAGAAATGGTTTAAGTACTCAATTAATAGCAATTTAAAATCCAATATAATGGTCAAGTTGAATTTAGGAAATAAGCCTTTTAGAAAATCGTTCTTTTTCTGTCTAAAATTTAAAGGCTGGACAAAAGGCCCTGGAAGTGAGAGGGGACTCCTCCCTTGAGAAGATGACCTGGGGTTGTGCGCGGCCCCTTCCTGAACCTCAAAGGATAGCTAACTTGTTACTGGCAGATGAGGTTCATACCTAGAGCTGCATCCACTTTGTGTCTTTAGTCAGACTGGCTCCAAACACAGTGGAGGTAGAGAAACTGGCCTGAACTGGTTTAGGTGGTGGACAAGAGCTTGGAGTCCACTGACAGGCTAGCACTGGGCATAACAATTGACTGCAGAGACTTCTGCTCACGTATAAGGAATCAAATAAAGGACTGCTCTGTCATCTGAAGAAACTGAAGTAAGACGGGACCTGTTTGTCTTGAACTCAGGACACCAGAAGTGAATCATAAGGGTCACCTCGCTGGTCCGCCCCACCCGCCCGGGAGGAGGAATCGCCATCATCCACAAATCCACCCCCCGCCTGAGCACACTCCCCAATGAGCCCAGAAACCTGATGGAACCCTTCACTTCAAGATACTGGTCAGCCCTACCTTCACCCTCCAAGCAACCCTCATCTACCGACCCCCTGGACCCCGCAGACTTTTCGTCAACTCCAACATGGACATCATCTCCCCGCATGCCATCCCGTCCACAAACTACGCCCTACTGGGAGACCTCAACTTCCACCTCGATAACCAACTGGACCCCAGCACAACATCCCTCCTGGACAACCTCCACCAGATCATGATCGAACTCACAACTCAGCAGGACACACCCTCGACCCCCTCTTCACAACAGGAATCTCCATCACCTTCAGCCATACCACCGAACTCCCATGGACTGACCATCGATGCTTCCACTTCACCTTCAGAGCACCCACCATCCACAGACACCAGCACCTGCTCCCACGAAGAAACTGGACCAGAATCATCAATGACCAGCTAACCTCATCACTCAGCAAACTCCACCCCAACCATCGTGGAAAAGGACGACCACAACACCGCAGCCCAAACCCTGCATAGATGGATCTCCGACAGCGCCAACACCATCGCCCCCCTCAAGAAAAACAACAACACCCACGCCAAGAAAGCTAGATGGTTTACCACCGAACTTCAAGAGTCCAGACGCACTTGCCGCCGCCACGAAAAGGCCTGGAGGAACACCAAATCCACAGAAGCTCACAACAACTTCAGAGCCACCACCAACGCCCACCACCAACTCTTCAGAAAAATGAGGAAAAAAGCGATTGAAGACAGAATCTCCACTCATGCACACAACAGCAAAGAACTCTTCAACATCATCAAGGAGTTTGCCCAACCCACCAGCAGGTCCGCCGACATCCTCCCTCACAAGACCTCTGCGACAAACTCAGCACCTTTTTCCACCACAAAATCAAGAGCATCTAGGACAACTTTGACGAAGACAATCAACACACTGAACCCTCACCAACCACCCCGACAGCCTGAAGCCAGCGATCAACAACGGGACAGCCCTCACCACCAAAGGCACACTGAAGACAATCCACTCTGGGGCCCCCACGGACCCCTGCCCTCACCACATTTTCAACAGAGCCGCCGACACCATCGCACCCATGCTCTGCCACACCATCAACCGCTCCCTGGCAAGAAACCTTTGGTGGACCCCACCGACCTCAAAAACTACAGACCCATCTCCCTATTCCTGTTCCCAGCGAAAGTAATCGAGAAAGCCATCGACAGCCAACTCGCCTCATTAATCGAAGAGCACAACATCTGGCTTTAGAGAAAACCACAGAAACCAAGAGAAAAACTGGTGCAGGGAGTCAGTGAAACAAGTTCCCTGCAAGGTTTGTCACCTTTAACACCTGAAGAAAGTGCTCCAGGTGGCTAGGGCTCACCACCAGGAGCAAAATGAGGCCAAGACCGTATAATCTATGGCTATAGACTGCATGGAAATGTTCATCATGAACATGATGCAATTGCTGTTCAGCAGGGAGGCCTTCATACAGATGTTCTAAATAGATAGAGCGCACTACTCACAGGGACACTCCCCTCTTGGCACCCCTACCCACACCATCATTGCCCCCTTATTGTAGAGAGACACAGTCCTCCGCAGGGTAGGAGAAATTCCACAGTGAATTCCCCCTGAAATGGTCCTCAGGGATTGCAAAATACTTGGGGATCTGGGTTAGTGAGAATCACGACTCCCTATGGTCTGAAAACTATGGGTGGGTGATAGACCTGGCACCATTGGAGTGGGTCTCCCTTCCATTTTTGCTGTTGCCTCATGTGTTTTTGCTGGTGTTAGATGCTTTGGACACCATGCCACTGCTGTCCAGTGCCACAGAGCAAGTGCTCACTGCTGTAAATGAATGTATTAATCAGTGGTTCCATGATTGGCTGGTTTGGTTTACATGTCAGACCCTAGTACAGTGCACCAGGAGTTCCTAGGGCTTGTAAACCAAACACTGCTGATGGGCTTGCAGCACTGGTTGTGCCACCCACAGAAGCAGCTTCTAAAATGTGTCTAAGGTCTGCCATTACAGAGCCTGTGAGCAGTCTGGTACTGTCATGCTGACTGGGCAAGTGCACTCACTTGCCAGTCCCTGAACCTTCGCTTTTCTTCATATCAGACACTCCTATGATAGGCCCAAGGGCAGGGTACATTGTAAGTATAAGGTAGGACATGTCCTGGTGTGTGCGGCATGTCCTAATAGTGAATTACAACCATTTCGGTTTTCACTATTGCAAGGCTACCTGTTCTCCATAGGCCAGAATGGGCAGTTAGATTATTACATTTTATAATCCTAACTGACTCAGGGAACATGGTAGAAATTCGAGTTTAGTATGCCTGAACCCGGAATGATGAAATACATCTTTTAGTGAAGTTGGTTTTAACATTCTGTGTTTGAAAATACCACTTTTAGAAAGTAGGTATTTTGTTGTCTAACCTTCCAAGCCTGCCTCTGCTACGTTGTGTATTCCTTGTCTGGAGTTTGAGTGACAGGGCTGGGGGATTCCAGGAGACAGGATGAGTCCGCCCAGTGGTGAATAGAGAGATCTGCATCTAGATGTGAGGGAGGAGTTGCACCTGGGACCTGAATAGGACTGTGCCTGCCCCCCACAGTGCTGGCTCCACCCTCTGTGGTGTGTCTGATGTCTCTGCCCTGCACTGTGAAAGGAGAGAAGGAATCATGGCAGGAAAGTGCTCCAGGGCTGTGCTTTACCTCCACAATGCTCGCTCCACCTCCTGTGGGGAGTCTGATGTTTCTGCCCTGCACTGTGAAAGGAATGAAGCGGTCATGTAAACAGAGTGCTCCAGAAATGGTTTGTACTAGGCAAAGGCCCCTCTGCCCTCAGAGGACAAATGATTTTGGGGTATAAATATTGGGACCCTGATCCCAAGAAATTAGATCACTTTTGGACTACAAGAAGAAACCTCTGCTGAGGAGAAGGAACCTGAAGAAACGGAGGAGAGACTATCCCTAGGATGAAGTGCTGCTTGGGGGATTGGCCTGAAGTTGTTGGTTGCCTGACTGCCAAAGAGGGGAGAAAGAACTTTGTGTGCTTTACTTTCAACTTGTGAAGGATCTCCAAAGGCTTGAAATAGAGCTTGCCTCCTGCTGAAGTCTCAGGGACAACAGACTTCACCCCCAGCTCCCCAGAGTTCTTTGAAAGTGCCTGCTGCTGTTTTGGGCCATCTGAGGGACTGCGTGTCGCAAGGAGCTGGAAGCGTGACTCAAAGAGGAAGAAGCGTATCGCCGTTGCTGCTGCTGCTGTGGCATCGTGAAGGTCTGCGCTGTAGCTGTCGTATTGCACCTCATCGAGAGAAGCGTCTCGCAACGAAGAGGAAGCGTGTCACCGTCACTGCTACTGCCGTCACAACTCCAAGGTAGGGTGTCGCCGCTGTAGCTGTCGTATTGCACCGCATCGAGAGAAGTGTCTCGCAATGGGAAAGAAGCGTGTCGCCATCGCTGTTGCTGCCGTCGCATCATGAATGTCGACGCTGTAACTGTCGTATTGCACCGCATCGAGAAAAGCGCCTCGCATCCCTGGAGAAGCGCACCACTGTCGGAGCTGCTGCCGTCGCATCGTGGATGTCGCCGCTGTAGTTCTCGCATTGTGCGGAAGTTTCTCGCAACGTGGGAAAAGAGTGTTGCAGCCGAAGCTGTTGCCGTCACATCGCTGAACAAGGGTGTCGCCGCTGCAGCTGACGCATCGAGTCGAGACTTCTCGCATCATCGGAAAAGCGTGCCACATCTGGAGGATCTTCATGTCTTTATTACTTTGCACCGGAACTTTGTCGCATTTCCTTCACTGCAACATTGCTTGTTGTGGAAGCGCAACGCATCGTAAGGTACATTGACACAAAGTGTTGCATCTTAAGAACTGAACTGAACTAAGCTAAAACTACAATTTTTAAGTATAGTTTTGTGGATTTTTGTCATTTATGGTCTTGTGTTAAATCTATATAAAGAATACATATTTTTAATATACAACTGTGTGGTGTCCATCTTAGTGTTGTCACTAACCCTGGGCGTAGTGGGGCTTCGCGAAGCTACGCGAAGTGGGCAAAAAACTACGCCCACCCACGCACTTCGCTTAGCCCCACTAGGCGCCACCCGCCTCCCTCCCGCCTCCCTCCCGCCCTCCCTAAACGCTTAAATGACATTATAAATGAATGATAAAACCACTTACCTTGTCCGCCGTGTCCCCGGGCCTCCCTCTCTTCATCGCGCCGCCGGCGCGCGCGTCTTGGATATTAATGCGCATGCGCGGCTGGTATCTAAGACGGCGGTGCCGGCGGCGCGATGACGAGAGGGAGCCCCGGGGACGCGGCGGACAAGGAAAGTGGTTTTATAATTTATTTATAATCTCATTTAAGCATTTAGGGAGGGCGGGAGGGAGGGAGGCTGGTGGCGGGCAACTTCGCTACGCCCACGAAGTGGGCGTAGTGTTGCCTGCTTCGCCTACTTTGCAAATGGCGAAGTAGGCAACACTACGCCCACTTCATGGGCGTAGCGAAGTTGCCCGCCCAGGGTTAGTCGTCACTGGGTTACTGTATGTGGTCACAAATGCTTTACACACTGCCTCTGAGATAAGCCTGTCTGCTCATGCCAAGTTACCAAGGGGGTGAGCAGGGGTTATTTTAGGAGTGTACCCCCTTACCCTGACAAGAGGCAAGGGTCCCTATTTGTCACCTGTGCCAACTAGAGACCCCCAAATCTAACATAGGGCAATAGAGTTGATGTAGGAGTGAGTGACAACCTGGATAGGACTACCTCTCTCCATGGCTGGAAGGATCGTTCCGGCCAGAATGATTGTGCTCTCCAAATGTTTACATCTTTTTGCCAGCATCCCAATTCTGCTACATCAACACTTCATTATAGACTATAACACAATCAAATCAGATTGGCGTGGGTGACAGCCAAGAGAGGCATGGAATTTGCACACTCCACCCATTGGCCAGGGAGCCATGTGTGTGCCAGATCTAGAATTATACTACTACTATTCCCAGGTGCAATATGCATATTATTGGTACCGTGCCAGGCCCTTCCAGCATGTAGCAATCCAGAATGACAATGCAGCCTCCTGCTCTCTCAACACCATGGTGTGCTCGAAAGCTAGCCGCCCATGCCTGGAAATTGACACTGTAATGAGCCACCTGGGCTCACCATCACAGGTAGTGACGTTGGCATGAAACTGCTTGGCCGGGCATGACCGAACAGATAAATGAAGTGGGCTGGACTGCTAGTGGTTAGTCCTGTGGCACTAATGTATGTGTGAGCATTGTTATTTATGCTGCTTGCTCTTGTATGTCTGCTGGCCATCTCCCCCGGAGTGTGCCTCCACCTTACCAGAGTACAAACACTATGAAGTGTATGGTCTGGACATGACATGCCCTTGTCACAAAACACTGTTCTACCCTTGCAGTGGCTAACAAAGTGTGCCAGCAACTTCAATGCTTGCAAATTCCGAAGTCGGGGGACCTCTTCCCACAAGGGAAATTTCTCCCTTGAAAATCGATCATGATGGGGCATGGCTGATGTACACCAGATATATTTCTATTTCATAGACCATGAGCCACTTTCAAAGCCACTTATCCCACCTTCTTGAGCTCCCCTCAACAGATGCCTACATGTTTAAGATTGTAGATTTTATATAGCGCAATTTATCATCTGTGAGGGTTTCCACAGGCAGTCCATGGGCAGGGGGAGATTTGGGGCCAGATCTATAACCATTTGATTTTGCGCCCCACAATTTGTGACAAATTGTGAGTCGCAAATTGCGAGGAGCAAAATCAAATGTACAACGGTGTGTTCAACGCTGTTTTTGCGATTCCCAATGGGGTCGCAAATTGTGAGGCTCATTAATATTAATAAACCTCTCGCAATTTGTGAGCCAATTAGGAATGACAGACCCTCCCAGGGATGGTGGCCTGCTGGGCTCAGCAGACCACCATGTCTGGGACTGCTTTTAAATAAAGCAGTATTTTTTTAAATGCAGCCCATTTTCCTTAAAGGAAAACTGGATGCATTTAAAAAAAAAAAAAAAACGTTTTGTTAATTTTTTTAAAGGCAGGCAGTGGTCCCTGGGACAACTGCCTGCCCTGAAAAAATAATGTTCCCTGCATTTGCAAAGGGAAGGGGTCCCCTGGGGACCCCTTCCCATTTGCAAATGCATTACCACCTACTTGAAAAGGTGGTAATTGCGAGTGTTTTGCAACCGCAATTGCAGTTGCGAAACATAAGTACATGGGTTTGAGACTCGCTAATTGGAAGGGAACGCCCCTTCCAAATAGCGAGTCTCTAAACACTTTTTTGCGAGTTGCAATTCATTTGCGACTCGCAAAATTGTGTTGGTACATGGCCATGACAATTTTAGCATGCGCAAATGGGTCGCTTACCCGTTTGAGCATGCTAAAATTGTTTGTAGATCTGGCCCTAAGTGATTTGCCCGGAATCACAGGATGTTGCCCCTATGCTGAGAATCAAATCTAGATCGCCAGTTCCCGAGTTGGCAGATTGGCGGCTGCACCACATACTCTCCCATTGAATGAGATTTTAGTACCACCCTCCCAAAACGTTTGTCACTAGACTGTACACTACTATTCAAAACAAGGCTCCAGCGTGTGTCTGAAAGCCTACTTCATGTGGCTGGTGGTACTGAAGCCTGAGCCGACACAGGAACGATGGAACTACTGCTGCACTTTCCCCAAACTATCTACTTTGTCTCATACATTTCAAGTACCTGTAACAGAAGTATTGCACACTTGTATTACTACACACAATGGGTGAGTGGGTAGAGTCCTGACTGTGCTCACTTTAGACAAATGAATGTGGATTTTCTACTCCTAGCTTGACAGCGACTAGGAATATAGATGTTTGGGGCAGAGGTTTTATGCACAATAGACAAGATGGCAGACAGCCACATACTCAGGACCCATTTAGTTACCCTGTTATGGTATGTTAAAGATACATATATAGGAATACGCAAACTCGTAGCCATTACCTACAGATCAGACACGCACTCATGGCCGTTATCCCACCGGATACCCACCTCCCTAAGGCGTCACCACTGGAAGAAAGGTTACTTACAGAAAGGATGGACCGGAATGCAATCTCCCTAAGGTATCAAAAATGTATTCATAATTTGACAAACCCTATACAAGGCTTAGGGGAGAAATGGCAGAAGGACACAGGGGAACTAATTGACACTGACTGGCAGGAAGCACTGGAATTCCCGAGGGAAGTAACAATACCCTCTAGATTGTGACTGGTACAACTCAAAGTGCTCCATAGACTATACCTACCTAGGAAGTCATTGGTTAAAATGGGTTTTGCTGACTCACAGCTGTCTGCGACGGTGTGGGGAAACAGGTGCATTCTACCATATCCTATGGAACTGTACGGAAATCAGAAACTACTGGTGCACAATAATGGAGACAATCACACAGATACCATCGGAGCCCAAAAGATGTCTCCTCAGTATATGGAAGGCCACAAACCTCAGTTGAAAAAAACAAGACTGGGCAACACTTGGTATGATTATTTCGAAAAGTAATATCGCAAGACACTGGGGAGTGCAACAGATACCAACATATATTGAATGGTGCAAAGATATGGATTGGGCTATTGCAGCTGAAAAAACAGTCTACATTAATAGGGGATGCCCCAAGAAGTGGGAGCAAGTGTGGGGAGGGTGGAACACAGACAAGGGAAACATATGTACGCCGCCACCTTGGAATTTAGCATGAGAGGAAAGTTGAGGAATACACCAAGGCAAGATACTGACTAAGTCAAAAAACAAACAGCCCATAATAATAGTTGGGATGTACATGGTATATATCTGTAAAGTTGATGCAACACTGTTAATAACTGTCTGTAAAGTTTTGATAATCTGTGATAGTTCAATAAAAAGAATTAAAATAAAAAAGATCTTCCTGAACTCAAGTTCTGATTCCACCAAGCACATAGGTGAAGGTAAGGAATTCCACAGCCTGGCGGTCCTCACGCTGAAGAACCTTCCTCCCATTCGGGACTTAGCATAGCGAGGTACACAGAGCAGATGCTGGGAGCTTGATCTCAGTGCATGTTTATGTTGATATAGGCAAAGCCTATGTCTGAGATACCTAGGTCCTTTGTTACGCAGGGCACGAAATCCTAGGGTCAGGGACGTGAACTCTATCCTTTTCTCTACTGGGTGCCAGTGGAGTTGCCTGATACGCAGGTAGATGTGGTGGCGGAACGGCACCCATCTGATGAGTCTCACTGCTGCATTTTGTACTATCTGGAGTCTGTGGATCAGATACAAAGGTAGCCCTAAGTACAGACTGTTCGCATAGTCCAGCTGCGAGGTTACAGTAGCATGGACTACGATCCTGAGGCTTTCCTCTGGTAAAAAGTGCAGATATTTTCTTAAGCTTCTTAACTTCCCGAAGCAGGGCAAAAAGATGTGACAGACTTGAGTTACAAAGGATAGGTCAGAGTCCCATTTGATGTGCAAATTCCTTGCAGTATTTGCTGGAATTGGTGATGAGCCCAGTTCAACTGGCCACCAACCATAAACCTGGTGATAGTGGGACGGCCTGGCCAAAGAACAGGACCTTCGTCTTATCCACATTTACTTTTAGTCTGTTATTGTTTATCCCGCAGGCGATGTCTTTCAGACACACCGTCATTCAGGTGAATGAGTCCTCAGAGTGGTCTTTGAATGAAAACACCATCTGGTGTCATCTGCATAAGAGACTGCCTTCACTTCCCAGGAGGCAATGAGAGTGAAAAGTGGTACCACGCTGCTGAATAGGAGGACGCTCCTTTCAGCTCCAAGTGGCTACACTATGGAATAGTCTACCACTTGCTCTGAGACTACTTCAAGATCTGCTTCCCTTTAGAAAAGCTCTTAAGACATGGCTGTTTCAGCAATATTTCAGCACTATGCTTTCCTGCATATTCCCCGGCCTTTTCATGTTAGTCTTCACTCACCCAGCGCCGGGACACTCAGCAGAGTAGCTGTGTGCTTTATAAAACCCCTGTTAACATAACATAACATAACATAACTGTAGTAATCAAGTAGTAGTAGTAAGTATACTTGTAAAGCGCACTGTTACTCCATCTCGGAGTGTCCTGGCACTGTAAGTCCACGCTGATAGTAGTATTTCTTGAGGATTTATTCAAGTTGGTTACAGCATAGAAGTACAGTAGTCATTAGCCCCACCAGGAGCACCCAGCCAGGCGCTCAGCCCTTCTCCAACTGTGAGCTCCCACTCCCAACATTCCATCTTACATCACCCAGGCAGGGTTCCACAGGTACAGTATAAATGATAGCAACCCAGGATACTACATATCCTCCCTCGTTCCAAAAAGAAAACAAAAAGGAACGCCCAAATTAGGAACAACACAATGTTCAAAAGAGAAGAAGTGGACGTACACTAGAGGAACACAGAAAGCTGAAAGACCAGAGGAAGAGTAGAACTCAAGTGAAGGTGTGACCAGAACAAGAACGCAAGAGGAGCATAAAGAAACAGGGAGAGGAAATAAGAAAATAGAACAAATAAGAAAATAGAACAACACACATCATCCCTTCCAAAGCAAGAAAGAAAAGAAAACAGAAAGGACAAAGAAAAGAAAGAGAAACCATTAATGACTCCCCACTACACACCCACTGGCCAGGTAAGCATGCAGGAAGGCAGCTCACATCAGGAGGAAACAAAACGACGAAGAAGAAGAGAAATGCAAATACTCATACTTCTCCATCAAAAATTTGAAGAATAAATTACAAATAGAAAAAAAACAACTGGGCTACAGTGTTGAAAACGAAACTAGTACAATAAAGAAAAACGCCCAGAGTAATACAACCCATGCCTATGGTGGCTAAAACCATACACCCGCTGAGGGTAAACATTTGCTAATGCATGGGCAAGTAGACAACACACCTCCGGATAGGTAAAAAATAAATAAAGTGCCTACTGAATGCGGGACACAAGTCCACGCAACACACCTTGACTGGAGGTCAAGTAATATGCACATGACAGTGGGAAATTATCCCAAAACATACCTCGCAGAGAGGTCAAGAGTCGTGCATGTGTTACTGGGACTACAGTCCACACAACATTGGGAAATAAACCCCAAAACATACCTCGCGGAGAGGTCAAAAGTGTGCATTAGAAACCATAGGACAAACGTCCACGCAATGCACCTCGAGTAGAGGTAAACTGAAATGCACATGAAATTGGGGAAGAGTCCAAAAACACCTCACGGAGAGGAAAAACACACCTCGCGGGGAGGTCAAGAGACAATGTGCATAATAAATGCGGGAAAAACCTAGCAACATGAGAAACATAAAATAGGGGAAACCCCAAACACACCTTGCGGAGAGGTGACTAAGTTGTGTCATTGTGATATGCTAGACCACACAACATCCCGTGAACTTAAGGAAGACACTATCCGCCGTGACAATGGGCGAAAACAACAAAAGAACGCACCTCAGTAGAGTTAGTAACGTTGTGCATAGGTGAAGTAGGTGAGGTATAGCTAAGAAGTACTCCATTCAATGAACGAAAACCTCACGATACCCTAAGTAGGGTAAAAATATCAAACTAAACATAATGCACGAGGGAAAACAAAACACTGTTGTGCATTGTACAATAATATGGAAATTTGTTAACTGTGAGGATTACGACAATACTCCACTATACCATACTAAGAAAAACATTATACACTGTGCGAGGAAACTAAAACACGAAAACTAGAAGTTGCAGTCAGAGAAATAATGTGCACAATATTAAAAAGGAATACAGTATGATTAGTACCCAAATGAACGTATGTGAAACAAAGTTTTCCGAAAACTTGTACATAAAAGAGGCATTTAACACATAACCAAAAGAATGAATACTATTTTACCAGGCTCATAGGTGTTCCTGTCACCGCGATGAAAGACAAGCAACAGTTGACGTGTGCATACTTGAAGGTAACCTGTAACAAATACATAACCCCAAAAAAACTAAGCATTTGACATATGAGAATAATATTTTAAAGCACCCATCACCGCATCAGAGATAACGATAAATCGAGGCAGACAAAAAAAAATGTCCGACTGGACAAGAAGAACTACCGTCCCAAACGTTCAGATTGAGAAAAATGTACAAAAATGTCCAAAACTTGTGTCGACTGTTGAGTGACTGTTGAGTGACTTGAATGAAGAAATATCTCCACCGTTGAAGCAGACGAGGACACAGGGAAGCACCGTCAAGCAAAGGGGAATGATCCGCCGACCACAAGATGGCAGGACGCAAAGAAGACGTAATGTCGAGAGACTCACGGCGCGCTCCTGCTTTCAAAACGTCCGTGCAGCATCCAACATCAGAGAAGCCGAAGACGTCATCAGAAGCACAGGAGAACTACGCGAGGCAGCAGGCTCGAGGTGAGAGCACGTGCTGAACATGCCCCGTGAAGATAATTTTAAATGTGAGAGGGCAGTTTAACAGCCAAAATTTAGAGCGGACCGTTGGGGCCCAAAACATGGGAAAATAAAGTCATGAGGACACTAACCGCAAAGTACACAGAGCCCGGCTCAAAATAAATCCGTAACAGGAACCATCCTCTTGTTTTCAGTATGTTGACACCCTCCAGTATTTTACTGTTATGTCTTGCATTTGCTCAACAACTATTGGGCATCTCAAGTCAGTAGTTTGTAGACAAGTTAGTTTGGCAATTTCGTGACCAAATTTAAGCTGCGCAACTAAAGAAAATGCATGCAGTACCTCTCATAACCAACGGCATGGCCGAAATACAATTCAAAAATACATGGGAATGCGCAAGTTAGAAAGCAGTTTCACTTCTTGTCAGGAAGCACACATAAACCTTCACGATGTAGGCATAACTTGCAGAAACTTCAGCACCTGTAGGCACTAGACAATGTACAAGTAGATGGGCTACTGTTGCTCGTGGGCACAGCAAAACAGAACGTAGGTCGGCTCACCCTGTGCTGAAGATTCAGAACATGTGCAACGTTGTTGAGGAGGGGCTTCTTACCTTCACAGAAACCACAGCCGAAGACAGGGGTTGTAGAGTGCCTTGCTTACCCTAAGTAAGGGCACAGCTCGGGAACAAACTTGAAATTTGATGAGGGCGACCGGTGCGGAGGTCGCTGGTGGGGCGAACTTGACAGTTGGTTGACAACAGTGAAGATATCTTGAGGTTCCCAGACACTTCCACTAAGAGTTGCGAGGTAGACGCAGGTTCTTTCTTAAAATCGTCGCCAGTAAAATGTAGTAATCAAGTCCACGCTGATAGTAGTTTCTCTTGAGGATTTATTCAAGTTGGTTACAGCATAGAAGTACAGTTGTTATTAGCCCCACCAGGAGCACCCAGCCAGGCGCTCAGCCCTTCTCCAACTGTGAGTTCCCACTCCCAACATTCCATCTTACATCACCCAGGCAGGGTTCCACAGGTACAGTATAAATGATAGCAACCCAGGATACTACAATAACATAACATAACATACCAGGTAGGTGTTGAAAAGCAGAGGGCTTAGGGAACAGCCTTGTGGCAAACCACAATGGTTTAGGATTGGCTTAATGTAGTTGGAGAAAAACTCTTTGAGAGCGGTCTGTGAGGTAGGACTGGATCCATGAAAGAACTGTCCCCGCAGACCCATCTGTTTGAATCTGTCCAGAGAATAGGGTGTGCAACCGTATCAAAGGCCACCGAAAAATCTAAAAGGACCATGAAGTCTATGCCTCTTTCATGGTTGGAGTGTTGTCAGTGGTACCACAGCCATCAGAAATTGCTAAATCCATTTGCACCTTTTTGGAGTTCTGCCCTATAACCTTGCCGGAATCTATGGCCGAAATCGTAAGATGCAAGTCGGGCTCCCCTTCGGTCACTTGTCCACCCAAGATTTTCAGATCTTTGGCTTATTGGATTAACCCAGTTTTAAACCATATTTAGAACACATGGCTATCTTCCAGCATCTTCCCAGATATTTGGAAACATGCATTCTTACACCCCTGCTGAAAAAGTCGAATGCTGATCCTATGGAGCTTGGCAATTACCGTCCAATCTCATTATTACTGGCACCCGCAAAAATGCTTGTAATATTGGAACAACTTCAACTCACCAATTTCATCGGCGCACAGGACATCTTGCATGATACTCAGTCTAGTTTCCGGTCAGGATATAGTACCAAGACCGAACTGGTGGAGGTTGCGGTATCAGTGAGAATGTGGGAAGATGCTGGAGCATTGGACCATGGCAGCTGAAAAAGCAGTCTACATTAATGGGGGATGCCCCAAGAACTGGGAGGAGGTGTGGGGAGGGTGGAACACAGAAAGGGGAAACACAGACTTTCTGAATTTTCTCCTCAAAGAAATTGGATACGTTCGTGCACAGGGAAGGAAAGGGGAGAATCTTTTCCTCAATAGCCAATCGGCTAGTAAAGGATCTGACAACCCTAAATATTTCCTCACCCGAATTCTCTGCACTTTCAATGTGCTTAACAAAGTTTTCCCTTCTTGCCGCCCCATTAATTTATGAAGCTTCTTCAAGACTTCCTTATGAGCTAGCTTGGGGTGCTGTCTTTACTCCATTGCCGTTCAAGTCTTTTACAACCACTTTTTTCAACTCTGAGGTCTGCTGAGAACTCGGGGGCTCTCTCAGGGACCTAACAGATCTCAGTGGAGCCACTGTATCAAAGGCGGAGGTGATCCCTAAATTGAATTCAACTGTATCCTCATTTCCTTCTTAATACCGAGTGTTTGCCTCCACCCCGATGTATATTCCCCAGCGTGAAGTAAAAAGGGACCAGAAAACGGTCCATCCATACCACACATTGAGGGGGCTAGACTCTTCTGGTCGGGATATTGGAGAAGATTAGGTCCAGAGTATGGCCTGCTCTATGTGTGGGTGCATTTATGTGTTGAATAAGGTTAGCTCCTTTGAGAGCCATTACTAGCTGAGAATCCTGGAGGCAAGTGAGATCGTCCACATGGAGATTGAGATCACCTAGGGCCGTAAAAATTGTGTTTTGTAATGATTTATGTGCAATAAAATTACATAGTACGAGGGTATATTATTCAAATTAGGCGGTCTATAAATTAGTAAGTCCGCAAAGCAAAGGTTTGGGGAAATCTTTATGCAGAAGTTTGAGCCCTCCATGTTGCCTAAGATATCCATTTCCTTGTTGAAATATCCCAAGCTTCCTTCAAAATAATATCCACCCCATGTCCTTGTCTGTTACCACTCCTATTGGCACAGATAATTCGGAAGCCGGGGGGATAGCGAGGGTCAGGGCAGGTAGAGAGTCCCCCTTTAGCCGAGTATCAGTTAGAAACATCACATCCCATGTGTTATCCATCAGAGATAGCAAAATGTCATCAGCATGTTTGGGAAACGATCTACAGTTAATCATGCAGGTACTTACCCCACCAATTGGTACCCCCTGAGCTCTGGGGATCTTATCCCTGCTCCCGGTCCCCCTGCCAGGAACCCCCAAAGTAAAATTACATTCCTTACAATGGTAAGTGGGGCCATGGTTATCCAAGTTCTCACAGTAGGTTCCTGAGCAACGGTTACTCCTTAAGGCCAAGAGGCAATCTCGTGACCAAGAGATGCACTTGCCGCCACTGATTTGAACAGCTCGGCTGGCGCTGGCCGCGATCCGGATGTGGACGGGTCGCCGGCAGGCTTGCCTTTGGTGCGCCAGCAATGCGCCTGCTGCACGCGTTGGAGCAGCGGTGTGCTTTAAGTAGGCACACCATTGCAGTCCAAAAAAGCTAGACTGCTCACCTTCCAAGATGGTGCCTGCTAGTGTCCCAGCCTAGCGGAGTAAAGATGGCGCTGCAACAGCCGCACGTGATCAGCTTTAAAATATAAAACAAATTAAAAAAATAGGTGTCAGGTACACAAATCACTTCCCCCTAAAAAACAGAGAGTCAGCTCATCCTGCAACAGGCAGCATGGAGCCACCCCGTAACACAGCCCCTGGATGCAATAGGTTAAAACAGTCAAGAGAAGCCTACTAGATGGCCAGATCAAAGCCTGACACCGCAGTATTAGGTATTAACTAAAGCTTATTCTCTGCCCTCGCCCCAGCTGTAGACAAACAGCATTGGTGGTGCTTACATGCTGCCGAGGAATTTCCAGTGTGATAGCAAGAGTAGTCAGGGAAATACCAAGGACTCTTCAAGGCCTACTGTTTAGAATCGGCCACATGATATGTCTTGATGTGATCAATGGATACAAAATGATTGTCTTTAGAACCAGCAAGCGGTAGCAAAATTGCAGTTCTAGTACCTTGAATGCCAAGGACTGGCATTGGTGCATGATAAACTCCTTTTTCACTGCAATCTTTTCACAAACGAGATCCTCAAATTGTGGAATACACCTGGAATGTTCTGGTTTCTTCTTGATTCCTGCAGAGGTAGACGTCTTCAACTGCTCATTGGATTGGTTGTCAAGGACGTTGTGTGGATCCAGTATGAGAGCACAATGATCATTTACGCCAAAGGGTGTGACTGCTGCCACAATGTCTAGACCATCAAGGCCTGTAACGTACATTTTGATGACAAAAAGGGACCTTGTATGGGTCTAGCCACCCAGAGATCCTTTAGGAAGATTGTTAAGTGCTCGTTGTATCATATATAGGTGGTGGATCCAACTATGCCCTGTATCTAATACTCAAGCTGTTAAGGACTGCTTTAAGTCACAGATCATCCTCTACTCAACAGAATGAATTACCCTCAGGTTGATATGGAGAAGAGTAATGCACCTCTACACCCAGGGAAGCCATGTATCTATATACGCTTTCAAAGCAAATGCATTGCCCTGGTCCTGGTGGAATGCAGTGCATGCATGTATCTCGAAAGAGACTTGCAAATCTTTAATAACAGTTTGAGCCTGAGCAAAATGCTGCAACCAGACCCATAGGAACCTTCAGAGAGAATCGACTTCACCTAAGATAATTTAAATGGTCCATCTAAATTAAGAGTACCACAATGGTCTAGGTATATGCAGCCGAAAGGTTTGATGGAAATCAACAGGTTCATCTGCAGTGTGCAAGCCACTGTAGAAGCTTTAATTTGTTGATAAATTTCACAACAAAGGACATATTTTCTGGCTTTTTGAGACAAGCCCAGCCCCCGAAAACGTTGCTGCAGCACCAAAATTGAGGCTGCCACATCTGCATGTACAGCAACAAAACCTTCATGCGCAGCTATCACTAAAGCTAGTCTGGGGTCTGAGTTGGGAACCAAACGATCCCCAACCCCTGGAATCATCACAAAGAGGATATTTTGTTCACTTAAATAATGCTTGTATTTAGCTGTAAAGCCCATAGGTAAAGGGGTGCGGTCTCCCTGTAGCATTAACGGCATCCGGCATGTCGTCATCTATCACAGTTTGAAAATAAGTAACTACAGCAACAGCTGCAACCACAACTGCAGATTTTGCCACTTTATCAGCTAGAGAATTCCCTACAACGTGTGCTCTCACACATTGATGACTTAATGTATGTATGATGTGATTCAGCATCAGCCTATCTTCAAGGTCCACCTCGTTTACGCAAAGCAAGTTTTGCTTTATTGTATTGTCCTTAGAATCTTTGGGCCTCATTTACGAGGCCGCTTGCGCCATCGGACCTTCACTTTTTGTGAAGTTCCGTGGCGTAGAAGCTTGCATGATATTTATCAGGCAACACTAAGCCACTTTTTTGGGCGTACTGCTGCCTGATAAATATCAGTCCCTTTAACGCAGTGTTCTACGTTAAAGGGGTGTGCAATAGGTGTTGCTGAGGGTGTTCCCAGCAACATCCATGGCCTTTTGACACTGCCCCAGATTTACGAAAAAACGTAAATCTAAAGCAGTCCCAAACGCTTTTGCCTCCCCAGGGGAGGTGTAAGGGAGATGCAACAGGGAGAAATATCTTTATTTCTCCTCGTTTTCCAAGAGGAAAAGCCTTGTGAATATTTTTGTACCGAGAGGTTTCCCTTTCTGTACAAACATAATCATCCCTGCAAGTCCGGCACCCTTTCACCATTGTGCAAAGGTGCCTGCACTGGTGCAGGCAGCCCATTGTACGCTGGCGCAGGGGAAAAGAACAGAAATGCACCATATATTATAGATACTGCGCATTCCTGCCCTTTTCTTTTGCCGTAGGGAAGCGCAGCAGGAAGGCCTGCTGCGCTTCCCTACGTCAAAACCTCATAAATGAGGCCCTTTGCATTCATTTTAGCACCAGTAATGCAAATGGCCATTAAATGACTGAATACAATAATACAAATAACACACTATAAGAGAGGGGAATTCATGATCTGTATGTTCCAGTGAGAGAAGTAGTAGTGCTTTTAGATTAGCCAACTGTGCAGTGCAGTTCCCTAAGGACTGTGTCTGAGTTTTTGTGGCTGGAATCTCCCATCCAACATAACACCAATATTAGTGGGGCATGCCACTGAATACTGGTACATGGTGCCTAAAGCAGGCTGGGATGGATCATCAGTATAAACAATTAACTTATACCGCTCAAGAGGTAAAGAAGTGTTGTGCATGGGAAAACATGCTCATATTGCAGAACTTCTTGTGTCTGTAAAGATGGGTCAAAGACAAAGTGTACATCAACATCTGTCAAGAACGTTGCCCATTGAATCCATCTAGTATGGAGGGCTTTAGCGCTAGGAATGCTGGCTTTTGTAACAACTGGAGTAACAGCAATATTGCGTTTCCTCTGTGCAAGTGGACACTCTTTAGGAGTAGCCATCTGCACAGCACTCAGTGTGCCAGATGTACAATAGCTTTTTGCATTTCTTAATGGGTCAAATCACACTTTTGGCCCATTAAGAAATGCAAAATAGCATTTTCATGTGTACAAAGGCCAAAAATGATTTATACCTCGTAGAAATCACACATCGCGACCACGATTTAGGAAACACAAATAGGGATAACAAAAGAATTTCCTAAACACAAATTGGGCATTTAGGAAATGCTATTATTACCATCAACTCAAAGTCGATGGAAACCATGTGAAAAATTAGATAAATAATTTTTTAATGTGACATGAAGCGCACATATGCCTCTAGGGCATATCTGCACTTACACGTGCACTACAAATTTCGGAGTGCCTCCAAGGGGGCCCTAAGCTCAGCAGCACCCTTGGGTTTGGATTTCCTAACTTGTAATTTTCTAATAGAAAATCGCAATGGAGGAAATGAAAACCATTTCCTATTTGACCCATAGGTGGGAATGCAAAAGCATTTCCTATTTGCGATTTTCGAATAGCGATTCCAACTCTGTAGGAATTACTATTTGGAAACCGCAAATTTTGTACATACCATTTTTCATTTCCTAAATAGCGATTCATACAGAATCGCTATTTAGGATATACAAAATAGAAATTTTGTACATTTGGCCCAGTATTTTTTCAGTGGATGCAAAACGCATTTCTGCCCTAGAATATAAATGCAATTTACATGCATTCGCACTGTCTCACTTTCATTATATAGGTGAAGCTAAAAGCACTCCCAATTATATGGATAACTAGGTTAATTCTATTTACACATGCATGTATGTAACGTGTTGCAAGCAAGTCAGATTATAAGGATCTGAGTGTGTCTGTGTAGTCTGATGTCCAATGTGAACTGGAAAAATGATGATAGATTAATTCATATAGTGATTTGATGTATTGCATAATCAGGTACGTATGTACTGCCAACATTAAGGAATCCTAATAAGGATTGAAGTTTCTTTAGAGTGTTTGGTGGTTGCTACTGAGCACACTTCTCCAAGAAGAGTGGTGCAAGACTTTTCCCTTCAAGTGTGAGTTCATATCTGAAGACAAGGACAGTTTGAAATGCAATATTAGATTTCTTAAAATGTTTCCTGTAGTCAGATTGAGAAAATCCTGATATTATGTGATCCACTCTAGCCAAAGGTGTGTTAAATTCATAGCCCGTCAGAGTGATATCATCTACATAGGACAGAGTGCCAGGGTCAGTTATATGGAATTGACACTATATGGGTAGCAAACAACCCAGGACTGTTCTTATAGCCTATAGGGGTCTGGGAAAAGTGAGTCTGAAAACGGAGGGCTGAGAAGGCAGTCCAGTTCCTGCTTTCAAACGCTAGATTTTGGCAGAAAAAAACATTGGAAATATCCAAGATTGTTTTGCATTCTTTATATACTATATTAATAATAAGCACTGTACTCTGTGTATTTTGTATTGCAAATGTTCGTGAATGAGTGGTTAAATGTCTGTATGAAATGAATGATTAGGTTTTAAGATAGGAAAAAGAGGATTATTCATCTGAGATACACAGGGTTCAATAACACCCTGATACTCCACTTGGGAGAGTAATTCTCCAACAGGTGCTTTAGCATCCCATTTTATGGGATATTGTGGTTGCTCTTGTGGGCTGGACCATATGGGTAATATATGATAAGGAGAGGATTTCTCCCAGCCGAGATGATTGCGATATAAAGATGGGGCTTGTGCAAGAGGCCATTCTGCAGCATAAGCTTGTTTGACTTCATCACGGACAAGTGCAAAAAATGAAGGAATCATTACATCCTCACCTTGTGGGGATGTTTGGACAAAATGAGGGGTCCAATCAACCTCTGCTAAGAGACAGCTGTATGAAAGTGTCAAATTTTCCCAGAATATTGCTCTAATGGTGTTCTGTATGTCACCCTCAATTTGTATATCCAAATGATACAATCTGTCTGGAGAGGCTATGTGCCTGTCTGGGGTTTCAATTGTCGCTGCCAGAAACTCCTGCCGATTCTGGTGCACCATAGTGACTTCTGCCACACTGTTGAGGGGAGTCACTGCCCACCTACTGTGCAGGAGGAGCGTTCTCAGTGTTGGTGGCATATTTTGCGGTTATAGCCACAACTTTTTTTTTCTGAAATGATGGCTTAAATTTATGTCAGATGAGCATTGTGCATCTCTCTTCAATTTCACATACTCTTCCTGTCTGTGGTCAGAACGTACTCCTCTCTTGTATTGCTTAAATAAATCACTTATACAATGTTGTAATATGTCGGCACCTTTGGTACAACATTTTGTAGAAATGAATCACACTGTTGGTTATTTGAATGGTCTTCTTGAGACCGCTGCAAACAAAGTATGGTGATGATTCTTATTTGGCACATCGTGAGGCTCTTTTAATAATGAAGTTACGCACTGCAGAAACTGGGTTGAATGAACTATCTGAGGTATCAAAGGTCTTTTAATTGTTTTGAATGAATTATCTCCGTCATCATATGTCGTTTCAAAACCCTCTAAGATACGCTTGGGGTGAATTGGATTCATGCAATATCACAATTTTGAAGATGTGGAGCAAGAACATTTTTCCATGTAGCAAAAGACTCCCCATCATTTCCCAGGGCATAACTCTAATATAGGAGGTTTAATTTGTAACCTCCCATTTCTTTTCCTCCACCCGCTGAGTAAGTTCATTAAGCATGCAAGAAAAAGACTTCGTTGGGGAAATATAGACTATATTTCCCATCACCATTTCCTTCCACCCAGAACGCCGGTCACTCGCCAGGTCACAACTGACGTACAACAGTAATAGTGACGGACAGTGTGAGTGTGGATCAGCGCACATTCAATACTAGAGGGGGTGCATGTATGCACATGATGGGCTACTACCCGGTTTAAAAAACAGATAAAAATTGGTGCAGTGTGGAAAAGTGACCCTTGGCCTGATGAAATTGCCGTAAGTTATCCCTGGCAATGAAACATGTTGGTTTTTAAATGAGCAGACCCACAGCACGAAATAAAGTCATATAGCCAGTGGGTGCTTAGCTTATTTTTAGATTAGGGATAGCGGTACCCCAGTCCAGACCCCGCTACTCCATATAGGGTTGACATTGCCACATGCCCGGATGAGTTATCTGGTGCACATGCATCACATGTTACCACACCTAGCACTTTGCTCTTTTTTCTTATTTTCTTATTTCACCACATTTTTTCGTTTGATTTGGAAGTTGCTGATGATGAGAACCTGAGGATGCAGGCGAGAACCAGTCTGCATACTCCCACGGTGTTACTCCTGTGAGGCACTGCCTACCTCTCTCACAATTTTTTTCACCAATTTTCTTTCTATGTTAGGTTACACACACTAGATGGTGGTACAGGCCAGAGGAGACAGAGTCCACAGACACATCTATTTTTAAGGAATATTAGGTGATTCAGGTTCCCCTAAACACAGACGATACAAATATGACCGCTGTTTCATCATACAAACTAGAGTAATTTTAGACGCGTGGATGGATCACTGAACGGTTGACTCACCTATAGAACAGGTCTTTTGTTGTATATGATTCTGTGAGTGTGAGGCGACCTATTCTTTTACCCCCTTCAGCTACTTTATGTATATGGTTCACATGATTAGGCACTGAACTACTTGAATAGAATCACTGTTGTGCCTAATACAGATACAGCTATAAGGGTAAATATCTGTAATTTTATTTATTTTTCCTTTCCATAGCCAGACTGAATGAGTAATATAGTGCCCTGATGATGACCTCATAAAAAGTTTCCGTGTACTCGAATATGCTCTGACATCGAAAAGAGTTCCCATTTTATTGGAGAAGAAAAAGGAGAACCTTCATTGCTTACAACCAATTCTTTCAGTTATGAGCCCTGAATAAGTCAGATTAGACAAAAAGAAAAAGAATGTAGTTTGTCTTAGTAGAGAAGTGATTACAGGAATGGACCTCTAATACCTATGTGATAATAGGGGTAATACATTGACTGTAATGAGTTTATTTGGACTCTATATCTATAACTCACAGACATCAATAATTGCTGGATCTTTAAAACTTTTCAAAATGTTCTTATGTAATGTTTGATTGATGTTGATTTATGTTATCTGTGTTATTTGTTGTACATATCTGTGTTGTCTCTACCAAGATAAGAATAAGAAACTAATTGCACTACCTCCATCTTAGCATTCCCAAGTTCCAGAAGTTTGGCCTGACTATAACCCCCTCATTTCGAAAGGTCTTAAATTTACTCTTGGAATTGTTTATTTTTAAGAAGTGGTCCTCCGCATAATTTTCCAGAGCATGAAGATGTCTTCGGAGGCCTATGGCACTTGGGTCCAACAAAATAAAATTGTCTGCTTAAAGAAGGCTTACTACGTTCATTAGTCCAAGTTTGGAAGGATCCCCTTTTACCAGAATAACTCTGCAAGGTAAATCATGAGTGTTTAGCGAGAAGAGAAGTGGCGCCAGCAAGCACTCCTGTTTAAAACCATTCTGCGTCGCCACTCTCCTTGACAGACCTTGGTTCCCTTCCATCAAAACCTGAGTCCAGGTAGAGGAGTGAAGGGCAATTATTAGCCTTAGAAAGTGAGCTGGAATTCCTTATGCTGACAATTGTCTCTATAGCGTCCCCTGGTCAACCCTGTCAGACACTGTGGAGAAATTGATGAAAGCAGAATACATGGGCCGCCGGCTCTACTTGTATGAAGTAGATGAAGTCAAATGGTTTTAGCAAATAATTTCCTGTCGCATTCAGAAGGGCAATTTGTCTATAGCTGGCGGGGGAAGGCTTCAATCCCTTTTTATATGGGGGAACAATAATACTTCCGTACCAGGAGGATGGGATATCACCAGACCGGCAGAGTGCTGAATCAAAGGATATAAAAAGACAGCCCAAAAGAAGCCTCCTGTTTAATATGTGCTATGGGAAATTTTTGGGGGCACATGGCACCCGAAGTTCTTGCACTTTTAATGAATCCCTCGATCTCCTTACCAGACAGTAAGGACCACATAGTTCCATGGAAACTACTTCAACACTTAGAACGGGCAAAACACTGATACTTGGCTTACAGGTGTTTAATTGAGAAATATACTGGGTCCACACAACCTCCGATACTGGGATTTCTTGAGCTGAGACTCTAGAGTCACGGTATTATGCTATTACACACTAGTAAGTATGTTGATTTTTGGAGGTGGCGGCTTCCCTCAGATTAATCCAGTACCTAGTCTCCACTTTTCTGCGTTATACAACCTTCAATCTTTTTCTCTTACACTTAAGGTGATTGATTTAACCCTGATTTAACCCTATCACAAATACTTTAAATTGCTTCCTAACAAGGAACTTTATTTTGTGGTTTGCACTATTTACCACCCAAGAGATCTTAAAGGGTGATGTAGAAATGTTGCCTCTATCTTTACTCCAAACAACATGGAAGGTGGTCATCTGCCTTTCATATCAGGAGATGGCATCATGTAGTGACAGATCAGGTGGGCCTAGGCTTGCTATTTTAAGACATTGACCGAAAGCCTTTGTATTATTGCTTGACCAAAAAGGGCGCCAATTTTATTTGTCATAAACAACAGTATCCTTCTTGGAATTCTATGAGCCAAGGGCCTTAAACTCTAAGTCAGCAGACACAGAAAAAATACTATGATCACTTAAACCACTCCCCAGGATCTCCAACTGCGGGCAAGCACTGAACATGTGATGAGACGCTACCGCATAGGCCATTGAGGATTGACCATGAGGGGCATGACAAGTATAGGAAGCAGGATAATCTTTGGGGAATCTGCCATTCAGAAATACCCATTTGAACAGTCTCAGACTTTATAGTAAACATAAGCCCCACCTACCTGATCTAACTATTTCCGGTAGAACCGCATCAGGGATACACCATATATCACCCATTTCGGTATTACAGATTATCATACAAGCTTAATTTGAAGCTTTAGCATTAAAGTTCCCTACGATTATAACCAAAGGACATTTCTCCAAAAGACTGATATTACGAAACATTGAGTTAACTAAATTATCCTGAGGCTTACCGGGGGAATATACAAATTTACAAGCAGAAAAGAGGACAATCTTCCACTCTCATTGAACAAGGCCAGCTTTAAGCAAAGGCAAAGATTTGTAGGATGAACGAATACCTTTGGATTCCAATTGATGTTATTTTTGAGTAGAATAACAATTCCTCCACTAGCATGGTCTTTTATGGATGTTTTGTCACACAGGAAAAAAATGAAGTAATTCTCATATGTAAAATCAGAATAGACCCATGTTTCCTGCAAATATATAACAATGCTTAAGGCGCATTACAAAATTCATTTTCAAATTAGACTGGCCTAGACCCGCCATATTCCAGGATACTAGTTTACCCCACGGGGGACCTCCACAACACCGGATGCTTTTCAATGCTGCCAGTCCAATTCATTGCGCCTGCTACCCAGCTCCAATTATTCAGCTCATCACCCTGCTCTGGTTCCCAAGCGCGCAATTTCTTCAGCTCCGCAACATTTATGACTCTCCTCCCCATGACTCTACCTAGAGAAAGAGTGATGTACTTACGGTTAACAGACCCCCTCCATATTGGGTCTTATGGTTTACCCTGAAAATCCAACATTAAACTGTTATAAATAAACTTTGTGATAGGCTCTACACAGAAGACATCAATGCCGCTTTCAGGAAATAATCTACCTTCTCCAAGATCAACATTACGATAATCTTGGAGCTGGACATTACTCTCGAGCTCATTGAAATAGCAGAGGAGTTTATAAAGACATCATCGTTATCTTTACTTGATGCCAAACTCAGAGCCTCAATTTCCAATAATGAGTGTAAAATTAATTGTATATTTAAAGGACCCATTTCATGTTCAAACAAAATGACAAAGTCCAACATATTTGAAATAGGACCAATTTCAGGACCCTTCAGTGCCTCTTTTGGAATATCGAGCTTTGTGTTGGGCCCATACTGAAGATTCTGTGGCGGAGGAAAAAATGGATGTGCATCCCCATTACGGGGTCTATTGGGCCTTAGTTTGTGCCGTATATGCATTTTCATGGTGGGAGTAACAAATTATGACAACTCTGAATTCCACCACTATACTTGGGAACGCATGTGTTCTACTTCGGCCCCAAAGGAACCATGATTCCCAAACATTTCAGTATTTAAGGAAGGATCTGTTGATTCAGATGCAGCAGGAATACTTGCAAACCTTAGTTTTGTTTGCTTATATTTCATAATATGACATTTCTTTTTACTCTTTTTCTTGGACAAATTTATCCTAGAGCTCCCTGAAGTGGCCCCCACCTCCTGTGGAGGATCAACAATGGACTGAACATTGAGAGAATGAACACCACCAGGGAGAATTACCCCTTTGAGAAAAATCGGAAAAACAGTTAAAATTGTATCTGTCAATAGGACCTTTGGCACATACAGGTTACAATCCTGAAATAACGATTTTATTGAATACACATTTTCCTCTACCTGTTTTGGTTTAGATTTTACAATAACCATCTTAGATGTCTGATCCCTTGGCCAGCAGGGCTAACCTGCTTGAATACCAATATCTTGAGACCCACCATTGGCCACATTAACAACCTGAGTAGCCTCCAATTTCTACTCTTTTGCCTTTTGTACTGGAAGTTGACACAAAAACCACAAGTAGCAATGTGTTAAACACTCAAAATAACTGGAGACAACACATCCAACACAAAAACGAAATCAGAAACGGATCTTTCTAGCAGAGATAAAATAGAAGATAAAACCTGCTCAATACAAATTAAATGGCTGCACATTCCACTGTGCAAAAGAGTCCCTTAAGGAAGGTGTACGACTGAAAAGAGCAGGCAGAAATTGTTGACAGGGCGAGCGTTGCATAAGCAAAGGCTGGCCCACGTCACCCCAATCTAAGGCGGCAGATGTTTTCAGACATGCCCCACTCAGCCGATTATTTTTGTTGAATAGACCTAAGTCATGCCCCTTACCTTGAAACTCAGAGAAATTTTCCATAGAAGTCATGTCACTCAGAACTGGAGAAACGTCCTCCAGACCTTGACTAAGGTAAGAGTTCAACGGATCTTCCTGAGTAGGACTTAAGACCTGCCCTTGATTGTCAAGTGTACCTCTTCAGGGTTCAATTCAATATAACTGTTTGGTACAAGGCCTGATGGAGCGAACAACATCCAACTCCGAAGGGCCAAACCCTAGGTCACTGCTTCCATTTTCAACTGTGGATCAACTTCCCGTTTGTCAGCCCTGTACTGTTTAACCCAGGAGAACTTCATATTAGACTTAAATTTGACTAAGAAGGAAAGATTTGGCCAGTTTGGTCTCCCTGGCTTGGGAAACACAGTCAGAGAATAAAGGACCCATATCCGCATCAGAGGTTGGATCCATGTCGGAAGTTGTCTCCATTTTATTCAACTCATTACCATACATAGAAAAGAAGTTCGAGGTGAAAGGATAAGATTTCAGATGAGACAACTGGGACTTCTTCTGACAAAAGGATTTTTTTAATTTCAGGAGATTGTTGGGTGGATTAGTTGCAGCAATCAATCGAACATAATCTCTTTAATGTCATTTTAGCCCAATCAGCAGTAAAAAAATGGAGCTCACCATATGACAGTGGAACCAACAGACTGCAACAGTCAGCAACGGTTAGTCACCCTCAGCTTGTGACCTCAAGCTCCTGGGCGATATACTGAGAGAGTAAGGCCTTTGAAGAGAAAAAGATGGTGAAAGGGACAGAGTGAGGGCTCACCAGTCAAACGCACAAGCCACACCCAAACCTAGCTGGGCTGCTTCCGTGAGGCCCGGGTTCTCTTTCCGCCATGGCTGACTACAGCCACTGCACTCTCCCTCACCCTACCCTTAACACCAGAAACACAGATAATAAGGCACAACACCTTGCCTGCAGAACAACTAAAACCTATAGACTGGATTTCGATTCTACAGTTCTGCCATGCACGGCCTGCCAGGACACATGCCAGGACACACTTAAATTCACCAGAACCCTCCAGTGAAGAGGATCAGCAATGCTTTCCCAAAGTTCTTAGGGTTGAAGATTCCAGATTTAATAGTCTTCTCTGGAGTCCAAAGTACCTGGCTCCCCTAAACACCTACCCCTGCTTCCACAATGTTCACTCCCAATGCCTCTCCCCTGCTGGCATAGTTTAAGTATGAGGCACTGGGGAGAGGAGGGTTAATAGCCATAAAAATAGGGGACACAGAGGACAAGCATGCATCATGCTGAGAGGGATGAGGAGCAGGAAACCCAAGGAGAACAGAGAGCGATAGAAACCGGAGACCAGGGGAGCAGGAGCGGAAGCCACTCTCAACTTCATGCCTCTCCTCGACTCATGGAGAAGCCACCCTCATGGAAGTGCAGCAGCACTCTCAATGATGCTCCCCCGGCACTCTCCCTCTCACAGCCATATAGAGCAGAGCAGGCATAGGGCAACTTCAGCGCCCTTTTCAGCAGTGTCCTTTGGCGGTGGCTCCGGCATCCGCGCCCCCACCATACTTGCCTCGTGGATCCTCCGCATAACACCAGCATGTCAGATTCCATTCCAAGCCTCGGTTACGCCTCTTTCTTTACTTTCCCGGCCCAAAATAAATAATGGGAGAAAAATCTTAATTGTCTAAAGATATATGATTTAATGGGGGGCCGTTGGATACCCACACTAACTGGTTCATTGAATTCTGCGAATTAATTGTCCAGTAAACTCTAAAATATAAAATATTTACGTCCAGATCGAGATACTTTTTAAAAGCAAATTTTCATAAACTGTTGAATAGATTTACACCATAGTTCACTGAAGATTCACATACACCTTGCAAGTACTAAGAATATGACATTGTTTGAGCAGCCTGTTTCCTGAATAAGTTGAGTGGAGACATTTCAATGGCAAGCTGTAAACTACGGCTGAGAAGAAAAATTTGACACTTGCACTTAATTTTAATATAGCATATGACATTTCACATTAAGAGGCACGGGTATGTATATATTATTTATTTATATTAATTATAATTACAATTTCCATATTTATGGTATTTATATTTTTTATATTTCCGTCTCTGTTCCCCATGTATACTGGTTGCTCATTTTATTGGCATCTGTCCACAATAATTTTGTGTTCAATGAACAAATTAAGTTGCTGCCAGTACATTTCCGCATTTATTTATCTATTACATTATCAGTCATACTTAGATGTCTGTGAAAAATACAAAAGTGAAAACACTGTTTCCGCCTCTATTTATATGTAAAAACCAGTAAAAACGGAAAGCTGGGAGCTTTATCTATAGTTAGATTGTAGGATAATGGCATACTCAACTTATATAAACATATTTGTAGGCTAACGCATATTGCTTATTGTGTTTACAATTTACACATTTAACACCTTAATAATATGTTTCTTTTGTCAAACGATTCTGCCAATATGCTGTATTTCTTTTTGTCTGCACATTTCCACATGGGAATAATTACATTTCCTAGACTTCAATGAGTCTTGAAAAAGCTAAGCCTTACTTACGTTTTGTTGAAAAAGCTTTCCCTGCAGGCTTCTACTCGCTCTTAATATAATATCACATCCATACACTTCCAAGTATTGTTGCTCAAGTCTGCAAAAATGTAGATGCCACTCCAGCAATTATTGCTCAGAGCGAATGTATTTGCTTGAACATATTTCAGACGGATGCAAATAGTCACAATCTAATTGTAACTGTTTTTTAAACCTGTAAATATATAGGTCACCACTGCCTGCCCGCCAGATTACAAGTTTAAAGTGGTATGGAGGGCGTGTGTGTGGCGGCGCCTTAGAAAACAGGCACCGCAATGGGACCCCACAACAAGATTCTTTTCCGACATGGACTCGAAGGTCCATGCCGTGCAGGAACTGGGGTGCATGCACATGCAGGCCACATGATATGCCTCCCTGCATACATTTCCATGCGGAGGAGGTGCATTTTTCTCTCCACCACAGTGTTCATGCAGTAGGAACTTCCATGACACCGCAGGCAGAGAGGAAACTTGTAATATGATGGGCGGGACCACGGCGGGCCCGGCAAGCACATTGTTGCCTCTACCCTGCTATGCCTGGTGGTTCCATGGCGGAAGCGGCGGTCCCAGAGTGGTCCGGCTACCCAACTTACAAAGGAGTGGTCCGACCACTGGTGCGGCGGTGAATGGACCGCACCGCCACCACAAGCCTGGCAGTTCTCTGACCAACAGACTCGTAATCAGGCCCTTCAATGGATATCTTACGAAAGACTCTGTGGAAAATATATTTGTCCATAAACTTGCGTTTAAATTTTCAAAACATACAGAAAGAGAGTAAAAAGGTGAAAGATAACGAGGTTTTGGAGAAAATGATAGATTTTCTCACAGTTTTATTAGGGTTGGCGTGTATGTGGGTTTTCTATTTCAATTCTTTCGTATGCGTACTCTTCATTCTGCAATAACCCCGTCAGAACCATTTCCTGAGATGCTGGTGCCTTTCGAACAAGTGGTAGGGATGTGTTTACGCCTCAAGGCCCCCTCATTTTTTGGACTTGATTCTCATATTTTTATCCCATCTGAGTGACCAGCTCTTACGAGCCGGTGACATCTGTGGTGCTCCAATCGACACCCACATGCCTTTTGCATCTGAGGGATTTAACCAAGACCCCTCAAATCTAAGGAACGCTAACAAAGAACCAATTCTAACTCCCTACTATCAGTGGGTCTATGAACCAGACCCTGGGATTGGTGGTAGCCTAACACAATAAGGGACTGGTTTAAAGTGTGGCAATAAAGCATAAGCCAGGCTTCTCTGGAGTAAGTGCTAAATTCGGAGGCACATCTAACCACTAAATATATTTTACTATAAGGATAGCATAGTGATTTAACATTTTTCCATTGCCTTATTAGCTTTATTTAATCTGTATCCACAGCAGGAGGCCCAAGACTGAGGCTTTTGCGTCTCAACAGTCTTCTGAGAAGGCTTTCACTAAATAGGACTTGGGTCTGTCCTAAGGAACTTTACTGACGACACACTTGTTTGCCAAAATACAAGTTACTGATGCATTCAGTATTCCAAAGCAAGTTTTGTGGACTACACTTTCTACAGTTAAGTTGTAAACATCCAAACCTGTGGGTTTTTCGGTATACCCTGCTAGTTTTTATCAGCTGCCTCTGTGGTGCTAATTATACAGTCTCTAAAATATTATTTATGATAATATATGTTATACATTCTCAAAAATATTATTTATGACCATACACATTTTACTTTTTATTCAACTGATCTTTGGCACAGGTTACAATATATTTGCAAATATCTGTTTGCCGTTCTTTTAATTTTCTTTTCTCGCTGTTTGATGGTATCCTTTACATATTCATGTAACCTGTCTTTTGCGACTCACACAGTCACCTCATCAAGGCTCTAAACTTTTTTACCCTTAACCATCAAAATGCAGTAAACTCATATTTCTGCGGATTATATTTACACTTTCTCTCGCTTGCCTCAAGAGATCGTCATGGCCTTAACTTCTCTTCTCCATTATTTGTCCGCATCCCATCATAGTCAAAGTGAGGATTCGTCTGGATTTCGACCAAGTGTGTCCACCTCTCAGCAGGAAAGCCATCTTTCTCCGCGCCTTTCCTCCTTTCATTTCTCGTTTTCGTCTCCATCTCTGTGAACACTGCACATTAGCAGTTTACCATTTCAAGTTCTTAAATATGTTCAGGAGCGCACTTTAGAAAGGATCTCTAAAAGCAAAGAATGCTCATCAGTCTGCCCTCTGGGGAATAAAGTTCCATCTTTACATATATTAAGGCCTCTTTTCCATTTGAAACATATTCATGGTATTCGTTCTTTTTGAAATGCATCCGCCCTCACTGTGTTCCCTTTCGAAAAACAAAATAACATTCTGTGCCAAAGCACATTAAAGCTGTTATTCTTCTAGTGTTTACAAGAAAATGATGCTGTAAAATATCTCGATTATTTAATGCAGTCTTGTGCCTCTGATTCCGCCTTTCATGCCCCAGTCCTCACAGTCCTCACAGAGATGTTATTGTGCATCTCTCTGACAAGCATCCAAGGACCGAACTACATCGATAATGGGGTCCTCGTGCTTGCTGCCCTCTGTTGTTGCAACCCTATGAGCTGTAACACCACCCAGACACCCCCCCCCCCGCATTCCTCCTCTTTTTGCATTGGTCTAGACTCCTAACAGTGCACTCTGTCTGCTTATTATTTAATGCCTTCAGTCCTAAGGCTGGGCACAGGTTTTCAGGACTGGCGGGCACACCTCATATCTGCAAGAGGTGGGTGAGGAAGACATCAAGTAGTAATGAAATCACTGCTCACACCCCATGCGCCACATTAATGCCGCCGTTGCGTCACTTCTGTGACGCAGCGGCGGCGTAAACCATGCGCCACGTTGCGCCTTATTTACAACGTAACACATTTAGGGAGATGCATCACATTGCAAATTCCTGCGCCACATGAAACCTGCGTTAGGTTTCATGTGAGCGTTCCGGCGCAGGGCAGGCGTTCCGTTGCAGGAACGCCTTGTAAAAGTGACGCAGTGAAATCTACAAGATTTCACTGAGCCACGTTTACGTCCATGCTATGTCAAAACCCTGCGCCTGCTTGAAGCAGGCGTAAGGAGTGACGCAGCATGTTAGGTATAGGGCACCCCTGAGCATTGCTGGAGCCGCGTCGCACATGCAACACCACTCCAGCAATACGCCGCCCTTATGCCACAGGATGCGACACGCATCGCCCTTCCCTTGCGCCACGGTGCGACACATTTGTGCGCTAGGACGCCTGAGGGTAGCTACTGCGCTATATAAATGTTCTTTTCATTTCATTTCATTTGTGGTGGCGCAGGGAGGGAATTGTGTGTTGCATCTTTTCTGGCGCATCCCTGCTGATTTGCAGAGATGCCCCGAGTTGTGTTATAGATAGCATAGTAGTGATTAAACAACCATATACTTACATCTACAGGGTCCCATAAAGTATTCACATTTACTTGACTAATCTAGGATCTTAAAATAATGTTAATTGGAGAGATGAGCTGGTTGATAGTCGATGCCATAACCTTCTAAAGATACCTAGAGATTTATTTTAAAGAAAAACATCCTGGTCTCATTGAAATGCCTTCCAGGTAAGTTTTCTTTCGCAGTAACAGAATACCCAAGCCACATATCAGGGCTTGAATGATGTGCTTTCTTGAAGAAGTCAGTTTTGGAACAAAATGCAAAGAAGGTGTCTGGGTGGGAAGATGACATATCTAATATATGTTTACATCCAGAATAATGCCTTATTCATTATACTGTCGGGTAGGCATTAGCTATTTCCATTTCATGAATGTACAAACATTCTTGAGCAGTGGACCCCCTTTTGCACAACAGTAAATCTTGCCTTTATTGATTTTAAAAGAGTGACAAGGTAAATTGACGAGTACATTTTTTATGTTGCACCTTGAGGTCTCGAAGGGAATCTAAGGTTGTGTGTTTTTGGATCGGTGAAAACATCCCCTCTGGCCACCACAAATGATTTAATCAATGTCAGAACAAGTCAGTGATGTACAGAGCTCTGAAAAAAGCACGTAAGCACCGGGATTGACGCCTGCTGGCTCAAACTTTGAAATAACAAGCAGTTTTTCTTTAGAGTTTGGGCGTGTTTATACCACTGCACTGTGTAAAATGTCGAGTCAAATGGAATCTGTCGCTTTAGATTGTAGGAAGTTGCTGTTAAACATGTGTTTTCTGGTGAAGCAAGAACCTGGAAACAATACGATATGAAAAGATGATATAAAATGAAACTGAATAATACTTAAAAATGAATTTGCTAAACTTTTGCGTGTTGAGCTGAGTATGACTTCATTTAGTTGCAGTAGGTGATGCAGTAGGCGGCGAACTAAACTGACTAGTGGTTATCAGCATTCATGAATGAATAGGAACATGAGAGAACCTGCCCGCACTGAGGAAGCAAATGTAGGGTGGTACAGGCATAAGCAATGTGAATAAAGGACTACTTGGTTGTAGGACAAGTGCCTGATGTCCCCTAACTGTCCCTTTCACTTCCTGCTCCTTTCACTTAACATTCATGCTTCAGTAGGTTGCAGAACCAGCTCTTTATATATCATATATATTATATATCATCTCTTTATATATCATATATACCCAGGTTCTGAGGGACACATGGTCACCCCATTTTGTCTAAAGCTTTTGATGGCAGCAGCACTCTACAACCATTTGTCGCCCTGTAAACTCTTCCTGTACCAGGGTATGTTTCAGGAGGATGGCATAGGTGAGTCTAACTTGAGTCCACACTGGTCTCTTCTCACGATGTTGAGGGGCGGAGACTTTTTTAGCCCAGCTCCAAGGTCTCTGCTCAAGAATCCTGCTCTGGGGAAGTACGAGCATCTGGGGCCTCAGTTATCTCCTACTGCCACCTTTCCCAATCCCAGTCAGGTCACAGTAATGAACTCAGGGTTAGGCAGTCTCATGAACACAATGAGCCGCCTTCCAAGAACCACACTTGTGATAATGCGTTGCATGATAAATGGAGCTCATGGACCTCGGAAGGTCAGGAATTAAATGGCGGATGCCCCACCAATGTTCAGAGCCTGGGTGAAAACCAGATATGGTGAGATAGATATGCTTCAATACCTCCTTGGTGCCATGCATTTTGAGAAGAAATAATGGGCCAGTTCCAATCCAAGCTTTATTATTCATCTCTACAGCAATTGGCATGTTGTAAAGCTCAAAAGAAGCTTAACTGGTGCTCCGGTGACGTTCTATAGAGGAGACAGCTGCGCCCAGGAAAGACTCTTGCATGGGTTGAGCCATCAATTGGAGACCATATCCAGGATTTGCCCAGGTCCTGGAAGATCTCACTAGCTTACATCTGGGAGAAAAAAGACACAGATGCAGGATGCTGATTGCTTCCCCCTGTCAGGTAACCCCTGGTACATGCAGCTTCAGGGGGGCAGATCTACAAGGTAGTGCTGCAGTGCAGCAACGCAATCACTTTGGCTGTGCCATGCTGCAGCACTTTCAAAGCACAGGAATGCAACATATTTACAATAATATGTAGCATTTCTGTGCTCTCCCCTGCGCTGGTGCACAAACTGCAGCCATGCGCCGGCTCCCTTGCACCATGTTGCAAGGATGCCTGCATCATGGGGAGATTGTTTTTGTGCAGGAAGGAGCACCTTCCTGCACAAAAATAATCACTACAGGCATTTTCCACTTTCAATGCATGCTGTAGAATGCAGCATGCGTTGAAAGAGGAAAAAACGATGAGAAATTAAAACATTTCACCTCGTTGCACCTCTCTACGCCTCCCCTGGGGAGGCATAGAATTGACATGAATTTCCAGATTTACGATTGCTCATGACCATGGAAATGTGTCACGTTCCATGGGTGTTGCGTGGGAACACCCACAACAACACCCATTAAATGCCCCTTTCACGCTAAGTGCTGCGTGTGAAGGGGCAGGATTTACAAGGAGAGGAAAAGTCAGGCAGGGCGGCTTTTCCTCTACATGTAAATATGAAGACGTGAAATGGGCCTCCAGTACGTCACAAAAAGTGACGTACTTGTGGCACAGGGGGCTTGTAAATCTGCTTCTGGGTATTTCCTCTGAGGACTTAGGATATATTGGTCTACTTGTCCTTCTTTCTCAGGGATGTGCAAGTCTCCTTACCACCCATTCCCCTGAATGGATGAAATAAAAGGATCATGCACAAGAGCTCATGCTGTTGATATCATATATGACTTAAAGAGAGCAGAGCTGTTTTGCTGAGCCCTTATCCTGTAGGCTTGGTGACTGTCATGAGCTACAGACTCATTGTGGAGTAGAATGATTAAGTTTATTCCATATACATGCACCCACTGCGCACTGTGACCTGCCAGCTAGAATGAATGACTGTTCAAGGAGTGCTTACTGGCTGCCCACAGAGCGTGCGAGGCTATTCAAAGTACAACTTATGCTTTATAATGTAAACACATACCTGTTGCATTTAAAGCAAATGTGACAAATGCCATGTCACAAATGCAATTTCTGCATTCTAACAACATTACATTACCTTCCCCCTCAAAACAAAACAGAAATAAACTTTAATAACGAAGAGTACAACGTACAATATGACTGAAAAATTGCAAAAAAATTAAGTAAACAATAATACTTTACAAAATCTTTGAATTTGTCAGATATCTTGACATTGTGAGTGGCACATTGTTTGCTGTGCGCCAACTCAATTACAGCGTAATGATTAGATGAACTGGGAAGCTCATCTACAACGGGTTGTGCATGCTCATTCACAGAAACAGGTGTGTTCTGCACACAGAAGGCTCAATCAGATTCCACAACAGGTCTACCTTTACTCAATGTGATCTAGGCCTGTAATGCCGCCCCTTTACTAACTCTTTCAACTTTAACTGAAGTGGAAGAGATAGATTCACCCTCTCGTACTCTGACTGGACTCTTGAACAATACCCAGTACCCTTTATATAAATCTTGGAAAGACACATTGTGTCTATCATCAAAATTCGTTTTCATCTTATTTTGATTAGCGACAATTTTTTAGACAATCTGATCCTTACTCATTATCTGTCTTTTTTCCCAGCATTCTCAACCTGTTTCTCCAACCAAGCAGGGAAAAGAGTGATATGGGGACTTCTGCCTCAGAGTAAGGAAAATGGGGTCACCATGGTGGTACAATGTGTTGTGGTGTTATAACACCCAACTTTCAGATTTATGAATGATTTGTCATCCGGATTCGCATTTAAAGCATTTTGTGCGCTCTCTTTGAGGATTCTATTACCTCTCTTAACTAATCTATTGGAGGAAGGGGAATACAACGCTATGTGAAAATGGATGACATTATATATTTTTTTAAACCTGGTCACACTATCAGAAGCAAAAAGTGTCCCATTGTCAGTTATAATGCATCTGGGGGTTGTATGTTAGAACAACGAGTTCCTCAACAACGACTCCCTAAACCACGAGGTCTGGACTACGACTGCATCTCAACAACATGTAAAACCTCCCCCTAAAATCTATTCCCGACCCCTCCCACTCCCTAAACTCTACCAAGTACCCCCACCTTCCACCCCCTTAAAACTTACACAAACACCCCAACCTCCTAATAACTAACACTAACCCATCTCACCCCCTAAAAACTAACAGTAACCCCCTCCCACCCCCTAAAACCTAACTCGAACCCCTCTCACCACCTAAAAACTATCATAAACCCCACACCCCCTAAAAACTTCTATGAACCGCCCCACTCCCTTAAATTAACTCCAACCCCTCCCACCCCTACAAACTAACTCGAACCCCTCCCACTGCCAAAAATTGAGCATGAACCCCCAACACCTAAAAACTAATATGAACCCCAATACCCCCTTAAAACTAACTCGAACCCCTCCCACCCCTAAAAACATACACCAATCCTTCCCACCCCTCAAATCGATCACAACCCCTCCCGACCCCTAAATATTAAAACAAACCTCCACCACCCCTTAAAACTAACACTAATGCTCCCACCCCTTAAAATTTACCCTGAGCTGTCCCACCCACTAGAAACTAACATACAACCCCCCTCCCCACCTCTCCTGTTCCTCCGACGCTCCTCGTGACTGCCCATCCCGAACACTAGACCGTCCTAACCTGAACCATGCACATGTGTGGTTTAGGCTAAGTCGTTGTTTGTGCAAGTCGTTGTTCGGCTTGCGTGACTCCGGAACTCGTTGATCCAGAGTTGTTGTAAATGATGTTTCCCACATCTGGGTGCTCCTTCTAAACTTAAAACCTGTTCTAAGAATTCCATTGCTGAATCTGTGTCAGGTGATCTAACAAATGAAAAGCACAACCACTTGGAATGATAATCCATAACTAAAACTAAAAATCTCATGGTATCAATACATATGTACCAGAAAAATCCATACCCAATTTCTCCCATAGAGCATCCAGAGGGGCCACTGCATAAAATGGGGTAATGTGCACTTTCCAGTGTTTATCTGATAATAAACATTTTGGACATTTGTCAACCAGAAATCTGACCTGCACATCAATACATAGCCACCAATAAAACTGTTTCATATAGCTTTACAGCCCGCCGTAGTGGCCTATATCGGCTTATGAAAGGGCTGCTCCAGCATTAAAGGCCCGAGCCGAAGGCAAGGGCCTTTAACAAGGAAGCTGGACTCTAATAGCCGGTATAGCCCGGCTACAAAGGGCTATAAGGCTATTAGAACATTCTCCCACTAGAGGGCAGAATGTTCTAACAAATAAAACAATGGCGTATCGGAGCCCAACGGGATTTAAATCCCCTCGAGCTTTGAGAGGCCTTTATTCACAGCAACAGCTGTGAACAAAAGTAACATTGGAATGTTGCTCTTTGGGTCTTTACCGGCCCGTAGAAGCACGGAGCACTCCATTGTATTCAATGGAGTGCTCCACATTCCAATGTTTTAATATGCATTATAATTTTGGTTGCAACTAGATGACCATGATGTGATTGTGTAATAATGGTATTACGTTAGTTTAGTTAGAGATATATACAAATCTCATTTCAAAAGCATACCATTAGGTAGCGATAATTCATAGCCTCTTGAGCAAACAATTTCAACTCTGGAACAAGATGTTTCTTCTCAGGCCATCCTAGAACACTATACTCACTCACCTTGTTCAACACAACATCAGTCTGACAAGCAGACAGCCATTCAGATTTATTAATACCTATAACACACTCCACACTAACAGCGTCAACAGAATCTACTCACACTACATCATACAACATACAGTCATCGCTAGTCCTCATTTGGCATGTGTAAACGATAATCTGCATGAAAAAAAAATCCACCTGATGCATGCTTGATTTCAAAGATAAATTCCTGAAGTTTAGACACTAATCTAGTTAGTCTGGCTGACATTTTATGGCCTGAACCTGCTGTGAAAATATTTACTAACGGCTTGTAATCTCTATACAGCTCAAACTTACAGCCCCAGACATATATTTTGAGCTTGTGAACAGCCCAGGCATAGGCTAGGGCCTCATGCTCGATAATACTGTATAGTTTTTCATACTGCTTGAGTGATCTGTATGCAAAGGCCACAGTGTGTTCTCTTCCAGACACTCTTTGACTCAAAACTACTCTAAGACCCCTCTGGCTAGCATCTACAGTGATAATTGAAGATTGACCTTCTTGACAAGCACTTAACACAGGAACATTTTCAATGAGTTCTTTAACTTTATTAAAAGCACTCTATCAACAGACCAAAGGAATTTCATGCCTTTCCTCAGTAATTCCCTAAAGGTTCAACAGCTTGCACATAGCCAGGAACAAGTCTGGCATAATACTCAGCAGGTCCCCGAAAAGAGCGAAGAGTATCCCTCTCAGAAGGAACCTTCACTTTGTTAATAGCCCCGATGAGAGAATGCTTGGGTCTGATTCCTGATGCTGCAATGGTATTCCTAAGATATTCTAACTCACTAGTATCACATTTACACTTGTCCTCTCTAATAGTCATTCCTGTTTTCAAAAGCATAGTGAGTACCTGTCTCAAAATGTAGTTGTGTTGTTCAATAGTGTCTGCAAAAATCAGGACATCATCTTGATAAGCCTACACTCCACTGAGATTGCCAAATAGATGATCCATCAGCTTTTGAAATACACTGGCAGCTGATTCAAGGCCGAATTGCAATCTTTGGTATTTGAATTCCCCAAATGATGTGACCAAAGTGGTAAATTCCTCTGATTCCTTTGCAAGTGCTACTTGGTGATAAGCTGACTTAAGATCAGTTAGAGAGAACCACTCTGCGCCACCTAAATTAGCTAAAAGCTCCTGAATTCTAGGAAGAGGGTAGCAATCAGTGAGTCTGTTAGCATTAAGACTTTTTAAGTCAGATCACAACTTAATCCCTCCTGTTCATTTACATGCCAGCCCGATGGGCGCAACCCAGATTTGTGTATCAGAATGTTCCACACTGCCTTAAGAACATCCATTCTGTAATATAAGTTTCAACTCCTCCATGACACTCAATGGAACAGGTCTTAGTTTCTGTACCATGGGCGGGTTGAGCTAGAGGTTTGAGCCTGATGCGGTGTTCAAAACCTTTCACTTTACCTACTTCCTCACTAAAAAGTTGTTTGAACTCACTCAAGATACCATGTACTGGATCATTCCCACTGCAAATATAATCAACAGGTAACTCACCTAAAACAATTGGCGTATCAGAGCTAGGTTTTATAAGCAATCCAATTTTGCCAAATCTTATCACCTTAAAATGTTTCTGCCTTTCACAGCCACATACATGATGGTGGTTGTCTCTCTACCCATGTAAACCACTTTGGCTGAAAGAAACCTAGCATTTCAATATCTTTCTCACCAAATGCTTTAGGATTTACATCAGTAAAGATCAGTGGTCTGTCCCAGTGCTCATAAAAAGTAGTATCTCTCAAAATGGTAATTGGAGTAACTGAGTCTGCCATAAACTGCGATGTAACTGCATCAACTACAGCTTCACAAGCGGGACCCCTAATTGAAGTGTGGAAAGGTAACAGAAGGTCCAAGGGTTTCAAGGCTTTGGACAACACTTAAATAAGTACGATTAGTTGGTGGATGGAGACACACTCGAAGCTCTGGACCTCTTGGGCTTCAAGTTAGAAAGACAGGTTTGAAAAATTGTAAGTGTGGTCATCCTTATTTCTTTAATACTCTGGGATTCCCCCTTCTTTTGTTTAACTTAACAGGGTGACATTCTTTCTTCTCTCAATTTGCTCCTACGCTTACCTAACCCTGCTGCACTCCTTTTAGATTATAATATATCTATACTGCTCTTTCTGAATCCTAATCTTTCGTGCCTTTTTGGATTCCTCCCAAATCACTGCACTTTAACTAGGCACTATCAGTCTCTCTAAGCACGGATACCAGACTGTTAAGGTGATAAGGCATCACAGAAACATTTCTAAGCACTTCCGCACACCTGGTGTTCTTAAGGTTCTTTTTTGGGGTCAATTGCTCTTAAACCACATTATATTAAAAACATTCTTTCTCATTCCTCTTCAACAGCCTTGAGAAAGCCCCGGCGCAAATCGCCAAGAGGGGGCGAAACACGTGTCGGCTGTCTTTGCTGTGTGAATCAAAATAAAGAAACTTTTTCTGCAAACAGAAATGTCTCTGTCCTCCATACTACGAGCTGGAAAAAACGGATATTAATCCTGGCTAACTGAATTATTTCTATGTGGAGACCACACTTACAATTTTTCAAACCCCTAATTGAAGTACATATGGAATTACACTCTATAGTTAGAACCACATTGTTAATTGACTCCATGCAGGTATTGACTTCAGTATCCACACTACTTATTTAGATTGTGTTCTTGTTACTTCTACACACAAAATTGCTTTTTTTAATAATAGACATTGCTTTCCAATAGTTGGACATCCTGTGAAACTGCTGATGTGGCTCTTTGAACAACATCTGAAACACACAATTAAACCTTTTTTCTGTGTACGTTTATAATTTTTGTTCCTTGTGTTCACTGAACAAACTGGATCCATTTACAGAAACTCCTCAATACCCAGAACGCTCACAAAAGTCTCAGGATAAAGTACTTTGGATGAAATAGATCTGTCGATGCTTTTAGCCAAGTCAAGGACTTCTTTAAGTGTGGGATTGTGGCAACTCAGTAACCTTTGCTGAATTTTGCGTGATGAGTAACCGAACACAAACTGATCTTTTATGCTTGTTTCAACATTTATACTAAACTCACAAGTTGAAGCCAAAATCCTAAGGGCAGCAATATATTCTTCAAATCTTTCATCCTCAGCTCGCATTAAAAATAATTATGAGGCTCTAACATAATGCTCGGTTCATGTGAAAACTGCTTGCATAGGCGTTCAAGAGCTTCCACGTATACATTCCATTGAGCATCACCAGACTGAGATGTAGGTGCTTGCATGACTGGCATATTGTCAAATATGTTCTGGGTAGCAAGTCCTAAACTGCCAAACAGTAATGCAAATATACACTGAGGACTATATTTGCTCGCATCAATGGCGACAATGTGATTTTCAAACAGTCTAAGACATTGCGACCACTTAATAGCGGGTTTCCCAGGTTTGGCCAAAAAGGGTGGTGGCTGAGTAATTTGTTTAGGCATGGCCATATCTGTAAAGTAAAAGAAATGGAAATTTCCCAGGAAAATTGTCCAAAAACAGTGAAAAATGCCAACAAACCAAAAGAAATAAATATAATATTTACCACACCATGGTGTCACTCAAACTTGAGGGACTAGAACATAATGAAATATATAAACGCTGAGTCCGTATTGAGTTGAAATGTGAATGTCAACTAGACTTGAGAAAAAGTCAGCACACAAAGTTATTACGTAAATAAAACCTTATACAGGATGGTTTGAAGAAAATACTGCTTGTGTAATAATTGGTTAAATTCAGCCCAATCCAAGATGGGCGACACGTTTATTGTGATTACATCAATACGTTGCATGTCAGGTCACAACCACAGCATGTAATCCAAATCTTATGGGTGCGCGAGACAATGCGTTAAGAGTGAGAACCTCACTTAATATGAAAGTGAGCTTGGGGCTGAAATCCAAATCGAGCAGATCAGCAAAGCAGCTCAATAGTCCTTTTTGGCTAAAATCCAGTCTGCCAGAACATGGAGACAGCAGGGATCCAATAATACAACCTGACAAGGCTCCTGTGGAAGACTTGAAAGCAGGTACATTTGAAATCTGTAAAAATGCGTCAGTGGGAGCAGTAAATCGAAAGGTCTGCTCTCCGCCAACCTGTAATGATCTACAGGCTCGTTGTATAGTAGAATCAATATGGCCATGCACCAAGGGCTCACTGCGACCTGCCAGCAACAATCCCAACAGTGAATGAATAACTGTTCAAGGAATGCTCAGTGATGGCCCACAGAGCATGCAAGGCTATTCAAAGGAAAACTTGTTATGCTTTACAGTGTTAACACTGCCTGTCACTCGCAAAACACACCGCATGACAGGCCTGTGACAAATACTGTAACGTTATCTGGGTGTGCAATGAAGACTGTGAGACCAGGTACATTTAACGTCTCTTTATTAAACTGTAATGCCCTAAAGAGCGCCGAGCCGATCTCTCCTCTCTGCCGGCTTTCGCGCCTCTGACAAGCGCTGCGCGCGCAGCCGCTAAGATGGCCGCCCGCACGTCACGTCGTGACGTGCATCAACTAGTGCGCACACTACATATCTCCCTTTTTTTCCAAACAAGGAACTTTAACTTACAGTCCGCTGTCCATCTCAAAGTCTTGAAACCTTGTAGGTCTCACCACGGTTCTTCCTCTCCGGGTTACCCTTACTGGCGTTGTTGTCTTCTCTTTCTCCTGGTTCTCTGTTCCTGTTCTTTCCCTTATCGGCACCTCTGCGCCGCCATCCGTTCTCCTCACATCCATTTCCATTTCAGCTTCTTGGCTGCTGTCGGGGTTTCTCTCCCCCTGTTGCTCGCCTCTGCTCTCCTGTGACTCTCCGCTGGGCCGCACCTGCTCCTCATTGAGTTCCTCTAGGCCCTCCGGACCTGTTCCTTCTTGGTGCCATCGTAAAACTTTGTTGCATCTGGCCATGCGGTCTTGGGACCACACATTCCCATCACTCAGCAAAGCCGCTCTGTTGTATACTTCCTTAACTTGCATGGGTTTGCTGTATTTACTGTCTCCCTTCCTTTGCAACGTTGCCAATTTTACTCACACCCACTTGCCTTCTTCCAGATCTGTACTCTTCACATTCCTGCGTTTGTTGTAGTGGTTGGCATAGATGGTCTGTGCCCTTTCCAAGTTGGCTCTCACCACAGCAGGGGACCACTCACTCATTATTGTTTTTTCCTTCCACACTCGGTTGTCACGAGTAAATGGTTCTCGACCTCTCAGTATCTGGAAGGGGCTATACCCTGTCCCAGTGGGGGTAATTCTGTATGCCCATACCATGTGCCATATTTCCTTTTCCCAGTCTTTGTTGCTGGATATCGCTGACTGCACTGCTCCCATCACTACTCTATTGAATCGTTCCACCAGCCCGTTGCCGGCCGGATGGTACATCGACGTACGCTTAGTGATGATTCCATTCCTCTGCATGAAGTTGTTTCACTTGTCCGAGGTAAATTGGGGGCCATTATCACTCAAGATAGATTTCGGGATGCCCTCTCTCACGAAAGTGTCTGACAGGAACTTCAATATGTTCTCAGTGTCCATTGCTTCATCTATCTTCACCTCGGGCCATTTTGAGTACCTATCTATAATGACACATACGTATTTTTGGACACCTTGACCATCGAGGATTGGACCTAAAATGTCTATCGACAATTCTTCCCATGGATTTTGTGGGGGGTCGAATTTTCCTAATGCAGGACGCAAGGGTTTGAGCGTCTTGTCCGCTCCCTGCCACTGGGGACAATCTCTGACATGTCTCTCCGCCCTCAGGTCCATTCCCGGCCACCAGTAATCTTGCTTAGACCTCAGTTTCATTTTTCCGATTCCCAAATGGCCTTCATGTAGTATGTTAAGTAGCTTGGGAATGATGCCTTCCGGGGGGATGACTTTATCTCCTCTGTATACAAACACTCCTTGGTCGTCCATTGACAACTCTTCTCTGACCTCATGGTGGGGTTTTAGGTTCTCATTCATTCGTCTCTTGTCCGGCCAACCCTTGACAATGTATAGCTTCACTTCCTGTATAGTGTGGTCTCCTTCGTAGGCTTCTCTCCACTCCTGATTGCAGATGACTCTCTCTTGGTCCTCTGTCAGTGCTACCATCTCCTTCTGTTCTCCTTGGTCATTTTCTCCTAGCTCCATGGCCACCGCTCTACTTAGGTAGTCCGCTACTCTGTTCCGATTTCCCGGAATGTGCTCCACGTCGTATCTGAATTCCAGCAATTTCAAGGTCATCTTCGAGATCCTAGGCGTGGCATTGGCATGTCCGCTGGATGTTAATACTTTGAGTAAAGGCTTGTGATCAGTCCTCAACTTGAATCTTATGCCCCATATAAACTGCCTGAACCTTGTCATTGCCCATACGACGGCCAACATTTCCTTTTCACACTGTACTTCTTTTCAGTGTCGTTCAATGCGCGGGACGCGAAGCTAATTGTCTCCACTTTTCCTTGTCCTCGATCTTGCATTAGTACTGCACCCAGTCCCTTGTCGCTGGCGTCGGTTGTGAGTATCGTCACACCCTGGGAGTCATATCCCTGGAGTGGCACTGCGCCTGCCACGTCTTTCTTGATTGTTTCAAATTCACACTGCGCTTCCTCAGTCCACTGGAACACCGAGCTCTCCCTGGTCAGCATCCTCATGTGGTGAGTCTTTGAGGTGAAATGTTGCACAAATTTTCCATAATACTCCGCCATACCCAAAAACGATCTGACCTCCTCTTTACTGGTGGGAGGCGGTGCCTCATAAATTGCTTTCACGTTTTCTGTTTTCGGCGTTATTCCATGTACCCCTATCTCGTGGCCTAAGTAAGTTACAGACTCCATGCCCAGTCGGCACTTAGTCCATTCGGCTGTGAGGCCCTTGACCTCCAGAGTCTTCAGCACCTTGTTCAGTTTTGCATCGTGGTCTATTTTGTCTCGCCCCATCACCAGGATGTCATCCTGGAAGTACTGGATGCCGTCCATATCCCTGAACAACTGGTGCATTAGCTTCTGAAACACCGCCACCGCTGAGGCCAGTCCGAATGGCATGCGGCGGAACTGGTAGCATCCGAACGGGGTGATGAATGATGTTAATTTCCTGCTGTCGGGGTGCAATGCGATTTGATGGTAGGCCGAGGTCAAATCAATGGTGGAGTACCACTTGACTCCTCGGGTCTTCGCCAACATTTCTTCAATTCTTGGTAGAGGGAACTTCTCCACCACGATATTTTTGTTCAGTTCCCTCAAGTCAACGCACAACCTGACCTTGCCACTGGGCTTCATGACCACCACCAATGGCGCGAGCTATTCTGCGCACGTGATGGGTTCGATGATCCCTTTCTTTTCCAAGTCCTGTAGTTCCTCTTGAACAGCTTCCCTCACCGCTAGTGGTACGTTCCTCGCCTTGTGGGCCACTGGCACAGCTCCATCTTTCAGCACTATCTTGTGTAGGAATTTCTCCATCTTGCCCACTGTACCCCCGAACACTTTGGGGTAGTCCTCTTTCCACCGGATCAGGTCTGGCCATGTTTCTGGTTCTGTAAGAAGTATTTGCTCTTTCCCACCGGGATCCAGTTTGATCCCCAGATCACCTTGATCCAGCCATCCCAAAACTGAGGGACCCTTCTCTGATACGTACAGCTTGCAAAATGCTGATCGGCCTCTGAACTTGAACGTTAATGGTCGGAATCCAGCCATCGGTATGCGGTCTCCATTGTACGTGACTGGTCGGATGTCCAGTTTCTCCAGTTCGGGGCCCAAGTGTGGCTTGAAGATTTCGTCCCAAACCGCTCTCTGGACAATGGTGTAGGGCGAGCCTGTATCTGCCACTACGCTAATCGGTACTCCACCGATCGTCATCTCTAATACTGGTTTTGTTGTCCTTTTTCCGTCCACACTCAATATCTGGTCGTATATACACAATACGGTGACGACTTCCTCCTCTGTGCTTCCCTCCTGGTCATCGTGATCATGGTCGATGTATTTTACCGTGCTTTTGGATGCTTTTTTCCGGCACACCTTCTCATAATGGCCAATGATGCCACAGTACATACATTTGGCCCTGATCGCCGGGCATTTTCTGTCATGTGCTTCGTGGGACCAGCTGCCACATCTGTAGCATGCTCTCTTGTTGTTCCCTGTTTGTCTTCCCCGTGGACCTGGGTTGCCTTGCCATCTATGTGGACCTTTCGAGGAGAAGCTTTTGTATTTCTGGTCTCTGCGTGACTCTTCATCGTCCACCTTGTTCACCATGGGACTGGGTGTCGTTTCCTTCTTCACCGCGTCAGCACACCTGCGTGCCAGTTCTGCCCTTTTTACAACGACCATCACCTCCTTCAGCGTGGTCTCCCCACTGGCCCACAGCTTATCCTGTACATTCGTGCTCGTGGTGTGCATCACGATTTGATCCTTGATGAACTCGTCTTCCCATGCATCATATTTACATGTGGCTGCCAGTTTCTTCAGGGCGGCCACATACTCTTCCACCGATTCCCCTGGACGCTGTTTCCTCTGCTGGAAATTGAATATGTCTACTGATACGCACATAGCTGGTCGGTAGTATTCGTTCAAGTCATCAATGGCATGGGCATATACATCGGAGTCTGTGCTTCCTCTCTCCTTGGGTACTAGGCTTTTATAAATCCTGAGTCCTTCCGGGCCTAAATTTAGTAGAAGGATGCACTTTTTTCTTTTAGGGTTGAATTCTTCCTCATTTTCGTCTTCTAGGACTTCTATGAAGTTGTCTATATACTCCCTCCAATCTTCCCACTTCATGAGCGGTTCTCCTGGTTTGGGCAGGAATTGGACTGGCGCCATGGCGTATCCTGCTTGCGCACTCATCCTTTCACTTTTGATGGTGGGAGATATGTTCCCTTGGCTCCTGGGACTTCCTGGGGTGTTGTCTGACTCCTGTTTTCCAGCCTGCAACTGGGGTTTATCTGCGTCAGCCCCCTCACCCTCTTTTATGGTAGCCAGCGCGGTGTCTCTTCTTAGGGTGGCCCTGTGGATTCGGCGCACTCGCTTCTGCTTGCCTGGGTACCCCCTGTCCTTTTCTCCGTGATTGTTTGCCCTGGGGGTTGGGTTTGGGCTCTGCCGCGCTCTTTAGGGTATGGTACCTCGTGTGGTTGTTTGTTCGCCCTTCTCGACTGCCTCGTGTCTGCCTGGTTTCACTGTCCCGCTTCTCGCTTGTGTGTGATTCCACCGGTATACTGCTGTTTTCCTCGGTGTCTCTTTTCTGTTGGACAGATTTTCTCTGGAGCGGGGGTTCAGCGTCCCGTCCTCGTCGCCATTGTAACGTTATCTGGGTGTGCAATGAAGACTGTGAGACCAGGTACATTTAACGTCTCTTTATTAAACTGTAATGCCCTAAAGAGCGCCGAGCCGATCTCTCCTCTCTGCCGGCTTTCGCGCCTCTGACAAGCGCTGCGCGCGCAGCCGCTAAGATGGCCGCCCGCACGTCACGTCACGGCGTGACGTGCATCAACTAGTGCGCACACTGCAAATACCATGTCACAAATGCATTTTCTGCATTCTCACAACATTACGGTGACTATCCTAAATTTGTTGCCAGGGTGCAGAAAATGAACCTTGTGCATTTACATGTTTGAATAACCATAACATACTTCCAGGAGGCATAAATAAAAACCCATTGTTAACTAGTATTTCTCTGTGCTTCATTGCTGTCTATCACTGAATTAAGTCTGTGCTATTGGTGTTGCAATACCCATATTGTGAATGATCTCCTCATCTTACCTGCAGACGCTATCCCCTTGAAAGTCTGAAAACTCTGTAATAACTGGTGGCTCCATCATCAAAAAGCCTACTCGAGGAGTTTAACAAAGTTCGGGATTTTGGAGTAAGAACATCAGATACTCAATATATTTAGGCAGACTTTCTGATGTATTTTCTTTCTGTCCTTCACAGCCAGGAAAATGGTGCTCATGTACAGAACAAAAAATAATGTACCTGGCTCATTGGAAGAAAGCTAAAACAGGGTGCAGAGCTCATTAGTTTTTTGATTTTATGAACAAGCACCCATTTCGGGAATTAGTTTATGAAAAACAATAAAACAGTAACTGGCCAGCTACAAAATTTGTAGGGCCTCCAGAAAAACTACTATGATGGAGTTTCCACTGAAGGCACGGAGATCACCGAAAGGCCAGAAGTAATCTCTATATTTCGCAGGGTAAATGGTCAAGATTTCGATTCCAAAATATAGACAAACCAAAATATCGAGTCCAAAATATAGAATGGACAAAATATCGAATGGACAGAATATAGACATCAAAAATATCGTTTTGAAGGTAAGTAATGTAATATTGAATTTAAAAATATTGACAGTCAAAATATCGATGGACATAATATAGTTTATTAAAAATATCGAATTTTTAATAATATCGAATTTTTTAAAGTGTTTTTTATGTTAGTATATGTGTGAAAAGTGTATATATTTTTGGAATTTATATTAAGTAATTAATTTCATGTTATTTAATTATTGCGTAATTTAATTCTGTAGGGGTTGTGGGTTTATAGGGGAATAGGGTGGGAAGTAATTTAATTATAATTAATTAAATATGTTAAATAATTAATTGGTATTTATTTAGAATACATTGTTAATTAATTTTTAATTGGTAATTAATTAATTCTTAATAGATAATTATTTTTTATTAATTGATTAATTCATAAATATGTGAATTAAATTAATTTATTTTCTGTAGCGGGTTGTGGGTTTATAGGAGAATAGGGTGGGAAGTAATTAAATTATAATTAATTAAATATGTTAATTAATTAATTGGTATTTATTTAGAAAAAAAATTAATTAATTTTTAATTGGTAATTAATTAAATCTTAATTGATAATTATTTTTTATTAATTGATAAATATGTGAATTAAATTAATTTATTTTCTGTAGCGGGTTGTGGGTTTATAGGGGAATAGGGTGGGAAGTAATTTAATTATAATTAATTAAATATGTTAATTAATTAATTGGTATTTATTTTGATTAAATTGTTAATTAATTTTTAATTGGTAAATAAATAATTCTTAAATGATTATTTTTTATTAATTCATTAATTGATAATTATGTGAATAATAATTTATTTTCTGTAGTGGGTTGTAGGTTTATAGGGGAATAGGGTGGGAAGGAATTTAATTATAAATAAATAAATATGTTAATTAATTTATTGGTATTTATTTTGAACAAATTGTTAATTAATTTTTAATTGATAAATAATTAATTCTTAATTGATATTTAATTTTTATTGATTGATTAATTGATAATTATGTGAATTATATTAATTTATTTTCACTAGAGTGGAAATAGTCAAATTTACCCCTATGCTATCCAACGCTTTCCCTACGGTTGCACTCTCTGGAGTAGGAATAGTAATTTTTACCCCTACGCTATCCAACGCTTTCCCTACTGTTGCACTCTCTGGAGTGGGAATAGTACATTTTACCCCTACGCTATCCAACACTTTCCCTACTGTTGCACTCTCTGGAGTGGGAATAGTAATTTTTACCCCTACGCTATCCAACGCTTTCCCTACTGTTGCACTCTCTGGAGTGGGAATAGTAATTTTTACCCCTACGCTATCCAACGCTTTCCCTACTGTTGCACTCTCTGGAGTGGGAATAGTAATTTGTACCCCTACGCTATCCAATACTTTCCCTACTGTTGCACTCTCTGGAGTGGGAATAGTAATTTTTACCCCTACGCTATCCAACACTTTCCCTACTGTTGCACTCTCTGGAGTGGGAATAGTAATTTTTACTCCTGCGCTATCCAACGCTTTCCCTACTGTTGCACTCTCTGGAGTGGGAATAGTAATTTTTACCCCAACGCTATCCAACGCTTTCCCTACTGTTGCACTCTCGGGAGTGCGAATAGTAATTTTTACCCCTACGCTATCCAAAGCTTTCCCTACTGTTGCACTGTTTGGAGTGGGAATAGTAATTTTTACTCCTACGCTATCCAACGTTTTCCCTACTGTTACACTCTCTGGAGTTGGAATAGTAATTTTTACCCCTACGCTATCCAACGCTTTCCCCACTGTTGCACTCTGTGGAGTAGGAATAGTAATTTTGACCCCTACGCTATCCAACGTTTTCCCTACTGTTGCACTCTCTGGAGTGGGAATAGTAATTTTTACCCCTGCGCTATCCAACGCTCTCCCTACTGTTGCACTCTCTGGAGTGGGAATAGTAATTTTTACCCCTACGCTATCCAATGCTTTCCCTACTGTTGCACTCTCTGGAGAGGGAATAGTAATTTTTACCCCTACGCTATCCAACGCTTTCCCTACTGTTGCACTCTCTGGAGTGGGAATAGTAATTTTTACCCCTGCGCTATCCAACGCTTTCCCTACTGTTGCACTGTTTGGAGTGGGAATAGTAATTTTTACTCCTATGCTATCCAATGCTTTCCCTACTGTTGCACTCTTTGGAGTGAGAATAGTAATTTTTACCCCTACGCTATCCAAAGCTTTCCCTACTGTTGCACTGTTTGGAGTGGGAATAGTAATTTTTACTCCTACGCTATCCAACGTTTTCCCTACTGTTACACTCTCTGGAGTTGGAATAGTAATTTTTACCCCTACGCTATCCAACGCTTTCCCCACTGTTGCACTCTGTGGAGTAGGAATAGTAATTTTGACCCCTACGCTATCCAACGTTTTCCCTACTGTTGCACTCTCTGGAGTGGGAATAGTAATTTTTACCCCTGCGCTATCCAACGCTCTCCCTACTGTTGCACTCTCTGGAGTGGGAATAGTAATTTTTACCCCTACGCTATCCAATGCTTTCCCTACTGTTGCACTCTCTGGAGAGGGAATAGTAATTTTTACCCCTACGCTATCCAACGCTTTCCCTACTGTTGCACTCTCTGGAGTGGGAATAGTAATTTTTACCCCTGCGCTATCCAACGCTTTCCCTACTGTTGCACTGTTTGGAGTGGGAATAGTAATTTTTACTCCTATGCTATCCAATGCTTTCCCTACTGTTGCACTCTCTGGAGTGAGAATAGTAATTTTTACCCCTACGCTATCCAACGCTTTCCCTACTGTTGCACTCTCTGGAGTGGGAATAGTAATTTTTACACCTCCGCTATCCTACGGTAATAATATTGTGTATTTTTAATTAATATTAGTTTTAACAGATATGATTGTATATTTTTTTATATAAGTTAAATTAGTTATTTAATAATTTTAAGGTAATTTAAGTATTTTTAAGTATATTGTAGCTATTTATTTTTAATATTTTTTTAATTTTACATTACTTTTAAGAAATTCGATATTTTTATAATGTATATATATATAAACGATATTTTGGGGTCGATATCTTGGTACTTACCTGTTTGTAGATAGGAATTCGATATTTTGTCTGTCGATATTTTGGAATATATATTTTGGGTAGTCTATATTTTGTCCCTCGATATTTAGTCAGTGATCCATTTGGCAGATGGGAATCCATTAGGGAAGCAGACATAATGTTTCCCACATTCTTCTCGGTGATCCCAACTTTCATCTGGAACACCGAAATGACTCCTACTCCACAGCACTTCTTGAAGGCTTGAGCAACATTGTTCTCACCCAGCTCATCACAGAACCAACACACACCGCAGGATATGCATTGGACTCCATCTGCACCGCAAGGGACAGCATCAAGTACAACTCCACCACACTGCTGCACTCCATCATCCACTTCCAAATCAACACACCTCAAGTCAATACCTTGTTGGAAAGTGGGTTATTGGTAGGGGCAAATGTAGGTCTGCCACTGGCAATAAGGCCACTATCACATGGTAGGTCCCAGCATAGGTCTTTGAAAAGTATTCCTATGCTCAACCCTTGGTAATGTGGCTGCCATCAGACAGGCTTAACTTCAAAGACAGGTATGTAAAGCATTTAAAAACACCATTTCAATAAATAATTAGGACACAACACATAATACAAATCCAACACCAATTTATAAAAATAGGAAATACTTTTATCTTTAAAATGACACCAAAACGACAAAAATCCAATGTGGGGAACCGGAGATATGAATTTTCAAAGATTTTATCAAATATAGAACTTAGAAGATTATAGCACCATACTGTGATACCTGCTCGCGATAAACCGGAGCAAAGTCAAAGTTTCAAGCCGGGCGCGATGGAGACCTGAGTGGCTGCAGCCCCTGGCAGGTCCCGGTCTCAGTTTCTACCTTCACACTTAGAAACTTTTCTGGAGCTTTTCTTCTCGAGGCCCCTCGAAGCTCCAAGCCAGTCCGGATTCAGTGAGGGTTCGCCTGCTTGACTTGTGACGAGGTCCCGGTCAACTTCCCTGGAGCGGACTTAGAAAATAATTCAAGTTTGCTTCAGCGGGACAACCCAGGAATCCAGACCAACATGCAATGGAAGCCAGGTGGCTTGGATCTCGTAGTTGCTTCCGGTCACCTTTTCTACGAGCAGACTTAGAAACTTTTCTGGAGCTTTTTCTCGTGGGGTCTCTCGATGCTCCTCATGTAGCCGGATCCGGTGAGGGTTTGCCAGCTTCAGATTTTCTCTAGTCCTGGTCCTGGTCAATCTCTGGAACTTGGAGCTATGGAGCTTTTAGTGGGACGAACCTGATTGGCTTGGCCGGCTCATGGTTGAAGGCAGGCGGCCTGGCTAGCCAGGTTGAGTCGGTCCCTCTATGGAGCTTTTTTCAAAGTTGGTCTAAAGTTCTCCAAACTACTTGAATTTCTTCCTGAAGTTCCTGAAGCGGTCCCACAGTGTCTCAAACTCACTCCAAGGGTCTGGAAGCTCCAAGATGGTCCTTGAAAGTTGAGTAATTCAGTTCCCACAATCCATTGGTACAAAACCCTTACAACTCCACTGATGGATTTTCAAGGTATAGATTTAGTTGGTGATGTTCCAGTTGAGCTATTTTAACCTGTAGCTTTCAGGTAGTCCACTCTTTAGTGCTTTTCCAGCAAGATATTTCACATGGCTGTAGTTTCAGATGGTGCAGTCTTCATAGGCCAGACCTTAGAATTCTTGGCACAGAAAAATCTTCTCAGCAGGGCACTTCTTGCCTCAATAAGTTTCAAACAGCAGATCTGGAGGGCTCTGCCCCTCTCAGATATGTATTCTACATTCTCTGGGTCAAGCAGGAGGTCACTTCTGACCAATGGAAGCAGGGTATCTGCTCATAGTTATGACCAAATCTTGTAGTGTGGCATTATTTTGTCCCAGAGTGCATCAAATCTTCCACATCCATAATGGCTGATTTTCCAGCAAGGATGTAAGTGATGGCTAAACACACCCCCTAGGATGGCTTATTTCCATAGACTCTCCCCCTACCATCTGCACATAGCTTCCCTAATCCTGGGTCTGGTGGGGGTCAAAAGTGTAATGTGGAAACTGACACTATGGCCATCCCTCTGCCTTTGAAGACCATGGTACGACCCCTCCCCGATGCCTGGCATTCCTATTGAACAACACACTGCCCTGCCAGCAGAGCTGGTTAACCCCAGGGGCTCTTTATCACCTCTTCAAGGCAGCCTGGCTAATCCACTTAACTCTGACCAATCAGTGCAGACCACTGTAAGGCTGAATTTGGACTCACAAACAAGAACGTCCTATATCTTCTTGTATGTACACTGCAGGAGAAATTCAACAATATGATATTGTTGGATTTACTACTACCATTCTGAAAGGTCTTTGAATGGCCAGTCGAGTCCTCTCCTATAAATAGTTATTAAGCAAAAACGTCCTACCATGTTAACCTATGTAACAAGGGAGTTGCAATAGGAACAATGACTTGGGCCATTTTTCCAGCACCAGGACTTACAAAAACATATTTTCTAAGTACTTGCCTTATATCTACAGGAACTCCACCCCATGCGCAACTAAGGGAGACTTTAGGGGTTCTGAATCTGTAGAAATATTGCAGATTCTCCTTTTACTGTGCTCCTAGCATCAAAGTCGAATTTGAGCAGCACTTTACCACAATGTGGGGAGGAAAATGTGAAATGTTACTTTACCCAGGAATATAAAAACTCATTTTATAAGGGTGTACCTTATATATAACTGTTACCCCAACCCTGGGATACGTAGGGGAGACCCTGGGGGTCCCTAATATTCAAAAACATTATAGGTTATCTATTTTCAAGTGCCCCTACCATCAAAGTAGAGAATGGGTAGAATTTACTTTTTAAAAGCAGTCCTGGCACCCAGGGCTGTTTTTAAACTGACCTCAGGCTTCAGCAGTGCACACATGCAAGTGCAGAAAAAAGCTGCTGGCTTCTCAACAGCAATGCCCCAGGGTACTGTGGACTTCTAGGTAGTTTCAATCCCCTGCTCTATTATATACTAGGGGCTTATGGGGTAGTTCATGCCACTTACAGGAGTACCCCACCATACCGTAGTGTACCCTAGTTTCTGTTAAGTGTTTTAACTGTTTTCTAATGTGTCTCTTTCAGCTTAGCACTGGCCCTGGGTCTGGTTAGGCAGAGCCCAGGGTCAGTCAAAATCAGTTACCACCAGTATCAGTCAGCAAAAAGTTGAGGGGTGCCCAGGGCACAGGATGACTTTGCAACACACCCCTACCAGGTTCAGCACTCCAAGCTACAGCTGGGGCATAATCACAGAAGCAGACTGGCTCAGGAAATCCAGGAAGTCTAAATACAAACCCAAACCAAGGTGGGAGTGGCAAAAGGAAAGGTAACGGTTGGGAGTCCTCCAATTGTATTTGTTGGCCACTTAGGAGGCTGGTACAGGCATGGAGGGACCAGATGGGCAGTGCTCTGAGAGCTTTTGCTGCTGCATAAGATGCGGTTGAGGAGCTGAAATAATCCCCACACTGTTCCCAATGTGAAAATGCATATGTTTATTGATCAACTGTGGAGATAGATATCCATTTCTCCATTAGATAGACTCTTGGTATAGGGGATGGGAGTGCAGATTTCAAGCCCTAACTAAGAATCACAGAAAATCACAGGTACAGATTCTAATTTGCGGACAAATTACCATTTCAGCAAGCGAGGGACTTAGTGATGCTTTTTCATTTATGCTGTCATATCTGAAGTAACAGCAATGTCCCTTGAGTCTCACCATACAGCATCAAGGTATTGTCCTGAATATGTAATTGAGCTGTCATCTGCCTATGCTACATCCAGGACATGAAACATAAATGGTTTTCTAGTATTAATGGTGGTGAGTGGAAAAGGTCAGTTAAAATACTACCCTCTGATCTTATCACACACGCACATTTCCCTCATACGCAGTCTTGATATCAGAAAGTGGGCTATTCATTTAGATACATTCAACCTACTCATGTCACAACAGTTCTAGGAGAAACTCTGCTTAACCCCTGGTAGCTGTGACACTAGTAGTAGGCAATTCCATGGATACCCAGTTGTCATAATGCAAGGGGTAGTGAAGGTGTACACATCCTTTGACCATAATGACTTTACAGGAATTGACATCATATAACTTATGACCACAAATCTTCCCAGGCTATGATGTTACATGACCTTAAACCTGAATGACATCACAATGCATTTTAGAAGTTCTAAAACATCTGCCATGTTTAATGTAACACAACCCAGACACATGTCATTTTTAGATATCACCTATATTAGGGAGCTGCCATGAACCTGACCTGAACTGTAGCAACTGAGGGAGCCAGACCTCTTCCAAGGGAGTTTGGGGTAGTTCTTCCATAAGAACATTTTGAAAATAAAATGTGGTCAAATTCTTGATTTTAAATCAAATGTTTGACATATATTTGTTAGAAAGCCATAGACTCTGAAAGGGCATGCATTCAATATTCAAGTACTTCCATGGTGTACCGAGTTGACCCCATTTTTTCAAAATGTACAATCGGTGCCGCTATATGGCCATTGTGCATGGGGAAGCTGTTTCTCATCTGTGGCCCTCATTTGCCATATGTGCCAATTATTGCAAAAATTACAGACAAAATAACAATGACAGAATTTTGCACTTAATGCCGTCCATATACCATGGTGACCTAGTATCAAAAAATGATCTCTAATAAGTCAGGACTAGCTTTTTGTCATGGGTTTCCCCTCCCTTATGCTACGGTTTTCATCCCTTTTGATAAGAATTTGTCTTATTCTGACTCACAAATTCTCACTCTTTCATTCACACCCACTCATTCTCACTCATATTTGTTCTTATTCTCACTTAACCATTTTTTGTCACTACTCACACTTCCTTGCACTCAGTCTTATACACACTCATTTTCATTTATTTTTTCTCACTTTGACCCATTCTCACTCAGTTACACTCACTCACTTGCGCTCCTTCACAATCAATCTCACCTACGCTCCCTTACACTCCCTCACCTCATTATTACTTATTTCGTCGCACTCACCCTCTTCAACTTGCTTGCAATCATCTTTATTTACTCACACATTCTCACCAACTATGATTCACTTACAACACTCACTGATGCTCAATCACACTCATTCCCACTTACTACTTGTCACTAATTCTCACTCACGCACTTTCAGTCTCACATACATGCCCACAAATAGGGACGTTCACTCACACAAATAAGCACTTTGTTTCTCTCACAAAAAAACACACTCTCACCCACAAACATACACAACATGAATTGAAAAGCATTTTTACTTAACTCAGCTGCTAATGGAAGTCTAGTTACAGCTTCTGGTGCTCCATTTTTCATTACACTAGTAGTAAATAATAGATTATTACTCACTAGTAGTACAATAAAACAAATGGGCAGAAAACAATGAGAGCAGAGCCCTGTAAATCCTAAGAGCGAGCCACCTTTGTGTTGTTTTCACACTTTAGCCACCTCTGTTTCCAGTGGTTGCAAACGTAGTGATAGGAGCTTCAAGGAGCAAGCCAGGGACCATCGCTGCAACCCGTGGTGACTCCTAAATGACATCCATGGGCAACACCCCAGAAAATGGGCATTAAGTTTAAGCAGTAACCAACAATTTTAAAGTCAAGAAGAAAAACACACAATCAAATTTCCAAAAACAATTTGGACCTCTAGAGAAATATGCAAGAAGCAAAAATATATACAAATTAGCAAACTTGGATAGGGGGAACAGAATATAAAGTTATGAAGCAAGAACAGCAAAGAAGCACAAAGCCCAGATTTACTAAGGGCTTGCATTGCCCTTGCAGCATGTAAGGTGACATAAGGGCACTGAAGCGCCTAAGTGAGATTTACTATGCTGTGCAAAGTCACCTTGCGTGGCTCTGCATGGCATAGTAAATCTGGAGTAATGCAAGGCAGTGGAAGTTGCTGCCTTGCGTTAACCTGCCCTGGTAAGCCATTCCATGGGTGGAGTGTTAGTGAGCCCATGCATCTACCCATGGTTTCTGGCTCTGTCACAATGCGGGGGAAGAGGACAGTCCACCGACTAGCTCCTTCCACAGCTCCGTCTGGTAACTGCTGCTGTCTCCATTGCTGCTGCTGATCTGGAAGTCAGGAGTTCGAGGCCCTCCTCCACCCGCTGGTTCCTGCCTGTGCATCATCCCTGATGGTCCAGTATTAGAGCGCCACTTCTCTGCTGCTTGACTGCACTTTTGTCTCTCTTTCAGCTTTTTCTGTCTTCCTTCTTTTCCCTCTCTTTTTTTAATTTCTGCCCTTCTGTCTCTCTTTCTGCCCTTCTGTCTTTCTTTCTGCTTTTTCTGTCTCTCTTTCTGCATTTCTGTCTCTCTTTATATCTCTTCCTACCCTCTGCCTTTTGGTTTTGGCTTTGCTTTTTCTTTCCTTTTTCCTCTTGTTTTCTCCTTTGTTGCCTCTGCTCCTGTGATCCACTGTGGCCCGCCCCCCTCCAGTGTCCCTTCCCTTTCCAGCGTTTTCCCACCTCCCAACTGTCCAGCCCCCCAACATCATTACTTAATGGCGGCCATGCAGCGGGCGTGCCGCTGATGTGCCAAAGGCAAGCCAAAGGCAAACCAGTCTGCAGCCTGCCGTGCCTAGAGTGTAGTTCTCGGACCTTCCACTGCTCCACTCCACTCAGCACCCTCCTCGCCCTCATCCCTGGAAGCCACGCCCCCTGCCACCTAGTGTCACTGAAGAAGACCCATGGACCTTTTGCCTGCCAGAACTGCAACCATATCTTCGCCCACGCCAACACGCAAGCTCCTCTTACTGCCCAGCTGACCAACAGCACACCCGACTGGCTCAACTGCATCCTCCACAAACAAGCCGCAGAAATCTGGGACCTCCTCGACGCGACCTCTCCCTACATTGCCTTCCTCACAGAAACCTGGACCAACCCCAGTTCCGGATCGGACATCACAATTGCCATATCTGACGCCTACAAAATCACCTGCAAGGACTGCACTGACCGTCCAGGAGGAAGCATCACCATCGTCCACAAGAAAACCCTCCGAATGACCACGCACTCAAATGACTCAATAGCAACATCTCCACTTCCAGATCCAAACAAACCCCAAGACTTCCCTCTGTGGCGCACTCGTCTACTGCCCGCCCGGCCACTATCTGCCATTCACTGATGCTATTGTAGACCTCAGCGCACCCTAGGCTCTTGCATCCACTGAGTACATCCTACTCAGGGACCTCAACTTCCACCTAGACAACCCCAGTGACCAGAACACTGCCTCTCTACTGGAGAACCTCACCAACATCAGACACAAGCAGGTAGTGACTGCACCAAACCACACAGCTGGACACACGCTCAACTCCGTTTCTCTGCCATTGGGAACATCACCTACAGCCATACCTCTGAGCTCCTCTGGACCGACCACCACTGTGAACATCTCACCTTCACTACACCCATCATACACCACTGCCCCATTGCCCCCCCGCAGCAGCTGGAACACGGCCAGCAAGGAACGTCTCATCGACCTCCTCTGCACGACCACCAAAACAACACTTCACCGATTGATCTCCAACTGGGCCAAGACTGTCGCACACCCCAAGATGTCAGCAGGCAAGAAACATTCCAACAAAGTCAGCTGGTTCCCTGCTCCCCTTGATGAGTCCAGACACACCTGCCAACGACTTGAGAAGAGATGGAGGTACAGCAAAACCCCAGAAACCCACGCAGCCTTCAAATCCGCCGTCAATGCACACTACCTTCTCCTCAAAGCCTCAAAGAACATGGCCTTCCAAGACAGAATAAACGCCAATGCACACAATAGCAAAGAACTCTTCACCATCGTCAAAGAGTTTGCCAGGCCAAACAACGAGACCACAGTTGTCCCACTACCACTGCACCTCAACAGATCATGCTTAACTGGACTCCGCTCACCACAGACGACACACTCAAGACCATGAAAAGCATCCATTCAGAAGCCCCATCAGATCCTTGCCTGTACCACAACTGCCACAGACCAGCCGCCTCCTTTGCCCCCAGCTTCGCTGCACCATCAGTTGCTCCATCAAAACCACCACCTACTCAGATGACAGGAAACACACTGAGATCAACTCTCAGCTGAAGAAACTGCCTGCCGACACGACTGACCTCCAGAACACCAGACCCATCTCCCTCCTCCCCTTCCCATCCAAGGCCATTGAGAAGTCCATTTATGCCCACTTCACAGAGTTCATCAAAGAGAACCGCATCCTGGACACCTCTCAATCGGGCTTCCGAAGCAACCACAGCACTGAGATAGCACTCCTCGTCACCACCGACGACATCCACTCCCTCCTCGACTGGGGGCGAAACTACAGCCCTCATCCTGCTAGACTTCTTGGCTGCCTTTAACACTTCTCCTACTGCACCCTAATCACAAGACTCCTCGATGCCAAAATCCACAACAAGACACTGGACTGGGTATGGGGCATGGCCAGGGAGCTGATGAAGACGGTCGCTTGAGCCTGTAGCTCTGCACTGACCCCTTTACTTATCCTGTTTGGGAACTGGTAATAATTGCCCGAACACCTGCGATTGTGCTAGCGGCGACTGGCAGCTCCTGCCTACAATATCGGGCGAAGTTGGGTACCTGTTGGCGATCGGAGGCTGGGCGAGGAGCTGAGCTTGGCTGGGAAGTGGCCAAAATGGCGCAGATGGCGGCTGCCTCGCTTCAGGAGAGGCACTGGCTGTGGGGTTCGGGAAACTGCGGAACCGTGGAGGTGGATTGAGGCAACTCTCACCCTCGTACTGGCAGACCCTGCGGTTCTGGCAGAGCGGGGGCCATGAAACCAAGACCCCTGTGGCTATTGACCTGGTCCCGGAGGTGCCTACTGAAGCGATGACTGGCAGAGGTGAGCGGGGAGGACGGCAACACAGCCTGCGATGGCACCCGGGACTGAGCGACGCAGCCTGCAGCGGCGACCGGGATTGAACTTGTGAGGGCTGGGAGCTTCTGCCAACGGCATAGAGAGTGGATGCCTGTTAATGTCTGGAGGCTGGAAGCAGTGAAGAACTTGACCAGGGAGTGGTTCAAATGGCACTGAGGGCGGCCGTTTAGCATCAGAAGCGGTGCCGAGGCTGGGCCCAGGAGGTCATGGGGACGCTGGGAGGAGCTGCGAGGGACACCCGCCCTTGTCCTGTCCGACCCCTGCGGTACAAGCAGAGTGGGGGCCGTGGAATTGAATATCTTGTGAATGTTGGCTTGATCCCGGGAGGATCTGACGGTGCGGTGGATTGCAGCTGTAAGAGCGTGGGCAGCAGAGCAGCTAAAGGTGGCCCTGGAGAGCGGGGATTTACAAGGGAACGATCGGCGTACACCCTTCTTACGCCCTGTGCTGCGGGACTTGTGGGGAGAGTGGAATCCAGCTTGAGCTGCCAATCTGAGTGCCCGAATGGACGGTGAGCCCCATGATAAGGGATACACAGGATAGCTCCAGGGCCGGCAATTAAGGAGTGGGGGCATTAATGTGCATGAGCAATAAGGCCAGTATTTATTTTCTACGGGCACTGGAGAGCTAGTAGTGAGAGAAGCCGCTGGGACATGCGCATTGCGAGACTTGGCTTGGTGGCAGAGTGGCCCATGGGATCACAGAGGCTGAGGAGGAGACGGCTAAGTGGTGGCGCAGACCGCGTCAGAGCTGCGGAGAGGAGATTGGCGTTGGGCCCCGTGGGGGGTCTCTCTCTGGGGGACCGCGCTGTTGCCATTGCTTGGGTGACCAAGGCTCGACTTGGCTGTCAATCTAACCCCGCCAAGGCTTGAGGACACTGTCACTGAGAGTGAGCGGCAACTGGTAGACGGCGATGACCAGGGTGGACTACATGAAAAATCACTGACGGAGATGCACTGCCGGCGAGCGTGCTGCCACTGAAGGGTAAGCTTGGCGAAAGATGGCTTTGGGCTTGGAAGCAGGCGATGAGGAAGGGCGAGAGTGAGGATATGCAGCCCCAGTCCCTACATTATAGCCCCCTCTGCGCTTGATCTCAGATCTTGATCTCTGAGCCAAACGAGTGTGCTGTTGAGAAAGGAAGCACTCCGCTCTTGGGTTACTGGAGGAGAAAAGTGGCTGTGGTGCGAGCAGCTGGACAGGGAGCACCTGGGAGAGATAGAAGCCAACCCAACGAGGCAAGCAGCCGTAAGTTGTGCGGATAGCTATAAGTACTGGAGACGGGGTCCTCCTGTGCAGCGGCCGATGGTTGGTGCGTGAGGTTTTGCCTGTAGGGAGCAGGAGAACGCTCAGGAGGCCGTGCTGGTGCAGGTGGCTTGCAATGCCGCCTTCCATGGGGCAATCACGAGGGAAGCAGGGGGGAGCGCCCCAGGAATTGGAGGAAGAGGTGGTTGACCAAGGGAAGCAGGATGCAACAGCTTCACACTCAGAGGGGATGATGCAGCAACAGGTCGATCAAATCCTTAGGCCATCACTGACACTAGAGATGCCCTCGAGCAGGACATTGCACATGTGGCTCAGGGGCTGGGCCTCCTCTGTGCAAACCATGCTAAGCTTGCTGACCGTGTGAAACAGACTGAAGTGACAATGAAGGTCCTGGAGCTTGCCTAGAAGGCGCTGGAGTTACAGATGTGTGATGTTATAAGCCGCTTACAAACCCTGGAGCGGAGGGCCGAAGACGCTGAAGGGCGGAATTGACGGAATAATGTAAGGGTCGTTGGATTGCCGGAGGGAGTGGTAGGGGCCAATATGGTGGACTATTTGGAGAATTGGTTGCGGACTGAGGTTGCTCCTGAGGGCCTGACCCCCTTCTACACCCTAGAAAGGACACACAGGGTACCGCTCAGCCACCGGCACCCGGGAGACCGCCCAGGCCGGTCGTGGTGCGCTTACTCCATTTTAAAGATATGGACCTGTTGCTGCACAAGGCTCGCTCCTTGGGCCCCTATACAGTGGGCAATAGAAACGTGACACTGTTTCCGGATTACATGTTGGAAGAGCAACACCACCGTGCGTCGCTCTTGGAAGTCAAGAAAGCACTACGAGAAGAGGGTCTCCAGTATTCTTTGATGTTACCCGTGCACCTGCGGGTGGCCATGGATGGTAAAACATTCTTTTATGATAGCCCTGAGGAGGTATGGACATGGTCGGAATCCTTTAAAACAGGCACGGGTGAAGCTGGGCGTAACAACAGCGCGTCAGTGGAAATGCCTCGCCCCCGCCGGTCACAGCATATCGGAAGGCGCCACCCTGGCACTCAGCGGCCCACTGAGACTCAAACAGAGAAGGAACCGATTAGCAGCCTTGCAGGCGTTGACCTCAATATCCCAGGACGGAGGTGCGGCGTTGCTTGGGGCGACTGAATCGGAAAAGGGCTCAGCTGGAACAGAATCCGATGAATCAGATGCAGGAAGTGTTCATCTGCCTCATGTGATGCCTGGTACAGTGGACGAGATAGCTGATGCTTGAAATTGTGGGACCTTCTCCGAGAATTGTCCGGTGGTGTTTGTCCTTGCTTGTTTTTCTTCCTCCAATGGGTTTCTACAGGATATAGATTGGAGGGGTGGGATTGGGTGGAGGGGTCGTTGGAGAGTATGGTTCCCTTATATTGAAAGGTCTCACGAACTATTGGGGTTTACTCATCAATGGGGGTCTGGCGCCAGGCAATGGTAGTGTTGTTGACTGGAAGGTGCGACTGTCTCGGAGATGTAGCTCACGCTATGGAGATGTTACCTGAATTCAAATGCCTTACGTGGAATGTGCGGGGGATTCACACAATGCTGTGATGCTATAAAGTGCATGCTTACTTGGTGCGCAGGGTGATACACAGTGCTCTGCTCCAGGAAACTCATATTACCCGTGCTGAAGGCTTAGCGTTGCAGCGTAGGTGGAGAGGGCAACTTTTTTACCCAACGTATTCTGCTTTTGCTAGGGGGCGTTGATATGGGTTCGGGCAGGGGTTCCGTTCCAACCGACGCAGCATTTAGTGGATCCAGAGGGGAGATTTGTGGTAGTGGCAGGCCGCCTCAATGGCTCTGATGTGACACTGTGTAGTATATACACTCCTAATGTGGATCAGGCATCCTTTTTTACTCATTTGTCAGGGAGGCTGGTGTCCTTTTTGACTGGCCTGGTGATGATGAGGGGGGATTTCAATTCTTTAGCGGACACAGAGATGGATAGGTCCCACCCTCTGTTGCCTGGGGCACCCGTGCATAGACTCTCAAAGATTCGGCGAGACTGGCAGGAAAGGTGGGGGCTAATAGACATGTGGTGTGCGCACCACTTGAGGGAAGGGGATTATTCCTTTTTTTCAACCCTACACGAATTGCATGTGCGACTAGACGCAATATTATACACCCCTGACATTCATGCTAAAAGTAGGACATAGTGAATACCTTACAAGAACGTTATCAAATCATAACCTGCTACTGATTAGACTACACTGGGTCCAGGAAAGGCCTGCAGTGCCGACCTGGCGACTGCGGCCAACGGCATTGTAGGACCCTGTCTTCCGGGAAGAGATCGGGACAGGTATAACTCAATATTTCGCAGGGAATGAGGGCACAGCGTCATAGCTAGCGCTGGAGTGGGACGCCCTTTAAGGTGGTGGTAAGGAGGCTTTATATCACTAAAATTTTCAGAAGCTAAAGAGGTAGTAGCAGCACAAGTAGACTGGCTGCGTTGTTTTGACCACAGGTCATACTTGGCGCGAGCACATGTGGAACGGGATAAAGCGAGTACACTGCTGGCATGGCTAGCTAAACCGGCACCTCAGGGTTCACCTGTACTCGACCTGACTTCCCCGACAGGAGCTTCGGTATATACCCAACAGGGGATAAATGGGCTGTTCTTAGACTACTACACTGAACTGTATCGGTGCAAATTACAGGTTACTGGGCAAGCAGTAGGCGACTTCTTAATGGATTTAGCACTACCGCAACTGGAGCGTGAGCAAGCTGACTTGTTAGGACAGGAAATCACATTAGGTGAAATAAGGGGTGCGGTTAAACATATGGCATGCAACAAGCCGCTGGGTACGGATGGGTTACCTATAGAATTTTATTCTGCTTATATAGATTGTTTGGCTCCTCGGTTGCTGGCTGTATTTGGGGAAACATGGAAAGTTAGAGTACTGCCGGCCTCTACCCGGGAGGCTGTCATGATCCCATTGCTGAAGCCCGGGAAAGACCCCTCAGATAGGATGGCTTACCATCCATTATCAATGTTAACTTCCGATTATAACATTTTGAGTAGGATACTTTGGACTCAGCTCCCCCCATATATGGTGCAATTGGTCCACCGAGACCAAGCCGGATTTATCCCCACCCGGAATACATCTACGAGGCTTTTGTGAGATGGACAGAGATCCTTTATAAGTCAGCGACGGCTCGAGTTCGGACCGGGACGATGATTTCCTCTACCTGTCCTGTGGGGCGGTGTACGCAACAGGGTTGCCCGCTTTCTCCTTTATTGTTTGCACTGGCCATCGAGCCACTGGCTGCGCATGCCAGGTCGGGGCAACATTACCTTGGACTGGAACTACGTGGGGACATGCAGTACATATCGCTCCACACCGACGACTTACTTATGTTTCTGACCAACAGGGAGGAGGTACTCAACGGGGCTATGACTCTGCTTTGTGCGTTTGGTGCGGACTTGGGGCTAGGGGTGAGTTGGGAGAAGACCTGCCTGTTCCCAGTGATACCATCGGAGATGGGCCTCACCCAAGTGGAATGCATTTGGTGGGAGCCTCGCTGCTTGTCTTATCTCGGAACCAAGATCTATCATACCCCGGATGACTTACTGGAAGGTAATATGGGGAGAGCCATACGAGGACATAAGGGTAGCCTAATGTTTGGGGCACTTTGCCAATCTCGATGGCAGGCCGGGTGGCTCTCCTGAAGATGGTGGCGCACTTTTAGGACACTGCCAATTTGGATCCCGGGATCGATTTTCCATCAGCCTTGTTCAATACGGGGGGTTTCTGTGGGGGAGTGGCAAGCGAAGGGTGGCACTGACCACAATGATGTGACCAAGGGGTGATGGGGGCCAGACTTTGAGCTCTACTATCTGGCAGCTCGATTGCCATGGCTTACTCAGGCAGTGGCCAGGGAGTATAGGGCCCATACGGCCCAGAAGAACAGTGGCTCCCACGTCTCACCCTGTCCTTTATAGTACTCCAGCAGTGGCTGCACCCCGGATCGCTCTCTTACGACGAACGGGCACTGAAACTGTGTTGGAATTGGAGCCAGCGCAGAGCTGGAATTACACGTCCCTATGCTCCGGAGATACCTTTGGGTATGTGTACAGTTCTCCCGCACGGGGGACTGGACTGGGTTGGCTGAGTGGGAAAAGATTTGGATTCAGGTAATGGGGGATTTGAATGAAGATGGTGCTCTCTTACCCTATCGGACCTTGCTGGAAAGATATAGTCTCCCTCGAGGGGATTTCCTTCTACACTCGGCCCTGGTGTCGGCAATACAGCACCACTGGGGGGGAGGACTCCTGGAACCACATATGTCTATGGCATGCCAATATTTAGTAATGGCGGCGGGGACCTTCAAAGCTAGTACGTATTTATAGCAGCGCATGATGAGGAGGGGTTGCAGTCGTTAAGCCAATTGCAAAGAAAGTGGGAAACAGATCTCGGTAAGGAAATCCCGGAGACGACATGGGCTCAACTACTCAAGAGAGCGTGGAAGAGCACAAGAAACGCCAGATTCTAATTGGTCCATTTCTTTATATTACACAGGGCATACTTAATCCCTGCTAAGATCAATCGCTATTTTAAAGTAGATACCGCTCAGTGCCCCCGCTGTGATTTAGAGGGGGCGGAGTTTCACCATATGCTGTGGGGATGCCCGCAATTGGAAACATACTGGGAGGAGGTAGTTGATCTGCTGTGTGAAGTTACGGATAGATGGAAAAAAGCCTGACATGGGCACGTGCTTATTACACTGGTTCCCACATACATCTAAGACGAAGGTCATGATTAAGTTCTTGGACCTGGGTTTATTGTTGGCAAAGAGAAATATTACAGCGCATTGGAAATCTAGGCGAGGGCCTAGTATTGCGAGGTGAAAGGCAGAATTACTCAAATGAGCAATGAGTGAAAGTACGATACGGCTCCAACATGCTAAACAAACTAAAAATGATAAAGCAAAGGAGTCAGGTAGGTAGTGGGAGGCCATAATTACATTGTTGCAGGCACCCGAAGCAGGATCGGATAGAGATTCGGATTCAGACACATAAATGAGAAAACCGAGAACCATAGGCTCAATAGGGGTGCCTCAACATATCCATGTGATGCATCAGCTAAAAAGGAACGATTAAGGGATGGGCTGGGTGGTCCTGATGTTATTGGGATGAGAGACGATGAGGAATTTGTAGTATCAGTTAAGTTTGGAAGTAAATAGACAAACCAGTGGCAGGGTGGGGAGGGAAGGGGGAGGGCGAGGGGGCTGGCGTGATGTGTGTTTAGGAGGTATTTCATTTAATTATAACTGTTTCACTTTGACTGTTAATAAGTATGATCCACTTTACGATAGAGTAGTATTATAGTGATGTGCAACAAGTGGCTGATAGATTAAGGAATGTATGTGTGTGCGCTGTAGTCCAGTGAAATTGGTTCTGCGGAATTATTTTATTGATGTATACTGAGTAATATTAACACTGTATCAAATGCCAGATGTATTCATGTTTTGAAATTTAATAACAATTTTTTATAAAAAAGACACTGGACTGGGTCCACTCTTTCCTGAGTGGCCGAACACAATGAGTCAGACTACCCCCATTCCTCTCTGAACCTACAGAGATCAGCTATGGAGTGCCCCTAGGCTCTTCCCTGAGTCCCACCCTCTTTAACATCTACATGGCTCTCCTCGCAACCATCAGCAGAAAATCCACTGCCTCAACATCATTTCATATACCGACGACACCCTGCTGATCATCTCCCTCACCAACAAACCCACATCTTCCAGAATCAATTTTCACAACGGAGTGAAGGCAGTGGCTACCTGGATACGAGACAGCTGCCTCAAGCTCAACATAGAAAAAAATGAAGTACTCATCCTGGGACCCAGCCCCCCAGCCTAGGACAACTCCTGGTTTGAAAGACTTTCAAGTGGCTCTCCACAGATTCCAGAAAGATGATCACCCACGCACTCATCACTAGTAGACTGGACAACAGCAGTTGTGAGAAGTTGGCCTGGCATATGCTGTCCACTAGTTATAGTGGTTGCCCTGCACCAGTCCAAACAACCCCTTTGAGGTGATAGGTTAAAGACAACCTTTATTGAAAACTATCCTAGTGGTAGCTATGGAGAGCAGCCTTCAGGCTAAGTCTTGAAGGATTGTAAAGCAGATTGTTTTACCAGTCTATAATCTCATGAAAGACCAAATGAAAGGAGAACCACACCAGGCATATATATGAAATATATGTATTTATTCTAAACACACCCTACTAGTCTCTTTATGAGGGTAGAGTTAAAAGCACACACATTACACTTAATATCACACAGTAAATTAGCACAATATATGTTGAGCCCTAGGGGCGTACCAAACCATATATTAAGAAAGTGGTATAATAACCACGACTTGACTAGACACAAGGCCTAGAGCCTGTAGAATCGCTGGGCCCACAAGGAACCACCCAAGGTAGGGACACAGGGGACCCACGGGGGACGCATGCAGTGTGAGAACACAGCGGCGAATCACCGTTAGCTTCTATGGGGAAAGTCGCGGTTGTAAATTTAAAGATTAGGGACACTTTGAAGAGGACTTTGAGCAAACCCCTTTAGACTTAAGGGGTACTAGGGCCAACACCCATGGGAGCACCGGAGTACTCGAGTTACCTAGGTGTCTTTTGGTGTCGGGATTCGTTGTTGATTTCAATGGCGATCTGCTGCAAAGTGCTGCTGCCGTCGAAGAGGAAAGTGTCTGGGGTGATCCAAGCCTGGATCAAAGAAGAGAAGCACCTGAAAGCAGAGGGGACAGAGTGTGGTTCACTTGCCAGTGACCAGGGGCACAATAGGCGAATGCCCACCGATGTTGGGTGATTTCAGGTTGAAGAGGTGAAGCTTGACTCTGCAGCCATGAGGACCAGGAGGTGTTGACGTTGACTAGAAGCTGGATTTTAGCTGTCCCACGAAGGATGTCGAGTGCTGCTGCATTGGTTCCCGGATCGGACACAACAAGCCTTGCCAACAGCAACCCATGCAGAAAGTGAAGAAATGCTTTGGTGTGGACCAGAAAGGGCCGAGAGACTCACCAAGTGGTAGAGTGTCAGGGCATATCTAGGGCAACCAGGAAAACCCACGGAAAGTCAAAGTTACCTTCTCAGGGACCCACCAGTCAACGGACCAGGGATCGTGCAGATACCTTAAGCTGAAATACAAAGAGCGGGCTCACGGAACACTCATGGAGTGTAGGCCCACAAGCTTTGCTGCAAAAGGGGCTTGGGGTCTGGGCTACAAGTAAGCCAATGCACAGCCTCGAGAGTTGTTGGGAAGCTGATGCACTTGCAAATGAGTGCATTATACAGGGGTTCCGGTTCCACGGTACCCACGAGGGCTATGGGTCTCAGCTTTGCTGGGGACTCAGTTTGGCCTTGGGGAAGTCTGGAAAATTACATCTAGTGTTGTAAAGTCTTCTGCGTCTGGCAGGAGCTTCGGGGATGCAGACCGGTCAGATGCTTCTTTGGTGCCTGCTAAGCAGGGGAGTACCTCCTTTACTCCAAGGGAGATTCTTCATTCATCTAGTCGTGTAGATCATCGAAGTTTCAGGATTTCTATAGCAGAGTTTCGTCCAGGTGTAATCTAAAGCCCTGTAGTCAGGTGTTCCTTTCTTATACCCAAGGAAGGGGTTGGACTTACTCTGGGGACCCACCTATGGGAGGGTTTAGAAAGAGGGGTGGCTACACCCATTTCCTTTGTCCAGTTTCTCACCAGAGCAGGGGATGGTAACCCCAGCAACCGGTTTGAACTGGGCTATTCACAGGGACACCAAATGCGCCCCCAGTACAGACTTCAAAGCACTTTCAGAGTGCACCCACCCATGCCCAATACACTAAAGTCTGTCTGGGAGGTGGTTATACCTCCCTGTAACAGGAAACCTATTGTCCAGGCCTCTCCTGCCGGAGTTTCGTCCAGCAGCAGGAGGCCAGACTCGTGTCTGTGGCTGCAGCATCCATTTTGTGATGCCAGGACTCTTTTAAACTGGTACCGGGTATACCGGTGTCTACATGTCTCTCCTTCTGGAAGGGTGGAATTCTACCCCCGCCGCCAGGACTGGTGGGGGGGATAGGATTCCAAAATGTTTGACACCAAACACAACATGGTTCCGCGCAGCTATTCCAAAGTTAGCTTTTACCGCGAGGTTATAATACACTTAGGAGTATATGGTCTGGCTGCCTCACAGAGCAGCCCCAGAGAATAGGTTCCGAAGGCTGCAGAGGGGCCATGCTCATGCATGGGCACCCTCTCGCACAAAACCAAGCACCCTGCCTTCAGGATTAATAAGGCCTGCCATAGGGGTGACTGATAGTTTTCTATGTGCAGTGATTTAAGGTAGATATAGGTAACCTATATCTCAGTAAGGTGTACATGCACCACCTTACCCAGGCTGCAGTAGCAGTCCTGTGGTGTCATTTTGGAAGGCTTCCCAGGGGTGGCATAATACATGGTGCAGCCCCTGGAGGCCTCTGGGATACCTATGCCCTAGGTACCTAGGGTACCATATCCTAGGGACTCATAAGGGTACCTAAGTAACCAAACTGGGGTGTACCTAAAGAACTTGCAATAACTGTAGAGAGGAAAGCAGATAGGCCGGGCCCTGAATAGCAGGATCCCAGCCAAACTAAGTAAAAAAACATCAAAACACCAGGACAAAAGTGGGGGCAACCATGTAGTCCGATTCCACCTATTTACAGCAATGCACTCTACACCAGCGTCAACCTGAAGCAGCGCAGAAAACTACAGAATATCCAAAGTGCCACTGCTAGACTGGACCTCAACATCCCCTGCCGCAGTCACATGACACAACACTTCGGACAACTCCATTAGCTCCCTGTCAACAAAAGAAAAACCTTCAAGCTCCTCACACATGCCAAAAAAGCTCTCCACAATGCAGGACCAGCATATTTTAACCACTGCCTCAACTTCCACACACCCACCAGACAACTCCGCTCTGCCCATATCGCTCTGACCTCTGTTCCGCAGATCCACAAGACCAGAACCGGAGCAAGCTCCTTCCCCTACCTAGCCGCCATGACCTGGAACGCCTCTGCATCTCAGGCAAGCCACAATGCTGACACGGTCAAGAAGGACCTCAAGACCTGGCTCTCCGACTGAACCCCACACTAGACGGACCAGCAGCCCCCCCTTCAGCGCCATGAGACCCTCATGGGTGAGTAGCTGCGCTATACAAAAACCTGATTGATTGATTGTAGACTTAACAAATCCCATCCTCCGATTTCAATTCAACAAAGCATGCGTTGTTCTTGTATTGCAGGGAGTGATATCCAAGGGTAAGGAAACAGGAAGTCAGGCAGACCAAAGAAAGACAAGCATACCAGTGGACCCGCATGAGGCAGAGTAACAAGAGAAGGAGTCCAGGAACACCAAGGAGAAAATTCGGAAGGCGAACAAAAGGGTGTGTGTCCCAGCTATCTTGAGCAAAGATGGAGAAAAAACATTGGAGAAGTGAAGCAGAAGAACCGAAAAGCCAGCGTTCATGGAGGAGTCCAGACATGGTAAAGGAGTTTCACAACGACCCACTGAAGAACTTCTTGAAAGGGAAAACCTGTTTTTGCACTACTAGGACTCTTTTTTCCCCCTCTCATGCTCCCCCACCCAGTGTAAAAAATTTTCCGGTTTCATTTGTGGACTACATCTTCCTCTAACTCCCCTCCTGTGAGAAGCCTCCCTTTTACCTTTCTTGGGCAGTGCATGCTTTGTTGGGATTTAATTTGCTCGATGAAGCACACCACTTCTTTAAGTTCCCTTATGTTGTACATTTTGTTTTTCCACATGATTTTAAACGTTGAAGGGAAGCGCATCTGGAGAGTTGCTCCAAGGGACCTTAGCTGTTGCATCTGCTGATATAGCTCTCACTGCCTATCTTGCATCACCTTAGAAATGTTCGTCCGGATTCTGAATGTCCAATCATCCTTGGTGTAAGTACTGGCCTTGAGGGCTTCAATCAGGATTTTTTCCTTGAGGACATACTTTTTGAAGTTTATCAGGATTTTCCTTGGGTCCTTCCTCGGTTTCCCTATCCCGAATGGATCTTGATGTATCCTTTGTATATCCTCGGATAAGGCAACTGATTTTAGCAAGTGGAAGCTTTCTTCTAGTAACGTGATCATAACTTTTTTAATATCGTCCCCTTCCAAGCCTTCGGGTAAATTCAGGACTCTTAGGTTATTCCTTCTAGCTTGGTTTCCAAGAGATTCTATTTCATCCCTGAGGTCTCCTTTACTTGACTTTAGTAATTTAATTTCTTTTTGATATGCCACTACTTCCTTACGTGATACTTCTACTGAGGTTTCTACTGTGGTTATTCACTCCACCAATGCGTTTATCTTGGTGGCCTGTGCTTCACAGGTCCCTTGTATTTTTAATTGATTCTTTTCACAGGTAGCAAAGTTCGCCCTCATTTACAATATCATGGCTTCCAAAAATGTTTCTGTACTATCTTGCAAACCCTGGGTAATTTGCCCTTCTCTCTGCGGGCTGCATAGGGTCGGAGTTAGGTTCTCAGCACTTACCTCTGCAGTCTCTTCTATCATAAGGACCTGAAACCTGTTACTGTCCATGTCTCCTGTGAATTCCTCTCCTTTTCCTGTACATTTTGGGCTTTCCTTATGTTCTGGACCCACATGATTAAGGTTGCCCTGTTTTTCCTGTACTTTGAAAAAGGACCTAAAGGATGGAGTAATTCTTATTTTGACTCCTGTTCCTTGTCTTGTCATGTCCTAGACAGGGGGGCTAGTGGTTGTACTGAAGTGCGTGCTTTTCCCTTTTTTCTGGTGCTCACTGGGGCTATGTTACTTTCCTCTTTTCAAGGATCCTATGGGGCGTTGATCACCAGATGCCTATTCCTTAGGCAGTAACTATTTCGCATATTGGGAGCCCGGACAAGCTCACTTACTTTAATGGAGCAGGTTGAGTTTAGCTCAACTCTTTCTCTTCCTCCACTATCTTTGCCAATTTCTAAAGTGCCTGTGCCCTCAGGAGATTGTATTAGTGCTGTACCCCCTGCAACATCACTTACCCTCTTCATGTGCCCATTCCGCTGTACCCCTGCTGCTCTGCCGACCTCTGCACTGACTTTCCGTGTTTCTGTGGGAGTTGGTGTTTCTGTACCCAGCACAACTGCAGCCGACGTCTGCCCCAGAAGGGGATCCTAGTGTCAGTCCTCAGGTTGCTGCTGCAAGCAGCTGCCGCTCCCGCCCACACGCCGGTCAGGCCGCCCAAACGGCACTGAGTCTCGCTGGCCTTGACCTGCCTGCTCGTAACTGCTGCTCTGTTGACCGAGTCCTGCTACCGGTATGCGCCTCTGCCTCATTTCATTTTCTCCTTAGTGTTTATGGGGTGTGGTTCTTTTAAAATTTTGCTTATAGTCTTTGCGTTGATTTTGTGGTGTTTATCATGGTCTTTTGCCTGGAGAGATCAGAACTCCTGACCAGGCTCTTCAGCCGGCCGCCATCTTCTCAAACATCCCAAGATCTCAAACATCCCAAGATGGAGGTGGAGAACTTTGGAGCGGCAGGAAATTTTGAGGTCCATGCCGGAAAGAAAACCTTAATGCTAGGTAATATCCTTTCATGGAATGTCAATGGCCTCAGAATCAAAAGCCGTAGGCAGAAAAGGATAGAATACCTAAAAACAGTAGATGGCGAAATAATAATATTGCAGGAAACTCATCTCTTAAAGGATGAATGGGTTGACGTTATCAAAAATCAGAGCTGGATGGACACTTATGTGTGCTCGAATCAAGACTGCAGCATCAAAGGGGTGGCGATCCTCTTTAAAAAATCGCTTAAAGCAAGGGCAAAAGCAGTAGATACGGACAAGAAAGGGAGATGGGCAATAGTAAAAGCAAGAATATGTAATAAACTGTATAAAATAGTGGGATACTATGTCTCCAATACAGATGATGCGGCACCACTTCAGAATGTCTACTCACAGCTACTAGATGTCTCGGCCCCCATAGTCATGGGTGGAATTTCAACATAATTATAAATCCTAGATAGGGTTGACTCCCAACTAGAAAGACTTCTAATCTGCCTAGAATGAGGGAATGGATCAGACTGTATATTAAGGAGTTGGGGCTAACTGACATCTGGAGAGAAAAGGAAGGTAGGGCCATCCGCTACACTTTCCAAAATAAAAAAACATGGGCATGATTCCGGAATAGATTTGTTTTTGATCGATAGGAGCTTGATCAACAATACACAGAAGGTTGACCTATCTGACCACGCTGCTGTACTGTTACAAATTAAATTAGGGTTCCTCCAACTCCCTCAAAATGGACAGTAGATCGTACCATACTCATGGATCCACAAAGTGTAGAGGCCCTTACAAAAGAGCCATAACAATTCTTTCTATCAAATAGGCAGGGCACCTTCAGACAAATGGCATTGGACGCATACAAGCAGTCATTAGAGGGAAAATACTAAGCCTTGCAGCATATAAACACAAAAGTGAAAAGAGTAAAACCAATCAATTGGAAAAAGAAATAAACATTTTAGAAATATTAATAGGGAATGGGGGGAACCCACAAGTGGTAGCTAAGTTGGAGGAGGAAAAGAAAGTAAAGAAAGAGGCCCTATTAGACACACTGGCGGCCATAGTAAAATGCAAATGGTAGGCATGTAGATTGTCCCACTATGAATATGGGGAGGGTTGTGGTAAGATGCTCGCCTGGAAAACAGAAATGGATCAATCATGGAATAAGATAAAAAGCATCCAGGTAGAGAATCAACCTTCAACCAGTACAGAAGACTCCGCAATTGAGAAAGCCTTTAAGAACTTCTTCGAAAAGCTATTCTCAGAGGACACGGTATAAACTAAGGACAAAGTTAATAGTTATTTAGAGAAGATAGCCCTTCCATCCCTGTCACTGGAACAAAGAGAGACTCTTACTGGAGAAATCACAGAAGAAGAGGTGGCCGAAACAATCAGGAGTCTAAAAATGGGGAAAGCTGCAGACCCCAATGCACTGCCTCATGAGATGTATACCAGCTTAAGGGACGTCTTGGTCCACCCTCTGACGGAGCTATTCAATTACATTTTCCCAGCAAGAAGGGATCTCCCAGTTTCATGGAATGATGCGTATTATTAGTATATTGCTGAAACCCGGGAAAACTCCAGGAAAAAGTGAATCGTAAAGGCCTATATCACTCCTAAATATTGATTATAAGATCTGCACACAAATTGTGACTAAAAGACTGGGGCAGGTAGCCGGCCACCTAATACATATAGACCAGTAAGGCTTCATCAGAGGGAGACCAATTCAAGAGCTGAAAAACAAGCTGATTGGAGCGCGTGATGTAGCAACACACGAAAATCTCTCCCTCTCAATTAGTACCTTTAATGCAGCTAACGCGTTCGATAGAGTTAGTTGACTACTGAATTCAGTATTAGGAAAATATAATCTGGGGGACACCTTCCAGGGTGCCAGGAAGCCATAAAAACACTTTATAAGAAACCAACAGCCAGGGTCCTGGTTAATGGCAATCTTACTGGGAAGATAACAATAAAGAGAGGAACTAGGCAGAGCTGTCCTCTTTCTCCTCTGCTCTTTAATCTGTATATCGAACCAGTGGCGAGCGAGTTTAGGAGTAACCATGAGTTTGCCCCCTTCAACTATCAAGGGTGGGAGAAAAAAGTGGCCCTCTACGCAGATGATCTAATGATATTCACCAATAACTTGATAGGGTTACTCCAGGCAATAGAGGGAACTCTTGATCAATTTGGAAAGGTCTCAGGCTATTTGGGATATCTGGGAACAAAGATGATCAGAATATACAAGAAATGCTGAATGTTCTTTGGATGTCCAATGATTATGCAATAGCAATAACCAACAGGCAAAGGGCTTGTACGAGTAGCCAAAAAGGCTAGCTTCCCCCCACGAGAGATACACATTGGAAGTGGAAACAATTGGGCCCAAGTGCCAGGGAAGGAAAGATCTCCCCCAGTTCACATGATCACACAAGGGGCTGATATAAGTCAAAATAGAGAAGCCAGGGGCCTCATATTCCTCCTACTCCAACATATTGCATAATGAGGACTAAAAAAAAACAACAACAAAAAAAAAGGGAAGAACCCGAGATGCGGAGCGAATGCCTGCAGAGGCGTCCTTCTAGCCAAGCTCTTTGGGCAGTGTGACTACGCCAAGTGTGTGGATGGTTGCTGAATTGGGAGGGGGAAGAAAGGGAGAGAGAGAGGTGGGATGAGAGAGGAGAGCGGCCTGTATGGAAGGAATACGTTTAAAAGGAAGAAAGGATATTTATTTGAGATTTCCATTCTTTTCTTGCCTTTTCTCAGCAAACTTTGTTTAGGGTGATTCCTACCGCATATAATGGCTTGAAAGGAATATTTACCTCCACCTGAAATGGGTGAAAGGGGCCACTTACCGGGTTATATTTTCTTTCCCCACCCATTTTAATCTCACCTTAGAAATAAGTGATACAACGGTTCAAATTACAACTAACCCAATAAGAAGGGTGACACATTGGGGCCGATTCCGATTCGGTAAAATCCCTTACAAATAGCCTTACAGAGCATATTTTCCGTACGAATCGTACCCTTAAATGCCCCCGAACTTACGATGAAGTACGATCCGTACCCAAAGCAGATCTCCGTATGAATCGTACGAAGACCATATGACTTAAAAATCCATACATATCGCATTTGGAACACGCAGTATAGATCGAAGCAGCATTTTCCGACCCAGCAAGTACGATTCATCTCGTCAACACTCCGTACGACTCTTTTTCTGCGGGAGCTCAAAACGTCAGGAAAAGCAGATTTTGACTCAAACCGCGTACGAAACGGACCCTCCGGGTACGGTGTGTACACCCCATGATTGCAGGGGTACGGTGCGTAGAGGTATGGTGCATAGGGGTATGGTGCATAGGGGTACGGTGCATAGGGGTACGATGTGTAGGGGTACGTTGTGTACAACCCATGATTGCAGGGGTACGGTGCGTACACCCCAGGATTGCAGGGGTAAGGTGCGTACACCCCATGATTGCAGGGGTACGGTGCGTATGTGATTGTGTGGCTCTCCGTACAAATTGCTCATACGCGATGTTTTCCGTACCAATCGCGTTCTCATTCCCCGGTCCGGATCGTACTTGTCGGGTCATACAGCATGTTTACGATTCGTACGGTTCACTTTGAGGGTCCGTATCGTACGAATTTTCCCTTGCTTTTCGTACGGTTCGCAACGATTCGGTCGTATATTTTTCATACGAATCGTACTATGTGATTCGGACGGAATTGTACGATTCGTACGGAAAGGGCTACGGATTCGATTCGTCGTACAGATTAGTTTACCGAATTGGAATCGGCCCCATTGTGTTAGTTCAATCACTTAAATGACATATCCTTTTTGTCGAGGGTGCTAGCTAGTGTCCATACGTCAAAAGTAAAGAAAATATTTGCATTTAAACAAAGGACTCTCATAATTAATTCCTGTACCAAGTGACAGGCGCATTCTCAGATTCACTAACAGTAATAAACCTGGGAATGAATCAAAAAGCTACACTTTCTCAAGAGAAGCATATCAAGGATAAATATGTTTATTTCTCCTTGTTTTTCCTCTTTCTATGTGTGCTGCATTCTGCCCCCATTCCCCAGGTGGCTATATTTTCAGTTGGAGGGGGCATGTGACCCCCTCCCCTTGCCAATTTAGCCCCCAGGGACCCTATCCCCCGGGGCCTGGCATTATGTTTAGGGGCTGGGGCACACAGACCCCCTTGCTGGACAGATTCAGCCCTGGAGGCCTCATCTCCCTGGGCCTGGTGTTACATTTAGGGGGAAGGGAGCATGTGGCCCTCTGCCCCATGCCATTTTAGCCCTAGGGAATCCATCCCTCGTGGCCCAGTCCATTTTAAAGATTGCTACTCTTTCCCTGGGTCAACTGTGTACCTGGGGGACCCCATAACCCGGAGTGTAAACTGGCCAGTCTTTCAGACTGCCTTCGGATGGGCTCAAGGAGCCTGCCAGTCAGTCGGAAACCTTTTCTAATCCCCTTTGGACGGCGTTTCCGCTATTGGGAATAGGGCAGGCTTTTCATGATGGGCTGTTGGAAAGCAACTTTGGGAGCCCTGCAGCTCCCATCTCTCAGTGAATTACAATTGGGGGCCGGGTTAATTTCTGCACCGTGTGGCAGGCACTGTGAGGTGTCTGCCACGCGGTGCAAGGATTAACAGAAACTCCCATTTTTCCATAGGAGCTTGTGCTGAAGCAGGTTTCTATCTGCAGCGCAAGCTCCCATAGAGAAATGGTAGCTTACAACCGCACCATGTGCAGTTGCATTATAATTGAGGTGTTGGGACTGCCGACCAGAGGCCGGTCGGTCCTGAGACCGTAATGGTGTCCCAACATCGTAATGATACCTTCTATTTTTACATTAGAGCTCCTGCAAGAGTCTATGATACTCTTATGGACCCAACTGCCAAAATATATAATTATTTATGCCCTAAATTGCATTTTTTAACCAAATCACAATCTGCGGAAGAAGACCCATTCAGGGACTCATGTACTCACTCACATACCAACGTAGAGACTCACCCATCCACTCACAGACCGACTCAGAGACTCATGCACTCATTCACAGTCTCACTCAGACACTCATGCACTCACTCACATACCCACTCAGACACATACACTCACTCACAGATTGACTCACACACTAATGGAGGCACTCACATTTCTACTCAGACACTCTGACACTCACTCAGAGACCCACTTAAACACTAATGCACCCACTCACAGATCCACTCAAACACTCACACATCCAGTGAGACACATATGCAGCTACTCCCAGACCCACTCCGACACTCACTCACATACCCATTGAGACACTCACTCACACACTCACACACCCACTGAGACATTCATGCACTCACTCACACACTGGCTCCTAGAGGTTACAGGAAATAAAACAAAAAAATCTTGGAAATTCACTTAAAAAAACTAAAGGTTACAAGGGTGTTCTAGTTTGGAAATAACATTTAAAAAACATTAGAAATTCACTGAAAAAAACCAAAGGTTACCGGGATGTTATAGTTAGGCTCAGATTTCACTCACACAAAAGCATAGAAATTCAGAAATGATCGTTACCTCAGTTGGCTATAACTTACGTCCCTGCAATGCTCTGCTTATTACCTCACACATTACATCTCCATGACATGGTCAGTGACACAACTATTGACATCACTGATGACATCTCAAAATGTATAATTGATGACATCACTGATGACATCATCCAGTGAGCGTCAGCATTTGATTGTTAAACATATGTACTAAGCTACTACAAAGGTTACATTAGTATACTAGGTGTACTACTAATGAGTGTTACCACTTCTAACATGTATTATGTGAGTGATTGTGTGACTGTAGGTATCCACGTGTCAGTGAGACTCTGAGTGGCTGTATGGGTGTATATGTGGGTGTGTGAGTAGCTGTGTTGGTGAGTGAGTGTCTATGTGAGTGACTGTATTGGGGAACAAATAGGTGTGTCAGTTGCTATATGGGTGCGTGAGTGGCTGTGAGTGGCTCTATGGGTAGATAAGTGGGTGTGTGAGTGACCATATGGGTGAGTGAGTGGGTGTCTGAATGTCAGTATGAGACAGTGACTGGGTGTGTAAGTGGCTGTATGGGTGAGTGGGTGGCTGTTGAGTGGGTGTTTTGTGAAGAGCATCAGACATGATTTGTGGATCACAGCAACCAGACACTTCCTACGAGCCAGATAAGTCTCACTCTTGCTGCACACTGAGATGCTTGTATATATGATTTTATATTGCCTCACAAACAACTTCTTCATCTTTGGCAAACAAACATGCAGACAACTTCAGGAGACTGCGATGGGCATCTGCTTCGCCCCAGCTGCACAAACATATTTATGGGCTAGTGGGAGGAACAGGTATCCATCCGGTTGGAAGATTTTGATGACATGGTGGTCATGTGGGCCAGATTTATAGATGATATTTGTATCATCTGGAAGGGGGAAACTTCATTTCTACCCTCAATGACAATGAATATAACATCCACATCACAGGCTCAACCAGCTGAAACAGGACTGTGTTCTTGGATGTTGAGATAGAGGTCAACAAGGGCATGCCTAACACCAAACTACACCGCAAACCCATGGCAGGCAACAGTATGCTTAACGCCTCTAGCGCACACCCACCTAGCCTGATTTACAGCATTCTTTACAGATAATTTATCCATGTGAAGCATAAATGAACCACTAGTGAGGCATCCAAAAAGGAAAAAGCAGTTATGAAGGCCAGATTCGGAGAAAGAGGGTTCTGCAACAATGTGATCATGCAGGCCACTGCCAAAGCAGACCTTGTCACTAGAACACAACTCTTACACCCAAAGACCCAACTGACACTGATTCAGACCAAATAAGGTGTATCACTACCTATTCCAGTTAAGCAAATTTACATGACACTCCTCAGATTACTTTTAGGAAAAGCAAATGCCCAAGGGGCAACCTGATTCAGAATTTAGTCAGCAGTGATACCAAAAACATTAGACATCCAAAGGGTACTAACGGCTTCTTTTTCTGCATGCAATGCAAAGCCTGCAGCAACATCTATAGCTGCAGCAAAATCTAAATCCCTAATAGCGTCAGAGAGCACACCATCAGAGGCAACTTTAGCTTCAACACTGATTAACATGCATATTGCCTTTTGTGCCCATGATGTAAACTGTACTTAGGCAGTGCCATTCATAAGGCACAAAAACACACATTTGAACACAGAAAGGCCATTACTCACAATGACCAACAGTACCCAGTAGTAAGACATTTCACAGAGCTACATTTTCAAAATGGAAAACTTCGGGGGGGTGTACTAATTGATGCTATTCAGTCAGATATCAGGGGTGGAAACAGGGAACACAGACCAAGAGTTATGGAGTCCAAATACATTGTGGATTTTGAAACTTCAACTCCAGGTGGGTTGAACTCAAGGGAAGAATTGTCTGTGCATTTTGGTTTACTATGCAATAGGATATTTACCATGTTTTCCTTTCTTTTTTGGATATTTTAGTATGGTGCATCAAACTAATTTTAATTGTACTTATCTTTATCTTTCCACACAGGTTTTTTGCACTGTACGAGTTCGAGAGAAGCCAGTTGAGCACGACACTTTTGTTATTCTACACTTTAGCTGTGAGCACCTTAGAAACAAATGTGTGACATGTTGTTTATCAACAGCAGCAATGTATGGTTGACTTCTCTGCACAATTGTAAGGCACATTTGCCCACTTGGGCAAGGACTATATATGACATTTCATTTAGTTGATATTTGTTAAGTTCTGGAACACTTGTTTGTTATCATGGATTCTGACTTGGTTCACAAGATGACCTGGATCAGCCCACTTGTGCAGAACACCCCTTTCAGAGTGCGTTTGATTTCATTATAATCAGCGGCCCTATATATCTTAGTATCTGGTACCCTGCCTTAGCAGGCATACTTTTTGTACCATGCACTTTATTCGTTCTAAATGAGCAATATGTACATGCTCCATTCAGCATACATATATTCTTATTGTTTGGTATACTCTAGATAGTGGCTCACATGTTCTCTTGCAATCCTGGCAGGAGAACACAGACAGGGCTCGCAAGATTAGCTCAATGCACTGTAGATCCCATAATCCCTTGTACCATTTGGAGTGAGGATGCACAAACGTATTCATACTCTGGTCTAGCAGTGCGGCATAAACAACCAATGTGTAACTGCATTTTCTGACATTGAATATTTTCAAAGTTTAGAGGCCAATCTCATATTTACCCTACCCATTAGTGCTAGAGTAGACACTGGTTACCATAGGGCAACTTTTCAGACTAAACAATATATGTATATACTTTATTTATCTGTTTGCACAATGTTATTTCTTAATTAGAATATATTATGGCCTCTGACAAATAAAATATAACAGGTCATACTATTGGTATATGGTTGTTTTATTAGGTACTCACAGACATCACTGCACTTGTTAAACTGGCTGCCACTCTTGAATATGTTCTGCAATAAATTTCAATTGTAGTCCTTTTTCACTGGAAGTGACCATGTGTATGTTATGGTCATACTATATGTTCCTTCCTTTACCAAGATCAAGGCTACGGCCAATACACGTTGGCAAGGACTGGCTTGTCCCAATAAGCACCATGCATTTAGATCCCGGAGAGTCTGAGTACACCTTGAACCTGGAATTTGGTACTATTTCACATTTGGGGCTTCTGAACCCGACTCGACTGCCCCAATCTGAAGCCCCCTGTGTCAGGCTAATTCACTACACGATGTATTTATATATTGTCTTCACTATGTAGTTATACTTTGTTGTTGGTTGGAAATACAAGTTGTTAGTTATTCAGCACATTCGATAATTACCAGCCATAACCTTACCCTGACCCTAAAAACCATCCCAACCCATACCCTTACCCAACCCTGAACCTTAAAATCCCATTACTAAACCCTTCCCTTACAGATACTTGAACCCTAAAATGCTAAATAAAACCCTTACAACCCATACCCCTATACTCACCTGCAGCTAAAAAAACTACCAACCAGTTCCCTCACCCAACCCTAAACCCATGAAATCCGATTACGTAGTCCATCCTTTATTCATACTTGAACTCTAAGAACCTTTGAAAACTCTTACAACACAGCACCCTTACCCATCCTGAACCCTTACAATTACAATTCCTATTATTTCCCCTAATTAAAAATAAGTTATTTTGCATTGTAAAGTCCAGCATAGTAATGTACTGAAAACAGTGGCCCTAGTACTTACCTGCATTGTAATGTAATGTATTGTGTTCTAGTGTTCATTATGATTACACTGTATGTAAATGTAGATACTGTTTATTCTTATCAGAAACACACAACTTGAGAAGAGTTGTTTCAGCTGACGCCTTGCCATTCTAGAAATTGGCCGTACGTTCAGAGAAATATTTTAAGGATACAATCGTATTAAGGAAATTACTTTGAACATTTCTATTCAGAGATTATTCCCTGCGATAAATTGAGAACAAGAATCAAAACACTGACTAGAGTTTTCAGAAATTGTAAGCTATTGTTTCTCAGTGTCTCTAGTATATCAAGTAAATGCATTGGTTACTTACATTTGAACATAGTTATAATATATATGATGTGCATATTGGGTCTGATTCACAAAGATAGCTTACAATTTTGAGTAAGTTTACTACTTCTAGGTATTCACAAACTCCAAGTGTAAGTTACTACTAATTGCATGTATTTCTCTATTTATTATTGTATTGTCCTAAATAGGATGCGATTAATAGTTTGCACTTCTTTTCTTTGCCTCTCATCATTATATTTGTATGAAATTGTGGTTTTAATGTAATGTTGAGTATTGGATCAATTCATGATTTTCATGGAATGATCATTTTGTTTTTTAATAAAAATATATATTTTGTAGAACTGTATGTGTGTATCATAATTGCCAATTAGGGTCCATGATTTTAAATTGGGTGTGTAAGGATTGTGTGTCTTCAGTTCATTGAACACGGGGAATTATATGACATTAGCATTAGTTGTGAACCTTTTGGTTTTCCCAAGAGATCTCCAAATCGTTGTTTACCAGTGCTAAACAAAACAGTATTCCAATTAATGAAAGTAAATTTTTTTATATTTTCCTTATAGTTTACCATAGCAAGACTCTGTTGTGGAGCGAAGATCTCTGTTTATTAAAGTATGGTGAAACATTTTAAAACGTTTATTTAACTAGAAAATCAATCAGAAAATTGTTTTAAAGTACATTTTAATGTAGACCTATTTTATTTACATTAGAACAGATTCTAAAATATGCTACAGCACTAATACATTATTTTCATGTGTAGGGTGATAATTCAAAGACGGAAATTATTGAGTTCAGTAAGACAACGCAATACTGAATAATACTGTATATTCCAGTTCACAGGAGTCCTAAAGTGAAATAAATAGTTAAAGGTAGCCATTGTTATTTCAGAAGCGTTAGAAGTAGAGACTTAAATATAATTAAGACCTTATTCTCTGGCCTATGTTTTCAGTTTTCAGAAATGACCGATGTTCCACTTCACAAGGAAGTCGGAGATATTGAGATAATCTTAAGGTGTATTCTTGCATATATACAGATCTTTAATTCAATGATGTGATATTCATGAACACTAACAGCCTCATCTGATTTAGATAGCTGCTCTGCAGTTCAATTTCAGCAGAACTGATGAGTCAGAGAGCTCTGCAATGCCTGAAATCTGTATTCCTATCCCATTAGCCTCTCAACGATTTTAATGCAAACTAACATTCTGCATCTGTGTAGTGTTGCTAATGGATAGGACGAAGAGTGGAAGCATACATCTCTCCTGTTGGATTCATCCTACAATGTTAGTGCTTTCTGACAGTCACATTTTTGGTTTTTAAAATCCCCTCATGGAATGAGGCTGGAAGCTGCAGTCGGGCAGGGCTCAGGGCGGCAGGATATTTTTAACACAAGGTTGCGCCGCACCATTTTCAGTGTCGCAAAAATCTCCAAGCGGGACAAACCTGATTTTCTTCCCTAGCAAGACTATGGCCTCCTTGGGGATGCCTTAGCGGTTTGTCCAAGTCCTCTGGACGTGGATAAAACGGCTAAAGCCTGCTTTTTTTACATGCTGGAAATATTTCTTCTGGTCACTCCAGCAGCACTTAGGGCAGGCTTCTACTAGTCAGGTTTCTTTTCCACCAAGGCTCCTCCAGTTACAGTTATTCAATGGTAATGGGGACCTTTTGGGAGTCAAGAATCCTTGAGCCTCAGGTCCCAGTAGCAGGTAACAGTAGGATAACCACTTGACCCTAAGGGACCATATCCATCCCCTGTATGGCAGCAGTAGTCAGGCATTCCTGAAAGGTGTTTACTTCCCTGGTCCAGCAATGTTATGAGGAGGTATTGGTGAGCTGCCAATCTTATCCTGTGCTCTAGCCATTGATTGTAGAATTCCCTTTTCCCAAAACTCACTTAATTCTTGGAAAAGTCCACCACCTTTTTCAGACCTTCATTCCTTTGTTTACTGCAAACCTTTGCAAAGTCCATTCATATAGAGGAGCTCTGGCACTTTTCCTAGACACTCCTCCAAGGAGATGAGGTGTATTTTGTTGATGCTGGAACAGATTTCCCCCCTTCTAGGATCGGAGCCAGAAGGTCTAGGGTGGCTCTGGCAATTATTAGAAGCAGTTCCTTACAGCCCCATTTGACATGTTAAATTCATAGAAAGAACTGTGGGAGCTGCGTTTTGTGCGGCCAGCATGTTGTTTTCTGCCAGATGCCAAGCCATTTTCGTTCAGGAGAATGGTCATTAGCAAGTCTGCTAACACACTTCCTTGGGCCTCAGGAGAAGGTCTGAGTGACAAACCAATTCCAACCAAGTTTGCTCTCAGTGTGCACAACATAGGCTTTCTCAAAGATATGGTTCCATTAAAGTTCTCAACTGTCTAGTTTTGCCTCTTAATAACTTGTCATCATCACTCTAGCACTTTTCCATGCACAGGTTTGAAAGGATAGCTATATGTTGTGTCCTAGTGGACACAGTCCAGTTGTTCTGCAGTGTAATGTAACGCTTAACACCCACCCACCACTGATGTCACGAGGCACGTGACACAGATAATAAAAGGAGCCGAGCGCACGTGCTCCAGGCTCACTAACCCACTATACATCCTGGTGGACTGACCAACACACCTCCCCGGCGCAAGTGCAGAAGAGCACGCCCACCGAGAACCAGGAGGTCAAGCCAAGAAGAACTAAAGTTTCAGCAGCAATTTCCACCATCGTCATCAAGCAAGCAGCTGAAGAGACTCAATGTAAAGTTGTAATTAGTGTATATTTATGTACTTCTTCCCACAGATTCGGACTCTTATCTTTCCTTAATTTTTATTAAATTTTGGGAGGAATGTTGTGTCCTAGTGGACACAGTCTAGTTGTTCTGCAGTGTAATCTAACGCTTAACACCCACCCACCACTGATGTCACGAGGCACGTGACACAGATAATAAAAGGAGCCGAGCGCACGTGCTCTAGGCTCACTTACCCACTATACATACTGCTGTGCGTGTCCATTCATTATGCTAATGCGGGCCTAGGGCCCTGACACAACACTATATTCAAAGCGAGCCGTGTTCTTGGAAAATGCATCTTTACCTAAGCAGCTAAATAAACGTTTGGGTAATTTTTCACTGTGGGGACATACTTTTCCAAGTGTGCCATATTTGTATGCATTAAGCACCCAATACTGTGGTCTTGGAAGGTACATTTTAGGCATAATCTGTGAATATCTAAATAAAAAGGTTTGTCCTACTTGGCAAAGGATTTTTTCCTTGCCATGTGCTTCTGCAGGGCACACTATGACCTTTGTAGTACTATGGAATTATTTTTAAAATATTTAATTATTTTTAAAGACAGGTCCACCCATGATTAGTAGAGTATGGTTCACAAAAACCAGAGGTACAAGCTACAAGAATAGTAACCGTATAAATAAAGATAAATCTGTCTACTATATGGTATCCATTAGCGCCAAGAACACGGGCAACTATGTACTCAGTGTCCTATGACATTTCGCTCGCTGCACCTGTGTCATGAAAGCATCGGTTACTGGAGAAGGTAAACATGGCAGTCTGATCTATGTTCACGCGCATTAGTTTCTACTTCTCGCCCGTGATGTTTCAAGAGCACAGGGAGTACCGCACAGGGGCCCAGATTGGGGTAAAGTGGGGATTGATTGAAGAGGTGTGCACCTCGCCTCCGCTACCCATCGTCTTCTAGTATGTATTTAGCTCCCACTTTTATTTTTTTATTTTTTCGCAAACATCATATTTCTGAATTTTGGACCGCCACCGCTCCAGTCTCCCAGTTTAGTATGACACCTCTGCTACAATATAACTTTTCCCCTTGCAAAGAAACTTGACTTTGGCGTACAAGCTACGCACTTATTTACAAGCCCCTTGCGCTGCTGGTATGCCACCTTTTCCCATATTAAAAGAGATGCATGGGTGGCGGTGGCGCAAGCCTTAGCCCTTAATGACGCTGCCAATGTCTCTCCCACATTCTCGACACTGCTAAAGAAAGCTGTAACTGAAGAATGTGCGGGCGATCGCTAAAATGCGCACAGCAGCAGTTTGGAGGCAAAAAGGTAGTGCAATCAAAGGATGCTCAAATTATGATAATTACAAGAATGCCACCGGAACTTCCCTGAATACTCGGTAGGCTTTGAACGTCCTACTTCACAATTTCTATCAGAATGACAAGAGCAAAGTTCAAAAGTAAGTGGTCATATTTGCATTAACATTTTTTCCAACCATTATTCTCCTCATGACTCACTCCAATTTCTAATTTATGAAGATTACACAGGAGGCAGCTGCGATTATGTTTTTTCATCCAGACCACATTGGAGTCAGCGGGTTAAGCTAGCGAAGGTCAAGTATACAGGTTTCGTTTAACTATTATGAGCACAGTTGCAAATAAGTAAAATTGTTACTTTGTAAATTCAGTATTCTCAAGAAAGCTAACGCAATAGGACGATTACATATGTGAGTACATATACATGCCAATCCAGTGAAAATAAAAATGTTTCCCTATCAACATGTAATTTGGTATGTGTATCCACAGGTTCACACATTTATTTTCCTAGTGTAATGATAAAATAGATAAATAAGAACTGGGCCAGATCTCATAAGACCCAGTTAAGGCTCTTACCCTTGTTTCTGTAGCATTGGCAAATTGGTGTTTTGAGCATGATGGGCATCACAAGCAATGTTGTGTTCTGTGCTTTAGTAATCATAACGGCCAAACTTCACTCTTTTTTGTGCATGTGAGCAAGCATGTTCCCCCAGAAAATAAACCGGAGGGGGCACTGCTAGCAGTCACTCCTTGCTCCAGGTCAGGAGACACCCTGAACCTGGCCCTTCAACCCCGGGTCTGTACCCTTAGGCTGGACCTGTGCCTGGTAAGCTAGGACTTCTGGGGGAGTACACCCGCCCAAGGGAAACACACTTGTCATGAGTTGTGCAAGAGTGTGCCAGACACAGGTCTCTAGCCTCTTGTCCACCAGACAGAGCATGAATGCCCAATAGGCCAGACGTGGCCTCACCAGGGTCAGTATGGGATGCTCTGACCTCAGAGCTGGCAACCCCTGACACACTGGTCCTTCCACTGAGGACTACGTCCCCCTCACCCTTTTCTCAGAACTCATGCACCTTCCCAACAGGAGAAGTGCTGCCAGACACTGCAGTTCCCCCCAGCTCACTTGACACCCTGGAATCCCCCTCAGGGGATGGCCTCCTGGTACAGACTAGGCTCCCCTCCTGGCGTTCCCTCATGGAACCAACCAGGCCTTGGGATTGGGTTTGGGGGACCTTGGAACTCATCCCACCCCCTCCCTCTACGCCGAGACAGGACATGGGACCCCTCACCCATTCCACTACACTGGGACCTATCTGGGTCACTACCAACCTCCCCTACCTCACTTGGTTGGGGATAACCTGAGCCACCTCCTCCAGGATCACTCCCAAAAGCCTCACCAGACCCTCTGGACTCCACCAAAAGGTCTGCCTCCAGCACAAATTCCCTGGGGTCAGAGAACTCACGCTCCACCGATGGTTGGCATAGCTCTGGCAAACAAGGATTTGAAATATGTTCTCCAACAAATGAATCACAAAGCCCCTCACATGTGTTAACCACGCCACCGTTCACCTCACCATCCAGTGCCTTACAGGTAAGGAAATGAAAGGTTTGGTATTGGCAAGTGGGTGCACTTGCCAGGTCAACTTGGCAATTCACAACAGCTTGCACAGGTCTGAGCTACAGTTAAAGGACTATTCATGCGGGTGGCACAACCAGTGCTATAAGCCCACTAGTAGCTTTTGATTTACAAACCCTGGCACACACTGTACATGTTACTAGGCACTTACCAGCAAATCAAACATGCCAATCATGTATAGCAAATCATATCATAATTTATACAGGGAGCGTATGCACTTTAGCACTGATCAGTAGTGGTAAAATGCCCAGAATCCTTTAGCCAACGGAAACAGAGTCAGAAAAATAGGAGGCAAAAGCCAAAACGTTTGTGGATAAACCTACAAAAAAAGGGCCAGGTCTAGCAGGCTGCAACTGCCAAAAGCATAAAAATGAAGGTTGACAAATGGGGACTAGTGGAGTGCCTGATCCACATGCTAGTACCTTTTAAAATTCTGACCTGGAAAGTCAGCAAAGGAGACAGCACTATGAGCCAAGAAATCCTGCTTTTGCACATCCTGAAGATATATTTGAAAAATTTGAAAGATACTTTTGCCAATGTCAATAAAGAAAAAGATACTTTAGTCAACATCGTAATCTCTTGTCTGGCACAAATCAAAGTATGCAAAGAAGACTGTGCCCTCCAAAGAGTACATCGGTGCCACAATGCTGGATCCATGGAGCAAAAAAGTGCTTTCCATTATCATTCCTTTTTCAACAGTGGATGTCTCAATTTGAAAGAATTGTATTGTCTGGAAAGTTGGTGATCTAGAAGATAAATGATTCCAAATCTGAGGCCATAGCAGATATGAAGTGATGCCTTCAATCTCTAGTGAGTGCCGGTTTGGCCAAGAATTGAGATGCATGTTGCACTTGTATATGACGCAGGCTAGCAAAGAACTATCTGGCATGTCCTTTATCCAGTACATCTTTGTAGTGTGTGTTCTGTGCACTTGTGCCAATTGTCAAGGTCAGAAGGACCAGTCTCTCTCCTCAAAACATGGAGAGACCTGCAACTATTAAAATAAATAATCATTTCATACCGAAAAATTATGAGATGCCAGAAGACATAACTTATGTCAATGGAAGTTTCTCAGACATCACTGTGTTGATGGCCTCCCTGAATATGATGTTGATCTCTACTTTCCAAGTTGTAAAAGTAATCAATAACACAACAGAAATGTTTGCAATAAAAACATTTAAAAAAAGAACAAAAAATGTTTTTGATCTCATGTGCAGCTAATGTAAATATGCTCAAATGGACCAGTGTGCATGGTAAAGATGAACAATCACCTAGAGACAGGCTTTTGGGTTAGTGACTGAGGTGTGAGTGACGACAAAACTAATTCAACATTACAGTGTGACCCACTAACTGAAAAAATATCTTATGAACGTATAACAAAAAACAGCTCTATAAGTCCCCAACTGTTCTAGAGAACCTGAAGAGAATTGGATCCTAGATATGGGGACATTGAGGAAGGAGAGTGAGAGTAGGCCATCAGGGGACTCAGGGAGATAGGAATCCGGGCTGGTTTCCAACTGTTTCAACTTCGGATATTCCCTATATCCGACTATACCAGATCTGGACTATATAAAATGAGGAGGACCAGGACAGACCATTTTTGTTCGGGGATGTAATAGACTGGGAACTTTCCCTCACACTCTCTGGGAACGTCCGAAACAAATGATCTACTAGGAGGCCTTGTGGACATGTCTGAGATGGGTGACGGATGTATGACGTTACAAGGCATACTTTTACAATGCATACCTTTACAACGCATTTTTTACAACGCAACATCCATTACAATGCATTCCATTACAACGCATGCCATTACAACAATTTTTTAAAAACGACCTTTGCAATGCATACCATTACAACGCATACTACCTTTACAATGCATACCATTACAACGCATAACATTACATTGCATGTATGGTAAGTATTCGATAGTGTAGGGGTAAAAATTACTATTCTAACTCCAGGGGGGGTGCAACAGTAGGGTAAGTGTTGGATAGTGTAGGGGTAAAAATTACTATTCTAACTCCAGGGGGGTGCAACAGTAGGGTAAGTGTTGGATAGTGTAGGGGTAAAAATTACTATTCTAACTCCAGGGGGGTGCAACAGTAGGGTAAGTGTTGGATAGTGTAGGGGTAAAAATTACTATTCTACCTCCAGGGGGTGCAACAGTAGGTAAGTATTGGATAGTGTAAGGGTACTATGCGTTGTAATGTTATGCATTGTAATGGTATGCATTGTAATGACATGCGTTGTAATGGTTGTGTTGTAATGGCATGCGATGTAATGGATGTTGCGTTGTAAAAGTTTTGTTGTAATGGTAGTGCGTTGTAAAAGTTGCGTTGTAAAGGTTGTTTCCCTGGGTGACGGCCACTCAGGCAGAGCTCACGCCCAATCTGGCAAAATCTAACATTTGGGCAAATGAGACACATCCTCCACAGACCAAAACCCTGCTGATGCTGCGGCTGATTGTGGCAAAAAAGAAACATGGCACAAAAATGAGGTTCCACACGCCACCTGACTTGGCCTCCTGGAAAAATTATATGGATTGGTGTATGGATGTGGAAAGACAGGCTTAGGAAGGTAGGGGATGCCCAAAGAAATAGGAAATAATATGCAGCAATGGCAAACCCACCAAGGACCAGAAAAGAGGCCCACAGGGTATGGAAAGGTGCACTTAAAAACAAATTCCAATTTTGGATGCCAGGTTAGACAACTAACTTTCTACATTTAGGGAGTCTGTTAGCAACTAATGTTTAACTTAACTGTCCTATTCCTTCAATGATAGCTGTGCTGTGCTCATGACCTTTCTCATTGCTGTGTTTGTCTCACAAATGCTTTACCTAATTTTCCCTGCCCGTCCAATCATTGATCTGCTAACCTGTTTCCACCTGTGAGATCTATTGTAATCTATTCACACCATTAACAGAGCTCACACTTGATGGGATGAATGTGTTGCAAGCATCATCAAACTGTTATGGGGGAGGTTACAAACAATTGCTAATTTATTCACGTCATTCCGCATTATCTAAGCCACAAAGGGATATTGAAATGCAGAGAATACATTATAGCAATGGTTGGAGAAGAGTAAGCAGAGTGCACTTTTTCTTCTTAAATTTACTCTAAATGGAGAATCAATCTACCTGATGATTATGCAGAAGCTAACAACCTCCGGAAACTTGAATGTTCTTCCCTCTTTACACTGTATTGCTTGGTTTATGCCAGTCTTTGTGATTTCAAGTGTCTTTTTTATCTTTGGTTTCATGTTGCTTAATGAGAATCCTTTGTCTACTCCATTCAGAATAAGAAGAACCTTGTTTTTCTTGTGATGGCTTCACTGTTTGGGTCTGTTAGGGCCACCAGTAGTTTCTCCCTTTGGTGAAATCACTGCATTCAAGGAAAACTGGGGGAGGTGGCAGGCAATGCTTTTGTGCTCGGGTAAGAACTGGATGAAGGGAGTTGTTGGGTCCGGGGTTGGAAAGGATTTTACAGTATCTATAATATAAACAAACCTCCTGTATTCCATTGTTGAATATGTCATAATGATTCCTCTTCCAAGGCGGGTCCTGGGGAACTGACTATTCTCTCCCTCATGCATGCACAGGAGGATGGGGAGGGGAAAGAAGATGTGCACTGATGCAGGTGGCCGCATCACTGTGGCACAGGCAACGGTGGGGATATTTCCCTGAGCACTGCCAGTGAAAGACCCATCTTCCACCCTAACACAATAAGGGGTGGTGGGAGCAGGTTGGGCATAGGTTACAAGGTAGGTACTTTGTTGCCTGGAAGTCAGAGGTGTGGGCTCAAAGAATGGAGAGATGGATAACTGAGAGAAAGGGGAACAGACAAAGGAGGGTACGAGTGAGAAAGGCAGAGAAACAAGAAGCGGGACTGGTCCAGAAGCTGGAAGGCTAGACAATCAATACATTTGTGGATAACATAAAGAAGAGCCCACAAGGAAGTTAAATCTTAAAGTTTGGTTGAATTCAGAAGTGTTTTTATGAGAATGGGAAGTGGTTATGTTGGGGTGGGGCACTGGTAGGAGTGGAGAAGGGATTGAAGTAAATGTTTACTCAGTGTTTAGGGCATATTAGCTTGTGCAGCTCTGCCAAAGTATGTATGCTCAGCCAGAATTCTCCCAAAATAAAGCAGCTTTTCTGCACAACTTCAATGGAGTGTCATAATGATTCCCTTCGCAAATAAAGAGTGTAAGAAAAGTCAGCAGTAGAACAGGGATAAACCAGTGTCCTGTAATCTCCCCCACAAGAGCAGCTGCACATCTATGGTTGTTCCACCCCAAAGTCTAAGCTCTAAAAGGGAGCAGCAGAACGTGGGCTCTTGCTTGGAGAGTGACACTGTTTTTTTCCTAAAAAACATGGGGGCATATTTACAAGGAAAGTGGCAAAGTGTGTTGTTCAGCCAAGAAGGCTAGCGACACGCTCTGTCACCTTAGAAATGCAGGGCAGCACCATATTTACAACAATATGGTGCAGTGCTGCTGTTCCCCCTGCGCTGGAGCTAAATTTAGCTGCCTAGCGCCAATGCAGGCATCCTTGCACCACTATAGTGCAAGGTGCCTGTGTTGAGGGGAGTCATTGTTTATGTGCAGGAAGGTGTCTCTTCCTGCACAGGAACAATATGAAATGGTGATTTGAAACTTCTACTTGTGCTGCTTAATGCAGCACACATAGAAGTTGCAAAAGTGAATTTCTTTTTTTTTTAAATGATTGTTTATGTGCAGGAAGGTACACCTTCCTGCACATAAACAGTCAAAGGCAATATGCTAGTTCCATGTGTGCTGTGCAATGCCTCACACATGGCAACAGCAAAAATGAGGAGAAATTAAACATTTCTCCTTAATTCGTCAAGGGAAGACCAGGTTTTCCTTAGTTTTAATTTTGCCACTGCCCCAGATTTACGCCGCCATTGTAAATATGGGGCAGAGTCAAACTCAATGGGTGTTGCGGTGGAACGCACACCGTAACACCCATTGCCCTCCTTTTTCACGCTAAGTATAGCGTGAAAGTGCGCCTTATTTACAAGGCAGCATTAAACCAAGTTAAGTGGCTCAACACTGTCTTGTAAATAAGGCGCAACCCTTATGGCCACCACAACTTTTTTTAAAGTGACGTTTTGGTGGTGATCGGGGCTTGTAAATATGCCCCGTGGAGTGCTCCTGGAAGCCCTCAGAAGTGGATCTGGAAGAGGGAATACAAGTGCTTTCCTTTTCATCTGAGACAAACACACACATGTTCACTGCCATCTACTCAGGTATCAGCCTCTTCTGTTGTAAAATCTGTATAATCAGAAAGAGGGGATAAGAGTAGATGCCATGAGGAATTACCCCCAACTTTGAAGGATTGCATATTATTTAAATGGAACAGACACAGTTGCCATCGGTGTTACGCTCTGCCTCGTCTCTCTTTACGTTGTCGTGCTGTGAATGTTGGCTTGCACCGTGGCCTTGTACACCACAATAATTCTGCAGTGGGCTCTAGGAACATTATTCATGCTCTGATAAAGCATCATTCATCACAACTTTTAGAGTCTTGTGAATGAATAGTTTTCTTTACCTCATGGAACATTTATTCCATCTTGTAACCTTGGCTCGAAAAGGCAACCAAAATGAATGGTTCTCAGGGCTGCAGAGAATGGAGAGAGGAAAATAATAAAAGCAGTTCTTCACTTTGCCAGAATTAATAAAGAATAGTTATGAACAAGTATTTCTGTTTAGCAGCACAGTTCTTGTGTGGGTGCTTATTGCTAATCACTGGATTATCCATTGATTACAAGGGAGATACCTGAATTGCTATTACTCTCAAGGTGTATGGGGGTGAGGGAAACATTAAAAAAGTTTAGGAGTAAACTTAGAGACTATGGAACTGGTTTTCAAGATCATTTAAGAGTAATAGAAGTAGTGCTTCATGGATACCCGTAGATGCCTTTGTGAATAGCCGCCAAAACATCAAAATCCCTATTAGTAAAGTGCAAAGAGGGAACAGTCCCGTCCGTTTGTACTCATCAGACATGATTAGGCATGAGCATTCCTTGAAAAATATCAATCTGTTCCAATTTGAAATGATTTTGGGCCAATTGTCAAATTGTGCAAAATACTGCATTTATTCAGAGCCACATGGGCTGGTGCATACATCCTTTGGCTAACCCAGACAAGCTATTATACCCTAATTATTGTGATAACATTTACCCCTAACCGTTTCCCACTTCCCTAAGAGTTTCCCACCCCAACATACCAACCCCATTTGAACATAGTATTGTTCATGAAGGTGCATACCAACAGCTGAAGATCTTCAGCATGAACGGGTAGAAACTGAAATGCTGACTTTATCTCGGCCTTATCTATCTGTGTGCCTATACCACCAACTTGACCTCTTCGTCGGTGATGGCATAGTGTACAGATCAATCACTCTGCTCTATGAAATCATTGCTAGAAGTCCTCTCTGGCTATGAAGGGTGGTGTTTTAGCCAGAAACCATATGGTGCTTTCTTCTGCTCTATCCAAAGTGGCAAAAACATTAAGTCTGGTGCCAAAATGGGCCCCCCAACTTGCCAACCTCCTAAACAGGCCCCCGTCCTGCTATCCTCCACCACTTTTTGCAGCTTCTCAGTAACTATACATATTTCGTCCAGACAATATCTTAATTTGTCCAAACTCCTCTCTCTTCTAGGTCATTTGCAAGGAATCCTAAATCCCTGAGTAAACACTTCCTACAGAAACACATCACCTTCTTGCTAGGGTGTTGCAACAGCCATGGCCTCATACCTTTCAACTTAACTGGTGTAGCGGCCTTTGTCCTCAACTCCTCTATTCGTGCCTCTGCCTATGTCAATTCATTGCTGGCCTTGTCACCCGGTGTACTGCAGGATAGATTGTTTTCCTTGAAATGAGAGCAGTGGTGCCAGAATTGGCACTGGAATATATGACAGCTGCTTTGTTAAAATTCCAACAGCTTCCCGCTGGTCTCATTTTGTAACACCACCAACTCTCCCAAGGTGGGACACTCTTCAAACAGCATGTAGGGTAGAGCTAAGCCATTTACTGTGTGTACTGGAGTGAGCAGCCAGGTCCGAATAATAAATTGTAATCAGAGTTCTTTATCTAAGACACCCCATGATTTTCCTTGAGTGAAATTCTTCATCGTATCGGAGCCTATTGAATCCGCTGAAACTTTTGCTAGCTGACCATGTCCATACATTCTCTGGGATCTTCTTACATATAATACTGATAAATATTGCGAAATTCTCCGGTGGTGTACCTATGTTGACTGATATTCTCAGACGTTTGGTAAGATCTCTTTCCTCTTTTCTCTGCCTCTTCACTTTTCTCTTTCCTCTGCCTTAAAACCCTTCTTGCACTTGGTCTCCATCGAAGTATCCATGGTTTCAACTCTGCAAGTCTCTAGATAGTTTCTAGATAATTTTCAACTCTCTAGCACTTAAACTCCTCATCATTACTATCTTATAATTAACAGAAAAACAAACAACATCATCTGGCAGGATGAGACCAATTGCTATTGACTTGTTAATATGGTACAGTCAACAGAATGGTCCAAACAGGAACTATCAAAATTATTTGTAAATGTAAATAAATTCTCACAGAACAAAAAATTACTATTAAGTTATGACCTTAGAGGTAACAAAAAAGGAGAGACCAGAAAAAAACAACACCGAAGCCATAACATCAGCAAAAAATCACATATATTAAGGTTTTGTAATATATATATATATATACACGCAGAATTCAGAATATAATGGTTGCTCTACTGTGTAAAAAGAGTTAGAGAAATTGCTTGTTCAAAAGTGACAATTGATGAATATATAAAAAATAAAATGATAAAATATGAATCGCAGTGCATGCAAGCAACTGCAAAAAGCATGTCCATTGTAATGATGGGTAAACTAATAAATGTATTTATGGTAAAGGATAACACCGTAATGAATTGATTCCCTCTTCCAGGATAGTGATATAGTCCAGGCTTAGATTATAAGGTTGTTAACGTTTGGACCCAATATAACACGGCCATTAAAAACCTTAATTGTGAGTCTACATCAGGACAAAAAATGAGGGGCAACCTAGAGTAACACAGAAAAACCTCCCAAATTTGGGCGTACAATTGTGTAAAGACGAAGGCACTATGCCTTCTTGTCTAGGGCAAATGCATCCTCAATTCTCGAAATAGGATCTAAAGGGTCTATTAGGATGGCGGGCGGATCGTCCTGGCCAGGCAGGCGGTACCCACCGCCGGCCTGGCGGGGGCGATCCGCCCACCATTCGTGCCAGAATGACCCCCGCCATATTATTATGGCTGGGGGGTCCGCGGCGGCCAGAAAGACCGTCCGCCGCTTTTCCGCCCCGGTCACCTTGCGACCGGGCGGAAAAGGGATCTATGTGATGGTGGTGTCTATCAGACACCGCCAGCCATATTAGTATGGGCATTTTTCAATGCCTTTCCATGGCTGAATTGCCGCCACGGAAAGGCATGCGGAATCTACCTGCGGGGGGCCTGTTGCGGGCCGCCAGGGACTCCGGGGGGTGGGGGGTGCACCCTGCATTTCAAAGAACAACGTGGCAGCACCGCGCAGTGCCTGTCACGTTGTGCTTTGAAATGCACAACATGTATTCTTAGCATGGCGGCGGGCGGTGCATTGAGCACCGCCCGCCGCAATGTTAAAAATACAGGATGCGCCCGCCACTGTGGCGGGCGCATTCCTAATTTCACCCACGGGACCCCCGCCCTTATGGCGGGTGGTCCCTTTCCCGATGGGCCCCTAAATATCCAAGGGTGCAGCGTATCAAGAATAAACACCCCTCCTCAATAATGATGATGGGCCGAGCATCGTTCAGTGAGGCCAAGAGTAAGACAGAGATACATTGTATCTATAGCAGCTTAAGTATCCATCATTTTGGTGTTGTAGATGTTGGGAGAATGTCCAATTGCTTAGAAGTCCTTATATAGCCACCCCGCAAACCAAGTTGGCTTACGATTCATAATTGAAACAATCAAGGTCCCCTGGGAAATTTGCCTGAGTAGGACAACCATGGGTGGGCATGTGCAGTGATGATATTTCAGACTATCTGAACCTGAAAGAGTGGGTGCATGATTTTTAACCATATGAATACACTGCCTACTATTTAAGAATAAAGGGTAGCAAACCCTAACAGCACTAAAGATTAAAAGGAAGGCTGCCCCAAGGAGTTTTCTTGATCTCACTTTACAGTTTTAACATATTACATTGTGAACATGTGTGGGAGATAGTAATTTTGTCATCTTGTCCTGAAGAAGGTGATGATATATCATATGTTCAACCAAACACATCAATGTACTCTATGAAAGCTGAATCTGTCCAACATTGTGATACATTAGAGGACCTTTTTTCTGATGCATCACTCATCTGTTTCAGTGATTGTAGTGGATCAGCATCCTTTGAATAGACTGATGTTTGTTGTCCTATGTTGTCTCCTGTTTCATTTTTGTATTTATTATTTTTTACAGTTCTGTGTACTTTTTTAACTACACCAGATTGTGGGGACAGTTTTAAGCATTTGCATTTGAAATCATTGCAATGTTGAGTTTTTGTAAAATAATGTGTTTTTAAATACATAAGAAGCATGTGGGTAATTGTTAACATACAATATTTGAGATTGTTAAATTACTCACCTTGTGTCGGAGAACACGGCATTAAAGCTTTGTGCAGTTTCTATATTTATTTGGCACAAATTCTGATTGTAGAAATTTGAGGGATGCTGTGTACCTCATAAATGAATATTTAAGTTAAGACATGTAGCCAGAATCCTGAAGTTTGAATGAACTGGTTCCCCAAGAGGAGATTTTATTTTAGTATGTTTACCTCCCAAAGCCAGCCTGATAAGAGTGTGCAGTTTGGCAAACATGGGTTTGCCAAGTGTAGTCAAAGAGAGGTATAGAAATGTCGTTAGTACTATCATTTTAGCAAGGGCAATTTTGCCAGCCACGGATACAGACAGTTGATTCTATCTCTCTAGTTGCACAGCTAACATATCCATCGCACACCCCTAATTATCTTAAATATTTCGCTCTTGATCGCTATTGACCCGGATACCAAGATATCGAACAGGGTCCTTCCTCCAAGCCAGTGGATACCCAAGCATTATTCTGTTAATGCTGCCAGTGAGGCAAAACATCTCAGACTTCTTCCCGTTTTTTATTTTTACCCCTGAGAAGCCCTAAAATTGAACAATGTCTCACTTGATAAGTTGCAGGTTATCTCCAGGGATTTTAACAAACAGCAGGATGTCACCTGTGTAAAATGATAATATGAATCTCCATGTGGTGAATATGATGCCCTTCTTAATAGGTAGCAGCGAGGCCAATGGCTCTTTGGCGATGACAAAGGTGATGGGGCAGCACTGCTGCATGCACCTTCCAATCCTAAAGGGGGCAGGAGCATATCCATTAATACATATTCTGGTGGTGGGGATTCGTCATCCTGCAATCTGACCAGCCACATGAAGTAATCACCGAACCCTCACCCTAACCTATGAATAACAGACAACTGAAATAACCATCAAATGCCTTCTTAGCATCTAAGGGTACTGAGACAACCAATGTTTCTGGGGGATTCGATGCATGAGCCTATATAATGGACACAAATTGTTAGAGGTGGCCTTGCCAGGATCTGGCAATACTAGCTTATCCTGCAACCATGTTAACAAGAACATGAGCCAAAATCTTCTAATGTAGCAAACATTTGTACCTGTAGAAAAGGGTGTCTTTGGGGTTTTGACTGGTGTTACAATAATAGTTATCAAGGCTTTCCTGGTGGTCAGTGAAAGGGTGCCTCTATCCAGGGATTCCTGGTATAGCTCCAACAGTTGCAGGACCAGAGTTGCTTTAAAGGCTTCACAAGTTAGTTACTCCATCAGACCCAGGAGCATTATCACTGGCAACGCTAGCTATTGTGGACTTAATCTCCATCACCGATATTGGCTCATGTATATATTTGCATATGCCACCCTTGACACAAGCCAGAGTGATATTTTCAAGATATTTTTCCTCGATCTGTGCTGATGTTGTTTATAGGTATACAATTCTGCAGAGTAATCCAGGAAAGTTTGCAAAATACTGCCATTGGTAGTTATGATTTCACCTGTGTCTGAGCTCAGTGATTGCCCAATATTGCATGGTTGGACTTTTTTCAACTGCCAGGGCTGTGTCTTTCTGGATCTCTAACCCTCTCAGTTTTCAAGAGCTTCAGCATTTTTACCTATTGCCTGGAGGAGCGGCCTGCATCTCTCAAATGGTGTCGGTGCCTAGCAGGCACCGTCCGCCAAATTACTATGCAGGCTGTACCCAGCCTTTCCCTGGTGGCAAAACCGCCATGGAAAGGCTGGCAGGAATTGGTTTCAGGGGCCAGTTGTGGGCTTGTTGAGGGCCTCCCTTGTGTTGGGGTGGGGTGTTGGTGCACATTTCACAACACTAAGGGACTTATTCCGATGCAGTTAGGAAAGCATTCCCACCTAGGGCCCGATTACGATGCGGTTAGGAAGGCCTCCTAATGGCATTTGCTCCTTCCGATTCAGATCGGGAATGTGTTTTCCGGACCAAGGTCCCAATTACGATGCGGTTAGGAACATAGTCTCCCTTTGAAGTCAATGGAAGTCCAACCAAATCATATCGGTAAAAAACCTTTACAACGCAACTTTTACCACGCAGTGCCTTTACGACGCAACTTTTACAACGCAAACCATTACAATGCATTGCGCTGGGGGCGCTCTAGGATAGGGAATAGGTTTAATTTACTGTCCAACACCTTCCCTACTATCCACGGGGACTGGAGTTGGAATAGTAAATTAAACTATTCACTATCCAGCGCCCCAAAGCACTATGCGTTGTAATGGTATGCGTTGTAAAACTCGCGTTGTAAAAGCATGTGATGTAAAAGCATGCGTTGTAATGTCATACATCCATCATATCTGGAAGCATCTGGATGCATCGTACTCAGTCGGTCGGACTCTCCTAATCCGAATGGGTCGGAAACCATTTCCACACCGATTCGATCGTGAAGATTTCCTAACCAGATCGGAATTGGGCCCTTAGTGGCAGGCACTGCATAGTGCCTGCCATGCAGTGCAGTGAAATGCAGGACATGCATTTTTAGCATTGCGGCGGGTGCTGCTGGCTTCAGCACCCCCCGCAATGTTAAAGTCTGGATGCAACTGCCATGGTGGCAATCGCATCCTAATGTGGAGTGCGGGACTACCGCATGACTGGCGGACGGTCCCAATCCCCACTACGATGGGGGGAGGACTAAAGTCCGCCCGACAGCGTAATCGGCCCCTAAGTTCAGTAGTGGAAAGTGCCTTCTCAAACTCCTTTAACCTGGCAGAGAGATTTAGGGAGGTACGCAGACAAAATAGTGAGTTTTAAATGTCGACTTACAGAAATATCGAGTCCTAAATATTATGAGTAAGAAATATAGACAGCAAGAATATCGAGTTAAGGTAAGAAATATCGTTTTAAAAAATATAGAATTGTTTAATATCATTTGCAAAAATAGAGTTATATTTATTTATTTATTTTCTTTATAGGTTTATACCGCGCTTGAATCTGACTCCCGAAGGAGTATCTCCGCGCCATACGCCATGTCAGATTGAGTAAAGACAAAAGGACAGTTTATTGGAGGACTGCTAACACTGGAATAAAAACGTTTTCAGCTTTTTCCTGAAAGTCAGGTGGTCACTGCACTGCCTAAGCACCAAGGGGAGTTTGTTCCAAAGTGCTAGACCAACAGAGGATAAGGCTTTACCGCCTTGTCTAGACTTCTTTACATTGGGTACCTGAAGCAAAAACTGGTTGGAGGATCTGAGACTACGGGAGGGGTTATAAGGGATGAATTTTTTGGCCAAATATGAAGGTCCCAAGTCGTGCAGCCCTTTGTGGACAATACAACAGATCTTAAACTTCACCCTTTGGTGGATGGAAAGCCAATGTAATTTTGCCAATAAGGGTTTTGCAGAAGATCTTGGAGGAGCATTTAGGACCAGTCTCGCCGCGGTGTTCTGTACCACTTGAAGCTTGCCAAGTATACCCTCGCTAGCTGATGCCAGCAGCCCGTTGCAATAGTCCAAACGGCTTAACACCAGGGCCTGCACCAGCGTTTTTCTAGTGGTGTCAGGAAGAAGAGGGAATACTTTGCAAAGAAGCCCTATTACATGAAAGCATGTTCCCACTATGCTATTCACATGCTCCTTTAGAGACAAATTCTGGTCCATTCAAACCCCGAGATTTTTCACCACCTGCTTAGGCGGGGGAACCGGGCCTAGATCGTAAGGCCACCAATCCGGGGTCCACAGTATTTTGGCCTCTCCAAAAAGCATGACCTCTGTCTTCCCCACATTACACTGTAGGAAGTTCGAGGTCATTCACTGTGCGACCGCCTTCATGCCATCGGAGAATGATCTTATTGTCTCGGAGGTCAGAGATTTGAAAGGAAAAAGGAGCTGAGTGTCATCAGCGTATGACACCGTGATGAAATCAAAAGCTCTCGTAATCCTAGCCAGGGGGGCCACATAGATGTTAAAAAGAGTGGGGCTCAAACATGAGCCCTGTGGCACCCCCTTAGTAATCTCTACCTCTGTTGAACGAAACAAACCCATGCTGACATTTTGGGTTTGATCGGACAAAAAGCTCTGGATCCAGGCCAAGGCCATACTCGTGAGCCCAATATCAGCAAGATGTTCGAACAAGATATTATGGGATATGGTATCGAACGCTGCAGATAAGTCCAGTAGTACCAGGATTACCGAGTGTCCCTTGTCCTGGTACATACGGAGATCGTCTGTTACGGATAGCAAGGCCGATTCAGTGCTGTAATGTGGCCTGAAACCGGACTGAGAGCAGTCCAGGCTACCCGTACATTCGATAAAGCTCGATAGATGCTTATTAACGTGCTTCTCCGTAAGCTTGCTTAAGTACGGGAGCAGGGAAATGGGCCTGAGATTGGACAGATCCGACCATGGAATGGACGAATTCTTCCGAATGGGTCTCACCAGTGCCTTTTTCCATTCCAATGGCACTTGGCCCTCAGCCAGCGAGAGGTTGACAAGGCGCTGGATCGTAGGACCGAGCAACTTGCCAACCACCGGCATGACTCTAGCAGGAATGTTGTCTGATGGACAGCCGCTCTTTATTTGACCCACCAGATCCTCCACCTCGGACAAAGAGATAGCGGGAAACCCTGTAAGCGTTACAGAATTTTCAATGTTTCTATCCTGAGGTAACGTCCTAGGAATGCTGGTGGCAGAATTAGAAACAGCAATTTTCTCGTAAATTATGTCTATCTTATCGGAGAAATAATGTGAAATATCGTCACATAATTTTTGAGAAGATAGATCAGGGCTTTCACAGGCCACTGGTTTTGTGAATGTTTGCAAGATCTGGTACAACACTTTAGGGGCATTACCTGCCGCCTCCAGTTGTAAGGCAATATGCTTTTTGCGAGCAGTTCTAATAGACTTGTGATAGGAAGTCAGGGCCGTCCAATAACAGATTCTTTCAGCCTCCCGGTGAGAGGATCTCCACACCTTTTCCAGTTTTCTACATGCCCGTTTAAGGGACCTCAAGTGCTCAGAAAAACAAATTTCCTGCCTTTGTGCCGGGCGTGGTTTATGGAGTTTCATGGGGGCAATTGAGTTCACTGCCTTCTGGATGGCATAATTATATCTCGAAAGGGCAAGCTCAATATTCTCTGTAGGTGTAATATTAGGCTCTGCAAACACCTCCTTGAAGGTCTCCCGGGACATTTTATGCCATTGTCTCCGCCACAGGGGAAGGGTCACTGGTATGTTGGAGGGTCTGTCTGAATTGGACATTACAAATAACAAAACGGAATGATCTGTCCAGTGAACCTGCCTAGGAGGGTGGCATATGACTTTAGATGAGTTGGTAAGGATAAGGTCTAGTGTATGTCCTGCCTGGTGGGTGGGGCCAGAGTTTTGCTGTCTAAGACCTAAAAGACAAAGGTCTGCCAGTAGTGCCTGGGCTTCCGCACTATCCTGTCTTTCACTATGAATGTTAAAAACACCCAGAAGTAAGAAATCCTTTCCTGGGAGCACATGAGGGGCCAATGTTTCCATCAATAAAACGGAGAAATGTATACACGGGCCAGGGGGGCGGTATACCAATGCTCCTTCCAGCTGGTCCTGGAAGAGACGGTAATTTTAAAAACCATCAATGCCACCCCCTGTCTTGGTGGGGCGATCTAATCTAGCTATTTTTTACCCTTCAGGGATCCCCATTGTAATGGCGGGGACCGAGTAAGGTTTGAGCCACGTTTCTGTTAAAAAACATAGATCAAGTAATTGCGTGGAAATAAGGTCCCATACCTCCACTGAACGTTTGGGCAAAGATCTAATGTTGCAGAGCAAGTTACTCCATCCTGACTGGACATTAAAGCCATCCCTAGATGTCTGTCTATATAAGGAATAGTCATCGTCATATTGCGCCTGAAACTGACAGTGCCGGTATGAGAATGGCCCTTCCGGAAGGGGCCCTACCTCCCTTGCACAGCCTGCCTGTTGAGCACATTGAAGATCAAATAGTGTTTGAGCTGAATAACTGACCCGCTTGGACGTACAACAGCCACTGTCTATCAATGTAGGGGTCATGGCCCCTGGCCCCGTCCGATTGTGGACGGGTGCAGATGGGCTTCTCTCTCGCTTGTCTCAGGCGCGTCCTAAGGCGCTCCCCTGCGCGCGACCGCTGCGCGCTCTTGACGACAAGGGGGCTAAATAGCCCTTCCGTTCAGCAGCTAGAACGCTAACCGCTCCAGTGGGCGGAAGCACCTGGCTCTCCCTGTCCCGCCCTCCGCTCAACGGTACTAACTACCGAGTCGGACCGGGGCGGGCAGGATGGAAGATCGAGCACAGGCTTCCTGTGTAAGTATCAGCGCCCCTTTCGTTTCCCACAAGCACATGAATTGTGTCAATAAAATAGAAATGATTTTAAAACACAGGAAATATGCGCAATTGAAATACAAGCAATCTGCACTTCGAAATTTAAAAGGTTAAGTGAGTCTTTATAAAATGATTAATCAAATCAGATCAAATGCGGGAACTCAGGAAATCTAGGCAGCAGCACCCAATTCGTGCCCAATGTCTGTTGCAAAGCGTAAAGCAGGTCGGGGAGACACTTTTAACTAGTTTAACTACCGTTATGTATTTTAATATATATTTTAAATGTATGTGATGTATTATTTTTGTATAAGAATTGTTTATATTTTTTAATATATGTGTTACATTTTTAGTAGATAGTAAATTTATTTTAATTGAATTTTGAGTTTTTTAGTTCTGTAGCGAGTTGTGAATTTATAAGGGAATAGGGTGGGAAGTAATTTAACTCTATATAAGTAATGATAATTTTTTATTTATAAATATTTATTACATTGAGATTTTATAGTGTTAATTGTGTAAAGTGATTATTTAATTAATTGTTAATTAATATTAATTAATTAATTGGTAATTAACTATGGTAATTGTGTAATTAAGTTGTGGCTCCCATATTGGTTTTTATAGGGGTAAAGGGTGAGAAGTAATTTATTGTGTATTAATTATTAATTAGTTGTTAATTGATATTAATTAATTTACTGAAAATTTATTATGGGAATTGTGTACTTAATTTTAGGTGTGGGTTGTGGGGTTTATAGGGGTACAGGGTGGGAAGTAATTTATTTCTGATTAATTAATAATTCGTTGTTAATTGATATTAATGTATTTATTTCAAATTAAATATGTAAATGATGTAATTACTTTTAGGTGTTTGTTGTGGGGTTTATAGTGGTAAAGGTTGCAAAGTAATTTGTGATTAATGAATTAATAATTAGTTGGTAATTAATATGTATTTATATTTATTTAGAGTAGTTGTTTATTTTTTGTGTTTGGTTTTTACTTTTAAAGTGGTAAAGGGTGGGTTTTAAAGAAATGTTACTTTATAATTAGTTGTTTAATATCAATATTTTGTTTAAAAAATAAGTTTTAATTGTGTATTGAATTTTTTTACAGTTTAATTTTAGCTGTGTGTTGTAGGGATTATAGGGTTAACGTGTAGGAAGTTAATTTCATTAGTTTTAATTCATATATTTATTTAACTGGTAATTAATTATGTTAAATATTGAAGGACATTTTTTTTATTTAGATGGGAGTTATGATTTGTGTGGTGTTATTGGGTAGGGAATAAAATAATGACATTCATGAAAAAATGTATGTTTTTGTTTGTAAATATTTTCTAGCTAAATATATTTATTTGTTTGAAGTTTATTTTTTTATTTTCTTTTACATAATATTTGTAGGTATTTGTCATATGTAATTACCATTATAATATGTTTTTGTTTTTATTTTTAATATTAACTATATTTGTATTTTAATTTTTAACATATTTATATATTTATTTAGTTTCTTTAATATCTTTTTAATTTTTAAAATAATTATATTATTTTATTTTTGAACTGACAAGTGTGAATAGTAAATTTTACCTCTCCCCTATCGAACCCTTCCCATACTGTTGCACTCACTGGAGTCGGAGTAGTAATTTTACCCGTCCGCTATCCAACACTTTCCCTACTGTTACACTCACTGGAGTTGGAATAGTAATTTTTACCCCTCTGCTATCCAATACTTTCCCTACTGTTGCACTGACTGGAGTTGGAATAGTAAATTGTATCCCTTTACTATCCAACACTTTCCATGCTGTTGCACTCACTGGAGTGGGAATATTAATTGTTACCCCTCCACTATCTAACACTTTCCCTACTGTTACACTCACTGGAGTGGGAATAGTAAATTTAATCCCTCCACTATCCAAACCTTTCCCTACTGTTGCACTCATTGGAGTTGGAATAGTAAAATTTTACCCTTTTCCATACAAAACTTTCCCTGCTGTTGAACACATTGGAGTGGGAATAATAATTTTGACCCCTCCACTATACAACACTTTCCCTTCTGTTGCACTGACTGTATTGGGAAATGTAAGTTTAAATATTTTTAAATAGTTTAACGTTTTAATTTATAATAGTAGATTTTTTTTAAATTATATTTTATGTTATTGGTAAATATAAATATAAACACACACATATATATATATATATATATTTGTTATATGATTATTAAATTATAAAATAAATTAAAATTAATAGTCCATTAATTGTTTTAAAGTAAATATATATATATATATATATATATATATATATATATATTTATATATATATATATAAATTATATTTAAAATCTTTATTATGTATTATTTTATTTGTTATATATATAAAAATCGACATTTTTTACAACTATATTTTATTACATCAATATTTTGCTTTTGATATTTTTGTACTTACCTGTTTAAGTATAGGGAGTTGATATTTTTATAGTCTATATTTTTTCATCGATATTTTTTACATCAATATTTTTTACATTGATGTTGTGTTAGTCAACCATTTAGGGACACCTGTTTTCTTAGCCATCAGGATGCCTCTAATATAGACCTGAAAAGCCTCCGATACCATCAAGAAGGATAAAACTAAGCCAGTATTTATGTATTCATGGTGAAAAAGTCTTCTGTTGTGGCAGCAATGTTGGAATGGTAGTCCGGGTCACACAAGGGCTCAAATAAGAAGCAGCATTCATCTTCATAAATATATGGGGCAATCTTGAAGTGTTTCCGAAACATATACATATCGTTTCTGCTCCCCCTTCCCCCAGTAAAAGAGCTGTGGAATGCAAATTATATAGATTGACTCCAATGGCCTGCATAGTTATTGGCTTTGGTAGTGTGAATATGGTTCTCATATAATAAGACACTTGAGGTCTGCCTGGATCATCTGATTCTTCTTGGGGGTGCAACGACCCGTTATATTCCAAGTCATTATTTTAATAACTTTTGGATGCAGAGAAGTTAAAGAGCATGAAGCAAGTGCTGCTGCTGTTGCAAACACAGGGTTAAAGTTTGACCCTCTGGGGTGCATCAAACAGAAACAGCCTATGTGACTGAGAATAAATAACCTTTGAAATACCCCTCCCCACTACCCACCCATATTGAATTCCAAAACTAAAAAAAACCCTCATTGTTCTCATTGAGGGTTTTTTACAACCACAATGACCTCTCCAGTGACTTACAAAAGGGGCATGCCACCTTCTACCCCAGCCTCGTAAATAATATTTAAATCAGGCTCCAGTGCAAAAGTGACAGTCCAGCATAATAAATTATACCTGAATAGCACTCATGCATACTCGAATGCAATACATATATGCCAAATAAGGCAGCCTAGTTATTAAGAGACAGGAAACCCAATCAAAAAGTGTGCATAGATGTTACAGTAATGGACCACCGTGAACGTGCAGTAGAAATGTAATGAAGAACCAACTGATCATCTAGTATATTAAGATGAAGAAACTACTCCATATCTCTCACTTACCCCATGTCTCCGAGGCTATGTCATCTGTAGTGTTGAGCCCAGATGACTGTTACTCTTTTTTTTTTTGTGTAAATCTTTTTATTATTATAACACAAGAGGAAAATAAACAGAGACATAACGGGTGTCAATGAATGAAGTACAGCACAGTCGTGGACGGGCAAATTAAGGTACGAAATAGTTTACAGTCATAAGCAACAGAAAATCAAATGCAGCGTGAACCAAAAGCAAGCATTGGACAGCACCGACAGCCATCACCAATCAACAACACCCGCCCACCAGAAGTACAGGATATATGGAGCAAACATGGGACACCCGAATGCTCTGTAGGGAAAAAACAGGAGAATACGCACACATCTCTTGTGAAGAAGGAAAAGGGGAAATAGAAGGTCATAGAAAATAACAAAGAAAAATAACCCCCCCCCCACCCTACACCCCTGCCGATGGCTACGACCTAACCCCACTAGCAGCGTGCCTGTCGCCCCTTAAACTACACCCCAAGGAAGGGAAAAAAAGGATGGAGGAGGAGAACGTAACAAATCAATAAGAGCCCCCTGACTCCCATCCCCCGGCAAAGAGCAAACACCCCGCACCAGAACGTTAAGCAAATTATAGCAAATCGAGAGACATTTCGTAGGGGAATGGCAAGCAAAAGGGAGAACATCCCGCCCGATCCCCGGCACCACAGAAGCATCAAATCCGTCCCGCATACAGCAGACAAGGAAGTCATACACTCAGAACCACGCCTGGCTCTCGCTCCCATAGATGTAACCCATCAAAGACAAAGGAAATATTGCTTCAATGTCCAATCAAATTCAACTCCAACCCGCACGGTCCATCACGGAAACCCCTTCAAGTACTAATGAGGTGTCGCAATGTCCACACGGAGCAAACTGGGGAATAATAAACAATCGACATACAATAATGCAAGTCATACAGTGCCACAGGACGCCAGACGTAATACCATTATAAGCGTGTCCCACATTTTCACCGGCCAGACAAGCACTAGAAAGCACCAAAGCACTCAGCCCTGGCCCGCACGATCAAGGGAAGAGACAAAGTCCAGCTGGCCATCCGCCATTTTGGGTATTGCAGGAGACCAGGGCGACCAGGATAATCCGTTGGACCGCCCACGACAGCCGGGCGGGAACAACAATGTGAAGGCAAAGTCAATGTATAAATGCACCCTGCACGACTGTAAGTCCCCAATGCGTGATATCTGGTTCAATAACACCAAGTCCGGGAGAAGAGGGAGAGGCATCCCATCAATCCACAGCTGAAATGGCGGCAGTTGTCTCACAGCATCTAGTGATCCGTCAATCAGGCCAAAAGCAACACCATCTGAACGATCCTCCCGCACAATAGCATCCAGAGCGCTCCCCACGGTCTGCATCTGATGTTGCAAGGCAAAATGCAAGTCCGATATGGCCGCCATAACATCCCCCAGTCGCAGTTCCTTCGTCTCGCCCCCGGTAGCGGCAGTCGTGCCCTCCAGCAAAGCTCCGACACGCCAGGTCAACCCAAGGCAGGCGTCTGAGCGCACCATTGTCGTGGCCCCCGCAGGATAACACAGGATATATCCGTTCAGTACGGTTTGCGCAGGGCACACCGGCACAGAATCACAGGCTGGGAGGGGGGTTGTCGTCACACGACCGCAAGAGGCAGCAGAGCAAGCATCACCATTGCTGCGGCAGCGTGCGGGAGTAGCCAGCAAAGATCGAGAAAATCCGAGACTCCATCTCCCCAGACCGGCACTTCTGGTGCACTACTTGCCGTTGTTGTTGCATTCAGGGCCGGGCGCGTCATCACTCTAGACCCCGGCATTCAGGGAGGGGCGGGCCGCAAACATCGAGACGACGTATCTCTAGCTGGGAAGCCGTCAGAGCTCCCGGGCGCGCATGGATCCGCGCCGCTCCATCTCAGCCGTGCGGGAGGACTGCAAGGGCGCCGGTTAGGAAGCTGGTTGTGGTGGCGGGGGACAGCGGCCGACTAAGCCGAGAGTCCGAGCGGCCATCTTGGTCCGCGACTTGGCTCCTCGACTGTTACTCTTTTTAAGTTTGGTTTTGGCAAATCTTATAGCTTTCTTGGAGCAAGTAAATAAAACTGGACAATGGTCAACTTGAAGGTGTAGCTTGGCAGGACAGAGATAACCTCAGGAACTTTTTGACATGTGTGAATTTTCGCCCAGCATCCTGTAGAGCAACAATGAAGTCAGGGTAGATGAAAATGTTGTGCCTTAACACTCCAATGGTCCCTTCTTCCTGAATAGCCCATGGTCATATCAAATCGGGCTCCCCTACAGACCCCATGGATCTTTCGTATGGCCCTCCCCGGGCTAGAAAGAGAGACTCTCTTGCTGCTCAATCACTCCTTGGAAACAGGCTACCTGCCCATTAGCATGAAGGAAGCCAGAGTCACCCCTCTACTGAAGAAACCAGGGGCGGATGTGGCCAATCTTAAAAACTATCGGCCCATCTCCCAGCTCCCCTTTCTAGCAAAGGTTATGGAGCAACATGTCCTCACAATACTTTCATCTTTTATAGAGGAACATAATCTACTCCAAGCAAGGCAGGCTGGCTTCAGGGCTCATCACAGCACTGAACTTGTGATGTTGGCTGTGCTCAATGAGCTCAGAGTTAGAGCTAATAATAAAGATGTGAGCACCCTGATCTTGTTAGATCTGTCAGCAGCGTTCGACACAGTCAACCATGCACAACTCCTGCTGCGAATTGCTAATCTGGGTATCTGCGGGCTGGCTCATCAGTGGATTGAGTCCTTTCTGTCAGGGAGGTCTCAAAGGATTCAATTGGGCGATCAAATATCAAACAGGGGTGACCTCACTTTTGGAGTCTCCCAGGGCTCAGATTTGACTCCTATTCTTTTTAACGTGTATCTTCAGCCATTAATGGCAGCACTAGCCGCTATGGACTGTCAAGTATTTAATTATGCAGATGATACCCAACATCCTTAGATACACTGTGATTTAGATGACAGCCAATTTATTAACCCTTTCCGTGCTTATGATGGAACCACGCCATCATAAGCCACGGGTGGTGTGTGCTCTTGACGGCGTGGTTCCGTCATGCGGCTGCCGCTCCACCCACGCGGCATTCATTCCCCGCCTGTGCGGGTGAATTAATGAGCGGGCGGGGCTGTGACGGAACCACTCCGTCATGAGCACACGCCGCCCGTGACTAATGACGCATGGTTCCATCATGAGCAACGCAGCGCCATGCTCACCACCTAGCCCCCCTGCGTCGCGGTGAAATTCGCGCCGCGGCAAAGGGGTTAAAAGTTAATCCGGACAAGACTGAGATCCTTGTAATTTATCCTAAGGGGAACCCCTGGAATGACCTCTTTTGGCCTCAAGAGCTCGGCACTGCCCCTAGGCCAGCGCCTGTCGTTAAATGCCTGGGCATCAAGTTTGATGCCAACCTTTCCTCGACCAATCATGTGCCCATGGTGGTTGGCACCTGCCTGGGTCTAATGTGACAGTTGCGGAAGCTCGCCCCCCTGCTCTCACCTACCACTCTAAAGATGATCGTATCTGTCACGATCGTGTCCAGTTTGGACTATGGCAATGCTCTGTATATCGGCCTCCCTGAGAAACTAATCACCAGGATGCAGGTGATTATGTACAATGCAGCTAGGGTGATTTTTAGGCTCCCTAGATGGGCCTCATGCCACCCCTTTGCTGCTTAGGCTGCATTGGCTCTCAAACAGAGAGCAAAGTTTAAGGGCCTCTGCATTGCCCATGAAAGCTGTGGAAAAGTCAGCCCATATCGCACCCGATGCCCAGGCTGCTGGTGCAGGGCGACTCTTCGTTTCCATCTTGAATAATTACCAAATAAAGAGACGGGCGCTGGAGGCAGGAAAACAAGAACAGAGTTTATTACTCCAGAGGAGAGCATGTCATTTGGGACGCTCGCATAGTGTCTTCGGGAGGTGCTCTCACAAGTTTCTCTGAGGCTTCGTCTTTTATACACAGGTTTATGACACACACACATCCTCCATTACAATCAGGACATTGTAAAGTACAAAGATATTCCAACACGTGGCTACAGTAGGGGCCCTTATCCTCCATACAATAGGAGGGGCTGTCATGCAGGTGAGTGTGCTGTTGATTCCGTTGGAATGTGTGCTCCTGATCGAATCTCAGGGGGTGGGGTGGTCATGATCAATAGTGGCTCCTTTCAAGAGAGGCGAGTGCATACAGTAGTGGGCAATAAACTGCATCCTCGGGCTAAGGGATGACCAGCGGTCCGTGCAAACAATTAGGTTCAGAGGAAGAGGTCATCAAAGGAGGGGTATTCATGGAGGGACAGGAGGTGTTGGTCAGGCGCGGGGTGCGATTCTCAGAGACAGAGTCATACGGGAGGGGAGGGCTCGTGACTTGTGCATGTGATAGCGGGGGCGGTCAGGGTGCATGGGGGAAGCTTGCAGGGTCAGGGAAGGGGCGCTGGTGATCGATCGCAAACTGGGAGACCATGATACCTAAAAATGGCTGTGTGTACGTGTGTGCATGGGTCTATGCTAGCGGGATAACACAGTCAGTGTTTTAGCGATATTCGTTCTGCTTACAACAAGGGGTACAGTGAACACAAATGAACGCCGCTTATGTATATATATAATGTCAATTTCAACAGTCGCCGCTTTTAAACATAGCTAGTACATTTGTGTTTACCCCAACTGATGGAGTGTACATATAGTCATGTGGGGCCAATGAAATAACGTTCGTCGAATGCTAGCAAATTGCGTGTAGCCATATGCAGTCGATACAATTGGCGAAATACGGTACATATGAATTTACATTCGCTGCGTTATTCATAGATCGGTATAACACGTAGTCGAGGGCAATCAGAAAAAACGTTCCGGCATATTTTAGACTCAGGTTCTGACTTTCTTTTCAATGACATCAACATATAGTAAAAAGTGCTATATGAGACCTTTGGACTTAAGTGACCAAAAACATTTTGAAAGCAACAAGAATTGAGAGAGAAAGTTCAGGAAGGGGGTCTTAGTGAAAATGTCTTTTTCAACGACGAACCACTACTGGTAGACTCTGTTAGTCCGTTTTTCTTTTCGTTGGCGCTTTTGAGCACCGGCGGTGGAGCTATAAGTCCAGCTCGGAATCATCCTTACGCGTTGCAGGGTGCGATCAGTCCTCTGCTGTTAGATCACAGTCCTGTTTCCTAACTCATTTTCTTAGGGGTGCCTCATGCTGGGCACCTGCGTGTCTTTCTTTTTCCGTGGCAAAATCCCAGTCCATAGTCAAAGTTTATATGAAAGAGTTTGTTGAATAATCGAGGGAAGAGAGGGCGGAGTGGGGCCAGATCTTTGAACATACCAAGGGACCAAGGGAGCAAAAGACGACGAGCAGGCGAGCCCAACAGTCGGACTCAAAAAGGGGACGGGGGACTTCAGGCACGAGTGGGTCAGCGAGTCGAGGGCTTCAAGGCAGCCCTTCATTCCTCCATCTGCTGAGTTTGAACGTTATGCCTCGTCCCGCGTCTCATTGCTCTGCGGCTCCACCTGTGGTTGTGGTCACACGTGTTCCATGATCTGTGGCAAGGCTGTGCGTCACGTCCAGCTCCTCTCCTCCGGTAATTGGATCTTTGAATGGGTAGAAAACAAGTTTTAGAAAAACTGGCAGGAGAAGACATTTATACATCTCAATTCCGTCCCCAATCCTATGTAGGTGGGGAATAAGTTCATCGGTCACAGTCAGAAGTTGTCATTTATGGAGTCTGTAGGAGTGCATTGCTATGGAATTCATAAACGTTCGGTGCTCATTCGTGACGTACGTGGAGAGAAATTGGACCTTTATACACAGTGTATTTAATCAATCTCAAAATCGAGTCCTTATGTAGAGACTCGCCCTTCCCTTTAACCCAAGTATCGACACTCTTACATTTCCCTTCGGGGTCGGCTAACCCTTGTAAGTGGGGCGTTATCGTCATGAAGAAGGGGAAGGGGGTGGACGTAAAACATGCTCTTTTTGGGGAGTGAACGTTAATCAAAGTCATCAATTTCGCTTTCGAGTGTAGATGACATGAAGCTGGGGTTAATCGGGGGAAAGGGGACGATTTGGACAGGGAGCCGGGGTCGATCGGGAGAGTGGGGTATTCTGGACATCCACATTTAAGTGCAGGGGGGTGGGACAATCGGGGCATTGGGGATCGTATTCCTACCGAGCTTGAGAAACAGAAGGCCATTGACGTTATAGTTCCCTTAGAAAAACCAGATTAGGGGACATCCGTCGTCATACCTGTCCTTTCCTTTATTACCAACTCAGGTTTTATCGTTTTTCAGAAAGGAGAGGTAGTAATATGGCAAGTCAGAATTGTTTTGGTTTTGGTCAATTTTGCTGAACACCTTTGCGTTCGAGGAAAATCCAATAATGTTTTTGTGCCGGGGAGGCACAACGTCATTATACACGAAAAGAGGAAACGGGGCTTTTGGAAAGAGAAAGAGAGAGAGAGAGAGAGAGAGAGGGAGAGAGAGAGAGAGAGAGAGAGAGAGAGAGAGAGAGAGAGAGAGAGAGACCGCACCCTAAATGGTCCATTCGGTACACGTATGACATGGGGAGAGGAAGAGAGAGGGTGAGAGAGAGAGAGAGAGAGACGGGTATAATAATGGACCGTTCAGTGCGCGCACAACACAGAACAACAGGGGTTAAGTAACACGGAAACACAGGCAGAGGGATGACGTAGGATTCATGCATCACGTACACACAAACTCAGATGGGGAGACAATACATGTATTATATACAAAAATCCAAGACAAAACATAAAACAGATATTGGCCTAAATTATCCCTTTCTGCATGCTGCGCGTTTTTAGCATTCTAAGCTCTTTTTACCTTTTTCTTCTCTTTTAACCATCGGTTGCCCTTACTGGTGGCTTTGATTGTACACACTTACGCCTTGGGCAATTGGTCATGAACTAACCTGGTCGGGCTAATGCTCACGGTGGTTTATTCGAGTCATTTTTAGCAAATGCGTTTCCAGGCTGAGACAACGGTTGGTGTCAGTTGGAGAACAATGGGGCAGCTTGAAGTTACATGTCTAGGAGGGTGCGAAGAAGGATGCAGTAGATTTTAAATGTACCTCACCTCAAAATATTCCTTAACCTTCCCCATTCAATTAATTGTGGGGTGCTTATTCATTAGCGCACGTCATTTTAGTTGTACTATTCGGGGTGCCAAGCGAAGTTATATTTTGTGGTTTTCCCTTCAGGCTGCCCTCCCAGGCGCTAAGTTCAGGGAGAGAAAATAGTCATGGTTTGCTAGTTGCGGTTAGGTACCATAATCAAACCCTTTTTCCCGTCTCTTCGTCCGTTAGATCACCGTTTTCATACACTGGTCGATATTCCGATGCGACCTGCAGAGAGAGGGAAAAAGAAGGGGCAGGGGCTACATTGATAGACACATTTAGCGTGCATAAATCCAGAAAGGCTTTTACTTACTGCATACTCGCCCTATCTCCACGGGATGCAGTCCCTGCCAACTGGGCGTTCAAGCCCGGGTGGACCGTTAGTGTGACTCTTTTTATACAGGTAGCACATAAAGTATAGGCTAAACACCAGGATCTTTAGTGGTTGCTTTTTGGCTGTACAAAAAGGAAAAACGCACACAACGAAAACTTGGACCCTTCATTTTTGCAATATTTCTCCGTACTATATTTTTTTTAATCCTTTAAACAGTGGTCATTTATTCGAAAATTACCAATTCACACGTAACAACTATGTTTGCTTTTACCCAAAATCTTTAATAAGAATGTCGGTGCATAAATATGGGCCTACAACCCCGTGGGCCGGCCATGGAGCAGGCTGGAACTGTAGATGCGGGGATACTTTATTAGTAAAACTTTAGTGGAGTCAGTGGTCGTTTATTTCATAATAAAAGTGCGAAAAGCGCAATAAATCATGTCGAGACTTCAGTGTGAGCGAGTGTCATAAGTGTTGGGCTTCCAACTTTCAATAATCATGATGTGCGAAACTTAAACAACAATTCATTGTCCGAATGTTCAATCAATACCCATCTGATGTCAATTTACCGTCTGAACACATAATCAGTACCCATCCAATATCAATTCATTGTCCGAACCTATAACCAGTACCCATTCCATATCAATTCATTTCCCGAACTGACAGTACACATCCTGAATCCATTAATTGTCCGAACACGTAATCAGTACACATCCTATATCAATTCATGTGGTTAAGAAAACCTCCATACATATCTCATGACACCAGGGCTGAACAATCGGGGTACAACAAGGAGTTGAAAGTTTCATTTGCATCGGCGCCATTTTGGGTGCAGTCAGGCAGAACCAGGCATAGTCTAAATGTCTACTAACTCGTGGTTGGTCCGGAGCTTCTTTTGGCAGTCCAAAAGTTCCGTTAAAGGGTAAAAGAAGGGATCGGTGGTCTGAACCATCAATCAAAAGGGGAGGGAGGCAACAATGTTCCTACCGGGTCATACTGTGCTTTTCACCGGAACTGATCCGAACTGTGGTCTGCAGGATTCTAGTCATTCAAACTGAGGCTGGCGACAGCATGGAAGCGTCGACGTCCTGTGGCTACATTTCCATTGTTTCATGGGCAATCATGGCAGTCATTCCCCATCGGGGGTATCTGCGGGGGTCGGGGACTCCCGCGGCTCCACTAGAATCTTCAAGGTTGCGGAGAACTATGGTGGTGGAGTCAACAAGTGACCGGGCCATTCCTTCATGCTGGGCCCGCTCTTGCCAGGTCGATCGCCATTTTGAAAGTTCGGCAGCTACCGGCGATCGCGGGGTCAAATGAGCGGACGGGCTCCACCCTGCCGGGCGAGGCGTTGCAGCATCGCCACAGTGGAAGAACCCTTTTCCGGGCGCCTAGAGCGCTGAGGGTGCAGCTGGGAAGCCTCCACCTGGGGAGGCGGGAGAGGCTTGTACGCACCGCCTCTCCCTCCCAGTGCACCCCACGGCGTCTCGCTTGACATTTGTTATGGCCGGACCAGGCGATGAGGATGAGGGGGGGGGGTCGGAGGCATGTGCAAGACACCCCCCCCCCAGTGTTGTTGCGGCCATTACGGAAGAGAAGAGAAATGTCCCGTCCGTCTTTGGGCCGGGCCTCTGGTTAATGGCGGCCAGACGCTCCTTGCCATGACTGGGAGAGAGAGAGGGACAACCTGCAACTCTCCAGTGTTACCGCCACCGCGGCCGGATCCCGTCGGCCTCGGCCTCTGGTTGATGGTGGCCGGACAGGGAGAGGGAGGGGAGGGTCGAGGACACGGACATTCCCTCCCCTGCAACTCTCCAGGGTGGTCGTAGCATCCCCCTGGCCGGGTCCCGTTGGCCTCGGCCTCGGCCTCTCCTCCGGCTACACCCTACGTGATGATCTCCTGTCGACGGTTGGCAGCAGGACCCGCCCCATATGTGTTGTTTCCGGCTGGGCGTAGCCGCAACCCTGTTGCACTTTGGAAGTTTCCAGAGTGGGGCGGATGTCTGATGACTTGTATCTTTCCCAGTTTTGCCGTTATTTGGGCGTGGCAGGCGGTGGGACAGACATGTTTGCGGCAGTGAGGGGCAGTGAAGCCTCGTTGCCTTGTGACCGTTGCAATGTCACGCTTGGTTTCTCTTACTGTTTTCAGGTTTCTTATTACGGACTTTTTCTAACGTTGCTTGTTTCTAGGACAGTCATAGGTTTTATCATTAAGTATTGTTATCGTTTCCTTTGTTCGTTATTTAATAAAAAGTTCATCAGTGGCCTACTGATTTTCGTTTTCCTATTCCTTTCTTTCCAGGTTGTTTCATGCTAAAGTTTCTGTTAACAGGGTATAGTGATCACTTCGTTATTATTTTATATATGTCCTTTTCACTAGGGGTGCTCTCTGGTCGGGCCAGATGACCTTCCTCTAGTAAATGGTCCGGGTGAGACTGGCGTATCAATCAGTGGGGAGTAGATAGGCATGACAGATTACAACAGGGGACAAAGGTCCGCATTACCTACCCTTCACTATTTGCAAAGACTAGACAGAGCATGGCGACTCTGTGCTTGTTTGCAAATAGAGAACACCTCCAAAAAGAACCAATTCCAAACAGTCAATGTTCGGACAATCAATCAATCAATGAGGAATGAAATAGGTACGACGTGTTAAAGGTTTGCGTTACCTACCCTTCACTATCGGCAAAGGGAGAGAGAATATTCCTATTCTTCCCCGTTTGCAGGCAGAGAAGATCCTTAAGAGAACCAACTTCAAACAATTCAATGCTCGATTCAATCAATCAATCAATGGGGAGAAAAATAGGTATGACGGATTACAATGGGGACAAAAGTCTGCATTACCTATCCTTCACTATCTGCAAAGACTAAACAGAGTATGACGACTCTGTGCTTGTTTGCAAATAGAGAATCTCTCAGAAGCAATCAATAAGTAATACTAGTATTTTCAAACAATCAATCAATCAATTTCGCAACTCGTCGTGTGTCACGACCTTACCCGGACCGGACCATGTGGACAGTTCTTCGCCTTCCTTTTTCCAGCGCCCGATCGTTCTCTTTCTCCATGTTTTTACCACAGCATTCCTGTGGGCTTCCAGTCAGGACAATAGGTCACTTGAGAGAGGTCCGTTCGGAATCGGTGAAGTTCATTCAATCGGCAGCCGGACGAGGGCCCTCTCAAGGCAGGTATACTCCAATCATTTAGATGTTCACCCCATCGTCTGGACCTCTCTTACCGGACCTTATGTCGCTGATGGGCCCCACGTTGGGCGCCAATTGTGGAAAAGTCAGCCCATATCGCACCCGATGCCCAGGCTGCTGGTGCAGGGCGACTCTTCGTTTCCATCTTGAATAATTACCAAATAAAGAGACGGGCGCTGGAGGCAGGAAAACAAGAACAGAGTTTATTACTCCAGAGGAGAGCATGTCATTTGGGACGCTCGCATAGTGTCTTCGGGAGGTGCTCTCACAAGTTTCTCTGAGGCTTCGTCTTTTATACACAGGTTTATGACACACACACATCCTCCATTACAATCAGGACATTGTAAAGTACAAAGATATTCCAACACGTGGCTACAGTAGGGGCCCTTATCCTCCATACAATAGGAGGGGCTGTCATGCAGCTGAGTGTGCTGTTGATTCCGTTGGAATGTGTGCTCCTGATCGAATCTCAGGGGGTGGGGTGGTCATGATCAATAGTGGCTCCTTTCAAGAGAGGCGAGTGCATACAGTAGTGGGCAATAAACTGCATCCTCGGGCTAAGGGATGACCAGCGGTCCGTGCAAACAATTAGGTTCAGAGGAAGAGGTCATCAAAGGAGGGGTATTCATGGAGGGACAGGAGGTGTTGGTCAGGCGCGGGGTGCGATTCTCAGAGACAGAGTCATACGGGAGGGGAGGGCTCGTGACTTGTGCATGTGATAGCGGGGGCGGTCAGGGTGCATGGGGGAAGCTTGCAGGGTCAGGGAAGGGGCGCTGGTGATCGATTGCAAACTGGGAGACCATGATACCTAAAAATGGCTGTGTGTACGTGTGTGCATGGGTCTATGCTAGCGGGATAACACAGTCAGTGTTTTAGCGATATTCGTTCTGCTTACAACAAGGGGTACAGTGAACACAAATGAACGCCGCTTATGTATATATATAATGTCAATTTCAACAAAGCCATCTTTGGCCAGGCGCCCGGGTACATTAAGGAGCGTCTGACGAAATATGCTCCAGAACACACATTGGGATCGTCCAGGGCTGGCCTTCTGGCCCCCTCAAGAGCCAAAATGGCATCAAAAGGTGTGCAGAGCATTCTCTGTCTTAATTCCCCAAATCTTTAATGAACTTACCGGAGAACCTTCATAAGGATCCTGCCCGCCTCTCCTTTAGGAAGAGTCTCAAGACTTATTTGTTTAGGGAAGCCCTGGCTATAGCCTAATATACTGGCCTGGTGCGTGTCTGGGGGATGTATGACATTACAACGCATGCTTTTACCATGCATGCTTTTACATCGCAAGTTTTACAACGCATGCCTTTACAACGCATAGTGCTTTGGGGCGCTGGATAGTGAATTATTTAATTTACTATTCCAACTCCAGTCCCCGTGGATAGTAGGGAAGGTGTTGGATAGTAAATTAAATATATTCCCTATCCTAGAGCGCCCCCCAGTGCAATGCGTTGTAATGGTTTGCGTTGTAAAAGTTGCGATGTAAAAGCATTGCGTGGTAAAAGTTGCGTTGTAAGTGATGTTTCCCGTTTCTGAGATATCAGTGGCTACCTGGGCTTTCTCTACAAGTGCTAAGAGACCTGCAGGTGATTACACGCTATATAAGCTATAATTAACATTAACATTAATATTGACAGCTCCTGACCGAGTCTGGAGGGGCCTCCTCGATGTACTTTGCAGGTGGGTCCCTCAAGGTTTGCTACGCTAGTGACCACACCTATCTTAGAAAGACAGCACATGTTCAGGGGATTCCTCTCTCCATTCATGTCCTTTGGTGCTTGAGAAAATGATCAGTGAAATGCATTCTATCGGTATGTGATTGCTTGCTTGGATGCAGTCCTCACTACCATTACCTCTATATCATTTGTCCTCATCCCAGTCATGATGTGTAAGATAAATCCCACCTGGAGACATAAAAATCCAGGGAAATGTTGCAAATATAATTTATGTCCACTTCTAGTTCGGTGCTACAATTAGCCTTTGTATTCCCAACATCCTCCTGATGTTTCTTGTCTCTGACAGAGGTGAAGACTCTAGGATTATGCTGAGGTCCCTAATGAGCTTACGCCTCTAACGTTGGTTAACACAGCTTTTACCCTATCTGATTGGCTTGTGGAAAAAAGGTCCCCATCCTACACATATTGTAGGGAGCTCTGGGAATCGATCACCACCAACATTTAAGCCAAAAAGTGCATACTGTGTCACAGAGAGGGGTTTGCATTAATGAAGGTTGCTAGTAGCAACAGTGTGTCTTACTCATACTGTTCTTCCTTTTTACTTTGTCTCCTTTTAGAAGTTGTTCATACAAATCCTGATCGCAATGTTGTGCAGTTTTAAAAATGTGTGATACTTTTACAGGCGTGTGCATGTTGGCTGTCTGATTCTGTGACTAATGGGCATGTGTGTTCTTTTATTTTGCCAAACTTGAGATTCTAGGCATTTAGACCATCCGGCAAGCAGCAGGTAAGTAGTGTTTTTTTTGTTTTTGAAAACGCTCACCAATGGCTGCTGAATCATATTCCTAATAAAAGATGGTGAAAAGCTTCAAGAAACAACACTGGAGTATTTTTCTTCTCCTTTTTATACATTCCAGATCTTCTACACCTGAGAGAAAGAAAAGACAGGTCAGAGGATGATAGATTAAGATGAATAGTTCTGGAGATGATAGCTGAACTAAAAGGAAAGTAACATAATGAGAGTGCTCATGTACATTGTGTTAAGTGTTACCACCTGGCCGGTTTTACACGCATGTCCTGCCAGTGCAAAAATTAGAACAAGCATTGGCAATGCCAAAAGGTCTGGCTTTAAAGGAATGTTGTATGGTACTGTAAATAGCATAGGAATAGATATGTATTTGTGTGGAAGGACTGTTGAATAATATTAGTGTAGCCAGACTTAAAAAAAATATGTTAATTACTGACCTTCTCCCATATGTGCCGCTGCCAGAGAAAAACAACATACATATTCTAGCTACATAAGACCCTCTAATACCATTCCAGTGTCACGTAAATACCGCTGAAAGGTCAAGCTTAAGCAGCAGGATAAATAAATAAAATCATCAAAGATGTGCAGAGAAAAGAACTTTTTGGGGGAAGCACACAACTTCTGCCCAATCAAAACATGCACTCCTGGTGCCCAACATGTGTGCAGAGCCAAAGTCTCTCTCTAGTGATGATCAAATAATTGTAGACAGCTGCGCTGTCAAGCAAGGCCCTAAAATTCACCCAAAGCCGGTATGTTTTCACCTGATCGGTAACATACTTTAAACAGTAAAAGTTAGAAGACAACACTTTAAAATGTGCTCTACTTCTGCCTAATAACCGCTAGCTAATGCTTGAAACTCAAGAAACACAGAAAGGCCATGTTAGGAATGAATAAAGACAATTGCATGTAACATTGTACTTGAGAATCGTGTCAGGGCCTTTGGAAATTAATAAAACATGAAGAGATGGTAGCTATTTTTCCTCCAGGAAACGGGGTAATTGTGCTAAATCTCCTCTAAGACTGTCTGCATTAGGTGGTGATATGTTTTTTGCACTGCTGAGAGCAAATATGGCCCAGACGTAGACACCCTAAATCACTGAGGGGTGCAGGGTTCGCCAACCCCAAAGTTATGACAAAGGAAATCAAGCGGACTGCAACGTACACACTTCCCTCCTCAGAGATAAAGGGGTAGATATATCAAGCCTTTTTGCATTTCTGGGAATGTATTAAAAAATTGCAAAATAAGGAATCGCAATAATTTGCGATTCCTTATTTTTCTTAAGCATTTAAGGAATCGCAAATTTTGCGATTCCTTAAATGCGATGAATGTGGGATTCTGAAATTGCAAATTTTGGTTAAGAAATCGCAAATTACCACTTGTAGTTGGTGGTAATTTGCGATTTCATTTAAAAATGCTCTGTTTGGCATTTGTGAAGGTGGCATGTGACGCAGATACATGCCCATAGGGCATGTATGTGCGCCATATGGACACACATGTAAATTTCAGGGGTGCAGCAGGGTGTCTTTGTGACACCCCTGCACCCTTGAAATTATTCTCAATTTGCGAATTCGCAAAATGCAATTCGCAAATTGAGAAATATTTCGCCATTTTTCCTATGGGCCTCCTGGCCCATAGGAATGCATGGGAAATTATTCCTTATTTGCGAATTCGCAAATAAGGAAGACTAAGAAATCGCTAAAAAATAGCGATTTTTTACATACATTCCATTTTGCGATTTCTAAATAGCGATTCCTTAAAAATCGCTATTAAGAAATCGCAAAATGGAATTTTGATACATCTACCCCAAAGTGTATTGGGCAAGGAGAGGTGCTGTTAGACTTCTAGGAATATTTTTATTAGTGAGTTCAAGAGGCGTTTAACCACAAAGATGAATACACACAAGAAATGCAGTCTGTATATTTTGAAAAGGTTTAATGAAAATGAATCCATACTTGAAAGCAGATATTATAGATAAATGTTGTAACCAACATAAACAGAATAAACAAGATGACATGAGCAAATAAGCAGTAGATTAGGAAAAAAGACAACATTCTTGATGGTTTTAATGTTATTAGTGTGTGATGGAAGCCCTCCTTTTCGATGCCTTAGTTGACTTCCACCTATTTTGCATAAAAAGTTGCCAAGATAACTTTCCTAGGTGGCCTGTCATGTATACGTTACCGGATATTTTGCGACCATGCAAGGCTTCTGAGATGAGGTAGCTTTTTTGCTCTAATTGGCATTCTATACTCCAAAAGTACAGATGAGACTTGAGCAGTTGAGCTACAAATCCAATGCCATGGCTAGCAACCTAGATAGCTTCATTGTGAGTCTCTTTATCCCTGGAAATTTGAGCATCACATCTTCACCAGGATGCTAGAGCCTCCAGTTCAAATACACTTTGCACATTATGACAAGAGTCAAACCTCGGAATTTGTGGTTTAAAATGCACAAATTTGCATTTGAATTCTGTTCCAGATTTACTTAATATACATCTAAATGAAACCACTATATATAATATATGAACTATCAAAATATTACATGATATACTATAAAAAAAAGTGAAAACAAGCATTATAATGAATGACTATATGAAAGAATGCACAAATTAATAACATTGGGAGCAAACAAATAATAAATATGGAAAGCACATAACAATTGGCCTATTCTTAAAGAGGATACTGAGGGGCAAATTTGCAAGCCCATTAACCATAGAAACGTAACTTGTTTCGATATTCCAGGGTGATACAGGCTTTGCCTTATTTACAAGCCAGAGTTAAGCCACTTAACATGGCGTAATGCTGCCTTGTAAATAAGGCACCCTTTCACGCTATGCTTAGTGTGAAAGGGGAGGGCAATGGGTGTTGCGATCGAAGTTCTGCCTCAACACCCATTGATTTTGACCCTACCCCATATTTACAAGTTTTGCGTAAATATGGGGCAGCGCCAGAATTAAGACCGAAAAAAACCTGGTCTTAAGATGGCGCATCAAGGAGAATTGCTTTATTTCTCCTCATTTTTGCTGTTTCTATGCGTGCTGCATTGTGCCCCTTACCCTAACAGCATTGCAGGTGCCTTATCTTAAAAGGCAGACAATGGCGGCAAACATGTGCAGTCCATTTACCATGTGATTACAGTGGGTGTGACACAAGTTGTGAGAATCATCCGCAGTAAAGAGCCCAAAACCAGATGATCAAAAAGCAATACATCTGAGTGTACTGAATGTGCACAAACACATTTCAACAGGTTCTGATTTGCATCAAAGTAGCTCACATTTCAATCTTGTTGTCTATTTGATGATACGAAGGACCTCTCTGTGAAAATCATACACGTTATTCACATCAGTAAAGTTTGATGTTCACATGAATTGCTTGATGTTCTGCATATGGTGCATCAGTTAATCTTGAAAGAAAGTTATAAAATGCCTTCATATGTGATATTCATTCCAGTTTTAAACATTTGGAAATAAAACACATCAAAGGCAGAAATTATTGTAGTCAATGGTTAGAAGAGGATCTCAGGCCGAATACTCTCACTATTCAAGCAACTTGATAGCGTACCAGCAATAACACAATTGACCGAACATCCTTCAAAACATTGCTCAACCAGTACCACCAACTAATGAAAAGGATTAAAAGGAGTGCCCTCACCAACCGCAATATGGCCAGTGCCAACTACAACAAAGAGATATTCAACATCGTCAGAGTGTTCCCAAACCCCTCAGCTTCCGAAAAAATCATCACCTCCTCCAGGAAACTCTGTGACACCCTGGTGGACTTCTTCCCCATTAAGAGACTCTGACACCTACAGAAACTTTGAGCCCCAACCTACAGCTGCTCACATCACCAGCCTCACCTGCCCCTACCACATCTTCCACCATGGGAGTAAGACGATCAGCAACAAACTCACTACCATCTTCAATGCATCCATTGCCACGGTCACCTTCCACGATGAATGGAAACACACTATAGTCAAACCCCTCCTCAATAAACTGCCCGCCAACCCCAGCAAACACAAAAATGTTTGTTCCATCTCTCCGCATTATTTCCCACCAAGGTCCTTGAAAAAGGCCATCAACCGCAAACTCACAGAGCTCCTGGCGAACAACAACCACCCTCATCATTGCCATCTATTATATCAGATCCCTTCTTAACTGAGGAGAATCAGTAGCCCTAATCATCCACAATCTCTAAGCAGCATTCAACACTGTATCCCACCACACCCTTATTGAGAGACTCCACCACATCGGAATACGAGAAGATGCCCTCAGATGGATCGCCTCCTTCCTCACCGGAAGAACCCAAACAAGCCACTTGCCTACTTACACCTCCAAACACAAAACATCATCTGTGGCATCCCTCGAGGCTCATCCCACAGCCCCACCCTATTCAACAACTATATGACCCCGGGCCAACATCATCAGAACTCACGATTGAAACATCATATCCTATGCCAAGGACACCAAGCTCATCCTGTTGCTATCAGAAGAGCCCTCCACCACGAGGGCCAACTTCCAAAGATGTATGAAGAGCATGGCAGATTGGATGAAAGACAACTGCCTGACACTCAATACAGAAAAAATTGAAGATCTTCAGGAACATCACCTCCCTGTGGAAAAACTTCATCAGGCCTCCCAAACTAGGACCCTCACCCACGCCAACAGACCATGCCCAGGGCATCATCCCGGACAGCAAACTCACCATGAAAAACCAGATCAACGCAGTCTCCTCTACCTGCTTCCACGCTCTTTGCATGCTTCGCAATATCTTCAAATATCTCCCGGTCAACACCAGATGACCCATCACCCAAGCTCTAATCACCAGCCGGCTGGACTACTGCAACGCACTCTACGCAGGAATTAGTTTGCACCTTCTGGAAAGACTACAGACCATACAGAACTCCACGGCCAGACTCATTCTTGACCTCCCCAAGCGGACCCAAATCACCCCACCTCAGAAAGATTCACTGGCTCCCCATTCAGAAGAGACGCCACTTCAAGACAATGATTTACATATACAATACCCTGTACAACAAAGGACCCCTTTACCTCGCTTACACCCCTTGCATACATTGAGGCCGCAGTGGAGACCGTTCCTTCTCCTACCTGGCCCTAAATCCGGGACCTCATTACCCTTGCTACTAGAATTCAGGGAAAGACTCAAGACCTGGCTGTCCAACTGAGCCTCTGCAGCAAGATCCTCAGCACCTGGATACCGTCACGGGTGATTTGCCCTGTTCTATAAGTTATAATTGATTGATTAATTAATTGATAGGTTTGATGCAGATGTTGCTTGCACCAGTCATTAAAAATATATAGTATTCTATACATACTCTCATGGTTGTTTTTTTCATCCTTCTTGACCCATTGGCTTTTTGGTTCATGAACCTCAAGCCATTGGCATGAGAATTTGTGAATCACATTTTGGATCAACCCACTATCATTCAACATTTACTTCTTTAAATCACCCATGCATTGCATACACAAAGTAATACTACTCACAGCGGTTTGCACTTCGGAGAGAACGGGACTCTTGACACAAACTGTCCTTGCCTGAGGGAGAGTGGGAGCACAACGCGGGACTACAACATCCAGGAGCCCGGTACCTAACAACACCGCGCTTCTCCCCCCGTTGCCTAGAAAACTGCTCGCGGCCCCCACTTCGCGGGAGCCACTCGCAGCGGTTTGCACTTCAGAGAGAACGGGACTCTTGCCACAACGGTCCTTGCCTGAGGGAGAGTGGGAGCACAACGCGGGACTACAACATCCAGGAGCCCCGTACCTAACAATACCGCGCTCCTCCCCCCGCTGCCTAGAAAACTGCTTGCGGCCCCCGCTTCATGGGAGCCGCTCGCAGCGGCTTGCACTGCGGAGAGAATGGGACTCTTGCCACAACCTGTCCTTGCCTGAGGGAGAGTGGGAGCACAACGCGGGACTACAACATCCAGGAGCCCCATACCTAACAACACCGTGCTCTTCCCCCTATTACTCACAATCTATATTTCTGGGTATGCCCCCCGCTGCGCGGGACGTGTGCCGGGCGAAGCCCGGGCCAAGGGTGGGCCCGTTTGAGCCCGTTCGAGGCCGGAGCAGGCCTATCGGCTGGCCTTGGAGTCGGACGACCAACGTTGTTCAGTAAGTCAAGTACCGCCGATCCAAGTTTATCTATTCACCCATTAGTGATGGCGTCTGGCACCACCAAGGATAAGTCGGGTATGAAAAGTGCGGGTATGATGGGAACACTGGACTACTTCTTTACGAGAGCCTCAAATGTGCTTGCGCAAGAGATAGCAGTAACAGAACGACGGCTATCACTTGATGCGCACGCACACCCCTGCCAGCTTGTGGGCGGACATATGCTGGCTCATTCTCCTGCACAGGATGCATCTTGCGGCAACTTTTCACCCCCCAGGGTGGCTAATACACCAGTAAATGACCTGACAGTCCCTGTTATAGAGACAAGGGCACCAGTACAGCTTTCCTGCCCTAAAACGACGTCTATGACCACCACTTTAACAAGTAGAAAAGAACAGTTACCAACGATGCAGGGAGCCACTAAAAAGAAACGGGATACAGGCTACTCAAAGAAAAATTGCCCCAGCATATTAAAGAAAATAAGGTTGGACGAGGCTGAGCGGAAATCCTCGGATCACCAAGAAGATACAGAGCTAGTGACATTGGCTGCAGAACCAATGCCAACTGACATGCCAATTGTCCAAACGCCCACTGTGAACAATGCTTTCTGGGATAAAGTGGGGGCTCTTTTTGCTGACCTCTTATTACCCCTCACTCATAGACTGGCTGCTATTGAAGTTAACCTATTAGCTTTAACTAACGCTTCTAATCAGACTGCAGGGTCCATAGCTAAATTAACGAAGGTTGATGATAAGTACCCACCTGTAACACCTAATGGTATAAATATTGTGGGCCCAGCCAAGCCAGTCGCACCAGATCTTAATGTTGTGGGTATAGGTAGGCCAGTTGCACCAGATTTAAAAGCACAAGAGGTTGGGAGAGTGGATATGGGTAGAACAGCGCGAGGTGAGGCTGTCTCCAATAGAGGCCTGGACTCAAACTCACGACATAAATCTATCCCACGCAACGATCCTAACATATCCAGACAGCAACAACTCACTGGTAACTTAAGGCCCACTCAAATTGACCTACCACCTGAATCTAGCCCATACGTGGTGGTTTTAGCCGGGGTTCCTGAGTTGAAGAACGTGAGTGAGGAGTCACATACTGCACTCAAGAACAAAGTTACAGACTGGCTTAATAAAAATAGACCACTGCCGCCATCTATAACTAGCGAAATTCTATTGGTTCACAGGGTGTCATGGGTGGGCCAAAGGGCAAAGGACCTAACGGGTGACTGTGTTCTGACAAATTTCAGAGACACACGGACAGTGTCCCATATCTGCCAATGGAGCCAGTCCCGTTCTGTGGCAGCAATCCAGTTGCTCCCCCTGTCATATTTTTATCCCTCTGGTCAACTGCACACAAGCACAGGTTCTGCAAAACCCTGGAACCTGGTAGGGCGCTCAGCAGTGGATGGAACTAGCCATGGTAGGCCCAGAGATCCTCCAGATCCTGTGGCAATATGTTTACATAACCGATACTGCGGCCTGGACCTGGTGGATTTACCATGGCGCACATCGGGGGGTACAAATGGGGAAGTGACTGATAAAGACACGACCGGGCGGGTAGTGGGTGAAAATACAAAAGAAGGGAACAGAGATAGCTCCAGTGGGGCTAGCATGGTGGGAAGAAATAGGGCGAACACATCAATACCATCCATTCTTAGTAATAGCCAACTCTCCACTGGTAGACGCAGTGAGCCTGGAACCTCTGTTGCAGCGGTTGATAACTAACTGCTGCCTTTAGTACGCACAGTGTCCCAGACCGAGGTAGGAAATGCGGCTCTATCTAGGGATAAGGACATGGTTCCTGGGTCAGACTCATTTAAAATATTATCATGGAATCTGGCAGGGTTGCCCAACAAAATGACTTGTCCTGAATGGGGCTCCTTTGTGGACGAAAGCGACGTGTGCCTCTTTCAGGAGACGTGGGCTCGAACCAAGCAACACCGGATAGGCTTTGCTACGTTCTACGTCCCGGCTGTCTGGGGAGGGAAGGGCCACCCGTCAGGGGGTCTCACTATTTGGGTCGGCACCCATCTTGGCTGCTCTGCCAAATCTCTAAACACCCACTCCAAAGACATCCAATGCGTAGTTCTTACTTGGCCCAATGCATTCAAACTTGCGCTGATTAATGTTTATTCACGCCTTGTAAGTTTAGCTAGCGAGTCTAGCACCATTGAAGACTTATCCCTCTTCATTCCATCAATCCCGAGTGATACTCGCCTGTTGGTGGGTGGCGACCTGAATTGCCATTTTGAACCCCTTAAGGGCTTAAACGATGAAGCCCAAACTGCAGAGGATGACTTTGGTCTATACCTTTGACTCAGGCTTTATCTCTTAAGGCATGGACACCGCTGGCCTTACAAATTACGGCACTCATTCAAACTCATTCCTTAAGAGCCTGTAATGGCCGAACCGTCTCTGACATCCCAGCCAAATGTACTTATAATAAATCAGGACTAATGTCTCTTCTCGATTACATTTTGGCTGAGACGAGGTTATGGCCTTTAGTCATTGATTTCAATGTTGCCACAAGAGCGGACAGTGACCACAACGCCCGAATTCTAGTACTGGGTTTACCTTATAACAGCAGGAAGGGTGCCCCAGCTCTCGACGCCAATGATGGTAATCTTACTGCCTCTAACGACAGGAGCAGAGTCAGTTGGCATAAATTAGTTGAACACCCTGAACAACTAGGGAAACTTCATAGCTCAATAATTCCTCTGCTTACTGAGGTTGCAGTACTAATTAACCAACCACAATCTCATGAATATCTAACTAAGTTGGAGTCTCTTCATGAGGGTTTACTGACAAACTTGGCTGAGCAACTTAACCCTCGGGTGTCCGGGAGGGCAAAAAGGGTGCCCCATCGCTCATGGTACAATCCAGCATGTAGGAAGTCCAAAACAGAGCTACTGCAGGCTATAAAAGAGAATGAAAGATCTGCAATTAAAATTAGGAGGGCACACTATAAATGTTTGACCAATTGCGCCAAGGAAGAGTGGGATCACGAAAAATTGACCAACCTATCTCTGGCGCTTGCAACTAAAGACTCTCGTAAATTTTGGTCTATAATTAATAATGGGAGTAGTGAGCCGAAAGCAGCTATAGAATCAAATATAGCGCCAGAAGTCTGGGAAGGGCACTATCGGGCCCTATATTCTACCGACGGACTCACCGACGACACCGACGACTTACTGGCCCAGCCTGCACTAATTTTGCACCCTGAGGTGATTGAGTTTATGGTGCCTGAAGTTTGTAATGCTATTTCCAAACTTGCCCCAGGTAAAGCCCCAGGTTTGAACAAACTACCGGGGAATCTTTTTAAGCAGGAGCCAAAAATCTGGGGCCCATACTTTTAGATTTTGTTTAATGAGGTCCTGAGAGGCATGATGGTTCCCTGTACTTGGCTGGGGGCAGAGATAGTGCCTACATTTAACAAGCATTGGAAATGCAATAGGTCTCGCATTAGGAAAGTTTGAGCTATTGGTCTTATAAATTAAATTCTTTTTTATTTATGTGTTTGTTAAAATAGCTAAATTAATAGCTCTGTCATTTACAATGCCAATAGTTATAACTTTCGCAAACGTGACACCTATAACATTTGTAATGCAACATGTTTTTTATTTACGTGACTTAGATGTATTAATATTACAAATAACAATGGCTTTTATTTTTTTTGTTAAATTAATTGTTAAATAATTTATTTAATTTGTAATGGCAATAGCTTAAACTTTTGTAAATAACTTTTGTGAAGTTTATATTCAGTGTTTTTTATTGTGACGAAAATCCAAGAACAGAAGTGAAATATTAACATCTTTTTTGTGATTTGTAATAATGCTTGAAAGCTTGAAAACAGCTTGAAACAGTGTCGCCTGTCGTGAACTGAGGGCTGTAACTCACTGTGTAATGCACTATGTAAAGGCGACCACAAAATACAGAAACTGTGAATTGAACTTTACAGGAAATGGGAGCCGAACAATGGGGAGAGGGAGGGCGGGGTGATTTATGCTTCCAGATTATGAGGTGGAAGTGCTCTGGCGAATACACCGCCCCCTCCCCACAGTTGCAAGTCAAACTTGAGCGAAGAGAAGAACATGCAGTGTTGCAGATCCTGAGCTAACTTTTGTTTACCTTTGTCAGTGGCAGTGTAATCCCTGTCAAAGATTACATGTTGTTTTTTATTTATTATTTACTTTGTGTTTCAGCCTGCCGCTAGTTGTGCTTGTTGTGTGCGTGTGTGTCTGAGTGGGAGTATTCACTCACTCGCTCATCTTACATGAAACCGAGCTGCATAAAGCCTTGGGGAGTCCTCAATACTTAGGAACCTCCGCTGTCACAATACTAAGGAAACAACCTTGGCAATGAAGCCAGCTGGTTTAAAAGGGGGAAGGCTGTCGTTTCTCTGACATCCAAGATAACATAAAGCACAGAGTGATGTTACCATAGTGTAGCCCACTTCTTGGTAAAGTTAGTGGCAAATAACAAGACGGTTGATGCATCATAATCCTGGTCATGGGCAAAAGTTGGATCAAGGTTATCCAGGCAAAGAACTGGTCACGGGCCACTAGTGCGTGATCGCTCATTTTAATTAACCAAAAATAGCTCCCCTTAATACACTGCTGCCAGGTGAGGCTTGCTACCTTCTTTTTGTAGCCTTTTCTGCCTGTCTCCTGACTTACGGAGACGTTTTTTTTCAAATTAATTGTGAATCGGCAGCAGCTATTTGGCCATTTGTGTGGTTGCATAGCGGCAAAGAAGAAACACATTTAACTGCTCCTGGAAAAGGCAGAGAATGTCCTTGTCAAAGCTCATGGGGAACTAAGTATTTAATTACTCTTCTATTCTCTGAGTCTAATACAAAATTACATAAAAATACATCCTACGCAAGAATTTGTGATATTTCTCGTATGTGGCAGAAAATATGCTGCACATGCTTTCCTTGTGATGGGAAAACATAACACTCCTTGGATGCCGCTAGTTGTGCTAGTTGTGTGCGTGTGTGTCTGAGTGGGAGTATTCATGTGAGTGTGAGTGTGAGTGTGTGTGTGTGTGTCTGAGTGTGCATGTGGGTGTGTGTATGTGAGTGCATGCATGTGAGTCTGTTTGCAAGTGCATGCGTGTGAGTGCGTGCGTGTGTGTCTGTGTGTGTCAAGAATTCTCTCATGCTGTATTTTGAGAAAGCTTTTGTGTATGCTGTCTATGTTTGTAAGCGCTGCTTTTAAAAAACAAGACGGAGGGAAGGCAGAGAAGGGGAGGGGGAGGAGAAATGCGACACGGCAGGCAGGGGAGGATGCCGCTAGTTGTGCTAGTTGTGTGCATGTGTGTGTCTGAGTGGGAGTATTCATGTGAGTGTGAGTGTGTGTGCATATGTGTGTGTGTGTGTGTGTGTCTGAGTGTGCATGTGGGTGTGTGTATGTGAGTGCATGCATGTGAGTCTGTTTGCAAGTGCATGCGTGTGTGTGTCTGTGTGTGAGTGCGTGCGTGTGTGTCTGTGTGTGTGAAGAATTCTCTCATGCTGTATTTTGAGAAAGCTTTTGTGTATGCTGTCTATGTTTGTAAGCGCTGCGTTTAAAAAATAAGACGGAGGGAAGGCAGAGAAGGGGAGGGGGGAGGAGAAATGCGACACGGCGGGCAGGGGAGGGGGCGGAGCGGGTAAAAAAAACAAGACGGAGGGAAGGCAGAGAAGGGGAGGGGGAGGAGAAATGCAATGACAGACTGCTATAGCGCGATCACTTGCTTCAATGAGATCTTATCACTTCAGTTAATTTGCAGGAAATAAAAAGTACAAGAAATCTACTACCACTAATCAAAGTATTCTTACAGGAAAAGGTGAAATAAAAGCATATTTGTTTGAACAAGATGGAGGGAAGGCAGAGAAGGAGAGGGGGAGGAGAAATGCGACACGGCGGGCAGGGGAGGGGGCAGAGCGAGGAGAGCGGCGATGAGGGTGTGAAGCAGCAGGGGCCTTTGAAGTGAAGCTAAGCTTCACTTCAAAGGTGTGGGAGGAGTGCTTCTGGGGAACAGATGGCGATTTGATGATGTGCACGCGCATTTTAGGTCAATGCGCTTGCGCATTGACCTAAAAGCGCACGGGCACAGCATCAAATCGCCAGTCAATCGCCAGTCTAGGTAAAGCTTATTTAAGCCCCTATAGTGTCGCTCTGCTCAATGCGCATGCGCATTGAGAGGCGAGACCTAAAAAGGGCTCTCCTCTGCTCCCATCCAACTACAGACCCATCAGCCTCATTGATGTCCCTGAGAAGATCTTTGCAAGACTCATTCTGGACCGGTTGCAGGACTGGATAGAGGAGTCAGCAATCCTTAGTCCCTACCAGACGGGGTTTAGAAAGAATACCTCCACCGTGGACCAAATTTTTCATTTATAACTTTTGTACTGGAAAACGGTGAGATTAGAGGGTGGCAGCCTCTATATGGTATTCGTCGACCTCGGCTCCGCTTTTGACCTTGTGCCCTGGGGGAAACTATGGGCCGTTCTTCTCGAGCTTGGTATTCCGACTCACCTTCTGTCTGTTCTGATGAGGCTACATGAGGCCAATTTCGGCCAAGTCAGATGTGGGAAAAATGGCATGCTGTCATCTAGATTCCCTGTTGGCAGGGGGGTAAGGCAGGGTTGCGTGCTGGCACCAACCCTGTTTTGCCTCTATGTCAACGGAGTAATCATGCGCCTTAACAGAATCCAGAATAATGATGCACCAAAGTTGGCAGGTAATAGGGTCCCTGCAATTATGTTCGCCGACAACACCCTTCTGATTTCTAAATCCCCAATGGGAGTACAGCGAATATTGGATGGCTTTCAGGAATTCTGCACCGCTCGAGGACTGGAGATCAACTCTCTGAAAACAAAGTTCATGATCTTCAATCCCCCAAGATCTACACGGCCAAACCCAAGTCTAGGGTCAACGATACTAGAAAGGGTCCCCACCTTTGACTATCTGGGGGTCACAATTAACGAAAAGTTGACATGGGGCCCCCAGCAGATCAAGTCACAGCTAAAACTGGCCCAACTCTCGGGCGGAATTCTTAAACTATTAAATAAGTCCACCATTAAACCTGTGGGACCGCCATTGGAGGTGTACAAAACACAAGCTAGGGGTGCCATTATGTATGGGGGTGAACTTTGGGGCTACTGCAACAGGTCCGAAATCACCAGGACCGAAAATAAATTTCTAAGAGGGCTGCTAGCACTACTGTCCAGCACCCCACTCCTTCCCTTAAGATTCGACCTGGGAATCAGACCGATTGACGAAGAGCTAGCGCTAAAACCCCCGGGATTCTGGCGCAGGCTCTGGGTAACTCCGGAGATGTCACACTACAGAGAAGAACTAAAGGAAATACTGACCGTCACAGGCAGGGCCGGACTAGGAACCAAAACCGGCCCTGGCAAAGTGCTCGGCCGGCCCACCCTCCAGGGGGGGAGGGGGGTCGAGCGCTTTGCCAGGGCCGCTTTTCGGCCGATTTTGTTACAGGGCCGATTTTGCAGCTATGCTGCAAAAACGGCTCTGCAACAAAAACGGCCCCCAGGGCCCAAAACCGGCCCCCACCCTTGCGGCCGACCGGGGGATTGCCCGGTGCCCACAACGGCCAGTCCGGGCCTGGTCACAGGTTCAGGGAATATTCCCTGGCTTGCTTACATAAAAAAAAGAATTTACAAGGTTAGAGATTTCTGATCTATGGTCTGACCCAGAGCGGGGCTGCAGCAAACAGCTGTCGCGCACTCAGCTAACGAACATATTTCACGCTGATAGACTCAATACTGCATTATGCAACCCCCAAACTGGCTCTAAAACAGCCTCTTTTTTGCTAGTCAAAGATTACTACTTATTCGAGCAGTTCCTTGATGACATCTACACTCTTTTAGCAAAAAAACGATATGTTCAGTGGAGGCATGGTGTCCTACCGTTGCGAGCCTTTACCAGCAGGTGGTCACCCTCTGCCCCGATAAACTGCCCAGCATGCGAATGTGACACTGAAACCGAACTTCACGTGCTGTTTTTCTGTCTGGGGTACCACAAGGCTAGGAATTATTGGCTTGTTCCTCTATGTAAAAATCTAGCCTTCAGCTAATGCATGCAGGCATTTAGAATACTAAAATCCGACACAACCGGTCCGATTGTATGTGCCGTTTAAACATTTTTGGCTGCCATGTGGCATAAGCGTAGGCTCCTAATTGCTCGAACGTAGGCCGGGAGTAGCAGCCCCACGGTCACATATTGTCCTTTTTAATTTGTTCTTAAACGGAAATAGGAAATCTATTTATTTTTCTTAACTAATACCAATTGTACCTAATACCTATGAATTTCGACCGAATGTGTCTGTGGCAAAATCTGCTGAAATTATTTTTGCTACAAGTAATTTATATTGTCATCTATTTGCACTGTTTTTATATCATTGTTCTCTTTTATGGTATATTGCCGAAATAAAGATCTTTGAATCTGAATCTGAATACTTTATAAATATTTTGCACAGAAGCAGCCATTTCTTTAATGCTTATGTCTGCCCCAGAGTGGGAGCCTCAGACCTATTGACTTTGTAATTGTTCGTTCAAGCTTGGGAACCATATAGAAGGCTTATTATTATTATCTACAAGGTTTGGGAAAAAAATGTGGACGAACTGACTCACACAGATATTCATGTGGAGAAAATTCTGTCCTTCCCATCAAGCAAGCAGTGTCCTTTCTGTCAGTAGACGATTATGTCACATCAAAAGCACAGCACCTTCGAATTGCCTACCAGATCCAAGTATTCACAACTTAACAAAAGCCTTGAAAGCCCGTGTTCAGCAATGCCAGAGGTTAACATTACTTCGAATTAAATGTGAAGTATGCATATGTGCTTGTCAGAAGGAACTATTGACCCCCCATGAAGGTGCCATTTCACATAATCGATCTCAGTGTGAGCAGTTATGAAGAGATAATGGAATAAGCTGTCAACTACAGGATGTACTCTGGGTGAGGGGCATTGTTCACTCTCCTTTGGCTATTTTCAGTAAAGACAATTAAAGCAAAATACAGTGGCTATTTATTTCAGTCACCAGCTGCTAAATCTACACACATCTACCTAGCTAAGCGCAGGCATTCGCGTTTTAAAGCAACACATACATGTGCAGATATTGCGTGGCTTGTGTTTTGTTTCTTGCTAAATAAAAAATTCTGTTTCAATTATTCTCAGTGATCTGATGCAAATGCTTCTTTTCGAAATACTAATAAAAACCCTAATGAAGTATTTTTTCCAAGGTAAGTTTTATGAAGACTGATTTTAAATCTGCCAAGGTGTATTCTTTTAAGAAATAAGTTAATAGGTTTACATACATTTAAGAAAGAGTAGAAGTAAAATAGGAATATGATTTGCACTTGTGTATGATTTATAAAATACAAATTCACTATTAGCAGCACAATATGAAATAGATCATGACCTATGGTTTATTGTAGGTGAATGATTGCATTGTTTCGAATGATCTTTGCTAGTAGAGCATCTTCTTAGACAAAACAATCATGTGTTTGCTCTAGACAACTACGGTTTGTGGTTGCTGTGGGGCATTACAACTTCCCTCACATATTCTGAGTTCCTAAAACTTTTCAGGAGTCTTTGTTTGTGGCTTCTCTTACTAAATAGGACTTAGTCACCGTGTGCGCTACATAAAATAGTATTCTGCTTTTCTATCAGTGAACCCACTGACACGTCACAACTCCCATCATCTCTGGTGCCGGAAATAGACTCACACTTAAGGTGCAAAATATTAACAGCTGTCATAAGAAAACTGATGAAGTACAGGCAGTCCTGTAGTGTTAAATATGACTGGCTAGTGTTTTTTTTTTTAATTTGATCATTAACAGTCACAATCCACAATCACACGACCTTTGAATGTCACACTGCAGGCCTGTCTGCCTTCAACAGGGTTTTTCTGTAAGTCAAATGCCAAATTAAACTCTAAACTCAGAGGGGCAGATTTACAAGCCCCTTGCACCTCTTTTACGCCGCCGTTGCGTCATTTTTGTGACACAGCGGCAGCGCAAAAGATGCGCCATAGTGCGGGGTATTTACAACGTGACGCATCTGGGAGATGCATCACTTTGTAAAGCCCTGCGCCAGAAGGAGGGGTTCCTGCGCAGGGGGGGGGGGGGGGGCGGGAACGCCTCCTAAAAGTGGCTGAGTGAAATCTACAAGATTTCACTTAGTCACTTTGGGGCCCATGCTGCGTCAAAACCCTGCGCCTGCTTGAAGCAGGCGTAAGGATTGACGCAGCATTAACAAGATAGGGGCCCCCAGAGCATTGCTGGAGCTGCGTCGCGGTGGCGTCGCAACTCCAGCAATGCGCCACTTTTACGGTACAGGGACGCATCTGTGCCGTTTTTGTCCCATGGCGCACCGCATTGTAAATGCGGCGCATCCATGGTGGCGGAAGCATGGCTGATATGCAGGGATGCGCCACTTATTGTAAATATGCCTCAGAATTTTTTAAGGTAGCAGCAATCAATCTGCCCCTTTTTCAGTTCATGGGCAGCATTATCTTAAAACTGATAGATCAAAATGTGGCTTTGTAATATCTGTTTTCCATTTTGAAATATGAAAGCTTGAGGAGGTAGCATTTCCTCAGCCAGACATGAATTACCGGGATAATCGTGTCTTGCAGGCGCAGGGTATCAACATTATCTTATGCTGATAGCCCTACAGCGAGTTCTGTCAGATCCACAGTTCAGCGGCTTAACAAGTGGTAGCAAACAACCTCTTTTAAGGAATTGAAAAAGCAATATTCCAAATTGCACAATTGCATGTATGTAAAACCGTCTTGTTTTGGAGGCCTTCATTGAAACTGCCACATTAACCAAGTGAAGGGTCTCTAGAAATTTAAGAGGTTCTGACATGTTTTGACTGAATTAATCTGACGACAAGAGTAAGCTTTTCATCCAGGGTTTCGGGGAGGAAAAAGATATGGGTTATTTTCCAAGGCAGTCAAGTCATTATTCCAGCCACTTTTTTATGTTAATCTCTACCCACAATCCGAACTTCTATTTTGTCACTGTTTAGTTTTTATAAAATATATGCTCACCCTGGTATTATTCTCAGAGATCCACAGAGACCCTGGGCCTGGTCAAAGCAAGTGTGTGTTGGCAATAGAGGCACATTACCCTCTGTGGTTCTGGTTGCTTTAGGTATTGTCTAAGAGGACTGTCCATTCGCCCTGGTATCACCCCAGTTCCACACTCTTTTTTGCTGCCACCACCCTCAGCTTATCCATTGCTCTCCAACCCTCCTTTTTTTCTTTTAATAACCGTTTCATTTGCGCAAGAAAAAATAGACAGGCAGTACAAATCATTTATACATTAATTACAGAACGTACACATAAAAGACAAGCGAAAAAACTTCTCTTAAAATAGTCATCCAATTTATCCAAATACCCTGAACACATATTCCTCATATTAGCTGCATCGATAATATATTTTAGAATATCATAGTGCAATTATGAAAACAACGAGAATGAATATACAAAATCTCATACTAAGATCCATATAGCAGCATTACACTTTTTTCACTAAGAACAGGAGCTTGCCATACTTTGCACCACATACCTCATTCAGTTAGATTGCATAAAGTTCCTAGGGGCATATTTACAGGGCTTTATCTCCGCTTTTTTGCCTTTTAAAGCCAAAAAAGCAGAGATAAAACGATTGCCCTATTAACAAGAGGGTGCTAACATGCATTAGCCCATGTTAGCACCCTTTTAATCAACTCCTCCCTTTGCATCTCTAATGAGATGCAAAGTGGGCGTCACTGGGCAGTACAACCTTGTAAATATCGCTGATGTGCAAATCGCAATATTTACAAGGCTGCCAACGCATTTTAGCAGACGCTAGTTTTGGTCGAAAACCGCTGTTTTCGCCGAAAACATCTGTTAAAATGCAGACTTCGGCATACCTAATATGGGGGTGGATTGTGCTGATACGACCCTGTGGGTCGTATCAGCAAGGTTATCGCTGTTTTGCAGGGAACATCGCTGGAAAACCAGCAATGTTCCCTGCAAAACGGCGATCTCCCTGCTATCGCGGGTAATTATATTGCCCTGGGGAAACGCGTTGTAAATAACGCACTAACAGGGCAATATATTCCAGCGATAGAGGGCAATAAATAGAAAAGCGCTAAGCACGCTTTGCGTTTATTTATCGCTGTCCTTGTAAATATGCCCCTTAATTTGTGATTGGAAAAATGCAGAGTAATCAGCCCAAGTAGCCTTATACCTACACTCTTTGCATATGCCTCCTCTAATACAGAGGTTTTGGCCAACTCATTAAGCCAGTGGCCATTTGTCGGCACCGTTGATGATTTCTAGTTCTGCAGTACCAATGACCTGGTTACCCCTATTGCTAAATAAATAAAATATTGCCGGTGTTTTGTTAACTGAAGCCCCAAATGCGAGAAGCCAAATAGAACCAGCATTGTTGATGGAAGAATAGCCATCGACATGTAATGACTAATAATTTTAAAAACCTCCTCCTAAAATTGCTGTGGCTAGAACATGCAAAACATATATGGACCCATCCACCCGCCCCATTTACCTTGCGCCTGAAACATTGAACCGGGGTTGATGGGAACATTTTATGCAGTCTATGAGCCTTGTATAATATGCCATTCTTCTAGATAGGAAAGGAATTATTTTAAGATTTGCCACTCTCAATGCGCTATGACCAATCTCACTCACTAGCTGAAATGTTCTAATGTTTAACCTGCAGCCGGTTTCTTGTAAAATGTTTGGAAGAAATTCCTCCATACATTTATTATTAGCACTCTGGCGTAATAGGTAATATCAGTTTCCTATTCCACTCAACTTATTTTCGTTAATCTGGCTCATTACTATTAAGTTATCCCACACTCACTCGGTTGCATAAATACATGGGGCCTCATTTATGAGGCCGTGCGTCACTTTTACGCCGCCGGTGCGTCACTTTTTGTGACGCACCAGCAGCGTAAAAAATGTGCCTTGTTGCACCATATTTACAAAGTGACGCATCTAGGTAGATGCGTCACTTTGTAAACCCCTGCGCTACATTATACCTACGCCAGGTATAATGGGCCTCATTTATGAGGCCGTGCGTGAGTTTTGCGCTTCCGATGCGTCACTTTTTGTGGCGCATCGGCGGCGCAAAACATGCCTCCTGATGCGCACTATTTACAAAGTGACGCATCTAAGCAGATGCGTCACTTTGTAAACCCCTGCGCTACATTATACCTGCGTCAGGTATAATGTATGCAGAGGGGGCGTTCACCCGCAAAAAGCCTCGTAATAGTGACGCAGTGAAATCTATGAGATTTCACTGCGTCACTTTTAGGATGCTGTTGCGTCAAAATCTTGCGCCTGCCTCACAGCAGGCGTAAGACTGACGCAAGCCCATTCACATGGGGCTTTCCCCATGTGAAAGGAAGCATTGCTGGAGTTGCGTCACTTTTGTGACACACTCCAGCAATGCGTCACTTTTGCGCCTACAGATACGTCAGAAATACTGACGTATCTGTAACTCCTTGCGACATGATGCGTCATATTATAAATATGACGCATCAATCATGTCGCAGGGAGAGCGCAGTGAAAAGTGACGCATCGCTGTTTTCACGCAGCGATGCGTCACATTTCATAAATGAGGCCCAATGTATGCAGGGGGGGCGTTCTGACGCAAGACAGGGTCATAGAAGTGATGCGCCACTTCTAGGTTACAAATGCGTCAATTTCTTACGCCTGCCTCACAGCAGGTGTAAGACTGACGCAGGCCCTTTGTGAAAGGACACATTACTGGAATTGCGTCACTTTTGTGACACACTCCAGCAATGCGTCACTTTTGCGCCATACAGATTCGTCAGAAATACTGACGTATCTGTAACTCCTTGCGCCATGATGCGTCATACTGTAAATATGAGGCATCATTGGTCTCGCAAGGAGGGCGCAGTGAAAAGTGACGCATCGCTGTTTTCACGCAGCGATGCGTCACTTTTCATAAATGAGGCCCCCAGTGTCCCTATTCTGGTAGATAGTGGGAAACGTTGCAAGTGGCAAACTGTAAAAAAAAAAAAAAAGGTTATAGTTGAAAAAATTGGTGAGAAAAAAATCTCCCTGTGATTACTACATGTGTATTTTAATAGAGCCCATTTCCCAGATCTTATATGTTTACCACAACCAATGGCAGCAGGTGGTACGTCACAAGGCAGTATTGTGCAAACAACATTTCAACTTTTGTATTACCGATCTATAACAGATGTATAACATAAAAAACACCACCTGCGGTTATTGCACGTGGCACATGCCACGTCATATGAACAATCACTCACCATAAAAATTCTCTTTCTTAGTGTGCACGACTGCAAGAAGGGGCCGCCCTCTGTTCCTCCACCACGCATTCTTTGTATTTTTCTGTAGCACGATCTGGGCGGTGTGAGCAGACAGGATTGTGTTAGAGGCAGGGTAGGCGCAGTTGTCATGACTACATTTTCAATTGCGGATTCTTGGAAACGACCGCTTCAGTCCAGATTTCCGCAGTTAAACAAACTGTGTGATCCTGTGCAAACCACTTCATCTCTCTTCTGTCTCACTCCCTTGATCTAATAAAATTAGGAGCGTTTAAACATAGTGCAGTGGCCCCCTCATCTGAAACGTGTGGGCACTGCTGTGCCAGCTGCTCTGTGCTGTTTTTCCTCATTATTGTTTGTTGATGGTGGAGGGCGCTCCCTGCAGAAAGCAACAACGTGGGTGTCAAACGCTAACAACATCAGGGAGCCAGTGTTCCACACCATGTAAACAGTAATTTATTTATGTTCTCAGTTCAAAGCAAGGGACGGGCGCAATCTACTGGAGGATATGGAATCTATTGTTTTCCGTGAAGTTTAATTTGAGAAGGATTGTAGAGTGTGTAATCTGTACTAAAACTCATCTCCCACATCTGAAACACGTAGCATTGCAAAACCTCACTTAGCTGGTAAATCAGCATATTAGTTTTATTTTGACGTGAAATTGATTTAGTGCTCCCTCTTTATGTGTCTGTGACCTGCTCTTCACTTCTTTCTCTTTCTCACACACTCTTTCTGCTCTTCTCTCTGTATCAAGCTCAGTCACCACTTCCTGCACAAACTACCTATGCCTCTCTATCTTCCTTTCTGTCTATTCTGTGCAGCTCTCAATCTAACTATCCACCACACCACATAATTTAACTATGCAAATACACTACACACCACACAATTCCACAACTAACAATTCCCATGCACCACTCATAAGTTGACTCCCCACCATATACATCCACTCCAAACCAAAACACAAAAGTAAAGGACATTGTCATTTACAACACTAATAGCTCTAAATTTCACAAATGCAAGATCTATTGCATTGCAAATGCGTGTTTTCTTTTCCTCACCTATTAACCCCCTTCTATGCTTTCGTCTTTCTCCTCTAACATGGGTTGCCCTACATGCTCACCTTTTGCACCCTATCCCTTACGTTATTTCTTTCTATTCCACTTCCCCTTCACTACCTTCATATATTTTACTTTCATCCCAAATAATTTGCTCAGGTTTAGTCACCTTACATGAACCCCTTTGAGATAGTAATGTCACGGAAAGTGGGCGTGCTCAATAGCATACACACATTAACCAGGAGAAACGTGCTGTTTACAGAAAGTTAGCACTGAAAGACAAGTGATGTAGGGTTATTGCATGTGTAAAGAAAGTCTTGCTAGTCACAGCTGAACGCAACTGATCATTCCTGAACACGTTTTTCGTACCACGATAGTAGATGTTGTAGCAATCTTACATAATAATAAAACTTGCATTGATTACCTATACTAAGTTTAACCCAGAAACAATAAAACACTAAAATTTAGAACCTACTTTTGGTTTCCTTCAGGTAGTAAATCTTGAGTCTGGGACCTCGTCTCTGGAGAAACCTCGTAATGTTCTATTATTTACCGGTAATCTTCATTACCCCAGGTCCCGTTGTCCTCGTCCCATTCATTAACTTATTGGAGATAACCATCTCCCAACAGAAAAAAAGAGCAGGGGCATGCTGGGACCCTAATACTGCCCCTCCCACCGGGAGTACATAAGCAGTACCTACCCAGCATCCCCTCTGAACAACCAAGCCCAGACAGGAAGGCCGGCCACCCGGGAGGGAGGGAGGGGTGCATGAATGGGACGAGGACAACGGGACCTGGGGTAATGAAGATTCCCGGTAAGTAATAGAACATTACCCTCAGGTCCCTTAAGTCCTCGTCCCATTCATTAACTTAATGGAGAATACCAAAGCAGAAAACCGCCCTTCCGCACCCACAAGCACACCCAGGAAACCACAACAAAAGTACAACCCAAGGGAGCACAGAGAAGGAGGAAAAGGGAACCGCAGGAAACAACCGTCCGGCAACCCAGAATAGGACAGCAGGGTTAAAACAAGGACTGGAGACAACCCAAAAAATGGAAGGCCAGGGTCCCAACAAGGAGGCCGCCAACCAGAGAAACCGGAGACAGGGCAACCGGAACCAAGACCCAAAGGACAAGGCCAAGCAACCCACCAGACAAGGCTGCCCATCCCAGAACCAATGGGAAGGTACAAAGGACACGACAGCCACAAAGACACGGAACAACAAGGGATGAGGAAGCACAGGCCAGAAACCGACCCACACCATCAAACTGAACAATGCGGCCCCAGAGAGACCAGAGCAAGAGCCGAACAGGAGCGATACCCCAACCAAACGGAAAAGACAGTGAAGGGGAAAAACACCTGAAAACCCTAGGAGGCCAAAAAAACCCACAGGGAAGAAGGCCACCAACCAACCAAGGAAGGCCACCAAACCCAGAACAGCAGGGGAAGAGGAGGCCAACCCAAAGACCACAGGCCAGAGACGCCCCCAGAAGCACCAGCCGCAAGCCGACCAACAAAAGAGAGGTCAACAAGACCGGAAACCCACAACGAACAAGCCCAACAAGGGCGGGGACAGAGCCATCGGCCACAACCCCCAGAAAACCCCCAACACCAAAAGGGAGGGAAACAAAGCAGGACCGGAGTCCACAGCAACCGGGAACACCCAGCAGCTCCTACACCAGGCACAGAGGGCAGAAGAAAAAAAAAGGCGCCACCATGGCAGAGGACCGTATAGGCACCCCACACCCAGGCCAAGCAAGCAGCATGGGCAGAAGCAGCCGAAAAAAGAAACAGCCACAGGGTGCACAGAACCCAGACCAAAAGCCCACAAGGCCCGACTCCAGCAAAGCTGGAGAAGAGCCCAGAAAACAGCACAAACCAGGGCAACAAACGCCAAAGGAACCAGGAAGCCAGGACCAGAGCCAAGCAACCCGACCACGCAGGAGGACCCGCAGGCCCAACCAAACCCCAGAAGGAGCCCACGCAGCGCCCAGGCCAAAGCAAAAGTGCAGGGAGCAACAGGGAAACCCCCAGCACACCACCGCCGGACCACACAGAAGGCCGGAAAGAAACAGAGGAAACCGCCAAAGCGGAAGCCGGAGGAAGCAGAGAAGGCAGAGGGCCAGGCAGCAGGAGACCCCAGGCAACCCGCCACCAGGAGGGAGGACCCCACCGAGGCAAGAGCACCACGGGACTGCACCCTAACGAGAGAGAGGGGGGCGCCCAAACAGACCCACACCCGGAACTAAGCCCGGAGAAGCAAGGGAGGCAGAAGCGAACCAGGACACCAAAACCAGGAAACACACAGCAAAACACCCCATAGAGCAGGCCGAAACGTCCAGGAAGCCCAGGAGGCACAGCAGAGGACAACCAGAACCAGTAGGAAGCTTGCAGACCCAGAGCCACAGGACCCCCACAAAGGCCCCAACCCAGGTGAAACAAGACCGGGAAAAGAACCGCCGGTAGGAGAAGGCCCCGAAGGACCCACCAGGATGCAGCCACAACTGCAGAGAGCCCCGCCAGGACACAAAAGAGAGCCCAGGCAAGGACGCAGAGCCCAAAAAGAAGACCAACAAGCAGGAGCTGAAAAGCCCCAGCATACACCCAACCAGGCACCCAGCACGGGAACCAGACAAGACCAGAACCCCACAGGGAACAAACACACCAGAGTGCAGACGGACCAAAAGGCCAACAGCACACGGCATCCCCAGGCAGCCAAGCAGGCACCAAACGGTCCGACCATGCACAACAACAGAGAACAGTTGACAGCAGGTGCAGAACGGGAGCACGGCCACAGGCCACCAACCAGGAGAACTGCAGAACAGAAGAGGGGAAACAGGCACCCCGTCAAGGACACGGCAGCAGCAAAAGACGGCCCGGCTCAAACAGCAGTGGCACGAACCCCAGGGTCTAAAAGGCGAGCCGCCATCGGAAATACAACCCGGGGTGGGGGGGCATGGAAAAGAAGAGCAGGCGCCCAACAACCCCAGCCAGAGAAGCCACACCAGGCACCCCAGGAGGCCCCAACCGGGAACAAACAGGCAGGAACACAGGCAGAACCAGGAGGGGCAGGCAGGAAACACCCGAAGCAAGCCAAAGGCAAGCACAAGGAGAGCCAGGGCAGGAGGAAACAAGAACAGAAGCAGTCAGACCCCAGAAGCAACCAAGCACACAGAAGGACTTGGAAGCCCCAAGCCGGACCAAAGGAGAAAAGAACAGCCTCACCCAAGGCAGTACAAACCACCCAGGTGCAGGCAGAGTGCCCCAGAGAGCACCAGGAATGACATCAGGAAGCCGCAAGAGAGACCAGGTGTCGCCCAAGGGACGGGAGGAACAAAGCCAGGTACCAGGAGACTCCGTGCCCCAAACCTCGACCAACCACACCGAAGCCAGGAAGCGGGGGCGCACAACCAGCAATGCAAACGGAGCATTGGCCACAACACACTGCCAGCCCGCAGCGGAGGTAAGGTCACCTGAAAAAAAGGGCGGACGCAGCACAACCAAGGCCAGACCACAACAGCTGCACCCGCGACACCCCGAGAAGGAGGGACGCAGTGCGACAGAAAGAAAAGCGGGAAAAACCTGCGGCAGGCAAACAGGAACCCAGGGGAGCCAACAGGACCCACCCCATGCAGCCCCCCAAGGAGCCGGAACACCGACCCACCACCAGACGGGGGCAGGTAGCCGCTGAGGAACCTGAAGAAGGGGGGGAACAAAAGCGCAACCCCAACAGGCCTCCACCGAGAAAGCGAGAGGCGACCCAGACACAAGAGCAGCAGAGGGCAAGGTGGAAGCAAGCAGACAGGGAGACCCCAACAACACAGGGAACCCCAGGAGCAAGCACAGACAGAGTCAGGAAAAAAAGGGAACCAGCCACCACAGAGGCGACAGAAACCCACGCCAATCCGAGACAGGCCTTCAAACGGAAAGAGCGAAGGCCAACAACACAGAGAAGCAGTCAACGAATGCCAAGGAGAGGTGAAGCCCACACCAACAGAGCCAGAAAGAAATCTCAGGAGCACGAGTGGCCAGGAGCAGGGGCACCGCCTGAAGGCAGCAAACCAAAGGGAGAAGCCCCACGGCAGAAACACCCACCACGCAGACCAAGAGAGAGGAGCACAGGAAGGCGGCACCGCAGGAGGGAACCAAACCTGCAAATCCAGGCAAAGGAAGCCAACGCCAACGCCAAAAGGCAACTGAGGGGCAGTGCATATGAAAGAGCACTGAACCCAGAAACAGGCCAGCACCCCAAACCAGAGGCCAGTTGTGCGCAGCAAGGAGCAGGGGCGAGCAGCAGCAGCAGAGCGGATGGCCCCTCAGACCCCGGCCCAAAGAGGAGCACAAGAAGAGGAAGAGGCAGCGGTGGGTAAACCCCACGCAAGCCACCCGACACAGTGCCGCCAGCAACCAGCATCCCCACAAGAAAGAGGAACGGGGAGAAAAAGAGCCCCAAACACGCAGAGAGCAGAACCAGGCACCTCCAAGTGACCAAGCCGCAGGCAGAGCCACCAACGCAGCCCCCTCCCCGGGAGAACGACGCAGCAGGCCAGCCCGGAGGAGAAGGAAAGCAGCCCGGACAGGAACACACAGAGGAAACACAGCCCCCCAAACCAAGGCGAACCAGGGCAGCAGATGCCAGAAGCAACCAGCACAGTGGGGAAGGAGACCAGGAGAACCCACAGGTGCAGCAGGCCACCAGTAAAGAATACCACATGAAACAAAGCACCGTTCCAAGGCAGACCAGCCCCCAGTCAACAGGGCACAGCATGGAGAGCAGCATTGAACCGCTCCGCAGCCAGGGCAATAAACTGGAAGATGCCCAGAACAGACAAAACGCACACCAGGCCCGCCGGTTAAAAACAACCGGAGCGGGGTCCAACAGGAACAACAAGGCCCCCACCGTCACCGGGTACAGAGGAACACGTAGCCACCCGTCATAACACAGCCAGCAATCAAACCCCGAAAAGGACACCCACAGAGGAAGTGAGGGAGAGCGTATGCTACGCATGAAGGAGGTCCTGGGTTCAAACCCCGGCAGCACCAGGAGTCCCTGTAGCACAGCACAGCATTCTCCAGAAGATCAGCCTGCCAACACAACTCCAAGCTGTGTCACGCGGGAGAGGCAGGAGACAGAAATGCAGAGCCACAGCCAGAAGGTGAGGAAAGAAACGAACGCGCCACACCAGCGCTCGGTACCCCACTCCAGCATTACTTCAGTTGAATAAACAACAAAAAATCCGTCAAGCGGGACTCACCAGAAGGGGGGGCCAACTCAAGGAACAAGGCCGTCCACCCAAAAGGCCAGGACACCAGGAGACTGGCAGGAATACAGGAAGAGCAGCACATCCACCCAGCCAGTCTCGGGAAGAGGAGCATGCGACCCGGAAGAAACCCGGGAGACCAAGCCCCAGCCGCAAAGGACAGGGAGGTCAAGCAGGAAACCAGCTCCAACAGGGACAGACTCCCAGCAAGCCCAGCAGGCCAGGAGAAAGCCCACAGAAAACCCCACGCCCGCACAGCCAGGCAGCCTGCCGAAGGGGGGAAGAGAAGCACAACCACACCAGCCCAGCAGGAGCAGCACCAGCATACCACCATGCTGTCGACAGACAGAAAAAAAGAACAGACGGGATGCTGGGTAAGTACTGCTTATGTACTCCCAGGGAGAGGGGCAGTATTAGGGTCCCAGCATGCCTCTGCTCTTTTTTTTGTCGGGAGATGGTTTTCTCCAATAAGTTAATGAATGGGACGAGGACATAAGGGACCTGCGGGTAATAACTGTGTAGTGGATCCTGCAGGTGAGGTAGCAAGCTGGGTGCAATCTGCACTTGCAAGAGATGCTCTCTGGGGCACTACTGGCGCTGGCAGACGGCAACATGGGTCCGCATATCACAGTACAGCCTCTTACCCGCTGAAGTGGTGTATCTAGCCGGTCAGGTCATCAGTGGTGATGTGCAGGTATGCCCTGCCCAAGCCAACCAAGTTCACAGGGACAAGATGCATTTGCATCCTCCAAGTTTGAATAGGCTTATAGTGGGAAGGTGCAGTTGTGGCCACCCACGCCAATCTGGGTTACAGCAGTGAGGTGCAGTGTCAGCCTAATAGGCCAATCAGGCTTACTGTGGCAAGGCTCAGATGCAGCCGCCCAGGTTGATTTGGCTTACATCAGCGAGGACCAGTTGGAGTCTTCAAAATTAATCAGGCTTTCAGAGGCATGGTGTAGCTGAGGCAGCCAGGCTGACTAGGGCCACAACTGGGAGGTGCTGTTGTGGCGGCGCACAATTCATGACCGCATTACAGCAGTACAGATGAAGGCAGTCTTTGGACCATTTCTCAAGTAAAACCACACAAAGACCAGGGTCCTCCTCATGAATGGGCCAGTCTTGGCTTTGCTCTCTTTTAGCGTCTGCTTCTCTGCATGTTTCACACATTGAGAGCATGTCGGTCTACTTCTCCTTGAAAGTTTATCCTCTTCTAGCGCCAGGCATACTGCTTTCTTCCCTCAGCAGACTGGCTGGGATCTAGACACCAGGCCGATTAACATCTTAAGGAGAAGGTGCAGACTTCAGATGATGGATTTTAAGCTCTGTGAAACCGTTTGTCAGGTCGCATGGTTACATAGCAGCTCTTTGAGTACTCTGTGGCACATTCCTTTCTTTGGTCAAGAAGAACTCTAGACTGGAACAAAGTAGGGTGATTAGGACACCATTTATAAGCATATGGATCCACTGTCCCAAACGTCAGGTTTGGTTTGGGAAGGTTTTCTATCAAGTGTCCTTCTTAGGATGCTCTCCAGTATGTCTGTAAAGTGATGCTTCTCACAGCAGGCAGTACTGGGACTGTAACCTAGAAGAAGCACTCACAACATGGGCACAATGAGATGTGATTTTTCTGCATCTGGATCTCATCATCCTACCTGAAACACTAATCTGGGACCGACAAAAGAACAGGCCTTATCTAGAATATTTCTCACCTTGAAGAACAGAAACTGCAATTCCTCCCCTCACTCTACCATCAACCAAATGGCTGTGCTCAGGAAGAATATATCGATACAAAAGGGGATGATGGACGGAGCGTTTGAGCAAATCAAACACTCACCCCCAGTCAACTGATCTGGGTTTAATCCATCACCATTCTTTAGCCCACTCAGCCTCCCCATTTCAGACATGGCTATATGCAAATCAGTCTGACCCTGTGCCTCCTGGGAACAGTCCAGCCCGAACTGCCAAGTCATGCCTTCCATGGACCAGAAACAAGCATCCTGGGACCGGTTTCGGATTCATAATCCTCATCAGCCAGGCTATCTTGAATCCAGCGGCCAAGTGAGCAAGGGACTCATCCCCTTTTGTATCGCTTTGTTCGCCCTAAGTGTGGCAGGGTATGCTCAGACGTGAGTCCCTTGCTCACTTGAGGAACAGGGTCAGACTGATTTGCATATAGCCATGTCTGAAATGGGGTGGCTGAGTGGGCTAAAGAATGGTGATGGATTAAACCCAGATCAGTTGACTGGGGGTGAGTGTTTGATTTGCTCAAACGCTCCGTCCATCATCCCCTTTTGTATCGCTTTGTTCGCCCTAAGTGTGGCAGGGTATGCTCAGACGTGAGTCCCTTGCTCACTTGGCCACTGGATTCAAGATAGCCTGGCTGATGAGGATTATGAATCCGAAACCGGTCCCAGGATGCTTGTTTCCGGTCCATGGAAGACATGGCTTGGCAGTTCGGGCTGGACTGTTCCCATGAGGAACAGGGTCAGACTGATTTGCATATAGCCATGTCTGAAATGGGGTGGCTGAGTGGGCTAAAGAATGGTGATGGATTAAACCCAGATCAGTTGACTGGGGGTGAGTGTTTGATTTGCTCAAACGCTCCGTCCATCATCCCCTTTTGTATCGCTTTGTTCGCCCTAAGTGTGGCAGGGTATGCTCAGACGTGAGTCCCTTGCTCACTTGGCCACTGGATTCAAGATAGCCTGGCTGATGAGGATTATGAATCCGAAATCGGTCCCAGGATGCTTGTTTCCGGTCCATGGAAGACATGGCTTGGCAGTTCGGGCTGGACTGTTCCCATGAGGAACAGGGTCAGACTGATTTGCATATAGCCATGTCTGAAATGGGGTGGCTGAGTGGGCTAAAGAATGGTGATGGATTAAACCCAGATCAGTTGACTGGGGGTGAGTGTTTGATTTGCTCAAACGCTCCGTCCATCATCCCCTTTTGTATCGCTTTGTTCGCCCTAAGAGTGGCAGGGTATGCTCAGACGTGAGTCCCTTGCTCACTTGGCCACTGGATTCAAGATAGCCTGGCTGATGAGGATTATGAATCCGAAACCGGTCCCAGGATGCTTGTTTCCGGTCCATGGAAGACATGGCTTGGCAGTTCGGGCTGGACTGTTCCCATGAGGAACAGGGTCAGACTGATTTGCATATAGCCATGTCTGAAATGGGGTGGCTGAGTGGGCTAAAGAATGGTGATGGATTAAACCCAGATCAGTTGACTGGGGGTGAGTGTTTGATTTGCTCAAACGCTCCGTCCATCATCCCCTTTTGTATCGCTTTGTTCGCCCTAAGTGTGGCAGGGTATGCTCAGATGTGAGTCCCTTGCTCACTTGGCCACTGGATTCAAGATAGCCTGGCTGATGAGGATTATGAATCCGAAACCGGTCCCAGGATGCTTGTTTCCGGTCCATGGAAGACATGGCTTGGCAGTTCGGGCTGGACTGTTCCCATGAGGAACAGGGTCAGACTGATTTGCATATAGCCATGTCTGAAATGGGGTGGCTGAGTGGGCTAAAGAATGGTGATGGATTAAACCCAGATCAGTTGACTGGGGGTGAGTGTTTGATTTGCTCAAACGCTCCGTCCATCATCCCCTTTTGTATCGCTTTGTTCGCCCTAAGTGTGGCAGGGTATGCTCAGACGTGAGTCCCTTGCTCACTTGGCCACTGGATTCAAGATAGCCTGGCTGATGAGGATTATGAATCCGAAACCGGTCCCAGGATGCTTGTTTCCGGTCCATGGAAGACATGGCTTGGCAGTTCGGGCTGGACTGTTCCCATGAGGAACAGGGTCAGACTGATTTGCATATAGCCATGTCTGAAATGGGGTGGCTGAGTGGGCTAAAGAATGGTGATGGATTAAACCCAGATCAGTTGACTGGGGGTGAGTGTTTGATTTGCTCAAACGCTCCGTCCATCATCCCCTTTTGTATCGCTTTGTTCGCCCTAAGTGTGGCAGGGTATGCTCAGATGTGAGTCCCTTGCTCACTTGGCCACTGGATTCAAGATAGCCTGGCTGATGAGGATTATGAATCCGAAACCGGTCCCAGGATGCTTGTTTCCGGTCCATGGAAGACATGGCTTGGCAGTTCGGGCTGGACTGTTCCCATGAGGAACAGGGTCAGACTGATTTGCATATAGCCATGTCTGAAATGGGGTGGCTGAGTGGGCTAAAGAATGGTGATGGATTAAACCCAGATCAGTTGACTGGTGGTGAGTGTTTGATTTGCTCAAACGCTCCATCCATCATCCCCTTTTGTATCGCTTTGTTCGCCCTAAGTGTGGCAGGGTATGCTCAGACGTGAGTCCCTTGCTCACTTTGCCACTGGATTCAAGATAGCCTGGCTGATGAGGATTATGAATCCGAAACCGGTCCCAGGATGCTTGTTTCCGGTCCATGGAAGACATGGCTTGGCAGTTTGGGCTGGACTGTTCCCATGAGGAACAGGGTCAGACTGATTTGCATATAGCCATGTCTGAAATGGGGTGGCTGAGTGGGCTAAAGAATGGTGATGGATTAAACCCAGATCAGTTGACTGGGGGTGAGTGTTTGATTTGCTCAAACGCTCCGTCCATCATCCCCTTTTGTATCGCTTTGTTCGCCCTAAGTGTGGCAGGGTATGCTCAGACGTGAGTCCCTTGCTCACTTGGCCACTGGATTCAAGATAGCCTGGCTGATGAGGATTATGAATCCGAAACCGGTCCCAGGATGCTTGTTTCCGGTCCATGGAAGACATGGCTTGGCAGTTCGGGCTGGACTGTTCCCATGAGGAACAGGGTCAGACTGATTTGCATATAGCCATGTCTCAAATGGGGTGGCTGAGTGGGCTAAAGAATGGTGATGGATTAAACCCAGATCAGTTGACTGGGGGTGAGTGTTTGATTTGCTCAAACGCTCTGTCCATCATCCCCTTTTGTATCGCTTTGTTCGCCCTAAGTATGGCAGGGTATGCTCAGACGTGAGTCCCTTGCTCACTTGGCCACTGGATTCAAGATAGCCTGGCTGATGAGGATTATGAATCCGATACCGGTCCCAGGATGCTTGTTTCCGGTCCATGGAAGACATGGCTTGGCAGTTCGGGCTGGACTGTTCCCATGAGGAACAGGGTCAGACTGATTTGCATATAGCCATGTCTGAAATGGGGTGGCTGAGTGGGCTAAAGAATGGTGATGGATTAAACCCAGATCAGTTGACTGGGGGTGAGTGTTTGATTTGCTCAAACGCTCGGTCCATCATCCCCTTCTGTATCGCTTTGTTCGCCCTAAGTGTGGCAGGGTATGCTCAGACGTGAGTCCCTTGCTCACTTGGCCACTGGATTCAAGATAGCCTGGCTGATAAGGATTATGAATCTGAAACCGGTCCCAGGATGCTTGTTTCCGGTCCATGGAAGACATGGCTTGGCAGTTCGGGCTGGACTGTTCCCATGATGAACAGGGTCAGACTGATTTGCATATAGCCATGTCTGAAATGGGGTGGCTGAGTGGGCTAAAGAATGGTGATGGATTAAACCCAGATCAGTTGACTGGGGGTGAGTGTTTGATTTGCTCAAACACTCCGTCCATCATCCCCTTTTGTATCGCTTTGTTCGCCCTAAGTGTGGCAGGGTATGCTCAGACGTGAGTCCCTTGCTCACTTGGCCACTGGATTCAAGATAGCCTGGCTGATGAGGATTATGAATCCGAAACCGGTCCCAGGATGCTTGTTTCCGGTCCATGGAAGACATGGCTTGGCAGTTCGGGCTGGACTGTTCCCATGAGGAACAGGGTCAGACTGATTTGCATATAGCCATGTCTGAAATGGGGTGGCTGAGTGGGCTAAAGAATGGTGATGGATTAAACCCAGATCAGTTGACTGGGGGTGAGTGTTTGATTTGCTCAAACGCTCCGTCCATCATCCCCTTTTGTATTGCTTTGTTCGCCCTAAGTGTGGCAGGGTATGCTCAGACGTGAGTCCCTTGCTCACTTGGCCACTGGATTCAAGATAGCCTGGCTGATGAGGATTATGAATCCGAAACCGGTCCCAGGATACTTGTTTCCGGTCCATGGAAGACATGGCTTGGCAGTTCGGGCTGGACTGTTCCCATGAGGAACAGGGTCAGACTGATTTGCATATAGCCATGTCTGAAATGGGGTGGCTGAGTGGGCTAAAGAATGGTGATGGATTAAACCCAGATCAGTTGACTGGGGGTGAGTGTTTGATTTGCTCAAACGCTCCGTCCATCATCCCCTTTTGTATCGCTTTGTTCGCCCTAAGTGTGGCAGGGTATGCTCAGACGTGAGTCCCTTGCTCACTTGGCCACTGGATTCAAGATAGCCTGGCTGATGAGGATTATGAACCCGAAACCGGTCCCAGAATGCTTGTTTCCGGTCCATGGAAGACATGGCTTGGCAGTTCGGGCTGGACTGTTCCCATGAGGAACAGGGTCAGACTGATTTGCATATAGCCATGTCTGAAATGGGGTGGCTGAGTGGGCTAAAGAATGGTGATGGATTAAACCCAGATCAGTTGACTGGGGGTGAGTGTTTGATTTGCTCAAACGCTCTGTCCATCATCCCCTTTTGTATCGCTTGTTTCGCCCTAAGTGTGGCAGGGTATGCTCAGACGTGAGTCCCTTGCTCACTTGGCCACTGGATTCAAGATAGCCTGGCTGATGAGGATTATGAATCCGAAATCGGTCCCAGGATGCTTGTTTCCGGTCGATGGAAGACATGGCTTGGCAGTTCGGGCTGGACTGTTCCCGTGAGGAACAGGGTCAGACTGATTTGCATATAGCCATGTCTGAAATGGGGTGGCTGAGTGGGCTAAAGAATGGTGATGGATTAAACCCAGATCAGTTGACTGGGGGTGAGTGTTTGATTTGCTCAAACGCTCCGTCCATCATCCCCTTTTGTATCGCTTTGTTCGCCCTAAGTGTGGCAGGTATGCTCAGACGTGAGTCCCTTGCTCACTTGGCCACTCGATTCAAGATAGCCTGGCTGATGAGGATTATGAATCCGAAACCGGTCCCAGGATGCTTGTTTCCGGTCCAAGGAAGACATGGCTTGGCAGTTCGGGCTGGACTGTTCCCATGAGGAACAGGGTCAGACTGATTTGCATATAGCCATGTCTGAAATGGGGTGGCTGAGTGGGCTAAAGAATGGTGATGGATTAAACCCAGATCAGTTGACTGGGGGTGAGTGTTTGATTTGCTCAAACGCTCCGTCCATCATCCCCTTTTGTATCGCTTTGTTCGCCCTAAGTGTGGCAGGGTATGCTCAGACGTGAGTCCCTTGCTCACTTGGCCACTGGATTCAAGATAGCCTGGCTGATGAGGATTATGAATCCGAAACCTGTCCCAGGATGCTTGTTTCCGGTCCATGGAAGACATGGCTTGGCAGTTCGGGCTGGACTGTTCCCATGAGGAACAGGGTCAGACTGATTTGCATATAGCCATGTCTGAAATGGGGTGGCTGAGTGGGCTAAAGAATGGTGATGGATTAAACCCAGATCAGTTGACTGGGGGAGAGTGTTTGATTTGCTCAAACGCTCCGTCCATCATCCCCTTTTGTATCGCTTTGTTCGCCCTAAGTGTGGCAGGGTATGCTCAGACGTGAGTCCCTTGCTCACTTGGCCACTGGATTCAAGATAGCCTGGCTGATGAGGATTATGAATCCGAAACCGGTCCCAGGATGCTTGTTTCCGGTCCATGGAAGACATGGCTTGGCAGTTCGGGCTGGACTGTTCCCATGAGGAACAGGGTCAGACTGATTTGCATATAGCCATGTCTGAAATGGGGTGGCTGAGTGGGCTAAAGAATGGTGATGGATTAAACCCAGATCAGTTGACTGGGGGTGAGTGTTTGATTTGCTCAAACGCTCCGTCCATCATCCCCTTTTGTATCGCTTTGTTCGCCCTAAGTGTGGCAGGGTATGCTCAGACGTGAGTCCCTTGCTCACTTGGCCACTGGATTCAAGATAGCCTGGCTGATGAGGATTATGAATCCGAAACCGGTCCCAGGATGCTTGTTTCCGGTCCATGGAAGACATGGCTTGGCAGCTCGGGCTGGACTGTTCCCATGAGGAACAGGGTCAGACTGATTTGCATATAGCCATGTCTGAAATGGGGTGGCTGAGTGGGCTAAAGAATGGTGATGGATTAAACCCAGATCAGTTGACTGGGGGTGAGTGTTTGATTTGCTCAAACGCTCCGTCCATCATCCCCTTTTGTATCGCTTTGTTCGCCCTAAGTGTGGCAGGGTATGCTCAGACGTGAGTCCCTTGCTCACTTGGCCACTGGATTCAAGATAGCCTGGCTGATGAGGATTATGAATCCGAAACCGGTCCCAGGATGCTTGTTTCCGGTCCATGGAAGACATGGCTTGGCAGTTCGGGCTGGACTGTTCCCATGAGGAACAGGGTCAGACTGATTTGCATATAGCCATGTCTGAAATGGGGTGGCTGAGTGGGCTAAAGAATGGTGATGGATTAAACCCAGATCAGTTGACTGGGGGTGAGTGTTTGATTTGCTCAAACGCTCCGTCCATCATCCCCTTTTGTATCGCTTTGTTCGCCCTAAGTGTGGCAGGGTATGCTCAGACGTGAGTCCCTTGCTCACTTGGCCACTGGATTCAAGATAGCCTGGCTGATGAGGATTATGAATCCGAAACCGGTCCCAGGATGCTTGTTTCCGGTCCATGGAAGACATGGCTTGGCAGTTCGGGCTGGACTGTTCCCATGAGGAACAGGGTCAGACTGATTTGCATATAGCCATGTCTGAAATGGGGTGGCTGAGTGGGCTAAAGAATGGTGATGGATTAAACCCAGATCAGTTGACTGGGGGTGAGTGTTTGATTTGCTCAAACGCTCCGTCCATCATCCCCTTTTGTATCGCTTTGTTCGCCCTAAGTGTGGCAGGGTATGCTCAGACGTGAGTCCCTTGCTCACTTGGCCACTGGATTCAAGATAGCCTGGCTGATGAGGATTATGAATCCGAAACCGGTCCCAGGATGCTTGTTTCCGGTCCATGGAAGACATGGCTTGGCAGTTCGGGCTGGACTGTTCCCATGAGGAACAGGGTCAGACTGATTTGCATATAGCCATGTCTGAAATGGGGTGGCTGAGTGGGCTAAAGTATGGTGCTGGATTAAACCCAGATCAGTTGACTGGGGGTGAGTGTTTGATTTGCTCAAACGCTCCGTCCATCATCCCCTTTTGTATCGCTTTGTTCGCCCTAAGTGTGGCAGGGTATGCTCAGACGTGAGTCCCTTGCTCACTTGGCCACTGGATTCAAGATAGCCTGGCTGATGAGGATTATGAATCCGAAACCGGTCCCAGGATGCTTGTTTCCGGTCCATGGAAGACATGGCTTGGCAGTTCGGGCTGGACTGTTCCCATGAGGAACAGGGTCAGACTGATTTGCATATAGCCATATCTGAAATGGGGTGGCTGAGTGGGCTAAAGAATGGTGATGGATTAAACCCAGATCAGTTGACTGGGGGTGAGTGTTTGATTTGCTCAAACGCTCCGTCCATCATCCCCTTTTGTATCGCTTTGTTCGCCCTAAGTGTGGCAGGGTATGCTCAGACGTGAGTCCCTTGCTCACTTGGCCACTGGATTCAAGATAGCCTGGCTGATGAGGATTATGAATCCGAAACCGGTCCCAGGATGCTTGTTTCCGGTCCATGGAAGACATGGCTTGGCAGTTCGGGCTGGACTGTTCCCATGAGGAACAGGGTCAGACTGATTTGCATATAGCCATGTCTGAAATGGGGTGGCTGAGTGGGCTAAAGAATGGTGATGGATTAAACCCAGATCAGTTGACTGGGGGTGAGTGTTTGATTTGCTCAAACGCTCTGTCCATCATCCCCTTTTGTATCGCTTTGTTCGCCCTAAGTGTGGCAGGGTATGCTCAGACGTGAGTCCCTTGCTCACTTGGCCACTGGATTCAAGATAGCCTGGCTGATGAGGATTATGAATCCGAAACCGGTCCCAGGATGCTTGTTTCCGGTCCATGGAAGACATGGCTTGGCAGTTCGGGCTGGACTGTTCCCATGAGGAACAGGGTCAGACTGATTTGCATATAGCCATGTCTGAAATGGGGTGGCTGAGTGGGCTAAAGAATGGTGATGGATTAAACCCAGATCAGTTGACTGGGGGTGAGTGTTTGATATGTTCAAACGCTCCGTCCATCATCCCCTTCTGTATCGCTTTGTTCGCCCTAAGTGTGGCAGGGTATGCTCAGACGTGAGTCCCTTGCTCACTTGGCCACTGGATTCAAGATAGCCTGGCTGATGAGGATTATGAATCCGAAACCGGTTCCAGGATGCTTGTTTCCGCTCCATGGAAGACATGGCTTGGCAGTTCGGGCTGGACTGTTCCCATGAGGAACAGGGTCAGACTGATTTGCATATAGCCATGTCCGAAATGGGGTGGCTGAGTGGGCTAAAGAATGGTGATGGATTAAACCCAGATCAGTTGACTGGGGGTGAGTGTTTGATTTGCTCAAACGCTCCGTCCATCATCCCCTTTTGTATCGCTTTGTTCACCCTAAGTGTGGCAGGGTATGCTCAGACGTTAGTCCCTTGCTCACTTGGCCACTGGATTCAAGATAGCCTGGCTGATGAGGATTATGAATCCGAAGCCGGTCCCAGGATGCTTGTTTCCGGTCCATGGAAGACATGGCTTGGCAGTTCGGGCTGGACTGTTCCCATGAGGAACAGGGTCAGACTGATTTGCATATAGCCATGTCTGAAATGGGGTGGCTGAGTGGGCTAAAGAATGGTGATGGATTAAACCCAGATCAGTTGACTGGGGGTGAGTGTTTGATTTGCTCAAACGCTCTGTCCATCATCCCCTTTTGTATCGCTTTGTTTGCCCTAAGTGTGGCAGGGTATGCTCAGACGTGAGTCCCTTGCTCACTTGGCCACTGGATTCAAGATAGCCTGGCTGATGAGGATTATGAATCCGAAACCGGTCCCAGGATGCTTGTTTCCGGTCCATGGAAGACATGGCTTGGCAGTTCGGGCTGGACTGTTCCCATGAGGAACAGGGTCAGACTGATTTGCATATAGCCATGTCTGAAATGGGGTGGCTGAGTGGGCTAAAGAATGGTGATGGATTAAACCCAGATCAGTTGACTGGGGGTGAGTGTTTGATTTGCTCAAACGCTCCGTCCATCATCCCCTTTTGTATCGCTTTGTTCGCCCTAAGTGTGGCAGATATGCTCAGACGTGAGTCCCTTGCTCACTTGGCCACTGGATTCAAGATAGCCTGGCTGATGAGGATTATGAATCCGAAACCGGTCCCAGGATGCTTGTTTCCGGTCCATGGAAGACATGGCTTGGCAGTTCGGGCTGGACTGTTCCCATGAGGAACAGGGTCAGACTGATTTGCATATAGCCATGTCTGAAATGGGGTGGCTGAGTGGGCTAAAGAATGGTGATGGATTAAACCCAGATCAGTTGACTAGGGGTGAGTGTTTGATTTGCTCAAACGCTCCGTCCATCATCCCCTTTTGTATCGCTTTGTTCGCCCTAAGTGTGGCAGGGTATGCTCAGACGTGAGTCCCTTGCTCACTTGGCCACTGGATTCAAGATAGCCTGGCTGATGAGGATTATGAATCTGAAACCGGTCCCAGGATGCTTGTTTCCGGTCCATGGAAGACATGGCTTGGCAGTTCGGGCTGGACTGTTCCCATGAGGAACAGGGTCAGACTGATTTGCATATAGCCATGTCTGAAATGGGGTGGCTGAGTGGGCTAAAGAATGGTGATGGATTAAACCCAGATCAGTTGACTGGGGGTGAGTGTTTGATTTGCTCAAACGCTCCGTCCATCATCCCCTTTTGTATCGCTTTGTTCGCCCTAAGTGTGGCAGGGTATGCTCAGACGTGAGTCCCTTGCTCACTTGGCCACTGGATTCAAGATAGCCTGGCTGATGAGGATTATGAATCCGAAACCGGTCCCAGGATGCTTGTTTCCGGTCCATGGAAGACATGGCTTGGCAGTTCGGGCTGGACTGTTCCCATGAGGAACAGGGTCAGACTGATTTGCATATAGCCATGTCTGAAATGGGGTGGCTGAGTGGGCTAAAGAATGGTGATGGATTAAACCCAGATCAGTTGACTGGGGGTGAGTGTTTGATTTGCTCAAACGCTCCGTCCATCATCCCCTTTTGTATCGCTTTGTTCGCCCTAAGTGTGGCAGGGTATGCTCAGACGTGAGTTCCTTGCTCACTTGGCCACTGGATTCAAGATAGCCTGGCTGATGAGGATTATGAATCCGAAACCGGTCCCAGGATGCTTGTTTCCGGTCCATGGAAGACATGGCTTGGCAGTTCGGGCTGGACTGTTCCCATGAGGAACAGGGTCAGACTGATTTGCATATAGCCATGTCTGAAATGGGGTGGCTGAGTGGGCTAAAGAATGGTGATGGATTAAACCCAGATCAGTTGACTGGGGGTGAGTGTTTGATTTGCTCAAACGCTCCGTCCATCATCCCCTTTTGTATCGCTTTGTTCGCCCTAAGTGTGGCAGGGTATGCTCAGACGTGAGTCCCTTGCTCACTTGGCCACTGGATTCAAGATAGCCTGGCTGATGAGGATTATGAATCCGAAACCGGTCCCAGGATGCTTGTTTCCGGTCCATGGAAGACATGGCTTGGCAGTTCGGGCTGGACTGTTCCCATGAGGAACAGGGTCAGACTGATTTGCATATAGCCATGTCTGAAATGGGGTGGCTGAGTGGGCTAAAGAATGGTGATGGATTAAACCCAGATCAGTTGACTGGGGGTGAGTGTTTGATTTGCTCAAACGCTCCGTCTATCATCCCCTTTTGTATCGCTTTGTTCGCCCTAAGTGTGGCAGGGTATGCTCAGACGTGAGTCCCTTGCTCACTTGGCCACTGGATTCAAGATAGCCTGGCTGATGAGGATTATGAATCCGAAACCGGTCCCAGGATGCTTGTTTCCGGTCCATGGAAGACATGGCTTGGCAGTTCGGGCTGGACTGTTCCCATGAGGAACAGGGTCAGACTGATTTGCATATAGCCATGTCTGAAATGGGGTGGCTGAGTGGGCTAAAGAATGGTGATGGATTAAACCCAGATCAGTTGACTGGGGGTGAGTGTTTGATTTGCTCAAACGCTCCGTCCATCATCCCCTTTTGTATCGCTTTGTTCGCCCTAAGTGTGGCAGGGTATGCTCAGACGTGAGTCCCTTGCTCACTTGGCCACTGGATTCAAGATAGCCTGGCTGATGAGGATTATGAATCCGAAACCGGTCCCAGGATGCTTGTTTCCGGTCCATGGAAGACATGGCTTGGCAGTTCGGGCTGGACTGTTCCCATGAGGAACAGGGTCAGACTGATTTGCATATAGCCATATCTGAAATGGGGTGGCTGAGTGGGATAAAGAATGGTGATGGATTAAACCCAGATCAGTTGACTGGGGGTGAGTGTTTGATTTGCTCAAACGCTCCGTCCATCATCCCCTTTTGTATCGCTTTGTTCGCCCTAAGTGTGGCAGGGTATGCTCAGACGTGAGTCCCTTGCTCACTTGGCCACTGGATTCAAGATAGCCTGGCTGATGAGGATTATGAATCCGAAACCGGTCCCAGGATGCTTGTTTCCGGTCCATGGAAGACATGGCTTGGCAGTTCAGGCTGGACTGTTCCCATGAGGAACAGGGTCAGACTGATTTGCATATAGCCATGTCTGAAATGGGGTGGCTGAGTGGGCTAAAGAATGGTGATGGATTAAACCCAGATCAGTTGACTGGGGGTGAGTGTTTGATTTGCTCAAACGCTCCGTCCATCATCCCCTTTTGTATCGCTTTGTTCGCCCTAAGTGTGGCAGGGTATGCTCAGACGTGAGTCCCTTGCTCACTTGGCCACTGGATTCAAGATAGCCTGGCTGATGAGGATTATGAATCCGAAACCGGTACAGGATGCTTGTTTCCGGTCCATGGAAGACATGGCTTGGCAGTTCGGGCTGGACTGTTCCCATGAGGAACAGGGTCAGACTGATTTGCATATAGCCATGTCTGAAATGGGGTGGCTGAGTGGGCTAAAGAATGGTGATGGATTAAACCCAGATCAGTTGACTGGGGGTGAGTGTTTGATTTGCTCAAACGCTCCGTCCATCATCCCCTTTTGTATCGCTTTGTTCGCCCTAAGTGTGGCAGGGTATGCTCAGACGTGAGTCCCTTGCTCACTTGGCCACTGGATTCAAGATAGCCTGGCTGATGAGGATTATGAATCCGAAACCGGTCCCAGGATGCTTGTTTCCGGTCCATGGAAGACATGGCTTGGCAGTTCGGGCTGGACTGTTCCCATGAGGAACAGGGTCAGACTGATTTGCATATAGCCATGTCTGAAATGGGGTGGCTGAGTGGGCTAAAGAATGGTGATGGATTAAACCCAGATCAGTTGACTGGGGGTGAGTGTTTGATTTGCTCGAACGCTCCGTCCATCATCCCCTTTTGTATCGCTTTGTTCGCCCTAAGTGTGGCAGGGTATGCTCAGACGTGAGTCCCTTGCTCACTTGGCCACTGGATTCAAGATAGCCTGGCTGATGAGGATTATGAATCCGAAACCGGTCCCAGGATGCTTGTTTCCGGTCCATGGAAGACATGGCTTGGCAGTTCGGGCTGGACTGTTCCCATGAGGAACAGGGTCAGACTGATTTGCATATAGCCATGTTTGAAATGGGGTGGCTGAGTGGGCTAAAGAATGGTGATGGATTAAACCCAGATCAGTTGACTGGGGGTGAGTGTTTGATTTGCTCAAACGCTCCGTCCATCATCCCCTTCTGTATCGCTTTGTTCGCCCTAAGTGTGGCAGGGTATGCTCAGACGTGAGTCCCTTGCTCACTTGGCCACTGGATTCAAGATAGCCTGGCTGATGAGGATTATGAATCCGAAACCGGTCCCAGGATGCTTGTTTCCGGTCCATGGAAGACATGGCTTGGCAGTTCGGGCTGGACTGTTCCCATGAGGAACAGGGTCAGACTGATTTGCATATAGCCATGTCTGAAATGGGGTGGCTGAGTGGGCTAAAGAATGGTGATGGATTAAACCCAGATCAGTTGACTGGGGGTGAGTGTTTGATTTGCTCAAACGCTCCGTCCATCATCCCCTTTTGTATCGCTTTGTTCGCCCTAAGTGTGGCAGGGTATGCTCAGACGTGAGTCCCTTGCTCACTTGGCCACTGGATTCAAGATAGCCTGGCTGATGAGGATTATGAATCCGAAACCGGTCCCAGGATGCTTGTTTCCGGTCCATGGAAGACATGGCTTGGCAGTTCGGGCTGGACTGTTCCCATGAGGAACAGGGTCAGACTGATTTGCATATAGCCATGTCTGAAATGGGGTGGCTGAGTGGGCTAAAGAATGGTGATGGATTAAACCCAGATCAGTTGACTGGGGGTGAGTGTTTGATTTGCTCAAACGCTCTGTCCATCATCCCCTTTTGTATCGCTTTGTTCGCCCTAAGTGTGGCAGGGTATGCTCAGACGTGAGTCCCTTGCTCACTTGGCCACTGGATTCAAGATAGCCTGGCTGATGAGGATTATGAATCCGAAATCGGTCCCAGGATGCTTGTTTCCGGTCCATGGAAGACATGGCTTGGCAGTTCGGGCTGGACTGTTCCCGTGAGGAACAGGGTCAGACTGATTTGCATATAGCCATGTCTGAAATGGGGTGGCTGAGTGGGCTAAAGAATGGTGATGGATTAAACCCAGATCAGTTGACTGGGGGTGAGTGTTTGATTTGCTCAAACGCTCCGTCCATCATCCCCTTTTGTATCGCTTTGTTCGCCCTAAGTGTGGCAGGTATGCTCAGACGTGAGTCCCTTGCTCACTTGGCCACTCGATTCAAGATAGCCTGGCTGATGAGGATTATGAATCCGAAACCGGTCCCAGGATGCTTGTTTCCGGTCCAAGGAAGACATGGCTTGGCAGTTCGGGCTGGACTGTTCCCATGAGGAACAGGGTCAGACTGATTTGCATATAGCCATGTCTGAAATGGGGTGGCTGAGTGGGCTAAAGAATGGTGATGGATTAAACCCAGATCAGTTGACTGGGGGTGAGTCTTTAATTTGCTCAAACGCTCCGTCCATCATCCCCTTTTGTATCGCTTTGTTTGCCCTAAGTGTGGCAGGGTATGCTCAGACGTGAGTCCCTTGCTCACTTGGCCACTGGATTCAAGATAGCCTGGCTGATGAGGATTATGAATCCGAAACCGGTCCCAGGATGCTTGTTTCCGGTCCATGGAAGACATGGCTTGGCAGTTCGGGCTGGACTGTTCCCATGAGGAACAGGGTCAGACTGATTTGCATATAGCCATGTCTGAAATGGGGTGGCTGAGTGGGCTAAAGAATGGTGATGGATTAAACCCAGATCAGTTGACTGGGGGTGAGTGTTTGATTTGCTCAAACGCTCCGTCCATCATCCCCTTTTGTATCGCTTTGTTCGCCCTAAGTGTGGCAGGGTATGCTCAGACGTGAGTCCCTTGCTCACTTGGCCACTGGATTCAAGATAGCCTGGCTGATGAGGATTATGAATCCGAAACCGGTCCCAGGATGCTTGTTTCCGGTCCATGGAAGACATGGCTTGGCAGTTCGGGCTGGACTGTTCCCATGAGGAACAGGGTCAGACTGATTTGCATATAGCCATGTCTGAAATGGGGTGGCTGAGTGGGCTAAAGAATGGTGATGGATTAAACCCAGATCAGTTGACTGGGGGTGAGTGTTTGATTTGCTCAAACGCTCCGTCCATCATCCCCTTTTGTATCGCTTTGTTCGCCCTAAGTGTGGCAGGGTATGCTCAGACGTGAGTCCCTTGCTCACTTGGCCACTGGATTCAAGATAGCCTGGCTGATGAGGATTATGAATCCGAAACCGGTCCCAGGATGCTTGTTTCCGGTCCATGGAAGACATGGCTTGGCAGTTCGGGCTGGACTGTTCCCATGAGGAACAGGGTCAGACTGATTTGCATATAGCCATGTCTGAAATGGGGTGGCTGAGTGGGCTAAAGAATGGTGATGGATTAAACCCAGATCAGTTGACTGGGGGTGAGTGTTTGATTTGCTCAAACGCTCCGTCCATCATCCCCTTTTGTATCGCTTTGTTCGCCCTAAGTATGGCAGGGTATGCTCAGACGTGAGTCCCTTGCTCACTTGGCCACTGGATTCAAGATAGCCTGGCTGATGAGGATTATGAATCCGAAACCGGTCCCAGGATGCTTGTTTCCGGTCCATGGAAGACATGGCTTGGCAGTTCGGGCTGGACTGTTCCCATGAGGAACAGGGTCAGACTGATTTGCATATAGCCATGTCTGAAATGGGGTGGCTGAGTGGGCTAAAGAATGGTGATGGATTAAACCCAGATCAGTTGACTGGGGGTGAGTGTTTGATTTGCTCAAACGCTCCGTCCATCATCCCCTTTTGTATCGCTTTGTTCGCCCTAAGTGTGGCAGGGTATGCTCAGACGTGAGTCCCTTGCTCACTTGGCCACTGGATTCAAGATAGCCTGGCTGATGAGGATTATGAATCCGAAACCGGTCCCAGGATGCTTGTTTCCGGTCCATGGAAGACAAGGCTTGGCAGTTCGGGCTGGACTGTTCCCATGAGGAACAGGGTCAGACTGATTTGCATATAGCCATGTCTGAAATGGGGTGGCTGAGTGGGCTAAAGAATGGTGATGGATTAAACCCAGATCAGTTGACTGGGGGTGAGTGTTTGATTTGCTCAAACGCTCCGTCCATCATCCCCTTTTGTATCGCTTTGTTCGCCCTAAGTGTGGCAGGGTATGCTCAGACGTGAGTCCCTTGCTCACTTGGCCACTGGATTCAAGATAGCCTGGCTGATGAGGATTATGAATCCGAAACCGGTCCCAGGATGCTTGTTTCGGTCCATGGAAGACATGGCTTGGCAGTTCGGGCTGGACTGTTCCCATGAGGAACAGGGTCAGACTGATTTGCATATAGCCATATCTGAAATGGGGTGGCTGAGTGGGCTAAAGAATGGTGATGGATTAAACCCAGATCAGTTGACTGGGGGTGAGTGTTTGATTTGCTCAAACGCTCCGTCCATCATCCCCTTTTGTATCGCTTTGTTCGCCCTAAGTGTGGCAGGGTATGCTCAGACGTGAGTCCCTTGCTCACTTGGCCACTGGATTCAAGATAGCCTGGCTGATGAGGATTATGAATCCGAAACCGGTCCCAGGATGCTTGTTTCCGGTCCATGGAAGACATGGCTTGGCAGTTCGGGCTGGACTGTTCCCATGAGGAACAGGGTCAGACTGATTTGCATATAGCCATGTCTGAAATGGGGTGGCTGAGTGGGCTAAAGAATGGTGATGGATTAAACCCAGATCAGTTGACTGGGGGTGAGTGTTTGATTTGCTCAAACGCTCTGTCAATCATCCCCTTTTGTATCGCTTTGTTCGCCCTAAGTGTGGCAGGGTATGCTCAGACGTGAGTCCCTTGCTCACTTGGCCACTGGATTCAAGATAGCCTGGCTGATGAGGATTATAAATCCGAAACCGGTCCCAGGATGCTTGTTTCCGGTCCATGGAAGACATGGCTTGGCAGTTCGGGCTGGACTGTTCCCATGAGGAACAGGGTCAGACTGATTTGCATATAGCCATGTCTGAAATGGGGTGGCTGAGTGGGCTAAAGAATGGTGATGGATTAAACCCAGATCAGTTGACTGGGGGTGAGTGTTTGATATGCTCAAACGCTCCGTCCATCATCCCCTTCTGTATCGCTTTGTTCGCCCTAAGTGTGGCAGGGTATGCTCAGACGTGAGTCCCTTGCTCACTTGGCCACTGGATTCAAGATAGCCTGGCTGATGAGGATTATGAATCCGAAACCGGTTCCAGGATGCTTGTTTCCGGTCCATGGAAGACATGGCTTGGCAGTTCGGGCTGGACTGTTCCCATGAGGAACAGGGTCAGACTGATTTGCATATAGCCATGTCCGAAATGGGGTGGCTGAGTGGGCTAAAGAATGGTGATGGATTAAACCCAGATCAGTTGACTGGGGGTGAGTGTTTGATTTGCTCAAACGCTCCGTCCATCATCCCCTTTTGTATCGCTTTGTTCGCCCTAAGTGTGGCAGGGTATGCTCAGACGTGAGTCCCTTGCTCACTTGGCCACTGGATTCAAGATAGCCTGGCTGATGAGGATTATGAATCCGAAACCGGTCCCAGGATGCTTGTTTCCGGTCCATGGAAGACATGGCTTGGCAGTTCAGGCTGGACTGTTCCCATGAGGAACAGGGTCAGACTGATTTGCATATAGCCATGTCTGAAATGGGGTGGCTGAGTGGGCTAAAGAATGGTGATGGATTAAACCCAGATCAGTTGACTGGGGGTGAGTGTTTGATTTGCTCAAACGCTCTGTCCATCATCCCCTTTTGTATCGCTTTGTTCGCCCTAAGTGTGGCAGGGTATGCTCAGACGTGAGTCCCTTGCTCACTTGGCCACTGGATTCAAGATAGCCTGGCTGATGAGGATTATGAATCCGAAACCGGTCCCAGGATGCTTGTTTCCGGTCCATGGAAGACATGGCTTGGCAGTTGGGGCTGGACTGTTCCCATGAGGAACAGGGTCAGACTGATTTGCATATAGCCATGTCTGAAATGGGGTGGCTGAGTGGGCTAAAGAATGGTGATGGATTAAACCCAGATCAGTTGACTGGGGGTGAGTGTTTGATTTGCTCAAACGCTCCGTCCATCATCCCCTTTTGTATCGCTTTGTTCGCCCTAAGTGTGGCAGGGTATGCTCAGACGTGAGTCCCTTGCTCACTTGGTCACTGGATTCAAGATAGCCTGGCTGATGAGGATTATGAATCCGAAACCAGTCCCAGGATGCTTGTTTCCGGTCCATGGAAGACATGGCTTGGCAGTTCGGGCTGGACTGTTCCCATGAGGAACAGGGTCAGACTGATTTGCATATAGCCATGTCTGAAATGGGGTGGCTGAGTGGGCTAAAGAATGGTGATGGATTAAACCCAGATCAGTTGACTGGGGGTGAGTGTTTGATTTGCTCAAACGCTCCGTCCATCATCCCCTTTTGTATCGCTTTGTTCGCCCTAAGTGTGGCAGGGTATGCTCAGACGTGAGTCCCTTGCTCACTTGGCCACTGGATTCAAGATAGCCTGGCTGATGAGGATTATGAATCCGAAACCGGTCCCAGGATGCTTGTTTCCGGTCCATGGAAGACATGGCTTGGCAGTTCGGGCTGGACTGTTCCCATGAGGAACAGGGTCAGACTGATTTGCATATAGCCATGTCTGAAATGGGGTGGCTGAGTGGGCTAAAGAATGGTGATGGATTAAACCCAGATCAGTTGACTGGGGGTGAGTGTTTGATTTGCTCAAACGCTCCGTCCATCATCCCCTTTTGTATCGCTTTGTTCGCCCTAAGTGTGGCAGGGTATGCTCAGACGTGAGTCCCTTGCTCACTTGGCCACTGGATTCAAGATAGCCTGGCTGATGAGGATTATGAATCCGAAACCGGTCCCAGGATGCTTGTTTCCGGTCCATGGAAGACATGGCTTGGCAGTTCGGGCTGGACTGTTCCCATGAGGAACAGGGTCAGACTGATTTGCATATAGCCATGTCTGAAATGGGGTGGCTGAGTGGGCTAAAGAATGGTGATGGATTAAACCCAGATCAGTTGACTGGGGGTGAGTGTTTGATTTGCTCAAACGCTCTGTCCATCATCCCCTTTTGTATCGCTTTGTTCGCCCTAAGTGTGGCAGGGTATGCTCAGACATGAGTCCCTTGCTCACTTGGCCACTGGATTCAAGATAGCCTGGCTGATGAGGATTATGAATCCGAAACCGGTCCCAGGATGCTTGTTTCCGGTCCATGGAAGACATGGCTTGGCAGTTCGGGCTGGACTGTTCCCATGAGGAACAGGGTCAGACTGATTTGCATATAGCCATGTCTGAAATGGGGTGGCTGAGTGGGCTAAAGAATGGTGATGGATTAAACCCAGATCAGTTGACTGGGGGTGAGTGTTTGATTTGCTCAAACGCTCCGTCCATCATCCCCTTTTGTATCGCTTTGTTCGCCCTAAGTGTGGCAGGTATGCTCAGACGTGAGTCCCTTGCTCACTTGGCCACTCGATTCAAGATAGCCTGGCTGATGAGGATTATGAATCCGAAACCGGTCCCAGGATGCTTGTTTCCGGTCCAAGGAAGACATGGCTTGGCAGTTCGGGCTGGACTGTTCCCATGAGGAACAGGGTCAGACTGATTTGCATATAGCCATGTCTGAAATGGGGTGGCTGAGTGGGCTAAAGAATGGTGATGGATTAAACCCAGATCAGTTGACTGGGGGTGAGTGTTTGATTTGCTCAAACGCTCCGTCCATCATCCCCTTTTGTATCGCTTTGTTCGCCCTAAGTGTGGCAGGGTATGCTCAGACGTGAGTCCCTTGCTCACTTGGCCACTGGATTCAAGATAGCCTGGCTGATGAGGATTATGAATCCGAAACCGGTCCCAGGATGCTTGTTTCCGGTCCATGGAAGACATGGCTTGGCAGTTCGGGCTGGACTGTTCCCATGAGGAACAGGGTCAGACTGATTTGCATATAGCCATGTCTGAAATGGGGTGGCTGAGTGGGCTAAAGAATGGTGATGGATTAAACCCAGATCAGTTGACTGGGGGTGAGTGTTTGATTTGCTCAAACGCTCCGTCCATCATCCCCTTTTGTATCGCTTTGTTCGCCCTAAGTGTGGCAGGGTATGCTCAGACGTGAGTCCCTTGCTCACTTGGCCACTGGATTCAAGATAGCCTGGCTGATGAGGATTATGAATCCGAAACCGGTCCCAGGATGCTTGTTTCCGGTCCATGGAAGACATGGCTTGGCAGTTCGGGCTGGACTGTTCCCATGAGGAACAGGGTCAGACTGATTTGCATATAGCCATGTCTGAAATGGGGTGGCTGAGTGGGCTAAAGAATGGTGATGGATTAAACCCAGATCAGTTGACTGGGGGTGAGTGTTTGATTTGCTCAAACGCTCCGTCCATCATCCCCTTTTGTATCGCTTTGTTCGCCCTAAGTGTGGCAGGGTATGCTCAGACGTGAGTCCCTTGCTCACTTGGCCACTGGATTCAAGATAGCCTGGCTGATGAGGATTATGAATCCGAAACCGGTCCCAGGATGCTTGTTTCCGGTCCATGGAAGACATGGCTTGGCAGTTCGGGCTGGACTGTTCCCATGAGGAACAGGGTCAGACTGATTTGCATATAGCCATGTCTGAAATGGGGTGGCTGAGTGGGCTAAAGAATGGTGATGGATTAAACCCAGATCAGTTGACTGGGGGTGAGTGTTTGATTTGCTCAAACGCTCCGTCCATCATCCCCTTTTGTATCGCTTTGTTCGCCCTAAGTGTGGCAGGGTATGCTCAGACGTGAGTCCCTTGCTCACTTGGCCACTGGATTCAAGATAGCCTGGCTGATGAGGATTATGAATCCGAAACCGGTCCCAGGATGCTTGTTTCCGGTCCATGGAAGACATGGCTTGGCAGTTCGGGCTGGACTGTTCCCATGAGGAACAGGGTCAGACTGATTTGCATATAGCCATGTCTGAAATGGGGTGGCTGAGTGGGCTAAAGAATGGTGATGGATTAAACCCAGATCAGTTGACTGGGGGTGAGTGTTTGATTTGCTCAAACGCTCCGTCTATCATCCCCTTTTGTATCGCTTTGTTCGCCCTAAGTGTGGCAGGGTATGCTCAGACGTGAGTCCCTTGCTCACTTGGCCACTGGATTCAAGATAGCCTGGCTGATGAGGATTATGAATCCGAAACCGGTACCAGGATGCTTGTTTCCGGTCCATGGAAGACATGGCTTGGCAGTTCGGGCTGGACTGTTCCCATGAGGAACAGGGTCAGACTGATTTGCATATAGCCATGTCTGAAATGGGGTGGCTGAGTGGGCTAAAGAATGGTGATGGATTAAACCCAGATCAGTTGACTGGGGGTGAGTGTTTGATTTGCTCAAACGCTCCGTCCATCATCCCCTTTTGTATCGCTTTGTTCGCCCTAAGTGTGGCAGGGTATGCTCAGACGTGAGTCCCTTGCTCACTTGGCCACTGGATTCAAGATAGCCTGGCTGATGAGGATTATGAATCCGAAACCGGTCCCAGGATGCTTGTTTCCGGTCCATGGAAGACATGGCTTGGCAGTTCGGGCTGGACTGTTCCCATGAGGAACAGGGTCAGACTGATTTGCATATAGCCATATCTGAAATGGGGTGGCTGAGTGGGCTAAAGAATGGTGATGGATTAAACCCAGATCAGTTGACTGGGGGTGAGTGTTTGATTTGCTCAAACGCTCCGTCCATCATCCCCTTTTGTATCGCTTTGTTCGCCCTAAGTGTGGCAGGGTATGCTCAGACGTGAGTCCCTTGCTCACTTGGCCACTGGATTCAAGATAGCCTGGCTGATGAGGATTATGAATCCGAAACCGGTCCCAGGATGCTTGTTTCCGGTCCATGGAAGACATGGCTTGGCAGTTCGGGCTGGACTGTTCCCATGAGGAACAGGGTCAGACTGATTTGCATATAGCCATGTCTGAAATGGGGTGGCTGAGTGGGCTAAAGAATGGTGATGGATTAAACCCAGATCAGTTGACTGGGGGTGAGTGTTTGATTTGCTCAAACGCTCTGTCCATCATCCCCTTTTGTATCGCTTTGTTCGCCCTAAGTGTGGCAGGGTATGCTCAGACGTGAGTCCCTTGCTCACTTGGCCACTGGATTCAAGATAGCCTGGCTGATGAGGATTATGAATCCGAAACCGGTCCCAGGATGCTTGTTTCCGGTCCATGGAAGACATGGCTTGGCAGTTCGGGCTGTACTGTTCCCATGAGGAACAGGGTCAGACTGATTTGCATATAGCCATGTCTGAAATGGGGTGGCTGAGTGGGCTAAAGAATGGTGATGGATTAAACCCAGATCAGTTGACTGGGGGTGAGTGTTTGATTTGCTCAAACGCTCCGTCCATCATCCCCTTTTGTATCGCTTTGTTCGCCCTAAGTGTGGCAGGGTATGCTCAGACGTGAGTCCCTTGCTCACTTGGCCACTGGATTCAAGATAGCCTGGCTGATGAGGGTTATGAATCCGAAACCAGTCCCAGGATGCTTGTTTCCGGTCCATGGAAGACATGGCTTGGCAGTTCGGGCTGGACTGTTCCCATGAGGAACAGGGTCAGACTGATTTGCATATAGCCATGTCTGAAATGGGGTGGCTGAGTGGGCTAAAGAATGGTGATGGATTAAACCCAGATCAGTTGACTGGGGGTGAGTGTTTGATTTGCTCAAACGCTCCGTCCATCATCCCCTTTTGTATCGCTTTGTTCGCCCTAAGTGTGGCAGGGTATGCTCAGACGTGAGTCCCTTGCTCACTTGGCCACTGGATTCAAGATAGCCTGGCTGATGAGGATTATGAATCCGAAACCGGTCCCAGGATGCTTGTTTCCGGTCCATGGAAGACATGGCTTGGCAGTTCGGGCTGGACTGTTCCCATGAGGAACAGGGTCAGACTGATTTGCATATAGCCATGTCTGAAATGGGGTGGCTGAGTGGGCTAAAGAATGGTGATGGATTAAACCCAGATCAGTTGACTGGGGGTGAGTGTTTGATTTGCTCAAACGCTCCGTCCATCATCCCCTTTTGTATCGCTTTGTTCGCCCTAAGTGTGGCAGGGTATGCTCAGACGTGAGTCCCTTGCTCACTTGGCCACTGGATTCAAGATAGCCTGGCTGATGAGGATTATGAATCCGAAACCGGTCCCAGGATGCTTGTTTCCGGTCCATGGAAGACATGGCTTGGCAGTTCGGGCTGGACTGTTCCCATGAGGAACAGGGTCAGACTGATTTGCATATAGCCATGTCTGAAATGGGGTGGCTGAGTGGGCTAAAGAATGGTGATGGATTAAACCCAGATCAGTTCCGTCCATCATCCCCTTTTGTATCGCTTTGTAAGAATATATCAGCATCCCCTTCCTAGCAAAGTCTTCATGGATTTTCTAAAGGTAGTCCTGTCTCCATCCTCTTCACTTAAAGGCCTGGGTGTCCACCCTCCTGTCACAGGGATTCAGGGTTTGAAGAAACTGTAGTCATCCTCCATCTTGTGCCGTGCCAAACCAAGGGTATTCAAAATGGATACCACTGGCTTCAGTACTCAGACTCCCACACAGAAACACAGCCACAATACCATGCATGTATCACAAGCTCACTATACAAGCACTCAAGATACACATGTGACGTTAGCACAAGGTTCTAGATTATACAAAACAGTGGAACTTTACACAAGAGGGTTTAGTTTGCAATACTCTAACTGGCTCAGGTAAAAAGATCTGCTCAGACAATAAATCACAGAAGACAGAATGCTGCCACCACTGTTTTATGTACTACACTCGGCAAAGGTACAATGGAAATCTGCCCTCAATAAGGGCATACTTGGGGCTCCCTTCCAGGTCTCAGAACAGACCTGAAGCTTGCATCGTCAGACACAATTCACACACAATGGATTAACTTGATGACGGAGCCAAAAATAAAAGTGAGGATACCATTTCACACACAGTCTTGTACTCAGGGCAAGGGAACACACCCGACTACCAGGCAGTGAACGTTCCTGTCGCAACATCTTAAGTGTGTACCAGCACTTTTTTTTATAGAACTGGGTACACTTCCTTGGGATGCAGCCAGACCAGCTTGTGTGCTTGTATGCGAGTGCACATTTGTGCTATGTACTGCTTTCAATAATTTGGGAATGATGTACCACTACCAAACAACAGCTTGCTAAAAAGTAACCTAGCTGTAAACATTTCTCAGAAGAAGCCCTTTGTTTACTGACCTAATTTTGTTACGTAATATATCACTGCCTTTAAACAAAGAAAACTTCAGTTTTTACAGGATTAATACATTTATGATTGTTTCCTTCTATCAATGACCGAGTTGCTCTTTCACCAATGTTTTATTTTCTTCACAGGGCACAGAAAGAAGTTCATCCCAAGAACCTTTTAGTTCCAAACAAGGTAGATGATTTTTTTTTAATTCTTTAAGAAAAAAATACATTTAAGCAAAACAACTTTTATAGTCTATATTTTCTGATGATTTTGCTTGTAAGAAAAAAGATGATTGATCCTTATCCCAGGAGAAATCAGCGCTAGTGCAAGCATAATTAGATTTGAAGATGCACAGCAAAAGGGACAACCCTCAGCAGGTAATCATAAAATCAATTTCCTAGTCAGAGCACCTCCCTTGGATCACAAATCGAAGCATTCTTTAAATAGATGGATTTGTTATTTTCTCTATGGGGCTCACAGCAGCCATATTACAGGCACCAGCTTATGAAAATGTAAAACAGGAGCACCCCTGCATTGCTGTACTCTAAGGTATATAACATGTTAATTAGTGAATACAAGGGTTCTAGATCACTGCCCGGGTACTCAGCATATCTGATAGCAATAATAATTACTTGTATTTGTATAGCACTGTATGACACATTTCTGCCTTTTCGAAACCCTGCAAGATCTGTTAATATTAATTAGTTTCATGGTACTTAATTTATTGACCTCAGAAGGATGAATGCTTGAATTCTAACTCATGCTCGTGGCAGATCACTAATCCAACTTGCCAGCTGTACATAAGGTGCTGGGTGGTTAATAGGCCTCCTCCCACACAAAATTGTGAATCAGCAAAATGCTCTTATTGTCTTATTCTAGTTGCAAAATTAGACTTCTCTGGCCACCATGCAGTCAGGTAGGAAAACGGATTAGAATTCAGATCTTTTGTTTCTTCAGATAACAGTTTTATCAGTGCACTATAATATCTAGCTTTACCATAGAGTTTTTTTGAAATCGCGATGTGTATTTTGTGGTTAAACCAACCGCGCAGAAATGTTGAACTTCAAAAAAACGCGAGCGGTAAAAATAGGAAAAGGGAAGTCTATTTTTGCACATTTTTAATCAAATTTGATGATATTTACCCAGCAGATGGTTTAAGCTCACCCATACCATCCGTGTTTACACAACAAGTGGTGTATTGAGCTTATCTAGCCGGTATCATCCGCATTTGCTTAGTAAGTAGTGTGTTTAGCTAGAGTATTAAGCGGATTAACCTAGCCCATACGATCCATGGTTGCCCAACAGGTGGTCAATTAAGCTAACCTATATGATCCGTATTTGCACAAAAGGTGGTGTATTAAGATAGCTCATACAATCTGTGTTTGCACAAGAGGCAGTGCAGTAAGCTTGTTCATACAATCTATTCCCACAGCAGGTGTTTATTAAGCTAGTCCATACAATCATTAAGCTAGTTCATACGATCCCTGTTTGCACAGCTGGTAGTGAACTTAAGCTAGCCCACATGATCTCAATTTACACAGCGGGTGACATGTTAAGCTAGTCTAAGTGATCCAGCAACACCGGCAGAGCAGAAGTTCAACCAATAAAACATATTTTTACTGCTGAAGCCTTAGAAAAGGTAGTCAAGAGTTGGTAAAATGTATGTGTATGCACATATTCATTCCACACACTTCTATTACCTAGTCTGCTTATTTTTGTCATTGTGGCTCAACATGCCATTTTGAGCACAGTCCTGGTAATGACTTCTGGCATTAAACTTGATATAACACACAGCATAAAGGACTTGTAGTCTGCAAACACCCGCCTTGATGAGACTCCATTGGTGAATCTGCCTGTACACTGATTTTTCGACTCTGAAGCTGCTCAGATTGATAATAGATACTAAAAATAATAATCTGATTTGTTAAGTGCTTGGTTACTCTTAATGGTGTACCCTCACACTAGGATTGATCTACCAGCCTAAAACCAAACTGGGCTAAAAAAGCAACAGACAAGCGCTGGCCTGTGCAGGTAAGAGAGGTGGGCAGAGCAGGGGGTTGGGGGCGATTTCAACAAACGACGACGAGGGATATTTTTTAATTTTCCCTCGGTGTCTGTCAAAACCACCCGGCCCCACCGCCACACTGCTCTTACCTGCACAGGACACGGCTACTTCAGACAGAACCAAAGCCGAACTCAAGCCATGCCACTTTAGGGCAACTGAAATAACCAGGGGGCATATTATCAAGACTCGGCGATAAAGTTATCGCCGCTTTATCGGCAGGAAACTGCCGCTAAAGTGGCGATAAGGGGCTTGATAAGGTGTTCCATACTTTCAAAGCTCGAAGGCCAAAAGAGCAGCCACCCACCTAGGTTCATAGGCCAGATGAACTGACCCATGGAGCAAATAGAAGAATTTTCGACAGGCCAACTAGTGCCTCTAATGGTTAAGCCTTGTCATGTAAAGCTGGACATGCTGGTGCAGAGTCAGTGGCGTAGCAGGGGCTCTTTGGGTCGCTGTGCAGTAAAGTAAAGTAGGCCTCTATACTAACTCTAGCTGGTAGTAAAAAACGGTCATAAATATAGAGTAGTGAAGCCCCTGCAGCACTCAGTCCTGGTGACCCTGCACCGACTGAACTAAATATAGTAGCACAACTGATTGTCATTAAGGAAAAGACAGCCTCAGAGACGAGAAGGGATGTACATGTTGAATTTCTAGGTTTTAAGCAAATTCCTACAGAAGTCTGTAGATAAGTGATGCATTCATAAAGATGAATGAGGCTTTCCACAGGGGTCAGGCCCTAGTAATCCAGACAAGTGCTCTATTCTCCTTCCTTCCATGAGGATGTGTGGTCTTCTGGAGGATTCCACCTATGAAAACAGACTGGCTTACATATGGCAGGGTCCAAACTGGAATGGCATGGTGAGCAAAAAAACGATGGATTTCGGCCCAGATCTCTGTACTGGGGTGAATGTATGACATTGTTCTGCATTCTGTCCATCAATAGTTCTTTTTGCATTTGTCACCCCGAGTGGGACGGGTATGCTCAGATGTGAGTCCCGTGCTCTCCATGCCACTGGAATCAAGCTATTCTGGCTGAAGAGGGGTGAAACCGCGAAACCAGTCCTATGTTGCTTGTTTCCAGTCCAGGGAGGACCTGGCCTGGCAGTTCGGGCTGGACTGTTCCCATTGGACGCAGGGTCAAGACTGATTTGCATATGGCTGGGTCCAAACTGGAATGGCATGGTGAGCAAAGAAACAATGGATATAGGCCCAGATCTCTGTACGGGGGTTAATGTATGACATTGTTCTGCATTCTGTCCATCAATAGTTCTTTTTATATTTTTGAAGAGGCAGACAACTTTTTGCAAGGTTCCTAAGCAGGAAACCAAAAACTTCAACACCATTTGGTTTCAGTTTATCTGACCCTTGTTTACTCAGTGACGTGTCAATACACACAACAATGTTGCATCCAGCCTCCACAGGAACTGTTCGTATGTTGCAATACTGAGGATGAATTTGTGAAACACCGCAACACTTACCCCAATTTTGTGATCCTGAGCACTTCTTTTACTCCTCTTTTAGGGAGGATCCTAAGTGCAATTAATTACTAAGTGCTTGCTTTGAATGAAAATTTGTAAAGAATCAACAGCTTTGTCCGTGACTATTAAATCAACAAGGAGTATTACATGGGAAAGAGATGAGATATATAGGTACTGGAAAGTGGGTAAAGAAACTGGAATGTATCATGGTCAGTTATGTTGTCTTGGCAGTGAAGTAAAAAAAAATCGTAGTTGTGGCAGAGGAGTTACTGTTTGCCTTTTCTTCCCTTGATTTACAGACTCCAGTAAGAGACCTTATTATATTGAAGTCATTTTTAATGAAAAACCAAGCATAGGTAGTGTGAACCCTAAGGTCTGAGCTGATGATACTTCTCTGAAGTCATGGATCAGTTGAGGTCTAAAAATGCTGGGCTTGGACAGGAATTACTCTAGGAATGGGGTAGGGTTGTTCTTGGAGGAGAATGTTCATAGCAGTGAAGTAACTTTTTTCTGAATTCCACTCGCGGCATTTATTTATAGAAATTAGTTAGAGTGCGGCATATATTGAAGTTTCGAATAGAATCAGAAATTGAGAAGATTAGAAGACCGCTGGCCACACTCAGGTTGTTTGGTGCTCGACCTGGAGAAAGTATTTGACACACTGGAGTGGGAGTTCCTGTTCAACGCCCTTTCCAGGTACGGACTAGGCATCCACTTCCTGAATCTTACCAAACTATTTTACACTCTACTCACCTCAAGGGTGAAGATAGGCCCCTATATGTCAGAGTCGATCCCCATTGGACGTGGCACCAGGGAGGGATGTCCGATGTCTCCACTGCTGTTCTCTGTAGCCCTAGAGCCACTCGCTGAAATCCTTCGTAGGGGTGGAGAAGAATGGGGTATCTCACTAGGAGATGACACAGATGCGGTATCTCTGTATGCAGATGATCTGATGCTATACCTCAGAGAGATAAGGGAGCTGTGCAATGCCATAGCGGAGAAACTATCTGACTTTGCTTCCCTATCGGTCCTACGAGTAAATTGGGCAAAAGCGTGCCTATAGCCATTTGCTGCAGCAACCCATGATCCAGCACTAGTGGTCAATGGCACTAGAGTGCAATGGCAGCCGTCTGTATTTTGCTACTTGGGCATCAGGATTTAACACCAACCAGAATATCTGCTGGAAGGGAACTCCATGAGAGCAATTAACACAATTAAATCACAGATGGCCTTCTGGTGCATCCCCCCCTCACAGTCATAGGCGATAGCGCACTGCTCAAAATGGTGGTCCTCCTGCGACTATTATATTACTTCACTAACCTGCCACTCTACATCAAGCCCCTACTCTTTTGCTCATTTGAACACATTATACAAGACTTGATATGGTACGGTTCACGATGCAGGGTGTCATTTACCAAGCTATACTTGCCAACAGATCAGGGAGGGCTCGCTGTACCCATTGTGGAACATTAGTGCCTGGCAGCACAACTGCAGTGGATAGCCCGGTGGGCTGGCGGACCGTACTAAGCGTACACCGCTGTGCAGCTACCAGCATGCACACACTCATCAATCAAGGACAACACCCACCCAGCTGATGGTGGCAGTAGCCTACAGATGCTTTCATTGCAGCTTACACCTCACAAACAGGGCAATCCCATATGTGCCTTCGCTACCTATTCAGGGTACGCCAGGAGGACAAAGCATCATCACTGTGGTGGAATTCTCTGCCTGGGGGGAAGCAGGGATACAGACACTGGGAGACATATATCGCGACGAGCAATTAGCACCCTTTGACACCCTAGTTGAGGAGGATGACCAGCCACAAGGCCAAGTCCTACTAAACACCTTGCTGACCTCTGCACTGGGAGCTCTATGAGAAGACATAGTACAACAGCCCGCAACACCCCTTACCATCCGATATATGCATGTGATGCACACTGGGAGGCAGCTCAACAAAGTGGTTTGCTGATTCACTGAGATCTCATGCAGCGCACCCATTGACATCACTTAGACAGTGTTGGGAAACTGACCTCCTGCAGCCAAGTACAGAACGAGAATAGTTGGCTACACTTGAGCGACCCATGCGCATCCCCAGGAACGCCAGATTCCATCTGATATAATACTTTATAATACATAGGGCATATCTGACACCAGCCAAAACAAACAAATACTTTAAATGCACTGATACTCACTGCCTCAGGTGTAGGCGGGTGGATGAGGAACTACTGCATATGCTGTGGGCCTGTACTACTTTCACCTTCTATTGAGAAGCTATCACCACTTACCTGTCGCAGTGCACTGACCGAGTAGTGGAATGAACTTGGGAAGTATGCCTTCTGGGTCTATACCACAGATCCAAAAAACATAAGGTAACATTCAGATTCATAGACCTGAGGTTGATCATAGCTAAGTGCTAAATTACCAGATGCTGGAAGTGTCCATAACCCCTGCCTAAGAAAGCTTGGTTTCACTCACTAGTGAACTGGGCCCAGGCGGAGAGCATCGCTCTGCACCGTGAGGATACCCTGGGGTGTCGCAGACTCTCAATAGGGGTGGCATGGGACACGATCCTACTGGATCTTCGCATCGCCTGGCAAACAGACGAAAAACTCCAGGAGACTACCATGGGCACTGCCGAGGCACAGGTACTGACAACCGGTGCAGTGTAATGAGGGCATCTGCATGGCGTATCAGATAGAACTTCGGGTGACCTAATACCCTAAACACCACATGCACATATCCAGGACGCATGTCAACCGACAGGAAAGGTGGAGGCTTAAACTCACAAAAATAACATATGAAACACAAAGAACTGATCTAGCTCATGAGTAGAGCTCCGGTACTGGGGAGCAGCAGAGTTTAGTTGGGCAACAGTTAACACTTTACATATTTGTTCACCATCTTTAACCACCCCTGTTCCTTTTTTCCCTCTATGCCCATCCATCCTACCCTACAACCCACATGTAGCACACAGAAAGTATACCACCAGCATCATAGACATGTTATCTTTATCATTTTTAGCCAATCATGCCATCTGGCAGTGAACTTCCAGGACAATGAAGGTGACTATGTTACGGGTTCCTGCTTTTACTCCACCTAAACTCAAGGAAGTCTACATGATTCGATTGTGTTTATCATTGATACATGCACATGTGTATCATCTATTTTGAAACTTAAAAAATCAATAAATAAATTGAAACAAAAAAATTAAAAACTGAGCAGAGGCAGTGAGAATCCAAAGGTCTCCTTTTAGGAGGTGGGAAGTTTCATAGGGTGGGTGAACCTGCAATTGCAGAAGGACATGTCATGGGGAGCGGAGGTGAATGAGGGCCTCACTAACTGAAGGTACTTCTCAGAACGCATGGAACTGTTGATAACCATGCCTGAGCGTAGGTAGGAAGGACAGTGGGAATGGTGTCCCTCATCCTCCCCTGCCCGATGAAGATAAAGACTGCTGGTGCTCCCTGACAGTAGTGAATTAATGAAGCAGTCTGGGTAACCTCAATATATAAACTTGGATGATGGGGTATGTAACCCTGCCAATCTTATGGTGGCTTTTGTGACTGGTAACGACTTGCCATGGTTCTCCAAGACCACACAATTTGCCAGCGGGAATGGCACGCCAACAATGAAGAGTCTTGGGGGCATATTTACACGGGGATTGTGCCATTGGAACGTCACTTTTACCGATTTTCCGTAGGCGCAATACCCTGCACCATATTTACAAAGTAACGTTAAGCCACTTTTTGTGGCTTACACCCACTTTGTAAATATGGTACCCTTTCACACAGGTATCTGCGTAAAATGGGCGTGCAATGGGTGTTGCTGTTGACGTTCCAACGCAACACCCATCGCTTTTTGACACTGCCCTAGATTTACAAGGATCTGTAAATCTGAGGCTGTGCCAAAAACGAACGACATGCAATAACAGGAAGTAGAATGTCCCGGCGAGGAAAAATACTTTTCTATTCCTTCTCATTTTTGCTTTTTCTATGTGTTCTGTAGCACACATAGAAAGAGCAAAACACCATTAATGATTGTTTATGTGCAGGAAGGTGTTCCTTCCTGCACATATACAATCAATAATGGTGATTTGCTACTTGTACTTATGCTGCAGAATGCAGCACACATAGAAGTTACAAATCACCATTATTGATTGTTTATGTGCAGGAAGGAACAGTTTCCTGCCCATAAACAATCATTCCCTCTGCGCAGGCACCCTTGCACTATGGCACAAGAGTGTCTGTGTCGGCGCTAGGCAGCTATTTTTAGCACCAGCACAAGGGAAAACACAGGGGTGCACCTATTGTTGTAAATACAGGGCATCCCTGCGTTATTGAAATGGCGGAGCGCGTTGCTGCAAAATATGCCGCAGCACTGGTTTCTGCCATTTCCTAGTACATATGGCCCTTGGTTTGTACCACTGAGGCCTAGAAGATGGCAGACAGCTTTGCAGAAACACTGGATGCCCAAGTGTGCTCTGAGATGTTCTTTTTTTCTGCATAGCGAGGGGCAGACTGCAAGTATAAACGCCCCACCCCTTCCGAATCAGACAGCATCAGAGCAGATTAATAATTTACCTGTCTCTTAGTACATTTTGGATGAAATCAAAATTAAATATCATCATGTAATTTGTAGCTCGTCCCATGTAAAGTGATGCCTGAGAAAATGATTGGCTTGAAATGAAATGTCAATGATCTTATGTATGTTTTTATGTAAAACGCTCTGACAACCATGGAGTCTGGTCGAAAAAATCTCAAAAATAAAAATAGGTTTTCAATGAGGTCATTAAGCAAGAAGCAGAGGCACGCTGTCTGTATAGACATAGAAGTAAATAATCTTGCAAATATCACTGGAATGCATATATAGATATACACAAACTCCCCGTTTCTTTCGAGCTGTAGAGCTTTAACAAGCATCTGGACCACTAGGAAACAGTCCACAGGAAAAACGAGATCTGTCCTTTGGTGTGAGATGAAATGACATTTCAAAATGCACGTTTCGGATGCGTGTGTGTCTCTTCCCTGTCCATTAGATCGTAGCATCATTAAATCATCGTGGCAACAAGAAGAAGATGATAGTTTCGCACACCATAGAATAGCATACAGGGAGGTACAAACAGGGAAGGAGCTCATTAGGCAAATTTCACCATAAATAATGAGGTATTCTGCCGTTCATCGTGAGCCGTTTTTTGTTACTCCAATAAAAAATGGAACAGTGGAATGTGATTACATTATAGAATGCAAAGCATAGCTCAGACAACCATTTCATGATGAGACTTGGCAGAAGCAGCATAGCTTTAACACCCTCCGATGACCTTTGTTACCCTCCAACATTAATTTCAGAAATGTAAAGCGTTTGACTGAAAAATATAAAGCAGTGTGATAAAGAGCCCTAGAGTTTGCTAAAACTGAAAGGGGTGCTGGCTCAGTGAGGTCTCACATTTATGGGATGCGAGGGGGACGCACAGATCACCTGGCACAGGGCCCAGAGATGTTACTTAATGTAATAATGAACACATACACCCAAAAGAAGCCTGACCTTTTGGCCTTGCCAATGCTTGTTAGCAGTATCAGCTGAATGACTGTTGGGAAATGGCCCTCCCTAAAGTGTCACCCCCAACGTTTTTTTCTTTTACATGCTGTTTGTGCTGATTCTTTTTGTTGGCATTGGGACTCTGAATTGGCAATAAAAGAACATAATGAAAAGATTTACAGCTGTTGCTTTTCAACATGTGATTTTGAAAATAATTCCCAAAGGAACACATATGCTAATTGAGTTTCCTTGAAGTAGTTGTAAGCTCCATCTACATGTTTTTATTTGTATTTCTAGATTTTCAATACTGTTAAATATCTGCTAATACTTTGCCAAGACTGGGAGGGGCGTGGGGGTGTTGTTACAGCAGTTGTGATCATTAGAGTCATTTTTTACCTGCTGTTTGGTGGTGGTATGGGGCGAGGTGGGGGTTTTCCTTTACAGGGTTGGTATTTAAGGGTGATGAAGGGGAGGAGGGTGGGGAAACGGGTTGTATTGAGTGGAGTGGGGGAGAGCCAAGCGGATAGATGCAAGTGTATTTCAAAGCAACATTTGTGTAAGGTAACTGAGAAAATTACTGTGGATATAGTTTGGCATCCTTTATTTTTTTTTTACTTTAGGAATAATTTGCACAGTGCTACTATAACTACATGTGGGCTTAGTAACCAGTTAAAAAGACAAAGGTTGGGCCAGGATGCCCGTAGGGTTACAGTGCGCTTTATAAATATTGATAACAATAACATGAACAATTTTGAAGGCACACATCATTTCCATGCAGTAGACTCATATAGAGAATGCAGGGCGGAATATCTTGGATGGCTTGGGATATCAAGCTGTCCGCTGTACCTCTCAAAGGACACGTACACGGGATAGCTATCCTGACACAGAAGGGTGCTTCCAGTGTTTCTCTGTCTAATGCAGATACATTTGATTGGTGGGCTATTGTGGAATGCTGTTTCCCTGTGGGTCCTTTACACTTTTCTACCTATATGGCTTGGTTATGGACAATCCAATGGTTTTCAACTTGTTAAATACTGAACTAGCGTTATGGTCTCCCATGCTTACTTCATGCAGGGACTTTAATGTCAATTTAGCCAGTGGGGTTTTTAAGGAGAGTTTTAAACTCTCTCACAGTGTGCAGATCCATGATAAATTTAGGGTTAACACCTGGGCCGAGCGGATGTTTGGGCTGAAAAGGATATGTCTGGCCCGGTTTTAAATTTCTCTCCACTCCCCACTGTGTACATGCAAGGCTGGACTATTTTTATATATCAGAAGGCTTGGTTTAGGATTCTTGGATCACCAAATACCATAGAGTTATGTTGGATCATAATCCACTGGTGTTCGAGGTAAAAATGGCTTCCTCCTTAGTCCCTGTCGAAGTTGGTTGTTTGAAAGGGTGCTATTATTGGACACAGACTATATAAAGCATATAAAGGAGTGGATCGCGGTCTATATGGCTAATAAGTTAGGTAGCGCTCCAGTAGGAGTAGTCTGGGACACCTTTAAGGCTGGTGTGCGGCGAGAGACCCTGAGGTTTAGTTTGGAATACCAAAGGAAAGAAAGGCTTTACATGCTTGATTTGTATGAGACGTTGGCAAAGGCAGAAATCCTTATTGTTTGATGCAGTTTCATCAGGGTCAGAGATTGACTCTGCACAATTGAAAGTGGTAATTGCTAAAGCTGCAATTACAGACATTTCTATAAGAAAAGCTGCTGACAAATATATTATCTGGCGACAAAAGTTTTATGAATACAGTGTAAGTGTAGGACACTTTATGGTGACTCGAACAAGACAATCTACCACCCAGGGGTATATTAAGGAAATTTTGGATCCCCATATGGGTTTAATATCTGATTCATAAGTAATATGGATTGCCTTTTAGAGGTTATATCAGCAGCTGTATACCACTGATTTGGGGGAGATATGTGACAAAATGGGGGATATATGGATTCAGTACTAGGCAACACTCTAGATGAGGATGTGTCTAGAACAGTCTATTTCAGAGGAGGAAATAGGGCTGTCCATTTCTAGTTTCAAATCAGGAAAGGCAGTCGGGACAAACTTTATACCGGGGGAGTTTTATAATACCTTCTCATGCACTCTGCAAGGGTATATGCAGGATTTTTTCAACAGGTCCAGAGGGGGGCAGGCCCGCCTGATTTGTGGGCTATGGCTAATATAAACATTTTCCTGAAGAAAAATAAACCAGTACAGGAATTAGGTTCATATCGCTCGATTACACTGACAAACAGCAATTTCAAGATCTATTCTAAAATGTTGGCAATACAATTATCAGCAGTAATTAGTCGTTGTGTTTCAAGTGCAGCATGGATTTATTCTGGGAAGGGATACAACTGACCATATCTACCGGGTTATTGCTTTGTTTGACGTGGCCAGAACATCTGGAGACCCTATGGTGTGAATAATTTTGGATGCTGAGAAAGCGTTTGATAAGGTCTCCTGGTCGTATCTTTGGGCGGTTATAGCAAATAGAGGTACAGGCCCAGGGTTCTTGAAGTCTGTCAAATGATGTCCACGCTTTCTGTTACTGTTTGCTCCCTTTCTATTGATCTGCTCATAGGAGTATACAGAATATTTCTGCAGTCCTGTTGATGTGTTTTCAGGGGTGGGGCACACAAATCTTGGCATATGCCTATGATCTGGTAACTTTACCCCTGACCCCAGGACTGCGTTGACTGAAATTGAAAAGGAGGCAGGTAGATTTTGTAGCTTTTCTGGCTATTTAATTAATCAAGATGAGATGCGCGTTGTTACTAATGGGTACATTTAGCTGGAGGATTGGCCTGTGTTGGAGTCAGCTGTTTATTTGAGTGTTAACATTAAGACAGATATTGAGAATATCATGGAAATTATTCTGGATCCATTGATCATAAAAACAAGCTGGATTTCAGGACATGGAACAATTAAAGAATCTCCTTATTTGTAGAAGTAACATAATAAAAATTATGTTCTTTCCTCAAATTCTATATTTTTTTCAGGCCATCCCGCTTGAGGTGGGGAATAAGTGGTTTAAAGAGCAGGACAGGATGATATCACGGTTTCTGTGGGTGTATACCAAGCCTAGAAGGGCATTAAATTATATCACACTCCCAAGAGAACGTGGAGACTTTTCAGTCCTGAATCTTGGATTATACTATTGGGCCTCATCAATACAATAGATGGCTATCCTTCTGCTAGTTAAAGGGCTGTGGTGAATAACTCCTCCACAATATATGAGCTTCTGCTTGGAGAAAAGGCCTGGGGGTGTCGGTTACGGCAGAAAGAATTTGAGTTTTTCAAAAGGTTGCGGTTCAAGATACTAGGCTGTGCATTTCGTATCTGGCCAGTTGTTCGAAAAAAGAGTAGGTATTGGCCGCTTTAACTATTACGCACCGGTGCATAGTAGGTCACTTTAATTTAGTATTTTTTGGGACTCTTACATTACCCGATGGATAGTACATGGCCCATATAGACTTGGTGACTTTGTTTCAGGTACAACTGCCGATACATTTGAGGCTATAAGGCAGAAATACATGCTCAAATATAACGACTTTTTTTTTTATATCTACAGATCCAGAATTTTTTTAGGAAGAAGATAGAGGTTTAGCAGTGTTTTCTAAGGTATGGATTGTGGATTTGATCATTGGTGGGGAAACCTCAATAGGGTCCCTGTATTGGGCATTGGACAGTTTGATGTTAGATGACATTGACAAACATGCAAGAGGGTGGCAAGAAAAGTTACATGCAGAAGTCAACATTTTGGCTGACTCTTCAGATTTGGCTTAGTTAATTTTAGTAGCAGCTAATCTACAGGTTCAGCATTTTAGAACATGTTTTAATCTGTACATAACTCCTGGGAAAATATTGAAATGGGGGGGTCAGTGGGTATAAGGTGTTCAAGATGCCAGACGATTGGGGAAGACAGACTTAAGGAAGAGATCAGTGAGTTTTTGGATTAAAAAGTGTGTGTTAAAATTTAGATAACCCCTCAACTGGTGCTGCCTGGGGTTCATGATAAATTGGTGTCCACTAATGCACAAGCTTTTATGCTTTTGGCAATGGCAGTACTGAGGCTGTGTTTAACACCAGTTTGGTTGTACTCTCTACCCCCCTCGTTTTTTCAATGGTTGGCATGTCTTTTAGCTATATACCTTATGGATAAAGCAGTGCATGCATGGAAAGTAAAACAAGTTGCAAATTAGGGCTAAGGGTACGAGCACCTTTGAGGAATTGGATTCATTGAAGGTCAGATGGAGAATGATTTGTCTAGTAGAACTAGTATATGTTGGTATGGTTGAAAGCTTGTATTAATTGATGAAAACCACAAGTCACTTTATGGTTTTACATGTATAGGCTGTCCCATGGTACAGAATTTGTAATTATTGATGTAATACATGAGCCACCTTGAGCCCGATTTCGATGTTGGGCTGAAAGCCATCCGACAGCTAGTCAGAGACTTTTGTCCCAACATCGATGGTTTCTCTCCAACCGCATATTATAATGCAGGCGTTTGGAGGGACACCGGCAGGGGAATTCTGCTCTGCTTCCGTGGCAGGAGGAATGATAATCCCATAATGCCAGCGGAGCCAGCCTCGGCTCCACTGTTAGGATTATGATGTTGGTTTCCGCCTACACTTTCATAGCGGTCGCCCACCATAAAAAGACAAGCGAAAAGTGACTTTCGGGCCCCTTCCTCCTGGACCTCCATTATGGGGCCTCGGGGCACCTGTGGAGCCACCTCAACATCATTGCATTGTGTGGCAACCACTGCGTGGTGCCTGCCACACGGTGCAGGGATGTTTACAAACATCCATTTCTCAATGGCAGCTTGTGCTGTGGCCCTTTTCCTTTTGCTGCACAAGCTGCCATTGAAAAATGCATCCTAATACAGCATGTGGAACCACCAACCTATAGTCGGCTGGTTCCATTCCGCAACGGTGTGTCCGACAGACTTTGTAACTACACCCTTTATGTCTTAATATATATAATATGCTTTGTAACTGAGTCATATATGAATTATGTATTTATTTACTGCTGCTATGTGAGTTGATGTATTCGGCTTGAATTATCTTCTTGGCTTAGGTTTTTTTTAAATAATTAAAATGCAATAAAAATGTATAAAGAAAAAATGTGTAAGTTATATCTTTGTGATGCTTTAACGTGTTTGGCAGTTTTTCACATTGAGTAACAGAAATATGTTTGAACCACAAGTGAATAACAAATATTGGTCATGTTGATTCACAGTTGTGACCAGAAAAACAAAAACACAAAAGATTTTTTTAAGGACTGATACTCTTTGGTTAGTGTTGAATTTATAATTGTCCAAGCCTTCCTGAAAATAAATAGGCCCAACACCCTTCTTCTTGTTTAATAGAGCGGGTGTCTACCCACGAGTGTCCGATAGGGGATAGTATATTCCTTGTCAAAAAAACAAAAAGTTACCTATTAGGTATGAGTTTGGCATTCCTTTCCAAAGTAGAAAAGCCTTTTACCCCTAATATTTCATTGTCTAAAACAATGTCTGAAAAAGATACACTGTCATTTATACAAGAGCTCATACAGCATCTTATCTCTACTCCTTCACTCTTTCCCTCATTCACCTTAAGCTCTTTAGCCAAGCAGCAAAATTAATCTGATAAGTTATTACATCTGAAAAAGTATATTTGAACAGAATTTCATGGTCGTTTTTTCTTCCAACATTTAAAAGCTGGTCAGTCTGTTCCATCTTAAAGACATCGCACAAAACAATGACTACAGAAATTATAAGCCTCTGAAGTTGGCACACCATGTTTCCTCACCAGTGAAAGTTTAAAAATACCTAAGAAAATAAGCTTTGAAGCATGTCCTCTAATTACTTTCCATGTTTCTTTTGTAGGAAAAGAAGCAAAAAGTAAACAAACCGAACTTTAGTGGGCACAGCTTTGTTTGGAATCGAATTGGAACTAAAAGAAAATAAGGACAAGATTTACGCTAGTTGCTTTTTCAACATGTGAGTTTGAAAAGAATACTCCAAAGGAAAAAATATGCCAATTGAGGTGCTGCGAAGTAGTTGTAAGCTCCATCTACATGTTTTTATTTTTATTTTTGTGATGTTTTAAGGAAGGGCTAATTGATTGCCAATTCCCTAATGAGAGTCTACAAAGAAATAAGTAATTAGGCTGGCAGATTAAGCCTTGTGGCTAAAATTGAAAGGGTAAGGAAAAATATTTTACATTCTAGGAATAAATCGGAGACTTTTGAAACAAATGCATTTAAATGTAGATGTTTTTTCTTTGTGCTGCTTTCATTTGTTTGTCAGTATTTCACATTGAGTAACAGAAATGTGTTTGAGCCACAAGTGAATAATAAATAGTGATCAAGTTGCATCACAGTCGTGACCACAAAAACATAATTATTTTTTTAAAGATTTTTGCAAGTACAGGCACTATTTGGTTAGTGTTGAACTTTTAGAAAGTGGACATTTCTCTACACTTACGACTCAGTGTTCCTGACAGCCTGTCTCCAATACACGTCTTGGAAGGGTGATTGCTGCACTCTCTAGACAGTAACAACACAGGAAGTATAGGTGTGTCTGAATACCCATCTACATATATCTGCATTCTGATAACCTTGCCTGGACACTTCACTTGAATAGGCAGTGTCCTGTCTCCACACAAAGGATGGATTACACCCCAGATAGCCTGGCAGACAGGACTAGGTTGAAAAGGGTACCTGTGCATAGCAGAATGCTGCTTTCAAGTCACCCCCACATCAAAAGCACTTTTGTGTATAATAACTGGGTCTCTAACCACCTAAAATCAGACACTACTAGAATTGTAACTGAAACTCTGCCAGAAAAAAACTGCTGTGATGCTTAAAGGACTCAACTGGACTAATGATCTGGAAGGCTTGCTTGTCTATTTGATGCCCTGCTGCCTGCTGCTCTCTGACTCTGCTGAAAGAGAGCTGGACACTGCCTTCATTCCAAGTGTTCTCCAAGAGCTTGTTTGCCTGCCTTCTGTTGCTTGTGACTCAGGGATATCAAAGTTTATACCCCTGTGCCTGGATCACTGGAAGTTGGCCAGATACTTACAAGAATGATTTCTTTGCATTGCCTGTCTGCATTTATCAGAACCTCCACAAAGACCTGGTTGCGGAAGGAAAATTGATGCATTGCTTCGGAACCAGCACTTTGCCTCCAGAGATCGACGCATCAAACAGCGTATTGCTGGCACTGCAGCGTGGTGAGAATGATACAGCAATTGCGTGGCAGAATCCGGTGCATTGCTCGATGCCTCTCGACTCCGGCACCCATCATCAGAAGTGATGCATTGCCTTCACTGTGTGGAGAAGATTGATGCATCCTGCACCTGCAGGACTCAACATCAACACATCTCATTGTTTGTGACAAAGAAAGGCACTTTGTACACCTGGCATGTGTGGGTTCTGTGCCGGCTGGTGCTCTATTGTCGTCGGCCTGAGCTCTGAATTTGCCCCGTTCCAGTGACACCTAAAGTAACCTTTTTAGCGTTATTTGCTACTAAGTGCTTTACTGCATTTAGGGCCAGATGTAGGAAGCCGGTAACGGCCGAAAATCGGTATTTTCGGCCGTTACCGACCGGTATTGAGCTTTCGGGATGTAGGAGACCAAAAATAGCCCGATTCGGTAAATTTACAGAATTGGAAAAGTTTCCGAATCGGTAAAATACTGAATCGGAAATTTTACCGAATCGGTAATTTTACCGAATCACAACGGTTTGCGATTCGGTAAATTTACAGAATCGGTAAATTTACCGAATCGGTAACTTTACCGATTCGGTAAAATACCGAATCGGTAAATAAGAATAGGTAAAAATGGAAATTGAGATGTAGGGAAGCTCTTAAATACCGAATTTGCTTCAAATTCGGTATTTAAGAGTCTGTATTTACCATGGATTGGAATCAGGTGGTAACCAGGTGCAACCTATAACAAAGGACCCAAAATGCAATTCTGTTTGCACAATGGCGGCATTTTATGTCATTGCAAGACGGCTACGGCTACAGGAGGAAGGAGAGAGGGAATGGTAGAGAGAGGAGCAGGTCTACAGGCAGAGGGTCACCTTGTTCATGCTCTCAGAGGCAGAGATACTGCAGAGGTACAGGTTGGCCCCAGACACCATCTTGGAGCTCATCAGGGACCTCCAACCACTGTTGCAGCACACTACCCCAAGGGCATAGGCAAATCCACCCCATGTGCAGGTGCTGTGCAGCCTCCACCTGCTTGCGTCTGGGAGCTACCAGAGCGTGGTTGCTGCGGTAGGTGGGGTGACACAGAGCAGCCTGTCAAGGTTTTTCCACAAATTCCTTGACGCCATGTTACACAGGATGGAGCATTACATTACTTTTCCTGCTACCCATGCTGAACTGGTGCAAACAAAATCTGACTTTTACCAGATGGCTCGATTTCCAAATATTATTGGCTGCATAGATGGCACACACATTCCCATTTGTCCCCCTGCTGACACAGAATATATCTACAGGAATAGGAAGTCAACCCACACCATCAATGTGCAGGTGATTTGCAATGCAAAGTGCACCATCACTGACATTGTGGCAAAATTCCCTGGGAGTACCCACGACTCCTCTATTTTTCAAAACAGTGGCATCTATGCACGGCTGACTGCAGGGGAATTTGGTGAAGGATACCTCCTAGGTAAGACACAGTGTCTGACCCCCACAATACCTATTGCAGTAAGAAATATATGTATGCATGTGACTAATGTATTACCTTTTCCTTTTAGGAGACAGTGCATATGCCCTCCGCTCTTTTATACTCACCCCCTACCTCAACCCCTCAACACCCAGCCAAAGGAGATATAACCGGGCCCATAAAAGCACATGGAATGTTGTTGAAAGGACCTTTGGTATCTGGAAAAGCAGATTCAGATGCTTGCACAAGAGTGGAGGTGCAAGGCAGTATACCCCCATCACCTGCTGTAAGATAATTGCTGCCTGTGCCATGTTACACAACCTTGCTGTTAAGAAGGGTACTGAGGTGGAGTTGTCTGACTACGAGGATCATGACGACGACATTGCTGTGCCTGACACAGCACCTGCTGGAGTGACAACACCAAGTGATGGCAGATACAGACGTGAGGAGATTACAGACAACTATTTCTGAGTAAGTGATGAGACACAGACAGGTTGTGAATGAGTAGAACGTCATTTAATGTTGCCACAACGTTCATGCACTGAAGTGCAACAAATTAAAGAAAAGAAAGGTGGGGACTACATGTCCTGGGTTACATCACCCACACTGGCAAAGTCATTTGCGCCCGCGCTTCCCAGAGCCACTGGGTTGTTGCTCACTGCTCTCCTCATGGCCTGCAGGCTCAGCTGGGTGCCTGCTGCTCCTACGTGGCTGGACCACAGCGCTGGCCATGCTGCTGCGGCTACTGCTGTCCTCACCCTCAGCCACATCCAGGGCAGGATCCAGTGCAGTGTTTGATATTATCATTGCCTCAAGGCCACTGGTGATCCTGGCCATGCCCCTGGTGACCTCTGCCGTGTTCTGAGTGAGGCTTTCCTGCATGTTAATGCTTCTACGGCATAGCTGTGAAGTGGCAGTGGCCAAACGGTTCATGGCCCTATTGGTTACACGGGCGTCCCTGCGCCTTGTGTGCTCCAGGCTGTCCAGTTTTGAGCACAGCTGGGTTATTGAAGTGCTCATTTGCTGCCTGCCTGCAGCTAGGTCAGCATTGGTTTTGGATATCTCCCTGTTGCTTTCTACCATGTCTTTCATGCCCTTCCCCATTTCTCCAATTTGTTGGTTTAGGACACGAAATTGGCGGTGGCAGGCCTGTATTGATTTCCCCTGCATGCGTTGGATGCGCACCATGCTCCCCTCCAGCCCACGGAACACTGTGCCATTTCCAGGAACACCTGCACTGCTGGGCCTGCGTTGCCGTCTGCGCGAGGACAAAGACTGTATGTTGGGCTGCAGTGCAGCAGGACTCTCAGGTGCAGTGGCTTGGGCCTCTCCCTCTGTTGCCTCCATCACTGGCAGTGGGGCCACGACTCGCCTCCTGGCTGGTGAGGTTGCAGGTGCAGGCTGTAACAGTGATGGGGTGTCTCAGGAGAGGAAAGCAATGTAGGGGATTGTGAGAGGTGTGGGGAGTGGGGAAACGCGGGTGTCTGGACTGTCTCCTCTTCCTGGGAGATGGCAGGTGTGTGTTCTTCCTCCTGCGTGGCATGGACATGGCTTGGCCCTGCCTCGTCACTCTCCTCCCTCGCTGGTGCAGTACCTGCTGTTGCTGAAGCTTGACTGGCTCATGTTGCCCCAGGTATAAATAAGCGTATGTCAACTGAGTGCTACTGTGTCACAGTCACTAAAATAAATGCTTTCCACATTTTACTGTCATTATTCAGCATTACTTTCACTGCCTTGCTGATGTCTGTGCAGTTACACATGGTATTATATTAGCTGACTACATTTCCCATAATGCATTGCTCCTGTATAGTGCTAGCAGTACTGGACTGGGGTTGGCCTGTGCACAAAGGGTTAAGGGAAGCTGGTTGGTATGGGGTGTCATGCTGCGCATGCGTCTTACCTTTTCCTTTGGCTCTGGATGAGCTGTCCACATCTCCCACTCCCACAACACTGTCTGGCTCTATGGTTGATGCCACCAACTCCTCCAGGTCAGTCAGGGGGGGTGCTGGGTTCCTGCCTCCTCCGGTGACACCAGCCTGCTTATGTAGCTCTGCCATCTTTTTCTTGGTGAGGCTCCTGATGTCGTAGAAGCGTTTCTTGAGGTCATCAATGCTCCTGCTTGTCACTCCCACAGCATTGACCCTTTCTCCTATATCAAGCCACAGCTTGCGTTTTGCTGACTCTGCTACTGTGAGGGAGTGCCTGCCAAACAGTTGTTTGTGGGCTCTCACCACCTCCTCCACTAGTACTTGGAGCTCCATGCTGCTAAACTTCACTTTCCTTTTCCTCTCTGCCTTCTGGCTCTCACTGCTGCTAGCCATTTTCACTGAGGTAAAGTCACAAAAATCACTCCCTGCTGCTCTGTGTCTCTGCTCAGCTCTGACTGCCTCTCCAGAACCTTCTAATGAGATGCAGCTGCCTGGGTAGCCACTTCCTGGTAGGAAGGGGGAGGGTGGTAGCACCTGATTGGCTGTTTTCATTGGTTTCACTTTTGCTTGCTTCCCGATTCGGAATTTACCGAATCGGTATTTACCGATTGGGTATTTACCTAATCGGTATTTTCAATGCATTCCTATGGGCATTTAGGCCCATAGGGATGAATTGGAAACTGCATTATTAGTTTTATTTTTATCTCTCATATTTGTTATAGCCGAATATTTCTTCTGTACTAACACCTGAGTTAAATTCGTTATAGCACTTAGAGAAATTTAATATATTTTCTGTTTAAATAGGAATCTGGATCATGCGGTTCTCTTTGCATGACTCTTTGCGTGATTCTTTTAGAATCTTTTTTGATTCTTTTATTTTTTAAACGTGGCTTGAATTACGCGCATGGTATCCACCACTCGCGTGTGCATACACTTTTTGTATGGTCGCGTTTTTTCATTCATTCATTATGCTGCTAACATTAGCAGCGAGGAGTTGGTAAAGACGAATGATTTATATATTAATAGAACCACCGCGTTTGAAAATTATCGTTGAAATATAGAGAATTACTTTTTGTAAACTACCTTTATAGAAACTACCATTATTTCTTCTGTTTCCATTATCGCTGCGAACGATCGACCAGCTTCCGTTCCGTTCCCTCTGACAGGAAATAGGCGTAGCCTCCTGAGTGCTTAAAAACATGTGAAAGTATTGGCTGGTGATTCCATTTGCCAAACTGACGGGTTGACACGCGGGACGCTTTGCTGACCGATACTCTAAGGTACTATAGACATGCAGGCATTAATAATTAGAAAGAGGTCTGCTTTGTTTCTATTTTTATTTTAATTATTTAGATGAGTTATAGCTTGCGTTATGCTTCCTTTACAGAGGCGGCATCTATGAACATAAATCATTTTGAGAGACTGGATAAAGCTCTCATGTCCACTGTTCACGAAAATATAAAAATGTGAGTATAGGGTCGGCTTTTATAGTTATAGCCACTTCTTTATTCCTAAAAGAATTATTATTATTATTATTATTAAATCGGTTTTGTATAGCGCCAGGTTACCCTGGAGCATCCCTGCGCTTCTTAAGTAATACTAATGGGGATCTCTATCTATTTGACAGCTCACTGTGCCACGATTATCAGCCAAAGCTGTGACTTACCAGCTGAAACCCTTTTAATATACCGCGTGTGGACGTATTGTCTCTCATAAGTCGAGGTGAGTGAGCATTGTGATCAAGTCTCACTCACGCACTCTGTTTAATCGATTTTGCCATGAAAGGCGAAATATATTTTCTTAGACATTTTCTTAGATTGTTTCTTAGATTGTTTCTATATTTATTTTATAGATTTTATTCTTTCAACATTGAATTCGCCGCTTTATATATATTATACACATTATTGAATCTTCATTTGTCTGCATAGCAAGACGTATTACCGTGTAAGTATATTGCAATTTATTAATAATAGCACTGTTGAGACAGACCATCAAAGTATCAGGCAATTCTCAACCCATCTCAAAATCACTTTCATATTTTCTTTCGCATTTTAGATTTTTATCACTGGCGAATCTATTAGTATGACCTCAAGTTTACCTGAACAGGAAACACACAATTTTTCGAAATAATAAGGTATATGTATGGCCTGTGTCGATATTTTCGTACAACGTGAAATGTGGTTATTTATACTAAATGTTGCATATAATATGCTTTGCATTCCTCGCAAGATGTAAATATAGTCATCCTGATGTTTTACATTGTTTAAGGTTTTTTCTCATATAGAGGTAATCTGTTTTTGAGGGTCAGTAAGTAACTATACCATTCCCCAGAATGAACCATAGGGAGGAGCCATGGTAAGCCCACAGGTTGGATGAATATAACACTCAAGTAATGATATCAAGAAATGTATGTCTCTTATTACGCATGTAATTATCTACTATGTATAAATATGCTATGTTGTTTATAATGATTGTAACAAATCGGTATATGAATTGCTGTCTCTATTATTGCATATGTGTTTGTCAAAAAAGTGGGTTTGATTCAGTGTACTTTTCTCGTGAGCATTAGCTGTGTAACATAAATTCTGTTTCTTCTTTTAATCTTCAGGTAGATGTATAGGATGTTGCTATGATGTTTTTTTAATCTAAAATAGATTTTATCTAAATTACAGTGATATTTTTGGGAAGACAGATATTCCTGATGAAGGCGGCTTTATTCTAACTGTCCGCCGAAACGCGTTGAGAAATAAAGGGAGAAGTACAAGTCATACCGATCAAGGATAATTCTGACTGTTGCAGAATTCTAACCTTTTTGTGTATCTCCCTTTGTGTTTTGTTTTAGGAACTGTGTAGGCTGTATCGTATCTTTATATATAAGTTGTTCCTTGTTTATACTATCTGTGTTCCCATTGTCTATTTTAAATTCTTTTTTATATGCTTTTTAAATTTGTTTTTAATCTTATGAAATAAACTGTATACCCTGGATTTATTTGTTTTCATAGAATTATATTGTTGCACATTGTATTGCTCAATGGGATGGGTCTGTATGGATGACTGATAGCTGTCTATGTGTGTGTCATTATTGGCGTTTTTGAAGTAAGGTGCCCAAAGGGAATTCCTTTTTGACATAAAGTCAGTCTTGGTACCCTATCCCTTTGGCTTTGGGTCCCTCTCTCTTTTATTAGAGATTACTTGCACGGTCCTTTGTGACTGAAGAGTTCTTGCTGTATTATTAAGGCCTGATTAGGCTATGGATCAAATTAAGACCTTTGGGTTTAGCGATGACCAATTGCATCGTATTATCAATACTAAAAGTGGTAATAAAATCAGTGTAATATCAGGAAAAGGAGAAAATTGGGGAAAATTGCTGAATCTGAAAAAGAAGTTGATTCGGACTGAGGCCCATGCCGACTTTTTAGTTGAGTATGTCAAATCTGGCACCATTCCCATTGGCTTGCAGGTTCGGAATGAACCAGGTTTATTCATAGACAATAGGAAATTTTTAGAAACCTGGACATTGATTTCGAACAGGTGTAGTCGAGACTGGATGCTCCTAATTATTGAGACTGCTCAAGGACTTATAATACTTGAGCAAGAAGAGAGAGAGAAGTTAGAAACTGAACTTAAAAACTGTCCTGCTCTAGAAGAGGCCAAGAAGAAACTGGCCGACATCAATAAAGATGTGGAAGGATATAGTGATTACCTCTTAAATAAGAAGACTAACAAACTTAAGAAGGATATTGAACGTTATTCTGAAGAAAATGTATATCCCTACTTAAGAGAGAACTATTATCAAACTAGGAATGACGGTAATTGGGATAGACCGCATAATAGACAGGTCTACTCCAGGGGAGGGAACAAACAGGTAACCTTCTCTGATACATCAGGCTCTAGTGGTGAAGAGGAGGAAGGCCATAATGGTGAATCTGATAGAAACGTCCAAGACCAGGGTTCTTCTTTTTTAGAGTCACGCCCAAAAAGAGCCCAGAGATACAATGGGAATCAGGGACGAGGCCATTTCAATCGGGCCGTCACCAACAGTTCAACCGGGCACCTCCTCAGCAGGAATATATGAATACTCGGAGCAAACAGTATTGGAGGCCGGCAAATTACCAGTAATCAACCTTTCAAGTAAAGACCTCAATAGGGTTGAGATAGATATCCTAAGTAGAGGTTTTAGCTTTGTGCCTTCCACTTCACTAGACAAATTTCAACTGGAGAAAGATCTTAGGTCATTCTTCAGAAAAATTAGACTTAAACGCTTCTTTGAACATAGAGAAAGTAGGGTCCATGAAAATGAAAATCTTTCCGGGTTAAAACCTAAATCCACCTTCACGCTCACCCTTGGTATGGTGGGAAAGAACATTGAAGCCTTTGAAATAGCAGTGGACAGTGGTATTCGTAAACTTCTCAACAACAACAAGAAACCCATTTCTTTTAACATCTCCAAAATAGAGAGAGAGGCATTGGAAAAACTCAAAAACGATAACTCCCTCACAGTGAAGCCCGCTGATAAGGGAGGAGGTGTAGTGATTTTTGACACCACAAATTATGAGGAAAGGATGTTTAAATTGTTAAACGTTAGGGAACATTATGTCCGGACTAACGCTAGCTACCTTACTAGGATATCCCAAGAATGTCTGACCCTTATAACCAATGCTAGGGATGATGGCTATATTTGTGATGAGGAGTTTAAATTTCTCAACAATTTGGAACCCAAAACACCGGCTATTTATGGCCTGCCAAAAGTGCATAAACATAGATCAGACCCCCCTATGAGACCTATTGTGAGTAGTATTGACTCTTTGCTTGAACCAGTTAGCAAGTATGTAGACTACTTTCTTAGGCCATTGGTGTGCAAACTAAAATCATATGTGAGAGACTCGGCACATATTATCTCATTGGTTGAGGGATTACCGTTCTGTAAGGAGACCCAGTGTCTTGTCACCCTCAACATTAAGTCCCTTTATACGAACATTCCCCAGTCTGACACAGTTGAGGTCATTGATGACCTTTTGTCCAACCAAGACCTGGGAGGTGCCAATAAAGATTTCATCGTTGATTGTGTACGACTTATTCTTACCAACAACGTGTTCCTTTTTAAAAATGAGTACTTTAGACAACTAAAGGGGACCAGCATGGGGGCTACATGTGCCCCTAGTCTGGCCTGCCTTTATGTATGTAGTTTTGAGACCAAGCACATCGATAACGAGATGGCCCCATTCTTTGAAAATGTAGCGGGCTGGTACCGCTACATCGATGATATTTTCTTTATTTGGGAAGGGACCATCGAACTGTTGGAAGAGTTTTTGAGTTGGATCAACTTGGGAGATCCAAACCTTAGGTTCACTTCATTTTATAGTACAACAAGTGTAGATTTTCTTGATATCTCTATTAAAAACTCTGAAGGGATATTATCCGTGGAACTATTTACTAAACCCATGGCGAAAAATACCCTGCTTCATTTTTCAAGCTTTCATCCAAAATCCCAAAAAGAAAGTATCCCCTTTAGTCAATTCCTCCGTCTTCGGAGGAATTGCTCTGACATCAATGATTACTATAAACATGCAGAAACATTAAAGAATAAGTTTAAAGACAAGGGATACCCCAAAAAGTTGCTATCGCATTCAATGAAGAGAGCTAGATTCTATGACCGTGATGCCCTTATTCAAAAAACTAAACAGGAGAAAGGCCCGCTCAATAAAGTAGTTTTTGTCAGTAAGTTCTCCCACATAAGCAATCAAATCAAAAATGTGGTAAATAAACACTGGCATATTTTGAACCATGATGAGGGGACAGCATTGGAGAAGCCGCTTTTTGCGTTCAAAAAGAATAAGAATTTACGAGATCTTCTCGTGCATACTTATAAAGAGGAGACAATTGACCAACAGAGAACACTGGATAATATCAAAGTAGTTGGAACCACTAGATGTGGAATGTGCAATATGTGTGATCAGTGTATAGTGGCCAATTACATTACCTGTAATAACATGACTGTGAAATGTAAAACCCATAATAATTGCAGGAGTAAGAATATTATCTATCTCTTGGAATGCCCTTGTGGGCTCTACTATGTTGGTGAAACTGGTAGAGAGGCAAGAGTCAGGTTCCAGGAGCATAGGTCAGCTATTAAAACTAAAAAGATTAGTGCCCCTTTGGTTACACACTTTCTTGAGCAAAAACATGGTGAATGCGACTTCAAATGGTTCATACTGGAGAGGGTTAAGATAGGGAAGAGAGGGGGTAACATTGTAAATATTCGAAAACAAAGAGAACAGTGGTATATTTCCTATCTCGACACAGTAAGGAAAGGACTTAATTCACGGGAAGAATGGGAGCGTATAATGGGGGGTACGTAGAATTCCCATTTCGAGAATCCTGATTGTGATCCTTATTGGTTATTGGTTTCTGCATTATTAGTTTTATTTTTATCTCTCATATTTGTTATAGTCGAATATTTCTTCTGTACTAACACCTGAGTTTAATTCGTTATAGCACTTAGAGAAATTTAATATATTTTCTGTTTAAATAGGAATCTGGATCATGCGGTTCTCTTTGCATGACTCTTTGCGTGATTCTTTTAGAATCTTTTGATTCTTTTATTTTTTAAACGTGGCTTGAATTACGCGCATGGTATCCACCACTCGCGTGTGCATACACTTTTTGTATGGTCGCGTTTTTTCATTCATTCATTATGCTGCTAACATTAGCAGCGAGGAGTTGGTAAAGACGTATGATTTATATATTAATAGAACCACCGCGTTTGAAAATTATCGTTGAAATATAGAGAATTACTTTTTGTAAACTACCTTTATAGAAACTACCATTATTTCTTCTATTTCTATTATCGCTGCGAACGATCGACCAGCTTCCGTTCCGTTCCCTCTGACAGGAAATAGGCGTAGCCTCCTGAGTGCTTAAAAACATGTGAAAGTATTGGCTGGTGATTCCATTTGCCAAACTGACGGGTTGACACGCGGGACGCTTTGCTGACCGATACTCTAAGGTACTATAGACATGCAGGCATTAATAATTAGAAAGAGGTCTGCTTTGTTTCTATTTTTATTTTAATTATTTAGATGAGTTATAGCTTGCGTTATGCTTCCTTTACAGAGGCGGCATCTATGAACATAAATCATTTTGAGAGACTGGATAAAGCTCTCATGTCCACTGTTCACGAAAATATAAAAATGTGAGTATAGGGTCGGCTTTTATAGTTATAGCCACTTCTTTATTCCTAAAAGAATGACTACTTAGGTAATACTAATGGGGATCTCTATCTATTTGACAGCTCACTGTGGCACGATTATCAGCCAAAGCTGTGACTTACCAGCTGAAACCCTTTTAATATACCGCGTGTGGATGTATTGTCTCTCATAAGTCGAGGTGAGTGAGCATTGTGATCAAGTCTCACTCACGCACTCTGTGATCGATTTTGCCATGAATGGCGAAATATATTTTCTTAGACATTTTCTTAGATTGTTTCTTAGATTGTTTCTATATTTATTTTATAGATTTTATTCTTTCGACATTGAATTCGCCGCTTTATATATATTATACACATTATTGAATCTTCATTTGTCTGCATAGCAAGACGTATTACCGTGTAAGTATATTGCAATTTATTAATAATAGCACTGTTGAGACAGACCATCAAAGTATCAGGCAATTCTCAACCCATCTCAAAATCACTTTCATATTTTCTTTCGTATTTTAGATTTTTATCACTGGCGAATCTATTAGTATGACCTCAAGTTTACCTGAACAGGAAACACACAATTTTTCGAAATAATAAGGTATATGTATGGCCTGTGTCGATATTTTCGTACAACGTGAAATGTGGTTATTTATACTAAATGTTGCATATAATATGCTTTGCATTCCTCGCAAGATGTAAATATAGTCATCCTGATGTTTTACATTGTTTAAGGTTTTTTCTCATATAGAGGTAATCTGTTTTTGAGGGTCAGTAAGTAACTATACCATTCCCCAGAATGAACCATAGGGAGGAGCCATGGTAAGCCCACAGGTTGGATGAATATAACACTCAAGTAATGATATCAAGAAATGTATGTCTCTTATTACGCATGTAATTATCTACTATGTATAAATATGCTATGTTGTTTATAATGATTGTAACAAATCGGTATATGAATTGCTGTCTCTATTATTGCATATGTGTTTGTCAAAAAAGTGGGTTTGATTCAGTGTACTTTTCTCGTGAGCATTAGCTGTTTAACATAAATTCTGTTTCTTCTTTTAATCTTCAGGTAGATGTATAGGATGTTGCTATGATGTTTTTTTAAATCTAAAATAGATTTTATCTAAATTACAGTGATATTTTTGGGAAGACAGATATTCCTGATGAAGGCGGCTTTATTCTAACTGTCCGCCGAAACGCGTTGAGAAATAAAGGGAGAAGTACAAGTCATACCGATCAAGGATAATTCTGACTGTTGCAGAATTCTAACCTTTTTGTGTATCTCCCTTTGTGTTTTGCTTTAGGAACTGTGTAGGCTGTATCTTTATATATAAGTTGTTCCTTGTTTATACTATCTGTGTTCCCATTGTCTATTTTAAATTCTTTTTTATATGCTTTTTAAATTTGTTTTTAATCTTATGAAATAAACTGTATACCCTGAATTTATTTGTTTTCATAGATTTATATTGTTGCACATTGTATTGCTCAATGGGATGGGTCTGTATGGATGACTGATAGCTGTCTACGTGTGTGTCATTATTGGCGTTTTTGAAGTAAGGTGCCCAAAGGGAATTCCTTTTTGACATAAAGTCAGTCTTGGTACCTTATCCCTTTGGCTTTGGGTCCCTCTCTCTTTTATTAGAGATTACTTGCACGGTCCTTTGTGACTGGAGAGTTCTTGCTGTATTATTAAGGCCTGATTAGGCTATGGATCAAATTAAGACCTTTGGGTTTAGCGATGACCAATTGCATCGTATTATCAATACTAAAAGTGGTAATAGAATCAGTGTAATATCAGGAAAAGGAGAAAATTGGGGAAAATTGCTGAATCTGAAAAAGAAGTTGATTCGGACTGAGGCCCATGCCGACTTTTTAGTTGAGTATGTCAAATCTGGCACCATTCCCATTGGCTTGCAGGTTCGGAATGAACCAGGTTTATTCATAGACAATAGGAAATTTTTAGAAACCTGGACATTGATTTCGAACAGGTGTAGTCGAGACTGGATGCTCCTAATTATTGAGACTGCTCAAGGACTTATAATACTTGAGCAAGAAGAGAGAGAGAAGTTAGAAACTGAACTTAAAAACTGTCCTGCTCTAGAAGAGGCCAAGAAGAAACTGGCCGACATCAATAAAGATGTGGAAGGATATAGTGATTACCTCCTAAATAAGAAGACTAACAAACTTAAGAAGGATATTGAACGTTATTCTGAAGAAAATGTATATCCCTACTTAAGAGAGAACTATTATCAAACTAGGAATGACGGTAATTGGGATAGACCGCATAATAGACAGGTCTACTCCAGGGGAGGGAACAAACAGGTAACCTTCTCTGATACATCAAGCTCTAGTGGTGAAGAGGAGGAAGGCCATAATGGTGAATCTGATAGAAACGTCCAAGACCAGGGTTCTTCTTTTTTAGAGTCACGCCCAAAAAGAGCCCAGAGATACAATGGGAATCAGGGACGAGGCCATTTCAATCGGGCCGTCACCAACAGTTCAACCGGGCACCTCCTCAGCAGGAATATATGAATACTCGGAGCAAACAGTATTGGAGGCCGGCAAATTACCAGTAATCAACCTTTCAAGTAAAGACCTCAATAGGGTTGAGATAGATATCCTAAGTAGAGGTTTTAGCTTCGTGCCTTCCACTTCACTAGACAAATTTCAACTGGAGAAAGATCTTAGGTCATTCTTCAGAAAAATTAGACTTAAACGCTTCTTTGAACATAGAGAAAGTAGGGTCCATGAAAATGCAAATCTTTCCGGGTTAAAACCTAAATCCACCTTCACGCCCACCCTTGGTATGGTGGGAAAGAACATTGAAGCCTTTGAAATAGCAGTGGACAGTGGTATTCGTAAACTTCTCAACAACAACAAGAAACCCATTTCTTTTAACATCTCCAAAATAGAGAGAGAGGCATTGGAAAAACTCAAAAACGATAACTCCCTCACAGTGAAGCCTGCTGATAAGGGAGGAGGTGTAGTGATTTTTGACACCACAAATTATGAGGAAAGGATGTTTAAATTGTTAAACGTTAGGGAACATTATGTCCGGACTAACGCTAGCTGCCTTACTAGGATATCCCAAGAATGTCTGACCCTTATAACCAATGCTAGGGATGATGGCTATATTTGTGATGAGGAGTTTAAATTTCTCAACAATTTGGAACCCAAAACACCGGCTATTTATGGCCTGCCAAAAGTGCATAAACATAGATCAGACCCCCCTATGAGACCTATTGTGAGTAGTATTGACTCTTTGCTTGAACCAGTTAGCAAGTATGTAGACTACTTTCTTAGGCCATTGGTGTGCAAACTAAAATCATATGTGAGAGACTCGGCACATATTATCTCATTGGTTGAGGGATTACCGTTCTGTAAGGAGACCCAGTGTCTTGTCACCCTCGACATTGAGTCCCTTTATACGAACATTCCCCAGTCTGACACAGTTGAGGTCATTGATAGCCTTTTGTCCAACCAAGACCTGGGAGGTGCCAATAAAGATTTCATTGTTGATTGTGTACGACTTATTCATACCAACAACGTGTTCCTTTTTAAAAATGAGTACTTTAGACAACTAAAGGGGACCAGCATGGGGGCTACATGTGCCCCTAGTCTGGCCTCCCTTTATGTAGGTAATTTTGAGACCAAGCACATCGATAACGAGATGGCCCCATTCTTTGAAAATGTAGCGGGCTGGTACCGCTACATCGATGATATTTTCTTTATTTGGGAAGGGACCATCGAACTGTTGGAAGAGTTTTTGAGTTGGATCAACTTGGGAGATCCAAACCTTAGGTTCACTTCATTTTATAGTACAACAAGTGTAGATTTTCTTGATATCTCTAATAAAAACTCTGAAGGGATATTATCCGTGGAACTATTTACTAAACCCATGGCGAAAAATACCCTGCTTCATTTTTCAAGCTTTCATCCAAAATCCCAAAAAGAAAGTATCCCCTTTAGTCAATTCCTCTGTCTTCGGAGGAATTGCTCTGACATCAATGATTACTATAAACATACAGAAACATTAAAGAATAAGTTTAAAGACAGGGGATACCCCAAAAAGTTGCTATCGCATTCAATGAAGAGAGCTAGATTCTATGACCGTGATGCCCTTATTCAAAAAACTAAACAGGAGAAAGGCCCGCTCAATAAAGTAGTTTTTGTCAGTAAGTTCTCCCACATAAGCAATCAAATCAAAAATGTGGTAAATAAACACTGGCATATTTTGAACCATGATGAGGGGACAGCATTGGAGAAGCCGCTTTTTGCGTTCAAAAAGAATAAGAATTTACGAGATCTTCTCTTGCATACTTATAAAGAGGAGACAATTGACCAACAGAGAACACTGGATAATATCAAAGTAGTTGGAACCACTAGATGTGGAATGTGCAATATGTGTGATCAGTGTATAGTGGCCAATTACATTACCTGTAATAACATGACTGTGAAATGTAAAACCCATAATAATTGCAGGAGTAAGAATATTATCTATCTCTTGGAATGCCCTTGTGGGCTCTACTATGTTGGTGAAACTAGTAGAGAGGCAAGAGTCAGGTTCCAGGAGCATAGGTCAGCTATTAAAACTAAAAAGATTAGTGCCCCTTTGGTTACACACTTTCTTGAGCAAAAACATGGTGAATGCGACTTCAAATGGTTCATACTGGAGAGGGTTAAGATAGGGAAGAGAGGGGGTAACATTGTAAATATTCGAAAACAAAGAGAACAGTGGTATATTTCCTATCTCGACACAGTAAGGAAAGGACTTAATTCACGGGAAGGATGGGAGCGTATAATGGGGGGTACGTAGAATTCCCATTTCGAGAATCCTGATTGTGATCCTTATTGGTTATTGGTTTCTGCATTATTAGTTTTATTTTTATCTCTCATATTTGTTATAGTCGAATATTTCTTCTGTACTAACACCTGAGTTTAATTCGTTATAGCACTTAGAGAAATTTAATATATTTTCTGTTTAAATAGGAATCTGGATCATGCGGTTCTCTTTGCATGACTCTTTGCGTGATTCTTTTAGAATCTTTTGATTCTTTTATTTTTTAAACGTGGCTTGAATTACGCGCATGGTATCCACCACTCGCGTGTGCATACACTTTTTGTATGGTCGCGTTTTTTCATTCATTCATTATGCTGCTAACATTAGCAGCGAGGAGTTGGTAAAGACGTATGATTTATATATTAATAGAACCACCGCGTTTGAAAATTATCGTTGAAATATAGAGAATTACTTTTTGTAAACTACCTTTATAGAAACTACCATTATTTCTTCTATTTCTATTATCGCTGCGAACGATCGACCAGCTTCCGTTCCGTTCCCTCTGACAGGAAATAGGCGTAGCCTCCTGAGTGCTTAAAAACATGTGAAAGTATTGGCTGGTGATTCCATTTGCCAAACTGACGGGTTGACACGCGGGACGCTTTGCTGACCGATACTCTAAGGTACTATATACATGCAGGCATTAATAATTAGAAAGAGGTCTGCTTTGTTTCTATTTTTATTTTAATTATTTAGATGATTTATAGCTTGCGTTATGCTTCCTTTACAGAGGCGGCATCTATGAACATAAATCATTTTGAGAGACTGGATAAAGCTCTCATGTCCACTGTTCACGAAAATATAAAAATGTGAGTATAGGGTCGGCTTTTATAGTTATAGCCACTTCTTTATTCCTAAAAGAATGACTACTTAAGTAATACTAATGGGGATCTCTATCTATTTGACAGCTCACTGTGGCACGATTATCAGCCAAAGCTGTGACTTACCAGCTGAAACCCTTTTAATATACCGCGTGTGGATGTATTGTCTCTCATAAGTCGAGGTGAGTGAGCATTGTGATCAAGTCTCACTCACGCACTCTGTGATCGATTTTGCCATGAATGGCGAAATATATTTTCTTAGACATTTTCTTAGATTGTTTCTTAGATTGTTTCTATATTTATTTTATAGATTTTATTCTTTCGACATTGAATTCGCCGCTTTATATATATTATACACATTATTGAATCTTCATTTGTCTGCATAGCAAGACGTATTACCGTGTAAGTATATTGCAATTTATTAATAATAGCACTGTTGAGACAGACCATCAAAGTATCAGGCAATTCTCAACCCATCTCAAAATCACTTTCATATTTTCTTTCGTATTTTAGATTTTTATCACTGGCGAATCTATTAGTATGACCTCAAGTTTACCTGAACAGGAAACACACAATTTTTCGAAATAATAAGGTATATGTATGGCCTGTGTCGATATTTTCGTACAACGTGAAATGTGGTTATTTATACTAAATGTTGCATATAATATGCTTTGCATTCCTCGCAAGATGTAAATATAGTCATCCTGATGTTTTACATTGTTTAAGGTTTTTTCTCATATAGAGGTAATCTGTTTTTGAGGGTCAGTAAGTAACTATACCATTCCCCAGAATGAACCATAGGGAGGAGCCATGGTAAGCCCACAGGTTGGATGAATATAACACTCAAGTAATGATATCAAGAAATGTATGTCTCTTATTACGCATGTAATTATCTACTATGTATAAATATGCTATGTTGTTTATAATGATTGTAACAAATCGGTATATGAATTGCTGTCTCTATTATTGCATATGTGTTTGTCAAAAAAGTGGGTTTGATTCAGTGTACTTTTCTCGTGAGCATTAGCTGTTTAACATAAATTCTGTTTCTTCTTTTAATCTTCAGGTAGATGTATAGGATGTTGCTATGATGTTTTTTTAAATCTAAAATAGATTTTATCTAAATTACAGTGATATTTTTGGGAAGACAGATATTCCTGATGAAGGCGGCTTTATTCTAACTGTCCGCCGAAACGCGTTGAGAAATAAAGGGAGAAGTACAAGTCATACCGATCAAGGATAATTCTGACTGTTGCAGAATTCTAACCTTTTTGTGTATCTCCCTTTGTGTTTTGCTTTAGGAACTGTGTAGGCTGTATCTTTATATATAAGTTGTTCCTTGTTTATACTATCTGTGTTCCCATTGTCTATTTTAAATTCTTTTTTATATGCTTTTTAAATTTGTTTTTAATCTTATGAAATAAACTGTATACCCTGAATTTATTTGTTTTCATAGATTTATATTGTTGCACATTGTATTGCTCAATGGGATGGGTCTGTATGGATGACTGATAGCTGTCTACGTGTGTGTCATTATTGGCGTTTTTGAAGTAAGGTGCCCAAAGGGAATTCCTTTTTGACATAAAGTCAGTCTTGGTACCCTATCCCTTTGTCTTTGGGTCCCTCTCTCTTTTATTAGAGATAGAGCATACCTCAGCCAACCAGGAATCCCACTTCAAACAATGACTAACAACAATAATACTGTTGTGGATAACTAGAATAGAAAATGTTTTATTTGATAACATGAGGTCAATTGCACATTAATAATGCATGTGGAAGGAGACTGGTCTTCGAGTGTTTCAGTCACTCCTGTGCTCCTTTCACACCATATCCTCTGTAATCAAAGGCAGCGCTATCGATGGTGCAGCAGGTGTTGTAAGACTGGGGCTCAGGGTGTAAGGGGATCACTGCACCTCAAATTAGGCTGTTTTCTGCTACCAAGCTAGTGGTCAGGGCAACTCATTTTCCTTGCTTACCTTGCATTCATATCCTTCCTCATCATCACTGTCTTTTCATTCTTTTCTTCTCCATATCCTTCCTTAAATCCCTTTCACAATGTTATAACTTGCGAAAGGTGCTTGTCCCCACATTTATTCACCTCTGATCCTTGGCATTATTGTCCATCACTTCTACCCTATGCTCAGGGCATTGCAGCTCAGAATGTTGTCTGCAGTAGCATGACAGGAGTCATGCAGCCCAGGACTATGGCTACCACATGCGTGCTGTCCAGTTATTAGGCCTGGGTGAAATTTATGTTGCATTGGCCTAATCTTTCATCAGTTCATGAATTTAGTTTTATGTTTGTTTTGTGAAATTACCAACATTACACTACTTGGTTTAATTACATCGCACTAGCAGCAAACGTTTAACACAGGCAGAACTCGAATGGACAGAATGCAAGTGCATGTTGTAAGCTTCAGCTTTGTTTTTGTGTTTTTTAAGCAAGGATGCCTTCCACTGTAAAATATAGCACTAAATACATTTTTTGCATCTTGCATTATTTCACATATTTTTGAAATATTATAATTGAATTTTGCACATTTATGCAACTCGCAAATCTTTCATGCTCCCAACTAGTTGTGATGCCCATATCACCAGCGCAGCCAATCTTGTTTCCTAAAAATGTGACTGTGTGACCCAATCTGAGTGGCAGGCTGCAGCAGGATTTAAAGTCCACCACAGGATTTGTGGATTTTAGGACCCCATTGTTTGAGGATCTACTACAGGATTTGAGGACCCTCCAGGCTATAAAAGCTGTACCCATGGTATGTCCCTGTGCTTGGCTTTCCTCCCTGTTGATTAGAGAAAGCTTCAGCTTGGGTTGTGCTCTTCACCTGTTTTCCTGGCTCTACTGCTGATACAATCTTCAAGGAGACACTGAAGTCCAATTCTCAGACATATTCAGCTTGTGGGGCATCTTGGGACTTCTGCAGCCTCACTTTAAATAATTTACTCCAGCCCTTTGAACTCTTCAAAGAGTTTTCTTGTATTCTTTTAATTCTTAAATCTCCTTCAACATTGTCTTCAGAGATAAAGAGATAAGGACCATGTGTATCAAAATCCTCTTTTGCGATTCTCAAATAGCGATTTCTTTGCTAATTGCTATTTGAGAATCGCACAATGCTATGTATGTAGGATTTGCAAAAAAAAATTGTGAATCCTACATATTCCTTAATTGCGAATCTCAAATTGCGATTCGCAAATAAGGAATATCTTCCTATTCATTCCTAAGGGCCTAAAGGCCCATAGGAATGAATGGGAAGACATTCTCAATTTGCGATTAGCAATTAGAGAATCGCAATTTCAAGGGTACATGGGTGTCAAAAGGACACCCTGTTGCACCCCTGAAATAAGCATGGGTGCACATGTGGCGCACATACATGCCCTAAGGGCATGTATGTGCTTCACATTGCACTTTGAAAAATGCAAAAAAGTGCATTTTTCAAAGAAATCGCAAATTACCACCAACTTGAAGTTGGTGGTAGTTTGCGATTTCTTAAAAGCCAAAATCCTCTTTTGCGATTCTCAAATAGCGATTTCTTTGCTAATTACTATTTGAGAATCGCACAATGCTATGTATGTAGGATTTGCAAAAAAAAATTGTGAATCCTACATATTCCTTAATTGCGAATCTCAAATTGCGATTCGCAAATAAGGAATATCTTCCTATTCATTCCTATGGGCCTAGAGGCCCATAGGAATGAATGGGAAGACATTCTCAATTTGCGATTAGCAATTAGAGAATCGCAATTTCAAGGGTACATGGGTGTCAAAAGGACACCCTGTTGCACCCCTGAAATAAGCATGGGTGCACATGTGGCGCACATACATGCCCTAAGGGCATGTATGTGCTTCACATTGCACTTTGAAAAATGCAAAAAAGTGCATTTTTCAAAGAAATCGCAAATTACCACCAACTTGAAGTTGGTGGTAGTTTGCGATTTCTTAAAAGCCAAATTGAATTTTTTGGGTGCTTCTTACATTGCATTTAAGGATTCCTTAAATGCAATCGCAAAATAAGGAATCACAAATTTTGCAATTCCTTATTTTGCACGCAGATTTGCCTTCACACATACCACTTAGCAAAATTGCGATCACAAATGCCGAAATTCTGCAATCGCAATTTTGCTTGATACAAATGGCCCTTAGTGATTAGCTAGAGATAGTCAGATTTATTTGTTTGGATTGTGAAACTATTGTTAGATTCTATTTTTTTTAAACTATTTTTTAATTGACAAGATATACTATATCAATAAAGCAAATACAAAAATGATATAAATATTCATACAATAAATAGCTAATAAATACTCAGACAAATTGATCACATATAATAAATCAGCATATATGTGTAGCTTACATTCTAAAAATGGAAATTCATTAAAGATCAGCAATAAAAAGATTTATTGGCAATACTAATTGACTACATCTCTTCTTCAATCTAATGCACAACCAGGTGTGAGTTCCGAAAGGCCCTGTCTCACGGGCTCACAGAGTTTTCTTAACTTATTTCCCCTAGGGTGATTTCAAATGACCGCCAATTCCAACCCACAAAGGAACAGAAACTCCTGCCACCAGGACAAATGATCTGTAGTGTTCTTCTGAAACCATGCCCGGGCAGTGGCCAGTCTGGCAGTAGATATAGCAAAGAAGAAGACGACCCCCGGTGCGCCAACAGGGACATTGGACCCTGGGCCAATAAAATATTTTTGGGATCATATCTTGCATCTGTCTTAAGGAGTTGATTAATCAGTTCAAAAAATGAATGCCTGTACTGAACAATAAGATGGCATGCTGCAAAAATATGTACAGTATCAGCACCAGACTCACTGCAACGGAGTAATCCGATGTGCCCCTTAATCCCCATTTAAGCAACCGATAGGCCGTGTAGTATAAATCATAAAGAATTTTAGAAGAATTAATTTTTTACCTAAAGGCATTTATTATATTTTGATCAAGCATATTGGTACGCCTAAATTCGCCAAAAGAGACATTAAAATGTACATTGCGGGACCAACCAGAAGACAAAACATCAAACTTATTGATGATATTCCTCTGACTCATCAATACTTAATAGACAATGCGGATATATAGTCGCGTTTGGACACCTTAATGAATCTTTGAAGAAACTCATAATTACTCAAACTAATGTCATTAGTGGAGATAGGTACTAACATTTCTCTTAATTGTTAGTAGCAGAAGGGTCATGTTTTAGGGAGTCAATATTTGATGCGTATCTCTGGAAATGTCACAAGGGCCCATTTCTATAGAGCTGACCCAGGGTTGCAACTTGAGAACCATGCCAGCACCTGAAATAACTATCCTGAAAGAAAGATGGTAAACTAGATTAGAATATTCTGCCAAACCATACGATACACCCAAAGACTCTTAACCTTGTATGAGTGAACTAGGCAATGTCAATCAGACCTTTACTGGGTATGAATATCCAGGGGAAAATCTGATACTCAAAAAATAAGCTAGCCAAATCCCGTAACCCTGCTCACTACTGCTGAGAGTCTTGAGATAAATCCAGATAAAAAAATTGTGCTAGAGAGGTGGGAGTGCAATCCTGCCCTCACGTCAAGGAAGTTGTGAATATTGTATAGCAAATTGAGGCTTTTTACATTGCCACACAAAATTCTGCCAACTGCTTTCGACCTTTTTAAAGTAACTCTTATATAGATACAAGGGAATGGATCTAAACAGATAGAGATCCCGTGGCAGGATGACCATTTTGATGATCTTACATGTAATCTACGCCATTTCCTGAATATAGATTGGGATTCCATATACAGTGCTTCATAACTTGGGGTAATAACTGCTTCCATGCAAAAGGAAATGTGGCCACCCAAGTAACTGGCCAATTTGACATACTGAGTGTCATTAATTTCTGGAAGAACATTAGCACTAATTTCTGTCTTGTTCTGTTCAATTTATATCCTGAGACTTACCCAAATGTCGCAGCTGCATCCTCAATGGAATGGAGAGCCTTCAGAGGAGATGATGTTAAAATCACAATATCACCTGCGTATGGCAAGAGCTTGACTTTCCAATTATACAACCTCAAGGATGGAATAGAAACTGAAGATTTAAGTACCTGAATGCCTGGATCCAGATAGATGGCGAATAAAAGCGGGTATAAAGTACATCCATTCCTCATGCCATGTCGAATTCGAATTACATCTGACAATAATTCCATACAAATGATCCTAGGGGTTTGAAAGGACTACAACAATAAACTCTGTGTGATGAATGCCAAGCCAAACTCCATTGCAGACATGACTGCCTACAAGTATCACCAGGAGACTCTGAGGAACGCATTTTCAGCATCCAAAAGGATCATCCCAGTGGGCTTTTTCAACTCTCCAACCACATTAAGGTGTCGATTAGGATGGCGGACGCACCTGCGTCCATTCGCCACCCCCGAGGTGGAGGGACCATCCGCAGGGGCAGCGGCGTTCCCTCCATAGTAATTAGAATGTGACCGCCACCCTGGCGGTCACATCCTGTATATTTAACATTGCGGCGGTTGCTGCTTAAAGCAGCACCCGCCGCAAAGTTAAGAATGCATGCTTTGCATGTGCATGCACAAAGCGGCAGGCACCACGCGGTGCCTGATGCTTTGTGCATGCACATGTAGGGGGGTACCATAGGTGCCCCCATGTGCACCCCCAAACCCTAGGGGCCCGCAAGGGGCCCCCAGAATCAAAGGTCCACATGCTTTTCCACGGCGGAATATCCGCCGCGGAAAAGCATGTCTCCGCACACATCATAATATGGCTGGAGGTGTCTTGCAGACACCACCACCATATTGTGGTCCACACCCCGCGGATCAGTGGCGGACCGACCTGCCGTCCGCCGATGATCACACCGCCATCATAATCTGGCGGTGGGTTTTTTCAAGGACCACGGCGGTGAATCCGCATCCTCCGGGCCGGCGGTGGCTTCCACCGGCCCGGAGGATGCGGATTCACTGCCATCATAATCGACCCCTAAGTGCGGATATGGCTAAATTAATATGAGTAGTGGTATCCCGTGAGGGGACAAATCCATGCTGCATAGGGTCACTTAATGATCCTGTGATGGTGGCTAATCTATTGTATAATATCCACATGTACATTTTAGAGTTACAGTTCATCATTGATATGGGGTGATATTAACCTCAGTTTAATGGATCCTTTTTCTTTGTAACAAAGACAGCAATATACCTCCTCATGACAGCGATGTAGACTCTAAAAAAGATGTGGAATTAACGAGTTTGAAAAAATAATGGAGTTAATATTTTGAAATTGTTTGTTGAATTCTGTTGGGATCCAGCGACTTTACCTGTTGCTATTTGTTCAATGGTCTTTGTGATCTCATCTCTGGTGATTTGAATGCAGGCCAGCACTCTGTGAGGTTGTATGTTGATTCAGCCCGAATACAGTGATCAATCGTACCTTGGGTTGCACTGCAATCATAATTATAGGGATTGGATTAGAACCAGCAACCAGTAACAATTTTACCTGTGGCATCTCTTATCTTTGTTACTAAGTTTTTTATTCTTATCTTTTTATTGAAGTGCCAATAAAGTACTAATCTCTACACTATTCTAAAAACACCACAGACATTTTGCTCCATACTTTGAACATACCCTGTCCTTTTCTTCAATTGCATTCATAGCGTTGTCAACTGTCTAAATATGTCCAAAGCATTATTTAGACGAATACAGGACTTGAGTAAGAGTGAGTATTCCAACTCTAGTTATAGGAGCTTCTCCTGTAAATTAGTCTTGGCAGCATGCTCAGCCTTATCCTTACAGATAGTATAGTTGTCTGACCCCGAACAAAAGCATTTACGGTGTCCCAGGCCATAATAGGATTAGCCGACCCCTTATTAAAATAAACACAACCCAGAGCCCGCAAAGCTAATATGCTCAGCATCCAGTAGGAGCTTGTGATCGAAGTTACATCTTCATGAGGATGAGGTATTTACTAGTTAGTTAGACTTAAGAAACAATGTCAACGAGTTATGATCCAAGAGAATCCTAGGATTTAGTTTGATCTCTACAAATGGTGAGATATTTTAACTAACAAAATATATGTCTATACAAGAAGATGAATGATGTGGAATATAATGAAGGCAAAACCAGGATCACTGTCCCAGCAAGTCCGCCCTACATCAAGAATCAGTTTCAGGGCTGCCTTACACTTTCTCATCCACTGCTGACTCAGCACACACACATGGTAGTAGAATCTTTCACAAGGTAGATACATCTATCCTCCAGTGGATAGCCAAGTTAATCCACACACAAAGGAATAGGATTCTGACACATACTAAGCTCGACCAAGAGGCGGTCATACATTACTGGATTGTGCATATTTGCGGCATAGATGACACATACCGTTAGTTGCAACCTCCCATTCACTTTCGGGCAATCAATTGTCTCCCTTTCCTATCCAAATAAACCTAATGAGCAACCCATTCCTTTCCCCTATTGTAAGCATCGATCCCAGTTGCAGCAAGAGTATAGAAACCTAAACTGCTCAAATTGTGTAGCTCCCTGAGAGTAAGGTGAGTCTCCTGGATACATAAAAAATGGAGGCTAAGTGTACATAATTCCTCTCTAATGTATCTGATCTTAGCAGTGGAGCGCATGCCATTAATGTTCCAGTGAAATACATAAACATCCTGTTTATTACCATTAAGCATATTATCTATGGATAGACAGACATATTCTTCTTCCGACACATATCATGATAATTCATTTGTATAGCTCAAGTGCTATATATTTTCCCCTTCTTTTGCCCCCAAAAACATCTCCCCGTAACCAATGCCAACCCTTCCTCCCAGAAAACACCCACCCTCCCTTCCCCACTCTGGAGCATCTATTTCCATCCCTCTCCCACTTTTTCCAGCAGCACCTTGGGTCCTATGTTGTGAGCATCCACTGAAGCCCTACCATTATCTTGGATGGCAGCTCAACAGACAGCAAAGTCTCCCCCACCCCCTGGAACTAACACCTCCAGGAGATAATAGTAATAGAAATATGCCTCACCTGATGCCCAAGATACAACTATAAGGCAGAGGGTGAGGAGGAGAAAACAAAGGGAGAAAGCACAACAGGTAAGGGCCCAGAAAAGAAAGATTTATATACCCCAACTAGTGCATTATTGGGGATGGCCCTGACTGAAGAAAGATAAGAGAAAGATAGATACAAGTGAATAAAAAAACGCCCCAGATTACTCCTGGATCACACAAACAGGCATAGAGTATATACAATGCAAAAAAACAATTCACCTTGCCCCATTGTCTTAGCAGGTCCTGAAATTTCCCAGGATCCTGACAGTAGTTTATTTGGCGTTTGAAGCTTATCTTCAAATTTGCAGGTTCAATTAAGGCAACAGTAGTGCCAAGCTTCTGAAAATAAGAGCCTGTCTCCCATAGGAGCCATCTACGTTCTACTGTCTCCCAGCAGAAATTGGATTTAACAAAGAATTCAACGTCTCAGGCCTTGCCAGGTCTTTTAGAACAAGTCAACTGATATATTTGCTGCCTAAACAAACATTACCCATGAAGATAAGAAGGGCAGAGCACACGGAGGTGCTCAGCCTTTGTTTGACTTGTGGAAGGATAGTCTATATACCCATTGGACCCAGCAATCAATGTCCTAGTCGCTAAAATGGGAGGAAGGCGGCTGTAATAATTGGACAATGAACCTTCTGGAGTCTACAGGAACCCCCAATGCATGTAGGTTTTTCCTCGCATCCGATTTTGAACATCTTCCAGTTTTTAGGACATGACCTGTAGTCTAACCTCATGTTGTCTCAATTGGATTTTGATAACTTACGCTGAATCCATCAAAGTGACAGATTGGGATTCATTGTCATTCAACCAGCTGTGCAATACTTCAATTTTTTTCAACATTTTCCACAAGACGACCTGTGTTTTTTGATGGGATGTCCTTTTTATATTCCTCTCTGTGCAATTGGAGTGGATTATAGATTAAGGCAAGGGAGGGATCTTCTATAACCTCAGATACAGTGCAGATTGCCCAGAAAAAAGTTGGGGGGCAGACCATTGCCCATGTTCCAGGTAGAGCATCCCTGGTTTCCCCTCGATTCATTGAGAATGTGCAGGCTGTGCCTCTGACATAGTCGTATAAGTAGGGTTAGATTCCAGTCCCTCAGTCCCATAACTAGTCATTATCGCTAATCTCAGTGACTGCTGCAACATTAGAATGACTTTCAGGGTCATCTATTGGTTCTAAAATTACCCCCAGGGTAGCCTCTTTGACAACACCTGCTGCCTTGAACCTAGGTGCTTCCCTCCTTTGAGCGACTCAACCTCGGGTCTGAACCAGACATGGCCAGGCTACCCATCTCTGAGATATCTGCTAAAGGAAAAAAGCTTCAAGGGCCTACTTGGTTCTTTTGCGACACATTATCTCTTCTGGTGTGAAGTCTAGGGTCGGGACCTGTCCCACCCTCAACCAAGGTAGTAACCTGAGATGCATTATCCTAGTAGAATCCCCCTCATTTTGGGGGATCCCCCACTGGCCCCAGAGGCCGCGAGTCAGTCTTATTTTTTTTTAAATATCTTTATAGCATTTTATCTTTTCTGTTACATAAATTTCAAGCATTGATACGTTTCAGCATTTATGATAACATCACTTGTTCTATGACATTGCACATATAAGTCCAAGTATTTCCTTCTCATACTCGTGGTATCGTTTGCATCTTCAGTGTAAGAGTGCTTGCACATTTATAAAGTGCCTTGGGCAGCAACTGTCCGCACATTCTGTCATCTCCAATCGGGGCCAGAGTGAGTCTGTTAAGTACACTTCTCTATGACAGTGGTTGATAATGTGTTAATACATCTATGTATGCAGATGTATTCTGTTTAGAAGTGACTCAACTTTTAGCTCACAATATGTAACACTTCATGGGCAAATAAAAGCAATATATATATGTAAAGGTCTTATCTGCTCATTAGACGTCTTCCTTTATAACAAGTCAACCATATCTAATGAAGACAAATAATAAATCAAAACAAAAGAGATATCAAATGACTGAGGGAACATGTAACTAGTGTTTAGTGTGCCATCTGGGTGCGGTCACAACTAGGCTAATGTGCAAGCAGTGAATGTGGGCCGCTACTTTTGCGTGCTATACGGTTGCATGGACGTTAGGGTGTCGTGTGGCAAGAGCCACGTCTGTATGATATCTTTAAGGAATGCGAGGTCTGCGCCTAACTCAGCGGCTGTCTTTGGGGTGACATACGGATACAGCGTGTCTTCTACAGCTACGTGACATGTAAGGCACTTGGTCACGCATGCTGTGCAGGTGGTGTCCGCAAGGCAGCAATGGAGCATGTAAGAGTTTTGAGCATGTCATCCCAGGTCTGCGTAATGGGATACTTTCGCAACCCCGATGTTTCTTCCCTAAGTAGGATGGTGCCCTCCATCTGTGCCCAGACTTCTAGGGATTTCACCCAATGTAAGACTTCCAGTGGGTCCTTGTGTTTCCATTGCTTAGTTATAAGTCATTTTGCTGTTATTAGGACCAGGTCACGAAATCTGGAGCCTACTTTATTGGCCTTAGTTCTTTTATAAAACCCTAGGATACAGACCTCCCACGTGGTAGGTACCTCAGTGTTGGTGCAAGTGGCAAGGGTTTCTGTTATTGCGCGCCAATAGGGTCAAAGCAGGGAGCATATGCAATAGGACAGTACCTAGGAAACGGCATCTCGGGCATTCAGAGGTGTTGATGTTAAAATATTTATTAATCTTATCTGGTGAGAGGTACGCTCTGAGTAGTATGTAAGTTTGTATGAGTTTGACTCGCGAATTGCGTGGTATGTGTGTGGCACTGGCTAAAATGTGTTCCCATTCTTTATCAGTCCAGGGACGGCCTCTGCCTTTGGTCCAATGCGCGCGAATTCTCTGTAGTGGTTTTAAGAAATGGACGAGCAGGGCTTGAACCAGCCAGTGTATCACATGTGATCCCTTCCCCATTACATGCAGGTACTGCAATAATTGATGTGTCGGCGGCTCATTAGGCATGTCTCCCCATGCTAGCATAAATGTCTGTGTAATGGCTGTGTGTAAAAGGAAATGGCCTACTGGTAATCCATTATCTGCTGTTAGTGTCGCAAAAGGTAGTATGGTACCGTCTGCGTACAAGTCTCCTAGCGTCCCCACTCCCGCCTCAATCCAGGGCCTCAATGCTGTGTCTGTTATAGGGTCTCTACCTCTGGGCGTCCCAATGAGTGGCACTATCGGGGCATATGGAATTGTGTCTTTTGTGAGGTAAAGCCTTCTCTTATAACACCTGTGAGCTAACTCAACATGTAACTGCATCGGGAGGGGAATTTTCGCCAGCGGATAAAACAGTCCTTATATCTGAGTCTGCGTCCAAACCGTTGTCTCGGTCGCCGTGTCCGCCAGATTCTTGCCACTTAGCCACTATGCGACCCATTGTAGTTGCGCAGCTAAGTAATATAGTTCCAGATGAGGAACTGCCAAGCCTCCACTCTCCGGGGGTGCATATAGTTTCTGTAATGCTATCATGGGTCACCCCACATTGCAAACTAGGCCTCGGATGAATCCCTCCAATTCCGTAAAAAGCCTCACTGGGACATGTACCAGAAGGTTTGCGAAGTAATACAATAGCCTGGGTAGTACTATCATTTTGGTTAAGGTGATGCGACTCATCACGTTGAGCGGTAGTGTCTTCCAGAATTGTATCTGTGCTCTTATTGCGGAGATAGCACAAACCAGATTGCCCTCCAGTATGTCTGTAGGGGACCTGTAGATGTATATGCCTAGGTATCTGAACGTAGTTGGATACCAGTCAAGTGCAATCCCATTAAATATTATATCCGTCACAGCCACATCTTCAAGGAAAGAGTAGGCGCCTGATTTAGCCTACTTTACCTTGAGGCCCGATACCGCCTCAAAGCTACGGAACAACGCTGATATTGCCGGCGGCATAGCATGCAGGTCCCTTATGTACAATAATAGGTCATCCGCATATAAGGACACTGCGTGAAGTCCATCACTCAAGGGGATGCCCCAATCCGCGCCACACTCTTGGAGGAGAGCCGCCAGAGGCCACCGCCGCCATACACCGCCCACCTTCTGCGGTGCAGCGTCCAGCAATCAGGGCAGAATTTCACAGGCAGGAGCGGGCGGCCGGCGCAGCATGGGCCCCAATCGCATCTCGCCACAAATTGACAGGCGTATATCTAAGTGGAGACAGGATTCGTAGCCAGAGTTCGTGACTATCCTCTTGCCGTGACTACGCCATCTTTTGCGGCCTTGTGGGAGGAGCCAGACCATGGGCTCGCGTAGCTGGATTCGACTCTGCCGGGACTATGCAGCGGGCGGCCTCTTCAGTCGGGTGCCCCGCAGCGTGGCCCGGGTAAGTCAAAAATCACAGCGCTGCTCTAGGATGGTGTCCTGTGTAATCTCGGCTTAGTTACAGCCTCCATGAGCGACTACACTTGGAGATAGCGGCCTGTTTAGGGGAGCCTCCGGCAGAGCTCTACCCAAACACGTCTGCCTCCATTGCAGTCGTAGTCACGCCCCCAGCAGCGAGTCAGTCTTGCTCGTATTAGCGGCAGCTGTCCCATGCCCCCAGCTTGCCTCACTAATCCCAGGGGGACCAGACATAGAAGTAGTGCCTAAGTCTCGAGCTCTTAGGATCAAAATAATTCACCATTGTTTTTCTCACAGTGATCAGTGGTGGAGCATTAGCCAGTATATCTCAAAAGAGGCCTGAAGGGGCACCTAACTAATGAGTCATTGATCCCAGAACTGACTTAGCATCTCCAGCACCAGAAGCCATACCAAGAGTAGCATCTGTTTCACTATCTGAGACAGCCATGTTTTCACAATCCACCCTGGACCCAGTAATTGCTGGTAATTCAGGCTTGTCAGACAGTTCAGTAACACTATTGGGTGCCATGGGCTCCTTGGGCTTCTGGTTGTATGTGTTTTTTGGGTGTCATTATTGCTGTTCCAGGTGGGGCCCTACTCGCACTCTCACCAGTTAATCCTGCAGTCAGGCAATCCTAGATGTGTTGTAGGTGGGTGCCTGTATGACATAAACCTCAATGGTCCGGCATCTCCAGCCACTCAAGAGCGGTCGCATTCGCTTTTCTCCTGGCCTTCGCCCGAGCTGACATTCCCCACAAGCATAATGCCCGCCAGGAGCAGCGCTGGGGCATGTCCCCCCAAGCACCACTGTCTCCTCCTCTGCCTTTCCCAGACCCGCAGACAACTGAAACAAGCAGGCAGATAGGTAAACACAAGCGCACATGCCATTTGCTTGGTACCACAAACAGAAATGTCAAAGCAAATACTTCCTGAGAATGGGCCGAGCCTCAAGCCCTCGAAGATTTCCTGACTTTCAGGCAGGCAGAAGCTGGCATTATTCACATTCACCCGAGAGTAAAGCAGAGAGCTGTTTCAACCGATTCTGCCGCACGCCACAGTATTGAGGTATGCCTGAAACTACTGTTGGATTTTTTAACTACCCCTTGCTCCCTTTTGTGCTGGATGTGGGCCTCACTTTTTAAGTTGCTCTCTCTCAATTGTCTCTTTGGCTCTTTCAGACTGCTTCAGAAATCATGACTGAATCTTTATTTTGGTTCAATGCCTCAAGTTGTGAAGATTATCAACAGTGCATGGGACATCAGAACAGGACCAGTCTCACAACGATCCCCTAGCAAGATAAAGGTATAGAGCCACTGATATGTTGAGTGTTTGCTAAAATGCACCTGTTGCTAGAGTGATTCTTAGTTATTTTTGTAGTTTCTGGAGAAGGTTATAATTCATTTAAAAGTCATGTAAAAGAAAAACCTGCATGCAATTGAAAATGAGCTTAGAGCAGTGAATAACAGCAGTATTTTGTTCTGTTGCTCCAAAGAGACTGCAGAACACCCGATAGAGCATCCATTTCACCAGACAAACTATTGGGCATAATATCAAGTAAGGGCGTTACATTATCACCGCTTTTATCGGCAGGAAACTGCTGATAAAGCGGCGATAATGGGCTTGATAATATGCTCTATGAATTTCAATCGAAGCCCATGTTAGATGTCTTCACACTTTCTTTTCTCACCTGCAAACCAGCTATTTTAGGTCTCTCCTACAGTCAACATGTACCTGTATGATATCAAAGACTTCTCATGAACCCAGGGCTTGTTTTAGCATTAGTGGCATCTGGTTTAACAATCTGTTTTGACACTCCCCCATATAGATATCAAATAATGCATATACGTGACCCCTGCTAGTAATTACTGTAGAGCTAAACAGAGACAGCTCTTTCGCTAAGGCAGAGGAGTGTCGCCCCACTGAGCAGGTCAAAAGGGAAAAATAAAATGATAATGACTCACTGTTATTATCATTTTATATTTCTGTCCTTGCTCAGTGGGGTGTGGGTGGGGCGGGACTGCTCTACTCACAGAGCAGGGCAGGGTAGGAGTGGTTTGCCCACTCTTAAGTGTGCATGATGTTTTGGCCAGCTGTCTCAGGCCGTCCAAACCGTCATGCACCCTTTGCATGTCCTTCACCTAGGCTGCATAACAGACTTGGTGGAGAAGGTGCCCAGGCACCCATTTCCTGGCTGAGCACCGAACCATCGAGCTCAGACCAGTGACAATGCTGAATTGCATCATTGTGATTGGCTATGGGGAGCTTGGGAGCCGGGTTCTTCCTGCCCTGGGGTCCTGGAAGAGGTCAAAGAGGATCGAGAGGAGGTGGCACACAGGTAAGTGTTACATTTATTTTTCATTCCCTCCACCTGCGACCCGCCGCTTCCACTACCGTTTAATACCAGCCACCCCTAGAGGTAAAGGTACTCTGCTTTCAAACTTTCGAGAGAGAGCCTCTGCTCATTTGTTAAGCACAATTATGTAATCTTATCTAAAATAGCAGAAAGTCAATCACAGCTATTTCGTATGCCAGAAGGAGGGACAAAGCTCAGTGGGGTAGGGCGGGACTACTCCACTCGCAGAGCATGGGAGTAGTGCTTTGCCCACTCCAAGTGTGCATGATGGTTTGGCTGGCCGTCTTTAGATGCCTAATTAAATGTCATTATTTTGGAGGGGGTTTGCACCAACTTGCATACACTGAACTGGTTGATTCAAAAAATTAGATCTCATTTTTTATTACCTGCTACCACCAAAAGTTTCGTAGAAGAAACATTGTCATGTGACCATCTAGATTGAAGCAGAACGTGGAGTGGTGGCACCTTAGTCTGTAAATTCACTCTCTGAGGCAGCAGGATGTTTTTCCAATAACCGCCTAATTATGATCACAGTTGAGTTAAGAAGAGCAGTTATCAAGTTGCACCACAAATACATAGAGAACAGATTTGTGTTTTTTTACATCGATCAGTTTAGAACAAATGTGCAAATGCAGTAAAACTGTGGGGCCTATCCCCAAACTGCATTTTGTAGTACTACAGAATGAACTGAAAATGCTATCCACAAACCTATGTATGGAGTTTGCGCCTTAGTCTCTCCTGTAACTATATGTGCAGAGATCTCCACCCTAACTGCAGAGAGTCTGCATAAATATGCATAAGTTTCAGTAGTAAATGTTGTAGGGACAAAGAGGAATGGCTGAAAAATGGGTATACTTACAAATAAAGACCCGGGTTGAGGGAGTTAGAGACTTAAAATAAAACCCTATAGAAAATAATGGTAAAATAAATTATTTAAAATAGTCAATGATATAAAGAAATAGCGTTTAAGGTTAAAAAATAATTTATAAAAATAGTACTTTTTTAATTATAAAATATTTAAATAAACTGTTTTGCATTTAAAAATGAATATAACAATAGATCTTACTAAAATAAAATACAATTATTTGTAATGCGGTCCATACATCACTTTTAATAATTATTCAAGCATGCAAGTTCTTGGGATTTTTTTTTTTTATTTGACCTTCAAAAAAAATATTTTAGTTTAATTTATTATTTTTACATTAATGACATGTTTAATTTCCAAATGAACGTCATAGTGCTGAAGCATTTGATATCTTTAGGTCTATATTTAAAATAAATATAAAACATGTATTTACATAATTATTTATTCTGAAAATAATTTTAATATTTTTTCGAGTATAATAAACTTTTTAAATGTTCCCTATACTTTACCACTAGGAGAATTCACCAAAAATATTTGAATGGTAAAGAACACCTGTTCTTACGCTGTTTGGATGACTGCATCCTGTTTACACGAGTATCTAACATCCACGCCATTCACAGCCCCGAGTTTCACAACTAGATTGCTTTAATGTGTCAGCAAGGGAGCAGATGATGCTTTCTATTCTGTCTGATTAGACAGGCCTCACAGGGAGATCTGAGAAAATCAATCCATTCATCTGCACCTAAAAATCTATACATCATGAGTGCTTGAAATGATTCTATTTTATTCTTTACTTATGTCTCTATATTTTATTTCCTAAACCCTCTTTTTGAGCAGGAGGGGCCGCATCACATCAAATGAGCATTGGCAGTGCTAAGACACAGTCTTTGCTACAATTTTGGGCTGACTGATGTTTTAAGTAGCTGAAGAGCTGGAGCATGCTACATTAACACTTGAGACAGTGGCAAATGGTTGCTTACGAGAGGAACCTTAAAGCTCTATGCTACTTTTATCTGGAATGAGAGCAGCATTGGTTGACACATTTAAAGTTAACAACTGAATATAACAATAAAATACACAAAGCAACGTAAAAATACAAACCATAATGTGGCATATCACAACAAAACAATCAAAAACAGAACACAGCACCACAACCATAGTACAACACAACAAAATTGATATGCAATAAAGCAGTTGAAACACACAGCAGCACATAAACAACAGATCACAAACTGCTACACAACAAATGTGCACACAGGTCTTGTCATCACACATTGCCACTTTCAGATGCATCTTTTCATAATGCAGTGGTAAAAAGTGTTAGGAAAAAGTGCTGCTTATCTTTCCACCCAGGACAATTAATAGTGCAGGTCATAAATGTTTTGTGATTACCCTTTAAGCGATTCTACGGAAAAAATGCTGAAGTCACTGATTACATGCATGCATATTGATACTGGGCCATATGTATCAAGCACAAATGTGTTCGCAAACGCCGAAATTTGCAGAATTTCGGCGTTTGCGAACGCATTTGTGCTAAATGGTATTTATGTAGCAAATGTGCATGGAAAATAAGGAATCGCAAAATTTGCGATTCCTTAAATGCAATGTAAGAAGCACCTAAAAAGTGCAATTTCTCCATAAGGAATCGCAAATTACCACCAACTTCAAGTTGGTGGTAATTTGCGATTTCTTTGAAAAATTCACTTTTTTGCATTTTTCAAAATGCTATGTGAAGCACATACATGCCCGTATGTGCGCCACATGTGCACCCATGCTTATTTCAGGGGTGCAACAGGGTGTCCTTTGGACACCCCTGCACCCTTGAAATTGCATTCTCAATTTGCAATTCGCAAATTGCTAATCGCAAATTGAGAATGTCTTCTCATTCATTCTAGAGGCCCATAGGAATGAATGGGGAGGTATTCCTTAATTGCAATCGCAATTTGAGATTCGCAATTAAGGAAAATGTAGGATTCGCAAAATGTATTGCAAATCCTACATACATAGCATTTTTCGATTCTCAAATAGCGATTCGCAAAAAATCGCTATTTGAGAATCGCAAAATGACTTTTTGATACATATGGCCCACTATGATGTGCGTTTTAATGTTTCTTAAATCTGTAGCTTTTTTGTTTTATAGGTGTCATTCGATCCTATTTTCTCACTAAGAACCTCTGCAAAAAATTTATCCAGTCTACTCTTGGTGTAGTGGGGCTACACTACTTGGTTTGTTTACACTATGGGGTTGATGACGATGCCGTCTGGAAAGGCGGATTCGGGTTTGCCAAATCACATTCAGAATCCTTGTTTCCGACCAATTCGGAAACCTTTCCAAACGACCGATTACGGTGCTCAGACTTTCCAAATTGGTTACGAATCCAAAACGAATGGCATTCGGAAAGTCTGAGTTGTTCGGAGCAGACTTGTGTGTGTCTTTGAGCCACGTTTCCAAATGACTCTGAAGCTTTCTGACCAAGCGATTGCGATGTCAGATTCATACAGCCCTTCACAATTGGTTGTTCCAACTCTGATCGGCAGTCGTAATCTGACTTTGGGGTGCCAAACCAGGCCCACCTTTATCCGGGACCTTCTGAATCAGTCCCGTGGGGGTACCCAAAGGACCGCCCTTTCCAACCATGGAAAATGTGGCAGGCAGTATGGGGTGCCCGCCACCAGGAGCACGTTTTTCCCCAGCCCCCCCTTTCTTCAATGGTAGCCTGTGTATTCAGTCGGAACACAGGCTCCCATTGAAGTTAATGGGAGTCCCACCGAATCGTATCCGGAAGCATCCGGATGCATCGTAATTGGTCAGTCGGACTCCCCGGAACTGATTTGGTCGGAAAATATTCTGAGTCCGATTTGGTTGGAATGCTTTCCGACCTGCATCGTAATCAAACCCACTACCTCTAATCAATGTGAAAATTTAATCAGAATTGACACTAATTAAATAACCAGCTTATACTGAACTCTGTGGTTTAAGCTCCACTAGTGTGCAAAAACCTCAGAGCTGTTTTTCTACATACAGTGATTCGGACTCTCTAAGTGCAACAGAAAACAAGCATTGACAGCACCAACTTAAAACAGTGCTGAAAACAAAGTTGTACTATTGTGCCCAAGACCACACCGAGAGCTTCACAAGACGTGAAAAACAGGTACATCTGCTCCAGGGCCAATATTTTCCACCATTCCAGGTGGACCAGATGAAAACAGACACCTACATCTCTACTTGATTGTAAATTGTGAGCTGTAAATAATAATGCCTAGCTACTCTTTTAGGATATTGCATTCATAATAAATTTGTATAGCTCACAGTTCTTAACCCACTGCTATACCTCCCTTGTTGTCATAGTCCCACAAGAACGGGACTTCACATCCATGGCACATAACGTACTTAATGCCGAAATGAGGTGCTTACTCATCTCACTACACTATATTTTTCTACATATAGTAACAATGCCTACATGCCACTAATTTAATCTGTTGGGCCCTACAGCCAGATGCAGACCCCTTCAGTTTGCTGGTTATTTACAGCTGGAATCCACAAGTTGAATGCAAAAAAAAAGAACATGTTTTTGTAATGGCTATATTGCTAGATTAGTGAGCGACAGATTAGATTCAACATAAATAAAAAATAGCAGAGCAATGTGTTATCATTAAAAGAGTCCACACCAATCAGGCTTCCGAGCTGGGCACAGCACTGAAACGGCTATGACCCACATAATTGACGATGTCATCCAAATCTTAGATCAAAATAATACCTGCCTCCTCATCCTTCTTGATCTCTCTTCAGCATTTGACACAGTGAAACATGGGAACTTACTCGATCTCCTAAAGACAAGAATGGGCTTCTCTGGGACTGTGCTTCGCTGGTTCACTTCCTTCCTACACAACAGGTCTCAAAAATTCAAGAGCAAAACCTGATGTCTTCCCCAGTACCGGTTTCGTTAGGTGTCCCTCAAGGATCCTGCCTATCCCCTACTTTGTTCAACCTAGTTATGGAGCCTCTCACCACCCTGCTACAAACATCCAATGTGCATTTTCACATGTACGCCGATGACACTCAAATATATCTCAAGTTACATTCCCCCAAAGACATCCTGAGTCTGAACTCAACAATCAGAAGCACCCAATCCTGGCTGGCCGATAACCACCTCAAACTCAATGCTATGAAGACTGAGTTCCTCCTAATCTCACCTCCCTCGAAAATATCCTCCGCTCAAACATGGCTTTAGCACCTAACAGCACTCAATGTCCAACCGACCATCGTGGACTCAGCAAAATCCTTAGGCATAACACTTGACACCAACCTCAACATGCAGCAGCATATCAGCAAGGCTACCAAGGGGGCGAACTTCCAAAGAAATACCTTAAGGAAACTGAAACCCTTCCTTCCAGCAAAAGACTTCCAAACAGCAGTACAAGCTCTAGTCATTCCTCGCATAGACTACGGCAGCGTGGCCCTCTGCGGCCTCCCCCTAACGACAACTGCACCCCTCAGAGCGTCACTAAATGCAGCAGCGAGACTCATCACTGGATCAAAAAAACACTCGCATATCTCCCCTGACTTCAAATCCTTGAACTGGCTGCCCCTTGAAGCCAGAATACAGCTGAAAATTGCCTGCATGACGCACAAGGCTATTCACCTGAAATCACCCAGCTACCTCTCTCATAAGTTGACAATTTCCGGCGGGTCCAGAACTACCAGGAGCACAAACAATCTTCTGCTGAAACCGCGAAGATTCCGGAAGGAAACAACTTACAAACGCTCCTTCTCTGGAATGGCGCCCAGGATCTGGAACGCACTTCCTCCTGAAACGAGGCTCATCTCCTCCTCCCTTCTTTTTAAGAAAGAAGTCAAAAGTATCCTTATGGCTAAATACACTTGAACAATGCGTTTGACTTACACTGCGAACAGTATTCCAGTATTTCATGATCATATAGCCTATATATTCCTCTGCACGTGTGTTTTGACTTATATTAGTCTAAAGTGCTTAGATCCTTTTTTCTCCATCTCCGTATAGTTACAGCGTTTTGTTGTCATACGTTCGAACTATGCCTTGCTACCTCATACCTGTACTATACGTAATATTTTTCTATGTACATGAACTTGATGATCTTGATGATGATTACACCTGCCTCTGTAAAGCGCTCTGTTATCTGCAAAGATCTTGTTCGCGCTATATAAAACTTTCAAAATAAAAAACAAAATAAAGTAAAGGGCGCGCCTCCAGGTAGAATATTTTGAAATGCTGATTCAATCTCTCGTACGCATGGACTTAAGGTACTGTTGAGATGCAGTGCTGATTTGTGGACGTTTATATGTTTGTAAGGTTTCTATCAAAACTTTAATAAAAAAGAAAACAAAGAGGTCAGGCCTATTGTCATTGGCAAATGTAACTTATTTCCTGCTCACAGATTGGCAGCCGTCATCGTGGAACATTAAATTAAATGCTAAAAGTGGGAAAATATATAGCCATCAAGATATGGTATCGCATGCATGTGAACTTCATTACGATGTTTTTGTTGATGCTATTTTAACATCAGCAAATGAGCATGTTTTTCATTTTACAGATGCGCTCTACAGAGACACAAGGTTTTGGAAAGGTCGGTAGGTCATGTCACACCATGGAAGAGATGACCTTTTAGCTTTGCTAATGCTTGTCTTTGTCTTTGGCGCTGTCAGTATTTCAACAGCTGGGTATTCCTCCTTCACACACTGTCTAATAAAATAGTTATTGCAATTGGCACATATGTGATCATTGCTCCGTGCACCATGCACCTGCTACACTATTGATAGCTACCCCAGGATGCCTGGAGGTTGACATTTCTAATGCAAGATGTTGCTTGATGTTTATCCAATCCAATCCAATCCAAAAATTCTTTATTTCGGTCATATAGACCATAAAAGATGCAATACATCAAACAATAAAAACATTGCTTAAAAGAAATAAAAACACATTTCATACAATCTTACAATTAGTTTCCCCCTAACAAGGCAAAAGGAGGCTAAAAACAAGCCATATAGTTTTCCACACATTAAAGGATTTTTTTTTTCCTAATCTGCCAAATTGCCATTAGATATTTGGCTACTGCAAACACAATATGGGCCAGAGTGCTGGTTTTCATTATTCTAAATGCATCGGTATAATCACTGAACCCCAAGTTTCTACAGAGGGGCGCTAGCCAGTACTTTCTGGGTTTGCTGTAGGCCGGGCAGACAAACATAATGTGGAGCTCAACTTCCTTGAAAGTATTACAGCTTGGACACATCATATCACCACCATTGTGCCACTTATGGGTAAATGTTCTGGTGGGCAGTGTACCTAGCCTCCATTGTACATATAATTTCCTCGCAAGGATGGGAAAAATAAGGTCCATAAAACTTTCAAAAACATAGGAATTTTTGGATTCCAGAAATCGATTTGTGAGGGTGCCACTGTTTTGTGCATTCAGCACGAGTGAAAGTCTTTTTTCTTTGTACATTTGGACCAGATTTTTGCGTGGAACCCTTCGACAGCCCTGTTCGGGATCCTCCCAGAGTTCGGATAAATTCATGAGGTGCAGTTCCTTTTTTACAAAAGCGAGCCAAGGAATTTTGTCATTTTGGTTCAGGTTCATGACATGAATAAGGTTCTGCCTATAGTGCTGGAGTTCATTAGTTGACCATAACCTATGCCAGAACCTCACCGGCTTTGACTCTAACTCCTCAGTGATAGAGGGGAGGCCCAAATCTAATCTCAGCGGCAAGAGTGGTGTGCCTCGCGGGAGAGCCAAGAGGCGTCTAACAAAGTTGTTTTCCACTCTTGCTAATTCTTGGCCCGCTTTGTGCCCCCATAATTCACTCCCATATATCGCAGCTGCCTTAGCTTGGGTTTGGTACAATTCAAGTGCCGGACTAATGGGCTTATAGGTTGAAGTGTTTGCTACCTTCAATATTGCACCCGACAGTTGGGACAGTTTAAGGCGTGATCTCATTATCTGGGGGTCCCAGGATAAATTTTCCTGCAACGTTACTCCCAGATACAAAAAGGTAGTTACCCTCTCAAGACTGGCAGTACCCAGGGTGGGATTGGGTCTGGCTTTTTTTGGAGGATTAAATATCATGAATTTGGTCTTTTCTGTATTGATCTCAAGACCATGTTGGCTACAGAAAAGACCAAATCCGTCCAGAATCCTCTGAATTCCCATTGGGGATTTTAGAGAGGAGGAGGGTATCATCGGCAAACATAATTGCCGGAACCCTCCTTCCTGCCAGGCGTGGGGCATCATTGTCCTTAACCCTTTCTAAATGAGAGATAACATTGTTAATAAAGAGGCAAAACAGGGTCGGTGCCAGGACACAACCCTGCCTCACCCCTCTATGAACAGGGAACCTAGCTGACAGTCTACCGTCCCTCCCACACCTAACCTGTGCATAATTGTTATCGTGGAGCCTGATTATAATACTTAATATCTGAGCAGGTACCCCTAACTTTTCCAAGACCTCCCAAAGTTTCTTACGTGGGACCAGGTCAAAGGCTGACTTCAGGTCCACGAACACCATGTACAGCCTTCCCCCCTCTATCCTTACCGTCTTCCAGTAAAGCAGGACGAGGCGGAAAATCTGGTCCATGGTGGACGTATTTTTCCTGAAGCGAGCCTGGAGGGGACTCAGAATATCATTGGCCTCCACCCAGTCCAACAGGTGGTTCAGGATGAGACGAGCGAATAGCTTTTGGGGGACATCTATAAGGCTGATCGGCCTGTAGTTGGCTGGGAGCAGAGGAGAGCCCTTTTTGAATATGGGGACAATCTCTGCCCCCAGCCAAGTACAAGGGATCGCCATACCTCCTAAGATGGCATTAAAAAGGATAAGGAGGTACGGGCCCCAGATCTCGGGATGGTGTCTGAAGAGATCCCCCGGTAGTTTATCTAAACCAGGGGCCTTCCCCAACGCTAATCTCTCCATTGCAGTCATCACCTCACCAAGGGTTAGTTATAGGCCCACTTCCGAGGGAACAAGGTCCTCGGACACCACACCATCAGACACTAAAATAGTATCTTGATAGAGTGTCCCGAAATGGGCCTCCCAAACAGAGGCGGCAATATTGGGCTCCACTGCTGATTTGAGTTCCCCTGTCCCATTATTCACCAGAGCCCAAAATTTCCTAGAATCTTTGGCATCTAGGGCATCAGACAAATCATGCCAACGGTTCCAGTCCCACTCTGCCCTGGCTGTTTTCATTGCCACTTTATACTCCCTTCTAAGTTCTGCAACCCTGCCCTTGTTGGAGCCATCTTTTATAGTGGCAATTAGCTCAGACTTAATCTTCCTGCAGGAAGAATTGTACCAAGTCGGGATATAAGTCTTTTTCCTACGCGACGGTACCTCAGGGTAGAAAACATCCGCAAGACCACTCACAAGTTCCACGTGAATTTGCGCTAGTTTCTTGTTATAATCTAAGGGTCTCGGTTGATCTATAAGATCATCCACTTCTTTAAACCTGGGGAGTGCTATTTCATATAGCTTATTCATGCCACCTTCCGCATTGAGCAACTTCCCCCATTTAACGCGACGCCTATTTGTGGTGAGAACCAAGGGCCCGATGTAGGTAAATCCCATTTACCGATTTTGAAATACCGAATCCTACCGATTCGGTATTCAAAAATCGGTAAATGGGATGTAGGTCCAAACATCTGGATTAGTTACCGAATCCTTAACAATTCTTTAATTACCGATTCGGTAAATACCGAATCGGTAATGCCCATTCATTCCTATGGGCTTTGAAGCCCATAGGAATGATTAGGCATTACCGATTCGGTATTTACCGAATCGGTAATTAAAGAATTCACAAGGGTGCAGGGGGTGTCACTTTGACACCCTCTAGCACCCCCAAAACGGGCATGTGTGCAATGTGGCACACAGACATGCCCTAAGGGCACGTCTGTCTGTCACATGGCACATGTGTACATGCACAGATGTGCATGTACACAGGAATCGGTTTTTTACCATGGATTTGTATTCCATGGTAAAATACCGATTCTGTAGGCCATGTGCTGATGGAACATTGGCTACCTACATTGCATTTTCGGTAGTTCTACCGAATCGTCATCATTACCGAATCGGTAAATATTACCGATTGGGTAACTTTACCGATTCGGAAATGATAACGATTCGGTAAAATTACCGAAAATGTGCCCCTACATCTCGATAGCCCTTTACCGATCGGAAACGGCCGAAAATCGGTATTTTCGGCCGATTCCGATCGGTAAAGGGCTACCTACATCGGGCCCTAAGTTCCCAGGGTCATCGCTAGAAGTGGAAGTTGAGGGCCCATCTACAGGTGCAGGATGTTGCACCTCCAGCAGGAGCGCATTGTGGTCGCTATCTATTCTGAGTAATTTAATTTAATTTAATTAAATTTCTTCTATAGCGCTGGAATCAATCCCGTAAGGGTATCTCCGCGCTTTGCCAGCTAAGAATCATCAGATAGTGTGACATGAGAGGTTAAAAGGACAGAAATGCTTCTTGATAAAGAAGGGTCTTTAATGTCTTTCTAAAAGACATATGGTTAGTGGTCATTCTTACGTCAGTGGGGAGTTTATTCCATAAGGCAGGTCCAACCGAGGAGAATGCACGGTCTCCTTGTCTGAATTTCTTTGTGGCAGGGGGTTTTAGAAGGGCTTGATTGCTTGAGCGGAGAGACCTGCTAGGCTGGTATAACTCAAGGGATTGTGACAGGTATTTAGGACTTGCTCCATAAAGGCATTTGTGGACCGTGCAGCATATCTTAAAGTTGATACGCTGCCGTATGGGGAGCCAATGTAGTTCTTTCAACAAGGGCTTAGAGGGGGTCCTGGCCGGTGCACTCATGACCAGTCTTGCTGCTGTGTTCTGCACTACCTGCAAACGACCTACTGCATCTGCGTTTGCTAATGTCAGCAGGCCGTTGCAGTAGTCCAGACGGCTGGTAACCAAGGCCTGTACCAGTGTCTTCCTATAGATGGCAGGGAGATAGGGGAAGACACGTCTAAGGAGGCCAATGGTATGAAAACACAACCCTGCGATGTGATTGGTGTGTTCCTTCAAAGTCAGCTTTTGGTCCAACTTAACCCCTAAATTCTTTACATGAGGTTTGGATGTAGGTACTGGGCCAAGATCTATTGGCCACCAGTCTGGGGACCAGAGAAAACTCGCTTTGCCAAAGAGCATAACCTCAGTTTTTCCCACATTACATTGGAGGCAGTTCACAGCCATCCAATGTGACACTGCCCTCATACCCTCAGCAAAGTTCTCCTTGACTTTGGGGCTAAGGGAGCTGAAAGGGTAGAGGAGCTGGGTGTCATCAGCGTAGGAAACCGGTATGAACCCATATTTCCGCACAATCTCAGCAAGGGGGGCCACATATACATTAAACAATGTAGGGCTAAGGCATGAGCCCTGTGGCACCCCCTTCGTGAGCACCCTTGAGATGGAACGAAAGGGGCCCAGGCTGATAGATTGTGATCTCCCGGAAAGGAAGCTCTCCAACCATGATAACACTAAGCCTCCAATTCCTACTCCCTGCAAACGGCTGAGAAGAATGTTATGAGACACGGTATCAAAGGCTGCGGACAGGTCCAACAGCACTAGAATCATGGAGCCGCCTCTATCCTGTGACATTTTGATCTTATCTGTCACAGAAAGAAGGGCCGATTCAGTGCTGTGGTTGGGCCTGAACCCAGATTGAGATTGGTCCAGGCCCCCTGTCGCCTCGATAAAGCTGGAGAGGATGGTGTTAACGTGTTTCTCTGCCAGTTTGCTGATGAAAGGAAGGAGAGAAATCGGGCGAAGGTTGGAGAGTTCTGACCAGGGCAAGGTGGAATTTTTGCGTATAGGGTTCACTACCGCTTCCTTCCAGGATTGTGGGAGTAGTCCCTCGGCAAAGGAGAGGTTGAGCAATTTCTGAAGAGAGGGTCCTAATATCTCGCTCAGAGGGGAAATTAGTTTGGCGGGTATCAGATCAGTAGGAGAGCCTGTCTTTATTTGGTTGATAAGCGCAGTCAGGTCTTTAATGGTTATTTCTGGGATAACACGAAGGGTTTCCCCAGAGGTCACCGTTGGGAATATTTCAAGGGCCTCAGTATCCCAGGGACCCGAGACTGCAGTAATTTTCTTATATATCCCTTCTATTTTGTCCTCAAAGAACTGAGATATTTCATCACATAGAACTTGAGTGAAAGTATCTGGGCTCTCGCACACTACAGGTTTAGTGAAGGTCTGAATGATTTTGAATAGCTCTCTTGTAGAGTTGCCCGCCTCTGCAATTTGGGTGGTGAGGCTTGTTTTTCTTGCTTTTTTTATATTTTTGTAATAAGTACTCATAGCCTCCAAATACCGATTCTTATCTTCCCCATTGCCTGTCCGTCTCCAAAGTTTCTCCAACTTTCGACATCCCTGCTTTTCTGTTTTAAGGGCCTCAGTATACCATGCTTCCCTTTTAGCTATGGTAGTTTTTTTCACATTTTTCTGAGGAGCCAGAGTGTCAATAGCTGTCGTTAGTGTGGAGTTAAATTTAGAGAGGGCAGTATCGATGTTGTCGGAATTAGAGAATATAGGCTGTTTCCAGGTTTGTGTGAACCTGGCAGGAGTGATTTTATGCCATGATCTACGTTTAGTGGACTGAGTAGCAAGGTTATTTATGGGATTGGCTAAATGTAGCAGAGAGAAATCTATCATTTTATGGTCAGACCAATAAATGTGCTTAGGGGGGTAGCAGTAAACATTGGGATGGGTGGTAAAAATCAAATCCAGGGTGTGACCACCTGAATGAGTAGGTCCACTATTTCGAAGGTGCAGACCTAAAAGAGCAAGATCTGTTAAGAATACATTCGTATCATGGTGATCATCAATGTCAGTGTGAAAGTTAAAATCTCCGAGTAAAATAAAATTCCCGTTAGCTTTCATGTAGGGGGCTAACAGTTCTGTGAGGGCAAGAGAGAATCCAGCATTAGGTCCAGGCGGGCGGTAGACTAATGCTCCTTTCCAATGTACCTTGGGGCTGATTTTTAAATGAAAAATTATTACTTCCATGGTAGGTAACATCACTTGTTCTAAAACTCTAATATTCAATGTATCTTTATATATGATGGCAGTCCCGCCTCCTACCTTCTCAGGGCGGTCTTGACGAAGAATTTTATATCCCATAGGTATCCCTAAGGTGATAGTGGGGATAGTATGGGGTTTCAGCCATGTTTCTGTCAGGAAACATATCTCAGGCTGAATACTGTGAATAGTGTCCCATAATTGCATATAATGTTTAGGGAGTGATCTGACATTTAACAAAAAGCTTTTCCAGCCTCTCTGGAAATGTATACTGTCTCTGGGCCGTCCAACAATAATGTTGGAGTAAGTAGCTTGAAATCCGCATTTAATGCAGGAGAAGGGACCCTCGGGACATCTTAGCGTTCTGTTTGTGCAGCTGTGTATCCCCTGGGGTTGCAGCGTCAGAAGAGCATGTGATGAGTACCTGATACGAGGGGTGATCATTGGGCAGTCCATAGTAACAAAACAGGGTGGATGGCCCCTGGCCCCGTCCAGTCGCGGACGGGCGCAGACGGGCCACTCTTTGGCTAGTCTTCGGCGTTGTCTTCGGCTCTCCTGCGCGCGATCGCTGCGCGCTCAGAGGGGGGCGAGGGCTAAATAGCCCCGTCAGCCCTGGCCGCTAGAGCGCTAACCGCTCAGCGAAACCGGAAGTGGTGTTCTCCCTCCCCGGAACACAATCACGGGGAAGCGAGCGCTCAGGAAACTAAGCCTCAGGTGGTATTTCGGCGTGTATGTGCGAGTGTGTGCACTTTTATAATTCTAGTGTCACAGATGTGTCAATTATTAAAATCAATTCCACAATTTTAGCAAGTTTAAAATCTCATGCATATGCAACACGCAACACGCGAAAACTGATAGCACAGGCTGATTGTCCCAAGCAGGCCAGCGGGTCCGGGAAACACTGCCACTGTCCCCCTACCGCAGCGCGGGAAAGCAAAGCTCAGCCTAAATAGCCACGTCAGCCCTGGCCGCTAGAGCGCTAACCGCTCAGCGAAACCGGAAGTGGTGTTCTCCCTCCCCGGAACACAATCACGGGGAAGCGAGCGCTCAGGAAACTAAGCCTCAGGTGGTATTTCGGCATGTATGTGCGAGTGTGTGCACTTTTATAATTCTAGTGTCACAGATGTGTCAATTATTAAAATCAATTCCACAATTTTAGCAAGTTTAAAATCTCATGCATATGCAACACGCATAACACCTTAAAATCCTGAACTTTGGGCCACATGCTAATGTCTATGAGAATGTAATCTAACCTAGACTCATGCTCTTTCCTATTGAAAGTGCACACAGAGGGGGTATCGGACGGAGTACGCCCATTACAAGCCCTTAATGCAAAATTCAGGGTAAGGGACATAATCTGTACTGCCAGAGGGGACCAGGTTTTGGGGTGTGGAGATGAGGATGGTGGAACTCCCCAGAAATCGTCCTCAGTAGTGAGGGCGCCCTCCTTTAAACCTGCTAGGGGTTCAAAGTGGCAATTAAAATCCCCACCTATCACTATCTTGTAATCACCTGGCAGTTGGCCCAAAAAGGATGATAGGTCATCTAAAGTGGGTGACTCCTTTGCCGCGGCAACGGGCCGCGAGTATACATTGATAATTGCCCAGGTTAATGGGCCAGGCCATCTGAGCAACACACACTGGATGTCCTGCGAAAGCGTAGCCATACTTACCGCCTGACACCCAATGTGAGTTGCTACACATACCGCCAGGCCACCCGAAGGCCTTCCCATACCACTCCACTTAGCCGGAATTTCAAAAATTTCATACCCCGTTCTACTCAGGGGTTCCCTCGCCCAAGTCTCCTGGAAAAGGCAGACATCACTGCCATTTATCAGGAGATCCCAGTCAGCTGTGTTCACCTTATTTACAATCCCCGCCACATTCCAGGAGAGGACCCTCAAAAGTGGGGTACATGATGTTCCTGCCCTATCAGATGTAGTAAATTCAGAGGCTATGGGAGGGTCGGGGATATCCGGAACAGTTAGAGGTACTAGTGTCGAGGGCGAGACACACACGGCTGCCGAAGTCAGAATCGTACCCGTCGGTCTCTTTGACATGTTGACTGGTTGTCCCTTGGGGCTTCCAAATGATGACATATATTTATTGGGGGAGTCCTGCAGCCAGGTGTTAATATTACAGGCTGGTCTCATCGCCCCCCTGCCTACCTCTCCAGTGAGAGTTTTTTGGGGGGACTGTTGGATTGGGCCCTTTTGTGGTCAGTCAACTTGATCAAGGCAAGAATATCTGTTTGGGTGGATGAAGTTGCCATAGTTAGGGAGTGCATTGTGCCTGGGCCTGTATCGTGAGCCGTCCACTGCAAAGCCAACTCTAGTCCAACCCTCATCCCTCCTCGTGGCAGAATTATATGCATTTGGATAAAAGTGTGAAAGGGCCACCACTTCAATAGAGGTGTTACCAGCACTACCAAGCCAATTACAAATATATGGGGCAACCTGCGGACTTTTAAAACTAACAATTATACAATCCCCCGTACATTTTTTAGGAGTAGACCCAATCCATGGGACCCTTCTAACTATAAGGACGTCTCCTTTTAGATTGGGTGGGAGTGACCTATGGATATTTAGCCAATTGATCAGCTTGTTGCGTAAGGAATCCTGTGATTCCGTTACGCCGCCGGTAAGCTCCGGTACTCCCACCAGAATCGCGGTATAAAGTACTGCCTCAGGGGGCAAATTGACTGTTCTACTCCTAGTGTTGGGCTAGTAGGACAGCCGGTTTGCCCACCGGGTGGTCTCTCCTGTCTAAGTTGTTGTGACGGAGCAAGTTGTTTTGACCTTCTAGGTGCAGGTACCGGAGGCCTCCCTGTCTGGGACGCTAGAGGACCCGGTTGGGGGATGGGAGCAGTACCATTTCTAGAGGCTTCCCCCGACTGAACTACTGGGGGATTTGGGGGCTGTGTGGGTATTACTAGGGGCAGATGACAGGTCCCAGCACTATCCCTGAGGGCCCTTAGAGAGTCTGTACCCAACCCAGAGTCAACACTATTGGCCGTACAGAGTTTTTCTATGGCCGTCAATCTGGCCTCTATAGAGTCTAATTTTACAGACAGAGGAATCAAAAGATTTTTTAAAATATCCATAAATGAGCTAGTGAGCAAATCTGTGGTAATAGAAGGGACCCCACCAAAAATAAATGGCCCGGTACTCACCGGTAAGGATGGAACTAATGGGGAACTTAAAAGTTCCGTCCTATTCCTCGTGAGTGAAAACCCAGGAGAGGCCGCTATATCTATGTTGTCATTTTGAACGGGCGTTATTAAATCAACTTTAGCCCTTTTGGCGTCTTTTGGCTTCCTTGACCTCTTCCTTTTGGACAGATGGTCCCCCCTGCTGCTCTTATGTTCAGATGAAGCTACAACAGATCTCACCTCCTGCGTCTATATCTCTGCACAATCAGCTTCCGGGGAGTGTTCTACAACTCCAGAGAGGCGTAATGAGTCTCTATCCCTATGGGAGGTTGAAGGTGTCCTCAGTTGTTGTAGGACTGATTCAATAGTCTGATCAATACTGTCCAAAAGCGACAGGTGGGTGGCATCAAGCAGTAGAGGTGTGCTAGCATTGATTGAGGAACCTGGTGAAGCCAATAACAAGTTATCTATACCCTCTTCTGATTGGCTTTCTAACACAGTAAGTCCTTTGTTGACCACAGCATTGGTTTTCGTGAGAAATTTTTCCATAGTGCCAGAGATCTGTTGAGCGGCCTTACTTCTAGATTCTCTGGTAGCCATGTATCTAGGGCGCCTTGGACACACAAACTGGAGGCAAGGTGAGAAGAGTGGTGAAAGGGCAGGGCGTCAGAGGGATAGCCCGGTCCGGTCTCTGCCGGCCTCTAACGGCCTAAAACGGCCCGCCCTTTGCCCGGGCTTAGCCCGGTGTGCACCCGCGCGGGTCCCGCGATGCGCGTACCTCGTGCTAGTCTTATAGGTCCTATTGGGACGGAACCCCCGGGAGGGGGGCGGGGTCAGGGGGGGAAGAGCCTCCAGGTGCGGCAGCTGGAAACGCCGCAAAAGATCCTGGGACTCGCAGTCCCTCCGTTCCTGCCGCCTGCTGGTCACAAACAGTCCCAGTAACGCTGCTCCCGCTGTGATGGATCCGAATACACACAAACTGCTCCACAGTCCTCCCTTAGCAACTACGAGCGGCACCCGCGAAGCGGGGGCCGTGAGTCACGCTTTTACTGACCCGGGAGGGGGCGGGGTCAGGGGGGGAAGAGCCTCCAGGTGCGGCAGCTGGAAACGCCGCAAAAGATCCTGGGACTCGCAGTCCCTCCGTTCCTGCCGCCTGCTGGTCACAAACAGTCCCAGTAACGCTGCTCCCGCTGTGATGGATCCGAGTACACACAAACTGCTCCACAGTCCTCCCTTAGCAACTACGAGCGGCTCCCGTGAAGCGGGGGCCGCGAGTCACGCTTTTACTGACTCGGGAGGGGGCGGGGTCAGGGGGAGGAAGAGCCTCCAGGTGCGGCAGCTGGAAACGCCGCAAAAGATCCTGGGACTCGCAGTCCCTCCGTTCCTGCCGCCTGCTGGTCACAAACAGTCCCAGTAACGCTGCTCCCGCTGTGATGGATCCGAATACACACAAACTGCTCCACAGTCCTCCCTTAGCAACTACGAGCGGCACCCGCTCCCTTGGCTACACTCCTCCGACAGTGAGGCTGCTGTGCTCCTTGTACCATCTAGATGAGAGGGAATGAAAAAGGCCATTCCCTCCGCCTGCCTCTGCTGTGGATGCTTGCATGGGGCAGAGAGAGGGCAGGGAATGAATATGAACTTCTTCCAAAGACTGTCACTCTATATGAGGTAGCATATGGATTAGGTGATCAGGCTCAGTGCCTTGAGGACCTTACGGGTGAGTAGTCACGCTTTATAAAAAACGTGATTGATTGATTCATCAGGCAGCATCAGAAGAAATGCAAAGGGTGCAGTGACATCTGAGCACATACGGCCTGGCTCGTCCAATACGCAAAGGTCAGACAACACAAGGACAGGCTCCCTGGACAGTGTGGACACCCAATACGCTCTTCAGCTGCTAAGGCATATTCAACTATTCTACATGGACCACATCCTGTTTTATGCAGCTCTACACTGGAAGTGCACAGCGGTTCTATATCCTGTCCAGTTGACTTGAACAGTCCATGGTAGATGATGTGAGAGTCAATACCAGCCCATGGAGTGTGAGAGTGTAGATGGTGTGGTAACCAGAAATCAGCATCTCAGAGGTAATAGAAGACACATACAAACAAGTGCCATAAATATTCTTGTGGCTCTTGCCATTGGAGGGCACTGCAGAAGAAGCATTAGTGCAGAACGCCTTGAAGGATGCAGCGATTGCTCTCCGTGAGTGATGGGCACGCCTGTAATCAAGCTGCCTTCAACAGCACAGGACTCTCTAGAGAGGCCATGTAAGTGATGGGCATGCTGGTGGGTGGAGGTCGACCTTTCTCCCCTTCCCAAATGCAGACATGCATGTAATGAAGCAGCATGCAGTCACTCAAAGCAACTTAAGACACCCAACCACCAATGGCTGTCCAATGGGCTGATCCAAAATGTGAATAGGACGTCATTGAAGGTTCAGATCTAAAGCCCTGCTCTGTGTTATTAATACTGAGTTATGATGCATTTGTTTCAAATGTTCTGCCAGACTAATCATCTGCCTTGTCAGGCCTAAAACATGAAGCAAACTCATTTTGCAATATGTTTACTGCTTCTGGTTATGTTTATGCTCATAGTTCACATTTCCAGGATATGCTTGACACTACAATAGATTGTTCGAAACAACCAGTATGTTTATTAAAGGAAATTAAAAAAAATTACATACTGCTAAGATATGTGCATGAGCACTGAAATTATCCTATGATTAAGGGCCGAATTATGCAAGAAAAGGTAAATTAGGCAGCAAGAAAAGGCTAATTAAGAAGCCTGTTATCCCATTACAGACAAACTATACAACATATTCTATGAGATCATTTTCAATATATTTTGACATTTTAACACATATAGATGCAGATGCAATCTCAAGGATAGCCAAAATGTACAGACTTCTTCAGAAAGAAAACTGCACATCAACCAGTTCTTGATCAAAATACTGTTCAACTCCAACTGATGAGTTTATCGTGTTTGGAAGCACAGTATCACTATTGTATTAACTGTGTTTTTTCAACTGGAAGAGTAACACAGTTTGTGTGAAACACATACAGTGCTTGACTCACTAGAAAATAAGACTCCATATATATATACTTCTGAATAAAAGGTATGCATCTTGTATTGTGTGTATCTAAGCAATGTTTTAAAATGTATGGGCTAAATAGATGTACACAGCTTTTCTAGAGGTCTCAAACGTCCTGATTTAGTCAGGCTATTTGCAACCACAATAAATGGCCTTAGTAACAGTCCTTGACGACCTGAGAATGCGTGTTGACAATGGTAATCCGGTCGTACTGGTGCTACTAGACATGTCAGCCACATTCGATATGGTGAATCATGGCATTTTGCTGAAAGGACTCATGAATATAGGCGTTAAGGGTCTGGCACTGAAATGGCTTCAGTCCTATTTGATGGAGAGGCAGCAAGCAGTGACCATTCCACCTTTTGCATCTACAAAGAGCACAATCCAACATGCGGTGCCGCAGGGGTCAGCAATAAGCCCAATTCTATTTAATATATATCTGAGCCCACTTATCCCTATCATTAAATCCCTTGGTATTGAACTCGTAAATTATGTAGATGACACGCAACTCGTGTTCTTGCTGGAAGGGAATCGGGCAGTCTCTATGGATAAATTTCATGAGTGCATGCAAAGCACTACCAACTGGCTTAGAAATAATTATTTACAATTTAATGGAGACCAACCAGAAATTGTTGACTGCAACACTAATAAAATAGCTAGCCCACTGACTTCCGGCTTACCCCTTCAGATAAATCACTAACTCCAGACAAAACATTGCGTAATCTGGGGGTTTTAATGTAATGAACAATAATCTTCAGCTGGACTCACAAGTCAAGTAGTTGGCCCATGCTCCCCTTAATTAGAGCCTTACGGAAGATCCTTCCACTACTTCCAGTCACCGCCAGGACACAAGTGTTGAGGTGTGTAATCCTGAGCGGGCTAGACTACTGTACCTCCTTGTGTCTGGGAGTGCCCAACTCATTGATACTGAAGTTACAAAGAATCCAGACAATTGCAGCATAATTAGCTCTAAATAGGCAGCGTAGGTCCTCTACATTTTTAGCTCTAAGGGATCTCCACTGGCTGCTGATTCACCAGAGAATACAATTTAAATCTCTTTGTATTGTTTTTAGAGCAGTTCATGGCTTGGGACCTAAACCACTACAGAGACAATTCTCATGGTATGCTCCCTCGAGAAATCTCCGCTCAGCAACAACATATCTGGTGAACACTAGAAGATTTAAAAGAACTAGGACAGGGGACAGAACCTTCACTCTACAGCGTCACAGCTGTGGAATGCTCTCCCTCCCAATATTAGACAAATTCAGGACCTGCTTCAATTTGGGAAGAAGCTGAAAATCTGGCTGTTCCTGAGGGAGGAGTAAAATAAAGACATTGAGGTGATAATGATCTGTCTAGATACCCCTCCTGGCCCCCTTCCCCCCCACTCTTTTTTTCTTGCCCGCCTTTGGTCTTGGGACTAGCCGTTTTTGGCACATTGACATCATGGTAACTCTTAGCGCCAGGATACCAGTTGGGTGACAGTGCGCTATATGAATCCAGCTTACATTACATTACATTACATAAAGCATTTTTAAATGCACAAAAGCCAAATTATGTTTCAGTAACTTTTTACTGAATCATTATTTGGGGTTTCGATTCTTTGAAAGTGTTGTGTTTAGGCCCAATTTGCATTGCTATGTATACCATTTTACAGTTATATGTATTAATGTTTTGCGATGGATTTGTGGTTGCAAAGCATTCCATTTTTAACTGACTACTGAAAGGTAGTGGCAATCATTTGCAAATGGGATGGGGTCCTGATTGGACCCAGTCCCCTTTTGAAAATTAAAAAAGTTATATTTTTTAAAGAGCAGGCATCGGTCCTGTGGATGACTGCCTACTCTTAAAAACTGAAACGTAAATGTTTCATTTTCTTTTGAAATGCATCCCGTTTCCTTGAAGAAAAATGGTCTGCATATCAAAGAGAAAAAGTTTGCTTTATTAAAAAGCAATGACATATATGGTGGTCTCAGAGCCCCCTTTGTCATGAACAAAGTGGGCTCTAGCCCATGGCCCCAGCCTTTTGAGGAGCACCCTGATAGAGCCAGCTCTGTGCTGCTGAGTCTTGCCCTGATGACATTCATTAATTCTTAAAAAGATTGTTTTAAATACCGTTTTCCTTGAATTTATTTTTAATGTGGGTAATGTGTGAGAGTCGATTGCCGAAATTTTTCAGAGGAATGTTGTGTTTATGTTTCATGCAACAGCAATAAAAAAGTATCTTATGGTTCAAAACAGAACCTCGCATATGGGAAATGGGAGGGTGTCACAGAGATTATTTGCAGTAATATTAGTGAGATGCTGCAGTATTACAATATTTTTTTTTATTAATGTTTTTATTGAAAACAATAGTGGTCATTTGGTAATCAAAGGGCACATACATTGGGTACAAAAGCTGAACATCACTCCGGTATGACCATAGATCTCATTATAAAACCAGCAGCATGTTGTACATTCCATATGATGCGTTTTTCTGACCCTACCCGCCCATCCATCATTCCTCAGTTTCACTTCCCACATCCATTGTAGGTAGTTCACACAAATTACCCCGATATTTATTCCAGGCCCCCCAGACCTTCTCCCATTTCCGGGGACACCCCCGGTGCAAATAAACCACCCTTTCTGCCATCATTGCTGCATCTAGGTCCAGGCACCAATCCCTAAGTGTTGGTATCCCCTCCGCTCCCCAACATCTCGCTATATTACGTTTGGCGTACATCATACTTAGTGTTGCCCAATCCTGAGCGGGATGTGTGAGGTCATTTGGTTCCCATAGGTTTAGAAGACAACATCTGGGCTCCGGGAGGAGTGTCTCCTCAACCACCTGTGATATGGTTCTCATAAATTTAATCCAGTACCCTGCAATCTTGGGGCATTGCCATATAGTGTGATAGAATGTTCCTACCTCTCCACAACCCCGCAGGCAAAAATTGTGTGTTGCTCGCCCTATAGAGTGCAGTGTGGCCCTCGTGTAATATACGCGATGTAATAGTTTCAATTGTACCAGTCGTAGTCTGGAGGGTATTGCGACTTCTCATGGGGAGGACAATGCTGTCTGGCAGTCCGCCTCATCAAAGTCTCCTATGTCAATGGCCCATTTGAGTTTCAATTTTAATGTAGGGTCTGGAGTATTGTTGATTAATTTACGATAAGTAAAGGAAGTCGCCTTCTTAGGCATTTGCTCAGTAAGCAGTCTATCCTCTAGAGGAGTTGCCTCAGTTATCTCCGTGCCCCATGGGAGGCTGATTCAAGGGCGTGTTTGATCTGCATGTATCTAAATTTCTCAGCTGGCGCCAAGTCGTATTGGGTCTGTAACTGCGCAAAAGGTATGACCTCACCTTTCTTTCACAAGTCTCCTACTGTGGAGATGCCAATTAAATCCCATGCCCCAAATTCTCTGCTGTCACGAAGGTTGCCCAGTCTCCGCGCCGACCACAGAGGGGTCATTTGGGTAATAACATCTGTACATTTCAACCGGGTCTTTGCCGCGTATCAGATACTGCCTGTATGTGCCGTTGGCCCTATAAGTGAATTGGAGCGTCTTTTATCATACAATGTGGCCAAAACCCCCGCCTCACCCAGTTCATATCTATCCACCTGGAATGCCGGTTCTGTTTGAGGTGTATGTAACCACTGATTAATTATTTTCAATTGGGCTGCCCAGTAGTATAGCTGGACATCTGGTAGGGCTAATCCGCCATCATATCAGCTACAAATCAATTTAATCTTAGAGATCCGTGCAGGTTTATTACACCACAGGAGACCCGAGACCATTGCATCCAAATTCTTAAAATATTTTATTGGGACCTGGAATGGAGTATTTTCTAACACATAAAGGAATCGTGGAAGCGTCATCATTTTGAAAAGGGCCGCCTTGCCCAGGAGGGTCAGAGGCAGGCCACGCCAATGAAGCACAGCCCTTCTAAATCGCTCGACTAAGGGGACTACGTTTTTAGAAAAGAAGTCCTCCGGTCCAGGTGTCACCCAGATACCCAGGTATTTGAAAGAGTCTTCCCTAACCGCGAGTGGGCACTCCGCCGGGAGTAATGGGGCTGGGCCCTTCAGTATGAATAATTCCGACTTAGACTAGTTGATAGTATATGCCGATGCCCGGCCAAAAATTTCACAGATATTTAAAAGTGCCAATATGGAGCGCCTTGGCGAAGTCAGGAACAGGAGCACGTTGTCCGCATAAAGGGAGATGCGGTCCTCCCAATTTTCCATCCAGTGAAGGCCACGGATCATAGGGTCCCAACGGATCCATTCCGCCAATGGTTCCATATCCAATGCAAATAGCAATGGAGATAGGGGGCAACCCTGTCGTGTACCTCGCCCTAACTGAAAATCTCTTGAGATGTGGCCATTCGCCACCACATGTGCCATCGGGTGCGTGTATAACAACCGCACCCATGCTCTGAACTTGGGGCCAAAGCCCAAATGCCTGAGGACTGCGAAGAGATAAGGCCACTCGACCATATCGAAGGCCATACGGGCGTCAAGGGAGAGGACAACTGCAGGCTCCTGGAAACAAGGCATACGCGTCATCACCGCCTGCACCCTTCTGAGATTAAGTGTGGTTTCGAGGTGCGGTGTGAGGCGGGCTGCAAGTATTTTTGCCAGGATCTTGGCTTCGGCATTTATTAGGGATATTGGCCGGTAGGAGGCGCACTCATCCGGGGGTTTGGCAGGTTTTGGAATTGCAATAATAGGGCTTAACCACTGATCTCGGGGCAACTCCCCCTCATCCAGGCTAGTCTTCTACATTTGTAGGAGATGCGGGCTGTCAGATCAGATGTGAGTTTGTAAAGTTCTATTGGGATTCCGTTAGGTCCCACCGCCTTTCCTGTCTGCAGGGCCTGGATAGCCGTCTGCAATTCGTCAATGTAATGTCGGCTTCCAGTGTTAAAGCCGCCTCCTCAGACAGGGCAGGCATCTTAATATCTTTGATGTATGTTTGTGCCTCTTCCATTGTCAAGCTGGAGTTTGAGGTATACACCTGTGTGAAGTAGTCCGCCAATGCCCCTACTATATGTTCTGGAGCGGTCACCACCTCCCCTGTGCGAGTGCGCAGCTGTGCTATCGTGTTTTGAGCCCACTCTTTCTTATCCAACCACGCCAAGAGCTTGTCCTCTTCATCCCCAACTTCATATATGGTGTGTTGTGTGGTCTGTAACCGCATTTTAACCTGGTTGCGCTGTTATTCGTTGAGTGTGCTCTGTGCTAGGCGTAAGCTCTCTGTTGTTTGTGACGTGGGACCCTCCTCATGTCGGGCCTGTGCCTCAGCTAAATCCACCTCTAGCGCCTCCATTTCACTCCTAGACTGTCGTTTATACCCTGTTATAGAGGCTATGGCCTGCCCCCTAATCACTGTTTTAAATGCTTCCTATAATACACATACACAGGGGGATTGCATCGAGGACACGTTTTCTTCAAAGTATTGTTTCGTGGCTGTAACGATGTTTTTGCGGATCTTGGGGACCTGGAAATAGCCCGGGAAGATGGGAAAGATACGTTTCCTTGCCTTGGTGTGCATTGTGTAGGCCAGGGATATTGGGGAGTGGTCTGAGATCCCACGCGGATGAATCTGTACCTCTTCTAAATGGGCCAACCCACCAGCTGTGAGGAAAAAATTAATCTATTCATGAGAGGCTATTGTGTACCCCTGACTGAAAGGTGTAGTTCCGCACATTAGGATTTCTGTATTTCCAGGCGTCAGAAAGGCCCAGCGCATCCACAAACCCCTTCAGCTGAGATCCTCCTCCTCCACTCGCCCTACCTGGGTAGCGGTCCCTAGTACAATCCATGACTGAATTAAAGTCGCCTCCCAAAATCAATTCACCCTCGGGTAACCTCAATAGAAATGCACTGAGCGCCGGGAAGGCCTGAGCCTGGAGGGCTGGGGGAATATACACTTCAATGACACAACATTAAAGCACTTTCCTTCCCACTGGTGAGTTATTGCTGCAAACCGCCCCTGGTCATCTGTCCAGGACTGATGTATTACCAGAGGGAACTGCTTGCGTATCAGGATTCCTACCCCTCGTGAGCCTGAGGTGAACTCCAAGTGCACTGCTAGTTTGTAACCCCAGCGGTTCATAGCCTTACATGCTGTACCCACCAGGTGCGTTTCTTGTAATAAGACACTAAAGACTTTGAAGGGTCCTCAGTAACCGCCCAGTGTCAAGCAATTCAGTTTCTGCTGCCATGAGTGTAGTAATAATACTTTGAGACGCTTATGTCACATGTCCTCAAAACAACGTTCTGCCCATACCTCAGTACACCTTGTCCTGAACACAAAAACAACACAACAAAAAACAATCCTCGAAATCCACTTTGCCCTACCCACCCCCCTCCCTGCCTCCCTGCTCGACGGTTTCAGAACTACCCGCCTCCCCAACATAGCAGAGCGCTTAATACCCATCCCAATACTTCAACGTGTGGGGGGAAGAGAAATGTGCCCCTGCTTTTCCCCGGGCCGATGCAACATAAACTTTATCAATCTAATGCCCTCCATTAGAGTGTGTAAGAAGTATTAATAAGCAGGAGTCATGCACGAAATGTCTCATTACCCTCATATCGGGTCAGTTTCTTTGCCTAAAACACAAAGTATCTGTGAGTAGCAAGTATTGTTCCACCAATAGCTTTCCGCCTCATCACTATCGAAGATCCCACACCATATCAGATACCGTTCCAAAGAGGCGAGAGTCCGGCAGTCCGTCCTGGCCACCGCTGTAGTCAAGGCTGAATCTTCCGACATCGACAGGAAAGGATTACTCACTCCTGCTCCATTTCATCCTGTTGTTCGTCCTTGCGTGGGTCTCGGCGGCCACCGCGGCCGACCTCCCCGCCTTGCGCCATCCCTTCAGCCAGTCCTGTGCCTCCGCAGGCGTGGAGAAGAACCATGTCTTACCCTCTGCCTTGACTCTCAATTTAGCTGGGTACAACATGGAGTACTTCAGTTCTCGTTCTTGAAGCGCCTTCTTTACCTAAAAAAAACCCCTGCACTGCTTCGTGACCGCGGCCGTGTAATCTGGAAAGATTGTGATTGAAGCGTTATCAATGCGGATCGGAGGAGCCTGTCGAGCTGCCTGCAGGATTACATCACGATCCCTGAAGTTGAATATGCGTGCCAGGATTGGACGTGGAGGGCCCCTGGCCTAGGTCTGCCACCTGGGACCCGGTGTGCATGCTCCGCCGAGAAGAAATTTGACAGTTCTTTTGGCTGTAAATGGGTGGTCACTAGATCATCTACAAAGAGATCGAGGGCCTGGCCCCCTGTCCCTTCCTGAACGCCAATAAGGCGGATGTTTTTCCGTCTTGACCGTCCCTCCTGATCCTCGAGGCGGGCCATAAGGAGCTTGTTGTCCCCCTCCAACTGTCTCACCTGTTGTTTGAGAGTGGAGGTATCTGAGGTTAGGGCGGCCGTCGTTGTTTCAACTTCGGATACTTTGGTGGACATCTTGTTAAAGTCAGCTCGGATCAGTGCCATTTCAATTGCCAGCGTCCCGATCCTAGAGTCCACTTTCTTGAGGGTGGTCATAATGTCTTGTAGGGTAACTTCCTGCGGGGCGCCACCAGCCGCACCCGCTGTCGACGGAGCCTCCTTGTCTGGGCCTCCCCTTGTGACTTTGTGAAAGCAAATTTGTCCAGTTTTCCCTGGTTTGTGTGTAGTATTTCTTTTGAGTCAGATCGATGCGACGCTACTATATGTTATGATGGCTAGGCCCTTACAATCAAACAGGTGAAAGGGGCCCCGGGCGCCACTCCTTCAGCGTGTAGTCTACTGTCCGATTTGCACCTCTGTGGGCCCAGCACCTGAATTAATATCCAGGGCCCCGAATCGCACCCAGCTCACAGCGTAGTTAGGGTTAGCCCTTGTGAGAATGTCTGTCCGAGACCCCAATTGCAATTAGCCTTCCTCTGGAGAAGTGGATCCTCTGCAGCAGTGTGCCCGCCCTCCGAGATATGTCAGCCCCGGGCCTTCCTCTCAGCGCACATGTGTTCACTCCGGTGGCTGGGGCAGGTTGTCAGTGGTCTTTCCAATCCCAGCGCTGTTATTCTGGGGTGGCAATGCTGTCCAGTAGTGTTAGTTGGCCCCTCATGGACTGGGGCGTGTTACAGCCCAGTTTGCCAGGTCGTTGCTCCCGAAACCTCCCTTGGTGCGGGGGCCCGGAGTATTGTTGCAGTCATCCCCTGACCTTGCCCGGCCCTGCAGTACTCACTTAGGAGAGGGTCTGTGCTCGTCATGCACCGGAGTTATAGCTCCACTTTCCACAGGTCCTGTCGGTCACAGCTGTTGGCAGTCCCTAATCTGGCAATCCTGAGAATGCGCAAAATGGCGGCCGGGGCAGCTTGCCCACCGCTGCCCAAGTCACAAGTCCCGCGTCCGTGTGCCTCGCCGCTCCGCGGAGACGCTGGCAGGCTGTGTTGTTTCCTTGTCTCCGGCGTTGCTCTGCAGTCTTCTCAGGGCTGGGACGGGATTCGGAGGGGGGAGGGGTCCACGCCACATCCAGCGGCACTACCGCACCTCCTCACGCCGGCCTCCCGCTTCCGCTCAACGGCCGTCGTCACCACTTGAGGTCCCGGCTTTTGTCATAAGAGGCCCCCAGACGTCTTTCGGTGTCCCAGCCACAGGGTCGCTTGGATTTCCACTGGAAGATATCCGGATGCTGCCAGATGTCTTCCGCTTGCCTTCCCTGCGTGTCTCAGGTCCGATTGATAGGCGGATCTGTGTGCGGATTATTTGGGCCCGGTTTTGAAGCTCAGAGCATCCCTAGGCTGCTGCCATTTTCTCCGGCTGCAAGCCACGCCCTCTCTACAATATTTTCTTAAAAAATCACTATCCCTGAATATTAGATGTAAACACATTTAGAATTTGGACAATTGTGCCTTTGCCCTGTCAGTGACCTAGTCTAAGAGGGCATAAAAGTGCTGAAATTCGATCATACATTCAAAGCTGTTCTGATCAGGGGCCCCCAAAATACATTTGGCCCAGGGCCCCCCAAATTCTTAAGATGTCCCTAGGTGGTCTGCAGACCCCAGCAGGCCACCATCCTTGTGATTGCTGTGATTCCTAGTGCGCAACAAATTGTGACCTATTTCATTAATATTCATGAGGTAGGTCAATTTGCAATCTAACTAGGAATTGTTATTTTTAAATATATTCTTTACTACATTAAGAACTGCAATTTCCAAATAGCGATTCAGTAATAATTGCAATTTGGAAATCCGGATTCTTAGTTTTAGTACATATGGCCTTCAATTATGTTTTTAATATATTTTGTGTCTCCATCATAGGGCCTCTGGAAGCTTCTCTCTTCTGGAAGACTCGTCACACACAAGTTTTGGACCATGTAGATTTATTGTATAAGCGCCTCTATGGGAGAATTAAAGACATCAGAGCTTTAAAACATATATAAAATATTTGGGATTCTACTCATTTGTGAGTGACTGTTGCTTATAATTAGTGTGGGATATACACAAATTTAAATGCACAGTGAACAAACCAATTTTAAAACAAATTCACCTTGTGTAAATTATATTTGAGTACTATTTATTTGTGTTCTGCCACAAACTAAAACATGTATTCTATCAGATGAGGATATTAAAACTATATGGGCCAAAGTCCCTACTCTTTAGTGCATGTATATCGGTCAGCATGCTCACTCAGTTCTTTTTTTAATCGAGGGCAATGGCTGTGCAACGTTAATAAATCTTAACTGAAATCTTGCTGGGAGCTTAAATTCATTGCATCACAAATTCTTTGTGGCAGCCGTCAATGGGGGATGAACTTTGATCACACCAAAGTTGATGGAGGGGATTACTTGCAAATAGTCTAATCACTGCCAATCGCTCACAGTAGCATTCCAGTCCATCGTTTTTCACCCACTGCATCACTCTAGACGAAGGCCCCCCTTTTGCAAACCAATGCTGACCCTGTTTGTCATGCGAACTGTCCATTGAGAACTGCCGCCAAGACTCCTTCAGAGGGGAACACAAGCAATCCCACATTGGTTTCCACCTTGCTAGGCCTCGTCAGTGAGATGTAGCTTGTATGTATGGCACAGTGAGCAAGGGGCCACATCTAGGCATACCATTGGCCACTTAGGGCGTTACATCCATCACACAAAAGGTGGTTGGACAAATGCTTGCAAATAGTCTTGCCACCTGCAATTGCTTGGGGTAGCATTCTAACCCATTGTTTTATGCCCACTGTGCCAATCTAGACAAAGACCCACCTAATGCATATCAGTTCTGACCCTGACTTGACAGGTGAGCCCCCCCCCCAGTAGTGACTCCAACAAATCCAAACCATGTCAGACTTGTCAGGCCTCATCAGTGAAGTATAGGGTGTATCCTATGGCACAGTGGGCAATGGGACCATGTCTGGGTAAACCCATAGCCACTTAGGATATTACATCCATCATATAAAAGTAGATGGGAGATGTGCTTGCAAATAGTCCAACCACTTGAAGTCACTGTGGATAGCATTCCAACCCATCGTTTTCCACCGTCTGTGGCACTCTACACAAAGGCCCACTTTCGTCTAGATGAGTACGGAGAGTATTTCTGCTTTGCTCCCATGGCGGGTGACCTGGGTGTTGTAGTGCCAGGTCTGTTGCTGCCGGAGGTGTGTTTCCTGTGCCGTATCCACCGCCCTGAACGATTCTGAGCCTAGAAGATGTTTGGACTCTGGAGAAGGAGGTGATTTGCCTCAGCAACCAAGAAGGTGAAGTACTCCTGACTAGAGGAGGGATGCTACCAAAGGGTTTGAGTGCTAGAAAATTCACGCACCTTTCCACTACCACCATAGGTTTAATTTTACAACTTATGGACACATCCTGAGAGCATGCATGGCAGCATGAGTGATATCACCAATACTGTGCTATTGTGCTTCTGTTTAAAACCTGCAATGTGGCATGTTTGTCTTTATTTGTGTTTTATTTTATTTATTTATTTAGTCATTTGTAAAGCGCGAACAGCTACCCCCAACGGGGGTGTCCCGGCGCTGAAAACATGTGAAGTCCGAGAGGGTCCGTCAGAGAGTTCCGTCAGGCTAGATCTGAGAGAAGAGCCAGGTTTTGAGTTTCCTGCGGAACACAGCCTCAGATGAAAGGAATCTGAGTTCTTCTGGAAGTGAGTTCCACAATCTGGAAGTGGCCACGGCAAAAGCCCTACCACCTGTTCGAGCCAGACGGAAGCGTGGGCAAAACATAAGGCAAAGATGGTTGGATCTAAGATCCCTTGTTGCAAGAGACCGCCTGATTCTGTGCCTTAAGAATGCCGGGCCACGACCATTGAGAGCTCTGAAGGCAAAGACCAGGGCCTTAAACTGAATGCGATATCTCACAGGCAACCAATGTAGTTCGGCCAGATGAGGTGAAATCGAGTGGCGATAAGGAATGTTACAAATCATCCGGGCCGCCGAGTTCTGCACTATTTGCAGACGGTTAATGAGATATGCAGGGGCACCGACATACAAACTGTTTGAGTAATCCAGGTGGGATGTAATTAGTGCGTGTACTACTGTTCTGCGGGACTCAAAAGGCAAGAAAGGGATGATTTTTTTTTATCATTTGGAGTTTTCCGAAGCAGGATGATGAAACCTTATTAATTTGAGTCTTGCAGGAAAGAGCTGTGTCAAATTGAAAGCCCAGATTACGGGCAACTTGAACAGGCACCGGAGGGGGATTAAGTTGAGATGGCCACCAAATATTGGAGGGAATAGCAGATTTCTGATTAAAAAATAGCACCTCCGTCTTGTCGGTATTTAATTTTAAGTTGTTGGTGGAAATCCATGAGGCGATGTTAACCAGACAGTGGCGAAAGCGGGCCAGGGAGCTGTCAGAGTGATCCTTAAAGGAAAACACAAGCTGAGTGTCATCAGCATAAAAGATCACTCTGACTCCCCAAGATTCAACCAGCTCTGCCAATGGCCTTAAGTACACATTAAATAAAAGAGGGCTGAGGGCAGATACCTGCGGAACCCCCCATCTCAATGGTTTCTTAATGGAAACAAAGGGTCCGAGGGAAACCTGTTGAAACCTGCCTGACAGGAAAGATTTCACCCAAGCCAGGGGAATTCCTCCAAAGCCCACCTCCTGAAGGCGAATCAGTAGAGTGTCATGTGAGATAGTATCGAATGCTGCGGATAGGTCGAGGAGGACCAACATGGCCTCCTCGCCCCTATCCACACACTCGCGAATAGATTCAGACACTTCCAACAAAGCTGATTCTGTACTAAAATCAGGCCTAAATCCTGACTGGGTGTCGTGTAGGAGGTGGTTAGTTTCTAAATATTCAGACAGTTGCTCTTGTACCGCTTTCTCTAACACTTTTGCCGGCTTGGGGAGAAGTGAAATGGGGCGGTAATTGTTAAAGCATAGTGGGTCAGCACCTGTTTTTTTCAAAATAGGTATCAACAGTGCTTGTTTCCACAGAGAGGGGAAAAGGCCTGACTTCAAAGAAGAATTCCAAATTTCTAACAAGGGCTTAATCAGTAATGGGGCTAAGTCATTCAAGATATGAGCTGGAGCAGGATCCAGTGGAGAGCCCGATTTACACTTCAAAAACAAAGTCAAAGCGTGATCTTCCGTCAGTGGCTTAAATGAGGTAAACACTTCCGCACAGCTGGTGTCATAAGCTGGCGTTGCTGCTGCGGAATTATGCTGGATGTTTACTGTGATATTCTTGATTTTCTCATAGAAAAAATCAGACAGTCCCTCACTAGGTAGTTGGCTTGGGATGATTGGGGAGGCCAGTACAGAAGGATTAGCGAAATCCTTAACAATATTAAGAAGGGTCTTTGTGGAATTTTCTGCACTTTGAATTTTGTCTGTAAAATACTCTTTCATGGCCGTGCGTTTGAGTTTGTGAAACTCTTTTAGAGCAGATCTGTAATGGGCTTTACCCACCGGGTCATATGCCCGGCGCCAAATACGCTCCAGTTTTTTACAACTGCTTCTGTTTTCTCGTAGCAACAGTGTGAACCATGGGGCCGAAGGTTTAGATCTTAAAGAGGAAAGATTTTTCAAGGGGGCAATTTGCTCAATAGCAGCAAAAAGATCTTTGTTAAGTAAGGATACGCGTTCATTAAGATCGACAACGGGTGAGACCGGGGTACTCTTAAACCCCTGTTCCAGAGCTGTGCAGGTAACTATATGCCAATTTCTACCCTTTCCTCTGCAAGTAGATTCCATCCTAGGTGGCTTAGATATAGACACCACAAACGGGATCAAGTAGTGATCAGACCACGTAAGAGGCATAGAAGGGAGAACTTTAAGGTCAGGCAGATTGGAAAAAATCAGGTCGAGAGTATGTCCTGCAGAATGGGTCGGACCACTCACCCATTGAGATAGATTCAGGCCTTGCATAGCCTCAAGGAGATTTTTAGCACGTGCGCAGTCATGCAAATCAACATGATGATTAAAATCCCCCAACACAATGAAATCGGGGTGCTTAAGAGAGAGATCAGCGGTGGCGGCTATAAGCGAGGTAAGTGCAGACTGATGGGTATTCGGGGGATTATATACCAGCAAGCCTGAGAGTATGGCAGCAGATGACTCGGAGATAGAAAAATAGAGAGCCTCTATAGGCCCTAGATTTGGAATTTTCCTGGAAGTGATAGTTAGATGATTCCGTAAAATTACGGCAATACCACCGCCAGATTTCGATCCCTCATGGCTAATTCCTATGAGGCGGTAGCCCGGGGGAGTAGCTAAAGCAATATCTGGATTAGAAGTATCCTTAATCCAAGTCTCAGTGAGAAAAAGTAAGTCCCAGGATGTTGATGATAGCAGTAACCATATATCGCTTGAGTGGCACGGTAGAGAGCGGCAGTTCAGTAAACCGGCCGTGTAGGATCGTGTAGAAGTGGGGGATGGCTTTGTAGTGGGAGAAGAGGGTCTTTTATTAGTGGATAAAGCAAAAGTACATTGATTACATTTAAAATGGGTGCGGCAAGGAGAGGCCAAATTGCATCGTGTCTGGGGAATGCAGGCTCCCTGGTTCAATGCCATCAGCTGAGATCTGGACCAAGATCTGGACCAAGATTGATAACGGGTAGAAAGGGGTCCAGCAGCATGGCTTGCCCTAGGCACGGAGCTGGCGCGGACGGGCGCAGACGGGCTCGCCTTTGGCAAGCCTTCGGAGCGCCGCCGGCGCACCCGCTGCGCTTCCGATGCCAAGGAACCATTTATACTTGTGGGGCGGGAGGGGCCGAGCACTAGACCGCTCGCCGGCTCCTCGCCTCACACAAGATGGCGCCCAAAGTAGTCGATCCCAAGCAGACCCTAGTCGTCTGCAATGGGGGCTACAGCGCTTCAGGAGGGTGATGGAAATTCCCAGTAGGTGGATACAAGCGCAAAGTGCGCGAAGAAGAGGGTTTTTTAAAATATTGGCAAAGGCTCAGCAGTATACTGCATCAATGTTGCTTAACCGTGCATTGAAAGAGAGATGTCGCTGTTCACCTGGGCGGGGGTGGCGCTCCTCTTCTCGGCTGTGGCGGGCGGGGGATCTGTCTCCCCCTCAGTTTTCCAGAATTGCTTTGCTTTCAGACACTTTGCTGAAGGCCCACAATAACCATACATTTTTACGGCACTGATGTGTCACAGGTGAGGGTGCATCTTAGAGTGTTCACACCCCTGTGACATTCTAGTCCGGAAGAAAGCCTCGCTAATCGCAACCGGAGGCTGAAACATGTAGACCAATAACTGCACTTCCACATTAGGTTGTGACTGGTCCGTTTATCCAGTTTTTAACATCCACTTTCACCACTTTTTAATCTTGCCTTACTTCTCCATCAATAAAACTATTTGGGATAAGTAAAGGCAATTTTTACTTTTCACTTTCACTGATTGCACTTCCTCATAAAAAAAAAAACCACTCCGATTTAACCAGGTGTTGTAGATGCATTCGGCCCCTCCGGTGGGAGCCCAATGATGAAGCATGTCACCAACCAGGTTGGTGAGTGTGGGCTCTTCTAAAAAACAGGTGTGACTCCTCATACAAGCCTTTTGTTTGGAACCACTCTTTTGTTGATTGTTTGCTTTCATATTATGAGGGGACCAAGAGTGGCTCCACTAGAAATCCCTTTCTCTCTTGTTGATTTTACACGTCCTAAAGTGATCCACAAGGATAAATCTTTATTCTTCAACACACTGGAAAGCACCTGTTTCTAGATGAAGGAGCATTCTGTTTTTAGCCATTGACATTCTTTGTTTTCTCACCCAAGCTTATTGACAGGGGGAGTTCAGGGTACGGAAGTAACTACCACACTGCATGAGGAGAAATAGGCAGAGGCAATGCTTGGATGATGCTGTCTCCCACGACTCAAACATTTCTAGTCCTGTACAAGCTGGGCTGCTCTCTGGGGACACAGCTGGGGTCGCGTAAACTAGCGAGGGTAACATCAGATCATGATAAATTTGCATAATGTAATTTCGTTCAGTTGATGCACATCATAAACTATTGCGGTGGTCCTCATTTCCTCTGTATGTGGGAACATCCAATTAAGTTTATTGGGTCTTCTCTGTTAAACTGTCCTGTTAGGGTGACAGATGCTTTATGGGGAGAAGTGCAGGGTTGGGGTGGGGAAGGGTTTCTATTGGTGAATGTTCTGTTTTTTTTGGGTTGTGGTTTTCCTTATTGATTTATTCCCGTTTTAAGTTACAGTGCCAGGGCTAATGGAGCCTCCTCATGCCACAACACCGATACTACATCCACCCTATATGACTACAGACTTTTCATCGGAACCGCTAGGGCTATACTCTTTATCCTGGAATGTTAATTATGTCAATGACAAATTCAAAAGAGGAGTAGTTATGCTGTACAGAAAGTGGATCCAACCCACTATCCTGATGTTCCAGGAAACCAATTTCTTGAGTACTTATTGCTTCTTTTTGGGCAGACATGACTTCACTAGAGTGTACCACTTTGGTTGCATGTGGGGTGCCGGAGGGCTGGCAATCCTACTGAAGAAAACCTTCCCCATTGCAGGGCAAAACATGTCCACATTCCAGTAGGGCCGCCATGTCATGATTTTGGAGCTCTAGGATGGCAGTGTCTGGATGCATGTATGTTTCCTCCTCCCAATTACTAGATTTGCAGCTTCTGGTTCATGCCACTCTGGCCTTCAGTCTGACAGGTGGTGAGAGGTGACTTTACCACAATGATGCACACTCTACAAAACACATACTCAAAGTCGTCAACCAACATATTGCCTCACCTTTATGCCCGGAAGAGGGTGTTAAGTAGTTACGAGAGTCACTCCAGTCGTCTCCTCTTGTTGCCGCAAACTCCCAACTCCCTCAAGGATCAACCAACACAATCAGGATTGAAACTCTGACTATGTTAACTTCTCCGTAAGGGAAAGGGGAAGTGGAGAGAGAAACAGACAACAACAAACAAACTTGGCTCCAGCTGTTGTTTTCTCTTTTAAATGCTCCAGGCCGTTGCTTTCTTTTGCTCAAAACTGGTTTCAAGAATTCCTGAAATTTCCATGCATTTGATCAATTATCCTGCTACAAATTACTTCTTACAACTTAAATAATTTATTTCTTTACTGTAAACTGACCGTTTTAAATTTAGGCCCAAGTTCGCACTTTTCTGGATCTGAAGTCAAATGCTGCTAATTAACTTTTACTGATTCCTTAAAATAAAGTTCAGATTATTAAATATTGCTTCAACACTTTTTGTAAATTAGTTTGTTAATGGGTTAATCTTATTAACCTAAAAACTCATGCACATGCTCATACCTGAAGATCCAGCCATCTTCTGTTCAAAAGGGATTCTGTATTTTAAAAGATAAGAAAACACAACAACTACCTACACTTTGGATTACAGGCAGTTTAAATAAACTTTAAATCTTAAATTTGATCAAAAGAGATCGATTTTTAAATTATAACTTAACTCTAATGACCCAAAACCTCTTTAGAGGTTTACACATACTCTTCAAAATGACATTAACAACTCGTTGCTTTTGCCAAGGCTTGTTTAGTTTGTCAAGCTGTTCCAAAATCAACCAGTTCTAGTCTCTGCGTGTGATGCAACTTTTTTGAAGATTAAATTGTTCCTGCGCAGTCTGTCTAAATAACTATTTACATCTGTTCCAGATAAACTAAATCTTACTGTCCTTTTTCTCTTTTCTAGGAGGCGTGTTCCTGACGTCCTTTCATCGAGATTCAATGACGTCTTTGAAATTCATTGCTCCTCGGAGACCAACTCGAGTCCCTCGCTCGACGGAGGAATTCAAGGTAATCTTCTGTTTAAATTAAATCGGGTTTAAAGTCTGGGACTGGGTGAGAGGGGCTTGCGTGAGAACAAAAGAGCCTCAGTAAACAGGAAACTCTCACGCGAGGCGAGGAAATGGTTTTCAGGCAAAATCTACTCGAATGGGTCTGAAGGGCAGAGGCGAAGCGCTCGTCGTGACAGGAACAAGAGACGAAGCGCTGAGCCGTTGGAAAGGAATGCTTAAGTAGGCTTCTCCGCGTGAGCCTGCACGTGAACCTCTCACACAATGTCCACGCGCTAGAAGTAGAACTCAGACACCATCTTATCATCTTACCGAAAATCATCAAACATTGGCTAATGCAAATTACAAATACAGTAAACAGAAGTTTCCCTAGAGCTCATCCTTTCCTGCAATGATTTAATTTCAACAATTTAAATTAATCATAGATTTCCTGGAACCAGTGCTAAGCCAGTACATCTCAAAACTAAGTGGGAAGACCCATGGCACTAGGAACACCCTTAACAGTTCCTCCCCCCAAAGGTCGTCTCACAGGTCTGGGTTTGACAGGATTTAAAGCATGAAAGGATCTAACGAGTCTAGGAGCATGAATATTCCTTTCAGGTTCCCAAGATCGTTCCGAAGGATCATAACCTTTCCAGTCAACAAGATAAAACAAGGTACCCCGAATTCTTTTTGAATCTAAAATAGTCTTTACTTCATATTCAAGGTGATCACCAATTACCACAGGGGGCGGTGGGTTATCAGGTCGGGTAGTAGGTTCATAGGGTTTCAAAAGGGACACATGAAATACAGGGTGAATGGCATATTCATCAGGTAAAACTAATTTGAGAGACACAGGATTCAAAATGTTCTCAATCTTTAAAGGTCCTATATATCTTGGTTTTAATTTTCTGGGACCCTCTAACTGAATATTTCTGGTGGATAACCAAACCAATTGACCTTTCTTGTATAACGGTGAAAGATTTCAATGAGAATCTGCAGTCCTTTTCATAGTTTCCTTACTTCTTAACCACTGTTTCCTAGCCTTTTCCTGAACGTCTAACAATGAAGTTAGTCTTTCAGCAACTGCTGGCATGGTCTGTTGCTCTTCTGGTAAAAGGATAGGAAGAGATCGAGGATGTTGCCCAGTTAAAAAGTAAAAGGGAGAACAACCTAAAGCTGAATGTGTGGTGTTATTATAGGAAAATTCCGCCCAAGGCAAAACTTCATCCCAATGACTAGATGAAGTAGCTAACAGACATCGTAAACCCTGTTCTACATGCTGGTTAACCTTCTCTGTTTGCCCATCTGTCTGTTTATGAGAAGAGGAAGACAATGCTAACTCAATTCCTAATTGTTTACTAAGCTGTGACCAAAACTTTGATATAAATTGCGGGCCTCTATCCGAAATAATCTTGGTGGGAAGACCATGAAGTTTTACAATAGTAGATAAAAATATCATACGGAATTCAGCTGCTGTAGGAATCTTCTGCAAAGGAACAAAATGTCCCATCTTAGATAACAAATCTACTATTACCAGGACTGTTGTATACCCATTAGACTTTGGTAAATCAGTAATAAAATCTAGACTGATAGTATGCCAGGGCTGCGGTGGAATTGTCATTGGTCGTAGCAAACCCATTGGAGCTGTATGTAAGGCCTTCTGTCGAGAACAAACAGGACAATCATTAACAAATTGCTGTATAACAGGAATCATCTTATTCCACCAAAAATGACGCTGGCACAACTCCAAGGTCTTATTAATTCCTGGATGTGCCGCTATTGCCAAATCATGATTCCATTCCATAACTTTTTTTTGTAAATCACTAGTAGGAATAAACAATTTGTTATTATGAAAGAAAAGACCCTCTCTGATTGTATTATCTTTCTTTGATAACCACTCTTGAACATTACAGTTTTTTAATTTTTCCTTTACTGAATCTAAAAAACCTTCTGAATAAATTTCAGCACCTATCCTTTCCTTAGGAAGAATACTGGGTGGTTCACTAACCAGATTGAAATTATTTTCACAAACTAATCGTGAGAGTGTGTCTGACAACAACTGCCTATTCCCTGGACGATATGTGATTAAGAAATCAAATTCACTAAAAAATTGTAACCACCTCATTTGTCTGGGAGTGAAAGCCTTTACTGTAGAATAAAATTGTAAATTTTTATGATCAGAATACACCGTGATGGTATGTTTAGCCCCCAAGAGATGATGCCTCCACTCCTGAAATACGTCTTTTATTGCTAAAAGCTCTCTTTCTGCAATTGTATAATTCTGCTCAGCTAACAGTAACTTTCTTGAATAAAAAGCTATTGGATGCAAGTGACCAGTATCAGGATCCTTTTGTAGTAACACTCCTCCAATAGCTGTTTGCGAGGCATCAGCTTCCACAAAAAATGGCCTATCCGGATCTGGATGAACTCAAATCAGAGCAGTGGTAAAAGCTTTTTTTAACAAAGAAAAGGCTCGATCAGCTTCCTCAGTCCAAGAGAAGGTTTTCCCTTTTTTTAATAACTGGGTAATCGGAGTAACAATTTCAGAAAATTTAGAGATAAAACGTCTGTAGAAATTAGCAAATCCTAGAATCCTTTGTGTGTCTTTTACAGAAACTAGAATTGGCCAAGTTAAAATTGCTTTTACTTTCTTAGGATCCATATGGATTCCTTCAGCTGTCAAGCAATAGCCCAGAAATTCCACCTCTGAGGCGTTGAATACACATTTTTCTAGTTTTGCAAATAAAGAGTGATCCCTCAATCTCTGCAAAACTGATTGAACATGGGGTACATGCTCTTCAGTATTTTTTGAATAAATTAGAATGTCATCAATATAAACTATGCAACAAACATCCAGCAAGTCATGCAACACCTCATTAATAAAGTATTGAAAGGCTGCAGGAGCGTTGCAAAGGCCAAATGGCACGACGGTATATTCAAATAGACCGAACTTCGTACGAAAGGCAGTTTTCCACTCATCACCTTCCTTAACTCGAATCAGGTGATAAGCCCCCCTAAGATCCAATTTAGTATAAATACTGGAACCTTTGATTTGATTATGGAGTACTGGAATTAAAGGCGAAGGATACCTATTTTTGATGGTCGCTTTGTTGACTGCTCGATAGTCGATACATGCTCTCAAGTCTCCCGTTTTCTTCGCAACAAAGAAGAGTGGAGACGAGACCGGCGAGGTTGAGTGACGAATGAACCAAAGATCTAAGAGTTCATCCAAATATTTCCTCAGATTTTCATTTTCAGGTTCAGTCAAAGCATAGACTCTACTACATGGAAGAACTGCTCCCGGAATTAAATCTATTCGACAATCATAAACTCTATGAGGTGGAAGTTTAGTAGGCTCAACAGGATCAAAAACTTTTGAATACTCCTGATACTCAACTGGTAGACTACTAGTTTCTGGATTCAAATTTTCACAAAACAGAGGCATAACTGGGTCCCTAATTTCTTGGTAACAATGTAATTTACATTAGGAGGATTCCAAAGTCACAGTTCTTTTAATCCAATCAATCTTTGGATTGTGTAATTCCAGCCAAGGAATTCCCAAAATCACTCCAAATGTAGGCGTATCAATAAGATCAAAGCCCACTCCTCAGTATGTCCATTGTCTGCTACTAAGGTCGATGGTTCTGTGTTAAATCGAATTAAACCTGAGGATAAGGCTGAACCATCGACTGCTCTCACTGGTTCCGGTTCTTTCTTAGAAACAAATTTCAAATTTAATTTATGAGCTAATTCCAAATCGAAAAAATTCCAAGTGGCTCCTGAATCTAAAAGCACTGTAATACTATGTCTTTGTAATGTAGTTAAAATAAAGACCATCCGAATTGTGAAGTGCTTGGGAATCTGGGTGCTTACATTAGTGGCATATTGAGAGATCTTTGAGGAATTATTACTCGAAGGAACGATCTCTTTTTTCTTCGAGAATTCTAGTTTTCCGACTGAGTCTGAGAGTTTGCTTCTATCACTAAAACCTTCTTTCTTGCTGGTTTAATTGTACAATCTTTAGCAAAGTGCCCAGGTTTACCACAATATAAACACAGGTTACCCTTACGTCTACGTTCCTTTTCTTCTGGAGTAAGTGGTCCCTTAATCCCTCCAATCTGAGTTGGCTCTACCGAAGAATTTTTATCTTCAATCTCTTTCTTTTCAACTTGTTGTTGTTGAATTCTAAAATCACTCCTCGGTTTCTCACTTCTACGCTCACCAAGTCTGTGATCTAAGTTAACCACAAGATCCTGAAAATTTTTAAAGTCATCTGGCAAGTTAACTATATGTGCTAATGAATCCTTCAGATCATCCTTTAGTCCCCTATAAAACAAAGATATCCTTTTCTCCTCTGGCCAATGAGTCTCAGCTAATAGTCTATTGAAAGTAGTTATATAGGAAATGAGATCCTTTGTTCCCTGACGAAGATTCAACAGCTCATTGTCCGATGCTTGAATAAACGTATTTTTGGCAAATAATTTAGACATGGCAATTTTAAAATTTTGCAAATTGTGGAGTAATGGGTCATTATTATCAATCAATGGCAAAGCCCAGTTTGCAGCCACCCCTCCCAAATAAGAAATATTAAAAGCTACCTTAGCCGTGTCTGTGGTAAAAATCTGAAGTTTACACATAAAATGCAATTGACATTGACTAATGAAAGTAGTGTACCTACTACTATCTCCAGAAAATCTTTCTGGGTTTGCCAACGGGACAGCAGTGGGAGTAACTACAGTGACCTGAACAGGTTGACTACTAGACTGATCCCCTAGAGAATGTGTTTGGTGAGCACTGGTTCCAAACTTACTTGGAGTTAAAATTGGTTTCCTTTCTTCAGTAGGATCTCTCCAAACTGAGAACCCCACCCTAGTCTCATCTAACTCCTGACGAAGTGATTGATTCTCCAATCGCAATTTCTCCATTTCAACATTCAATTTCTGCACTAACTGAGTCAACTGAGGAACATCCATGAGGGTGAGTTTACGACCTCAAGAGGAAACAACTTTTTTCTTTTTTTTTAGGCTTCGTCTTCTGTTGAGTAGTCACGAGAGTCACTCCACTCGTCTCCTCTTGTTGCCGCAAACTCCCAACTACCTCAAGGATCAACCAACACAATCAGGATTGAAACTCTGACTATGTTAACTTCTCCGTAAGGGAAAGGGGAAGTGGAGAGAGAAACAGACAACAACAAACAAACTTGGTTCCAGCTGTTGTTTTCTCTTTTAAATGCTCCAGGCCGTTGCTTTCTTTTGCTCAAAACTGGTTTCAAGAATTCCTGAAATTTCCATGCATTTGATCAATTATCCTGCTACAAATTACTTCTTACAACTTAAATAATGTATTTCTTTACTGTATACTGACCGTTTTAAATTTAGGCCCAAGTTCGCACTTTTCTGGATCTGAAGTCAAATGCTGCTAATTAACTTTTACTGACTCCTTAAAATAAAGTTCAGATTATTAAATATTGCTTCAACACTTTTTGTAAATTAGTTTGTTAATGGGTTAATCTTATTAACCTAAAAACTAATGCACATGCTCATACCTGAAGATCCAGCCATCTTCTGTTCAAAAGGGATTCTGTATTTTAAAAGATAAGAAAACACAACAACTACCTACACTTTGGATTACAGGCAGTTTAAATAAACTTTAAATCTTAAGTTTGATCAAAAGAGATCGATTTTTAAATTATAACTTAACTCTAATGACCCAAAACCTCTTTAGAGGTTTACACATACTCTTCAAAATGACATTAACAACTCGTTGCTTTTGCCAAGGCTTGTTTAGTTTGTCAAGCTGTTCCAAAATCAACCAGTTCTAGTCTCTGCGTGTGATGCAACTTTTTTGAAGATTAAATTGTTCCTGCGCAGCCTGTCTAAATAACTATTTACATCTGTTCCAGATAAACGAAATCTTACTGTCCTTTTTCTCTTTTCGAGGAGGCGTGTTCCTGACGTCCTTTCATCGAGATTCAATGACGTCTTTGAAAATCATTGCTCCTCGGAGACCAACTCGAGTCCCTCGCTCGACGGAGGAATTCAAGGTAATGTTCCGTTTAAATTAAATCGGGTTTAAAGTCTGGGACTGGGTGAGAGGGGCTTGCTTGAGAACAAAAGAGCCTCAGTAAACAGGAAACTCTCATGCGAGGTGAGGAAATGGTTTTCAGGCAAAATCTACTCGAATGGGTCTGAAGGGCAGAGGCGAAGCGCTCGTCGTGACAGCAACAAGAGACGAAGCGCTGAGCCGTTGGAAAGGAATGCTTAAGTAGGCTTCCCCGCGTGAGCCTGCACGTGAACCTCTCACACAATGTCCACGCGCTAGAAGTAGAACTCAAACACCATCTTATCATCTTACAGAAAATCATCAAACATTGGCTAATGCAAATTACAAATACTGTAAACAGAAGTTTCCCTAGAGCTCATCCTTTCCTGCAATGATTTAATTTCAACAATTTAAATTAATCATTGATTTCCTGGAACCAGTGCTAAGCCAGTACATCTCAAAACTAAGTGGGAAGACCCATGGCACTAGGAACACCCCTAACAGAGGGCACAGGGACTCATTGTGTTTGGAGCCTTTACCACCATAGCGCTGAGCAATACACATACTACTCCCCCCGCATTGCACATCCTCTTGTATCAACTACTTTTTTACTCACTGATATTGGTAATCTCTCTTGTACACATATCCTACTGAGGAGACTCTCAGGTCACTACCATATGGTGTTGGCTGCCTGTAGATCAAAGGGGGGTTGCGGGGGCCATGGCAGTTAAATGCTTGGCGTTTTTTGGATAATTCTTTTGCGCCCATCTCCACAGCACTATCACAGAGTGTTTTGATAATAATGGAGGCTCAGTCTCATCCCAGACCATCTCCCACCATGCTCTAGGAGGCTTGAAAAACAGTTGATAGGGAGAAGGCCTGCTACACATGTGTGGCAAAACCAGGGATCCTGTGACTTGAGCAGATTGGTTTCCTCGAATTTGCCGATGTGGCCCATCCCTGCGATTTGGTCCCATGCTCCCTAGACCCAGTATTGCTTTAAAAACAAGCTCCCATTTGAGCTGGTTCCTCTCCCAGGGGAGGGTGTAGAAGTAGGGGTTACAGCGGTGAAGCTTCACTGCTGGCTCACAAACATGCACAGTGTCAGTGGGTTTGTTTCCAAACTTTGCACCCCTGCCGGAGAAACAGTATGTACAGCAATATTCATATAAGCAGAATTTGCCTCTCACTACCATGCTCTGAATACCCCACAAAATCCCCTTCTCACCGAAAGTGATACCCCAATTATACACGTTCTCCTGAAGCACATCCTTCTACCGGAACTGAGAATTGGCTTTGATCTCCCACTCATTCATATGGAGATACAGCAAGCCATTACCTCGATACCATTGGATAAGACCCTGGACCTCAATGGCTTTCACTGTGGTTCTTTAAGAGATACTCCTCTTTGCTCACCCATCACCTACTGCCATTGTATGAAAATTTGTTAGAAATGGGGGTCTCTAGTTGGCAATGGTATACACCTTTGACCAAATAGGGACCCTTGCTTCTAAGTCAGGGAAAGGGGATTACACTACTGAAAACCCCCTGCTTACTTTCTTGGTAGCCTGGCACGAACAGACAGGCTTATCTCAGAGGCAGTGTGTTTAGCATTTGTAAATATATACAGTGAAAAACTACAGATGGACAAAACACAGGTTTTATAAAAATAAGTATTGTTTATATAGACTTAACACAAGACCACAAACGACAAAAATCCACAATACTGTACTTAAAATAGACTTAAAGATGGTAGAAGTTGCTTAGTTCAAGTTGGTAATAAATGCAACAAAGTTCTCACAAAAGTACCTAGATGCGTAACGCAAAACAAATAAAAGAGTCACAGAGTGGGAGATGCGTCGGTTCCGTGCTTCGGGGGAGATGATGCGTCGCGCCTCAATGCTTGCGCAGAGTAGGGGATGCGTCTTGATCCTTACCGGAGAGGTGGTGATGGGTAGATTCTCATCCTGGTTCTAAAGCGCAAGATGGCGCTTCGATGCGCTGCGATGATCCAGTGCGATGCAATAAGATGTCACCCTTGATGCGACGGCGTGAAGACGATACATGCACGCCCGGTGGCTGTGCTGTGAACTCTGTAGCTTTGGAGCAGAGACAGGCCCTGCGACATGCTTTTATGGTGATGTGATGCAACCTTGCGGTGGCAACACGCTTCTCTGGTGATGCGTTGGGTAACAGCTTTGACAAAGGCACCCTTCTCTGGTGATGCGGCTGCAATGTCTGCAGCGGCGACACGCTTCTCCGGCGATGCAACAGCAACAGCTGCGACTGTGACACGTTTCTCTTGATGCATTGCGCTACCAGCTCCCAGCGACAGCAGGCTTCTGCAGACAATATTTCCCAGCAAGGAAACTCTGACGGGAGCTGGGGTTGAAGCCTTTTGTCCCTGAGACTTCAGCAGGAGGCAAGCACAAGCTTAAGCCCTTGTAGAAATATTCTGCAAGATGATGAAAGTTCTGTAAATGTTCCTTCTCCTTTCCTTGGCAATAAAGAAACCACTGCAGGCCAACCCAGCATACAGCACACTGGCAGAGAGACGGGGCAGTCCAAACTCCTGCAGATTCCTTGGTTCTTCTCCTTGGCAAAAGGTTTGTCTTGTTCCCAGAAGTGATCTAAAAACTTGGGGTCTGAGTGACCATATTTATACTCAAATTCTCTTTGTTCTCTAAAGGCAGAGAAGCCTCTGCCTAATCCAAACCAGTTCTGGTCAGTCCTGGAGCTCTTTGTTGACAAGGCTCCTTCTTTCCTTTCACAGTGTAGGCCAGGGACATTAGACACACCACAGGAGGTGGAGCCAGCATTGTGGAGGGAAGGCACAGCCCTATTCAAGTCCCAGGTGCAATTCCTCCCACCCATCCAGATGCAGATCTCTCTATTCAGCACTGTGCTGACTCACCCTGTCTCCTGGATTCCCCCAGCCCCTGTCACTCAAACTCCAGACAAGGAATACACAACCTAGCAGAGGCAGGCTTGGATAGTTAGGCAAGAAAATACCTACTTTCTAAAAGTGGTATTTTCAAACACATAATGTTAAAACTAACTTCACTAAAATATGTATTTTATCATTCTAAGTTCAGGCATACTAAACTCGAATTTGTACCTAGTTGCCTGAGTCAGTTAGGATTATAAGATGTAATAATCAAACTGCCCATTCTGGCCTATGGGGAACAGATAGCCTTTCAATAGTGAAAAACGAAAATGGCTGTAATTCACTATTAGGACATGCCACACACACCAGGGCATGTCCTAGCTTATCCTTACAATGCACCCTTTCCTTGGACCTACCATAGGGGTGTCTGATATGAAGAAAAGGGAAGGTTTAGGGACTGGCAAGTGGGTGCACTTACCAAGTCAACATGGCAGTACTAGACTGCACACAGGCTGTGCAATGGCAGGCCTGAGACACCCTTTACACGCTGCTTCTGTGGGTGGAACAACCAGTGCTGCAAGACCACCAGCAGCATTTGATTTACATGCCCTGGGTACACATGGTGCGCTGTACTAGGGTCTGACAAGTAAATCAAACAACCCAATCATAGAGTCACTAATCAATATATCAATTTGACATAGGGAGCACTTGCACTGTGGCACTGAATAGCAGTGGCACAGTGCCCAAAGCAACTAGCCAGCAAAACATATCAAAAACAGAGGAGGCAATCAGTAAAAATGGAAGGGAGACTCAAGGCAATGATACCAGGTCTAACAAGATTCTTTTGACAAACTGTCGTACCCTCATAACTTAGGAGGGGCAACCTTAACAGTCATTCTTAAACCTGTCAGACTCCCAGAGGAGTGTGCCTCCTATCACCCCATATCACTAATAGACATAGGGGCTTATTTACAAGCCCCTTGTGCTGCTGGTACGTCACTTTCTCCCATATTAAAAGTGACACACCGGTGGCACAAGGGTTTTAAATAGGCCCGATAGAATCTAAGATACTCACCAAAATCTTGCTCTACTAAGAACAACTTTATACCTGGCTGGAGCACAAGACACAACCTGCCCCACCTAAACTTGACTCTGGTCAGGGTGGATTAGTTCCTGGAGTACAGAGTCCTTCTTATAGTGACGTGGAGCGTGCCTTCGACACAGTCCACTGGCCTTTACTCCTGGCGGTTCTTTGTAAGATGCAATTCAACATCGGTTTCTCTGTTTGATGGAACATCTATTTACTGGGCTTATGGGCAAAGTCTGCATTGAGTACTTCTTCCCTCATTTTCAGCAGAATGGGGCACTTGTCATGGTTGCTTACTCTCACTGTTTATTTTTTACCCTGGAGCTCACAGAGCTGGTATGCAGAGATGCCCAGGTGTGCAGTTTTTGGTGAGGACATGGATAAGGGAAGATGAAATCTCCTTCTTTGCAGATAATATGTTGCTCTACGCCTGACAGGCTCAGGCCAATATTCCCTCTCTCATGGAAATCTTACATATTTATGAGTATGCTTCGGAGTCAGAGTGAACTTGGGGAAATCCATAGTAGTCCCAGTAACAATTGGCCAGGTATCGGGAGGCGGGAGACAGATTCTGTTATTTCTGCATGATGATAGTCCTTGGCCAACAGATATATTGGTAAATAAACTTATTTATGCTCCTAGAGAGGGCAAAGAGTGACTCTGGGTGTGGGTGTCCCTGTGACAGCGGGCCATGCCGGAGAGCAACATTGAAGGTGGTCTCCCTTCCTCATTTCCTATGTCTTTTTTACAAGTCTGCAAACCCAGGTCAGCTCCTTCCAGGATGGGCAAAACTCCTTGAGTTTCCTGTGCCTACTGCTTGCTACCTCTGATTCTGTCTGTCATTGTACTGTGCCATCTTAATGAGTTTAGTGGCTCAATAAGGAATTATTTAAACTGTTGAAGTGTGGCACCAGTTCTGAAACTGTTTTTGACATCATACAGGCTTGATTTATCAGGAAATGGATAATAACATGTAAAGTTGTTATAAACAAGAGCCTCAAAACACAGCAACAAAACCTTAAAATGACACTAATGGCTACAGCATGCTCCAATTTACTTATAAATGCACATGCACAATAAGGGGTTGCAGTTTATATGTACAGTGAGTACTCTGTTGGGACAGAAAAGTCCCTCGCATGGTGATAAATGTGTACCCATACCCTGAGTGCCCAAGCTGCAAAGACATCACGATCCCTGCTGATGAATGTTGTTGTCATGATGAACATGAATCATGAGGTAATGCCATGACATAGGCCGGTCAAACGTGTTGCAGTTTTGTGAGACAAGGAGGAATGCCCAAAGCACTACCCTAATGATGGTGAAAGGCTACTGCCTTCACCAGGAGTTAAGTAGTGTGATCGCTGTGGTGGCAGTATATGTGTAGTGATCAGCAGGAAAGGACAGGCCTTTTTGTTAGGTCATGTGCTAGAAACTGGGGCTCTAGTTGGCAGAGGTATGCATGTGGTCCAAATAGAGATCACAATCCTAGTCAGGGTAAGCTAGATGCACACTAAAAGACAACCTGTGCTCACCTTCTGCCATCCCTCTATGGCATTATTCCTCAGAAGCTTGTTTCCGGTCCAGGGAAGGCATGGCTTGGCAGTTCGGGCTGGACTGTTCCCATGAGGCACAGGGTCAGACTGATTTGCATATAGCCATATCTGAACTGGGGTGGCAGAGTGGGCTAAAGAACGGTGATGGATCAAACCCAGATCTTTTGACTGAGTGTGAGTGTTTGATTGGTTCAGATGCTCCGTCCATCACCACCCCCTTTTGTACCACCTTCTGGTATCTGGCACAGACCAGTCAGGCTTATCTAAAGAGGTAATGTGAAAAGTATTTGTGCAACACACACACACAGTAACACAATTAAAACACCACAAAAATACTCCACATGTGCTTAGAGAAATAGAGAATAATTATCTGAGTAAACCAAGACCAAAACAACAAACATCCAATAAGTATAACTAAAATTATGATTTTTTTAAGAATAAACCAAAAATAGTGCTAAGAAGTCAATAGCGCTAAGGCCCTTGAGGTTGTGGTAGACCGGGGGAAATCCAAAGTTCAGGCCAACTGCAATGGAGGACACACTGGATACAGGACTCAGACAGGACCTGCTGACAAATTAACCTGGACGGAGCAAGTGTCTACATTGAAGACTTGATGCGAGGACTTGAGGAGGCATTGCGTTGATGTCTACCCCGTGGATGGAGGTGAAGTGTCAGCACCGATCTGCACAGTCGATGAAAGCTTCGGCATCAATCCCTTTACGATGCAGGCGCTGCATTGATTTTAAGCTGCGCTGTCCATCGGCACAGTCTGTCGTGCCGGTGTCGTTGAGCGCTTCCTGAGTCGGCATAGAAGGGCAATGCTTCTGTACTGATCAGCGCAAAGTAGTCACTGCGCCGATTTTGGTGCAGGAACACCTTCAGAACCCACTACTGAGGCCCAAAACTGTAGGCGACATCTCAGGCACGGGTAGTACTCAGATGACAGAGTCCAGAGATCAACAGGGAGAAGGAGCAGCTCACTACAGCAGTGAAGCAGTTTCTTAGAACAGTCAGTCAAGCAGAATGGCAAACCTTGTAGCACAGCAGTCCTTACTCCTGGCAGAGTCCTTCACAGGTCCAATAGTGTACTTATTTGATTGGGTTACAGCCCTAATACTTGTACCCAAGTATGCCTTTAAATTGAGGGTGACTTCAAAGCAGCTCCTTGAAGTGCAGAGGCCCTCTTTAATCCCAGTCCTGTCTGCCAGCATATCTGTGGGGGTCAATCAGTCCTTTCTGTGGGGACAGGCCACAGCCTGTTCAGATGTGTCAGCTCCCTCTACCTTCTAATGCCCAGGAATCCTATTAGAATACAGGTGAATGCAGATGACTTCCCTGTCACACCCACCCTTCCTGTGTTTGTGGCTGTCTTAAGGGAATGCAACAGGTTTAGTTGTCACCCGCCCAGACATGTATTGGAGACAGCCTGCAGGCACTCAGAGCTAAGTTAAGAGCAGAGAAATGTCGACTTTCTAAAAGAATTATGTCAAATCCAACTTTACCACCTAAGAGGATTTATCATTACCATTCCAAAGATATGAAACACAATTTTGCTACTAATTTCGAATCACGAATAACAGCTTAAAAATGTGTGGGAATTCCTAGTACTAGCCTATGAGAAGAGTATGCCTCACAGTAGTGAAACATAAATGTAGCTGTGTGTTATTACTAGGACATGTAAAACGTAAAAGTTCATGTCCTACCTTTTACTTATACAGCACCCTGCCCTTAGGAGTGACCTCTGTGTAATAAAAAGGGAGTTTAAGGCTTGGCATGTGGTTTAAATGCCAAATAAACTGCACACACAGGCCATGCAATAGCAGTTCTGAGATAGGTGTGTGGATTAGGGGTTGGCAGAATTTGCGTAGTCGCGCTACGCAAAGTTCAGTGAAACAGCAAAAAATCTCCACGAGCATGCAGAATTCCGCGAGCTCGCAGAATTGCTTGTGCCGCCAGAAGAATTGTCTCCAGTGACCATGTGTGTCTGTAACTTTGCTACCGCGCCGAAAGGTGCTGGGGTCCCTTGAGCGAGCTGTCCATCATAGAGGGTAAAGGGCGGGAAGACGTTGCATACCGCTAGTGTGTGTGGGGCGGGTTACTTCTAAGCAAGTTCCCATGCCTCTTGTTCATAAAAGGTCATGTTACTAACTAAATAAATGAAGCATGCACCCAGCATGCAGCGCTGCGCGACCCACACTTCATCCGAGGTGCTGCGCTGGATGCTCTGGTGATCACACCATCTAGACAAGCCCTTGAATGGCTGTTTGGAGGCGCGCTGTGACGCGGCAGGACAATGTGATTTGTTCCACGAACTCGGCTGAATGGCAGCGACAGGTTGATGCCCAGCAGCTGCGCGGCCTTCAGTCTTCCAGCAGATCCAAGAATAAATGAAGCCCACCTCCAAGCCGCTGTCATAAAATAGAAGAAAAACCTGGGCCGGCTGCCAGGGAGAGCTTTGCAGGCAGGACAGACAGGCAGGAAATTACCCACTCGAACCGTCTGTCTCTGGGACCATTAACCCCCGCTGTGTGTGCCTGGGCAAAGATGGCGCCTCACTGCAGTGGCATCCCACAGAGGTGGACCATCCAGGCCCCAGTGATGGCATACACCTCTCCATCTGTACCCTGGTATCACCCCTGGCATAGGACTAATCTCTCTAACTGTACCCTGACTCCGCACCTACTGCCAGTAACTCACTATGTGTCGGTACACTGACATTACCCTTCTGTGCCTGTACCCTGACATCACACCTGATGCCAGTAATTCTCTGTTACCGGTACACTGACAGCCTGTACACTGACATTACCCCTCTGTGCCTGTACCCTGATACCACACCTGATGCCAGTAAGTCTCTATTGCCATTACACTGACTGTTGGTACACTGGCACTAACCCTCTGTGACTCTCTGTTACCGGTAGACTGACTGCCGGTACACGGACATTACCCTCTGTGCCTGTACTCTGATACCACACCTGCTACCAGTAAGTCTCTGTCTGTTTCCAGTACACAGACATTACCCCTCTGTGCTGTCTCCATGGAGGGAGAGATCACTTGGTTCTCGACCTCCTCTTCTGATCGGGAGCCTGACTGCTCAGATCCCCGGATCTCCCCCTGCACTTCATTGCTTCATCCCACTTCCGGTGGGCTGCCCCTGAGGGGAGATCGCAGTGATCTACCCCAGGCATGTGTGTGTCCCCTCCATGGATCCACTGGGCTGACACTGAAGTGATCAGCTGCATTCAATCCAGTACGGTTCTCTTCAGGGTGCAGTAAGCTAAGCTAACCTCATGTCCACAAATTCCGCTACGCCGCGGATCGCGGAATTGCCGAAATGTTACAAATTCCACGAGTGGAACGGAATTTCCCATCCACCCTTAGTGTGGATGGCACAACCAGTGCTGCAGGCCCACCAGTAGCATTTAAATTACAGGCACTGAGTATTCGGTATATCATTTTACAAGGGACTTATAAGTAAACTAAATATGCCAATCAGGTATATACCAATGTCACCATGTTTTGGAGGAAAAGCACATGCACTTTAACACTAGTTAGCAGTGCTCAGAGTCCTAAGACCAACAAAAAGATACAGCAAAAAGTGGAGGTAAGCAGGCAAAGAGTTAGGGTAAGACCAACCTAAGGATGACAGGTCTAACATCATGCTATGCAGATTTGTAAAGTGCAGTATCACCCGGGAGTGTATCCTACGGCTGAGTAGGTGTGAGTCCAGGCACACCTAGGGTCTAGTGGGACGACTTGAAAAAACAGGTTTTACCTGTGTCACTGGAGTGAAACCTACAGGTCCACTCATGTAAAGTTCCACTGCTGTGAGCTTATATGTAGAGTGTGTGTGTGGTTGCATGCATGTGCAGCCTGTATATGTGCCTGTGAATAGTACAATACATGGAAGACTTTAGGATCCATTTTGGGAGACCCAGGGCTGATTGGTGGAGCATGAGGAGGTAGAAGATTCCTCCCAAACAGTTTTGTGGATTGTTGCATTCCGGAAATATGGGTGGGACACACACTGAAGGAAAGAAGAGGAGCCAGGATCTTCAGTATAATTCAAAGGGTGCTCTTTGATTCAGAGAAAGGTTACTGGGAAGCGGCCAAGGCACATCTTAGAGAGGAGACAGGGCTGATAAGAGAATCATAACGAGTAGGGCTGGGGACCATGGATAACCCTTTGACACACATATAACTGTGGCTGACAAGTAGCTGTGAACCTCAAGCTACTCCCATGACCTGTGTGTGGGGCCATCAGATTTGGAGTTGGGCTGTATGTCGAGGAGAAGCTCTGCAAGAGTTCTACCTGTGACCAGGACTGAGGGCTAAGATCTACCAGTCTCCCAGGAGCGTAAGAAAACATGACCCAGGGTAATTGAAGACCACCTGCCATGGAGCCTGAAGCACCAGCACCTGTCTGCTTGCCAAGACCAGTGTGCCCTGTGAAAAAGAGGAGAGCAAATTCTAGTGGGGATCCTAAAGAGTGGATCCCTATTGCGAGGAGTGAGGAAGCAGCTGCTGCTGCACCAATCGGGCTGTTGAGGGTGTGCAGATTTAAATCGACAACCCATATGCCAGATATGATCGGCCTGAAGATTGCATTACTGCTATGCCGATCAGGCTGTAACCTGTGTGCAGAGTAAAGGCAGTGACCAGTATGCCGGAGGGAGTAGTAAACATTGAATTACTTCGTTGCCATTCGACTCATAGGCTGTATGTGGAGTAAAGTCGGTGATACCGTATATGTCAGAAGGGACTTCTGTAGAGACTACATTACGTCATGCAAATTGGGCTGTAGTCCATGTGCAGAAAGAGCAAGGATACCTGTGAGGAGGGACCTACTATGTCATCAGTGAAAGTGCCATGGATAGCCCTCTGCTGCCCCTGTAAAGCAGAGATTGCTTCTCACCATCAACAGCTGCTGCAGACTTCTTCGATATCCGAGTGTGGAATGCTCACTGGTATTCTGGTAGAGCAGCTCCTGCAAGAGTGGGTAAGATTGATCACAGGACCAAAGGGACTAGGGGCACTTGCTCTGCCTCATAGCGCTTCAGGCACTGGATCACTTTTGATTTTGGAAGAGTGGAGTAGGACTCATGAGACTTAGACTGCTAGTGGGGTCTAACCTGAATGTCACCAACTGTGAATAGAGAATAACGGTAAACAGACATAATATCGACTACAAAATATCGAATGGACATAATATCGAGTACAAAATATAGGCTGGACTAAATATCGAAAGGACAGAATATAGACATCAAAAATATCGTTTTGAAGGTAAGTAATGTAATATCAAATGTTCAAAATATAGAAAGTTAAAATATCGAAGTATAAAATATAGGTTATTAAAATTATCGAGTTTTTAATAATATCGAATTTGTTATAGTGTTTGTTACGTTATTATATGTGTGAAAAGTCCATGTGCGAGTCCAGTACAGACAACTCCTTACCAACTACAAAAAAGCAGTCCTTAATGCCAAAACCTCTTACTTCACGGAGAGAGTATCGCTCTCCTTGAATAAATCTCGTGAAATCTTCTCTTTGGTTCGCAATCTTGCCACTTCTGATCGCTCCACCCCCAGCTTGGTTCCCTCCCAACCCCTCTGTCTGTCACTTAATAATTTTTTTATCGACAAGATTGCGAAAATTAAAGCTGACATTCCTATTGTGCCTCAGCCTACCCTCACCAGCCCTGTCACTCCCCCTTCTTCTTCCCTCGACACTTTCCCCCCCATCTCCCTTGACTTGTTTCACAACTACCTGTCTAAAGTTAAATCTGGCTCTCCTTTGGACGGTGTTCCTGCACGGATCCTCAAAATCCTCTTCACTAATTGTCCTGGTCCTCCCCTCTCTTTTCTCAACTCCTCACTGGCCTCTGGTGCTGTCCCCTCCTCCTTTAAATCTGCTGTTGTCCTCCCTATTCTAAAAAAACCTGGTTTAGATCCTTCCCTCCCCGCTAATTTCCGTCCCATTTCCCTTCTTCCCTACCTGGGTAAAATCCTAGAGACCCACGTCACCTCCTGCCTCTCCTCATACATCGAGGACAATGGCCTTTTAGCTTCCCACCAGGCGGGCTTCCGCCCTGGCCATTCTACAGAAGCGGTGGTTCTAGCGGTCTTGGATGAACTCAAGGGCAAGGCAGATGTTAACCTTCCCCAAGCCTTGGTGCTTCTCGACTTGTCCGCTGCGTTTGACACGGTCGACCATTCCATTCTTCTCGACCGTGTCTGCGCAGCGGGCATTCGGGGTGCGGCCCTCTCCTGGCTAGCATCCTTTCTTCAGGATAGGCATCAGGCTGTTCATCTCTTTGGTTTCTCTGCCCCTTTCTGTTCGGTCACTTGTGGTGTTCCTCAGGGCTCTTCTCTTTCCCCTCTCCTCTTTAATCTGTATATCTGTCCCCTTGTTTCCTCTCTTCTCAAGCTGGGGGTCTCTGTATATAACTACGCAGATGACCTCCAGCTTGTCTTTGATCTGTCCTCCTCTCCTGATTCTATTCCCAAGTTCAGTTCCACCCTTATCTTTATCTCGGAGTGGATGAGCGCCAACCATCTTAAGCTTAACCCCGATAAGACGGAACTTGTCCTCACGGGTGGTCCCTCTAACCCTTGGTCCCCTGCACATTGGCCCCCCTCTTTTGGCCCCCCCCCCACGCCCTCTCCCTCTGTTCGCACCCTTGGCATTAAAGTCAGCTCTGACTTAACCATGCACAGCCAGATCAGTTCTGTTGTGTCTTCATGTTTCCTCTCCCTCCGTCTTATTCGGAAAATATCTCGCTTTTTCACCATCGACGCGCTTAAAACCATAGTCTTGGCTTTAGTCATCTCACGCCTCGACTATGGCAATGGCCTGTACGTGGGTATCCCCTCCCACGAATCCCGACGTTTACAGGCCATTCAAAACCAGGCTGCCCGTCTCATTCTCTCCCTCCCCAAATCCTCTCACATTACCCCGGTTTTGAAATCCCTTCACTGGCTCCCCATCCGCTTCAGATCCCTCTTCAAACTTGCTTGCTTTGCCTTTCGCGCCCACTCCCGCTCTGCCCCTGCCTACATCACTTCCCTCATTTCTTCCTATGTTCCCAGTCGCACTCTCCGCTCTTCCTCTCTCTCCCTTCTTCACATTCCCCGCTTCCGCAAATCCAGATCCGGGGGCACTCGTTTTTCCGTCTTGGCCCCCCAGTTCTGGAATAGTCTCCCACTTCATCTTCGCTCCATTCCTATTTTCAGCCACTTCCGTAAAGCCTTAAAAACTTTTCTTTTTTCTTTGGCTTTTCCTTCTTAGGTCCCCTGTGTCCCCCTCCGTGAGTTCTGACCCAGGTCCCCCAGCGCCAGGAAGCCGCTTGGCAGCAGTGCGCTTTATTAAATATTGTTTTCATTTCATTTCATTTCATTCAAAAGAGTGTATTTATATTATAACTAATTTTTATTAATGAATTTAGTTTTTTTAATTTTTGCGTAATTTAATTCTGTCGCGAGTTGTGGGTTTATAGGGGAATAGGGTGGAAAGTAATTTAATTATAATGATTTAAATATGTAAATTTATATATTGGTATTCATTTAGAATTAATTGTTAATTCATTTTTTATGGGTAATTAATTAAATTGTAATTGCCAATTAATTTTATTTAATTGATTAATTGCCAATTATGTTAATTTTACTAATTTATTTTCTGTAGCGGGTTGTGAGTTTATAGGGGAATAGGGTGGGAAGTAATTTATTCATAATTAATTAAATAATTCAATTTATTGAATTGTTTTTAATTTGAATTAATTGTTAATTATTTTTAATTGTTAATTAATTAATTGTTAATTTGTAATTATTTGAATAGGTAACTAATAGTAAAAATTATTTCTAAATAGTAATTTTGATTGATTAATTATTATATTATATTAAATTGATAATTACTTTAAATAAATTTTTTATAGATATTAATTTATACTGTTTTTAAATAATATAAGAAGTATTTACTTTCCCTACTGTTGCACTCTCTGGAGTGGGAATAGTAATTTTTACCCCTATGCTATCCAACGCTTTCCCTACTGTTGCACTCTTTGGAGTGGGAATAGTAATTTTTTACCCCTACGCTATCCAACGCTTTCCCTACTGTTGCACTCATCGGAGTGGGAATAGTAATTTTTACCCCTACGCTATCCAACACTTTCCCTACTGTTGCACCCACTGGAGTGGGAATAGTAATTGTTACCTCTACGCTATCCAACGCTTTCCCTACTGTTGCACTCACTGGAGTGGGAATAGGAATTTTTACCCCTATGCTATCCAACACTTTCCCTACTGTTGCACCCACTGGAGTGGGAATAGTAATTTTTACCTCTACGCTATCCAACGCTTTCCCTACTGTTGCACTCTTTGGAGTGGGAATAGTAATTTTTACCCCTATGCTATCCAACGCTTTCCCTACTGTTGCACCCACTGGAGTGGGAATAGTAATTTTTACCCCTACGCTATCCAACGCTTTCCCTACTGTTGCACTCACTGGAGTGGGAATAGTAATTGTTACCCCTACGCTACCCAACTCTTTCCCTACTGTTGCACCCACTGGAGTGGGAATAGTAATTTTTACGCCTACGCTATCCAACGCTTTCCCTACTGTTGCACTCACTGGAGTGGGAATAGTAATTTTTACCCCTACGCTATCCAACGCTTTCCCTACTGTTGCACTCTTTGGAGTGGGAATAGTAATTTTTACCTCTACGCTATCGAACGCTTTCCCTACTGTTGCACTCTTTGGAGTGGGAATAGTAATTTTAACCCCTACGCTATCCAACGCTTTTCCTACTGTTGCACTCTTTGGAGTGGGAATAGTCATTTTTACCCCTACGCTATCCAACGCTTTCCCTACTGTTGCACTCTTTGGAGTTAGAATAGTAAGTTTTACCCCTACGCTATCCAACGCTTTCCCTACTGTTGCCCTCTTTGGAGTGGGAATAGTAATTTTACCCCTACGCTATCCAACGCTTTCCCTACTGTTGCACTCTTTGAAGTTGGAATAGTAATGTTACCCCTACGCTATCGAACGCTTTCCCTACTGTTGCACCCACTGGAGTGGGAATAGTAATTTTTACCCCTACGCTATCCAACGCTTTCTCTACTGTTGCACTCACTGGAGTGGGAATAGTAATTTGTACCCATACGCTATCCAATGCTTTCCCTACTGTTGCACTCTCTGGAGTGGGAATAGTAATTTTTACCCCTACGCTATCCAACCCTTTCTCTACTGTTGCACTCTCTGGAGTTGGAATATTAATGTGTACCTCTTCGCTATCCAACCCTTTCTCTACTGTTGCACTCTCTGGAGTGGGAATAGTAATTTGTACCCCTACGCTATCCAACGCTTTCCCTACTGTTGCACTCTCTGGAGTGGGAATAGTAATTTTTACCCCTATGCTATCCAACGCTTTCCCTACTGTTGCACTCTCTGGAGTGTGAATAGTAATTTTTACACTTCCGCTATCCTACGGTAATAATATTTGATATTATTTAATTATATTATGTTACTATATATATGTTTTAACAAATATGATTGTAAAACTTTTTTTATAACTTTCATTGATTATTTAATTATTATAAGGTAATTTAAGTATTTTTAAGTATATTTTAGTAATTAATTTTTAATATTAATTTAATTTAACATTGTTTTAATAAAGTCGATATTTTTATAAACTATATTTTTGTAAACGATATTTTTTACTCGATATTTTTGTACTTACCTGTTTGTAGATACAAAGTCGATATTCTGTCTGTCGATATTTTGTCGCCGATATTTTTGATAGTCGGTATTATGTCCCTCGATATTATGTCAGTGATCCGAGAATAACCACTAAAATTAGAGACAGGGAAGTGATACTCAGGGTACTGCCTATGGAACACTAGATTAAGGATCTCAGGGTACAGCGTGTTTAATCATTATCTGCGTATGCCATATTATACTCTGTTTATATAGAAATACTGCTTTTTCATAAAAGTAAGTATTTGACTGGACAATCCTTTATTGCTGCTATTGAAAGCATTTTGAGTTGTGAGCTTGTGTTCACCCCCTTCATCTACCCCCCACCCCCAGAAAAGTCTTGCACTACTCAAACGAGAGTCAAGTGCTTGAATGGGTACTTGGCCCAGTTGCTCGGGACACATTGTAAGTCAGGCCTTGGGACTTCTGGGGTGAAAGGACTCCTACTTGCCCAGACACCCACTGAAAGGGGTTCTGACATACTGTCACTTTCATTTGTTCTTTGGTGTACATTGATAGATTTTAAAATATTCATAATTTTTACTCCCTTATATGGATTATTACCTACTATTAACATGAACAAGTCCACAGAGTTTTTGGCCGAAAAACATTTTACTTGTATCAGTGTACATTTGGTTGTAATGGAGTTAGGGTAACCACCTCCTTCCAGGTATTTACGGATAAAGTTTATATATTTAAGTCAAGGTGTGTGCATACATTCGTCCTCATGTTCGTAGACACATATATATTCACCTGTGAATTAGGGATCAAGCTAGTTGTTCAAATTTACATTGAAAGAAACATGATCTCTGCTCTCAGAGTGCACTCAGGTCCTATATTTGCAATCAATGCCAAACGCCGAGAGTTAAGCTCAGAGAAGCACTCAACCTAAAGCTCTGAGCAACCTAACCACAATCTGAAAGGCATTTCCAACCAGAAAGCTAACTATAAACCCACTTGCTGGCCATTAGGTGCTCCTATTCCCCTTAATCGACAGACTAATCTACAACAGTCTGACATGCCTGCTCCAGAGCTTGTTTTTCTGAAGTGTTATAAAGTCAAATTTCATGATAACGTTTTATCTGGAGAAGGTAAGAGATAATCATTCTGAGACCTGCCCAGCATTCCTACTTCTATTGTCCTCCTGTCATTAGACATGACTGCTTCATGTGCCATATGATACTTCTATTCCCAAAACTTTCTATACGCTGAGCCAAACACCAGGGCTGCAAGAATGACATTTACATCTACCACTCCTTTCCTGACTAGTTCAGTTTCTGTTCTATAAACTCATACTGAGAACACTGAGTTTAGATTAACAGAAAATTCAGCTCCATTTCACAGACATCAACCCGAGAGAAACTATGATCATACTTTTAGCGACATATTCTTAAGGCATACAAAATAGTTGGTCTGCATCTTGACCACTTAATTATTTTAGTAAATAGTGTAGATTTAATACAATATCGAAATCACAGCACAAAAGCAGCGCTAACAAACTACCACATGTCAAGGACGTGTTGTTTTCTGAATGAATGTAGAGGTTAGCCTTTGGGGGCTTTCTTTGCTCATTCACAACATGATTTAATCTGAAAGGCAATCTGTGGTGGCTGGCACGCGCGGCGGGCAATCGCTCGCCTCAGACGCTGCCACAGCTTAACGTCATGGCCCTCGGTGTGTCACTTTACTCACTTGGCCTACTTCTCCTGCCCGACCTAATTAATAAGCAACCAGTCCCCGAACGGAGGACTATTTTTACTTTGCATCTCAGTGATCTATTTTTGCCTCCGCTCTCACTCCAAGGCCATGGAAGACGCACGGGCCTGGCTATTACTGCCACTGTTGTGAGCATGTCCGCTCGCGGTGACAACAAGAAACCTTTCAGCCCATTTAGGTTGTGTTCCTTTTTTTAGCATCACAGCAATCGTTCAGGGTCTGAAAGGTGGATTCCAAAAATAGCTGTTCTGAAAATAACTGTACATAAGCAAAACGCTCCAAGGGACATGTCAGAAAAAGTACAACTTCCATTGTTGTTTGTCTCTTTCTTGAGCAAGTATGAGGCTGAGAGAGATTTATTCAACATGACTTTTCAGAACTGTTTGAAAACATTTGAAAAGTAAGAAAGGCACGATTTTAGAACGTACTTGAAAATTGCCTTTTAGAGAAGAAAACTCTACTCTGATGTAAAGTATTCTGGCACTGCTTACAGCTTATATATACTTGCAAAGGAACACTTGGACAACATAGCTTTCCAAAAATTGAACATATGAGAGCAGTGGTAGAGAAGATGAATTAAAGTACCATTGGACATGAAACATGACCAACATATTGGAGAAGCAGATGGATCAAATTTAGAGACACAATCATGGTTATAACAGCTCTATTATAAACACAAAACAGAGATTGTGTAAAGTCTGCAGCTTTGGAGGTGTTAAACACTTTGAGCCATATTTAATCCCATTGATGAACAGAAAATGATGCAGAAAGGTAATTTCCACCTAATAATTCAATAGAATTTTTGAATCAGACAGGAGTTGGTGGTAGTAAATTTTGCATATGTAAGCAGCAGCTTTGGGAATGGAATTGTGATTATTACTATCCAACAGTGTTGAAGGTGTGAATGGAACTGGGGTTGTGAGGAAATTGTGAGTCATTAAAAAGGATTGGAGAGCAGAAGATATTAATTCATATTCCTTTAAATAAAAGCTTTGTAAGTTGTATTGTGTTTGTATTTGGGGAAAGGTATAACAGTAATGCTTTACCAATTGGTGGACAAACATAATACCCTTCACTTTCAAGTGTTTAAAATAAAATGATTGGTGGCAAAATTTTATAAACTCATTAAACAAAAATGAAGAGGGTATAAAACATTGTTGAAAATCAAGATCAGTTAAAAATGTATGTAACAAATGGTGTGAGTATTTTAACATTGTTTTTTCAGAAATAAAAGTGCATTTAGACATGTGACTCACATCTTTGAATGTAACATCCTTCAGCATGGACTGTTCAAACACAACTCACAGTGATATGAGAGAGTCTTAAAAGTAATTAATCAAGGCGTGCAATTGTCAAATTACAAAAGGCAGATTTATATAGCCTAAAGTCAGGGAATCAGACACCACCTTCATTCTTTGGGTGTTTAGGTTTAGATAAGGCAATGTGTGAATATTTGTTGCTCTAGAGAAATGTAGTACAAACAGAATTGAATCAGTGGAAAGTATTAATTGGGTATTTTGAAAGGTAACATAGAAACTATGCAAAGGACTTGTGGCACAATCATCATTTTGAAGGTGTCTAATCTACCCCACCATGATGAAGGGAGAGGAGGCCTGGATGAGAGTACCTTCTGTATTTTAAATTTTTACATTTTAAAATTAAGGCTAATTATGTTGGAAATAGTAAGTGAAAACCACACACCAAGATATTTAATTCTGGAAGGGCACCATGTAAAGTTAGTATTTGCAAACATATATTAATAATACAAGGAATTCAATGGTAAAATTTCAGTTTTAGAAATGTTCTGTTTTTAATCCAGAGGTGTTAGAATATAAATTGATCTCTTGTAAAAAAGGGTTTAAGGAGTACAGGTAATTTGACATTTAAATAAGAAATTCATCAGCATATGCTCATAGGTTAGTCTCAAAGGATTGTGTTTAAACCTGGAGATAAGTATGTTACAGCGAATGCGTTCAAGGAAGGGGTTGAGACCAAGAATGAAAAGCAATGGGGAAAGCGGACAACCTTGCCGGGTACCTCTAATTAAATTAAAATTAGGGGAACAATTACCATTAACAAAAACACTGGCACAAGGGTCAGAGTATAAACATTTTATGAATGAAAGACATTTTGGGCCGAAGCTGAACCATTGGAGAATAATAAATCATGAGGTAGGGCCACAATGGGGGGAGTATTTCTTAGCCAATGCAAGAATATTGCAGAACATTCTGACATTGTCTGCAGCAAGTCTACCCTTAATGAAACCAAATTGGTCAGGTTTGACAAGGTGGGGCACAACAGCTTCTAGGCGAGATGCTGGGATTTTGGAAAATATTTTACATTGATATGTAATCAATGAGATAGGCCAATAGTTTCTATAAAGGGCGGGGTCTTCATTAAGCCTGGGCAGATTACGCAGAGTTCCGCTGTGCGGAACTCTGTGAAGTGATAACAAAACTCTGAAGTGCTAAGCAGAGTTCCGCGAGTGGGAGAGTGCATTAGGGTGATGCCGTTTGCAGTGATTTTGAGCAAGTTGTTTTTCCCACGCTGTAAAATCATAGCAGATGGCACAATGCACAGCGCAAGGGGGCGCAGCTTTCTTTCTGCTGCTAAAGTAGATTTTCTACTTGAGTGGCAGCTTTCTCAATGCAAACGGAAGGTTTCTCAACGTGAGTAGTCACGACCTTTCACAACCACTCGCATTGTGAACCCCGACCAATCTCATTGAGAAATCGCGCCAGGAGGTTGATTTTCCTCACTTGTGCTTGCCCACTAGACCTTGGCGAGTGCAAGCAAGGAAAAGTCTTACAGAGAGGTGGATTTTCATTGCTCGCACTCGCCAACTTGATGTTGATGAGCGCGAGCAAAGAAAAAACTCTGCTCCGTGAGCTTTAGGGAACTTCGCGTACTCCGCTGAGTGCGGAAAACTCATCGGATCTGCGTATGGAGTGAAGTTCACCTCCTGGGGTTAGTCTTTATCTGGCTCAGGGATAATAACAATGAGGGCTTCCAGAAAGAGCCACTAGCCTTAGAATTCAAAAGAAAAGAGTTACAAAGCTTTAATAATTTGGGGCCAAAAAAATGAAAAGAAGGAAATTAGTTTAATAGAAAATCCATCTGGGTCAGGAGCTTTAGCTTTTTTAGGGATTTGATGGCATCTATAATTTCTTGAAGAGTTATGTCAACTTCTAAAGCTTTGAAGGTATCAGGTATAGGAGGATGATTGGGGAGACCATTAACAAGTATGGTTACATCAAGTTCCGAGGGGATTGTATCCTCTGTTAATAATGATTTGTAGTAAGCTTGGAAGACAGTGGAAATATCAGAGTTGGAGGTCGCAATAGTATTAGTGTGAATGTGTTCAATATTTATATGATCTGATTCAATTTTTAAGTAATTAGCCAGCATTTTATCCACCTTATTTTGACCTCCGTGAATTTAGATTTAACTGAGGTAAGATGTTACATGCATTAGTAGTAGCTAGTAAGTGTGTTGAAGTGTTTTAATTTGTGAAGCAATGAAAGGTATTGGGAATTTAATTTCCTTTTCCTTTTAGCTGAATAACCTATAGTTAAAGCCTGAAAGGATGCTTTGAAAGCATCTCAATTATTTGGAATGGAAGTTTCAATATATTGGTTAATTTGAAAAAACTGCTTAATAAAAGCAGTGGCTTCTGTAATAAAATTGTGATCCAACAGCAGGGAGTTATTGAATCTCCAAACTCACCAGTTGTGGAGTTATTGAGGGACAAATCAAAGGAAGATAAAACAGGCACATGATCTGAAATAAAATTAGAGCTAAATTCTGAGAATTGAAATGAAGGAAGTAAGGAATTTAGTAACTAAAATATAGTAAATTCTGCAGCTGGTATGGTGTACTTTGGAAAAAAACATTATCTCATATGTATCAAGGTTACAAGTTTTCCAAACATCAAATAATGGACGAGTTGTAACAGCGGATTGAAATGCCTAATGGGATATATCAGTATTGAATTTGCATTTAGATTTCCTATTGGTAAAGGTGTCCAACCATTGATTAAAATCAACTGCTACAATAATGTTGGGATTATCAATGGAAGCAAGTTTTATTTTAATACTTTGCCAGAAATCATGATCAGGCTTGACTGGTCCACTGATATTGCCTGAAGAAATATGCTTCTTAGGAATTATGGCAGTAACCAATAATTATTTTCCATTAGTATCACGTCCAATTGATAAAATCCGTTCATTTATTGATATATGACATAAGATGGTCACACCGCCTTTGCAAATAATGGCCAGAGAAAAAACAACCTGGCCAACCAATGTGTGTTTCAATTTAAAAAAGATTCAAAATCATTACAATGAGTTTCCTGTATAAAAGGCAATGTATGAATTAAAGTTTGACAGATGAGAAAGCACCTTTTGTCTTTTGACTGGATGTTCCAGACCACGAACTTTCCACAAGGCAACATTACATATATTGGGGAATAAGAATAGGGAATCAGGAATATGGATGACAGGCTACAAAAATGGAATAGGAGACAAAAAGATACAGTTTGTTAACAACAACAATGTATACGTAATGCAAACATGGTAATAATTGAAGACCTGTAAGCACTCACACAACCACAGGAAAAAGACGCGAAGGATAGAAAAAAGAAAGAAAGCATAGAGAAAAGCATGAAGAGACAGAACAAGGATGAAAATCCAGATCAGAGGAGAAGAGGGTGGTAAATGAGCATGAGATATGTCAGAATCAGAAAAAGAACAATAGCAGGGTGGTAAAAGTAAAGTATATTGAAGAAGCCATATACTCAAGAAATTAAAGAAGAAACTGAAAAAAATATGTGGATAGGAAAGTTCTTAATAATGTTGAACATTAGTATCCATATTATGAGATGAAATATTCAGATGAAATATTTTTAATTTAGCAGGATCTGCAAAGGATCGTGAGGCACCTTCATATCTAATTTTACATCAACAGGAGTGTAGAACACCATCGCAAATATTCAACTGTCTAATTTGAGGTCGCAAGTCAAGGTACTGCTTTCTTCCAGTGTTTATTGCATTAGAGAGGTCCAGAGAGATGAAATTTTGTGGCCAGACCAAATGAGGCAATGCTTTTCTTTGGCGGATTTAAAGACATGTTAAAGTTCCTTGAATTCCAAAAATAGCTTGATGAAACCTCTAGGTCTAGAAGAGTGAGGTTCAGGAGGACCAAGACGGTGTGCCCATTGAATGTTAAGATGAGGGGTATTTGGAAGACCAAGAGAATCAGGTAGAAATTTCTTCAGGAAGACAAGAAGGTCAGGACCCTCAAGGTTCTCCGGTAATCCATTTAAGCAAAGATTATTCCATCTATTTCTGTTTTCAAGATCCTCAGTATGCATTTTAAGTATTTGGATTTCCTGTTCTAGAACAATTTACCCTCCATAAGGATTCTACAGTCCTCTATTTGTTTACGTTTTTCATTAGTTGCACTCACCTCATTGAGGATAGTGTTCAAGACAGGATTGTGAGAGAACATAATAGGTGATGGAGGATCATTTTTATCCCCTTTAGATTTCATGATAGAAGAAGTGGAGTTAGCAGTGGAAAGTAGATCACTAGCCATTGTGACATAGTGTATAAAATGATGTGAATCTTCTGAAAGGGCCTTGTCCAGCCGAAACAAAGTCATGTTGGTATAAGCCGAAAGCAAGGTCAGTAAAGCGTAGAGCAGCAACCTTAAAAAGTGTTAAACAGAATTTAATTAATTTCAAAGTTAGATGACCATAGGAAAACAGAGAAAACATCTGCACGGTCTTGGTATTTTCAGGCCATCAATACGGTAGAGTCTTGTGTCAGACAATGTGAGGGAAGCAGGAGAGAAATCTAGCAGAAGAAACTCACATGATTGTGCTAAATATGAGAAAGAGTCCCATTATGGGCATTGATATTGAGGTTGCAGGCTTGAAGGGCGACTCTGCTGAGGAGCTTATCCAAAATTTTGTTGGCAGAAAATTTGAGGAGTGAGGAGTGAGCGGTGCGCTGACAAAATGGTGGACAATTGATAATTGTATAAATTCACCCTGCAGTGCCAGGGAAGAAGAAAGTCTCCACTAGTATTTAAAGTTGAAATATTAAAAGTGTTGGTTCTATGAGGCATACATTAGCATGCTTTAGGTTTGATTAAAAGGCAGCAGAGTGCAGACAAACCAACAGTGCACTTCTGAAATGGCGCCCACTAGCGCCTACAGAACTCCCTGCCGCAGTTCCAGGTCACATAGAGAGCTCCTCAGTGAACACCAGCCACCTTTATTCAATGCGGGGTAAAAGAGAGCATGAAGGCATATCCAGGTTGGTTAAGTGTAGAGTGGAGATGGCTATAAAAAGGTTTGTTGCTCTGCGTCACAATGGAGCTCAGAAGTCCGCTGCCATCTTGACCAGTGCGGAAGCCATTCTCCCTAAAGAATTCACACCTAACAGAGCAATTAGCAATTCTGTTTTTCTGATCCCATACTATTGGTTTGCAATTTCACTATTTTAACATATTAAGCGTTTCCAATAAGCGAAAGGTCGCAAAATAGGGACATTGCCTGTGCAAAATACTATTTATTGGAAGAAGGTGGTTACAAGAAGAAAATCATGAAAGAGGGGAAACTAAGATTATAAACATTTACAATGGCTATGCTCTGGTACGGTGAATGGTCAATCTGGCTGCACAATAGGGACACAGGGTGTGTGTTACTTTAATTGAGTCGACAGAGAAGCAGGTTTATACTAAATACAGGTTAAGAAGGCATGTCGTAAATAACTCAATGCATGAGCCTTATTATATTTTAGGAACACAAACCTGGAGAAACTGGGAGTTGCAGGAGGAAGTATCCTAAAATTCTCACTGAGTATTCGGTTAATTTGTAATACTGCCTGTATTATTACTGCTTAGTATATCCGGGAGCACCATTGACTCCTTGTTTCACCATCTACCTCTATTTAAGTGAGTGTAGAGGGTAGAGTTAGGAGATTGTTCTCTGCTTGGTAAGTTGTTACCTCATTTTTTAATTAGATATTGTAGACATCACGAGTATTAATATTCTAATGACTAGTTGTTTTCTATGCAGGTAACAGTGCATATGCAACTTGTCCATGGATTATGACACCATACCTTAATGCAGGTATTCCAAGGGGGAGATATGACAATACACATAAGCAAACTAGATCTGTAAAACAGTGCATTTTTTTTAAATAAAAAGAGGAATGACTGTTATCCCTTACCCTACCCGAACACAACAAGAGACTATTATGTCGGCAGAGGGCAGGGCATGACAACCTGACATTACAAATACATTTTTTACGGTGTGATTTTTTCAAAGGTATTTAAAATAAAGATACGGAGAGTTATTTTCAAGTCATTTAAATAAAAGTTTGTTGTTTATTCACAGATGAAGTACATTGAGAAAAGAAAACAACTATTATTGAACAGTTATTTGTAAGTAAACTATTAATTATAAACACATACATAACAAAAAAGGTATATTTATGTTATAAATTCAAAACAAAAACATTTTTCCTTCCTTTGCCAGTGGACTTTGATGCTTGCCATAACACCATGTCACCACTCCTGCTCCTTCTGGGCCTCGAACCAGCCGCCTTTGCCACTGATGTTCTGCTCATGCTAGAGACTTCCTAGCTGGTGGTATTGCTCTGTGCATATAGGCATTTCAGGTTTGAAACTCCACTTCTAAAAAACATTGAGATGCATATATTATCTTGACAGTATCTTGCACTTAATTTGACTGATGTCCATTTACCCTGAACTATGTGAACTTAAGCTGAGATCACTGCCCTACCGGCTTATGGAAAGGTTATTTGTCGATTGTTGATATCAGCTGCAGACCTGGTATACAGACAAGTCTGTTGGGTTGCAGTTACCACCACCTGAGAAGAGAGAAGGCTCTTTGCTCCCTGGGAGACCGCAATTCCTGACCGTGAATGTGGAGAGGATGGTGCCTAGGAGACTGAAGAGGGGAAGACAAATGTTGTTGTGGTCGCAATCAGAGGCACGTCTGTTGTGTTCATCACCCACCAGTTCCCACCAGCCAGAGGAGAGCCAAAACACCTGTGCTGGACAGTGTGAAGTTAATAGCTTGAACATTAACAAAGGATTGATCCTGCCCAAAGTTGGGCTGAACCGAGAATGAACAGACATGTCTGGAGGCCACCTTAGACTGAGCAGCTACTGCTGCACTCGCTCTAAGAGTAAGTAAGCAGAGATTCTAAATAATACAAGTTTCAAATGTCATGTTTCTTTGTACCTTTTAATGAAAGTATTTGACATAAAAACATGGACAGAAGCAGAACAATGTCATACATTCACCCCAATGCAGAGATCTGGGCCTAAATCCATTGTTTTCAGCTGGGGTGACGAAGTGAGCTAAAGAATGATGATGGATTCCACCCAGATCTGTGACTGGGGGTGAGTGTCTGAAAAGTTTCAGCGCTCTGTCCATCATCTCCATCATCTCCTTGTGTTTGCTTTGTTCGCCCTTAGTTGGCAGGGTATGCCCAGACGTGGGTCCCTTGCTCACTTTGCCACTGGATTCAAGCTAGCCTGGCTGATGAGGGCTGTTAGCCTGAAACTGGTCCCAGGATGCTTGTTTCTGGTCCAGGGAAGACATAGCTTGGCAGTTCAGGCTGGACTGTTCCCATGAGGCACAGGGTCAAGACTGATTTGCATATAGCTGTGTCTGAACTGGGGTGGAGAAGTGAGCTAAAGAACGATGATGGATTTAACCTAGATCTGTGACCGGGGTTGAGTGTCTGAAAAGTTTCAGCGCTCCGTCCATCATCACATTGCGTTTCCTTCCATTGTAAGTCAAAGGCTCTAAAATATAGCAGCACAGAAGCTTACAAAGTTAAATGGAAAGACATAGAATATTACAGTTGGATTAAAAATCAAACTAAACATTAGCTGCTAGTGTAACAACACATAAAGGATTAACTACAACACATGGTGCACTAAAAACCCCAATTAAGAGAAGCCGAGACCTTATGGGGGAAAGGACATCTGCAGAGACTGGCAGAAGAGACCAAGACCAGATGCCTAAACCCTGGAGCCTCCCAGGAATTCTAAAAAAAAAAGCTCTACAAGCAACATACCACTTGAAGCACAAATGGTAGACCCTTCAGCAAAAGAGATAGTAGACAAAACACCATAAAAGGCATCTTTGTAGTTGATCTTTGGAGAACTTTGAGATAAATTAAACGTCATCATGGAGCCAGCTACAGTAATAGACAAGCGGGTGGGGGGCTAGCAATACAACAAGAAAATCAGATAGATCCAAACCAAGAAATATGAGGAATTAAAGGCCCTAAACGTAGACAACAGACCATTGCTGTTTCTCAAAATAATAAATAAATATTACTTATCCTGCTGCTACTATAATGGATAAGGTGAAATATTTGACAACCTTATCAATGTGTCAAGAAGTAGCGGTAGGCCAAATCGCTGAAAACAATAAAGGGGTCAATAAGTCATTATTTGAATCAAAAGCAGCTCTGTCTTCTAATTTGAGGCAGCTCGAGGAGGACCCCCCACCCCAAAGTTTTAAGAAGTGAGGATTTCACAAGCTATTTATGATGGAAAGAAAAAGAAACTCGTGTGTCAAGCATGAGAACTCTAGGGATTAGAGATAAACTAATGGTTTACCATATCTAAAGAAGGAAAATTCACAGCAGTAAAAATATCTTTACACAGATTCAGTCTATACTAATGATTTAGAGGAATCAGGTGGCAAAAAACATGTTTCCATAATACAACTAAGTCAAAGTAAACTAAAAGTGGTCTTCTACTGACTGAGGTAAAGAAACAGCATGGAGAATCATCTGCAAAAGGTGTTAATGTATTTTTGAGCAGTTACTGAAATCAAATCGACAAAGAAATAACACATTACAAACTTTGAGAAGCTGAATAAAAACGTGTACAGACTATTGGAAAATGTGGGTAGAAAGGGTGGGCATAGTTCGCGAAGTAGCGCTACGCGAAGCTACGCAAAGTGCACTTCGCACTATGAGAACTTCACGTAGCACTACGCGAACTGCGTAGTAGCATGTTCGCACTGTGCAAGATGCATTTTCAATGATTGCACAGTGGGAATAAGCATCCGGCACTGTGCAATCATTGAAAACGGCATATTGCACAGTGTGAGCTGTAGTTTTCTGCCGCTCGAGTAGATTTTTACTTGAGCGGCAGCTTTCTCAACGCGAACTGGTAGTTTCTCATCACGAGCGGTCGCGAGCATGCACGACCACTCGCAATGAGAAACCTGACCTCCCCGCATTGAGAGTCTCGCAGGGATGTCATTTTGCTTGCTCGCGGTCGCGAACATGATGTTGAGGACCGCGAACAAGCAAAAAATTACCGCTGCACTACGCTACGCTGCTCTACGCGTGTTCGCACTGTGCTACGTGCAGCTCGCATAGTGCGCAAACTTCGCGAACTACACGAGCGTAGCGTAGTGCTTTGTCCAGGGTTAGGTAGAATCAGGGGTTTGATGACTCACACTGAAACACGATACAAAGAATTTGAATCTAAAATTCGGTTGAAACCTCCAAACGAACTCATGCATTATAGCCTGCAGAGGGGGCAAAGTCCAACACTTTGGTAGACAGATATATGTGCCGGATTAGTACCTACAGGTTCTCAAATTAAATAATTATATAAAATAGTACAACTTGAAACTAGAAGGCATTACAGATATGAACTGTGAGATAAAGCAGGGCTATATTAGGACCTCAGGCTAGAGGCTGAGTTGGCACACAATCCATCAGAGAAATAGTTCTTAAACTAAGTTAACCTGCCACATCTCTCGCCACACCATAACAAGTAACACTGGAAGACCTTCAGGAAGCTATTAATGACTGTTGTTTACTATCAAACATAGCAGGTTTAGTTGCATTACCATTATACATATATTAAATATTGATTAAGAAACTATTTCCTTTCTTTTGTAAACGAATCCATGCAGTATTCACTAGAGAGCTGGCACCCTCTTGGAATTCTGTCCAAATGAGAATATTTTTTAATTAAAGGAATGCCTTTCCAGTACCTCAATTCATCCTGTCCTATATCCTTACTTGGTGTGGACTACAACCTATATAAACACATAGTTGTCACAAAAATAAGTAAAATGATTACTCACTTGGTTACACAATGGCAGCATGAATTTATTCCAGGGAAAGATACTACTTATTGACTGGGCAGAAATCACCAACATGAATATTAGTAGTACATTAAATGTATTGTATTGATCAAAAGATTACAATAAAAAAATAAAAAATATCACAAGCGGGTCAAATATCAGGTGATCGTTAAGAGGTTACGTTTGCTTAACTCACAAAATGAATACTTTATAAACTTGGTCTAAAAATACCATAAGCCTTATTATTGCACTATTGTCTCTGACACTTAAACAGTATGGAACAGCTTCCAAAGTAGTTTTTATTTTTACCTCATCAAAAATTGATGATAGGTACATTTTCTTAGTTTCAAGAGTTTGGGGCAAATGCATACAATCTGCAGAAGGGTTTCCATTGTGATTCCACCGAGTCGACAAGCAGTTTTTCCTATGAGTGCTGAGTTCTAATTCACCTCAAGTTTATAAATAGGGATATACAATAGTCTGAATCTTAGAATTGCCATTTTAACATAGCCTGGTAGGTTTGATCAAAGATATCATCGGCTTTGTGAGGCAAAAGTGTAAAAAACGAAGTAAATGTGATTATATTGTTTTGACTTTGCCAAGTCAGTATCCCTCTGTCTGCAAGTTAAAATCCCACGGAGGACTTTTTCCCGGTCGGTCGATTCAACTTTGCCAGAGACTTGTTTGAGGATAAAACATTCAGCTCCAAGTTTTTGTATATTGGTTTCCTTAGTTTCTGATGGATTAAGAATTTTAAAGTTGATGGATCGACTCTTGCACATTCACAGGAATAATTCAGAGTGCTTCTGTGATGAAGTGACATTAAAGATTTTAGGTTTTGTTCGAGCCTGATAACACAGTGTGGATTAGCTGTGAGGAAATGATAAAGACTGCATACACATTGCATAAGTGTTTTTTTCAAAACAGGCTGTAACCTTATGGTTTAACACAGGAGTTGCATAAAGCAGGTATGGAATACGTTTCATGTTTATTGCTTTCTATGATGGCTTGATTGCTCTGCTGCCAAACAGGTTGGCACATCTTATAACAGATTTTGTGATTGTGGCTTACTTGAGCTTTCTAGTGGCTAAATGGCTGTCAAATGTAGCCCCAAGATAATCGTATATATTGACTGTTTCAATCAAAGCATCTCCTAAAGCCCATGACACAGGCTTAGGTTTCTTTCCAAAAATTATAATTTTTGTTTTTGACAGATTAGCAATTAGTCCATTCTACAAGATGAATTTATTTAAATGATTGAATGGGTGTTGTAGACCTTTAGGGGTTTGCGACAATATCACCTAATCATTGGTGTAGGCTAAATGTGATATTCTTGTACCTCCCAGCTTAGGTGGAATGCCAAGATCTGAACCCAGATACTCAGTTAAGTCAGCGATATACACAGATAAGAAGGGGACAGAATACACCCTTATTTAAAGCCACTTCAGTGTGAAATTTGGATGCCAAAACATTGTCGGTGGATAACCTTATCTGTAGCCTTGTGTCAGTGTGTAATTTGACAAGGAAATGCACTAAGGAATGGTCAATTTTCCATTTCTTTAGCTTTGCCCATAGTCTTTGCCGATTCACTCTGTCAAATGCAATGGAATAATCCACATAGCAGGCATACAAAGTTGTTCTGTTTTTAATGATTTTTTTTTTCTTCAGGAAAGGACAACCAGAGGGAAATCCGGTTTGTGTTATTTGTATTAAAAGTTGTTCCTCAGCCGAGTTAGCTACATGGATATTGTGTGATAAAAGGTACTGCACCATTCAATGAGGTTAGAACCTGTCCGTTCATGGTGAAATAGGAAAATAGCTGTTCCAGTATTGAACTCCAGAAGGACACATCTAGTTTGACAAGGTCTATAGGTATACAGTTTGGTCCATCAGCTTTGGTAGGGCAAGAACTTCTTATACATTTTTCTATTTCCTCCTTATTGATGGCAGAATATGATACAAAGTCTATTGAAAGTTTGTATAAGCAGTTGCTGGCTGATTTATTTAGGGACTTTATTTGAGTTTTCAATTTGTTGTTTGATATAAACAGGTCAGTGGAACATTGATAGGACCCAGAACCTTCACTGACCAGAGTCTAAAAGGCCCTTTTATTTCATGACGAGATGGCATGTAACAGATTGGCCAAAGAATTTTCTTGACTGTCCTGGTTTATTTCAGTATTTTTGCTCTTGAACACAATCTGCAGGCTTCTGATTCTTGCATCACGGTCCTTCAAAGGAGCTTGTTTTAGGGTATGTTGCAATGTCTTACGGTAGATCTGTGTTGCCTGGTTTAGTTCCTGAGCACGGGATGTGTGAAAATTGTTCTCCGTACGACATGAATAAGCCTAATGTCATTAGATACCGAAAAGGCTTTCGATCAGGTGGAATGGACGTTCCTATGGGCAGATTTAAGAAGATACAAACGCTCTTCCTCAATTAAAAAAGCGATGCAGGTGGAGGATGCTGATCCATAGGCAAACGTAACAATGAATATGTTTTCATCTGAACCTTTCAAAATATGTTGTGGTACTTGGCAATGATGCCCACTGTCCCCTTCTTTATATGTACTGGACATGGACCATTTTCATTTCAAACTAATTAATAATATTATCATACCACTGTCATCTGGAAATCACACTATCGTAAAGGCATAAAAACCTTATACAGAACATCCATTAGACAAAAATCCTCAAAAAACAGTGTTACAGCATCAGAAAACTGTGACCCACAAAAATAAATAGCCAATGTAGACATAAAGACAATAAAAAACAGTTATAAAAGTAGGAGTAAAATATCACATAAAAGCAATAGCCCTGTGTTTGATGACTCGTTCAATGTAAACAGCAGTTGAAAGCATATCTTGGTAGAGGGCAATGTTTGCAAAAAAGTGAAGGCTGCTCGACAGTAGCGTACATTTGCCTCCTTTAAGATGTGTAACAGATATCCTTGTTTCTCTGTAATTAATACAATTTGCAAATAAACATCAGTGCAGGTGCAGAGATGCCTTCTTCCCCTCTTATTTGTTGGATTATGTCCTGCAATATATACGCAGTTGTATGATCTGTGAAGAGTTAAAGGGCATACCTTAGTTGCAATGTGTAAGACAAATGAGTTAAATTACACAATTACAATGCTTTCCATGCCTAAGGAAGTGTTCTTTAGAGCAACCACTTGGGTTTGCAAAACCCTTTCACAACTCAAAACAGTTTCTACGTGGGAACCACATAACTGTGTTACATAGTTTGGACTAAGGGTATATATTCCTTATCATACTATGTTCTACATGGACCATAATGCATTACAAGTCTCCACTAAACTTATAATTAATTTATAAACAGAATCATCTTCTTAGAAACGTTATTTCAGGACATGGTTGTAATGCACATGTGTATGAAATAAAGTTTGTAACCTGTGCAGCAAATACTAAATGCCACTTACCTCTTGACCTTGAAGTAGCTTCCAGTGGGTCAATAGTACTGACATCTGTGACAATCTCTGACAGAAGAATAGTCTCCATAGGATTTTCCAGGTGTCTTACCAAAGACTTTCTTCTCCTGAGTACCAGCTTGCTCCTCCATCTGTGTGGACTGTGCTGTCTGCTGCCCCCGGAGCAGCTCGATCACGGTCCGCTGTGGCTGGTGCTGTAAGCTCTTCCTCTTCCCATCCGGGGGAATCTCTGTTCAGAGCCTCCGCTTCCTAACAGGGGTTGTTTCCAGGTCAGCCACATCTCCTTTCGGTGAGCCGATGGGGGCAGCCTGCACGGGACCCGCTTTTCCCTTCAAACTGCCCTTGGGAGGCATCAGGGAGATTCCTGTAGCTCTGCTCTTTCGATCCCGCAATGAAACTCCAGCGACGCTCTCAAACGCAGCGCAGCCGGCAATCAACACCTCCGCCGCCGCCGTAAGCGCTGCCACACACTCTTCGGTAAGCCACCGGCAGGGTCAGGGGAAGTGGTGCATGCTACAGAAGTGGCGCATGGGTTGCTACCCGAGGTGGAGGTGGAGGTGGAGGCTGAGATGGGGACAGCATTCCCACAAACGGATAGTAAATCTTTGAGGGACTCAGAAGAGCAGATGAGGGCTAAAGTGGGTCAGATAGATGACTTAGCCCAAAAAAAGGACTGTTCATATCTCCCCTTTGGGGGCGGCTGCCCCTTGAAGTCTTCAATTATAGAAAACGTCTTTAATGCCACAAATAACACTGACACCCCTAACTCTGGTGATGAGGGGGGCAGGTCCCCCCAACAGGCTGGGGAGGGTCCGACTCACAAGGGGCAGTGAGAACCGGCAAAGAAGGAACAATCTGCATTTCCTGGGGGTTCAAGAACAAAAGGAGGGGTCGGATATGAGAGAATTCATGGTGCAGATGCTACAAAAGGCCTTTCCAGAGTTAGAAGGCTGGAGGTGGCCCGAGGAAATTCAAAGGGCGCACCGAGTGCCTTTCAATATACGCCTACCAAATTGTGCTGATGCGAAACCCCGGGCTGTCCTGGTTTACTTCGGGAACGATCAGTAGATGGGTTCTCCTTCTTCACTATGCCCGATTTCTGCCATATTACGGTGGAACGAAAGTGGCGTTTGCGCCAAATGATCCCTCAGTTCCAGGAGAAGGGCGCTCAAGCCTTCCTACTGAATCCAGCTTGGCTTAAAATTATCTGGAAGGACCGGGTCAGAGTCTTTACGTCTGAGATTAAGGCTAAGGAGTTCTTAGATAGGGGTGGTAACTGAAGACCGAATGAAGACCGATTGGACTGGTAGACAGGGCACATGTGTATTTGAGACATAGCAATCTTAACCAGAACCCTATGAGTCCTTTCTCTTCTTCTCGGACATAAGACATTTTTTCTTGTTTTTTTTCCCTTCTCACTGGGTTTGGTGCTGAACTGGGTGGAGAGGTATAGTAACAATAACAGGGGGGAGACAAAAGGGTGGGTGGGATATCGTCATTTTTTCTTGTGGTTTTTTTCTGTCGATTTCTAGTGTATGTCACTCTAGTGGGGGCACACCCTTAACCATCACTCACAGACCTACATAGGTCTGTTGTTTCAGGATACAGGGTGGGTAGGGAGGGGGGCGGGGAGTGGGAAGGGGGTGGGGGTATCAGGAGGGGGGAAGAAGGGGAGAGGAAAAACAAAATGAAAAATTCAGGAAAACAGAGCACTCTATAATAAATGGATGCGTGGGTCAAGTCAGCGGGGTGGTTCGGCTCATAAGGCTGACGAGGCAAAGAGGGCATCAAAGGAGATATTGGGATGGGTAAGCTAACGTTCTGCACGATTAATATCGGGGGTTGAATGATTCTGCGAAGAGAGATAGACCTGGTGAAGCATTTTGAGCTTTGGGTTTGGATTTTATATGCCAGCAGGAGACTCATCTTCCATGGCAAAAGAGAGGTTTTAATTTCATCCCTGGCTTTACAGAAACAATTTGCTCTTCACAGACCTCCACTATGAGGGGGTGGCAATACATGTCTCTAACCGACACCCACCAAGTAGTCGCACACTCTCAGATAAATGGGGCCGGTGGGCAATGGCGGTAATTCCCACCTTCGGTACATTGTGCACCATATATGGGTCAAACTTAGATGACGCAGATTTTTTGACATAACTTGAAGTAGAGCTCGCTTCCTGGCCTGCCCCACTGAGACTATGTGGTGATCTCAACATACATATGAACTCAGGTGGGTTAGGGGGCAACGGGTATCGAGGCAGGAAGCCACGAGTTTTTCATGCGGTGCAGGCACTAGCTGATAGCCATGGTCTGGTGGATGTTTGGTCTGCAAAGAAACCTGGAGATCCAGGGTACACATATTTCTCAGGTCCACACAGGAAATATGTGAGGCTGGACTATTTTTATATTCCTGGCTCATTAGTGGATAAAGCCCAGATAAAGAAGCTACCGAAGGTTCTCTCGGACCATAATCCTCTTGTTTTGGATATTGAGATCCCAGGGTATATAAAACCCCCTGCAAAGTGGACCTTTGACAGGAAACTGCTGGTCATTAAGGAGTTTATTGATCATATTAAGCGCTGGACTATACAGTTCTTTGACACCAATAGATATAGCACATCGAGGGAAATGGTATGGGACGCATATAAGTCTGGGCTTAGAGGGGAGGTGATTTCTTTTGCAGGGTTTCACAGGAAGAAGCAACAAGAGGCTATTGGTTTTCTGATGCAGCAGCTAAGTAGATCCGAGTTTGAATATATGGCTTCTATTGCCCAAAAACAGACTCACCTACAATCTGAAATTGAATTAAAAGTAATTAGCAGCAAAACTAAAATAATTGGGGTTTATAATCAATCTATAGTGGAAAGGTTCCAAACCGCCTGTCAGGATAACTACGAATACAGGGAAAATACGGGGAGACATCTGGCTCTTAGGATTAGGCAAAGATCAGTGTCAAGTGGGGTTACGAAACTAAAAAGAAAGGATGGTTCAGTTTCCTGTGATCCTCAAGAAATAGTGGGCATTTTTCAAGACTTCTACCAGGATCTCTATAATTCAAGGATACCCGGTACATCAAATGATGGTATTAGTCCCCCCCTGCGATTCTAGAGCTAGAGGGAGACATCTTGCTGGAAGAAGTGAAAGAGGCATTGTTGTCCATGGCTGCCGTGAAGGTGGCAGGTCCAGATTGGATACCCATGGAGAAAAACAGACTTTTGCACAAGGAACTCGCCCCTTTGTTGTGGGATTTGTTCCTAGGAGTCCAGCAGAATGGCATCCCTCCCCAATCATGGCAGGAGACCAGCATAGTTATTTTTCTGAAAAAGGAAGGCAGCTGAGGATCCGGCTTCTTATAGGCCTATCACGCTGATAAACACAGATGAGAAGCTATATTCTAAAATCTTAGCGAGGAGGCTGTCAAAGGTTATCGACTCTCTGGTGAGCCCGTGGCAACACGGTTTTAACCCAAGTCGCAATACATCCGATCATATAAGAAGGGTAATCTCTCTTTTTAACATTGCTGATATCTCTTGGGCAACAAATGTCATTAATACTACTTGATGCCGAAAAAGCATTTGATCAAGTGGAGTGGGGGTACCTTTGGCAGAATTTAAGATCAAACGGTTTTGGACCCCGAAACCGAAACTTACTGCCCGAAAAGCAATGTATACTCAATCATATGCAAAAATACAGCTGATGGGGCATCCCTGCTCCCCTATCCTTTTTGCACTATATATAGACCCCTTAATTAGAGATATTTTAAATGACCCAGTGATATAGCCGGTGGTGGTCAGGGGGTATAGCACTAAAGTGCTAGCTCACGCAGATAAAATCGCGGTGGTTACCCCCGACCCCCAGGCGACTATCAATAGACTTGAAGATCTGGCCCGAGAATTTGGGAAGGAGTCCGGGTATGGGTTAAATACAGATAAAACCAAGATCATTTCTACTAGGTCAGTTCCTTGGCAGGATCCCAGGAGGACCGAGGCAGCAACTTATTTGGGGATCTCAATCTCAGCAGATGTTGACACAATATGGAACATTAATGCAGATCCCCGTCTCAATAGAATAAGGGCTGTTTAAAAAGATTAGATAATTTACATCTTTCGGTCATTGGAAGGGTAAATCTCATTAAGATGACAATGTTTCCAAAAATATTATATCTCCTACGCTGCATACCAGTGGAGCCTCCGAATCAATTCTTTAAAAAAGGCGAGGCAATTTTCTCACGGTTTATTTGGGGATACGGGAGTATATAGAGATCTCTGAAATCGATGTCTCTTCCCCAAAATCGAGGGGGATTGGCAGTCCCAAACCTTCTTTATTATTAATGATAATTTTATTTAGACCTATGCCGGCAGTAAAAGATCCATTGGACCCACCATCCATTTTTGAACTGGCAATGGGCAATCAAACTTAGACAACTGGAGGGTAGCTATTGTAAAAAAATTGATTTAAACCTTTGATAGCAGCTTGGAGGGTGTGGCAGCGTACCAGAAAATTATTAAATATCCCACAAATCCATTGCTACCTCCTATTATGGCGGTCATCTTTCTTTCCAAGTTACTTGTATGATAAGATTAGTAGTAAGTGGGAACAGGCGGGAATAAATCATGCTGGAGATTTGGTAAACTCCTCTGGTATTATGTCATTTGAGGAGATTCAGGCTCAGTATGAGATTGACCCACAGAGTCTATTCAAGTATTTACAATTAAGGGAATCGATTAAATAAGTCATGCAGCACCTCATCTCCAACCCAAGTGTTCCAATCTTAGATATGTTGGTCTGTAAGCAACTCCAAGTGAATGAAGTATATGCCCTATTGTTGGCAGCCAGTGATGATGACTTAGTCAAAGTAGAAAGTGCATGGGCAGTCAAACTGGGAAACCAAGTTGTGGATCTATGTAGGTCCCTTGAGCAGTCTAAAGAGATTCTTTTATCGCTAACTTAAAGGCCCAACATTTTAAAACTATATACAGATTATATTTTACACCGGCTAAACTTTGGGCTTGGGGGAAAAGGGAGTCGAATGACTGCCCAAGATGTGGGCAAGGCCCTGCAGACTTGATTCATATGTTCGCAGAATGCCCAGAATTAGGGCAGGTAAAACAGGGGATTGAATCCTTCCTTGACAAGAATATTGGATGACCAGTTAAATTGACTCCCACTTTAATTCTGCTTGGCTTTGATGAGTCTCCCCATTTAGAAGTAAAACAAGCGTATTTTTGTTTTATGGTAGTATCAGTGTTGCGTATGATAGCCTCTAGGTGGAAGGATAAAGACCCCCCGACTTTTCAGGCCTGGTATACTAGATTTTGCATGCACATGCACACTGAATGCAAATTTAAAAACATTGGTAGAACAATGACATGTTGTTCAACATTGATAAATTGACAATATATAAAACAGATTCAGTAGAGAACTACGTGTCACAAATTCAAATGACTGGTGGTATTCTACACACGTTTCGGCACAACAGAGGTGCCTTCGTCAGGAAGAGGGCCACAGTAGAGAACATTTGATGAATCTGTTATCGAATGATAATGGGGGGGGACCAGTCATTTTAGACAGTCGTTGGAGACAAAGAGGATCTTGAGGTATGTTCTCATTAACCTCAGGCCAAATATGCTGTCAATAGATACTGTGTATGGCTGATAGATAAACATCCTCCAATATTATAATGCTGGATTGCTGCATGTCAGAGTGGCAATAGAGATAAGAATTTATAAGTTAATGAATAGAGAACAGGATAATGCAGCGGTGTCCATAGTTGACTGATATTATCTTCTTAAGTTTTACAAGTTCCTGATGTGATACGGTGCGGTCTTCTCTATAGAATGCTGTTATGTGCATATAAAGATTATTTACGGTCAGATGAGAGCCTCCGGATATGGGGTTCCTTCTTTCACAGAAAAGCCTGGAAACTGAGCTCATATCATCTTTTAAATAAATATATTTTTTTAAAACTGCTGTTAATCACATCACCAGCATTAATCTTCTGCTGCATACATGCACAGATTTGTCTTTTGTTCCCCTCAGACAGTTTGTAAAAGCGAGCCAAATAGTTTCTCATTCTTAGTTACGCCATCTTCTGTTAAAATAGCAACTACTCACTAAACTTTATTTTGCTCTTCCTACTTCCATTATGTTGAGGGATCCTGGCTATCGGTGGTGGCATATGTTTTACAATACAAAACAATGAATAATTGGGTAGCAACATCAGAGAACCAAAAGACATAATAAGCAGGGGCATAGCTTGGTCAGTAAGATGGGGATGGGGTGAGCTTCATATTTCCCAACAATGGAGCTGGTTAAAATACTTTATATGAGAGGCAGGGCAGGAGGGGAGCTTAAAGAGCAGCAGGAGTGCAGAGGAGTGTGGATTGAGAGGGGTACCTAAAATTCAATATTTTGTAAAATAACAATTTTGAAGACCTTTAAAACAGAGATAACTGTGTGTTTGTGTGTGTGTGTGCATCTGTGTGTGTGTATGGTGTTTTGTATGCAGGTCTATGTAAAACTCCCAAGTGAAATCCAACAAATACTTCACCTGTACCCAATTATTTACTACAAAATACATTTATTAGGGGATTATAAAATCCCAAACACCCCTCCTGAAGCTATGTTCATGACAAAAGGTACATGCAGCTGAAAGAACACCACGTAGTCAGTCCCTGGGGAGCTTGAAATTGTGTAAACTTTCTCCTAGGGCCGTGTCTGCTGGGCCCTGGGAGACGTAGGACATACCTGTGCTCCTGGTAGTTCCCAAAAATTGTTGAGACACTTATGGGGGTTGCAATCTTCGTTCTGATGCAACACAAATAATATGTATATTTTTGCCCAGTCTGCAGAGACCTTCTGAGGCAATCTTTTTGCTTCAAAGCAATCCTTTTGAACCAGATGCAGCTGCAACTAGTAAATATTGCCTTTTTTGATTTGTCTTTTTCATGTAGGTGTTTGATGCATCTGCCAGTGCATCTCCTCCTCTCTGGTGCACATGTGGCTTGCTTTTTCTTGATGAAGTCCAGGCTCAGTGAGACAAATCACAACAGGTTTGGTTTTCTTGGTGACAAATCTACCAACCAGGCATAACCTTTTAGGGACTCTTGTTCTAAAACATGTTGGTGTAGTTTACTTTATGGTTTCAAATGCTGCTTTCTTCCTCTGAACAGCTGTGGGCTGTAGGACGTGCCCTTCTATCCTAGGTTTGGTAATCTCCTGGGATCTTCATGCAGCAGCATCCACACAGTCCTCAAGTTGGCCACTCTCTCTGCTTTCAGTCCAAAGCCCTAAGGACTTATACAACATGCAGAATGCCTGTGTCCAGCAGTAACCTGGGAGTAACCTCTTGTACGGCACCCTCAGCCAGTACCCATCTACAGACATCCAAAACAACCTCATTCCTTCAGGATCACTGGCAAGTGTAGGCTCTATTGTCCCCAAGAGAAAAGTAGAAGTGAGTGCTACTGCTTTTGAGGACAGAGCCCAACAGAAATCCAAGTATTCAAGTTCAGGGCAAGTCCCTCCACTACAGACAGGGGATCATGAGCAAGGTGGTCAGTCTCCTTCCTCTTTGTGGTTTCCTCTTTTCCTTGTTCAGGGGTTTAAAGTTGAATTAGAGAGTTCTTGAAGGTGAGAAAGCCTTTTTAATTCAGAGATGCCACATCATCCCTCTTGCCATATTTGCCAAGCTAGGGCTTAAAACCTCGGCATCCAACCTTACCGCACAGAATTGTAGACAATATCAGGATGAGTAATTGAAGCAAGACTGTTAAAGATCTCTCCTCTAAGCATAACTCCGCCAAGAGAGATCTGGTTTTCTCTGTCCACGTCTTCAAAGGAAGCCCTGTGGAGACTGGGAGTCAGAGGTTTCCCTATCCACCTTTGTCTACTGAGGGAGCAGATTACCCAGGTTTGTCAGAGAAAGGTAGCTAAAAATCTTATGGCAATTTCTCCTTTTTCCTTAGAAGAAAGCTAATCCTTCTAAGTGGATTTGTCATTCAAGCGGAAACTATTAACTGCCATCTGGCCAACATAGTAATTAACATGGCTAAGCAGGGTAGCTCAAAGAATGAATCCTATTAAGGATGGCTTGGGAAAAGAGTGACTGCTTTAAAATACAAAAATGAACACATATAGGACAAAGCTAACACTGTATATGCACTGAGACCCCATACATGATTAAAGAAAGTCATGTCAATGTCTTTGCTATGTAATGGAAATCAACATGTGGCTCTCTGGACTATCTGTTGCACCTGTAAGATTGAGTTGTATGTTTTTACCATCCATATTGATAGAACTAATCATTTAAAGGTTACAGATTGTGCAGCTATCACAAGGGAGCTTATTTCATGTGAACTCGGGATACAGTATGACAGCATTGAAGAAATCTCTCCTCTAAAATACAAAGGTAACAGGGACATTATAGTTAGGCTCAGAATTTACTCTTACAAAACCAGTAGAATGTGGCCATTATAGTTAGTGAGCTAACTATAACCTATGCTCACACAATGCACTGCTTATGACCTCACTTATTACATCACTCATGACATCGTCAGTGACATAGCTGATGACATCATTCAGTGACTATGGATGTTTTAAAACAGAACTATGAGTGTTTAGTATATCTACCAAGGTAAAATGGTAAATAAGTGTGTATATGACTGCTTGTAAGGATGATTCAGTGAATGTGTGTCTGGCCGTGTAAGTGAGTGATTAGGTGTGTTACTGAATGTATGTGTGATTGACTGGTTGTGTGAATGTCTGTATCAGAGTATCAGTTGGTATCTAAGTGGTTGTATGTGTGTGTGTGTGAGTGGGTATCTGAGTTACTGTGTGGTTGGTGAGGGTGTGTGTGACAGCCTGTATGGCTGAGTAAGTGGGTTAGTGGCTGTATGGGTTAGTAAGTGTGTGTGTGAGGGGATGTATGGGTGAGTATGTGTGTGTGTCAGTGAGTGAGTAGATGTGTCAGTGGTATATGGGTGAGTAGCTGCATTTGAAAGGCAGTATGGATGACTGATGGTGTGTATGAGTGACTGTATGGGTGAGTTACTGAATGTAAGAGTAGCTGTATGGGTGAGTGTGTGCTTGGGTTAGTGACTGAGTCGGTGAGTGAGTATGTATTAGTATCTGTAGGAGAGAGTGGGTGTAAGGGTGTATGAGTAGATATGTCACTGCCTGTATTAGTCTAAGAATCGGTCTTTGAGTCTCTTTAACCCCTCCCCTGCAGATGACGGAACCGCTCCGTCATCAGCCGCGGACGCGCTGTGCTGATGACGGAGCGGTTCCGTCATGGCCCGCCCGGCACGCCTGGGTGGCGCGGATTCCTCGCCTGCGCTGAGCGTTCTATTGAGCGGGGCGGGCCATGACAGAACCCCTCCGTCATAAGCACAGCGCAACCGACGCTGGTGACGGAGCGGTTCCGTCACCAGCATGCGCCTGCCGCTCTTCCGCCCCACCCCCTTAGCACTGCGGCGGAATAGTCGCCGCAGTGAAGGGGTTAAGGGGTGTGGATGGATGTGTGTGTAGACCTATTAATTAGTGTGTAGGTGTATAAGTACTGGTATAGGTGTATGAATGGGTCTGAGAATGGTAGAATAGAAGTTGGAGTGGGTGTATAAAACATTATAGCGGAGTGTGAGTGGATGTGTCAGTGATTCTGAGGATGATGTCATGAGTGATGTCACTGACAATGTCATAAGTGATGTAATATGTGAGGTCATAAGCAGTGATTGGGTGGGCACGAGTTATAGTTAGCTCACAAACTATAACAGCCGAATTTCACTGATTTTGAGTTTATAAACTTATACCTCCTAACTTTAACATTTCTGAAACTATTTTTTCCGGTGCGTTTTAAAAATGATATCTATTTTTTAAACTTGTATTCTTCGTTAGAATATTTGATTACTTTACAAACTTTTATTTTTTTTCTTTATTCATTTCGGCTTAATAGCAACAGGGTCTGCCTGTGACTAGATTTTGGGGCAAACATATGCATGCGTACAAATTTCTTTTTTTTATTTCTTAATGGAAAATTTCTAAATGACCCTGTTATTTCTTTCGTATAACTCTAGTTTTTTTTTCTTTTTGTTCATTTGGCTTTTTGTAGTTCACCTTATAAAATAGTGTATCTTAAAGATTTTCATTTCATATGAGTTCCTAATTTTTTTTCCCTCTGCAATTTTGCCGGTTGTCGCATTCTCACACCATTTTCAATATCTGAGATTTGCATATATTAAGAAGCCTTGGATGTTACTGTTTCCTGGAGGTTTTCTAAAAAAAGAAAGGATGATTATGTTTAATATTACTTTAATTTCAAAATGTTGTTTAATATTTTTTCTAGAATTCGTGATGTCAGTGGACATCGTGAAGCATTCGGTAGTGTTAAATGCATATTTAGAAATTTTATATTGAGTTTTGAGCAGCAGAGGGTTATTGCTATATTGTTTACACTTATTTTTGTGTAATGATTTTGCAGTAAAACTTTTTTTAGAATCCCATCAGTTGAATCAAAAACAGTGGCAACGTTTGTGCAATGCACACTATCTAGAGGCACCAGTCAAAAGTACTTTTGCGGGATAACATAAACGTTGTACCATCTAAAAACTTTCCATGGAAATCATCTGAAGACAGCACTAAGAGAGAGAGAGAGAGAGAGAGATCAGCGTCTTCTGCATCATCTCCGCCAAGCAGACCGGGCCAGCAAGTTCCTTTTGTTCTCACCACCACAGCTGCTGAAGACATGGCTCCTGAATAAATCATGCTGCAACCTGCTGCATAGATTGCAGAACAGTATTGAGTGTGGGAGAGCAGTCTACCACAGCACTTGGCAATGCTGCTAAAACTCACAAACGCACTTTTTTTAATGAACATTATAGTTTTTGCTCCTTTTGTGAGTGCATATTTTTCAAGCTTTCCCTCTCCAAGTTGTCATTTTTCCTCAGCATCCAAACAATGAAAAAAAAATATGAACATTTAACACCCTTAAAAAAAGTTTCCTGTTGGAACCACATTTCACAGTTAAAAAAGAAAAAATATGCTGTATGAGTGTATGTCTGTGTGATTGAATCAGTGCATCTTCAATGCTTGTATGGTGTTGGAGGCATGATTCGGTCCTGTCTGAGTGATTGGATGGGTACTGGGTGATTGGATGCGTGCAAGTATAGTGCCTGCGAGATGGGATGAGTGGAAGTGCAGTGTCTGGGTGAATGGATGAGTATAAGTGTAGTGCCTGAGGAAATGCAAACACAAGGAGATGATGGACGGAGCTCTGAAACTTTTCAGACCCCCAGTCACAGATCTGGGTTGAATCCATCATTGTTCTTTAGCTCACTTCACCACCCTCAAGTCAGACACAGCTATATGCAAATCAGTCTTGACCCTATGCCTCATGGGACCAGTCCGAGGGAATGGATGAGACCAAGGGGCAGATTTATGTTAACTGGCGCATCCCAAGGGATGCGCCAGTTAACATGCGCCACAGTGCGCCACTGCTCCGCCACCCATGGTGCGCCGCATTTATGATGCGGCGCACCATGGTGCAAGGCAGTGAGGATGTGTGACGCATCTCTCGGCGTACGGGCGGCGCATTGCAGGAGTCATGTCGCAAGTGCACAATGCACATTTTTTGCCACCTATTCAATGCATTGTGCGTCACCCTTACCCCTGCTTCAAGCAGGCGTAAGGAATTGACGTAGAAAGTGGCTGAGTGAAATCTCATAGATTTCACTCAGCCACTTTTAGGAGGCGTTCCGGCGCAGGAACGCCCCCCCCCTGCGCAGGAACGCCTCCTTATGGCGCAGGGCTTTCCAACGTGACGCATCTCCTAGATGCGTCACGTTGTAAATAGGGCGCATTGTTTGCGCCGCCGTTGCGTCACATTACGTGACGCAATTGCGGCGCAAGGAGGCGCAAGGGCATCATAAATCTGCCCCCAAGTGTAGTGCCTGAGTGATTGAACATGTGCATGTGTAGTGCCTATGTAAAAGGATGAGTGCAAGTGTAATGCCTGAGTGGATGAATGAGAGCAGGTGCAGTGTCAGAGTGAATGAACAAATGAAAGTTTGGTGCCTGGGAGATTGGATGACTGCATAAATAGTGCCTGAGTGAATGGATGACTGCATGGGTAGTGTCTGGGTGATTGCATGAATGCAAGTGCAGTGTCTGGATGATTGGATGAGTGCAAGTGCATTGCCTGGGTGAATGGATAAGTGCAAGTGTAATGCCTGGGTGAATGAAAGAGTGCAAGTGGGTAAGGAGACAAAATATCGAAATTAAAATATCGATATACAATAATATCGATGTTATAATTTCGATGATATAGAATATCGATGTCCAAAATATCAACAGACAGAATATCGTTTTTTTAAGGTATGTATGTTACTAATATCGAAATTTACTAATATCGAAATTTTGTTTAGTGTTATGTATTTTATTATGTTGTTTATATGTTTGTTAAATATGTTTTGTAATGTATGTTTGAAAATTAGTAATTTTGTTTACATTTTGCGTTTTAGTATCAGAGCGGGTTGTGGGTTTATAGGGTGGGAAGTAATTTAATAATAATTAATTAATATATTTTTGAAAATATTTTTAATTAATAATTAATTGGTAATTAATTAATATTAATTAGTTAATTAATTAATATATTTTTAAATAATAATTAATTGGTTATTAATTAATATTAATTAGTTAATTAGAGTTAATGTTTTAATATATATAATTTGTTGTTATTGTTAATTAATCAATTGGTTATTAAATAATATTAGTAAATTTAATTAATTAGAGTTAATGTGCTAATATATTTACTTTTTTGTTATTGTTAATTAATATTGAATTGGTAATTAAATAATATTAATTATTTACTTAAATTAATTAGAGTTAATGTGCTAATATATTAAATTTTTTGTTATTGTTATTGTTAATTAATAATTAATTGGTCATTAATAATTATTAAGTGATTACGTGATGTGATTTATTTATGTGTAGTGGGTTGTGTGTTTATAGGAGGATAGGGTGTGATATAATTAAATGTAATTAATTAAAGAGATTTTATTTATTTATGGTTAATTATTGTTAATTAATTAGTAATTAATATGTGTTGATTAGTTCATTTATAATTACATCAATTTAGTAATATTAATTGTTATTAATTGATTAATTGAAATTTATATTAATTGTGTTTTTTGTATGTGTAGTGTGTTGTGTGTTAAAGGGGGAGTAGTGTGGGAAGTAATTTTTACCCCCATGCTATCCAACGCTTTCCCTACTGTTGCACCCTCTGGAGTGGGAATAGTAATTTAAACCCCTACGCTATCCAACGCTTTCCCTACTGTTGCACCCTCTGGAGTGGGACTAGTAATTTAAACCCCTACGCTATCCAACGCTTTCCCTACTGTTGCACCCTTTGGAGTGGGAATAGTAGTTTTTACCCACGCTATCCAACGCTTTCCCTACTGTTGCACCCTCTGGAGTCGGAATAGTAATTTTTACCCCAACGCTATCCAACGCTTTCCCTACTGTTGCACCCTCTGGAGTGGGAATAGTAATTTAAACCCCTACGCTATCCAACGCTTTCCCTACAGTTGCACCCTTTGGAGTGGGAATAGTAATTTTTACCCCTACGTTATCCAACGCTTTCTCTACTGTTGCACCCTCTGGAGTCGGAATAGTAATTTTTTACCTCAACGCTAATCAACGCTTTTCCTACTGTTGCACCCTCTAGAGTGGGAATAGTAATTTTTACCCCTACGCAATCCAACGCTTTCCCTAATGTTTTAATGTTTTTACTTAATATTTGTAAAATGATATGTATTTTTCAATTATTTTTACATTATTATTAATACATTTAAAAAACCAATATTTTTAATTTTGATATTTTTGTACTACGATATTAATTTTTCGATATTTTTGTACTTACCTTTATGAAGATATAACTCCGATATTTTTGATTTCGATATTTATGTGTCAATATTTTTGTATGTAGATATTCTGTCTGTCGATATTATGTCATAGATCCGTGCAAGTGCAGTAACTGAATGATTGCACAACTGCATGGGAAGTGCCTGGGTGACATAATGAGTGCAAGTATAGTGCCTGGGTGAATGGATGACTATAAGTGCAGTGCGTGAGTGAATTGTTGAGTGCAAAGGTAGTGCCTGGGCGATTGTATGAGCGCAAGTGCAGTGCCTGGATTATTGGATGAGTACAAGTACAGTGAATGGACAAGTGCAAATGCAGTGTCTGGATAAATGATTGAGTGCACGTTCAGTGCCTGGGTGATTGCATGATTGCATGGGCAGCGCCTGAGTGAATGGATGATTCCATGGGTACTGGCTGGGTGATTGGAGGACTGCTTGGGTGATGCCTGGGTGATTGAATGAGTCAATGGGTAGTGCCTGAGTGAATGGATGAGTCTATGGGTACCCCCTGGGTGACTGGATGAGTGCCTGAGTAGTGGCTGGGAGATTAGATGAGTAATAATGCAGTGCCTGGGTGATTGCATAACTGCCTAGGTAGTGCCTGGGTGATTGTATGAGTGCAAGGGTAGTGCCTGGGAGATGGGATGAGTGGACGTGCAGTGCCTGGGTGATTGTATGAGTAAAAGTACACTGCCTGGATGATTTGATGTGTGCAAGTGTGGTGCCTGGGTGAATGGGTAAGTTATAGTGCAATGCCTGGGTGAATGGACAAGTGCAAGTGAGGTGCCTGGGTGAATGGATGAGTGTATGTGCAGTGCCTGGGTGATTACATGGTTGCATGGGTAGTTCTAGGGCTTGTATTGTATGAGTGCAAGTGCAGAGCCTGGATGATTGGATGAGTGCAAGTGCAGTGGCTGGATGATTGGATGAGTGCAAGCCAGTGAATGGGTGTGTGCAAGTGTAGTGCCTGAGTGAATGGACGAGTACAAGTGTAGTGCCTGGGTGAATGAATGAGTGCAAGGGCAGTGCCTGTGTGATTCCATGACAGCATGAGTAGTGCCTGGATGATTGTATGCATGGCAGTGTCTGGCTGATTGCATGAGTACAAGTGAAATGCCAGGAATATTGGATGAATGCAAGTGCAGTGCCTGGGTGAATGGATGAGTGTAGATGTGGTGCCTGGGTGAATGGATCTGTGCAAGCACAGTGCCCAGGTGAAAGAATGAGTACAAGTGCAGTGCCTGGGTGATTGCATGATTGCATGGGTAGGTTATGAGTGAATTCATGAGTTCATGGGTAGTGCCTGGGTAATAGTTTTAGTGCAAGTGCATTGCTGGATGATTGAATGAGTGCATGTGCAGTGCATGGGTAAATGAATGAGTGCAAATGCAGTGCATGGGTGATTGCATCACTGCATGGGTAGTGTCTGTCTGAGCGAATGGATGACTGTAAGTGTAGTGCCTGGGTGAATGGTTAAGTGCAAGTGCAGTGCCTGGGTGAATGAATGAGTTCAAGTGTAGCGCCTGTGTGAATACATCAGTGCAAGTGTAGTGCGTTGGTGATTGGATGAGTGCATGGGTAATGCCTGAGTGATCGAATCAGTACATGAGTAGTGTCTGGGTGTTTGGACAAGTGCATAGGAAGTGTGTGGGTGATTGGTTGAGTATATGTGTAGTACCTGGGTCATTGCATGATTCCAACTGCACTTTCTGGGTGATTGGATGAGTGCATGGGTTATGCAAGATGATTGGATGAGTGCCTTAGTATTGCCTGAGTGACTTAATGAGTGCAAGTTTAGTGCCTGGGTAAATGGATGACTACAAGTGCTGTAGTGTAGTTCCTATATTCCCAATAGGCTCTGCGCGTTGGAATAATATAAACAGCAGTGTAGACGTAGGACTGAGATCGACTAGGTCTCTACTGACTATATTAGACTTAATTAGTTTTGCCAGCTAGCTCAGAGGTCACTAGAAACTTTCTCGAATGTTCAGGAAAGAGTTAACTCTCTTGATTTAGACAAGAAGGGATTCGTTTCTGACAACCGCATAAACATGACAACTTTGCTCCCTCAGAATAAAGAGTATATCTCTAGAGTCGTGTGAAAACAATAGACAGCTATTTCACTCAGTCAATCGTGCGTACTTAGTTTCACGAGAGTGCAGAGAAATAGAGAGATTGGCGTTTTCAATAAAAGGTGTTATTTATTGAGCAGTCTTCTTTCTCATGCAAGAGAAATGAATTGCCACAATTGCAATACTTAACATGAAGTAAAGTATGTACAGTAAAAGTAGTATTATGAAATAATACTGTAAAAGCATTGATATGGTTTCTTAGCCATATGATACATTAAAATGGATAAAATATATACATACATAAAAACATTGACTAACGTACTCAACTGGTACTTCTAAGGTACGCCTACCCCGGTGTACCTGACCTAAGCCTAATACGTGGGAAGGAGTAAATAAGTTGCAGTTTAAGTTAAGTTGGTTTTTGCCAAGAATCTGAATCAAGAATTCTCTTAAGGGTTTAGTCAGCTCCGTACCTTGGTAATAGAATGTAGGAGGTCTTGTATCTCTCTCTCAGGACTAGATCTCCCAGCAACCCGCAAGGGTAACTGGAAACACCGAAGCTGGAATTTTCTCGGCTGGAGAAAAATACAGCGTCTTTCTCAGTGCGTCAAAAGGGAGGGGTGGCTTCCTTCGGCTCTCGCATCAGCTGGGCTTCCGACAAGTAGATAGCCGCTCTGCTCCAAACCACCGTGTGTTTTCTTAAGGCAACGTTGGTATATTTATACCTGAAAGGTGCCGGGTTTGACGTAAAGTTGGACATAAGACGTCACTAAGAACTAACAGTTCTTTCTGGACTCTAGGAGTTCTTGTGCAAATCAAAACAAGAGCAGGGGGATTTCCCGGGCTGCTGGAGGCTTGGTTTGTTTAAAGAACGCGTTGTACTTTCTAGGAGTCTAGGGGAGTAGCCTTGCCGTATTTGGACTGCATGGGCTATTACTAAATATGGATATGATTCTTATGCCTTTATAAGGATATTATTTATTATAACCATACAAGGGCATACATCGGGAATATCTAATTAGGGTCCTAGATAGAAACACAACAGTGCAGCGCCTGGGTGAATGGATGAGTGTATGGGTAGTGCCTGTGTGGTTGTATGAGTGCAAGTGCTGTGTCTGGATGATTGAATGAGTGTATGTGCTGTGCCTGGGTGATTTCATGACTGCAAGGGTAGTGCCTGAGTGAATGGAAGAGTGCCAGAGTAGTGCCTGGGAGATTGTGTGAGTGGAAGTGCAGTGTCTGGGTGAGTGGATGAGTGCAAGTGGAGTGGATGAGTGCAAGTGTAGTGCCTGGGTGATTACATGAGTGTACATGTAGTGCCTGGGTGAATGGATGAGTGCATAAGTAGTGTCTGGGTGTTTGGATGAGTGCATGGGTGGTGCTGAGTGATTTTATGAGTGCATCAGTAGTGTCTGTGTGTCTGGGTAAGTGCATAGCTAGTGTGTGGGTGATTGGTTGTACATATGGGTAAAACCTGGGTCATTGCATGAGTGCAAGTGTAGTTTCTGGGTAATGGAATGAGTATTGACTCAATTAATCAATCACTAGATTAGTGATTTGGCACACGTGATATATATCTCGATCTTCAAAGAATGTAAAAAAAGATAAACAGAGAAAAATGTATTAGGATTTAATTTTCAACATTAAACAACCAAAACAAGATACAATATTTTTTCTCTAAAACTTGAATACAATGTTTTTACTCTTTTCAGCTCTCATACTTCTCTTTCAACAGTGGTTTGTATGAAGCATCATCATCATCATCATCATCATCAAACAGTGGGGAAAAACAATCAATGGATTGTAACAAAAACCTAAACACACAGTACTACGTAGAAGTTGCTGTAGCAGAAAGAAAAGGGGTCATTATTTTAGTGATGAAGAGACTTAAGGATGCTGGTATTATGTTACCTTCATTTAATATTTATCTGTAGTAACAGAAAGTAGTACTGTAATGTTTTATAAATTCCTTTCCAACAGTTAAAAAGAGTCTTACGTTTCTAACTCAGCCTGGAGTGGAAGAAGATGTGGTTCAGCAGTAGGAGCAGGAAGTTCAGGAGATTGCTTCAGGGGAGTCTGAAGAGGAGGCGTCTCCCCAAAAGAAATCCAGCATTGCCTGTGATATTTTTAGAATCCCATCAGGAAAATCAAAAACAGTAGCAAAGTTGTGCAATGCACACAATTTTTTTTTTTTTAAACAATTTTTATTGCAGAATCAGAAATGTACAATCATTTGGACGATCCCACCGGTCTCCACTTATCGCTGGTTTCAAGTCGTGAACAATTTTGCACACAGCCATTCAGCCCACATCCTGGAGGCAGGGCGGCGATATCCAAGAATCCGTACAGAAACCAAGTGACAATATCACAGCAACAATTTTCACTTAACATCAGGATAGGTAGGTTTGTTGCAAAGATCCGCTTTTCTCCTACCTACTCAAGCCCTAACCCCAACAAATAACACGTTCCCCCCGGCCATAATAAAGAATAGTGAGCAAATCCCATGTCCTTTATCCCACCCAGTGGAACCTAGCCACCGAGCCCATCATTCTGCTACTAGCTCTTGAATCACTCTCAGCAGTCAATGTCACTCTTTTGGTTATGGCCTTCCCTCCCCTCAACTCCCACCCTCCCCCTTGCCTTTCGCTGGTGTGAGCCAAATTCAGGAGTTAATCTCGTCAATCAGGAGCCGAGGGAACAACCCTCATATAATCGTGTGATACCAGGTTTATTCCATTAGCCCTCCTCTTCCTGGCCCCCCTCCCGTGATCGGTACTCATGCAGGGCACCCACTAGACCCTCCCACATCCGTGCTGCCTCCAAGCCCTTTTCATTAGCCGTGCAGGTCGCCTGTCTGAGCCGGACCATACCTTCGCTTCTGGCCCACTTTTCCAATTCCGTTGCCCAGCGCCTACTGGACGGGCCCTCCGATGACTTCCAGTGCCAGGTGATCTCTCTCTGGGCTAAAATAAGTCCTAGATCCATGAATTTACTAGTGATCTTCGTTTTCTTCGTGTGCGGGAACCAAAGTAGCAGGCAAACTGCCTTATCAAATGTCATCTGTCTATCTGTCACCCCTTGCAATAGTTCTCCCACTTCTGTCCAATACAAGCCCAGCTTCGGGCAATCCCACATCATGTGATCTAGTTCCACCCCCACTAGGAAGCACCTCGGGCATGCCGCCCCCTGCGCCTGGAAATGCCTTAGTATCTTGCCAGGTGTCAAGTAGGCCCTATGTATTACAAAGAAATGTACTTGTTGGAAGCGGGCATTCCTGCAACCCTTCCATGCCCTCCTCAAGATTTGCCCCCATGTTGCATCTGGTATGGGCTTCCCTACACTCTCCTCCCATTTCATTTTCAACGCTGTCAGGGGGTTAGGCCTTCATGAAGCATTCGGGTATGCAAACACGTCACCGCTTTAAACGTCCTTGCCGACATCATTACGTATTGGCATGCCATCGTGGTCGTTGGCTCTGAGAGCCCCACCTTCCAATGTTTCTTAATTGCCTTTGTTACTGCCATATATAATAGGAAATTCCCAGCCGGGATTCCAAATTGATCCTGCACCGCTCGGAAGGGAAGCAACTCGCCGTCGGCGTACATGTCACCCACCATGTGGAGCCCCATCTCTTCCCATTCCAAAAGGGGCGACCAATCCCCTCCATGTGGTAAGGCCGTCAGCACGCCCAGGGGTATTTCCGGGGCATACGGATGTACCACTCGCGCTCGCTTTTGACTCCTATTCCAGCACAACCTCAACGTTTTTTCCTCGAGCGTCAGGTCTCCTGCATCAAGGTGTTGTTGCAGGACAATATAGGACAATACATGCCTCTGTATCCCTGTCCCTCGGCGCAGGTCAGGGCCCCTGAACTCCCTAGCCACGTGTTGCGTAAGGATCTTCAGCTGCGCCGCCAAATAATATAATTCGAAATCCGGCACTGCCATTCCCCCATCCGATTTCGGCCGATGCAGTGTGTCCAACGCCACCCTCCTCCTTCCTCTCCCCCATAGGAACCCGATAGTAAGGGTTCATAGGACCTTAAAGAACCGGGCGGAACCCACACCGGCAACGTCCTGAAATAATACAAGAGGCCCGGTAAGGCCACCATCTTGAGTAGTGCTACTCTGCCGACCACCGACAACGGGAGTGTGGCCCAAAATGCCACCGAGCCCCTCAGGGTTCTAATGCAGCGTCCAATGTTGCCCTCCAGTAAGTCCTCAGCCTCATGATAGATCCTCACTCCCAGGTAGGTAAAGCAGGATCCTTCCCAAACCACCCCCGCAGGCAGCGGCGGATGGGGCGCGTCCGCTCTCAGTGGGAAAACACAAGTTTTGCGCCAGTTTACCCCAAGGCCCAACACAGCTCCAAATGAATCTAGCATTTCCACTGCATTCCTCAATGCCCCCGCCGTGTCCTCCAGGAACATCAAGAGATCATCCGCATAAAGCGAGATATAATGATGCTCACCTCGATAGACTATCCCTCTATACGCCGCCCCCGTCCGAGCGAGAATCGCCAAGGGTTCGATCGCCAGCGCGAATAACATAGGCAATAAGGAACATCCCTGACGCGTACCCCGCTGTACCGGGTATGCAGCCGATATCACTGAGCCCAGTCGCACCCTAGCAGTGGCCGAGGTGTATAACACTCTCGTCCAGCGCCGGAACTTGGTACCCATGCCAAACCTCTCTAGTACTCCATCTAGGTAAGCCCATTCCAAGCTATCGAACGCCTTCTCTATATCAATAGATAATACCGCCGGCCATTCATCCGGTTCTAGATCGCTCCCCAAGACACGTATCAAGCGGCGGATATTCGCCGAAGTGTTCCGGGTGGGGATAAAACCAGCTTGGTCCTCGTGAATCAATGTCGTCATATACGGTAGTAATCTGGTAGCCAGGATACGGCTCAAGATTTTGTAATCCACCGTCAGCATGGACAACAGCCTGTATGCAGTCACGTCCATGCCATCCTTCCCTGGCTTCAGTAGGGGCACAACCAAAGCCTCCCGCATGGAACCGGGCAGGCAGCCGCGCTCCAGTGCTTCGTTATATACTACCAGCAGCCGGGGTGCCAAGGTATCAACGTATTCAGCATAACATTCTATTGGGAAGCCATCCACCCCAGGTGTCCTCCTCCTCGCCATCTGTTTAATAGCTCCCCTAATCTCAGGCAGCGTAATCGCGGCACCCAGGGTCTTAGCGTCTTCTTCCTATAGCTGCGGAAACCGAATATCCGCTAGATAACCTTCTATAGCCTCTGCCCCGCTATCAATCAACTCCGGTACAGGGTTTCATAATACTCCGCAAAGCACCTGAGGATCGCCATCTGGGAGTAGACCGTGTCCCCAGATTCCGTCCTTATGCTCAAGATCGAGCACCCCCTCGGTTCCGGGTTCGCCAGCCTCGCCAGCAGCGTTCCTACTTTGTCCCCCTCATCATGGACCCTTGCCGTATACTGCTTATAGTCATAACAGCGTAGCCTTTCAGTGTCTGCCGCGACCAACTCTTTAGCCTCCAGAAGCTGTGCCTGCAACGCTCTCTGCTCTGGTCTCTGCTGCTCTATTTTCCTCAGTTCCTCCTCTGCCTTCATGACCTCCCCCAATATCACTCTCCTGACCCCGCTATGCTTACTAATACACAGGCCTCTCCCCACCACTTTGAATGCGTCCCATTCAAGCCCTCTAGAAGACGCCGACCCCTCGTTAACTGCAAAGTACGTCTCCACTCCCTCTTGCACCTCAGTCCGAAACACCTGATCTTCCAGCATGTCCGGGCGCAATCGCCAATTGGGAATCGCTGTTCTCGCTTGCTGCCATTGGAGAGAAAGCAACTGGGGATTATGATCAGATATGGTCCTAGCTAGGTATTCAGTACTGGATGCTAATTTAGCGATAGCGGGATCACATAGGATCGTATCAATCCGGACATGCAGTTCATGAAGCGAGGAGAAGAAGGAGTAATCCCTGCCATCTGGGTGCTGCCCTCGCCACACATCTATCAACCCCCATTTATTCTGCCAGTCCACTCTCCGCCGTGCTACTCAACGTACCATAGATTCAGCCAGAGGTGGATGGGACCTGTCCAAGATGGTATCTGTAATGGAGTTAAAATCACCTCCCAGTATTATCGGTCCCGTTAAATAATGTGCTAATACACCTGATAGGGCATCAAAAAATTGAGGTTGTTCCACATTTGGCGCCTAAACGCTGCAAAGCACCACCTCTCTGCCATACAGTCTCCCCCGCACTCCTACATATCTACCCTCCGGATCAATTATTTAACTCACAACCTGAAATGGAGTTCCAGCCCTCACCCAAATCAACACCCCCCTCGCATACGCCGAGTACGCTGTGCCAAAGACCTGCCCCCTCCAGCGTCGCTGCAGCGCCGCGCATTCCGCTTTGGTAAGATGGGTCTCCTGGAGCATTGCAATCTGGATCCCCCGTCTTACCAAATATGCATGTACTTTATAGCGTCGGGACATAGTATGCAGCCCACGCACATTCCAAGTGATGCACTTGAGTTCAGGTAAAGTCCCCATCGTTATCTCCCTTCAAAACCACCTCCTCCATGTCTCTCCAGCTCACACCAGCTTCAAATGTACCCACCCTCCCTACACCCCACCAAACTCCCAACGCCCAGACCCCCAGAACAGGAACCAATAGTCGCGCATCAGTCCCCATCCAAATCTCAATAATCATGTAAACAAATCTACCCTGTAGTAGCCATCACAGGTTGCCTTAAGGGCAATCGGAACGTGGTAACGCGCCGACAGGCGGCAGCTCCCGCCTCCGCCCCCCGCTCCATGTACCCGCCCAGTGGCATGAGTTAACAACAGCAATCAAAAGGTTACCATACACTCCTGCCCCGTCACTAATCGACTCCAGGCCATAGTGAACCTCAAGGGCCATGCCAATCACAGATCGTCCGCAGTGCGAGGTGTCATCTCCGGTCCCACAGTACTATCCACATCAGATAATTCAGTCCCAGATTGTCCCTTGTCGTCTTCCGACGCCGATCTGACAGTCAGATCTTCCATCTGCGACCCAGTGATTGCTGCCGTTGCTGCTAATGCCCCCTGTTTGTCCGCCGCCAGTTGCGCCAGCAATAGGGCCTGCTGAGTTCTATGCCTCTTGCGGATGCGCTGCGATTGACGCACCCTCACCTGTTTGGGCCGACCATCTGCATTCTTGCCACTCCGGTCAGGCGTCGTCAGGTGATGAAAAGAACTGCGTTGTGCCATCCAGGATAATCCACAGCTTGGCCGGAAACAGCAGTGAATATTGGATCCCCTCTGTTCTGAGTTCCTTTTTTATCGCAAGGTATGAGGCCCTGCGACGCTGAATATCTTGCGTATAGTCCGAGATTATAGTGACCGAACTGTTCTCCACCTTGAAAGGCCCCATGGAGCGCGCATTTTGGATCAATAAGTCCCTGTCTTTGTAGTGAAGGACATGAGCTACCACAGGTCTAGGTGGCCAGCCCAACAGTGGCGGTGTGGCCGGGACTCTATGCGCCCGTTCAAGAGTAAAGAAGGACGATAACCCCTCCGGGGCCACCTGTGACCTGAACCAGTTCTCCAAGTAGGAAATCATATCCTTTTCCTCGATTTTCTCCGGCAGGCCAACCACCCTGACTTTGTTGCGCCGATTCCTACTTTCCGCATCCTCCGCCCTCTTCTCCAGCGTTGTCAATCTTTGTAGCGCATCCTCCAGCTTTCGTTCAACAGTCACTACTGCTGGTTTCAGTTCCTGGACAACCAGTTCAGTATCTTTCACCCTGTCCACCAACTTTGAATGATCAGCTTTCAGGAGGCCCAGCCCCGTCGCGACCTGAGCAATGTCGTTATGCAGGGAGTCTTTGGTCGTTGTAATTGCCTCTAGGATCTGATCCAGGCGTTTGTTTAACCGCTTTTCCGTCTCCGAGCCCTCCATCAGTCCGCCACCCTCTGGCGCAGTGCTCTGTGCTGCGCCGTCCCCGTCCGCGGTCCTTGGTTTCATCTCGATGGGTTTTCCTCCCACAGAGCCGCCCGTGAACACCTTCCACTGTGGGTCTCTGCAGTCGGGTGGCCCTGAGCTCTCCAACCTGTACAAGGACAGGGTCGCTAAACCAGGTCAGGCCTCGCACCAGCAGGGCTGCAGTCCTTCCGTCGGCACAGAGTCGTCACTGCTGCGATCCTGGGAATAGCGCCACTGAATCGCACTTCTGGCCGCTACGCTAGGGGTGGGTTCCAATCACAGCGGCCCCTGCGGCAACATCCAGCTCCAACCCGGTCGTATCCAGGGCAGCACAACGCTCCTGACGATTCCAGAGCCCGTTCGTGGCCCAAATTGGACCTCCAGTCCCAGGCGCTATATTGCCACCGGTGCCAGTCCCGCCCCTCGATACTTGGTTTCCAAGCGAGGTGTGCTGCGACCCTCCGCCTTCCCTGCAGGCGGCTGTAGATGTGAAACTCAGCGTGTCTCGGGGGCAACAGGTCTCCAGTGCTCTCTTCCGTGTCCCCCCCGAAGTGTACTGGGGGAGGCGTTCGACCGTCGCAGCCACAGACTAGCTGCCAGCCGATCGGGCAGTGCATCAGCAGGGGGATCGTCCTTGCGTCGCTGTGGCGTTGCCCCCGTGTTCACCCCCTAGACAGTGCACTCACAGCGGTCTCCGCACTGTGCTATCGGACATGGGCCCTCAGACCGCCCACCGCTATGGCGACTTCTAGCCCTGTCGCCGAGGTCCCGCTTTCACCAGGGTTCTGAACGCCGCCGCTCCACCCCCGCAGGGAGCCCCAGGGTCTGCTTCGTCGATCGCTTCAGGGCGCCTAGCGCTGGCACCGCTCTGCAAGCGCTCCGGCACCTTACCCCACCGAGCCTCAGCCGCGGAGCCAAGTACGTCGTCTCCTCTCCTCGTCTTTGTTTAGGACGCCTCCATTCCGTGTCACTCGGTGGGTTCCGCCGGTAGTTGGTTCACGGCTTTCTTCGTTGCGCTCTCCGCCGAGCCTCCCTATCCCAAGCGCTCGGTCACCGCAGCTCCTCTCCTGCCATAAATTGTCTATTCCGTCCAGGACCGCAGCAGGCAGATCGTCTCCGTCATTCCGGGAGCGCCGCCATTTTGTGGGCTCCGTCTTCTTCTCGCTCGGCCCGAGTCCACGGGGGAATACTCGCCCCCCTAGCCCCTTCTCGAGACAACACCAGGCGCAGAGTGTGGACCTGTTATTCCGATCTAGCCTCGATCAGTAGTAGCCACGAATGACCCCAATTTACAGGATTAATGTGGGATCGAGCGCGGAGCTATCGGCTCACGCCGCTCGCTCCATCGGCGCCCAAACCACGCCCCCCTTGTGCAATGCACACTATGTGATAAAACTCTATCTAGAAGCTCCAGTGGGAAGTACTCTTGCGGGACGATATCAGTGTTGTACCATCAAAAAACTTTCTACGGAAATTGCCTGAAGAGAGCACTAAGAGAGAGAATGAGTGAGAGAGAGAGGATTGCTGAAAGCAGTATAAGTATTGAATGTGCTGGATTATTTTGAGTGCATTGCTCTGTTACTAAGTGTGAACCTGCATCAGTAAGTTTCTAAAACTGAAAACAACAATTGTCACTTTTTCAAAGCACAAAACCTATATAATTTCCCAAATATTTGTTGTGTATTTTAAGCATGTATTCGGAATTTCTCAAAAAATTTACATGCCAAGTGAAACTAGCACAAGAACTCACTCAAGTCACTTTGCATTTCTAACCCTCCTCAATTTTAAACTGGCCATGTTTAAAGAAATGCATCACCCTCACCATACACATAACGTTTTCAATAGCCCTAAAGAACATAGATAAATATTTAAGTGAGTATATGTGCTTGCAGGCCAGGTTGCTCCCCACGCCGCACTGCTCCACTAGTTGTGCCCGTGCCTTCCCCACTGCTGCCTCCTGCCTCGTGAGTTCGCCGCTGCTCTGCTGTGCTGAGCAGCTCTGCTGGCTCAGCCACACTTGTAGTTTTTGTAATACTGTATTGTTGTGTACTGTTTTCTGGTTCATTGCCCTTTGTCTGTCCCTCTGTGCCCCCTGTTTTCCAGCCTCACCCCCCCTTTGCTTCTGGACCCCTCGCCTTTGTCCCCGCTCCCGCCGCTGCTCCCCTGCGGCCATGCCCCCTTTTCTTTCTGTATCCCACCCCGCCCCGCTCCCGCCTCCCAGCTGCTCCTCCCTCCCACCTCGCCTTAAATGGCAGCCACTGCGCGGCCGTGCCGGAGGCACGCCAGAGGCAAGCCCATCTGTGCCCGTCCACGCCTGGACTGCGCCCAGCACCAGAACACCTGGACCATGCAACCGCCACGCCACCAGACTCCTCTGCAACGCCAGCACCCTCCACGTCCCTCAAAGCCGGGCGAAACAACTGCTGCTTCCAGGCCGCCCCGAATCACATCCACGGACCTTCCTCCTATTGCACCTGCAGCTTCACCTGCGACAGAGCCACCAATACTCCTAGGACCGGACCCAACCACCTTCGCTGCATACTCGTCAACACCCGCTCAGCACGCAAACATGCTGTCGAACTCTGGGACCAGCTCGACACCACCACACCAGACGTCGCCTTCCTGACCGAGACCTGGTGGAACGACTCCTCGGCGCCCTACATCGCCATAGCCATCCCGGACAGCTACAAGATCACCCAACGGAATCGGAGGAGAAATAGCCATCATCCACAAGTCCACCCTCAAGGTATTCACCCACGTGTACGACACCATCAACACCACCGAACACCTGCACTTCTAGATCCACACCGACCCAAACACCACCCTTAGAGGAACACTCATCTACAGGCCTCCTGGACCCCGGGCACAGTTCAGCGACTCCATCGCCGACCTCGCCAGCACCCACGCACTTGCCTCCACGTACTACCTCCTCCTCGAGGACCTGAACTTCCACCCCGAGAACAACAACGACACCAGCTCCACCACCCTGATCGACAACCTCGCCAACCTCGGCCTCAAACAACTCGTCACTATACCCACCCACGCCGCCGGACCTACACTGGACCCCATCTTTTCCACTAGCACCCATGTCACCTATCACAATACCACCGAGCTCCATTGGACCGACCACCGCTGCATCCACTTCACCTTCAAGAAACAAACCACGCACCACCGCACCCAACTGCTGCCCCACAGCTGCTGGAGCAAAGTCACCAAAGACCAGCTGACCTCCACCCTCGCCCAGAACCCACCCACCGACACAGACGCCACCGCCCGCTACCTCAGACAGTGGATCAACGACTGCGCCAACACCCTCGCACCGCTCAAGAAATCCTCCAACAGTCACACCAGCAAGAAAGCCACCTAGTTCACCGACGAGCTCCAGACCTCCAAATGCGCATGCCGAACACTGGAGAAGAAATGGCTCCACGAATGCACACCGGACAGCCACACAGCCCACAAGGATACCACCCTCAGACATCACCACCTCATCAGACTACCCAAGAGAGCCTCCTTCACAGACCGCCTGAAGAACAACACACAGAACAGCAAAGAACTCTTCAGCATCGTGAAGGAACTCTCCAACCCCAGCCCCAACACCTATGACAACCCGCCCTCACAAGAACTGTGAAACTCACTGGCCACCTTCTTCCACTGCAAGATTGCTGACATCCACGACAGCTTCAACACCACGACTGCCCTGACTACGCCAGACTCCACCCCCCCCTGTAAACACCACCCATACCAGCCGTCTGACCACCAGGGCCAAGGTCAACGACGACGAGACACACAAGGTCATGAACTCCATCCACTCAGTATCCCCGTTAGACCCATGCCCTCACCACGTATTCAACAAAGCAGATGCAGCCATCGTACCCCAACTACGAAAGGTCATCAACATCCCCTTCGAAACAGCCAGATTCCCAGAAAGCTGGAAGCACGCCGAAAAAAGCGCCCTCCTCAAGAAACCTAAAGCGGACCCCATGGAACTCAAGAACTTCCGGCCCATCTCCCTACTTCCGTTCCCGGCAAAGGTCATAAAAAAAATAGTCAACATGCAACTGGCCCGACACCTCGAAGACAACAACATCTTAGACCCCTCCCAGTCCGGATTCAGACGAAACCACAGGACCGAGACAGCCCTCATCGCCGCCACAGACGACATCAGGCACCAACAAGACAACGGCAAAATATCAGCCCTCATCCTCCTGGACCTGTCAGCTGCCTTCGACATGGTCTCGCACCGCCCTCTAAAGCCACGCCTCCAAGATGCCGGAATCCAAGAGAAGGCCCTTGACTGGACCAGGTCCTTCCTCTTCAGCAGAACCCAGAGCGTCCGCCTCCCACCCTGCCAATCGGAAGCCACCCTTCGCACAAATGGCCCGCCAACATGACCTCAACATCATCTCCTACGCCGATGACACCCAGCTCATCCACTCCATCACCAAGGACCCACACACTGCCAAAACCAACCTCCACGAGGGAATGAAGGCCATCGCCGACTGGATGAGGAACAGCCGTCTGAAGTTGACAAGACGGAGGTTCTCATCTTCAGACCCACCCCCTTGGCCTGGAACGACACCTGGTGGCCGATCATGCTGGGAACAGCACCGACACCCACCGACCACGCACGCAACCTAGGGGTCATCCTCGACTCCTCCCTCTCCATGTCAAAGCAGGTCTGCGCCGTCTCCTCCGCCTGCTACAACACCCTCCGCATGCTCTGCAGGATCTACAAGTGGATCCCGACCGAAACAAGAAGAACAGTGACACAGGCCCTCGTCAGCAGCAGGCTGGACTATGGCAACGCTCTCTATGCAGGAATCCCAGCCAAGCACCTGCGTTGTCTACAACGCATCCAAACGCCTCCGCCCGACTGATTCTCAACATCCCCTGCTGTAGCCACATCACCGCCCACCTATTAGACCTACACTGGGTCCCTGTCGACAAGAGGATCACCTTTAAGCTCCTCACCCAAGCACACAAAGCACTCCACAACGCCGAACCAGCCTACCTGAACAGCAGAGTCAGCTTCTACACCCGTACCCGCCAGCTCCGCTCCGCCAGCCTCGCCACCGCTGCTGTCCCCCGCATCCAACGAAAGACCTTCGGCGGCAGTTCTTTCTCCTACCTCGCCACCAAGACCTGGAACACCCGCCCGACCCACCTACGGCAGACCCAGGACCTACTCACCTTGAGAAGGCTCCTCAAGACCTGGCTCTTCAAGCAGTAGCAGCTCCCCCCCCCCTCAGCGCCTTGAGACCCTCACAAGTATGTAGTACGCCTTACAAGTACTTGATTTTGATTTTTTTTTATATACACCTCCAGGCCATCTTTCCTAAAATATATGGGGCCTTATTTATGAAGGCCTTGCGCCGCCGATGCGCCACTTTTAAAATGGGAAAAAGTGACGCATCGGCGGCGCAAGGCCTTCATAAATAAGGCCCATGATTCTCAGCATGTTTAAGTAAACTCAAGCATCTCATTTTACATATAACTATCTGCAAACACAAAAACTATATCTTGTCATCTAAGCATATGCGAACTAGTCATATAAGTTACAAACCACATTGACAAACACTTCCCAATACATGCCTAAGAGGTATTAGTACTTCATAATTTACATATAGGTGTATCTCATTTTTTTATCTTTTATTTGTGACATACACTACTGTTTAATAATGTGACTAAATGTACTACAACTCCCAGAATGCAGTGTTCTGCACATGATACTTAGACATTTAAAACATTGTCATTTTTATAGACATTGCTCATTGTAACTTTCAACAGTACTATACTGTTGTTTTTCTGTAAAGTACACAATGGAATAAAGGGGCACAAATTCATGTTCCTCTTACTTCCCAAAACATTTGTTACTAACATCTTAAAGACATACTCTACAAGTAACACACACTATATATGTCACCTGTCTTAAAATATGTAAAATCACACACACTGCCAGTCACAGTTTATCTCATATATTTTTTTATATGACTGCAATACTCTTTTTAATAAAGTTCCATGTCCATCTTCATTTTTTATGTCATTATTTTAAATGATTAAAATGGTATGTACATACCTGTTATTTGAGTTTCTAGGTTGTATTGTTGTTTTAGCTCTTTTTGGATAGTTTTGACATTGTTAGGTTTTGTAAAAACTATGCACAGGAATGGTACACCACTCTCATACACAGCAAGGATAAAATGGCAACCTCTTCAACTTTACACTCTGTGATAATGCGAAAGGCAACAAATGAAATCATGTCTTTCATATTAGACTACTCTATGTCCATTTGTTAATGGTTAGTATCTGTTAACACTTTCCTTCTATTTCAAAAAGAGATTCCTGTGTATACATGCTCGCAATGTTTTCACACTCATCGCAGGGAAGTCACGGAACAAAACGTGAGTCAAACATATATTTAGCTTCAGTTATTGTTTTTTAAATACTGCACAACAGTTTATTATTAAGTACAGAGTTGGAAATTAAACTTTATCATTAGTTAAACTGTGTCATAACTCTACTACTTTAAAAAGAAATGTTCTGCCCCCCAATAAACTCTTAGCTCAGTGTATGTAGCAACCCAGTCAAACCAGCAAGTCACAAGTTCACAGCACATTCTAGAAGAACCATGCTACTTCCAAATGAGGTGTAGTAGGTATGGTTTACTTCACAGATTCAAAAGCATACCCATGTTTGTATTACATTTCTATTTTTAAACAACAGCCAATGATAGGTCTTCTTGCTAATCGATCCAACACACTACCTAATTGTATTCACCTACATGCTGACAGCATCCAACCAAATATATGTTTTTAAAAAAAAGAAAACACATCTGTTTTAACTGCTTTTCATTTGCAAAATCTGCCTCATTCAGCTCCAGCCCTCTCCTGACTGCTATTGCCCCTACACCTCAAAATCCTTCTAGTGTGTATTGTTGGTCACAGCAATGCCTATTGAATTAAGAGGCTGCAAAAAGAGAGATATTGAAAGGGACTTGGGTTTGGCAAATGTGGAGATTACTTGCTGTACCCAGAGAGGGTTAATGTTTCATCAGTTGCTGGCTTTGGTTAAAATCATTGTGGATTGCCAAGGTTTTCGCCTCAAGATTGTGCACTGTGGTAGAAATGACCTAGGCACACTGACTGGGGCAGGCCTGAAAGTTCTAATGAAGGTTGCCTTTGCAGAACTGATGTCATTTTTCCCTCACACAGTCTTGATGTACCCTAATATATGCCAAAGACAGAAATGGAAGTGGTCAAATCAATTCTGCCAATGGATTGACAAAGCCAGGAAACATGTTAGTAAAACTGTTTCAGCATTCCTCAGAGACCGCAACATGGACTCAATCTATAACAACGACCTGAGTTTTGTCATTCATGGAATTTATAGAAATGATGGAGTGCACTTTACAAACGAAGGCAACAGAGTGTTTCTAAGTAGCTGTAGCCCTGCTAATATGAAAGACTGGGCACACGTGCACTACGCCATTTTAGAGTTTAGAGTATGTGGCCTCACTTGTCACAGAGTTAGTAGCATCACAAGCACTGAGTGGGTATACAACCTGGAATGATGATAGGTGCACTAGTATGTCCTCTGCCATGGCCATATGAAGACTCGGTACACAATATTGGCTTAGGCATGTCATATTTTAATTGTATATTTAATACTCTACTTGGAAATGTGTTCATTGTCTGTAAATGTTACAGCTCTATCTAGCATATCATTCTAGGTAATGTATGAGTCTCAATCAAAGTTTACATTTGTTGTATTTAGTGACTTACTTGGTTATTAATTGACCTTGCACGTATTGTAGTTTATTGCCAGCGATGTCTTTTCCTGCTGTTCTTTCAGGGGTAAAGTTCTCATGATATAATCTACTTTGATGTTTATGGGGACAAATGTTGAGTGATGTCACTGTTTGTGATGTCAATGATGTAAAAAGGCATAAGATGTCACTGACGCTTCCCCTGACATTTTTCTAATATGACGTCCACGCACTTCTTGACCTAAAAAGGGCGCTGTGATTTTGCTTCCCAGTCATGCGCTCACAAGAGCAGGAACTAGTTTAGATATTGCTTAGTGTCTGCTTGGAACAATCACTTAATTGGATTTGGCATAAGAGGTGACCATGATGCGCAGGGCTTGCAGTAGCATACACACTTAACCTCTGTTCAACTTGTCACTTTTGCCACTGCACTCCACAGTTTTCATTATAAAGTCTCCTTGTGTTGAAGGGGAGTGTGATCTTACATTAAATGTCGCTGTTCGAAAATCAAATAAATGTTCTCAATCATTTCTTTAGTGATACATTTACCCTAATGATTACAATGGGATTACATAATGAAATGTGAATATATGAGTAATAATGTGTATAGATTAATCACTAGAACATGATTACACTATCTTTCTCTGTGATTTAATTTTAATATAAAAAAGAAACAAACTGGGCACTTAACCTATTGTGCATTATGATTGCGATTACATTCGGAATGATTAATGAACATCTTAGACAAATAAACATATGTATTTTGTCGAGGCAGTCATTTTTTAGAAATTGCACTGCTTCAGATTATGGCGACAAATATTCATTTTTTTAAATGTAATCAACAAAAACAGAACGCCTGGCGACGTAGACACACAATTCTACTTATGTCATATTTCATGGGTAAAACCCGTGTTGTCGGTGGTGAATAGGCCATCGCTTTTTTTATTACATGCTAGGGCTGAGTACCGCTTATTTGTAGTATTTACCGTAACATTACAACAGTTTATCAAGCCAAGCCTGAATGAGTAATAACATGATCTGGTTTTCGCATCACTGAAGCCTACATCCCATTCTGCTTTTGGTTCCGGTATAATATTAAATTCAAAATCTATTCAGCAGGTCACAATAAATCACATTGCAGACAAAATGAAAGCATAATGTCAATATAACTGAAAGGAAGAAAATGTATCAACCCTGGGCAACCATAGTTTATTAACATAGCATCACTTCTGCTAAAGTCCTTACCAAGTCCAAATTTGGCCTTAGGGATGCATAATATAGATGACTGACAGACAGCATAAAGCAGAAAGTCAATAACTTCATGTTTCAAGATTTGCTTGTTTTTCTCCTGGCGCTCCCAGAAAAGTGAGATGGGTATATGTAGTGGCAGGATCGTGTATGTCATGAGCTGTTTGGGGCTGGTTGAATCATCTATGTGACTCGCCCATGGCTCTGCGAATCACCTCTTTCAGCTTTTATTTGTCAAATTTATCTCAAGTCAAATGTCACTTATGTGGTCGGCAGTGCTGAACGGAGTGCATGATTTCAACAGTCTGAAGTTCAACCATTTTACTTGGGTACAGCTATCATTCTTCCGAGATTCATACCAATGACCGTAAAATATCATTAATTTGGAATTTCATTTTGGAAACTTTACTCAGTGGCATAGGAAGGCATGTGCGGTCGGTGCGGGCCGCCCCGGTTGTAATCACTGGAGGGGGGGGGTGACAAAATGGCAAACATGTGTGTACCTATGTTCTTTTTCCTTATTTTAATAATTTCAATGTAGGCGGGGCGTGACAAGAAATTTTCCGCACCTGGTACCACCTGACCTTGCTACGCCACTGACTTTACTCCCCGCGTTCATTAGAGTACTAGGTTAGTAATTAGAATGATCAAATTATCCTGGTGGTTCGATGATTTCTATGAAACTGTATTGTGCCCGACAATCTCTCTAATAAACAAGCATTGGCAAAGCCAATCAGTTTGACTTTCGTACACCGATCCACTTCATTCAAACAACAAGGCTGTTAGCTTTGGCAAAGCTTGTTATATTGACTGTCAGAGTATTGTGGCTTTGGGGGACTAGGAATATCAGGAGTAGAATATATGTTCTGTACATATTTCAGGTTCTTACAGTAAAATACAGTCTCTAATATAACACTAACAGTGTTTATTGGGGTAATAATCTATCAAATTATTTACTCAAATCAGACAGATATTCAAGAATGGGATGGCAGGAGTCTTTTTTTGCATGACTTAAATTTCCCTTACATTCAATAATGGCGGATACTGAGAGAGCACACACACCTATAATGGAGGAGATGCACATCACATCAAATCTAATCTTGAAATGGTGTTTGAAATTTTATAATTACAGTCACTTACAAAATAATAAATAAAAGACCCCCGTGAAAGATAAATTGAGGTTTAGACAGAATTTCGGACACAAAAATATCAAGGGACAAAATGTGGCAAAAATATAGAGGACATATATATTGTACAGGTAATTTTTAATAGGTAAGCAAAGTTTTGCTATAGATAACTCCACATCTATGTACTTTGATAAGATATATATCTTCAAGATACGTAGATGTGGAGTTAAGAATAGTAAATCTATACTTACCTATTTGCACTTACTTTCTCGATATTTTGGTCCTCGATATTTTTGACACAATATTTTGTCCACCCAATATTTTAGTTTCCGATATTCTATCAGTGATCCACCCCTTGTGTAAATGCACACATTATTTTCTCTGTAGCGAAAGAATTTTTCCAAGTTGGGAGTACCCCACAAAATGTAGGAGCAAGCCATTTCCCTTCCTATCCTGGAAGAGGAATTACCTTAGCTCTTGGTCAAAATATATTCCCGACCATTTCCAACGTGAAAAGAGGAGGGAGAGGAGGTTTTGAATGCACACAAATAATATATATTTTTTGGGCATTCCCAAACATCCAAGGCAACCGACAGATTGGCACTCCCACTTTCCACCCCTTGAGTGGGATTTATGAGAAACGATGCTGTGCACTCGTGGTAGAGATGTCTGCACTTGTAAATGCGTATACTCCTGCCATCAATGCCTTTATGAATTCCTGCAAGTTAAAAAAAAGTAAATCCAGTCTTAAACCTATGTTTATGATCGATTTTTACCTTTACCCGAATTTAATGGGCTTATCTGCTAGAGAATTTTAAGGAAAGAATGAGAACTTGTATAGATTTTCTTGTGATGTGAAACAGTGAAGAAATTGAGCTATTTTATTTTCATTCCTATTTACCTTTTTCTTTGAATGCACAGTCTCCTTACGGAGACAGTTTTATGGGAACTAATACTGTGCACTCCGACCTTGTAATGTGCTGGATCTGCTTGTGGCCGCCAGGAGAGTGCCATGCCACTCAATCCTGATGCAGCTTTTTAAAATACAGAGTGGCATATAGATTTGTTGGTGGTCCCTAAGCAAGGAACCCCAAGCACCCATACAGAGACCTTGTTGGTGTGGTTTCTATCCCCTGATCTCCCATGCAGCACAGACCCACTCACACACAAGAGCAACTGAAGTGCCACTCTGGCTGATCAAAATTGAGTGATGGGTCAAATATGAGCAATTTAACTCACAAGGTTCCAGATGGAGCAGTGTGCATGCCTGTCACTCGTAGGCCACAGTGTTGCTGCAATATATTCAGAAACTGAAGGATATATCGAAACAGCCAATGGAAAAAGGGATGTTCAAAATACTCCTTTGGGCTGATCTAAGATTTGCTTGTGAATTTCTCAAGCCAATTGCTGAATGTTCTTGAGCAAAAGAAATCAACAGCTGAAGGATATAATACAATGTATTTGCCATGAACAGAACACGTGTAATACATGTTACTCTTAAAAACATAGGGCCCAATTCACCAGGCCATTTTAAGTCATTAAAGTAATTATTAGGAACAATGGTGGATTTACGATGGAAAATGTTTTCCTCGCTGAGAAAAAAAGATAAAGAGAACAATTTGTTATTGCGCCCCAGCTCTATCCTTCTACAATGTATAAATGTAGAAATTCACTGTGAATACAATGATGTACTGAACAACTGGTATTGCACAAAAAAATCAAATGACTTTCCAAGGAGTACATCTGGAAGTCTACTAGTGGCTGAGCTTTATGTATGTTCAAGCAGAGGAAATCTCTGATTGCAATTTTGTGGTTTTTTGAGGGGTGGGGGCTAGGGGGGGCGGGGGTTTGAATAGCACACGAATTGTTTGTGCCACATTTTAATGCTTACCCTGTGAGGTAATGTTGAGGTATTGTGGTAGTTAGGAGGAAGATCTGATACAACCTAGCAATTTCTCAACATATGTGACATCCTTTAAAAGATAGCGTCAAATACTACTAGTCCTACCCACTGGAAACCGAATTCACAAAGCATGTTGGGCACAAAAAAAATCACTTTCCATACATAAATACCAAATCCCTCTACCCACAAAAAGGATGATGGTATTGTCGAATTCCTATATTGACAGGTGTTTTGGGGGGTATACTTGTGAGTGCTTACGGTTTGACTTGCCGTGAAAAGGAGAACATCCCAAATTCATGTTTTGTGGTGTTCCCATACCTTTGGCAGGCTGTTTCCGGTCCTGGAAACTGACATAATGTTGCTCCTCTAGAACGAGTAGGCACATTTCCTGGGTGGGAATGAAGAGGAAGCTTTTTCCATAATACAGCTTGCATCTAGTCAAGGGCTCTCAAGTGACTTTCTATGCAGAAAAAAGAGCTATACAGGTGCCTGAGGATCTCTGCCATAAGCATCCACCTGACCTGACCTCCTCACAGAATCATACAGCCATGGTTGGACATCATGAACAGATTAATCTGAATGAAAAATCAAAGTAGCAAAGACAGCCACCTCCCTGGGGATTTAACGTCCAACATGGACCTGTCCTGCTGCTATTATGTGGGAGCTCCCTTGCCCAACCATTATCTCACATCCCATAAGGTCCAAAGAGCATTACACTCAGTGGGGCCAGGGATTGCAGTATCCCACATAATATAACTGCTTTTCCACAAGACATTGCAGGTTGCCCAAAACTCTCACCAAGTCGATAGCATCACCACCAAGTTAGTGGAAACCACTTATGGATTTCATTAGTTTACCCCTGATTGTGCCCATCTACTGTAAATAGTTACTTTTAAAGGAAACTATTAATTACTTTGGTGAGCAGAAGTCTGTGGGAAACAGCATTTACCAGGAAGCCGGAACCCCGCATGACTTTACCATGCAGGCTTAACCACGCAGGTGACACTACCTCGTAAGTCTTTGCCACTCAACATTTTACAAAAAATATCTCTCTACCTCGCATGCCATTATAAGGAATTTCGTAGTAAAGGCACGAATTGTGAAGGCATAGTCATTGTAAAAGTTTTAAAGGTAAGTATATGTAGGCAATAATGGTTTTAAGTTTTTAAGTTTTTTGACACACATATATATAAACACACACACATACACATTACCTACTGGCGATAGCCAGTAGGCATATATAGTTAGGATTGGCTACCATAGGAAATCCGCAACATTCTATTGGGAATAACTTTGGCGCCGGTTGAGGAATTTGCGAGTAATTTTCCAAAATTTTGGCCAGCTCCGCTGCGCTCCTTCCCTGAAAGTTTCAGGGGGATTCGTAAAGTGAGGGCTGAGAAAAAAGGGGAGTCCCAAAACGTGTTTTCCCCATGTTAATTTCGATAGGACGTTCGGACAAGTCTACAGCCCGAACCGCTGAACGGAAATACACCAAACTTGGCAAAATTGTAGGGACTGGTACGCAGAAGTGCCTTTGCTATATTTAGTGAAAATTGCTCCAGTGGTTTTTATGAAAATTAACTTCAAAAACACATATATATCTGGGCGGAGCCTAACCACACATCTCATCGTGAAATCTGATTGGCTGTCAGCACTTCATCCAAGAAGTGTTGGCAGCCATCTTGGGACCAATATACATGATAGCACCTCATTAAAAAACATTGTAGTTAATAGAGGGTTTTAGGACTTTAGTTACATTATAAATCATTTGTTGATGGTACCATACTCATTTTAGGAATTGTGTTGTGTTCTAAGGTGATTTTACCATGTGAAAAAGCCTTCTGCTGGGATATCATGAATCATGTTTGAAAGAAAACTATTATCTCATGCTTTTCCCACAGTGGTTTGGAAGGGGATCTATAAGCTAAACTGAAAGCATATTTTCTGTAAATTCACATTATCTTTCCCATTCTCAGTAAAACATGTACATCCAACAAGGACAGAGACTGTCAGTTGATTCCTTTGTGTTCTACTGCAGCCTCCTAGAGTGTTCTAAAGAACAACTAGAGCGCTAACAGTCCTACTTATTACAAAGGTATGGCACACCTGAAGCCATCTTAGCTGGAATAAAGTGGTAACTCTTAAAACATTTAATTTAAAAAGGAACAAAATGAGGGGGTATATTTTGCCATAGAAAGTATGATTAGTGCTGCAGAAAGAAAAATTAGGGCACATTTTGAGTGACTTCTCAAATCCTCTTCAATTTCATAAAAAAATTCTGACATGCAGTCTCCAAAGATGGCCATCAGAGACAAAAGAGCCCAAATGTAGCCCAAATATCACCCAGATGTAGCCCAAGTATAGCCCAATGACAGAATGTCGCAGAGTGTTCTAAAGAACAACTAGAGCGCTAACAGTCTTATTTATGACAAAAGTATGGCACACCAGAAGCCATCTTGATTGGAATGAAGTGGTAAGTCTGAAAACATTTAATTTAAAAAGGAACGAAATGAGGGGGTTCATTTTGCCATAGAAAGTATGATTAGTGCTTCAAAAAGAAAAATTATGGCACATTTTGAGTGACTTCTCAAATCCTCTTCTATTTCATTAAAAAAAATTCTGACATGCAGACTGAAACATGCACTTTGAATACCAGAAGCAGACTTCCCTGGTGAGCAGTAGCTTTACTACAGTGATCTAATGATCAACTAGAGTGCTAACATTCAGAATTTATGGCAAATGTGTGACACATCTGAATGCCTTTTTGATGGAACCAAATTAAACAAGCATTGAAAATGCAATAGATCTCGCCCTCGTTTAACTTAAAGCCATTCTGTTTGTAATGAGGTGGCTTTTTAGCTTTTCTTTTAATAGTGTTTTTAAATCTTTCATGTAAATAACATGCATATGTATGCATATATGTATATGTATGCATGCATTTATATTTGTATTTATATAGATAAGCAGATTATATATGTTTATATATGTGTATGTATATATATATATATACACATACATATATATATATGCATATATATGCATATATATGTGTATATGTGTGTGCGTAGAGAGAGGTAGAGAGGTAGAGGTGTAGAGGTAGAGAGGCAGCGGTAGAGAGGTAGAGGTAGAGAGGTAGAGACTAGTAGAGAGAGAAGTAGAGAGAGGTAAAGAGGTAGAGAGTAGAGAGTGAGTAATAGAGAGTAGAGAGTGATTAGTAGAGAGTAGTAGAGAGCAGTAGAGAGAGTAGAAGAGAGTGAGTAGTAGAGAGTAGTAGAGTGAATAGTAGAGTGAGTAGTAGAGAGTAGTAGAGAGTGAGTAGTAGAGAATGAGTGTTAGAGAGTAGTAGAGAGTGAGTAGTAGAGAGTAGTAAAGAGTGAGTAGTAGAGAGTAGTAGAGAGTGAGTAGTAGAGAGAGAATAGTATTGAGTAGTAGAGAGTGAGTAGTATAGTGAGTAGTAGAGAGTAGTAGAGATAGAGTAAGTAGTAGAGAGTAGTAGAGAGTAGTAGAGAGTGAGTAGTAGAGAGTGAGTAGTAGAGAGTAGTAGAGAGAGAGTAGTAGAGAGTGAGTAGTAGAGTAGTACAAAGTGAGAAGTAGAGAGTGAGTAGTAGAGAGTAGTAGAGAGTGAGTAGTAAAGAGTGAGTAGTAGAGAGAGTAGTAGAGAGTGAGTAGTAGAGAATACAGAGTAGTAGAGAGTAGAGAGTAGTAGAGAGTAGTAGATATTGAGTAGTAGGAAGTGAGTAGTAGAGAGTAGTAGAGAATAAGTAGTAGAGAGTGAGTATTAGAGAGTAGTGGAGTAGTAGAGAGTAAGTAGTAGAGAATAGTGGAGAATATTCCAAAGTTTGGCACAGCACCACTTGCACAATAAGTCCAATCAAATCATATCACTTAGAGTCCTTATTGAAGCGCTGAATCTTGGTGTATATTCAAATGCTTTTATTTTCCTTAAGTTTATGTACCACAGCCAGCTGACACGTTTCGTTCTGTACAACAGAACTTCTTCAGGGCGTTCTTATTTCCTTCAAGTTATGCAAGGGGAATTAGTCCCCCCTCTGCAAACGCGCCAGTGGCCTGCGTTCCAGAGAGGTGTAAAAAGGGGCATAGCCTCATTACACCTCTGTGCAATGCAGCCCCCTGGCGCATACTGGAGGTTCCGGGTGTATTAGTTGCCCCCCAGGGACCCCTAGTATGCAAGGGGAATTAGTTCCCCCTCTTCAAACATGCACGGGGGCTGCGTTGCAGAGAGGTGTAAAAAGGGGCATGGCTTCATTACACCTCTCTGCAATGCAGTCCCCTGGCGCATACTGGAGATTCCTGGTGGGCTTTCAGGTCTTATATAGTTAGGAATTAGCATTAAAAAAACCTTTGGAATTCACTGAAAACAACATAGGTTTCAGGCCTTATATAGTTAGGAATTAGCATTTAAAAAACCTTGCAAATTCACTGAAAAAACCATAGGTTTCAGGCCTTATATAGTTAGGAATTAGCATTTAAAAAACCTTTGAAATTCACTGAAAAAACCATAGGTTTCAGGCCTTATATAGTTAGGAATTAGCATTTAAAAAACCTTTAAAATTCACTCGAAAAACTATAAGTTTTAGGGGTGTTATAGTTAGCTGGACATTTCACTCATACAAAACCATTGAAATTGCTCCTATATAGTTATTTGTACTAACTATATTTCGCGCACCCGCAATCCACTGCTGATGATGTCACATATTACATCATTCATGACATGGTCAGTGACATCACTGATGACATCTCAAATGACATCACTGATGACATCATCCACGTGACAATCACATACACCTTTTCATACACTAGTAAAATCTTTCATCACTCAGTGATTTATAGATGTATACACACATCTAATCACTTACCTGTAGATTCACTCATAAATGCTGTTAATGAACAATAGAACACCATCAAAAATACTTATACACCTAAATCGACATTACACACCAGCACACATCCTATTCACATATGAAGTCATCCTACTCACTTATGCAAACAATGGATCATACTTACATATTTACTTAGCTACACACTTATACAAACACAACTTCATCTATTGATTTAGATAGTAATTCATACTTAGTGAATTATAAAATCATTATTACAAGTATAAAGTTATCCATACAGTCACTCAAACAATCATTGAGTATTATGTATACTTATTTATAAACAACAACTGACACATACACTGCCTTTTATTTTTCTAGTTTATTGGACATGTACCATTGAGAAATATATTTGCTCATCATCACACCCATAAAGATATTCACTCACCCAAACAACTGTTAGAACATGTAGTTTTAACTTCATATATCTAGTGAATCAACTATTCACACATCTTTGGGCAGTCACACCCCCCCCCCACCGAATCACACACACATTCACTCTCCCATACAAATACTCAGTTAACTAATCAATAACTAATATAGACTTTCACATAGCTAGTAACCAACTGGAGAACCAGTTTACACAACAACTGACAAAGTGATACAGATATTCAAACAGTTTAGTCACTATCCACTATATTTAGTGAGACACTATAAATTGGTCAAGTAAACGGTCAATTACACTGATACTAAATCCTCCATCCAAATATTTATTCTTATATATCCACTCATTCTTCAATGCAAATTGCTATATATATAATGCATATTTAAATAACGAAGCAAACCACATTCACTGGATGATGTCATCAGTGATGTCATCAGTGATATCATTTGAGATGTCATCAGTGATGTCACTGACCATGTGATGAATGATGTAATATGTGACATCATCAGCAGTGGATTGCGGATGCGCGAAATATAGTTAGTACAACTAACTATATAGGAGCAACTTCAATGGTTTTGTATGAGTGAAATGTCCAGCTAACTAAATGCTAATTCCTAACTATATAAGGCCCGAAACCTATGTTTTTTTCCAGTGAATTTATATATATATAGATATAGTTAGGACCTATTTTTCATAGGAAATCCTCAACATTCTATTTGAAATAACTTTGGCGCTGGTTGGCGAATCTTTGCGAAATTTTCAAAACTAATGGCCAGGTCTGCTCCGCTCCTATCCTGAAAGTCTCGAGTGATTCATGAAGCAGGGGCCGAGAAAAAAGGTGGTCCCAAAACGTGTTTTCCCCATGTAATTTTCCATAGGGACCATTAGCCACAGCTACAGCCCGAACTGCTGAACGGAATTACACCACATTTGGCAAAGAGGTAGTTCTCAGTTCAGACTCATGCCTTTTGCTTAAATGGTGTCAATCTGTTCCGTAGTTTTTTAGATATTAAAGAAAAAAAGTATATATATATCTGGGCGGAGTCTAACGACACATCTCATTGTGAGATCTGATTGGCTGTCAGCACTTCATCCAAGAAGTGTTGGCAGCCATCTTGGGACCAATATACATGATAGCACCTCATTATAAAGCAGTGTAGTTAATAGGTTTTAGGACTTTAGTTACATTATAAATCATTTGTTGATGGAACCATACTCATTTTAGGAATTGTGGTGTGTTCTAAGGTGATTTTACCATGTGAAAAAGCCTTCTGCTGGGATATCATGAATCATCTTTGAGAGAAAACTATTTTCTCATGCTTGTCCCATAGAGGTTTGGAAGGTGATCCAGAAGCTAAAATGAGAGCATATTTTCTGTAAATTCACATTATCTTTCTCAGTCATGTGAGAATGAAGTCTGACATTCTCAGTAAAACATGTATATCCAACAAGGGCAGAGACTGTCAGTTGATTGTTTTGTGTTCTACTGCAGCTTCCCAGAGTGTTCTAAAGAACAACTAGAGCACTAACAGCCTTACTATGGACACAATTATGGCACACCTGAAGCCATCTTGATTGGAATAAACTGGTAACACTTGAAACATTTAATTTAAAAAGGAACAACATAAGGGGGTTTATTTTGTCATAGAAATTATGGTTAGTGCTGTAGAAAGGCAAATTAGGACATGTTTTAAGTAAGATCTGAAATATCTTCCTGTTATATTTCAACAGGAGCAGACTGTCAGTTGATTGCTCTGTGTTCTACTGCAGCTTCCCAGAGTGTTCTAAAGAACAACTAGAGTGCTAACAGCCTTACTAATGACAAAAGTATGGCACACCTGAAGCCATCTTGATTGGAATAAACTGGTAACACTTAACACATTTAATTTAAAAAGGAATACAATAAGGGGGTTCATTTGGTCCTAGAAATTATGGTTAGTGTTGTAGAAAGAAAAATTAGGACATTTTTTAAGTGAGATCTGAATTATCTTCCTGTTATATTTCAACAGAAGCAGTCTGACAGTTGATTCCTTTGTGTTCTACTGCAGCTACCCAGAGTGTTATGAAGAACAACTAGAGTGCTTTAAGGTTAGGAGCTCTCTTGAATGCAAACCGTGGAGGTGGCATCTTATTGGTGGCTGTGTCTAAAATGGACCAATGCTTCCTCACTATCTGTCTCACTTTTGTTGATAGCGTGTCAAACATTGTGACAATTGGGAGGCATTCGTTCTTCTGCTTCACATTCCTCTCCAACAGTGCCTCACGTGGAGTATTCAAAGCACGTTTACGTGCATGCTTGATGACTTTGATGGGATAGTCCCTCTCTTTTAACTTGGTCACCAGTTGCTCTGATTGCTCCACAAACTTGCTAGTTGTGGAACAGTTACGAGGATATCGCAAAAATTGCCCCCCCGGGAGATTGTCCCGTAGAGCTCTTGGGTGGAACGAACGATAATGGAGAAGAGAGTTCCTATCCGTGGGCTTCTGGTGGACATTAGAAACCAAACACTGGTCCATGGCTGTAATATCTACATCCAGATACACAGCAGACATATTACTGAAGGACCAGGTAAAGCGCAAGATCTCATCAGCTTGATTGAGCCATGTCAAAAAAGATGACAGCCGGTCCTCTGATCCAGTCCAGATACAGAGGATACCAACAATATGCCTACTCAAAAGAGAAATATTCTCTTTGAAGGGGTTGGAGGCATGAGGTGTGACATTTTCCTCAAACTGGCCCACATAAATGCAGGCCAGGCTGGGGGCAAATGTAGCCCCCATTGAAGTCCTGGACACCTGAAGGTATAGTTGGTTCTTATACTCAATACTGTTTCTAGTAAGTGCCAATTCAATACATTGCAGAACGAACGACTGGAGGGTGTCATAAAACCACTCCAATGCCCCAAGAGCACGCAGTGCTGCCACCAGCATGGCATCTTGGGGTATGCTGGTCTACAAAGATTCAATATCAATGGTTACCAGCAGCTGCTTCTCGGGTCGAGCTCCACAGTCTTAAGAATATTCAATATATTGGTGGTGTCTTGCATGAATGATCGTTGTGTGATGACTGATTCCCTCAGAAAAAAGTCCGCAAATTGGGACAAGGGCTCCAGGACTGACTGAATGCCCGAAACAATTGGACGCCCTGGTGGTGGACGTTGTGGCTTATGGATCTTCTGCAGCATATAAAATGCCGGAACGCGTGGTTTATGATTGATGATGAATTCCGCTTCCTTATGCGTTATCCATTATTTCTCTATTGAGTCCACCACCAGGGTCTTGATAATATCCTGCAGTTCGGGTGTGGGGTCCTGCATCAAAGGCTGGTAATTGGTTAGGACCCCCAGTAATCTGAGTACCTCTGCCTCATAATCGCTAGTGTGAAGCACTACCACGGCTCCGCCCTTATCGGCTTGTTTGATTGTTATGGTCTTATTGTCCTGTAATGATTTTATAGCCGCCCAGTCACTTTTGCTCATAATATTTAAGTGTACCTGGTTGTGAGACTGTTCTAATACATCAATATCACGTAGTACCCGTTGTTCAAAAACAGCGACCTCGGGACCCACTGAGGAGGTTGGTGGGCAGAAACCAGATGGTCGGTATAGATTTGTAGCGAAGATAGAAGGGGGCTCTCTTTCCTTGTCAGCAAAAAATGTATGAATCTTGATCTTCCTCATCATATCAAAGGTCTCAGTCTGACAATCGACCGTGAGGTGCTTTCTCTCCTTTCCTGCACTTTTTTCTTACTTTCGGGTGGATAAGCTCTATGATGGTACTATGACATTGGTTTTATAAATTGATATACCACGACACGTCGATTAGTGGTAGGGAACACACCTATTAGGGAGTTGAGAAGTATTGCAAACCCTTTTAGTGTCCAACATTGTAGGATCAGGTGTATACACTGCTGGTCAGGCCATCTGTTGTTTATAAATGTGTTGAGTGGGGGGGTGGCCTGGCCTTTCTCTCCCCCTGTAGCTCCTTTTGTGTTGATGCACCAGGTTACCACCTGTTCAGACTTGGTGGTAATTGCGATAAGCAAATTTGCGATTTTGTAGTTTTCGCAAATTGCGATATTTTGATGCATTGCATTTAGCGAATTTGCAATTTGAGAAGTCCTCATTTCCGCTACTGTGATGTAGCTGTTTGCGAATTCGCAAATTTATTCTCAGATTCAATTTTTCGCACAATTGCTAATCGCTAATTTAGCGATTAGCAGTTTTGCAATAAAGATGTCTCTCATACATAGCAAAGCTGTGTTTTGCAATCGCAAACACCGTTTTTTTGCGATACGCAGTGTATGCGATCGCAAAACATCTTCATACATATGGCCCTTTGTCTTTGTCTTAAGACCAAAACTAAGACAAAATCCTAACGTAAGACAAAAGGCTAATTTAAGACAAAATCCTAACTTGAGACAAAATCCTAACTTAAGACAAAATACTAACTTAAGACAAAAGACTAACTTTAGGACTACTAAATGCCTCCAGTGAATACCAAAAGTAGTAAGTTTAGGATTTTGTCTAGATTACTTCTGTGAATCTTCCCCTACATGAACATATAGGGACAACAACAAATTATTGTAAACAATTCACATTCATACTCTAAACATATCTACATTAATTCTAAAATCATTCATCACAGTAAAAACAAGGTACACAGACAATGACAACGAGATTAAGATAAACTGATAATATCTCAGGGCTCTTAATTTATAATGCACAATTGGTCAAAAAAGTACTGATCAATAACACAATAGCTTGTGTAATCAATTGGTAAACAGTGGCTTGACAATCAAATTTATTTCTACAAGCGTTTCGGCACAGAAGAGAAAAGCCACAAAGAACATTTGTGTAGTACCTGTAAATAAAATAAATGTATATATAGTACCAGCCAATAATTTAATGGAAAACATTTTGTTATGATGTTTGATTGAATGCTTTGGGGGGTCATTAGGATGGTGGGCGGACTTTGCCCGCCCGCCACCCTCGTGGTAAATGGGACCGCACACCATAAGGGCAGGGGTCCCGTGGGGGGTATTAGGATGTGCCCGCCACAGTGGCGGGCACATCCTGTATTTTTAGTATTGTGGCGGGCGGTGTTCTCTGCACCGCCCGCCACAATACTAAAAATGCTTTGCCGCATTTACATAAACAAAGTGGCAGGCACCGCGCGGTGCCTGCCGCTTTGTTTATGTAAATGAGGGGGGGTATCACAAGTACCCCCTTGTGCATGTCCCCACTCTGCTTCACTCTGGGGGCCTGCAGGGGGCCCCCAGAGTGAACACCGCCTGCCTTTCCGTGGCGGCATTGCCGCCGCGGAAAAGCATGAAACACAGCCCATGTTAATATGGCTGGCGGTGTCTAATAGACACCGCCACCATATTAATCATTTTCCGCCCGGGCCGCAAGGCGACCGGGGCGGAAAACAGGCGGGCGGTGTTTTCTACCGCTGCGGTCCCCCCGCCATTGTAATATGGCGGGGGAAAGATTCAGGGAAGGATGTCTGGCGGAGGCAATCCGCCAGACATCCTAATGACCCCTTTGTGTCTGTTAGACTAGCTGTGTTAGGACACCAGAAATTAAAAGGAAATATATTTTTAAAAGAAAAAAGAAGAAAGAATATGAACCCAAATGCACCAGAAAAAGTGCCAAAACAAAAGTGCATATAACTTATGCTAATTCACTTTCTATCCAAACCGAATCCTGTGTATTCAATAATACATACAGCCCACCGAGGCACTTAGAGTGACATGACCACATTTTTAAACTATACCAGACTGAAGGCTCCAAAAATACCTATGGATGGATGATCCATTGTTGGTGATTTAAATTAGCCTGCACTAGACAAAAAAGGGTCATTTGCGAATAATTATTGTGGTAGCCTATAGTCTAAAAAATGTTACCTGAGTGGACGGGGTATCGCAGTTCATGTTTCACTATGTTGACCAAAATGATGTTGGATGAAAACCTCACACAGTGACTGGCAGGATAACTGAGGATGCGGTCATATTAGAGCGCATATCAAAGAAAGCACACATTACGTGCGAATACATGACAAAATCAAAAAAGCAGGACTTTACCGGAGTGAGAATTGAAAAGACAATGCCATACTTACTAAATAAAAATAAACTCACCTAATGCATGTATATGACACAATCCTAATGCCACTAATTCCGGACTAAAACCAACGAATAAGGGATAAATCTGTAATGCATAGAAGGTAGATTTATAGAAACCTGACTGAAGGCGTCTCAAAGATTAAAACCTATGCAGAAAACCCATGCGTCATAGTAGCTTACCGTGGATAAAGCTCAATTGACAGCCGGCTGCAAAATGCTCAGCAGCCGAACGCCATCTGGCAAGGAAAAAGTATGACGTAACAGAGTCGATTGAAAACGGTGAAAGACTAAGACAAGCATGATGTGACATTGTCATGTGGAGATATATGTCTACACAGAAACGTGGCCACAGCAGCGGCCATGATGGAATGTGTAGAAGACTATAGAGAAAAATAAATGTATTACGCAGTCAGGAAAAATATTAATTATGTTAAAAAAGGGCACCCTGACATATGATACCAAGGGATCATGTAACGTACACCCTGCAACGTCCAAGATATGATGACTAGAATTTTGCCTTTAGAATTTGTTAATACCTATGAAACTGTACTATGATAGGATGTGCATGGTTCTAAATATATGGAGAAATAAAATTATAACCTAAAAGGACTCGATACAATTGGGCCTAAGAGTAATGCAAAACCCAGAAAGTGATCCCCAAAAGTAATGGGGGGGGGGGTCGACCACCAAAAAAGCAACCTAATATTGGATTAGTGTAAAGAACTGAAAAAAACAACAAGTAAAAGAACAAATGACAAACAGGCAGGGGATTAAAATATATTGTGGTTTAAAGGAGTTGCCTCTAAGTGCAGATGAAAATATGTAAATGGAGCTCTCCACCACAGAAAAAATAAATATTGCCAAGGACTAATGTGAATCAGCCTGAAATATACTGTATAGCTTGTTCCCAGGGGTTTTCCTGATTCAGACCATGTGGAAAAGAATCTAGTGTGAAAATCCAATAGACTTCTCTGCGTTTTTGTACTTCATCAGGGTTATAACATGGCTTGTTACCAATTTTTTTTTTTTAATGAACCAATAAATATCTTCAGGTTTGTGACCCATCTCGAGAAAGTGTCTAAGAAGGGGGGCAGCTGTTTTTTGAGTACGTATTGCAGAACGATCACAAGTGAGGCGTATTGCTAGAGACCTGGAAGTTTCGCCCATATACCCAAGTTTACAGGGTCAAAGCAAAAAATAGATATGTTTTGTTTTGCAATTCATAAATGTCTTAAGGGTTTTGTGGTGTGTATTATATTTGAAGGTGTCAGTCACAATTGCCGTGTCGCACGCTTTGCATTGAGTTCTTTCGTGATTTCCTACAACTGCCTTATGTCCATCAATGGTTTTTTGTATATATGGTATGTTTGTCTTCATGAGGGAAGGGAAAACAGGATCTTTAAGATTCTTGTTTCACCTATGTGCACATATCAGGCACAGGATGACCTTACTCTGTTCTGTGTTTATAATAAAATGTGCCAATTGGCACATATGATCTGACAAATCAGATCATTGAGAATGGAGTGTCTGGTGACACTGCAAAGAATTTAGAATCGAAAATGTATGAACAATGCATGAAACCTTACGGTTGAGACCCAGCCTTAACATCCCCTACTATGCCCCTTGCAGCCCTTGGCACTGCCTTTGCGCACTTTGCAAACCTTGGCACTGCCTTTTGCTACCCATATAACATGTCTCTACAAAAAAGCAGGATAAATAAAGCAAAAATAGACATACAGAACATATTGTCTCTTGTGAGTAAGCTGGCAACCCATGTTCTTCCTTTTTCAATTCCATTCGCAAGAGTTTCCCCGACACAAGAGAGTAATCAATATATTTTCTATGTTCTTGTAAGAATATTTTTTAAACCAGAGGAATAGTCCCAATGGACAAGGATACATAGAGAAGCATCTTGCTTTTCTGTTCAATCACTTGAGATAAGACTACCTGACTTCCATATCAAGCTATATCTTATGATGTTTACAGAGATTTTAATCTGTCATTTTAATTAGATTCTTGATTTTAAATACAAACTAGGCAATACTGCACTAGGGCTAATCAAATCATCTGAACAGTCAAATGTGTGTCTTTGAGCCTAGATGGACAAAACTATTGTGCCTGTGTTGAGTGATTATTTGCTGTAATCCTGATGCAAAATCTATTTTGAAATGTACAAAATCAGATTTGTGTAATTTTTCCTGGCTTTGGGAAAATTGTAATGCAACACATCCCATAGCGCTGCCTTGTGTCACCTTGCATTTGGAGAGGCATTACATGGCTGTTCTTTAGCCGTTCCTGAGCATCCACCCATGCATTTTGATGCAAACCCATATTTACTAAAGAGAGGGTTTGTGTGGGGGGTTGAGAGACAACATATGCAATATTAATGTGAATGTAAATGAAGGGTTATTTTAACAGGAGAATTGTTTTCCATTGGGAGAAACTGTTAGGAAGTTAAATCATACACATTTTAGAAGTATGCCAATAAATATACACTGTACATTTACAAAACCGAAAAAGTCCTTCATTGTAATTCATAAAGTTTTTCCTTAACTACTTAAGGGAGCTCCTGGGAAAATGCAACTATAGCAGATTCAAAGGCACACTCTTGGCAATCTTTGTGACCTTCAAACAAAATAGTAATTATATTGCAAACCAACATGAGTCAAGTTCTGTTTGTAAAAGAGGTTGCATGTTCTCCAGTGGCAGCCTCTCTATTTGTGGAAAATACCTCAAAGGCAGTCTTAGTAAACAAGTAGAGTTTAGACCCTCCAAATTGCAACAGAATGCCTGACGTATCCAACATTTCCTAGAAGTATTTAACAGAATGCCACCTTATTGTAAACTGCAAACACATTCTACTTTGTAAACATTTACAAATAAGAAATCTAAATATTGCAGTATATAGTATTCGTTAGACCTGACATCCTTGGTGTGGTCTGCCCCAAACCTTTTGCCTTCACGCCTCCTGTTGCATTAAATTAATTTTTGTTGGCATTCGGATTCTGTGTGTTTTACAACTGCTAACCGGTGCTAAAGAGCTTGGGCTCTCTCCCTAAAACATGGCAAAATAGGCCTAAACTTGATTGGCACATTCAATTTTCGTATAAGCCCCAGTTGTATGTGATACTACAATTACCCAGGGCCTGTAAATTAAATGCTACTAGTGGCCACAGCACTCATTGTGCCGTCCACCTGCTCTTTAAAACATGTATAAGGCTTGCCCTTGCAGCACAAATTTAAAAACTGCCATTTCAACCTGGCAAAATAAACATTTTACCGGGCCTAAGCCTCCTTTCTTTAATACATGTAAGTCACCCCTAGGGTAGGCTCAAAACAGTTCACATGGCAAGGTGCATTGTATTTAAAAGTTGTGAACGACATAAGCTTTGGGCGAGGTGCCTAGACTGATTCCAAGCACCGCCTCCCCACTGTATATGTTGGCCTAGAGACCAGCTAGCTCATAGTGGCACCACAAGCCCACTAACCCAAACAAGGGGCAAATGGTTTCTGGCAACCACTAAACATGACAACCCTGACCCCCGAGGGATCACAGTAACAGATCAGAACCATTTTGCTCAGTCACTTTTGCACTCTTGTTCACAGAAAAATATTCTGAGAATACCCAGTGGGACATTTTAAATATATGTACTGAACCAAATATATTCTCCTATAGAATACATGTGCTGCGATAATCTGTAAACAGAAGCAGATAAAAGTTATTATAAGCACCAAAATAGTAAAAGCAGATACAGTTCCACCATGGTGCTAAGACAATGTATATATGCAGGCATATAATACAAGTTAGTAATCAGGCGTACTCCTTCTATGCAATCCCTATGCTGTGTATGTGTTGAGTGTGTGTAGGTGTAGAGCCAAGAATCCGTGCAAGGGATGATCCAACCCTATTACCTGGCAGGAAAGACTGTAGGACCCTGATAGCCCCCCCGTAGCATATGTAGGCCTAGAGACCAGCTAGCTCACATTGCCCCTAACCTAAACAAGGGGGAAATGGTTTCTGGCAACCAATGAACATGACAACCCTGATCTCTCAGGGATCGTGGCAGCAAATCAGAACCTTTTTGATCAGTCCCTTGTGCACTCTTCATCTCAGAGAAATGTACAAATAATACACAGTGGAACGTTTTCAATATATTTATTGAACCAATGTTATTCTCATATAGAATACATGTGCTGCAATAATCAGTTGCCATAAGCAGACAAAAGTTATTACAAGTACCAAAAGAGTAAATAGCAGATAAGGTTCCACCATGGTGCTAAGAAAGTGTATACATGCAGGCATATTATACAGGGTAGTAATCAGGTGTGCTCCTACTATGCAATCCATGGGCTGTGTATGTCTAGAGTATGTGTAGTTGTAGAGACAAGAATCCCTCCACAGGATGATCTAACCCCATTACCCGGTCTGAAAGAATGTAGGACCCCGTCTTGGTCATGAATTGGACACTCTTCGTGGAGATGTCAGGCAGCTGCTTGGCAAAGTCTCAGCATGCAGAAGCTTTCGAGGTCACGATGTCAGCGGAATTGTCTCCTCTGCAAACCCCTGTAAATGCTTCTTTATTTATGTTAAAAAGTATCCTTGCGATATACACACAGATTAGCCTTACTATGGCTATGTAGATATCATATAAAAAGCTGATATGTAGATATCATATAAAAAGCCCTGTTGCTCTCTGGATGAAGATAGAATGACATTTGTACATTGTGCGTAAATGCCTTGTACTTGGTGTATGAGGCATCATTATAATGTTGCTCTAAGCCAGATGTATAAGCAAAGCAGTTTCAGAGAAACACATCAAACATTGTCACACATGTGAATATGTGCAAAAGGTCACAGCAATAATGTTATTGTGCAGAAAAAAAGACAATGTACGAAAATATGCAGCCTTGCTACATGGGCCTAATGCCTGCACAGTACATTATTATAACAAACTAAAACAAAACCTTACATTTGATATTTTTGTCCACAATATGACTGTACTCAAGATATTTTGACCATGAATTTATGGTTAGATGATATTTTGGAGTCAATATTATGAGAAATACCATTTCCTTGTGCTTTCTTACTCCCATGCTATTTACTGTTTTAGTGTACCAATCTTCAAGAGCTGTTGGTCATGTTTGAATGGTAAAGTTAAAAAAAATTGCCTGTTATGCATCGTGGTGCATGCCCCTGTATGCATTCCGACATGCATGCATTGCAATGCATTCACATGCATGCATGTCTATGGCAGCCATCTTAGAATGGATCGCATTACCATTCCACGATGCCCACCATGTTTATGATACATATGTACTTGTGCGGATGACAAAGGAGCACCATAGGTTGCTATTCGCCTTTTAAAGGTGAGAACCATTGACTTTGCAAAAGATTCTATCTGTTAAGTGCTGAGTATGGGAGTTTAGGTAAATATAATTAAGCTACTACTTCACCTTCCGTCTGTACTAGCAGGAGCTTCTTTACACCCATAATACCTCCCTATTTATCTCTTCATCTGCCTCGTATATTTAACATTTGTGAAACATATACATACAGGGGAGACCAGAAGGCATTCTAAATTATTTTAATAAGCACACATTTTTGAATTCCTGCTTTCTTAATTTCAGATCTGCTGGCAGTGATCCAAACACTGCAATGCAAACACCTATGGCAACTCACATATATTCAAATTTAAAAAAAATTACATGAACATATAGGGACTACAACAAATTATTGTGAACAATTCACAGCCATACTCCAAACGTATCTACATTCATTCGAAAATCATTAATTACAGTAAAAACAAGGTACACTCACAATGACAACGAGATTAAGATAAAGTGATAATATCTCGTGCTTCTTAATTAATAATTCACAATTGGTCAAAAAAGTACTGACCTATAACACAAGATATTGTAGATATTGTATAATCAATTTGTAAACAGTGGCTTGACGATCAAATTTCTTTCTACGAGCGTTTCGGCACAGAAGAGCATTCTTCAGGAAAAGCCACAAAGAACATTGTTGTAGTACCTGTAAATATAAGAAGTGTTTATGTAGTTCCAGCCAATATTTTAATTGAAAACATTTTGTTATGATTTTTGAATAAATGCTTTGTGTCTGTAAGGCTAGCTGTTAGTTAAGACAACAGACATTGAAGGGAAATATATTTTTAAAAGAAAAAAGAAGAAAGAATATGAACCCAAATCCTCCCAAAAAAGTGCATATAACTTAAGCCAATTCGCTGTATATCCAAACCGAAACCCGAGTATTCAATAATACATACAGCCCACCGAGGCACTTACAGTGACATGACCACATTTGTAAACTATACCAGACTGAAGGCTCCAAAAAGACCTATGGATGGATGATCTACTATTGGTGGTTTCAAGTAGCCTTCAATAGACAAAAAAGGGTCATATGGGAATAATTATTCTGGTAGCCTATAGCCTAAAAATGCCAATGTTTTACCTGAGTGGGCAGGGTAATGCAGTTCATGTTTCACTATGTTGACCAAAATGATGTGGGATGAAAAGCTCACACAGCGACTGGCAAAATAACCAAGGATGTGGTCAAATCAGAGCAAATATCAAATAAAGGGCACATTATGTGTGGATACCTGACAAAATCAAAATAGCAGGACTTAAATGGAGTGAGAAATAAAAAGACAAGGCCCTACTAACTAAATAAAGATAAACTCACCTAATGCATGTATGTGACACAATCCTAATGCCACTAATTTCGGACTAAAGCCAATGAAAAAAGGATAAATCTGTAATGCATAGAAGGTAGATTTATAGAAACCTGACTGCAAGCCAGGGGCGTAACAAACGCCCCCGCAGCCCCCACGCTGCTATTTGGGCGTCCCCCAGTAAGTGAAGGGGGCCCCCGGCCCCTCAGCTTATCTGCAGAGACCTGCTTGTCTCTTGCTCTAAAGCAGCCTCCAAAGCAGCCTGCTCGGAGCTCCTTCCGCTGTCCCGGGACTGAAGAGAAACAATGTAACAACTTGCATTGTTTCTCTTCAGTCAGGAACAAGGGTGGGGGCCCCAGAGAGAGGATTCCCCACACAGCCTCTGAGAAGGGACGTTAATCTCAAAGCATTGAGACAGGAACTGATGGCTCTCCTGGCTGCCTCTCCCGGGCCAGTTGTGTGTAAAGTAAAACACTGCTCCCTCGCTGCTTGGTATACTACAGCAGACTGGGCTGCCTGCTCTTGCGGCACCCACAGCAGCATGGAGGCAAAAGCCAGGAACAGGACAAGAAAGCCAACCAACCCCTTCAGATGCAACTTCTGCTCCAAGCTGTTCTGTTGGTGAGTGACAGAAACACACCCTGCCCTTATCTGCTTGGCCAGCAGTGGTGAACTGACACATGCTGCTGCCACGAGGTGTTTAGCTTCTGTCAGAACTGACGAGCTCTTGTGAGACCAGGGTATCCCAAGGCTCAGTTGTCGAAGTGGGCGGGAACGGCAGGGCACACCCTACTTTAATTTGATAAAATTTGTTCCCCTACTTTCTTATTTCAAATATGTGTCCCTGAAGGCAAAAATCACCAAGGCCGAGAGTTAAGGCTCGGGTCTTGGGGACGGGCATAAAAGGAAAAGTCTTTTCCTTCGTGGTGCCCAGAGAAGGAGAGGACAGTGTTCAGCTCTATTGCCGCTGGCAGCTGCCCCACACCTCCCTCTCTTTGTCCCCCCTCTTCCGTCTCTTTCTGTCTCGCTCCTCCACATTTAGTGAAAACCCAGGCTTCAAGAAACGCATTAGTTACTCTCTTTTTCCTCCATTCCTTTATTTGCTACCCTGTGAAATGGATCCAAAAAAGGAAACCTCATTTTAAAAAAAATATTTTTCAATTTCTAAGTGCAACCTAGCGGTGGATAGAAATAAAACATTCAAAACTATGATAAATAACTAAGTGGTTGCAAGGTGGCCAGATTGATTTATTCACACCTAACACATTAGTGCCACTCTACAGTGTTTGCCAGTGAAGCGCTACTTTTGTTTTACCGTCAATCTTTAAATAACATATTTTTTCCCAGGTAGGGAAATACACCATTCCAGTCTCTCTTTGAACAACATTGTTTTCCCCGAGTGGGAAGGTGCACTATTCCTGGAGGTACTGAAATACCTGCTTGATGGGTGAATTGGAAAACAAAATGTGTGCAGTGGCTGTCTGTTTTTAAACCATACTGCTTATGTTTTGTGAGGATATTGTATTTTATTGTATTGTATTTTAAGGATATGAGTAATGGGCATTGAAAAGGGTCCCTTCTGGGCCCTGCAGTCATGGCCTTAACTTATCAGGAAAAAGCACTCACTAATTTCTGAATGATGAGTGTATAAGGAAAAAGGTAAAACAAGAAATGGGGGGAGAAAAGGAGGGTAAACTAAACTAGGTCGACCTCCAGTCTATATCAGAAAATCAGGAACCCATGTGATGGGTTCGGAGACCTAGTTTGTGTGTATGGTTACTGCTAAATTTTAACAGTGTTTGCCATGATAAGAAAGAAAAATGTCTTTCTAGAGTCCCCTCACTCACCGGGGTTTCCCCACGGTGACCTGCTTCATCATTGGGGCCATCCCAGTTCTCTATGAAAAGGGGCGTGCTGCGACTAGCGGACTACGCAGGAGCACTATTTTTTGTGACAGACTATGTGTGGTGCAAAGTGTGATGATGGTGGAGTGGGTGTGTGATCAAAAATACCGTGCTAGTGGGCCTCAACAATATATTCTGCTCCTAGTTTGGTACGTATTAAAAAGGGGTGACACTGTTATCTGGCCTTAAGTTAGGGCTAGATCAGTGTTCTATGGTCGACATGTTTCATGCTCCCCCAAGCATTTCATCAGGACCATACAGGGTCCAGCCGTGTATATTCCACTCCTATATTTAAATAAATAAATTTGTTTCAATATGCTATCTTTGCGCTGTTAATTATTAAACATGCGTGTTTCATACATACGATTTATGTCTTATGGGCGTATCTGTAAAAGAGAATGACACTTGATTAGTGGCAAAACATCCCCCCTCAAGAGCCAGGGGATCACACACGCAGCTCACATTTGTCTAAGGCGTGAGTGTGCCTTATGCACCATACAGGTGCGTGCAGGCTCTCAAATCCAGTGCAAATATGTAACTGATGTGAAAAAACGTGGTTTTGTGAATCCACACACATACATAACACAAGACGTGATGTGACTATAGACATGACACACTCCATATATATACACACACAATGTTTTGTCATGGCAAAAGGACATATTTACATGTATAGGTGCTAATTTGCACTTCATGGTCTCAGGCGAGGGCAGGATCACCTCGTGGAAACATTGCTGTAAGGTTTTTAAAGCCATAGTTAAAATCGCGTTTTTTTTCTTTTTTTGAAGGATTCGTTTTGTCTCAAAAAAAGCGCGTTACCAATGAGGAGTCTGAACCCCCCATGCAATGTATCAGAGATATTTCCTGATGCTTGGTTTAATTGTACTTACTTCCTATCGGTAAGCCCGCTCGGTATTACCTACTCGATCCTCACCCGACCGCATATTGACGCTGAACGGGTGTGCCGGTGTATTTGGAGTCCTTGCGCTTCCGGGTTCTGAGCGCTTGAGGCTAGACCGTCTTGTGTGCGGCGGCCATGTTAGGTGGATGCTTACGCGCCGGGCGCGAGTATTTTCTTAGTATGCCTTGCAGGGGTCTCAATCACGGAGATTTTTTAGAAATACAGTTTTTGCATGAGTGTCCAAATAATTCACAGCTTTTTGTTGATATTTAGAACACTTCTTTAAAAAAAGAAAAAATGTCGATTATTTCAAAAGTTTGGTTTTTGAAAAACTTATTTACATATAATGAAGTTATTGGTGCACTTAGATTTTTATTAATATTGTTTGTTGGTGTCATTTATCATTATATGGATTTTTTGTGATTTTATTAAACTGCCGTAATGGGGTTTGAGAAGGGTCAGAGAAAATTCCAAAAGGATATCCACGGTTTTTTGATAGTACGTTAGTGTTGTATGGACCTCACTGTTTTCTGAATGTGCCCCAAGGAATTTCATCGTTCAGCCCCAGGGTGTCTGTGTGAAGTCTAAACACCCATCTTTGCTCTCGTTCATGGAGAAATTGATCCAGATTGTCTTTGTTTTTTGCTGCCTCCAACACCACCCAAGTTAGATCATTGGGTGTGTGGTTCCGCTCGATGAAGTGGTTCGTCATCCGGGTAGTGGATCGTTTGCACCGGATATTGCTCCTATGTTCCACTATGCGGGTGCTGATCTTTCTGGTGGTCATACCTACATAGTGTAAATTGCAGGTGCATGTTATTAGGTATACCACTCCACTGGTGTTGCAATTGGAAAAACCTCTTAGTTCCCATTTTGTGTTGTTGTTGAAAAATACAGTTTTTGTTGCTGATGTTAAATGACAAACGCTGCAATTATTGCAGGGAAAATGTCCATTTGGTAGTGGTTGAGTCCTCACTGTTGGATTTGCAAGCATAGGGCGAGTATGGACCAGAAAATCTTTTAGGTTCTTCCCTCGGCGGTGGCTGAACATAGGGGTGGGTATTGTCAGTCCTCCACTATTGACCACCGGCCAATGTTTTTTGACTATCTTGGCCACTGTGTCTGACACTTGGTTGAATGTCGTGATACAGATTGGTCTGGTGTTGTCTGATTTTGATTTCTCTTTTGGTTCCAACAAGGCATCTCTGTTATTATTTCCAGCCCGTTTTTTTGCTTCCTTTATTAGTTTGTTTGGATATTTCATGTTTTTTAGTTTGTTACTCAGGTCTTCCGCTTGGATCATGTAATCCTCTTTGTGACTGCAATTCCTTCGTAGTCGCAGGAATTGACCAAAGGGAAGGTTCTGTCTGAGATGGCGAGGATGGAAACTGTCATATGTTAAAAGACAGTTGCGGGATGTCTCCTTGAAGTGGGTTGTTGTAATAAGTTTTCCTGAATCAGCATATATGTTCAGATCTAGGAACACTAGATTGGTCCTGCTCATTGAACATGTAAAATTTAGGAAGGGATCTTGCGTATTCGGCCATGTCAAAAAGGTATTTGCTTCATCTTCTGTGCCCTGCCAGATTAAAAAAAGTCATCTATGTAACGTTTCCATTCCAGTATATGATGTCTGTAGGGGTTTCTCTCATTCAGAATTTTGGTTTTCTCCAATTGATGAACGTACAGGCCTGCTATGCTCGGCGCAAATGTGCTGCCCATGCTGGTCCCGTGTTGTTGTTTGTACAGTGTGGTCTCGAAGCGAAAGAAATTCTCAGATAGTGCTAGTTGGCAACATGCCATTACCACATGTCGTGGGGTATGGTATTTCCACTCATTTTCGAACAATACCTCTTCCAATATTTGTAAAGTCTCTCTGTGTGGCAGACTCGTATAAAGACTCTCCACATCCAGACTGATAAGAATGCTGGATGTGGGGTCAAAGTTCAGATCTTTCAAGAGGCAAAGTACGTCCTTCGTATCCCTTAGGTAGGTATCAGTGCTCTGGACCAAAGGTCTTAAAAAGGCGTCAGCAAATTGCGACAAGAGTTCTAAGATAGAACCTATCCCCGAGACTATCGGTCTTCCTGGTGGGTTTTCAAGTCTCTTGTGAATTTTGGGGATTGTATAGAAGTATGGTGTTACTGGTTTTTTGTTGGTCAGAAAATTTATTTCTTTAGTACTTAGCCAATCATTGGCTAGGCATTCCTCAGTTAAATAGGCAATTGAAACTCGTAATCGTTCAGTAGGATCTTCATTGAGTATGATATAGTTTCTTTCCTCTCCTAGAAGGCGAAGGCATTCCCTTCTGTAGTTAGTGGTGTCCTGTAGGACTATCGCCCCGCCTTTGTCGGCTGGTTTGATAGTAATCTGGTAATTTTTAGATAGTTCTTGTATTGCTGCTAGCTCTACCTTGCTGGTGTTATGGAAGACTTTTACTGTTCGTGTGTCCAACTCTTGTACTTCTTTCATTACTGCTTTTTCAAAAGCTAATATTTCAACTGGTAAACTTTGGATTGGTGGGACAAAGTTCGACTTTTTTTGTAATCCTGTGTCACTCTGTGATCGTTCCTCTGCTTTTTTATCTTTAAAGAATACCTGGAGTTTGATTTTCCTCAGGAATTCTTTCAATTCACAACAAAGTCTAAATTTGTCTGTGGTTGGGGTTGGTACGAAACCTAGACCCTTGTTCAACACTTGTATCTGTGTATCTGTCAGGGTTGTGGAGGACAAATTGACCACTAGGCCGGGTTGTTGCTCGTAGTTGGCTCCGGTGGTCCTTTGCTCCGTGTGTGGCATCCTGTCGTTACCACTGGTTCTGCCCATTGTACAACTTGGTTGGGTTTGTTTTTTGTTAGTTGATTTGGGCGGCCTCTCCCTAAAAAAGGTTTTCTTTGGTTACCTTGGTTATTTCCCCAGTTCTGGTAGTTGGGTTGATGGTACATTGGTGGGCCATAGAAGAAGGGTGGTGGTGGAGGACCATAATTGTAGGGATCTTGGTACACGGGCCACATAGGTGCCGGGTTCCCTCTGTAGTTCCTCATACTGCCTTTCCCCCGTCTAGGTCTTCTGTTGGGGTTAGTATTGTAATTGCTTGTTCCCCCTGAGCTATCAGATCCTGTGTCTGACCCATCACTATCGGTGTTGTAGCCTGGGTTTCTGCTGCTGGTTCTATAATCATCCCTGACATATGGATACACTTTCTCGTGTGAGAATGTCTTTTTGTCCTTGGATAGTTTGATATATTTTGAGTCCTTAAGACTGATCTCAAAATCAGCCATGGTTTTGTTAAGCTCATTCAATCTTTTCTTAAGTTCTGCTGGAGTTTGGAAGGATTTCAGACGAATCTCCATAGATTGAATCTCCTCTTTTAGGGAATCTACCAGTCTGGTCGCTGTTTTTATAATTAGAACTAACCAGTCCCTGGTACAGTGCCACGATATTTGTGACCAATCCAACTTGAACTGTTTATCGTGTTGAAATATAAAAGGTTCATTCCTGACTATGAGGCCTCTTGGTGCCGCATTTGCTTGTAGGTACTCTGCCATCATTATTCCATGTATCAACGTTTTGATCTGTGTTCTTTTTAGCTCTGTGAGTTCATCCCAACACTGGTTAGCATCACTGTTTTCTCCGTTAGGTGCCCCTGCATGTGGTAGCATGGAGGCAATGGCTCTGTCTACTTCGTCTCCTGAGAAAGACAGACCTATATATTGTGCCATGATTGCTTCAATAAAGTTTTGTGTGTAGTGTCTAGTCACTAGGTCACCTGGGCATCACCTTTCAAGTGACCTATTATAAAGGTATCAAGAGAAAAACTCCCGCAGCCCGTGGCTGCCAAATGCAAAACAAGAAATGGGGGGAGAAAAGGAGGGTAAACTAAACTAGGTCGGCCTCCAGTCTATATCAGAAAATCAGGAACCCATATGATGGGTTCGGAGACCTAGTTTGTGTGTATGGTTACTGCAAAATTTTAACAGTGTTTGCCATGATAAGAAAGAAAAATTTCTTTCTAGAGTCCCCTCACTCACCGGGGTTTCCCCACGGTGACATGCTTCATCATTGGGGCCATCCCAGTTCTCTACGAAAAGGGGCGTGCTGCGACTAGCGGACTACGCAGGAGCACTATTTTTTGTGACAGACTATGTGTGGTGCAAAGTGTGATGATGGTGGAGTGGGTGTGTGATTAAAAATACCGTCCTAGTTTGGTACGTATTAAAAAGGGGTGACACTGTTATCTGGCCTTAAGTTAGGGCTAGATCAGTGTTCTATGGTCGACATGTTTCATGCTCCCCCAAGCATTTCATCAGGACCATACAGGGTCCAGCCGTGTATATTCCACTCCTATATTTAAATAAATAAATTTGTTTCAATATGCTATCTTTGCGCTGTTAATTATTAAACATGCGTGTTTCATACATACGATTTATGTCTTATGGGCGTATCTGTAAAAGAGAATGACACTTGATTAGTGGCAAAACATCCCCCCTGAAGAGCCAGGGGATCACACACGTAGCTCACATTTTTCTAAGGCGTGAGTGTGCCTTATGTACCATACAGGTGCGTGCAGGCTCTCAAATCCAGTGCAAATATGTAACTGATGTGAAAAAACGTGGTTTTGTGAATCCACACACATACATAACACAAGACGTGATGTGATGGAAAAAGGTAACCATATTATTCCTGCTTATATTTCACATGCTTTACTTAATCTTGCATTCCCTATGAGTGTTTGCTTTTTCGAGGATGTTGTTAATTTTTTTTATTTACAACAAGGGGTGGTGATGGACAGAGTCTCTGAATTAAGCAGAGTACTCTCACCCAGTCAAGAGATCAGGGCTAGATCCAACACCGTTTTTTAGCTCATTGCACCATCCCAGTTTCAGAACCTGGCTGTATGCAAATTAGTCTGTCCCTGGCCCAGTGCATCATGGGAACAGGGCAGACCAGACTACAACAGCCAATTCTTACACTGGGAAGGAAACAAGCTTCCGGGGACCGGTTTCTGCCATTTCAGGCGTCTTCGGCCCGGCTTGCTTGAATCCTGATGGTGCAATGAGCAAGGGACTCACATCTGAGTATACCCTTCCACGCTTAGGGTGGACAAAATTATTTACAACAAGGGGTGGTGATGGACAGAGTCTCTGAATTAAGCAGAGTACTCTCACCCAGTCAAGAGATCAGGGCTAGATCCAACACCGTTTTTTAGCTCATTGCACCATCCCAGTTTCAGAACCTGGCTGTATGCAAATTAGTCTGTCCCTGGCCCAGTGCATCATGGGAACAGGGCAGACCAGACTACAACAGCCAATTCTTACACTGGGAAGGAAACAAGCTTCCGGGGACCGGTTTCTGCCATTTCAGGCGTCTTCGGCCCGGCTTGCTTGAATCCTGATGGTGCAATGAGCAAGGGACTCACATCTGAGTATACCCTTCCACGCTTAGGGTGGACAAAATTATTTACAACAAGGGGTGGTGATGGACAGAGTCTCTGAATTAAGCAGAGTACTCTCACCCAGTCAAGAGATCAGGGCTAGATCCAACACCGTTTTTTAGCTCATTGCACCATCCCAGTTTCAGAACCTGGCTGTATGCAAATTAGTCTGTCCCTGGCCCAGTGCATCATGGGAACAGGGCAGACCAGACTACAACAGCCAATTCTTACACTGGGAAGGAAACAAGCTTCCGGGGACCGGTTTCTGCCATTTCAGGCGTCTTCGGCCCGGCTTGCTTGAATCCTGATGGTGCAATGAGCAAGGGACTCACATCTGAGTATACCCTTCCACGCTTAGGGTGGACAAAATTATTTACAACAAGGGGTGGTGATGGACAGAGTCTCTGAATTAAGCAGAGTACTCTCACCCAGTCAAGAGATCAGGGCTAGATCCAACACCGTTTTTTAGCTCATTGCACCATCCCAGTTTCAGAACCTGGCTGTATGCAAATTAGTCTGTCCCTGGCCCAGTGCATCATGGGAACAGGGCAGACCAGACTACAACAGCCAATTCTTACACTGGGAAGGAAACAAGCTTCCGGGGACCGGTTTCTGCCATTTCAGGCGTCTTCGGCCCGGCTTGCTTGAATCCTGATGGTGCAATGAGCAAGGGACTCACATCTGAGTATACCCTTCCACGCTTAGGGTGGACAAAATTATTTACAACAAGGGGTGGTGATGGACAGAGTCTCTGAATTAAGCAGAGTACTCTCACCCAGTCAAGAGATCAGGGCTAGATCCAACACCGTTTTTTAGCTCATTGCACCATCCCAGTTTCAGAACCTGGCTGTATGCAAATTAGTCTGTCCCTGGCCCAGTGCATCATGGGAACAGGGCAGACCAGACTACAACAGCCAATTCTAATTTTTTTTAGGCAGCATATTGCTCTTGTCTAGTGCGTAATTTGAATTGAGTCACATCCAGGTGTTTATAAAGGGTCAGTGCAGTGCAAGTTTCTCTCACTGGGGCAGTATGGTGTTCAGTGGGGGAGAGGATGCGGCACTATGGTCAGAGCTGCTGAATTTGGAACTGCGGATCCAGGTTCAGCTTTCATGGTCAGTCCACCAGACCACTCCCCCTGAGGGAGCACATTCCCATGCTAGACCTTAGAAGGCCCAGCAAGATGTTAAAAGCTCTGGTGTCTCAGCACCACCTGGTGACCCTAGCAGTGACAAGTGTGGGTTAACCTTGAAGGCCTGTCCGCCACAATTCATTCTGAAGTTCACCTCCAGTCTTGCATGCAAGTCTATAAAGCAGCACACCATAGAGTGACAGTGACTCTGTCACTGAGGTCACAGGACCCTCGAGCAGGGTGGCTCCAGCGCAGTGCGACCACACCGGGCACTGACTTCAGTTGGGGGCGTTGTGTATGCAAGTATAATATGGTTTTAAAAGCACTTGCTGACTCCCAACTGGCCTCCAACAATTTTCGGCAACAATAAAAATTTCTTGATAACTCCAGTGTTTTATGTACTTAGCAGAGTGAGATGGTGTTACGTCTAGTGGAACATGTACCATGCAGATCACAAAGTGCACATAATGTAAATAGGTCAGTAGGTTGCTGCTTTGTCAGAGAGACCCTATTGTTACTTGCAGTTAATAAGTTAAAATCCTAACATAGAACAGTGAGGTATTACGTGTCATGTAAGAGCTGCATGCAAACTGCAAGGTATAAATTAGAGTGTTATGTTTTTCCCCAGTCTTTGATTATCTTAATGTTGCAAAATAGGGTTCATTTGGGAAAAATTCAATTCTGATTAATAAAGAGAACCCCCAACCATGCTATTACATTTTAAAATATGAGTTTGTGTTCCTCCAGACCAATCACTATTAAACTATGTTGCCTACTAGTATGGTTGTCGTGTGACTCCTACACCTTGTAGTCCTTTGTCTTATGTAACATTTCCTATACAGTGATTTACACACATATGATTGATTGTCTCTGTGTAATATGTGTGATGTAAAGTGCTCTGACACCCTACACTAGTATTAGTGGTGCTCGAAATTTTATGATACTTTACTAGTTTTACATTTTTACACATGCTAACAGTCTCTGCAAAGATTTTCCTTATTAGTACCGGTGGAACATACAACTGCAGCAGAGAAAGGTGACAAGTCGATCTTTTCATGGGGCCCTCCACTTCACAGCAGCACAAGTCACATTATTTAGTAACTTTTGATCCATTTGAGCTCTAAACAATTTATTAGTTAAAAGCCTCAGATTATGCAGCAGATGCTGTCTTATGTGGTAAATATGGCAGAGCCGTAATTATGTGGAAAACATTTGCAAACTAGGTTATTTTTCCATTCATGTTTGAACTGCTCTCGTGGGAAAAGGGAGGAGAAGTGCTGATGACAGAAACTCTACGGCTGGGAGACAAATGGCTTGCGATTCCACTTTTAAGGATATTTGGGACATTCTGTGATTGAAAACGGATCTCACTTTGTGAATGTATTTTACTGTCAATAACTCATATTAAACCTTAAATAAACATGTGTATCCATTGGTTAAATTAAATAACCTAATAAGCTGTAATTGGTTAGTGAAATGGGAAACAAGTACTAAATATTGGGATATTTAGCTCTTGCTGCCACACCTCTGACTCCGCCCACTAACCCAATCCTCAGGTTATTCCCGCCCTCTGATTCTCCGCCCACAGTACCCCTACCCCCCCCCACTTCGACCATTGCTAAGGCCCCACCAGATGGTTTCATGTGCAGTACAGTTGACGGGCTCACTGGATGGGAGGGGGTTTCCAGTCCTTAAGTAGAGATGGGCAGTGGCACGCCAACAAATTAACAGGGGAAAGTCAAGTCAAGGGTCTGGGTAGGCTCTTAGAGCCCTTGCACGAGCCGAGCTCTGGAAATGTTACCACTATTCAAAATATTGTACATTCTCTTCAGTACCAAGTGCCTAAGTAACAACTGTGAAAAGAGCTCCTTGGCTAGCAGCCTCTTGAGTCTTTTACCAGTTGATTTGGAAAGAGCTCTGGTATTAATTACTCTGCTTCTTCGTATGTGTTAATTTCTGGCGTGTTAAAGCACATAGTAGTGGTCAGCGCGGCATCTTGCATACCGCAATGAATAATTGTATTGCATTCGTTCTTTTTTACCTCTCACTCATACCTGCTCAGCTTTGTGTAGATAACAGTAATGTTGAGGTATCGTATCGCCACAGGTGTAATTCGGATGGCTAATAAATGACCGACCACATGCATGTACTTCCCTTTTTCAGACAATCTGTCTAGCCAGTTAAAGTTGCTGTCTACACCATATTCCCTCAGTTTAACATTTTGAAACTTGCCTGCCATGTGAATGTCTACCCTTACTTGACACAAAAGGCGCAACTCATTTTCTGTGGGCGTTCATTCAAATCTGGAAGTAAACCTTCTTTGTTTGGTATGCAATCTGTTATGAGACCCAAACTTTTCCAGCTCTTTCTCATAAAAGCTTAGTCATTGTAATTGCACACTGTACAAAGCTCATGCATTACATTGTTTTCTCTGTTTTGTCTTGACTTGCATAATAAGGAGCTCATAGTGGTCATGGAAGTAGGAGCAATGTGACAACCCCAATTGTTTTAACGTTCCACTATCAATGATTTGAAAACACAGCGCTGAGAAATGAAGCATTTCAGTTTTGAGGAGAGTGAGCTAACTTCATTATCTATGGAAAAAAAGCATGCCACTGAGATAAAGTTCTCTCAGAGATGGAACATATATAATATCAAAAGTCGTCGGACTTATCTGGCCAATGATCTTTGTCGCCAGCTCTGTAAAAAGAAAGTCAAGCCTCCATTGTGTTCCAACTGAAAGTTGTAAACATCTGTTCCCCATGCACGAATTCCATTCGGATATGGAAGGCTTGTTGGAAGTAGGTATCCTGAAGCAGTTGGGCTGTTATATAGGTATGATGGTACTGTATGTTTGTATTTACATTTAAATTGCCCTTACTACCCCTGAACGAGGCATAGAGACGCTTTGTGACGAGTATAGATAGTCTCGAGGAGATTAAGTATTTTTAGGTTGCAGCAATTTGATTTCAAAGAACGAGAGTGTGAGCTGTGAAATGAGGTGTGACAATTGGCATAGATAGAGTCGTAGAAAATCTGTCAGACAGACATGAACCTTAAGGGAAGATGAGGGTGGACAGTAAGGAGAGGTAACAATAACTTTAACTCAAGGTCAGTTGTAGGATGCAGGCTTTTATGAATATAGTGGGAGGATTCTTTTCTAGATAGTTTGCGATCTGAGGAGATAAAACAGTAGGAACCATCCCTATTTGCATGTTTTTGTAGAGTATTGCCTTGTATTGTGTTTTGGGATGCTGCGCCTCTGACGAGGCAGCACAATGCTGACAGGGGCAGGAGAATGTTTGCAACTCCGGGAACAGGATCTGCTGGGACGCATTGGAAAGTAAACAAGCATTGGCAATGCAATTGGTCTCACATTTGTGAGAGTTAGAGCTGTTGACATTGTAAAGGACAATGTATTTTACCTATACGTTTTCTGTTTGAAGTGGAGTGAATGTGTGTGGTGTCAAGTGGACATATGTGGTTTGGATTGGAATTGTTGGATTTTGGAATTGTGCTGTGTGGATCGGATCTGTGTAGTGAAATAATGTGGCATGGTGTACAGTGTAATCGTGTGGTTTAAGTGTACTGGAATTATGTGGAGTGGGATTGTGTGAAATTGAGTGGGATTGTGTGTCATGGAGTGGGAGTGTGTGTCTTGGAGTGGGATTATCTGGAATGGTATTTTGTGTTGTGGGGTGGTATGTGGTAGAGTTGACTTATGTAGTGTGCTATTAAATATTGTAGCATGATATGGAATTCTGTGGTGTAGATTGGATGTATATGGTGTGATGTGTAATTGTGTTGTTGGTTTGAATTATGTAGTTTGATGTTCAAATATGTGGTGTGTAATGGAAATGTGTAGAGTTGAATTGTCACGTGGAAGTGTGCGGTGCTGAGTGAAAATTATGTTGAGTGGTATTATGAGGCATGGTGTGAAGTGTAGTTATGTGGAGTGTTGCTACGTGGCATAAACTGAATTTATGTGGAGTGTATTTATGCCATATGGAGTAGAGCTTAATTATGTGCAGGTTAATTACGTGGTGCTGAGTGGTATTATGTGGAGTGTAATTATGTTGTGTGATGAATTGTGTGGGGATGGATTGTGGAATTGTGTGATGTGTGGAATTATGTGGCATGGTGAGGTGTATAATTGTGCGGAGTGGCATTATGCAGCATGTTTCAGAGTTGTATTTTGTGGAGGGTATTTAGGTGTTTTGGAGTCGAGTGTAAATATGTTGTTTGGAGTGTAATTATGTGGTTTGGAGTGGTATTAAGTTGTGGGGAATGTTATTATGTGATGTGGAATTATGTGGTATGGAGTGATTGGAAATATGTGTTTTGTAATTTTTAGGATTGGAGTTATGTGGTATGGAATGTTGTGGAGTTAAGTTATTTATAGTTGAATTGTGTGGCATGGAATGATGAGATGTTCAAATGTGCTGTGTGTGGTAGAATTAGGTGGCATGGATTTGGACAAGCTGTGCACGCAAAGGATTTTATATCATGGGGTATAAAGTTGACGATTGTCTAATTTTCTTTGGAAAAATAATATGGGCTGTTTCTTTTTTCTTTTTTTTTTTTGTCCTCATATTGCGGAAATTCTATGTGTATGGAATTTCAGGTCTCTGCCTCTGAACTTTTGTACCGTCACTGCCCCTTGATCTCTCTTAGTTGGGGGTTTCCCTTATTTCATTGTGTCAGAGGAGTCCCTTTAAGCCATTACATATTAACATTTCTGTTGTCAGGAGGAGGGGAGCTAGCCACCTTGGCTACTCTATGAGTATTGTACTCATCAACCAGATGATGTTTTCGCATTAATCATAGGACCGTATGTTCTGCCCTTGCATTGGAGGTCAGGTGGTTTTCCATGATTTCCCAGTATTTATATCTCTTGCTAGCTTTCCCTCTTCTATCTAGTCTGTTTATCTTGAGAGCTGAGTTCATCCACTCTCCATGTGTTGGAGGCACTGGCCCAATCCACTTAATACAAATCTCCCTCCTTGCTATCACCATTAATACAAAAAGTAAATTTGCCTCACTTACTGTTAATTTATGCCCTTCTGCTGTGTTACCAATCCCAAAGAGAATAAGACTTGTACTTACGTTTAGTTGTCTTTGGAAAATCGAGCTTAGAGTCTTACCAACTTCTTCCCAAAACTTTTCCAGGGATGGGCAATTCCAGAACATGTGGTCATCGTCTGCCCTCTCTTCTCCACATTTAGGGCATTTTTTCACTCCTGCATTTTTAAATTTGGATAGCCTTTTCGGTGTCCAGTATGCCCTGTGTAGTGTGTACAGATGATTTCTTTTCAAGGCTGCTGATTTTAGTGTTGACCAACATTTCTTTAGAGACTCTTCCCATATTCTGTCTAGGTCTACCATGGGCAGGTCTTTCCCCCAGATTTGATCTTCAGTCTGAATACCTTCGTCTCCTGCCATTATAAAGGTCCAGTACCACTTTGCAATTTCTTTTTTTATGGGTACAATTTTTATCATTTCTTTTTCAAGAGTTTTACTGTCTTTGTCGTATGCCGGAATTGTTTTTGCCCAGCTGTTTAGTTGATAAAACTTAAATTTGGAGACTATCCCGTTAGAAATCGTGTGCAGTTCTTCCCAGGAGATTAGTGTTGATCCGTTTAGAAGTTGGCCCCAGTGTTTAATGTCAGCTTGTTACAAAGGTTTAGCCATGGCGTCTTTTAGGCAGTCCGGGGTTCCTGGTGAGTCCCATACCGGTGCCATTGAGCTGTAATAGGGAATATTTAGGATTGTTCTAGTTTGAAGCCATAATTTGGCTGCCTCCTTTAGTATCTTTAGTTTGATTTTTTTAAAGTACTTTTGGTGACCAAACTTGAAAAGAAAGTGATCCTCAGCTTCTGTCATTGCCTGTAAGTGTTCCGGGTAGTATTGATGAATTTTTAAGAGGGTTCGCATGTTTTTAAAGTGAAATGCCCTGTGATATTCTGCCAGGTTTGGGCTTGCTATCCCTCCATTCTCTTTTTTCCTCCTGAGCTTTCTCCATGATATTCTTGTTCCTTTGGAGGCCCATATGAAACTAGTGATTTCCCCCTGCAATTTATTTAGAGCAGCTTTTTTAAATTCTAGCGGAATGGTATTAAAGAGGTATGTATATTTAGGTAGCACAGTCATTTTTATGATGTTAGATCTTCCTATAAAACTTAAGGGTAGGCTGGACCACACTTTGAGTAGTTTCCTTACCTCGCGTGCCACTCTGTTTAGATTATTCTGTGGAATTTTGTCTAGGTCCTGACTCACTAAAATACCCAGGTATTTTATCTCTTGTCTGACATTTGGGATGTTAAAGTGTGTGTTCCATGTCATAATTTCTGTTTTAGTGTGGTTAACTAAATATCCAGAGACTTTTCCAAAGTTGCTTAACATGTTTTCTATGGCTAGATTAGAGCTGGCATAGTTATCTGTGAATAGCATCAGATCATCTGCGTAGAGTGCAGTCTTTTTTCCCATCCCTGATGTTTAAAGGGGGTTATTTCCTTGCTGTTTCTAAGTTTGTTTGCTAATGGCTCGATGTATAGATTAAAAAGCAGGGGAGAAAGGGGACATCCCTGTCTGGTGCCTCTTTCTATTCTGATATCATTTGTAAGATTGCCATTAACCAGAATTTTGGATCTTGGAGTTTTATAAATTTCTCCTACGGCATGTAAAAAAGATTTACCTAAATTATTTTTGATCATTATTTTATTCAGAAATGCCCAGTTTACTCTGTCAAATGCCTTAGCGGCATCGACAGTCAGTATCGTAAGAGGGATCTTCTTTAATATGGCAATATCTATAGCACTCAGAAGTTCGTGTGTGAGTTTGTGTAGTTGTCTCCCTTTTGTGAAGCCTTTCTGGTCTGAGTGTATAAGCTGAGGCATGAATCTTCCCAGTCTAGCTGCCATTATTTTTGTAAATATTTTCTAATCTGCGTTGAGCAGAGATATCGGGCGATAGGATTCGCATTTTGTAGGGTCTTTCCCTGGTTTTAGGATGATAGTTATTACCACGTTGTTCCAAGAATCGGGTATCTTGTCGTGTTGTTTGAAAGACAGATTTACCAGCTCTGTTATATATGGGGATAGAGTCTCTATTAAAGTCATGTAAAGTTCATTTGGCAAAGCATCTGGACCTGCGGCTTTACCCTTCTTCAGGGTTCTTATTACGTCCTTTACCTCGGTGATTGTGATTTCTTTATTTAACTCACATTTCTCTTCTTCAGATAAGGCTAAAAAAGACATGTCTCCTAAGTAGTCCTCTATCTGTTCCTCAGATGGGCATATCTTCGGTGTATAATTCGGAGAAAAAAGTCTCAAAATCTCTTCTGATTGCCTCTTCCTCTGTGGTCAAACTTAGTTGACCATGTTGCTTTAAGGCCCTTACTTTATTTCTTGCCATGTCAGTCTTTAACTTCCATGCAAGCCATTTTCCGCAGCCTTCTCCGTACTCGTGATTTGCCAGCTTGCTTGCTTCCCATTTTACTCGTACTCTATCCTCAAGAATATTGCTTAGGGAGTTTTTTCTGTTTTTGTCTGTCCTTTTGTAAATTTTCTTTCTTGTCTAGTTCTCTTTCCGCTAATATTTGGGTATCTAGGGTTTTTACACTTTTTTCCAGGTATGTTATCTCTTGCCTCATTTTTCTAGATTTATATGTTCCTAGGCTAAGTAACTTGCCCCTTATCACAGCCTTATATGTATCCCAGGTAACCTGTTTTGTTGTACCTATTTTGTTGTTTTCTAAAAAGTTTTCTGTCTCTGCTCTGAGTTCCTGTATGATTTGTTGGTCTAATAACATAGCCCTTTCTACTGTAATTCTTTTTTGCATTTGGACTGTGTTTAATTGAACAGTTAACTGTATAGCGGAATGGTCTGATAGGTGGGCTGGTATATGGATTAAGTTTGTTACGCTTTCCAGTAGGCTTCTGTCTATCAAGAAGTAGTCTATTCTTGACCTATGTCCTAGCTTTTTGTTATGTAGTGTGTAAGGCTGACTCTTGTCTCCTTTTTCCCTCCATACATCTATCAGATCTAAGTCCCTTCTATATATTCCAATCCACTCCCTCATTTTCGGTAGATTTGGTTGCCTTCCTGGGGGGGACCTGTCTACTCTGGGATCTAATATAAGGTTGAAGTCTCCTCCCAGGATTACCGGGGTAGTGGCTAACAGTAGGTGTGTGTATAGATTTTGAAGGGGCTCGGGGTCGTCAAGATTGGGTCCGTAGTAGCCTGCTATTGTATATGAGGTGTTTCCTGTTGTTATTCTAGCTAGTGCCCACCTACCCTTACTATTGACTTCCGAGGATTCCATAGTTGCTTTTAATGATTTTTTGATAGTAATGGCTACTCCTTTGATGTTACATCCTTGATTTGTACAGACGTACGTATCGACCCATCTTAGGTTTTTCATTGTCTGATCCCATTCTTCCTTTAGGAGATGCGTCTCTTGTAAGATAATGATCTCGCTTTCAGTCGTCTTGAGGTATTCTAGGATTTTATTTCTTCTGCTTTTTGGCCTCATGCCATTTACGTTCCAGCAAAGTATTTTAATTCTTTTAATTCTTTTACTGATTTCTCCCATCTGTCATGTTTGTTGTTAGAGCATTTTGGTTGCAGATTCTAGATATTTTGGTAGAGGTTTCGATTTTCCGTTCTTTCCATTTTTTCCGATAATTGAGGATTATTTTTTTAGTTTTTTTCCCCATTTTGCTCCCCACCCATTTTTTGTTTTCTGAGTTTTTTTTGTTTTTTCGTTCTTGCATTTTGTCGTTACCCTCCCTGGGGAAGCCTCCTTCTTCTTTTCTTGGGGTTTTCATTTTGACCCCTTTGTAGCTCCTTGACTCTTGACTTGACTTGTGTATGGTGTTTTTGTTTATAGCGCCCTACACCGACCTATTCTATGTATTCTTGTATGTGTTTTTTTATATATTTTTTTTTATATTTAGTTTCATCTTGAGATCATTTTAGCTTGTGGGATTTTCCAACCGAATATTATCTTGCATTAGCTCGAGAAGATTTTTCACCTCTTCAGGATCTCTAATGTTCCTCATTTTATTGCGCCACATGATTCTTAACGAGGGTGGGAACTTCATTTGTACTGTGGCACCCAATGATTGTAGTTCTGGCATGAGTTTCCCCAACTCCCATTGCCTGTCCTGTGATGCTTTTGACATGTCGGACCTGATCCTGAAGGACCATGAGCCTTTACTGAAGTTACCTTTTTTCAGGGCCTCACCGAGAATTTTTTCTTTTAATGTGTAAGTTTTAAAGTTAATGAGTATTTTCCTAGGTGTTTTCCTTTCTTTATTTTTTCCAAATGGATCTCTGTGGACTTTTTGCATGTCTTTCTCTAGCTGCTCTGCATCAATCCAGGGAAAATGTTCCACCAGGAGTTCTACGATGAACTTCTTGATGTCGGTCCCCTCTTCTTTTTCTGGCACATTTAGGATTCGTATGTTGTTTTTCCTGGCTTGATTCTCAAGCAATTCCAGCTTCTCGCTCATATGTTTCCCCTCCTGTTTTAATGTGCTTAACTCTTTCCGGTTGCTTTCCACCCTTTTGGTCAAGACACTTACTTCTTCTTCCACAGCTGTTACTCTCTCTCCTAGAGCGTTTACTTTACAGTCCAACTTCTCGCATACTTCTTGAATTTTGTCTTGTTTGGCCTCTGATATGGTGAACTTGTCCCTCATCTCAGTCCATATTCTCTCCAGAAACTCATTCGTCTAATTTTTAGGACTTGCTTTTTCCGTCTCTCGTGTCTTCTGCATGACCACAGTTTCGGTTTCCTCATTCATCGCCAAATCTTCGTTGTTTTTTTTCTGAGTACTTTCTGCTGCGGCTGCCTCTGCTTCTGACATGTCTTGAGATATAAGGATAGTTTCTGATTTCTCTATGAGCTGCATATGAGTATGACTTTTATCTTCCGTTTTCTTAGGCGCTGCTCTGTTGGTGTTTGGTGCCTTCTGAAGTATTTTAGGGCTCTCTTTTTGAAATGTAAGAACAGTTGCTATTGTGGGGAGTTGGTTATTTTGTGACTGAGTTAGTACAAGCTCGGGGCTTTCTGATAATGGTTCAAGCTGATTCGCCTTGTCCCTTACTGTGTGTGAATGCTGTTGTTTTTGAACTTTAAAAAAAGTTCTCAGAGAGGGGGTAATCTTGAGCTTATTTTTCAAGACTGAGTCAGTTTTATCTCCAGCAGTTTGTTTCCCACTGTCAGTGTTGGGTTTGGCGATCTCTTGGGCGTTTTTTTAGTTTTTCTTTTAGTTACTTCCCTTGGGGTAATGTTCTTTGGATACTGCTCCTGTTTGAGAAAGCTTCTGTTTCTGAGGCTATAACTTGATACTACACTCCGTGATCCCCTTTTTCCTTCTGCGCCTCTTTGATTCCCTGTAATTGGAGCCCCCAAGCTCTTGTGCCCAGTAGCTGTGTCCTTATCCTGCACTCCTTCTCTGCTTTCTCTGCTTTCCCCTTCTTCACCCCCCTCCACTCTCTCTCCCAGTATTTCGCTCATGTGCTGTGGCAAAATGCGATCCTCCTCGTTGTTTGGGTCTTTTGTTAGTGTTGCACTTAGTTTTAAAGAGTAAGTGACAAGGGGGTCAGCGATGCGCTTCCTTGCACTAGCCGCGCTGCCCAAACCCGAAGCTGGAGCCTCCCAGCTCGTACTCCCCTTCCCGTGTTCCTTGCGCAAAAGTGAAACCAACTCCGGCTTGTCTCTGCCGCTTATGCCCCGGAACTGAAAGCTGAGCCTCCCGGAAGCCTTCCTGCAGGTCGCTCTAGCTCTCCCTGCTGCCGCCCAGACTCCCGTGCGATCAGCCGTGCCGCTCCTCTCGCTCCGCACACAGGGGATCTCAAACTCCCTCCATGGCAGGAGTCCGCCAGGTACCAGGTAAACAACCATTTCCTTTAAATCACAGTACCGTACTCCTCGGAAAATATGCCAGTGTACATGTTTTACTCGGTCTGTACTCTGATAAATCTATATTTCTACCGCCCTACCGTCTATTGTACTCATTCCTTTCCTTTGACGGTGGCGGTGCAGTCTGGCGCAGTTTTTTTTCGAGGTCCTCAAGCCGGAGTCACGGAGCTCTCCGACCGGGCGTCCTACCCGGCCGCCATCTTCCCCGTCGGTCATGGGCTGTTTCTTTACCTTCCGGTACATTTCTGAACAATTTGTGAAGCTAAATTGTATTGTTGCAGTTTGTGCGCATGCAGGGAAGAACAAGTGTCTGGCACACAGGCAAAATATCATCCTAGGTCTCAGTATTAGCAGTAATTCCAATCCTAGAATGAGTTACCTGTTTGTTTTACAACGACAGTTAGTAAAACAAGTAAGTGCTTTACGAGCCTGTATAAGTACCAAAGGTTTTAAAGGGACTTGTTTTTTTGCAAGGTCTTTCTTTTCCCAATTCACTGAAGGGTAAACAACATCTCCAGATAATGATACGGTTGACAGGAAGGTGCGATAGCAGAATATTGATACGTGTGGATCTGGTGAGGACTCCGAGCAGCAAGTGCTTGATACGCTATTTGCATAAGAAAATACTATATATTTTTTTATTGTTATCCTCCATTAGTTATTAGTAAGGAAGGGGGAACAGAAGCGTTCACCAACAGCATTCGGTTAATCTTACAGAGACAAAGAATGCTGTGGTCTGTGGTAGATGCCGCCCAGAAGGCATGGGTATATGTATGAGGAGCTGCCATTGAAAGGAAGTGGAAATGTGCTTTAGATGTTGCCGGTATTGATGGCTACTGTGCAGTTGCAGACTTCGCTGGGCTGACAGTGGGAAGGGAAATGCTACGTTGTCACTGGAGTTTTAATTACATGAATCGCACATTCTCTCTAGTGTTTGTTCGTGGGGTACTTGCTGACTAGTGCTACACATGGGATCAGGTTTGCCTTTGATAGGATGTATGGTTTAGTGGGGTACATAGTGTAAATTAACGCTGCCGTGAGGAAACAAAAATCAGACCGTTTGTACATTTAATATTATAGTGTGCACCATGCAGAGGATGAAAAGTAGCAGGCACGTCTTTGGTGATGTAGAGGCTGGCAGGAAGAACTGTTTTGTGGAGGTCAGTTGAAGAGATTGTTTAACGTGTTTTAAACTTCCACAGTGGCATTGGGGAGGGCAGCAGCTGAAAAGCTCTGTCTGTACAGGTAGGCAGTGGTTAGATGAGGACCGGCCATCAGTCTTTTTGTCGGTGGTGGACAGGGGAGCAGTGGGCGGCGGTCACGGGATTGCAGTGATTTACGAGGGGTGGTTTTAAAGATGGGCTGAAAAGCACAACTGCGGGTTTCGTAGAGGTGAGAGTAGAGTGTAATGGATGCGTTAGTAGCAGGCATGAAGGCAGTGGTCTGTGTTTGAAGGTGGTTAACTGAGCGGGCTTTGCTTGAAGGTGGGTTATCAAGTAGGAGGATGTGTTTGGTGGGCCGGCTGGAGGCAGTGTTTTGTACCTTTGCTGGTGGGCGCAGCAGCAGTATTTACTGATGTATGTAAATCACCCGATGAAAGGGTGGATGTGACCAATGGAGGAACCAGCATACTCTTTTTATGGCTGGGGTGAGCCCTTGCAGTAAGGCGGGTCGCTGGCCTGAGAGCTCTTGACTGGCGCTAAGAATGGGGGGCCCCCTCCATGTACTTTGCAGGGGGGCCCCCTCAAGTTTCGTTACGCCACTGCTGCAAGCCTCCCAAAGATTAAAACCTATGCAGAAAATCCATGTGTCATAGTAGCTTATTGTGGATAAAGCTTAATTGAAAGTCGGCTGCAAGATGCTCAGCAGCGGAACGCCATCTGGCAAGGAAAAAGCATGCCAAAACCGAGTCGATTGAAAACGATGAAAGACTAAGACACGCATCATGTCACATGGTCACATGGAGATGTATGTCTACACAGAAACGTGGCCACAGCAGCAGCCATGATAGAATCTGCAGAAGACTATAGAGAGAAAAACATAAATTACGCCAAGTCAGGAAATGTATGAATTATGTTAGAAATGGGCACCCTGACGTATGTTACCAAGGGAGCATGTAACGTAAACCCTGCACCGTCCAAGATATGATAATTAGAATTGTGACTTTAGAATGTGTTAATATCTATGAAACTGTGCCACCATAGCAGGTGCATGGTTCTAAATATATGGAGAAATAAAATTACAACCTAAAAGGACTCAATACAATTGGGCATAAGAGTAAAGTGGACAGCACAATGCAAAACCCAGAAAGTGATCCCCAAAAGTAATGGGGGGTCGACCACCAACAAAGCATCCTAATACTGGATTAGTGTAAAGAACTGAAAAAACAACAAGTAAAAGAACAAATAACACACAGGTGGGGGATTAAACTATATTGTGGTGGAAAGGAGATGCCTCCAAGTGCGGATGAAAATATGTACATGGAGCTCTCCGCCACAGAAAAAATAAATAATGCCAAGGACTAATGTGAATTAACCTGCATTATAATGTATAGCTTGTTCCCATGGGGTTTCCTGATTCAAACCATGTGGAAAAGTATCTTGTGTGAAAATTCGATAGACTTCTCTGCGTTTTTGTACTTCATCAGGGTTATGACCTGGTTTGTTATCAATTTTCTTTAAAATGAGCCAATCAATATCTAAAGGTTTGTGCCCCATCTCGAGAAAGTGTCTATCAAGGGGGACAGCTGTTTTTTGAGTATGTATTGCAGAACGATGCTCAATGAGGTGTATTGCTAGAGATCTGGAAGTTTTGCCCACATACTCAAGTTTACAGGGTCAAAGCAAAAAATCAATGATATGTTTTGTTTTGTAATTCGTAAATGTCTTAAGGGTTATGTGGTGTGTACTATATTCGAAGGTGTCAGTCACAATTGCCGTGTCGCACTCTTTGCATTGAGTGCATTTGTGATTTCCTGCAACTGCCTTATGTCCATCAAAGTGTTTTTGTATATATAATGTATGTTTGAATTCATGCGGGAGTGGACTACAGGATCCTTAAGATTCTTATTTCACCTATGTGCAAACATAGGGTGAGGTATGATCTTCCTCTCTTCTGTATTTTTATTCAAAATGTGCCAATTGGCATATATGATCTGACAAATCTGATCATTGAGAATGGAGTGTCTGGTGACACTGCAAAGAATTTAGAAACACGTTACATTAGAAACTGTATGAACAATGCATGAGTCCATTATGGTTGAAGCCCATCCTGAACATCCCCTACTATGCCCCTTGCAGCCCTTGGCACTGCCTTTGCGAACTTTGTGACCCTTGGCACTGCCTTTTGCTATTCATATAACATGTCTCTACAAAGAAAGCATGATATATAATCGAAAATAGACATACAGTACATATTGTCTCTTGTGACTAGGCTGGCAACCCATGTTCTTTCTTTTTCAATTCCATTCTCAAGAGTTTCCGCTACATAAGAGACTAATCAATATTTTCTATGTTCTTTTAAGAATATTTTTTAAAGCAGAGAAATAGTCTCAATGGAAAAGGATACATTGAAAAGCACCTTGCTTTCCTGGTCAATCACTAGAGATAAGACTACCGACCTTCCACATCAAGATATATCTTAAAATGGTTACATAAGTTTTAATCTGTCAGTTTAAATTAGATTCTTGATTTTAAACACAAACTAGGCAATACTGCACTAGGGTTAATCAAGTCATTCGAACAGTCAAATTTATCTTTGAGCCTAGCAGAAATAAGATATTGTGCCTGTGTTGAGTCATTATTTGCCGTAATCCTGATGCAAAATCTATTTTGAAATTTACAAAATCAGATTTGCGTGATTTTACCTGGCTTTGGAAAAAATGCAATGCTATGCATCCCATAGTGCTGCCTTGTGCCATCTTGCATTGGAGAGGCATTACATGGGTGGACTTTGACCGTTTCTGAGCATCCACCCATGCATTTGATGCAAACCAATGTTTACTAAAGTCAGGGTATGTGGGGGGGTGGAGAGACAACATATGCAATATTGATGTGAATGTAAGAGAAGGGTTGTTTTAAGAGGAGAATTGTTTTTCACTTGGAGGAACTGTTAGCAAGTTCAATTGTGCAAATTTAAGAAGTATGCTAATAAATATACACTGTACTTTCACAAAAACAAAAAAGCTCCTTCATTGTAGTAAATGGGAAATCGTAAAGTTTCCCCTTTACTACTTAAGGGAGCCTTTGGGAAAATGTAACTATAGAAGATTCAAAGGCTCACTCTTGGAATTCTTTGTGACCTTCAAACAAAATAGTAATTCCATTACAAACCGTCATGTGCAAAGTTCTGTTTGTGAAAGAGGTTGCAAGTTCTCCATTGGCAGCCTCTCTATTTGTGGAAAATATCTCAAAGGCAGTCTTAGTAAACAATTGCAACAGAATGCCTGATTTATCCAACATTTCCTAGAAATTTCTAACTAATTGTCACCTTATTATAAACTGCAAACACATTCTACTTAGTAAACGTTTACAAATAGGAAATCTAAATATTGCAGTATATAGTATTTGTTAGACCTGACATCCTTGGTGTGGTCTGCCCCCAAACCTTTTGCCTTCACTCCTCCTGTTTCATTAAATTTGTTTTTTTGGGCATTCGGATTCTGTGTGTTTTACAACTGCTAACCGGTGCCATGGAGCTTGTGCTCTCTCCCTAAAACATGGCAAAATAGACCTAAACTTGATTGGTACGTTCAGTTTTCCTATAAGCCCCAGTTGTCTAGTGACATCCACCTGTTCTTTAAAACATGTCTTAGGCTTGCCCTTGCAGCACAAATTTAAAAACTGCCATTTCAACCTGGCAAAATAAACATTTTACCAAGCCTTAGCCTCCTTTTTTTTAATACTTATAAGTCCTCCCTATGGTAGGCTCAAAAGAGCTCATATGGCAGGGTGCACTGTATTTAAAAGTAGGTCATGTGTTTTTAAGTTTTACGTGTTCTGGCAGTGGAAAAATCCTATATTTAGTTCTTCACAACTGTCTCCCATAGGAGAACATTGGGTTACCTTATTACATTTAATAAATACTCAAATTTATTGGGAGTAGATAAGGATATCAAGTTCAGACTCAAATGAACTGAAATTGAAAATCCTCTTTAATAGTAAAGTCAGGTTTTAAGTCACAATTCTGAAAATGCCACATTTAAAAAGTTCAGAACACAAAAGAAAGAACTTTGAATAGCCCTACCTGGCCCCAGTCCTTTGGGCTTAACCCCTATAGGTGTTTGTACATTTAGAAAGTTGGCATTTTCCTTTCCTAACCATTTGTTGCCTGCTGCTAGTGTCCCGGGCCACATGACCCTGTTATTGGGCTTTGAGTATTCCTCCCACACAATGAGACAAAAACAGGCAAGTTGTTGGCAGGATACCCCATCCTGCCAGGATGGTTGCGGTGGAGCTGTTCCCTGCCGCACTTACATTTGAAAGGACTGCCTCCAGCACACACACACACACAAAGGAACCTCACACTATCCTTTTTTCACCTTGTTCTTCTTGGAGTCTTGGCAGGGGAAGGATAGAACTTTCTGAAACCAGATGTGGGGGTAGCTTGAAGATTCCCCACTTCAAAGTATGGCACCAAGTATAGATATTGGACCCTCAGAATCCTTATTTAGTACCTTCTTAGACTTGTAGATGACTTCAGAAGAACTGCCTTGGACCCCAGAGGACTGCCCTGCTGCTGAAGCCTGCTGTGTACCTCAGAGGACTGACTTGCTGCTACCAGAGGACCGCCCTGCTACTTGAGGCTTGTCTTGGTCCTCAAAGGACTGCCCTGCTGCTTGGGGTCTGGCCTGCTACTTGAACTCAGTATTGTCAGAGTGACTCCAAGGGCTAGTTGGCTGACCTCCTGTGTGAGCTACAGGGACATGACAAGCTCGGGAGGACTTGAAACCTGCACCTGGCCTCCGCTGGAGTGAGTCCTAACCCCTGAAGTGGTGCCCCTCCAGTCCTGGAACATCGTTGTGGTGTTAAAGATTCTGCTCCTGTGTAAAAGTTGGAATTTACAAACATTTTCATTAAAAAGTGGCCTGAGAACTGACAGAAGACTGGCACCCCAATCCACCCAAGGGACATTGCCTGTCGGCCTGACTCTGCAGTAACTCCTGCTAGGTTTTTCTCCAAATCAGCAAATCCTGTTCAGCGGGACTTCTCAGTGAAGCCATTCAGCCCTGTGGAACCTTCATTGACTATAACCTGCAGCTTCGTCCCGCTGGTGATTTTCAACTTCCAAAAAAACTGGCATACTCTGAAGGTAGAAATCTTCACTGTTACTCTGTCCAGGCACTCCCCAACAACATCAACTCCTCCTCGAACACAACCAGCTGCCTTGCACAGCTGAAATTTAACTTCTCAGGAACTGTTCTTCAAAATGTAATCTAAGACTGGTCCCAATCATCCCTGTGCATCAGACCCACATTCCATTGCAGTCGGCCCTTTGACTTTGCCCCGGTCTCACATAGCAAAATACTAGTGGTTGGTGGTTTGATCTTTTTGGTACTATTTTACACTAGAAACTTTAAAGAATCATATTTCTAGTTCTACCAATTGGATTTAATTTGTTTTGTGTCTTTTCATTTAATAAAATGTATCCTATTTTCTTAAATTGGTTTTGGTTTTTCTTGCATTGTCTTTTCACTTTAGTACTGTTTGTGTGGTGCATAAATAATTCACACTTTGCATCTAAATTAAGCCTGACTGTATTTTGTGCCACGCCAAAGGTTTAATCACAGGTGAATTTAGTGACTTTTGTGATTCAGCCTGACAAGGATTGTGGTTGTTGTCTTAGTGGGGCTTGCACCCCTCAACCAATAACCCAATTTCTTACAGCATGTCATAGATTGCTTTCCGAACACAAACCACTATAAACGTGACCACAAACACATTTTACTACATTTTCTAAATTAAGGTCAAAAGGCCATAACTCATGCATGCACACAACAGATTGCCAAACAAACCAAAAACTTGTATTTTAGGTACGAGTGCAAAAAGAAATAAGTTATCACATTTATGGTCTGTTTTTGCAACAATTTTTTACACCAATATGGAACAAAAAGTTTCTTCTTAGAATGGGGGTAGAAACGCACAGGCCTGTCAACTTATTTGAAAAAAGATACGAGACATAGCCACCTTCTTTTCAAAGGTTCCACTCTGGTTACTAATCACCAAGAGAAACAATATCCATTTTGCGTGTGTTGTGCAGTGATCCTGGTAGGAGCAACGGCCACTGCAGGGAGATTCCACCAATGTCATTGCAAAAAAGGGCTAAAAACCTACAATTTCGAACTGTATCTAGGCGGTGGAAGTTATAGAGCCAGAAGTACAATCAAAAGGAGAAATCAAATCACGATAGACTTAATGTGATTATTTCCCTGACATCTATTATATTTTGCACATGCATTTTCCCTTTTTTCATCCACTTAGGACCCTCAATATATTAATCCTTCTTCTCATGTTACATGCTTGGTACACGTAGATTCTCAGATGTCCTCCTATATTCTGTTTAAAGTGCTCCAATACCTCTTGGACAGGGGCACTACACAAAGCGATATAAATAATTATGATCCTAATGTATCTCAATGCCTCCTCAAAGGTTTGGACAGGCATTTGCTGTTGTATGTGGCTTTAAATCAAGCATTGCTCTCGGATAACACAAGACTGAATACCTCTTGACTTTCTTGCTTATTCTGGAGGCAAAAGCATACATCTATGACCCTTTTGTGAAAACATTTAATCATTAACATGACATGACATAGCGCATTTAATTCTGAAGGACTGCAGATGCACAGTTCCCTATTCCCCTCTCCTCTTCCAGTTGCTGCTACCAAGAGGGCAGACGACCCTAAAACTATAAAGAATTTCTAGTGCCGTGCTTTGATGTTTTGGCTTATTATGTAGAAGCATACCTTCATTTAAGTGAAAGACATTCAATTAAATATGCTCCTCCTGGAATATATATGGTTTCTAGTATATTTCATTCAATCTATCACTGTCAGCATTGTATTGTATTGTATTTTGGATTTATATAAAGCTAAATTTCTAGTCTAGAGGAAGTTAGTTGTTAATTGGTATTACTGGCGCGCATATTTTAGTTATGCATTGATTTACATTCCTAATTTTCCCTTTATGATCATAGGGAATTGATCAAAACTGTATTATTTTGTACAGCTGCCTTCGAACACTGTATTATTGGAGGGCAGTAATGTTATTAGAGATTACGTTTATACTTTTTTAATGTAATTCTCATACAGGCGGGGTAGGTGATTCTGTTGGGAAGAAATCAGTTGGATTTAGTCTGAAAGGTGAAATAGTAGTTAATACTTTATTCGGTTCTCCAGAAACCTCGAAGTATACAAAAAACAATTAAAATTCATAGGTAACATATAAAAACACTTCCAGCTCATAAAAACAGTTTGTATTGTAGTTGCAAGATTAATCCACTCATATTAAATGTAACACACTCCCTGGAAATAAAAACATCGTAGCATATTTATGTCAAGTAAAAATGCAGTATATACAAAAAATACTCTAGACGAGGAGGTGCAATTCTTCATTCGATGCAGAACAATATTCAGAAATGCAAAGTGCCTATCACATTCAGAGCTCTGTGGATTTAAAATGGGTAAAATGCATTACACATGAATCCAAGTAGTATTCATGCATGTTAAGACTCAAGTAAACATTTTCAAAAGAATCTTACTACTCTTATGACTCTTATGAGTCAAGAACTGGCTTTTCGACCAATTACTGATTCGGCCTGACCATCCACGACTAACTACATTATCATAGCGCCGGGAAACCCTTTCGGGTAGCTGTCGCGCTCTAAAAGCTCAAATAATAAATAAAATAAATAAATGACTCAGGTAGAAATTTGCAAAAGAAACTTACTACACTTATACCGAACATTAGCTAAACTGTGGCTGGCTGCAGACACAATTTGCTGAGAGGTGTCACTCTTCAGTAGTCTCTGGGCACCAAGATATCTGGTTATCCCCAGTTTCCGACAAATCAGGCATATCCATTTTTTACGGGACCTTAAGTAAATCAATCAAAAAAAAAACATGTGCCTCAGTTTCAGGCTCCAGACCACAGGCTGGGCACAGGCTAGAGGCCAGTTCTTTTCTCCATTTACTTGTAAAAGATATCAGTGGAAGAATGCCCACCCGGAAGCGCATATACAGGCTACTGGTTAAAGGCGGGGAGATTGCATTCAGGAATGGCTCAAAACAAGGGGTAATATTGAATTCCAGGTATTTATTTGTTAGGAGGCCCTTGTCCCCAGAGTCTACATAATGATCATGGATATAAGTCCAAAAACATGTGTTTACACTGCCCAAGTCATCTTTGCGTATAGATTCTGGATCATCCCACAATCTCGCCGAACCCAACTTATAGCCCCAATCATGATCATTTCCCGCATAGCATTGATAGTATTTACTAGATCCTTAAGGGAGTCTCTACAATCACTAAGCTCAGGTGTAGACCAAAGAGGAACCCAATACACTAGAGGCTTATGTAAAGCCAGATCAGCAATTCTTTTCAGGTCTAGATCGAAAAAGAGTGGGGTCAGAAGTTTTAAGAACTAAGGGCCATATGTATCATAGTTCCGTTTTGCGAATTCTAAATAGCGATTTTTAAGGAATCGCTATTTAGAATTCGCAAAACGGTATGTATGTAAAAAATCGCTTCTTTTTAGCGATTCCTACTCATCCCTAATTTGCGATTAGCAAATTGCTAATCGCAAATTACCCATTCATTTCTATGGGCCAGGAGGCCCATAGGAATGAAGGGGAAATTTGCGATTAGCAATTTGCTAATCGCAAATTAGGAATATTTTCAAGGGTGCAGGGGTGTCTCAAGAACACCCAGCTGCACCCCTGAAAATGACATGTGGGGGCATATGGCGCACATACATGCCCTAAGGGCATGTATGAGCGTCATATGGCACCTTTGGTTTTTTTGAAAATTGCTTTTTTTAAAGAATTCGCAACTTACCACCAACTAGAAGTTGGTGGTAATTTGCGAATCCTTATGGGCATTTTTGAATTATTTTTTCTTTGATACATTGCATTTAAGGAATCGCAAAATTTGCGATTCCTTAAGTGCAATCGCAAAATAAGGAATAGCAAATTTTGTGATTCCTTCTTTTGCAGCAAAAATGTTACATACATACCATTTAGCAAATTAGCATTCGCAAAGGCCGAAATTCTGCAAAATTCGGCCTTTGCGCATGCTAATTAGCTTGATATATATGGCCCTATGTGATTAATGTCTAATGCGAAGGCAATGTAAAGTGACGTTCTTCCTTGTTTTTAAAGGGAACCGGAGATGAAAGTATCTTGTTGCTCTATGTGGTGTAAAAACAGAGAAGGGACCAATCAGCCCTTTGAGCTTCAAAAAAATATATATAGGCGCAATTATTGCTGGAAAACAGAGCAATAAATTAAATTAGAACAATATTAGTTGGCAAAAAAAGGGGGCAGTGTTGGTAGAACAGACTATTTATCGCTCATTGTGAGAAAACCCTCAAATTGTGAGTGATGCAGAGAGGGTGAGCCCAGTGATTAGACCGCTGCGTTAGATTCATAATGGGGGCATTTATCCTTGCTATGGTTTAAGATTGGCAAAACTAATATCTACAGAACGATTGCTAGCCAAGGGCACTAAACAGTTATTTGTTGCTCGTTGTGCAGTAGGATCTCCTATAATGGTAAGGCAGAAATAGGGTGACCCCATGTTACTTTTATAAAAAGACTGGTATTAACCCAGTGTTTTTTGCTGTCAAGTCGGTAATAACCAGAGGTTATTGACAAAAGGTCAATAGGGTGTGAATTTCGGCACGTATTGGAAAATCAAACAAAAAGACCCCATGGGATATTGTCATTTAGACCCTGGGTGTCTGTTCTACGTTTGAAGACCCATCTCTGCTCCTTTTCCCAAAGCTGTTGCTCACAGTTGTCTGAATTCTTGACATGTCCAAGAACCACCCAGTTTAAATCTCAGGGTGTGTGTTTCAGTTTGAGAAAATGGGATGACATCTTTGTTGTGATGCGTTGGCATCGTACATTGCTGCGCTGCTCACATATTCTGTTGCTAACTTTGCGAGTGGCCATGCCCACATAATGCAAATTGCACAGGCAAGTGATGAGAAAGACCACCCCTGCAGTGTTGCAATTTGTCAAATTCAGGAGTTCCCATCTCATTCCACTGTTGAAAAATGCAGTCTTAGTGATCTTAGTGAGACAGCAAACACTGCAATTCCCGCAGGGATAGTGTCCTTTTGGTGATGTTCCAGAAATAGATTGGCTCACTGGTCTCGTATTAGTGAGTCTGGGGTGGGTATGTACTAGCATATCCCTCAGGGTCTTTCTTTTCCTGTGAGAGAACATTACCACTGTTCAGGATCCGCCAGTGTTTTCCTATGATTTTTGAGATTCTGTCTGAAGCTGTATTATATGTCGTTTTGCAGATCGGCCTTGTTTCTTCTTGCTTGTCTGGTGTGGGGCGGGGGTCAAGTAGTCTACCTCTATGGTTGTTCAAGGCGCGCTTTTTTGCTTTTGACACTATTTGCCTAGGGTAGTTCCTTGCTATCAATTTCTTCGTCAGTTTTTCCACCTGTGTTCTGTAATCATTGAGTTCTGGGAGGTTCCAGGAGGTCGAAACATAGTTTTTATTATAGAAACAGTTTTGCTGGAAAACCTGCTGCTGTGCTATCATGTTATGTCTAGCAATGCTAAAGTATTGTTTAAACTAGTTGGCGAGCTTTCGGGAGCCTCCTGCCAGCAGTCACCCCAGGCACCTAATGAAACTCCCGCTCTCCACAGCTGGGCAATGTTGCGCTTGGCGACCATACATGCCAACGTTACCCACTGCCGCCTGTACGCACACAGATCTGTGGGTTCCCAGACATTTAAAATACATCTACGAGCCTCGGGCCGTATCTCCACTTCCAGGACCTCTCGCAGTTTATCATGGATCTCTGCCCAATAAACCTGTACCTCCCTATATTGCCACAAGATATGCTTAAATGTACCAGGTTCTCCACATCCCCTGCGACACTCCCCGCTCTCTGACCTGCCCATTAAGACCAGACGGGGCCCGTGACATATGATCTGTGAAGAATCTTTAGCTGCACTAATCTGAGCCTCATCTGTATTGCCACTACCCGTGGAGAGGAGACCGCCTCCCGGCAATCCTCATCGTCCAACTCAATTCCGCCTGCGCTCCACTGAGTCCTAAGTAGTACTAGCGGGTCTTCAGTATTGTTAATGAGTTTTTTATATATTAGGGAGATGGTCTTCTCCGGGAGAAGACCATCCAACACACGATCTTCAAGGGGAGAAGCATCTGGGAGTAGCGTGCCAATGGGGATATGTGTGAGTAATGAGTGTCTGACCTGGAGATAGCAGAAGTGTTCCCTATCGTGTAGGTGATATTGCTGCTTAAGGGAGTCAAACGTGTAAACTGTATCTTTCCCCCAGATGTCTTTAATCTGTGTAATACCGATAATTTCCCACTTGTCGAACCCCTTAGATTTCCAAAGGCTTCCTAATCTCTCCGAGCTCAATAGTCGGTGGCAAGTGTTAATCTCCCCTCCCACTTAAGGTGTTTATTGGCCGCATGCCACACAAGCACAGCGTGTGCCGTAGGACCCGCAAGGGGAAACCATCCCAATCTAGCATACAGTGCCCTGGAAAAGTGTCCCCCAGGCGCTTGCCAACGGTCCATTGCATAGCCAGGGTCCACTGGGGCCCCGTATATAACATGATTTACTGCCGCCAACTGGGAGGCCCTGTAATATTTCTGCAGGTCTGGCAACCCTATTCCCCCATCATACCAGGGGAGGGTGAAGTTGGAAAAGGCTATACGGGGCCTACCATCCCAAAGAAGCTGTCCCTGGAGAGCCTCTATTTCCTTGAAGTAAGCAACAGGCACGGGGTCCATAGCATTCTGGAGCGCGTATAAAAATCGGGGAAGGGCCATCATCTTGAAGAGGACTGCTCTGCCCAAAAGAGACAGCGGAAGTGCCCTCCAACGCGTCACGTCTCTTTTAAGTCGGGCCATAGGGGGACCCAAGCTGTTATCATATTGTAATTTCGGGTCAAGTGTGACATAGATGCCAAGATATCGAAACCCCAATGGCTCGACCTGTATCGGTCAGTTTCCCGGAACCACCGAAGGTCACCTTTAAGGACAAAGAGCACCGACCTAGACCAGTTGATTGCAAACCCAGAGTACCTCCCAAATATGGCAAGCACATCCAGGAAACATATCGGGGAGCCCCTAGGATTTGTGAGATAGAGCAGGATATCGTCAGCATACAACGACATTTTATCCTCCCATTCTAAAGTCCATCGTGGTCCTCTGATTGACCGGTCCCATCGAACCCACACCGCGAGCGGCTCCAGGGCTAAAGCAAATAAGAGCAGGGATAAGGGACATCCCTGCCTGGTACCCCTGCCAAGGGGAAAGTCAGCGGACTTACGATTATTTACCACTACTCTGGCAAGGGGGTCGGCATACATTAGACGCACCCAACCAACGAACTCTGGTCCAAGGCCCATTTTACCCAAAACTGCAAACAAGTAGGGCCACTTTACCCTGTCAAATGCCATGGTGGCATCGAGCGACACCAGAACCGCCGGTTTCTGGATCGTCGGGGCTCTACACAAAACCCCATGTAATCTGCGTAGGTTAAGAGCAGTATTTCTGTGCGGCATTAAAGCCGGACTGGTCCGGATGTACCAGGGTAGTGATGACCTTGGCAAGTCTTGTCGCCAGCAATTTTGCTAGGACTTTAGGTTCAGCATTTAGCAATGAAATGAGGCGATAGGAGGAACAGAGTGTCCTGCGCTTGCCCGCCTTGTGGATGACCACTATATCTGCCACCCGCTGGTCATAGGGGAGTCAACCCTTCTCCTTACTCTCTGTAAACATGGACCGCACAAAGGGGGCCAGTTTATTAGCACTCCATTTATAAAGTTCTATGGGAGTTCGGGCCAGTGGCTTTCCCGGAGTGAACCCATGTAATGGCCTGTGTCACTTCGTCATTGGTGAATGGTGAGTCCAAGTATTCCCGATTGTCATCCGATAGAGTGGGCATCTAGATGTCTTTGATAATTTCTACATTTTTTGCCTCAGAATATTTCCCAGTTATAGTGTATACACCCAAAGTATTCCGAGAACTCTTTAGTCACTGCTTGCGGGTCCCTTATCATACTGGAGTTTTCCCCCTGTAGCTCCGGCGCCAGCCGTGACGCCAACTCCCTCTTCTCAAGCCACGCTATAAATTTACCGGCCTTGTCTCCATGTTCATAAATCCGACTCTGCATCTCATAATTTTGTGCTCTGGCCTTGACTCCAGCAAGTCCCCTATATTCATCCTGGCACAGCTTTAATCGGTGCACATCGTCTGGGACTGCTGCCCGAGACACCTCCTTCTCCAGCCTCACAACCTCCGCCTCTACCCAATCCAATTCAGCCCGCCGCTTCTTCCTTTGCCCGGCTACCAGAGACACTATCTCCCCAAGGACCACAGTTTTAAAAGCTTCCCATAGTGACTGTGCCGAGTCCACTGAGCCGCTATTTTCCAGGAAGTACCTGTCCATAATTTTAGTGATTTCCCTCTTCATGGCCGGGTCATTCAGGAGCCGCGCGTTGATCTGGGCGACTCTACCTCCGTCTGCTTGACCAGCCTCCATACTGAGCCAGATCGGGGAGTGATTGGAGATTCCTCTCCCCAGGTGTCGTACCTCACACATCAAAGCGGCCTGGGCCATTGGTAACAGCACGTAATCTATTCTGGACAGGCTGTGGTGCGCGGCGGACACATTGGTGTAGTGTACATCATTTGAATTCCTTATCCTCCACCTGTCAACAATCCCCATCGTTCCTAAGAAGTCAGGGAGCCATCTCTGTGCAGGTCTTAATGTCCGCGTCGGGTGTCTATCTAGAACCCCAGCTAGCACTGTATTAAAGTCCCCTCCCCATCACCAGGAAACCCAGCGGCAAAGAGAGAAAAATAGTGCCCAGATCAGGGATGGTGTCCAACTGAAGGCCAGGAAGAACATAGACGGACATGAAAGTTACCACTTTCCCCTCCCATTGCCCCGATATCCCGATGTAGCGGCCTCGCTGGTATGACCATGTGGATTGAATGCAGAGGGGGAAGGAGTTCCTAACCAAAATGCCAACTCCCTTAGATTCCGAGGTTAACCCAAAATGAGCAACCAGTTTATAACCTCCTCTGTGTAGGGGGTCATAAATCTGCTTCCAATGGGTCTCCTGAAGTAATACTACATCTGGGGAGTGTTTTCTAATTAACTGGTTCAACAGTCTCCTCATAAGTTTGTCTCCATGGCAGTTCACATTCCAGCTAAGCACAGTCATCCCCGATCCCTGTCTAACACATGGCATTGAAGCGGTATGGATAAAATACAAGCATAGTTCTGTCACCTGATATAAAACAAAAAGAAAGAAAAAAAAAACAATTCAAACAAATCAACAAGCCCCCAAACCCACAAGCCTTTCAGCCTCCATCCCCCCTCCCTGCACCCCTGCTCACGGCTTCCGCCCATCCCCAACTAGCAGTGTGCCTGTCGCCCAAAACCAACTAATAGCTAACTAAAAGTAAAAAATAGGAGGAGATCCGGGCCCTTTCCCCCCAAGCCCCTTTAAGAAACACACAATCCCCCTGCCTGCACCATTTCTTAGTCTCAGGGTCAAGTTAGAAGAGGTCCTTGTGGGTGTAACTGAAGAACCGGGTCAGAACCCAGCGGCGCCAGGGACACGCCTAAAATCTTCGGGGTCCCCCTGTCTCAATATACAAAGACACGGGATACTTCTGGGTGGCGTCAGAGACCAATTTTATTAGCTGCAGCTAGTAACAGAAATCCCAACAATACATCACAATGTATATTCCTAGGAGACTGTTCTAATTGTTAAAATAAAGTATCTCTTTTTATCCTAAAAATTCCCATTATAAATGTACACCCACTGCACGAAAATCTAACCAATGCAGGACATTATTAGACCAAATTCCACATGACGTAAACTCTTTTTGCAATGGCCCAACCCAGGAGTTAATTATTAGGAATGTCCCAAATTCAATTTCAGCTAGCTGGACAAACCCATAATTAAAAAGCACAACCCATGTAATGTAATAGATGCTGAACAAGATAATGCATGTAAGGAAACTAAAGGTTAACGAGGTCCTGAACATTAAGTGGCAATCTTAGACAAGGATCAAGCCAAGAGAAATTGGCTTTGCGAAGCCAGTTTCAGGTGAAGAGGTCAGTTTCTCTGCAGTTTTTTCAGAGTCGAAAGAAACCAAGTCACTTTATTCGTAAGCTGCATTTTCAGGCCTACGTGAAGGCAACACAAAATAAAATAGAATCAGGCTCGTGAATTACAGAACCTCATAACCCACTACCTGCAAGACTCCATAGTCCTTCACACAGCAATCTCAGTCACTCCAGTTCCTGTGAGTCACCATTGCTATCTTGATTTCGTCCCTCCGGGGGGAGGGTGACCAGCCAGTTGACGCCACCTCCGGATTGTCGAAAATCCATGCTTTTCCCTTGACCTCCACCCTCTAACGGGCCGGGAACAGCATGGCATACTTTAGACCTCTATCTCGGAGCTTCCTCTTCCCACCAAAGAAGCTTTGGAGCTGCCTTTGGACAGCCTGTGTGAAGTCCAGAAAGAAGAAAAGGGTAGAGTTTTCATACTTCAGGAGGCCCCCGGAACGGGAGGCCTGCAGGATAGCGTCACGGTCCCTAAAATTCAGCACTCGAGCAATCATCTGTCAGGGTGCGCTCCGGGCCTGGGCCTCCCCCCTGGCACCCTGTGTGCCCATTCGAAGGTGAAAAAATGTTGGGCTTCAGATGATTGAGGATAATGTCTTCAACGAATAGATCCGGGGCTGGAACTTCGGCCTTCTCGGGAACTCCTATGATGCGGACGTTGTTCCGTCTGGCCCTCCCTTCGGACTCATCCAGTTTCCGGACTGTAAGGTCACTGGCAGCCCTTAGATCTCGCATCTCCTGCTGAAGCAAGGCCACATCATCCATTAAACTCGCTGTTTTTATGTCCAGAGACTTGACTTTCTCACTCGCTTTCGTGAGGTCAGCACGGACGAGATTGACCTCTATTGTGACGGTGTCTAGTTTATTATCTAGCGATTCCATCTCCTGTCAAAGAGATGACTTGACACCATCAATAGCCGCCATCACGTCCGACAGCGTCGGCTCGACCAAGGGGCTAGCGGCGTCGCCCCCAGCGACTGAATCCTTCTCAGCTCCGGTCGAGACCCCCGCGGCGTCGTGTAGCGGTCCAACTTGTTGGTCTGGATATGCTTGGGTCCTTCGACAGATCTCGAGTGCTGCCTATCTGAGTCAAGTTTAGTCGCCATCAGAGATGCCTCCCAGGGGCCCAAGATCCCTTCCTTCCGCTCCAGGAATGTGACGCCACACCGACAGTCCGGGCCCGGCCGTTGCGAGTCTCCAATCGATGGCCTCAATACCCAGAGTGCCAAGCGGAGCAACGGACCGGACCGGCCCAAGGGAAGCCGCCGGACCACCCCAGCGGTGTATCGATGGATCCACAGGTTAATCACTGATCCGGTCTACCTCTGCCAAGCCCAGGCCAAACAGCCCCACGAAGATGGGACCAAAAGCGTTCACCCTCAGACACAAGTAGGGCGTATCAATCAACAGTGTCACAAAAGCCTTCTGTCAGCCACTCAGATCGGGCCTCCTCCTGGGGCCAAGACAATATAAATCTGGGTCTTCTCCGATGTGCCTCCCAGCGGAAAGGGAAGGCCTCCAAACTGTGCTCATGCGGGATGGAGCGACGGGGGCGCACCGCCACTCATCAATCCGCCCGTCAGCGTTTGCGTCCCCCGGGCCCGATATTATGATGGGTCAACCAATCCCGCAGACTGGGTCCTCCCATGCACCAAGACAGGTCCCCCCACAGGCAACAACGTGGGGGGAACAGGCCAAGGGCACCACACAGTGGTACTGGTGTGCGCCCCTATGGAGTCCACCCTGTAGAGCGAAATCCTATTATGGTGCCGCAGCACCACTCCCCACCTCACAGGGAGCCCCCGATGGTCAAGAAGAGAGGGGGATGGGGGAGTCCAACCTCGGCACCAGAAGTACCTCAACACACACACCAACGGGTGGTCTTTTACCCGAGTGTATTCTTTTAGAGGGCGAGGGCCACTCGACTCCCCTGACACCCCCAAGACAGGCAACGTGTATGCGCCGATCGCGCTCTCCCGGCCGGTGCCCCTCCACAAGTGTGTCAGTGTTCCCGGCGTGAGCGGTGGGGTCGTCCTCACAGCCGCCAGACACCGCGGAGGCAGTGATGCTGTCTCCGGGGCCCGGCCGACAAGATGCAGTGCCGGCCCCGCTCCGCAATTGCAGCTAGCCTCACAGCGTGGGCCATCCCTCCGGCAGCCGCACGCCACGGCGAGAACTCTGGTGACTCCGGGGCCCGGCCAGTTGTCCCCAGTGCCGCCCCACTCCAGAGATGCACCACGCCATAGCCCGGCGGCGGCAGGGTCGTCCCCCCAGCCAACAGACGCCGCCTTGAAAATCCTAGTGTCTTCAGGGCCCAACCGGAAATCCTCAAGGCCAGCCCCGATGTTGACAGCTTTGCGGCCGGGTTAGTATCAAATCTAGCCCCAGGCTTTAGAGGGTCACCAGGCCCCAAATTACGAGCAAGATATCTCTGGCCCCGGATGTTGCAGCGGGCTGGAGTTGGGTCGATGGCAGTCGCTCCTCTTCGGCTACACATCGGCAGGCTCAGGTGTCAGGATTGATGACAGGATGTCGGGACTTGGGGACAGGTCCGGCGGAGCCGAGCACTCACATGGCCATCTTGGCTCGGTGAGTGGCTCCTCCTCTGACTTGATGTCTTTTAATGATATTCTGAATGGTTTTAAATCAGGTTCACCGAAAGACCCGTTACGAGTTCAGATCCTTCAAAAAATAAAGCATAGTACCCTACAGCCCATGATGGAAGTACTTAATGCCTCATTGAAAGAGGCTGTTCTGCCGGCAGAGTGGAAACATGCAATGGTAGTCCCCCTGCTGAAAAAATCTAATGCTGACCCAGCAGAACCGTCTAATTTTTGACCAATCTCTCTTCTCCCCGCTTTTTCTAAGATATTAGAAAAACATGTGAACCTACAGCTTGTTCAATTTGTGGAAACTAATGAGATTCTACATGAATCCCAATCTGTTTTCAGAGCCAATTACTCGACGGAAACCACTCTTCTGGGGGTTACTAAAACTATCCGTCAACTACTTGATAAAGGGGAAACGGCTGCACTTATTTTGTTAGACCTAAGTGCCGCCTTTGATACGGTGTCACACCACACTCTCCTTAAAGTTCTATAATCACGAGGTGTTGCAGGCCTTGCGCTGGAATGGATTAAGAACTTTCTTACTGAAAGAACCTCCCAGGTGTTCTCCACCGCAGCTAGTTCCAAGATCTATGAATCTCCTTTTGGAGTACCGCAGGGCTCGATTTTGAGCCCTGTGTTATTCAATGTTTATGTTAGCCCGCTTGCCACCATAGCGGAGGAAGCTGGGTTGTCTATCTTCTCGTACGCTGACGACACCCAACTTCTTTTCTCTCTATCTGCAAATAAGACCTCTAAAGTTTCCTCTTTACAGACTGGGCTACTTAAAATAGCCAACTGGATGCACGACAATTGGCTAAAATTAAATGGTGAAAAAACAGAAGTCCTGATAATAGGAAAGGATAAAGACCTTTGGGGCCCATGCCATTGGCCCCCAGAAATGGGTCCAGTTCCCCAGCCTGTTCAATCCGCCCGTAATCTGGGTGTAATGATTGATGATCAACTTTCCATGAGGCAACAGGCTACTAAAACTGCTTCTATTTGCTTTGCCATCTTGAGGTGGCTCCGGAAGATATTATGGATGCTGCCAAGTTCGACTCAGAGAACAGTAATCCAAGCATGATAGTATCTAGATTGTATAACGGCAACATCCTTTGTCTAGGAGCCAACAAAGAGGTAATTCATAGATTACAGGTTGTACAGAAGTCTGCGGTGAGGCTGCTCTGTCATGTCCCGAAAACATCATCTATTTCAGGCACCCTTCGGGACCTTCACTGGCTGAGAATCGAGAACCGGACTAAATTTAAAGCCTTGTGCTGTATGCATAAAATTAAACTTGGTATAGCTCCTCACTATTTAGGTTCTTTAGTTCAGACCTATCACCATACACGCCCGCTTAGATCGTCTTCCCAGGCCAAATGCTCAGTCCCAAGATTTAAATCTGTTCGCATGGGGGGCCGCTCTTTTTCTTATCTGTCACCTGTACTGTAGAAAACACCCTCCCTATCTCTCTTCATCATGAATCTAATCACTTTCGTTTCCGTAAAAGCCGACCTGGTTATTTAACCAGTAATCTTGACTTCTGATGCTTGTGTCCCAGGCGCCGGAGAACCTCAGCATAGCTGTGCGCCCTACAAATTTAATTATAATAATAATAACAATTATGTCTAGAAATGTTAGGAAATGTTACTGACCAGACACAAGAAATATAGTACATTATGTTCTTTGGCCTTGCACAAAATGTTCAGACTAAATTCCACTATACCTTTTGGCAACAGTCAGTAAGGATAGAGTTCTCAAAGTCAGTGAGATGTGGTTCTGATCCTTAGGCTGCCGAAGTTGTCTTGCTGCTTTATTTTGAATTCCTTGATATAATCACATAATAGATTGATACCCCATGGCAATTGCCAGATATGATAAGATGAATGTGGTGGTTGCCAATACCATCCGCAGGAATCAGAGTTAGGGAAAGTGTATCTGAGTAGCTTCTTTGTTTGGAATGTGGATTTGGTCAGGTGGTCAACTTGTTAGACCATGGAGATGGCTGAATTGATGATAATTCCTATCTTTCAAGCCTCGGAGGGGGTTGTAGACAAAGTTCTTACATCTTCAGGCCACTTTGCATATGGGTTGTAGGTTGTAGTTTTTCTACATGTTAGGATTTCTCTTTTTTAGGCATTGAGATTGAGGAAACTATCATCTAATGGTTGGTTTGAGGCAGCCATCTAATTTAATAAGAGATTAATATAATTTAAGTTATCTGTTTTGAGTATCATATGGGTATAATCAAATTAGTTGTATCATATAATTTGAAAACGTTAGGTAGTGGTTTGATATAGACTGTGCACAAAAGTGGTGGGCTAATTGATTGTTGTAGAACTTCTCTTTCAATGCTGTTTGGTTGAGAAGAAAACAGGGGAAAGAGATGATGCTTTATCTGTTTTTAAGGTAGGAGTTGATCCAGTCAATGATATTTTCTTTGATACCCATATCATTTATTCTGCTATTGGTTTTCATGATGCACTGTGTCAGATGCTGCTGACATGATCTTCTTATGCGGTGTTATAGAAACTGTGTTTTTGCTTTCATGTAATAGGTATTCGACTGGTGCCTTGACTTTAGAGAATCTTGTGTAGTTCCTTTGAGGGACATTTGGCTATGGTAATTATGTTTGAGTAATAGCTCTTCTTTGCTTTTTCGATGTGTGATTTATACATTCTGTTGTTTCTTTGGAGATGTGTTTTGTTGAGTAGTCTGTTGGATATTGCATTTTTGTGCTTAGTATCACATATCCATAGATACTTAGTTTAGTTTTTTGTTGTTTTAAGGTTTTTAGGGTGATCATTTGGTTGAAGGCAGTGTTCATCCACTCATATGACTTCTCTATGGAGATTATCTTGTCCATTTGTACGTCTTTTTTTTTCAAGGCACCGATTCCACGCTTTTTTGTCTGTTTGTTTGTTGTCATATGAGACAGGGAGTTGGTTAGAGGTTTTGTCAGAATATTATGGTCCATGATTAGGAAATTATTGCTCCATAGGCCTGGAGAAATGAATTTCTGCTATTTTCACTAGCTCTGGATTTCAGAAGGCACTATCCAATGTTTGTCCAGTTGTGTGATTAGGTCCAAATATGACTTGGAACAGACCGAAAGTAATTTATGAAGGTTTAATGGTAATAGTTGTGGTATTTTTGGTTAGTCAATCTATGAAGAGGTGAATGTTGGATACCCCCAGAACCAAGCGATGGTGATAGAAGAGCCCAAGACGGTGGCCTATGTTGTTGGCAGGGGGACCCATAAGGGGGGGGGGGGGGGTAGGAGGCCATCATCAACATGAGAGTGGACTAAGTTGCAGCATGCCAGAACAAAATAGCTGCATTTATTGTTTACAGGAAAATTTGTTGCAAAATGAGGAGAGTAGGCTCCCTTACCTGGGAATGGAGATCAGGCTTTGGGGAGCCTGCATAATCCCTACAGTAGGGAATTATCAGAAGGCGATGTACTGTTGATGCAGAGAAGGGAACAGAGCCGGGAGTTTTGTAAGGAGTGGTGCCACATTTGAAAAGGACAAATAAGGAAGGGGCCAGAAAGGTCCTGCACCCAAGAGAATGGAAGGAGAGGGATAGAAAGGGGAAGAGGAGCTGGGGCAAAAAAATCCAGGTTTCTATCAGTAGGATGGAGACTGGCTACAAGGCAACACCCTTCCTTAACAGAGGTCCTTCTTCTTTCCAGATAGAGGGCACTGGAGCCCACCAGGATCTAGTGAAATACCAAAAGTGAGTGTCACGAGGTGGAGGCCAAATCCTCTGGATCAAGGGGGCGGCACACCATTCAATCACAGAGTAAATGATCCCCCCAGGAAAGCCCAAGCTCAGAGCATAAGAGTTATGACCATGTATTTAGAAACAAGGCTATAGTGACACCCCCAACTGCGAGGATTAACATCACAAAGAAAAGACCACGAGTGAACAATGAACGGAGTTAAATCTGTTAATGGACGTTACTGAACCTGTTTGTCATATCACATAGACTGTGTCCGAAGTTGCCAATGCAAGTCAACACAAACCTTGATTTAGGTCACCAAGGTCCATAAATTAGGGTATTTATTGGTAAACATCAGATATGGTGTCTACAAATTAATCTGTGAAAACTTTTTTCTTTGGTGAAGGCCAGTGCAGTAGCAGAAATCTGCATTAGATAATTGAGGTAGGGTTGTATCTTGTCACATAAGTCTCATATCCTAATATTCTCATATCTTCTATTTGGGAGATGGTCATGTCTTTCTACAGTATTACAGATATAACGTCTTTTTTCTTGGTGGTCCGAAGTGAAGCAGTGGCATAGAATTTAAATTCCTTGGTTGAACATTAGAGCCATATCTCAGTCAGGTTTCTATAGTTAAAAAAGAGGTCTGTTTTTTGACAAATAGTAGGTCCTACATATATTCTTTGGTTTTCATACCAAGCTTGCATTGATGAGCATACTACTTGGGTGGGAGACAAGGCATGAGTGAGTTAGAGGGGGTTTGGAAAGAATAAGTTGTGTAGCAAGAGGTCCTTATTTCAAGAGGATGCATGCCATCGCTGTCCTCTTTTAAAGAGGATTAGCTTTTATTTGGTACAATTTCACTTGGCGGGATATTATGAGGCTTTGTATCATTGGGAACTATGATTCTGGGGGCTGATAATGTGTTGTGGACTACTGGTGTAAGCATATAGATAATCCTTGTTGGAATGCAGCAAAGGAGAGGTGAGAACCTAAGGTGAGTATAAGACATGGCAGGTTCAGACTTCTTAATTAAAGTCACATCAAATGGGCAAATAAAGGAGTATTTGCAGGAGGACATTGTATAATTTCTTTAAAACTGATCTCAGGCAAACATTTTGGAGGGCCGTGCACTCTGGAGCTGCCTGGAAATAAAGGGAGTCTTTGATTAGATATTTGCAGAAAAGAAATCTTTCGCTTGTGTCCAGGGGCCAACCTGTGTTTTCAGGCCCTCCTTTGGATGCTGTGTCTTTCTCACCCCCTCTCAATGTGTGTCATGCTTCAGTGGCCAATCCACATACATGCCAACATTTTAGAAGAGGAAGATTTTTTTAAAATGATTGAGAGAATGTATTCCCCCCCTCTCCCCCCCCCCCCCCCCCCATTGACTTCTATTGAAGGAGAGGCAATTTCAGGGAGGATCCAAACAAAATAAAGTCATTTTTTGTTTTAAAAATCCAGAGTCTCCTGCCGGCATCAGGTCTTTTGGCATAAACAAATCCAGTAACTTCTAGCCATGGGCCTTTAACTACCAGCCATCGTTTTCTTTCTTTTTCTCCCATAAGTTCACAAGTAAATTGCAGTGGTTTAGTGAGAGGGCGTATCCACTATAGAAGCCCTGAATGCTCCATTAGAAAATAGGCATCTGTTTGTTTTTTTGTCTCTATTGTGCTTCTTAGAGACTGAATTGATGCTGGATGCTATTCTGTAGGTGAGCTATCTATATCGACTGTTAAAAGAAATGTATTTTAAATGCTTTAATGGATGTGCACAGTGGGTTAATTCTGATAAGGGTGCATTGGGTGTACATGATTTTGGTGAGGTAGTGTTTGTGGCTGTGTTACAAACTGCTGATGAAAGAGATTTGAGGTGTTGGAACCTCCTTCTTCCAGTTTAAAAGATGCTGGTATGTGCTTTACTAAAGAGTGAGGATGCGTGCTGGAATTTAGCCTGTTTGTGACTTAGCATTTGGACATTTGAAAGCGTGTGGAAGCAGTAGGTTTACAATACAGATGAGCTATGCTGTATGTTAGTTGGGTTGTAAAGGAAGCTGCTAAGTGTGGTGTATGGTTGAAATACCATGATGGTGAGTAGTAGATGGGATAGGTTTTCAGGTTAAAAAAGTGGGACGAAGTAGGTAAACAGATGATTGACTAGATGTTAATCTAGGTGGGGTGGCAATTGGGCTGGGACGGTCATTAGTTATTAGATGGACAGTTAGAGGATAAATAGCAGTGAGGACAGTTGGAGATAAGTATGATAAGGAGGTTGAGAAAGAGAAAAAGTAGTTACTATTAGCAAAATAGTTTGGGTAGATTTGGTTTCGAGAGATAGGATGCGTGACAAAGTAGTTTAACAGAGTTGATGGTGGTTGGGGTAATATAAGTTGTGAGGCTAGTGCGATAGAGCTGAGAGCGTGGTGAAGGTGTTAAGAGGTATTGTATGGTTAAGATTATCTTGAGGTGTTATGATGTGTCAGAATGAGGAAGGACAAGCAGAGTTGACTATGAGTTTGGTGAAAGGAATCATTAAGAACTAAGGGCCTAATTACGACTTTGGCAGGCTGGGAGAGGGCCGCCATGCCAGCGACCTGCTCCCACACTGCCAAAGCCGTACTGTCACAACCAGCCACATTAAGAGGTTTTTGGCGGCCCACAGCTTAGGTCCATGAAAAAGGCACCACAATGGGAGTGTCAATGGCCGTTCCTACAGGGTATGGACTGCGCAGTCTATGCCATGCCATGGAGAAAGGGGACAAATGGACACAGGGGGGGCACATGTACCCCATGCAAGGACCCCAAGGTCCTGAGGAAACAGATTAAATCTAATACTTCAATTAAATGTCTACAAATATCTAGTAACCACCTTCAACTCAATGCAAATAGCTGACAATTCTAATCTCTATCTATGGTGTTCCATTCTAGATCCCCATTTACTTTGACACAAACAATGTGGGTGTAGAAACCTCACTTCCACCAGTAACAATGTTATCCATTTCTCAACATGTTGATCCATCACTGCACCTGCTCAGTGGTTGGAAGCCAAAATAGAGTTCCTTTACTCCCCATGAAGAAGCCCTCAGTGATGACAACACTCCTGAAGAGGTGGACATGGATGACAGTCCTGGCCTATGTGGTCAGCCTGGGCAGACGCCAACAGTCGGGCTCACTGTACCCACAATCATACCTCCCATTACAACACAACGACCACTGCCCCCCAACCTGTGCACCTAGCACAGTGAGTACCATCCTGTGTCCCTGGTTTCTGATCCGGCCAGCACCACCTCAGTCACGGAGGAACCAGGACACATTGGGAGGGTGCAGTCTGTTCCAAGGGCACATGGCTGGGGGAGGTGTTGTGGGAGGGTAACTGTGACCCTAGAGTAAGCCCACTAAGGCCACAGACACCGCGGCTCTTATCACTCAAGTCATGGGATTCTACCAGGGGCCCTATTATGTATAGAATGCACTTTTCCTGTATGCATCCTTTGTGGTGCACCAGGCACAAGCAAGGAAAGTGCACCTTATTACATGAAATGCGCTATCCACAGGTTAACCGTGAACTCTTGCTGCCTGGGGGCAGTGCATTCCTGTGAAAAACTGGAGCAGCTGCTTTGAAGCTGCCACGTGTTTTCACAGTGCAGGTGGCAACCCGCCTGCACTTTTGTAGGGAATTAGGGATCCTCTTGCAGGCGGGTGCAGTCAGTGACTGTGGGTAATGGTTTTGAGTATAACACCCTCCTCCTTATTAGTATTTTTAAAAAACGTAGTTGTTCAAAGGTTTCCTAATAGCACAGTTATAGAACTGCACCAGCCGACACGTGTTTTGCCCACAGTCTGACCAGGGCATTTCGAAACGCTGCATTGCGGGATTGACCCTGGACCTATACTCTTCGCTCTCTGACAGAAAATACGACATCAGAAATGTTAAAATTAAGATAGTAGAAGTTGTCATTGATGAGCACACGAACTATGCTGCTTTATCAATTACCTAAAAAGCTTGAGAAAGCCCTCATCAGACGGACCACTATGGGCGAAACACGTGTTGGCTGGTGCAGTTCTATCAATGTGCTATTAAGAAACCTTTGAACAACAAGGATATTTTTTCTGTAATGAATGTCACAAAGCACTTACAAACCAAGCATAAAAAAGAATAAAAAAAATAGTTCTTCAAAAGGAAATGAGATCTCTTTGTGTTCTTTAAATACTAATAAGGAGGAGGGATCTATACTCAAAATCATCACCCACAGTGTCAAGTCAGAGGCTGGAAAGGTCCAGTGCCTCGAGTGAACCCTCTCTACACCTAATCTTTCTTAGACTGGGCAATACTATCCGGGACTGGGCTCCAAGGACCTTGCAATACTAGGATTGGTAGTCAGTAACTGCACCTGCCTACAAGGGAATGTCTTCCCTTTCCCCCCTCCAGAGGGCTACCATCAGGGGGTGGTGCACTAACAGTGTGTCACCTTTTAGATGGCAACTCCTGAGAGCTTCTTTGCCTCTACGCCCTAGTCTGTAACAGGGTGTGGTCGCAGAGGCAAAGGGATTCCCTCATTTGCATACCCCCATGCAAATGAGAGAATGCCCCTAAAGATGGTGATTCAGCGCGAACCCAATAAATTGATCAGGGATAAATTCTCAAAATCTTTACACTACTTTGGCCCATACACATTCACCCAAATCCCTGATGCGCTGGGGTCAGGTTTATGTATCTTTATTCAACCTTCCTTACTTCTAAAACTTATATTTAAACATCCTGTATTTTATGTATATTTAACATATGTAATCGACTTTTCATCTACTTCGATGAACCAACTAGCTGAAGAGTTGATGGTAATGGAATTTCTAAGAACAGAACATTAACAATCAATAATTGACTAAATGACCCACAGACTCTTGGTAAATTTCTATAATTTTATCTAGTAATAATAAATGCTCAAAGCAAACGTTAAAAACTCAAACACTGGAAAGCTCATGAGAGAGTAACAGACTAATCATATCAATACCAGAAATAACATCTCAATATATACGCTGCAAAGAGTGGATTGATGAAGAGACATTAGATGCAAAAATAAAATATATTGACATTAACCATGAATTTCGAAGGGATAGAGGAAGAGACAAAAGCACAGAAGAAAATATAAATGCGACAAATGTATTTTTGCAATATTAAATATAAACACAATGGATCTGTCAAGGGGAAAACCCCCACACATGCCTAGACAGTAGTGAGGGACCCCTGAACTAAGAGTCCAGGATCAACGATTCAGGAAATCAGGACAGTGACAGGACAGGAACAGCAAGGCTTCTCAGCAAACCGACGAACAGCGTTGCACCCCTCTCGTCGGACACCTCAACCTACACAATCTCTCTCCTGACAGCATCACCTAAACCACACTCCCAAAGCACCTATTCTTATAGTTTAAAATTACATGTCCTTCCCACAATAGTTGCAATCTCCATATTTTCTAAGTAAGTAATTGGTTGGTTTCTAGGGGTGGGATGTCACCCCATCATGAAATCATTCTTCTTTCAACTATAACATTGTTCAAAATAATTTTCCCATCCTCTCTCTCATGAGTACACATGTTACAAATATGTTATACAATTTATTAAATTCAGCAGCTACTTGTTCAGTTTCTCAGTGACACTGGCTTGGCTGGCAGTCAACATCTTTGCCCTTCACCAGGTCAGGCTCTTTCAGTTAAGCACATCAGTTCAGTTGCGTGGTAACATGATTCTTGCTCACACATAAATCCACACTCCCTCTAGTTTGGTCAATTTACGAACATAGAGGACTCTTTACCACTAAAAGAACACGGAATAGATATTTATTGGTGAAATGATAATACAATTCTCACTGTTTACCACCCAATTTAGCACAAATTCAATTATTAACATGCCAGCCTGGCTTGGCTTAAGCAGAAAATAGCGTTATTTGTGAGTTTAAAGCATCACACACCATGCATTTTATGAATTACACATGCAGCCTGGCCATGCAAAACCCTTTAATACATTCTAAACACAAGATTATTACATTTCCGGTTGTATACATATTAATTCTGATTAGTTTGTGCATATTTGCAAAGTAAGCTTCCCACTGTAGTGTAAATGTGCACATTAGTTTTTGGACACTACTTACTGTTAGTACGTATTATAGGGGTTCTCAATCAAGCAGGATTCTTTTTGGGAAATCTTGCTCCATCAATGGTGTTGGTGCTTTTTATGCGCCAGTGCTATGAGTATTACTGCGCTCCCTTCTGTAATATCAAAGTGCCCCGGGGTACACAAAGCGGGCGCATATGCCCGTTGCACCCTCGGGGCACTTATGTAATACGGCCGCATGACTCCCAAAGTATGATGAGCCAGGTATTGACCGAAATCTGGGAAATTAAGGAGCTGCAGACGGACTAAGGTGGGCGGTCTCCACACTGAGGTGGCTGGCCTCTGCACTGAGGTGACCTCCCAGGTTGGGGATTATGTGGGACATCAACACCACCCTCTGCAGGGCTTTTTGCTTGCATCTACCACTTCCTGTAGCCCAAGTACATCCCTGCCATCAACATCTGCTGTAGCCACAGGAAGGGAGGCCTTGACAGATGAAGATACACCTGCACGAGCCCCTATCTCAGCAGCTCTAGATGTCCCCTCTGTCCGAGCAAGGGGACATCCATGTAAACAGCTAGGAGCTCAGGATGGCAAGACACGCACTACCACCAGTAAGATACCTTGACCCTAATGTCATCCTGTGTGTGTTACCTTTCACTTGTTGACTATTCCTTCCCACTTTTTCATATTTGATGGGAGGAGTGTGTTGGACTATGAACTCTAGAAAAATTGAAATATACTTCACATTTTTGTTATCACCCTTTAGGTTCTAAGTTGGTCTATTGGGCATGTTCAATTATTTAAAAACACATGTCACCAAAGCAATTGTTGTGATTCTCTCATGTAACAATGTGAATGTACTACCATGTGAACTTTGCAATGTCAAAAATAGGGACTTCTGGCAGCATGAATATGTTGCATGTAAACAATATTCAATTCAGGATTAATACCATGTCACAACAACAAATGCATACAAGTGTCTGGGCTTACAACACCTTTATTCCATTTTTCAAATCATAGGTTGACATGATGGCAGACACATAGCGAATAAGTCATTACTCAGTTATACTGGGTCAGCAACCACATAATCACTTTCACAACCTGAAAGGAGGGATACATCTAACAATGTCACACACAATAGGCTACAACAAATTAGATCTACATAAACAACATGAGACCTTTTGCCTACCTCACAAAAGGAATTCTATATCAAAGAAACAAATAAACAGATACATGTCAGTACGACAGCTTCTGACCACAGAGTCATTTCAATCCAGTGTTGCTTGCATCTTGTGGATTGTTACAAATACATGTCAGTGATGTGCTACAAGCACGTTGGTCTACAATGAGGAGACCCAGCAACAGCTACATCCACTTCATAGACAATGAGGAATTAGCCAACATGAAGGCTGGATAGTATGAATTGGGCACATCACAACATTGTGTTGGATCACCTGCTGGAACACATTTGGAATTGGGACCAAATCACCACAAGGAAGAAAGTCCAATAGCAGCCAGGTAACTTCCATCCTATCACTTTGCAAGCTGTCTTCTTCCCGGCTTTGTTCACCCAAACTATGTGACAGACATTCCCAGGAACAATCCATGCCCACTTCGTACGTCTGAACAACATCATATACATGCTAATGTCTCAACTCTGAAATATCCAAATGAAGATGACATGGTGAAGGTACCTAAAAACAGACCAACACAGAGAGATTAGCTAAGAAAACATACATATGACACACATCACATTGTCAACTTCTATAGAACAAAGTCCAAAACAACATCTAACAGCTGAACAAAGCTACACTTACAATACCACCACCTTTCTCCTGATCTTTCCTGAGCCATATATTACTGCTATATAGCATTAACATCCTCCTGACAACATCACTACAACATTTGCAAGAATGTTCAAAGCCATTACATCTCACACCATACTTACACTCAGGAGAAGAAGTTCTGGATGAGATTCTGACATGAGTCATCTTCATTTGGCATCTCACCCTGTGGGTCTTCATGGCCACCATCCTCTGCAATGTAAGGGATGTTCCTTCGCAGGGCAATGTTGTATAGTATGCAGCATGTCACAGTGATCTATCTTACACACCTTCCCAGGCGAGCAGAGGAGGGCTCCCCCAGTCTTTTCCAGACCTCCAAATCTGGAATTCAGGAGCCCAAAAGCCCGCTTCACTGGCTGCCGTGGTCTTCAATGGAACTCATTGAAGCGGACTTACCCTGGCATTGTAGGATTCTTCAGCCGTGCCAACAACCATGGTCGGTTGGAATATGCTAAGTGTCCTAGATGGAAGATAGACAATAGGGCTATCTCTAGTTACACACTTCGAGATCATACTACCTAACATTTCTCACACGAAGTTAGGACAGATCACACTTACTAACAAGCCAGGCCCTTTCCGGAAGTAGTTGTAACATCAGCTAGAGAATGCTGCAGTTCTGCATTACGTAGCCATCATAGGCAGATCCTGGGAAGCAGGCATAGATGTTTGAAATGTACATATTCGCTAGGCAGACAACTTGCACATTGATAGAATGGTAGTGCTTCTTGTTCCGGTAGACTTGCTTCCTGTTGTGTGGTGGTATTAAGCCAATATGGGTACCATCAATAGATTTAAACAAATGTGGGTGGTGTCCAAATCCAAAAAAATCTGTCTTCACAGTGTCTACATCCTCACGTCTGGGGAACTGGATGTAGCTGCCCAAGTGACTCAACATTGCTGTATGCACCTATGTGAGGACCCAACTGAACATTGGTTGTGACATTCCACCAGCAATAGGATGTGTAAATTGAAATGAGCCTGTGGTCAAAAAATGCTAAAACATAAGTTTCACTAGTGGTGGTATTGATGTAGGACTACTTAGGTTAGGTAAGAGGTCAGGCTCAAACTGACGACATAGGGCCAGATGTAGGAACCCTAATACGGTCGGTAACGGCCGAAATTACCGAATTTCGGACGTTACCGACCGGTATTAGGCATTTGGGATGTTGGTGGCTACATTTCAAATTCGGTAATTTACCGAATTCTTAAACACCGATTCGGTAAATAACCGAATCTGAAATGTAGGAAGCACTCAAGTGAGTGCTTTTCACCTGTAAGGATTCGTTATTTACCACCAACTACAAGTTGGTGGTAAATAACGAAAACCGTTAAAAAAGCAATTTTGTGCTTTTTAACAGTGCCATGTGGCAGACATACATGCTCTTAGGGCATGTATGTGTGCCACATGTGCACCCATGCACTATTCGGGGGTGCAACAGGGTGTCAATGTGACACCCTGCCACCCTTGTAGGTCTTCCCCCTTACCAATTCGGTATTTACCGAATCGGTATTCCCCATTCATTTCTATGGGCCTGGAGGCCCATAGGAATGATAGGGGAATACCGATTCGGTAAATACCGAATCGGTATTTACCGAATTTTACAGATTCTGTAAAAATTACCGAATTAATACCTACATATCATTTACTCATTCTAAAATACTGAATCGGTAAAATTCGGTATTTTAGAATCGGTAAATGGTATTTACCTACATCTGGCCCATAGATCCACAATTTTTTGCCTATTTAAATTAAATTTTCTGATGAGGTTTCATTCTTTCATGGTGTATAGGTCTGGAAATGTGCGGTACACAGGTGGCTGGTGTCTCCTTCCTCTCCCAGGGTACCTAAGTAAGGAGTAATACAAAATTGTATTGTGGTCACAGTGTGCGTACTAATATTTTTACAATGTAAATGCTTCATGAAGCAGTACACATGTTACATATTACATATTCTTTGTCAAATGTTTGAACATCCACCTGTCATTTCCGCCACCTTGGAAATGACAGGTGGATGTTCAAAAATTTGACAAAGACAGGTCTCTAACAGAACTGGGCACATCATAAAACGTGTAAATTGTAAATTTCCACTAAAGTGGGGCTAGCAGCACACGTAATGTGCAAATACCACACACTACGGAGTAGGGCGTGTAGCGCACATTTGGCCTATGTACAGTTTTCCCATCCACTAACATGGCTGTTGCTTGACCTTGCTAATAGGACATATTGAACGATGTCCACCAGCGGAAGTCCACCACACAGTAGGCGGTCACATACACGACAGTCACTTCCATAAGCTAACAGGGCTAGTGGTGATCGCTGCCCAATGTCTTTGTGCACCGATGCTGATGACTGCGTATGTGGCATACATTTATGCCTCGGTTGGAAAAAAGCTCACTTGCCTCCTGACACTACTGCTATCAAGACCTCTTCCATTTTTGCTGCGTTTTTTCACCTCTGGGAGGGCACCTACCACAAGGGATAGGGACCGTCCCTTCAATCCAGAGGAGCTGGACACCCTGGTAGATGGGTCCCTTCCCCTGTATTTTCAGTTCTATGGCTCACTAGAGGAACAGGTAACTATTTCAAACATAGTTATTCTCTCTGTTCACCTTCTTCCATGCTGTTCCCCGAGGCTACAATGTGGCTTTGAGTACAGTAGCTAAAATTAGTTATCAAGTAACATCATGGTAAGTGTGAATTGTCATGTATGGGTTCACCCCATGAGTCATGTTTGTAAACTGTTAGAATCATTGGAGGGTGATGTTAGCCACTTTTTCCGTCCCAATGATCACTCAGCCTGAGTCACACTTACAAAGACTGTTGTCTGGAAGGTAGCTATACCTCACAGACCCTTTCATAATTCCCCAAAAAATATGATCACATAGGGAACGGCCTGACATTTACTGTATTGATTATGATGGAAGTGTGATTTTCATGTGGTATAAGTAGCCTCAGCCTGCAGAGATCAAGGCCTGCCATTGTTATGTGGGCAGTCTGGGCCATTGTCCAGCCTAGGCCAGTGTTACTGAGGTAGGAGTAATAATGTGCATAGTACTGTACTGGTAGACCCGCTGATCCGTGGATGTTCACAGAAAGAGTGATCTGTCCCACTAGTACCCCCAATATGTTTTATATGGATAATATGAGGCATGGTGACTGAGGTGATCCCCTAACCTGGTACTTCTTTCCATTGAAACACAGTGTCAATGAGTGTCTGTCAACAATGACCGTTCCTTTACTTACACAGGTCTGTTGACACTTTGGTAATAGTATTGCTTCATTTGTACAGGCATATTGCACATATAAGGCATGACAAGTATAGATACTGGGTTACGTTTGAAGAGCTTTAGAAATGTGATTGATCAGCTTGGCTACAAGATTCCCCATCACCCAGCACATACAATGATATGTTGATTGTCATCACTGTTACAGTACCTCATGTGGCAAAAGGGGTGTCCTGTGATGGCTGTACAAACAACACAAAGTTATTACGACTTACTAGGATATTTCAACAAGTAGTCCACATGTCCACACAGCCCCCAGAGAGGTAGCTCTGAATGTCACACAAACCTGCTTTTACCTTGTGACCTTCGTCTTAGGGTATAGTGTATACTATGCTTCTTGCCAGAAAGACCACATGCATCAATGAAATCGGGCTGGCAGGAAATATGTCTCGACAGTCATGAACAGGTAGGGTACCCTTCAGAAGTTCCAAATGGTGTTTTGTGTATCATATTGCAAGTAGGATGAGCCTGACCTACATGATGTTAGTGGGGTGGCTCTGTCAGTGTAGGTCATCGAGGGGTTGAGGTTAGTCATCAAATGACCACAAAATTATGTATCCATGCTGCATTTGTGCTTAGCATGTGACATGGACACATGTAATATGTTGACTTGATGAAGGCTTATGCTACATTACAACGAAATGTGTATCGAGCTGACATTCTCCTCAAACTTTCAGTTACAATCTGTTTGTACATCTATTGCATCCATACAGGTCAACGCCCATCAGAAGAAGGTCATTCGGAAAGCCATCACCCTGAAGGTGAGGCCCCTTGAGGTATACACCCAGCATTATGCCCACTGATGGAAGAAGTGGGAGGACCTGCTGCGCTGGACCCACAAGATCACAGAGGTCCAGCTGGGGATGTCCTCCCATCATGTAGGGGGCACGCACTGGAAACTGAACCCCCTTATGACCTGCATACTGGGTGTGGCCTATCCAGACTTTGATAGGCAGGAGAGGGCTTGACAGCAGTAACAATGGGGTGAGTCCTGGCCAGAGACAGATATGTTACTCTGCCAGCTTTGTGTGTTACAGACAGGCATGTCCAAACCAAGATTAGTGGTGGCACATGTGCCACAAACAAGGTGAGTCATTGTTAGAGAACATTTAGTAGTAGTTGCATGCTGCGGTTCTGTGGCTATTGTCTTTCTGACCTGGAAGACAGCAGAGTCCTGTCTGCATCCAATCCTCTCCTTTTGAGCAGACACCTTGCTGCGTGAAGTGAGTAATCATTGCATGTTCTCAGTAAATCTGGGTGACAGTTGCACCACAAAGGCAACCGCTCATGCTTGTGTGAGGGTGATTTACCCTCACTACTGTCTCTCATTTCGTGGTGGCCAGATTGCATGTGTCATGGCATAGAGTTCTGAGTGCATGATGTGACTGTGCCACAGTTCCCATTGGTAATTACTGTTCATACAGAGAAGTTAGTGTGTACAGGAAGCTGGCTCAGTATATACTATACCAAAGTGAGGTATAGTGTGCACAGAGTCCAGTGGACCCCCAAAGGAAGGCAGAGGCTAAAGTAGATAATACCTTACTCTCTATTTGTGGTAGTGCGGGTGAGCAGTAAGACTTTCTCAGAGGGTAGTATTAAGCATTTATTGCACACACTCCAGCCGTCTTCAGCCAGGCTTGCTTGAATCCAGTGGCAAAGTGAGCAACTACCACCCCCTTTTGTACCGCTTTGTTCGCCATAAGTTGGCAGGGTATGCTCAGACGTGAGTCCCTTGCTCACTTTGCCACAGGATTCAAGCAAGCCTGGCTGAAGACGGCTGGAATGCCAGAAACCGGTCCTAGGAAGCATGTTTCCGGTCCTGGGAAGGCATGGCTTGGCAGTTCGGGCTGGACTGTTCCCATGAGGCGCAGGGTCAGACTGATTTGCATATGGCCATGTCTGAGCTGGGGTGGCAGAGCGGGATAAAGAACGGTGATGGATTAAACCCAGATCTGTTGACTGGGTGTGAGTGTTTGATTTGTTCAGATGCTCCGTCCATCACCACCCCCTTTTGTGCCGCTTTGTTCGCCATAAGTTGGCAGGGTATGCTCAGACGTGAGTCCCTTGCTCACTTTGCCACTGGATTCAAGCAAGCCTGGCTGAAGATGGCTGGAATGCCAGAAACCGGTCCTAAGAAGCTTGTTTCCGGTCCAGGGAAGGCATGGCTTGGCAGTTCGGGCTGGACTGTTCCCATGAGGCACAGGGTCAGACTGATTTGCATATGGCCATGTCTGAACTGGGGTGGCAGAGTGGGCTTAAGAACGGTGATGGATTAAACCCAGATCTGTTGACTGGGTGTGAGTGTTTGATTGGTTCAGATGCTCCGTCCATCACCACCCCCTTTTGTACCGCTTTACCTATACCATAGGCGTTGGGTTGCAGGCATCGCACACATGTATGTCTGCCATGTCGACTCTTCACATTTCTCTGCACCAAAAAACACGCAGCCTGCAATGGCAGTGTGGATGTGTTAATGTACAGGACTTCTAAGGGAGGCACAATATGTGCTGCGGCCCTTAGAGGCCTTCCCTGGTCACAGTGCCATTGGTACCCATGGTACCTTTTACAAGGGTCTTACATGTGGCCAGAGAGGAAACAATTGGGGGTACAAAGGTACAGTTTTGGGAAAGAACACAAGCCCTAGGAACATGATTGGCAGGGACCTAGGGCACATCAAGTCAAGGTTCATCAGAAATCTGTCAAAAAGTGGGGGGGTTACTGCAACAGAAACCCAGCTTCCTACGGTGTGCAAACATCAGTGGTGCCATCAGCATCAGTGCCTGCATGTAGACCCATGTGCATTTGACAGATGATGGTTCACCTGCAATAGCTTTCCTAAACACTCATTCACTGACTGGTGGCATGCATGGGTGAGTGAGATGTATGACTGTGGTGATCCTAGGTGAGTGTCTACACGGATCCTCACAGGGCAATCTGAGTATGCAATACCAAAGAATTGTGTGATGCCCATTGTAGCTCTAATGATCCCTCATCTACAAGTGATAAATGTTTAGGGAAACACACCCAACACCTCCAAAGGTGTATTGACTTATAAGTATGCAATCTCTGACTGCATCATCACTTTAATCATGTGCACCAAGCAGGGTTGGGTTTGAGCACATGGCTATTAGGAATGCAGGGTGAATTTGGAGTATCTATCTCCCAAATGTTAGGACCTCATAGTTTTCTGGGAACTTTATCTGTTACATGTGGTACATAGTTAAACTACATGTTTTGAAACTTTGATTTTCTTTTCAAGTTGTAGTCAAAGGATTTAATTTTGTGTCCAAAGTGTCATCAGACAGCAATGAGCATTTGCATGTGACATGATGTCTGCCACAACAGTAATTGAGGGTACATTGGTATTCAACTTGACCTTCATATCATCAAGATGTGTCATGGGGGATACATAGATCTGTTGGACTCTGGGTTTTAAATGAGCTTTGTATTGATCTCCAATGTTTATCTTTCCTATATGAAAGCATGTCTTTACTTTCTGGTATTCAACAATTCCATCCATGCATTTGGGACAACCTGGGATTTTTACATGAGTGGAGCCAGCTGTTAGCAGGTTATGTGTCATGAATGCATGTACTCATACTAACTTGAGGTCTATGTAGTGATCATGAAGGTGGTGTGATATGCGGAATTCTCTATTGTTTTCTGGTGATTTGTGATGGTCAGGTGAGGAAATACCTTTGCAATAAACCCATGCAGAAAACATCCAGGGTAAGCGGAGGAGTTGGGGAAAACGTCAGTGAGGACACAGCTGGTCACATTAAGTTTAGATGTGCTATGTCAGACATGAAGAGACCCAGTGACCAGGAGTGCCTGGAGGAGAAAATCGACATCTTATCATCATCTGAGTGATCATCCGGTATACACTCCCAAGTGGTGACAGACACCGCAGGGTCAGTTCCACCTTTATCCTTGTCCACCACCCCAGTACCATTGACACCTTCCCTGTTGTCCCCTGCTCCCCTAAGAGGGGGGGGCTCCCCTTCACGCCTCAGCCCCTCCCCATGTTAGCCCCACTGCCCTGAGTGAGGAGGGTATTGACCTCCTGAGGATCATCTTTGTAAGTCAGACTGCAGTGCTGAATGCCATCCGGGGACTAAGCTTCATATGACCCAGATGGTAGACTTCCTGGAAGGCATTCACACTGACATGTCTGTCCTAGAGAGATCTTTTCAGGCTCTGGCCTCCTCCCTCATGGCAGCCCTTCACCCATCTCAACCTTCCACCCCCTCTCCTGTTCCTTCCTCATCCACATTCCTTCTTCCCAATCCTATTCCAAACACACACAAACCAACGGATGCACACATTTTAAAAGACCTAAGCACCACACACAAACCAAAGACATCCAAGAAACTCAGACATGCACGTGCACAGCAGACACTCATCTCCTTCATCACTTCCATCACCCCAGCATACCCCCAGGTACAACAGCAGCACACTCTGATCCATCCACTGACACACCCATAGCCACAGACATCATAGCAACAGCCACAGACCCCTCCACAGACACAACCATACCCACAGACATCATAGCAATAGCCACAGATTCCTCCACAGACACAACCATACCCTCAGACATCACAGCTACAGCCACACATCAATCCACAACTCCCAGCACATAATGAAAACTCACACCCAAAAATTAAAATACTCATAGTTACACACACAACAGCCACCATCACAACCCACACTGGAAACAGCATACCCCCCACTCCCTCTTCCTCCCAATCCAAATTCCCTCCAAACACTCCAAACCATTTTTCCCGTCAGGCTCACTTCTTTGCCCTTATCCCTGTGACTCCTGCCCCCTCCTAAAGTCCCTAAAGCTTATACCACACCCAACCCCATCCCTTCCACTTCCCACTCGATCCCTGAAAAACAGTCTCCCTACCTTCCTGACCTCCAGCCAAAAAAGATTATTTTTAAAAACCTCCAAAACCCAGCCCCAAAGAGACCAACCCCAACAAGCCCCCCTAGGGAGTAGCCCACCCCTCCCTAAACCTCTGCCCTCCCTTTCCAATTAACATTTTAGAGGCACCTGCTGTGCTGTGCCCAATGGATGCCCCTTTTTGAGGAGGTTCCCTGACAGTGTCAGATAGCACAAGTGTTTTGGCACAGCATTGTGCTGTGGCACAATTCAGCCATCATGCACTCGCCATTGCCCTATGTTTCATTTGATGAAAATTTCATCCACTCATTAAAAACTTTCAGAGTTTTGTAGATAATGGCCCTGCCATTACATTTCTGACTATTTGATGTTGTTGTATAGTTACTTGTGCGTGTTTGATTGCTGATTGTTGATCCATTTGAAATGGTTTGTATGACGTGACCTTGGAGTCAGTGCTGAAGTCAGACAGGACACTGGTATACATTGGATGGCAGTATATGTGGGTTTACATCCAGATGGGGTAAACATTGCATTGGTAGACATGTTATGTGGTAAGTATTTCATCTTGGCCTGGCCACTATCACCATCATTTAGCTTGCCCTTCTTTCTATGATGTAGGTTGGGTATGTGTTAGGTGTGTTTTTGTTAGATACGTGGTTATCCACACTTGTCATGCCTTTGTGTAATTCTGCATGGACATGTGACCATTCTGCCGTGTGTACCATACAGCTACCAAATCTAGATTTGTGCTACATGTTTTAAGTGCTGTGCTTGCTTTCCTAAGTTGTGCTTACCCATTGCCTACACATGCATCAAACTTGGTTTTGCTATTGTTTGTCCCTGATATACTTCAGTTTCCAGGTCCAGTGCACATGGAGTTTGTCACACAAGACAAACTGTAGTGTGCCCCAGGGAACACAGCCTTTAAGGTGTTTCAGGGATTCTGCTCTGCAACAGAATTATACTTGGAATCATAGAGACACAAAGCAAGTTTAGAATATTCATTTAAAATATTGTGCTTTAAAATGCAGTATACGTGCCACAATTAGAAAATAAATGCATACTGAAAATACGATTCGCATGGTTAATAGTCTGTATACCAAGAAAAGCCCTGTCAATTTATAGGACAGAGTAACCTAAACCCCCTCTCTTTCTGCTAGAGCTAAATGAGTATACATATCAAAGATCTCTGGAATTACTGGCAGACCCAGTACCTTAGCATTTGCAGATAAACGTTCTACATCTCAGCAGACACAGTGCTCTTGTCACCGAAGTCTTGTTCCATGTGTGTGTTTTCGGCTCATGTGTTCATCAATATGATAGGACATGTGTGCAAACAAACAACAGCTCCATTCTTGTGTTATGTCCATGTTCTAGTGCCTGCCCAGAAAAATAACAAGGGACATTGCTGTTTGGCGTTATCTATGATGTTCAGACTAAATCCCAGGAAAAGAACAGAACGCGAAAACATATGCAGGTTCCGTGTGAAAGTACAATGTGTCACAAAAGCAAGCTCGTTTATAGTAACTCGTGCAAAGGAAAATAAGGCCTGCAATTTGCACAGTTAGGCTAACATAGGGAAAACTACAATGCGCCATACAGGAAACACCCAATAGAGGGTTCTCTCTGATGGAGGCATAGCTATCCTGCAGAAAGTGATTCCATTGTGTGCGCTCAGAATGCGCTCACAATGAATCTATGTTCTCCCATTGACTGGCATTGCCTTTTTTGTGTGGGTGATATGTGAGAATCTACTACTGAGTTGTAGCAGAGAAGGTTTGTGTGACTTTACTGACGCATCCATACAGATGTTTCTTACCATTAAAAAAGAACCTGGGATGTGTACAATCATGTGAGTGTGTCACATTGACTGTAGCATATTGGTCAGGTTTCCAATCACAAGGCCTCAAGGTAGTTGTAGTCAGTTCAGTGTCACTTTAGCAAGACTTGACAAATGATAACCTGCATTGTAAGATGAGATCAGTAGTGACATGGTAGACAAGTGAGAAGGGGCAAAAGGAGTGTCTCAGCTTGGTCAGGGTTCAAATCACAAGGGCTTGTGGTAGTTGTAGTAAGTTCAATGTCACTTTAGCAAGACTTCACAAATGATAACCTGCATTAAAGTGAAGATCAGTAGTGGCACGGGAGACAAGTGAGAAGGGGCTAAAGGAGTGTCTCTTCTTAGTCAGGTTACAAATCACAAGGTTTCATGGTAATTGTAGTCAGTTCAATGTCAGTGTAGCAAGACTTGACAAATGATAACCTGCATTATAAGTGGAGATTAGGAGTGACATGGATGAAAGGTAGGGGTGGGCGGACAACTCCGTTCCGCCCACGGAATGTGCGGAGATTTGCCCCTTCCGCCTTCCGCGATGTAGGCGGAGAAACAAGGCAAATCTCCGCACACAGGAGGTGTAATGGAAGTTGGCCTCCCGCACTCCACCCGCCTCCCGCCCGCCTCCCGCCCGCAGTATTAAATAACCATAAAAAGCAATAAATAACATTTAAAATAACCTTACCTTATCAGCGGCGTCCCCGGGCTTCCATCCATCTCTATTGTGCCTTCTTCTGGGGACGCCGCTGATAAGGTAAGTTTATTTTAAATGTTATTTATTGCTTTTTAAGATTATTTAATACTGCGGGCGGGAGGCGGGCGGTGCGTAACGGAACTATGCGGAGAGCGTGGAGATTGGTTCCATCTCCGTGCCTCTCCGCATAAGTCCCTTACGCAAATTACGCCCACCCCTAGTGAAAAGGTAGAAAGGTCTACAGTTATGTGTGTCAAGTGATTAATAGGTGTGATCTTCGTGAGGAGGTGGTTTTGTGGAACACAAAACAATGGACACATCACTATCACTGTATATAATTTGCTAACACATGTCCATTTGTGTACAGTGTGTCTGTGCAGTACCAATGTTTAGGCCTAGGAGGTTCATCCTACAGATGTTTTTAGGATGATTAATAAAACACAATCCCAGACTGAGTCCCTGTATATGAGTAAATAAATTTGTGACCCCACCTCCCTTGCCTGGTCCAAGGTGGTGCATTGTTTTGCTGTGGAGTGTATGACAACAGGTAGTTATTAACTCCATTTAGACCCATTAGAAGAGTGTGGTTGATGTTATGCCTAGTATCTTTTTGGGTTGAGTTTGTGTCTGGCTCACCAGCTGATTTATAGGTTCATGTTTCTGATGGGCAGTGCTGGAGCCTTTTCAATACTGGTAATATCCCGGTACAGTTTTGGGCCCTATAAATGTGTGCATTTGGTACTTTGTGGACAGGGGCACTTTAAGGGGGTGTCATCCAATATCTTTCTTTAAATGCACTTTATGGCAATACACACTGCCTGTATGTGTTTTACCATGGCATGGAGGCTTCAGTATAACGATCCATTTATTTCAATAGCTTACGATGTGTTGTTTCCAGCACAACAACATATTGCTTTTCTCCATATTTTGCAGCTTAGGTTGGAATTCTTCTGCTATGGTCGGGCTGCTCTGAAATACATAAGAGGGAGAATTACACAAGTCATCCTATCTGTAATGGCAGGGGGGCATCAGCTGGAGTCCTTCGTGTGCATGCAATGATTAATTTCCCTTCAACTCTTCATGCAGTAGGTTTGGGAGCAAGCATTGTACTTAGCCGTCGGGGTTTCTCTCGAATCCTGCTTGTCATTGAGGAGTCATTGTAGGCATGTTTGCTGCATTTTGTTGGGGTACCTTTGCAGTTGAGGGGGATCTGCCCAGCTTCACTCATTGACAGGTCTTGGGGAAATACACAAATCTGCGGGAGCCTGCACCATGTATCTGCACTATTGTTGCTATCTTTTGGAGGTTCCATCAATAGGTTAGGATCTCAAAAATTGTTTGGTGGCTGCAAATGGAAAAAACACTTTCTCCACAAATAGTCAGAGAGGTTTGAGTTTGTCCCCTACTTTCACCCCTCTATTTGATCCCTCCTTCATGAGGTGTTCAGACCGATGTCCATCCAGTGAAACCATAAATGATGAACAAGTCCAGTGAGTGAGGAAGTTGCTGGAGTCAGCACACTCACATGGAATGGATGGGGTAATGGAGAGGATTTCTGAATCACCCCCAATGACCCATGATCAGTTTGAGCACACCGACAGCAGGCCCATGAAAGGGGCGCGAATGTGTCTGTGTGTTTTCATAACTAATCCTGGGAATACTCCTTAACCTGCTCCCAAGGAGGGGGGGCCATGCATGCTCAATTCCATGGCATTCTGGATTGAGGGCACAGCAGGGTATGACTTCCACCATGGGGGAGGTGGGAGGGGCAAGCATATGCTAATTGGGCACTGTGGGGGAGCAAAGCAGAATGTGTCTTCCTACCCAGTGTAGGTGTAAGGTCAATGTGGTTTTCATTGGGACACAAGAAACTGGGCCATTAAGTGAGTTGATTGATGGGCATATTTCTGTGCATAAAGACCCAAAAGCAGAATATTCCCCAGGGCCACCACCTTATTAGCCCCAGCAAAAAACCTAGGTGCCCCTGCAAATGTTGCACAAACTGGACCTTATGGGGACGGGTGACATCCTTAGCTACCCTGGGAGCCAGCCCCGCAGCACAGGTGTGGAGGATTCAGCACAGTAGGGGGCAGCCTTATGTCACAGGATTGGCACTGAGGTCAGTAGCTGGTACATCTCAGTCACACCATCATCAATCTGCATCAGAGATGCTTAATAAAGAGAGACTAGCAAATGGCCCACAGCAAGGCTTTCCCCAGGCAAGTGCCTCTCAGCTAACCACAGTGTCCTCTGGTTTGTAACCGTTACAGCTATGTCTAATCTAATCCTTCCAACCATCACCCCATAATTTTTAGAAGTGGGTCCCACACACTTTCTGCAGCGAGAGCACTAACATTGAATGTACAAAATTGTATCAAAATCCACCCTGGCACTGTAAATCAGATGTGTTTTAATTAACCTTGGTGACTGGTGAGTCATTTGTTACATTTTTAATAAGCGGATTGTTTGAGTAGGTGAAATTTGGTTTATATACTGATATTTCTTTATTATTTGTTTGTATGATTTCTGATCTGACTCATATGAGGTCCTTTTTTTGATTATGTCTGAGTAGGTTTGACTCAAATCATACAAATAGGCCTTCCTGATATTCCATAAGTTTGATTAGTGTGGGCTCTGTCTCATTCATTCATGGTTGGTGATGGCTTTCTTGCGATTGATTGATTTTGGTTATTCAAAGTCCCTAATATTTGCATGACACTTCGAATCTATTATATGTCTTGCGTAGGGTTACTTGATTTCTTTTCTACTTTTTTTTAATAATATCCAATGCATGATACTTTTTTGGTTTTGTCATATGCTGCCATTTTTTTATTTAGGTTTTTTGTTTGAGGTACCTTTCAAAAAGTATGCTCTTTATTTATTTATTTTCCAGAATACATCGATCGGTTGATCTATTTATTTTCCTGTCCTGATGATGACCTTATAAATGCCATAGGTGAAACGTCGTTGACGCCTGTCTTTGGCATATATTTCTTCGGGAGAATTTATTGAACATCTTTGTTATTAATCTTTGCTGGAATTATCTTGTTTTAAATGTTTGTTTCCCTCTGCCATTGTCCTCTTGTTTATATTTTGTTTTTAGTGATGTTTGTTTTTGTATATCTTTTTAGTAAAAATATGTTTTTGCATTTATAATTTTTTTCTGTTGTAATGGGGACCTGTTCAAGATTAAGGGGCCGATTATGATGGCGGACGGACCTGAGTCCGTCCGCCACCATAGAGTAGGAGGGACCGTCCGCAGGGGCAGCGGCGGTCCCTCCGTGCAGATTAGGATGTGACCGCCAGGGTGGCGGTCACATCCTCAATCTTTAACATTGCGGCGGGTGCAGCTTCAAGCTGCACCCGCCGCAATGTTAAAAATGCATACATTGCATTTGTATGCAGCAAGCGGCAGACACCGCGCGGTGCCTGCCGATTACTGCATACAAATGCAGGGGGGTACCATAGGTACCCCCCATGTGCACCCCCCACTCCCCCTTCACCCAGGGGGCCTGCAACGGGCCCCCGCAGTGAAGCTCCATATGCTTTTCCATGGCGGAAAACCCGCCGTGGAAAAGCATTTATTTTCGGGCATCCTAATTTGGCTGACGGTGTCTAAGAGACACCGTCACCATATTAGTGCTTTTCCGCCGCGGTTGTAAGCCAACCGCGGCGGAAAAGCTGCGGACGGAAACCAGGACCCACCAGCCATCCTAATGTGGCGGTGGGTCTTTGGTGGGTCCGCAGAGGATTTTCCGCATCCTCCGGGCCGGCGGTGGCTTCCGCCGGCCCGGAGGATGCGGAAAATCCTCCATCATAATCGGCCCCTAATTGTCTTTTGTTCCAATTGTTTTTTTTTGTACATGTAATTTTTAATAGTCTACTGTTAATAATTTTCCTGAACCATTGAAATTGTAGGGGCAGATTTACAATAAACTAACGCAGCACAGTGCAGCAAGTCATTTCGCTGTGCAGCGCTGCATTAATTTGAAAGCACAGGGATAAGTGGCATAACAATGTACCCCGCAGCCCCCGCAGCCTCTGCAGGGCGGGGGGGGGGGTGGCCCTCAGCCCAAGACTGGAGAGCTCCTGTTTTGAGTCCAGAGGGGGGCCCTCTACTTATCTTGCAGGAAGCCCCCCTCAAGTTATGTTACGCCAGTGACAGGGATGCAACATATTTACAACAATATGTCGCATCTCTGTGCATCCCCCTGCGCTGGAGCACAAACTGCTACCATGCGCCGAAGCAAGCACCCTGTCACCATGGTGCAGGGATGCCTGCGTCAGGGGGATGATTGTTTATGTGCAGGAAGTGTTCTCTTCTTGCACATAAACAATCAGAAATTGTGTTTTCCAAATTCTATGTGTGCTGCATTAGCACACATGGAACTTTTAAAACGTCATTGATTTAAAAATTGTTTATGTGCAGAAAGGGATACCTTCCTGTACATAACAAATATTTGGAGGTGTTTTCCTCTTTCTATGTGTGCTGCTGAAAGCAGCACGCATAAAAAGAGGAAAACTACGAGGAGAAACGAATACATTACTCCTCATTGCACCTCCCTACGCCTCCCCTGGGGAGGCATAGCATTCAGATGCATTTTCAGATTTACAAATCCTTTTAAATCTGGAAATGTGTCTGGTTCCATGGGTGTTGCTTGGGAACACCCAAAGCAACACCCATGGACCGTTCCTTTCACGTAAAGTGTTGCGTGTAAAGGGGCCATATTTACAAGGACAGAAAGAGTCACACAGGGTGGCTTTTTCTGTCCTTGTAAATATGGGACAGAAAAATGCACTGCCAGTGTGTCACAAAAAATGACGCACTGGCAGCGCAAGGGGTTTGTAAATATGCCCCGTAATACTTTGAGACTTTTAGCCACTTCCTGGAGTGGGCAGCCAAACAAATGGTGGGTTCAGATGGGATAGTTCACTACTTTGATGACTGTGTTTCTGGGCCCACCAGATTCCTCTGTCTGTAACCAGAATCAGCAGGGTTTCATATCCCTATCCAAGGCTCAGGGTGTCCCATTAGCTTTATACAAAGTGGAACGCTGAACCACCAACTGGGGATTGAGATTGAATCTAAGGGTGCTCCAATTCCAAGCAGAACTGGAAGCCTTCTTGTTAACCCTCAAGACCACCGTACATCAACTGCAGGTCCTGGTTGGGCGGCGGAACTTTGAGCTGTGAGTTTTCCTGATGGGGAGGCCATTTTCTAAGAACATTGACAGTGCTATTTCAGGGCTGAAGGCGTAGCATCACCACACCAGGCTGACCAAATAAGTTAGTACGTTTTGCACATTTGTTCGGAATGGTCAGATCATTGAATACAAATAGAGACTTGGTTTAAGCAGAACAGAAGAAACACAACGGCTCACCACGAATAGGACTGAATAAAAAAACCTGTAATTTCCAAATGATACCAGTATAAAATGCGATTGTAATTCAAAGCATTAGCGGATCACTTAACACTTCTTATTGGTAGTGCTCATAGATGTAGGAGAAGGAAGATTCAGGGTGGTGATAGTGAGTTGACAGGTGGGGGACAAGGTAAAGGTGTTTGTGACATGAAAAACAATACACAATATTTACAAATAGACCTTTCCAACCTATGTAGGTCAAATTAGTTCCTTTATGTACAATGATCATAGGGGTATTTGAAATCCAAACATTTGATTCTATGAGCATGTGGGAGTCATTAGTGAGACAGTCTACGTTTCGACCCCTGCGGAGAGGAGGGTGAGTGGTTGCCTCACAACGAGGTCTTCATCAGGACGGTGGAGCACTTGTATCACAGGAAAGACAGTTAAGGTTCAATCCAGGGGGGCTTGGCTCCAGGGTTAAGAGGTTCAAAAGCAAAGGGGAAGGTCTCTCCCGAGGTTAGTGGAAATTAATCCAAAGACGAGCTTCTTCATGCCGCTCGGTAGCTCGAAGAAGCTTTCTTCGAGCTACCGAGCCGCATGAAGAAGACTCGCAGAAAGGAAAGCAGTTACTAAATCACATGGGCTACACCAACAGTAAAGAAAATATGAATTGGAAATGTACGAAATATTATTCTGATGCATGCTATGGGGGAAATTACAAAAGACCATGTTGTAATTCACATAAGAGAGCATAAGCACCCCCCAAATGTGACAGAAATAGAAGTAAGGGAGATATTGCAGGATAGAAGAGAGGCAAGCACTGATTTCCAGGAACCCACAAACTAAATTCTTAAAGATATACTGTCTGAGGTCACCAAAGACATCACACATCAACTGGCACTTATAGCCACTTTAAAACATTTAATTGCACAAACTAAAAAAGCTAGCAGCAGTACTCAGCCTGCCCTAGAAGGTACCAAGTCATACAACTATCTGAACATTTAACAATGACACATAATGAAGAACCTTTTCGTTTTACATGACAACCTAAATAATGAGAAAATGTATAATATTCTTAACAGCAAATAACTTACTAAAACTTAGCCAAAGTCAAATGTGGAGGATGCATGGGACCTTCAAAATGTGTCTCAAACCATACACTCAGATATACACTATACTTGACGAATATCAAAATACAAATATTCCTTTTATATGCACTACTGCCAAATAAACAAAGCAGCACTTGCTACAGTCTCTTAAAACACAATAAACATAAAACAAATAACTACTACCTCGAAAAAATAATCATAGACTTTGAGTAAGTCATGATTCAAACCATTTTAGAAATTTACCCCCACACAACCATAAAAGGCTGTTGCTAACATTTCAAAGCAATCAAAGACACCGCAGTTGGACCGCCAAAAAACTGCCCGCCAGAGTAAAAATAAGTGGTACACTGGCAGGTGGTTATTATTGGCTTTGGCAGTCTTGGAGCGAGGTGACAGCATGGCGGCCCCGCTCTGAGACTGCCAAAGTCATAATAAGGCCCTAAGCTATTTGTGAAATGTGTTAGATGCTAAAGAGTTGAAATTTACTATATACACTACAATCTAAAACATTTTAAAGAAGGTAAGACAAATTAAACATTTTATGTACTCACACACAATTATTTAACTATCAAATACATTTAGGGTCCGATTACGATGTCGTTAGGAAGGCCTCCGAACCGGATTTGGCTTTCCTGGATCCGATTCATAGCCCTTTTTTCCAACCGAATCATACACAGGTCCGAACGACCAAGTACAATGCAAAGATCGTGTACACATCATCCGAATAATTTCCAAACCTGAACCTCTCCAGGCGACTCGTTCGTAGTCAAATCATGCCGCGCAATGGAGCCAGATTACGATTGAGCGAGTATGATGCACAATTCAGACAGCTGCATCGACTCAGTCTCAGATTCGGAGGGCCCCCCTTCACCCAGGGCCCTTCAAATCTGTCACGGGGGTGCTCATGGGTCCCCCCAATCCAAACATGCACAGTGTGGTGGGCACCATGGGGTATCCTCCACAGGGTGTATGCTTTTCCCCACCCACCCCTTTTTGGTTACGGGAGCCTGTGTACGCATCCAGCATGCAGGCTCCCATAGAGTTCAATGTGAGTCCGAGCGAACTAAGTCTGTAAGCATACAGAAACATCATACTCGCTCGTTCAGACTCCCGGAGCACGATTCGCTCGGAAAGCCCTCCGGATCAGAGTTGTACGGAGGGCTTTCCCTGCAAGATCGTAATCAGCCACTTAGAATTTCTGCCACTTTTTGAGCCTCTATGATTGTGCTATTCAGATACTTCTTATTGTTTATATACATTATATTTTATGACACTTTAATTCTGGCTTTTATAATAGAACTATGATACCCGCTGAAATTCTTCTTTTGCATATGCATATGACAGTTTATGATATTGCTATAAGCTGCTTTAATTAGAAACTCTGTTTAATATTGTTCCTTTGCGTTTTTATGATGAGATGTATTTATGCATTTATTTTTGTATGTATTTTATCTGTCTTCCATGGCTTCTTGGCCAAATAAAGTTTACTTGAATTGAAATTAAAAAATGGAATGTAAAAGCACACTATCCTAACCTACAAATCTACATATACATATTTAAACATGCAAATATTTAAACAAATAATACAAATAATAATTAATACAGTTATACAAATATTTACTACTGTTCCTAAACTTTATACCATAAAAAAAGAAATGAAAATCCGAATACACAATTAAAAGTCATAAAATAGAAAAATAATATATATATATATATATCATTTTAATTTAAAATTATAATTTTAGAACAAAGCTAATGTAAAACATTGTTATTATTTGAAAATAGTTTTCTAAAAAGTTATACAATTGTTTATATAACAACAAATTCTAGTTATTTTACAAATGTTTAAAAATGTTTTTTAATATTGTAATTTCTAAATTATTGTAATAAATTATAATTTTCTAAACATTTAGTTGTATTAAAATGTAATACAATTAATATATATTTTATTAAACTAAAATCAATTAAAATAATAAAATAACATAACTTTTTTAAATACTTGTATTATTAAAAAATATTTCCAAGAAAATGAATAACATTTTAACCGTTTATATAAAAATAATTTCTATATATTTCACTTTATTAAAATTCATTTGTTAATATATCAATTTTCTGAATTCATTTAATATTAAACGTCTTTATTCATCTTTTTTTATTATTTGAAATGTAATACCATTAATATAAACATACATTTATATTAATTTAATCTGTATTAAAAGTAAAAAGCTACTTTTTTTTTAATTCTTCACACCCATATCCTTTAAATTCCCAATATCTCGTTACTAAAAAAAAGTGTAAAAGCTTTCTTTTTTTGCATTAATCCAACTAAAAATACACATTTCAACATTTTCCTAACTAATAAATGATCTTACTAAAAACACAAATAACATAAATTATTAAACTACAAATAATTGCAAACAAATTTGCACTTAAAACATAATTGCATATGACAATATTTTCTACATCGATATTTTTTACAACAATATTAAAAACAGCACTAAAAACTATATTTTTACCTTTTATATTCCTGTTGACGATATTATTGACATCCTGATATGTTTTATTTTTCTAACACAAGAGTTTTTTTTTTCCAAACACAATTTTAGGGTCAATATCCACCCAAAAACACAGCCAGGATGGAGGAAGAGTGTTATCGCTTGTAACCTCCACGCCCTTTAGGAGAAAACCCTAAGTAATATTTGGGATGGAAAAATATATGACGTTATGCACGGGTTTATAGCAGGGTCATAACGACTGTTGATGTGTGTTTGAGGCTGGCTGGAAGGGTAGATGGGCCTGAAGGAAGCTTGGCATTCTAGTCTAACCACAGGGTGGCTCACATCTGTGTTTCATTATTAGCTGAAATGGAGGTGGTTGAGCTTAGCCACAGGTGTTTCCCCTTCCTATGTTGATTGTACTTTGTCGCTATGCCTACATAAAAAATGAATGCCAATACAGCCGTATATTTGTGCATGCGAATATGTATATGACTACTTTTTCTTTTGCCTTAGGTATATGCTGCTTTGTCCTCCCTGATATACTAAAATATGGCATGATACTAAGATTACTTTGACATTAAAAATGTTAAATGATGCAGAATTGTTTGTTTACTTTATTAGGTGAAAAGAAAAGAAGAGTTACAGCCATCTGATAAGCCAAACACGAGTCATTTAATTTTGTGACCATGATATAGGGCTGGATTTCTGAGTGCATTTACTATTGTCAATTTCAGTGAATCATCATAGTGTTAACACACACTTCAGGACAAGTTCCCTACTCCCCAAGCCAGAGATCTGTGGGACTTTTGTGATTTCCCATTGAGGTTACAAACACAAGTGGTTGCAAAGGAGAAAAGGCACTACTTTCTTGTACTCTTGCAATGATGGTGTTGTGTTCTTAGGGTCTGATTACGAGTTTGGCAGTCCCACAGCGGACGGTGTGGGACCGCCAAACCCATGGTGTGACCACCCACCAGATCAGGAGTATTCTCCTGATTAGGTGGGAAGTCCTGCGGCGTTCTGAGGATGGCGATCTATCAGGCTCATAAAAGAGCCTAACAGCCAGACCGCCACCCTCAGAGCGTCATCTGCACCTTCCTGCACAGTGTGGCATACATGCCACAACGTGCAGGAACTGGGGGTGCATATTTGCAGGGGGGCACAACATGTGCCCCCATGCATGCACCCCCCAGCCCAGAGGCACGAGCGAGCCCTGTTAGGGCCCCCTTTGTTGTCTCATCACAATCCTTTTCATGGTGGTCTTACTGCCATGAAAAGGGTGGGATTGAGGCAACTCGTAATATGCTCGGCAGTGCTGCTGCCTCTGCTGCGAGACCACTGCGGGATCCTGGAAGCTCGGCTTTCACAGCGGTTCTGTGGCGGTCTGACTGCCACACTCAAAATACTGTGGACGGGCCGGCAGTGTGGTAGCGGTCAGATTTCCACCAAGGGTTGGCAGGTCCTATGGACCGCCAAACTGGTCCTTAGTAAATCAAGTATTTAGCAAAAGACAATCCATTTCATAGTGTGTCCTTTTACTAATTATAGTAAGATGGAGGCACTTTTTGTGTTAAAATAGTATTGGTTCCGGTGCATGCTATGACGAAACCTTATTGTTGCTCAGACAGCGTGTACCTTAAAGAGATGTCCTGAGGAATGGAGAGATTATCCACAGATTGAATTCACACTTCTCATACATTTTTGCATGCTTTTTACTTACATGCACATAAACTAATATTTGTGATAGTAAATTCCACATCCTGATTCACAAATTTGCCACTGTTGTGAATTTAGGATTAGGGTGAGAAAACTTGGCCTTTGGGTGGCGAGAGACCTGCAAATTCAGTGAACGCTGATAAACATATTCACAAACATTCCGAAGGTGGTTTCCTACACTTGAATCAAATGTAAATGTGCTCTTGTGAAATGCAGGAGTAAGGGCAATATTACGAGTTGGCGGTCCATCGAACCGCAGAACCCCTGGTACACCAGACTGCCGGTCCACTCGGCGTATTATGAATGCAGCAGTGGGACCACTACAGGACTGCTGCTACAGCCTGGGATGCTAGATCCCGTGGTGGTGCAGCGGTCAAAGGCCACAATATGGTGGTGGTGCAGATGCTGCACCACCAAGCATATCATGCGTTTCCTCACCACCACAGTTTTCATGGTAGTGAGCCCCCCATGTAATGTGTGGCAGTGAGGAAACTATGGGGGGCCTACAGGGCCCCCTGTTGCCTCAGTGACAGGGGGTGCATGCATGGGGGGAGACTATGTGCCCCTCTGTAGGTATGCCCCCCCTGTACCTACAAGGCATGGAGGGACACTATGTGCCCCTCTGTAGGTGTGCACCCCCTGTACCTACACGGCATGGACTTCACTGTCAATACCATGCAGGAATGCACATTGTCACTCCCATTGTGGTGCCCTTTTAAGGCTCATGCACAAGCCTTTTAAAGGCACCGCCATGGAACCACCAAAGCTGGACCGCCTGACCGGGATTTCAGTCAGAATCTGGCGACAGACTCAATACAGAATTGGCGGTGTGACAGCGGGGCACTGGTGTGGTGGCCCACTGCCACATCTCCAAACTCGTAATAAGGCCCTAATTGTATTCTATGGTGGAAAATGGAAGGAATCTTTTTCATATTTCATGGAGATGCCAAGAGAGGGTGGGGAATTGGTGAGTTCGCCACACCTAAAAATATTTCCTCTGTTCAAAAAAAGTTACTTGTGAAAATGCACATTTTCACCTCAATTACTCATGCAAAATGCACACCGAGTATAACATTTGCATAATTAGATTTTGCAAAATCAAAGTATTCCTGGAATTGCATGAGTGATATAAATTTCTAGGAATACTCCAGAAATTCTTTGCAAATCCAGTAATCATTGCAAAACTGCTCTAGAACTAGAGGTAAACTTATGTGTCACGTCGTTATGCCTGACCTTCCAGACAGGTCAGGCAATGAGGAACAGGAAATGGACACACAGGAAAAGGAGGAGCGAGTAGCCTGTGAGCCAGTAGCTTCCTGGCAGGGCATAAAGAAAGTTACCCTCAGCCGAGCTCTGTGTGCTGTGTTTGATTTGGGCGGGCACAGGCGCGACAATGGCGACGAGGATGGGATAAGTCGATCCCACACACAACGTCGCGCAGCCCAGCCAAGAAACGGCCCCAAACGACAAGCCAGCAGCTCCAGAAGCGCCACAAGAAAAGAGCGCGAAACGGACCGACGCCTACAGCGCCATCCTGGCTCACCACTGGAGCGGAGTGAAGGAGAGCACACAAGAAAGTGCTCGCGCGACGGCGCCCGCCGCAGAAGAAGTGAGGAGCCCAGCAGAGCAACAGTGAGGGGAGCGCAAGTGCTCCAACCCCCGCCGAAGACGCGAAGAGCCCTGCAGAGCGGCAGCAAGGTGAGCGAGAGCGCTCCATCACCGCCGAGGCCGGAGGACCACGAGGGTGAGTCCCGCAGCGTCTGCGGCCGCTAGAGAACTGAATGTGCGGCCTGTGCACGTGTCAGAGGCTGCCGGGGCCGGAGAACATGGCGGCCATCTTTAAGTCAGGCGCCAGCCCCAGTAAACCCACGCTTCCATCACGGCGGCCATCTTAGAGTCAGGCAAGGACTGTGAATGAGAAAATAAGCGGGAACTTCGCCTCTAACCTCACACTCAGGCTTAATAAGACCTGTAACAAGCAAAGACTGCCACCAACAGCAAAACTAAGATAAAAATAACCACAAGTTACCGCAAAGAGCGCAGAAACAAGCAAAGACTACCCTCACTCAGTAAAAGGGATTACAAGCCAACGGAATACAGGCTAACCATGTCGGACACTGATGCTCAAAGCACGTCCTCAACTGGAGGCGCACCCACGCAACCCAACACGACGACGGTGCCTCAAGTTGCGTCCATAGGAGCGCCATTCATGCGACAACCGCAGCCACTGGTGCTGACGCCTGGAAACACCATGGGGCCTGCTTGGAAAACCTGGAGTGAGGACTTTGAAGACTACATGGAAGGGTCCCTTGTACAGGACTCTAAGCGCAAACTGGTTGCGCTGCGGAATCTTGCTGGCCAAGAAATAGCACAAATAATCAAAGAAATGCCCAATGTCGCCACGGCCACGTATGATGAAGTGAAGGCTGCCCTTGATCGGCGATTCCTACACAAGCGCAACGTCGATTACGAGCGCTATGTGTTCAACTTAGCGTCTCAAGAAAAGGGGGAGTGCATGGGCGATTTCATCACACGCATCAAGAGGATGACGCGTCACTGCGACTTCGAAAATTTCAAGACGGAAGATGCACTACGGCTCCGCATTATCGATGGATGCCGTTCAGAATCACTACGCAGACGCCTCCTAAAGAAACCCTACACACTAGAACAAATTGAAGAACTTACAAGGATCAACGACCAGGCAGAAGATCACGCCAAAAGGATGGAAACACACAAGCCTGAACACAAAGACAAAGACCATAAAGAGCAGGCTTTTCGAATACAATCGCGCACAAGCATCCGCCCAAGGTCGAGTGCACATAGAACAAGCAAGCACCACCGTAGCCCCCGGAGATCATCACCCCGGCGAGAATCACGACAAACAAAACACACTAAACCTGCACCTGCCTGTTACCGATGTGGCCAAGATTACCCCCACTCAGGGCAGTGCCCGGCCATTGGTCAACGGTGTCACCGATGCGGTAAGGACAATCATTTTGAGATAGCTTGCCAAGCCAGACAATCTACCCGAAGGTCACCCACTCCACGAGCTAGCACTCGGCACCATGCCCGAGCCGTGACGAGGAAAGACAGTCACTCATCAGACTCCTCAGGCTCCAGCACCCGCTCGACATACTCCCACCAACGGCACAGTCGATCCACAAGTACGCCTCGCTCTCGTCATCACTCAACGAGATCACGCCAGGCTCATCGTTCCTCATCCAACAGCTCATCGGCACTCACCACAGTGTCACAAGACAGTGATGAATATGTCTGCAGAGTGTTTGACTCATCCACAACGATGCAGGACAGTGACGAATATATATGCATGGTGGCCGACCCGGACAGACTCAAACGATATCCGAAGCTAGACATCCTGATAGGAGAGCATCCAGCGAAATTTGTCCTGGACTCGGGTGCCTCATTGAATTATATATGTGCACTGGAGTACCAGAAAATGAAGAATCAACCTAAATTAGAGCCAGCGGCAGTCCGCATCTTCACGTGGATGTGCCGGAAACCTCTGCCTTGCCTTGGTCGATTCCATACCACACTGACCTTCAAGAATAGGAAAATTCCAGCATATGTTCACGTCGTGGAAGGACCCGACTTCGCTGACTGCTTGCTCAGTCTGCCAACGGCAGAACGACTAAAGCTGGTGGAACTGTTGTACATGACGGAAGATGCCCCTGACATCGTGGCAAAGTTCCCGAAACTGTTCAAAGGACTGGGCAAACTGACCCACTTCAAAGTAAAGCTCCACATCAATGAGAACATCACACCTGTTGCCCAGCATCACAGGAAAGTGCCCTTCCACCTGCAACAAGCCGTTGATGATGAACTACGAGACCTGCTACAATCCGACATCATAGAGCGCACGTCTGGACCCACCCCATGGGTATCACCGGTGGTGGTGGTCCCGAAGAAAGGACAGGACAACAAAGTCCGGCTGTGTGTGGACATGAGAGCGCCCAACACCGCCATCGAGCGCGAGCGCCACCCAGGGCCGCACATCAGTGATATGATTACAAAACTGAACGGGGCCACAATATTCTCCAAACTCGACCTGAACAAAGGTTACCACCAGCTAGAGCTCCATGAACAGTCACGTTATATCACGACTTTCACCACGCACCAAGGCCTATTCCGATACAAGCGCCTGAATTTCGGCATTTCATCTGCCGCTGAAATCTTCCAGGAAACCATCAGGAAGGTTATACAAGGGATCCCGAATTCCTTTAACTACAGCGACGACCTGCTCGTTTTCGGAAAAGACCAAGTCGAACATGACACCGCACTGGATAGAGTGTGCCATGCACTGCTGCAGGCCAACCTGACCCTGAATGCGAACAAGTGCGAATTCCACAAAAACACTCTCAAATTCTATGGACATACTTTCTCCAGTGAAGGCATGACGCCTGACCCCGACAAGGTGGCCGCACTTGCTGACACTCCGACACCACAGGACGTAAGCGATCTCCGCTCCTTCCTGGGGATGGCAAGTTACTGCGCGCGATATATTCGTGACTACGCTACCATCAGCTACCCGCTCCGAGAACTGACACGTCAAGGACAACCCTTTGAGTGGTCACGAGCGTGCAACAAAGCCTTCACAGAAATAAAACAAGCTGTTGGGTCTGCCATTAACCTGGCATACTTTGATACAAATAAAAGAACAGAAATCACTGTCGACGCCAGTCCGGTGGGTTTGGGTGCCATTCTAGCCCAATACCGTGAACACTCTGATCAGCGACACATAGTCGCCTACGCGAGCCGTAGCCTCACGGACACGGAGAGGGCGTACTCCCAGCCGGAGAAGGAAAGCCTAGCTGTAGTGTGGGCGTGCGAACACTTTCACCTGTTCGTGTATGGAAAACATTTTACCATCATTTCTGATCATCAAGCCTTGCTCACAATCTTTGGCAATCCCAACGCAAAGATGCCACCTCGCATCGAACGATGGGGTCTGAGACTCCAAGACTATGTGTACACAATTGTTCACAAACCAGGCAAAGCTGAAAACCCTGCGGACTATATGTCCCGGCATCCCTTGCCGATTGTCACGAAACCTGACTCTCTAGCGGACGACTACATCCACTTCGTCATTGATGCTGCGTGTCCCCCTGCAGTCCCTTTGGAGTCCATCCAGAATGCTTCTGCTTCTGACCCGCTGATTCAAACAGTCATGACCCACGTTCGCAACAACTCCTGGCGGCACGCATTGAACACTGCGCCTGGATCGGATCCTCCCTTGCACGACCTCACAGCGTTTCATCGTGTTCATGAAGAACTGTCCATCAGTGACACTGGACTTCTTTTGCGAGGGGGAAGAATCGTGATTCCTCACAGCCTGCGCCAAGGCATCATCAATCTAGCCCATGAAGGCCACAGGGGCCTGAATGCCACAAAGAAGACTCTGAGGGAACGAGTCTGGTTCCCCTCTCTTGACTCCATGGTGGAGACAACTCTAAAAGACTGTATGACATGCCAACTAGTGAGCCGTGAAGAACCCCCAGCACCTCTCCAAATGTCTGAATTGCCAGATGAGGTGTGGAAGCAAGTAGCAGTTGACTTCTTTGGACCACTCCAATCAGGACAGTACATCATGGTCGTCATGGATGAATATTCAAGATTCCCCTTTGCACACATGATAGCGTCCACCAGAGCAACAGCCGTCATCCCCGTACTGGATGACATCTTTGCAGCATGGGGTGTTCCCGCAAGAGTCAAATCCGATAACGGGCCCCCGTTCAACGGCCATGAGTTCGCGGAATTCGCGAAGCATCTCGACTTCAAACATCACAAGATAACTCCACTGTGGCCACAAGCCAATGGCATGGTGGAGAGGTTCATGGGAACATTAAAGAGAGCCATCCAACAAGCAGAGATAACACGCCGAGATGTCCAGCAAACCTTGAACGAAGTACTGAGAGCCTACCGGACCACTCCTCACAACACCACGAATCAGTGCCCGGCCACACTAATGCTGGGAAGGACACCGAGGACAAGAGTGCCCATGATAAGCACCACGCCTCACTCAAAGACTGTTACCGTTGACCACGAAACACTTGTTGATATTGACAAGAGAAAGAAACAGAAAATGAAAACATATGCAGACAATCGCCGACACGCCAAAGAAACTGATATCCGTGAAGGCGACTGGGTCATAGTGAGAGGAGACCGGCGAATGAAAGCAGACAGCCGATACCTGAATCTTCCCTTACAAGTTCACAAGAGGAAAGGAACCATGATTACTGCCAAAGCTGATCACAAGCAAATAACGAGAAATATATCTCATTTCAAAAGACACCATCCTGTGAACAGGCAGGAATCCTCCTCTGGACACACCTCGAGTGACTCCACTAGTCCAGGCGACCACGCCGAGATTCAACACCATCAACGTCCAAGAATGACTACCAGTCCTGAGCGACGCAGCCAAGCATCAGAGAGAGAGACTCGCCCCAGACGCCTGGTGAGGAAACCACGGCGACTCGTCGAAGAAATGTAGTATCAGTTCTTTGTACAAAAGGGGGAGATGTCACGTCGTTATGCCTGACCTTCCAGACAGGTCAGGCAATGAGGAACAGGAAATGGACACACAGGAAAAGGAGGAGCGAGTAGCCTGTGAGCCAGTAGCTTCCTGGCAGGGAATAAAGAAAGTTACCCTCAGCCGAGCTCTGTGTGCTGTGTTTGATTTGGGCGGGCACAGGCGCGACATTATGGGTGAAGATTTTGGACGTTTCCTACTGTAATTTTGGAAATCACGTCTGACTTTCTAAGGGTGCCTTATTTCTAAGAGTAATGTCCTATCTAGAGCTTAATGTTGCAAAAACCAAATGCAAGTTATTCTTCACATAAAGCCAGCGAAGGTACAGCATGATGTAGGCTTAAACCCTTATTCCTAGTGGGTCAGTAACCCCAACTCGCAAGCAAATGGGAATTTCAACCTGAATTAAGGCACAACTTGTGTGAATTACTGCACTGACCCGGTGGTTTTCCAGCACAAATTTCACTTGGTTAATCTTGTCGAAATTTGCGCAGAAAGAAATTGCAATAGTACACATTTTGCAGTTCCAAAGAGGGAACAACATGTGATATATGTGATATTACCATGTTATCTTACACTCGGTAATGGTACAATGTATATCTGCGGCACTCCTGAATAAGCCCTTTTGTATTTTGAGTAGGTGGTCAAAATACCTGGGTGGATTACAAAAAGTGCCTAAGCACTGCTAGTTTGCACCAGAATGCCATTTAGAACCATATTACATATCAGAAGGATGTGGGCCAGATTTACAAAGTATCACCCAACACTGGGCAGTAGCCAAAAATGCGCTGCATGACATGGAGGGAGCAGGAGAGTGCCACATCTACATCTACAGAGATATGGCAATCTCCTCCCCTCTCCCTAGCGCCGGAACAACATTTTGCTGCCGAGTGCCACGCACACACCTTTGCACAATAGTGCAAGGGTGTGTGAGTGACTCTTCTTTAGGTTTGGTACTGGAAGGACTGCCTTCCAGTACAAAATACTATGCCTAGACAACTTTTAAAAATGTTCCTGCTTTGCATGTGTGCTATATAGACTTTATGTCAAATATAGATTCCCTTTGGGCACTTTAGTACAAACACTGATTCTTTCAAACAACTAGACCCATATTATTCAAACATAAAGTGGAATATTAACCCTTATTTTGTACCCCCCCTTTTTTTAGTAATAGGAAGTGTTTATGATGAAATTGTGTGTATAATTTGCTCCTTCTTTATGTTGTCTGTGTTCCCAATTACTTCAATCATTTTTAATTATTCTGATTATGTTTCTTTTTAATTGTTTTTAACAAATGAATACATTGTGTAAACTGAACTTATTTGCTTATAGTACTGTTTTTGTTGCGTAGTGCATTGCTCCAAATTGATGTATTTTATGTTTGAATAATATGGGTCTAGTTGTTTGAAAGAATCAGTGTTTGTACTAAAGTGCCCAAAGGGAATCTATATTTGACATAAAGTCGGTTTTGGTACCCTATCCCTTTGGTTTTGGGGCCCTCTCTCTTTTATTAGAGATTGTGTGCTATATAGTACAGCACACATGCAGAAATGAAAAAAATCTCCTTTTAACACCTGCTTTCAAGTGGCATTACTTTTTATGCAAAACCTGTCCACTGTTGTTAGTAGATAGGGTTTAGCATCAAAAAGCCCGGGTGTTATTAACGCCCATGTGCAGCCATGTTTATGCTGAGTAACCATTGCATTACTTCTTGACAACTTTCCAGTGTAAAACTAGGAAATTTAAAAGAAAATGATTTTGACCTTCTTTGAATCACTTTTGTGATGCAAACACAGCACAAAATGTTTGCAAACCTGTTCTGTGGTATTTTACACAATCATTTTTTTCCGGAAGTCCGTGAAGTTTTGCAATAACAAAAGACAAGAATTGTATTTTCTGTAAAATAGACAAAATTATCTCTTTGACTTCAGGTCTGAGAACCTGACCAGTGCACTGTGAGACATGCCAAGCCCGCTGCTGCTTCAGTGATTCCGCGCTGTGATTTCATGCTTGTCCATCATTTATTGATTGGCTGGTATGCTGTTCATGCCGCATGAATTATAGAATGCGTTTTGAAAAGAAACAGGGAGCCATGGACAGGAAGACAACGGCACATGACGCGCTCAATAAAAGTACAGCCACAGTTCCGTCTTTTTTCATTACATTGGACATATTCTATTTGGTGACGTGATGTGCATAATTACTGACACACAAGCAGACACATCGCCTTGCCGTACGTGAAAGAGTGGAAATAGTTTCAGATGTAGCTCTACATTTTTAATAGTAAAAGCCTGAATCATAATAGGTCTAAATATATTGCACTATTATGACTACACAAAATCGCTGCTAATGAAAAAGCCGTACGTATCTTAGAAAACACGCACCATATTCTGTTTGCTGTGTGATCGGCACTTGGCGAAACATTCAAGAGAGGAGAGATTAAATCGAGAGGCGATTATTCAAAAGGCGTCAGACAAGAGCGAGCTAGTGATGGCATGCACTCTAGCAGGGAATTGGGTGCCAATGTGAAAAAGCTCAAGCAACGTGATTTTTAAAGAATTCCGAGCCAGCAGTGTGAATGGAAAGGTGAACAATAGGGCAGTGATGTGCCAATCAGCAGCGACCTCTCGTGAATACAAATGGCTGAACTAGAGGAGAAATAAACAGTGAGAGATTGATATGTATCTTTCTAAGCCAGTTAACCCTTTCAGGCAGTTTCCTCTAGCAGCAAATACTCGCGTACGTTGGGTTTAAATCTGAAACGATCAATTACTTGAAATACTCATTAACTGCACCCTCCTACCCTTGGTACGAATGGTGAAAAAATAGAGTTGAATATGGGGTGCTTTTACTTAGCAAGTTTGGTGAAGTTTTCTCAGAGTATGGGACTAATAACTGCACACTACATCACAAAAAGGGATGGTGCTGCTAGAATAGACGAACGGAGACAGAATCCTAAATGTTAGGACAGAAATAATTTTTTGGGTATTACACATAGCAGAGAAATGGGAAAGGATGGCTTTCTGATTTTTCTGCTATGTGTAATACACACAAAAATGACTTCTGTTCTAAAATTTAGAATCCAGTCTCAATTGTAATACATTGGTCTATTCTAGCAGCACCGTAATTTTTTGTGATATACTATTTTTGTGTAGAAGGGACGAACGGGAGCAGTTTCGTCCACTGCTGTATTTTGTGATAACAAGAAGTAACTGCGTATACTGTAGCACTGACTCTGTGTCGCCTTGTGTCAAATCTGTAAGGACTAGGAGATATCTTGCACTGGAGTAAATCGCTCTAGAATGACTACTCGTAATTACAGCAACATTACTCTTAAATATGCATAATTACATTAGAAGCTTTTTTCTTATTACAAAATGTACCTTCGCATCCTAAATGTGCCAAGGATGCATTTTGCATTAAGAAAATAGCACTAAAAGCTTCGGGACATGAACAACATTAGCCAGCAGCCGCTCTCTCTCTCATAGAACAGTGTTCTTGGTCTCCCGCCCTACGAGTTTTACCCAGTTTACTCTTAATTATTCAAGATGGCGTAACCGCGTAATTTTGGCAATTTCACATTACAAGAGCAATGCGTAATTACTGAAATTACCCCTGTGTTATTAGATTTTCAACTAGGCCTACACTGTTGACTTTCACTGTTGTTATTGTCGCATGTTCAAGCTATTTTGCGCAATGTACCCTTGCCAACTTCTTTGTCCTTATTTTAAAACAAAAAGCCACAATCTACACAGTAGATATACTGCTAGGACTGGATGAAGATGTACCTGATTATGGAGTTCACAAACATTCTCAGTTGTACGTCAGGAAAGGTGCAGGTGTCAGCTTTCTATTGTGTTGCAGGTATTTCAGACACACCTGATCATTTATGGCCCTCAGGTAGATAAGGTATATCCACCTATCATGAGGAGTTGTGGAAACTGACGTCCTCCATGCCTCCTCCCTCATATCATACCTGGGGGAAGGACCCACATTGGCATACAATCAATCCTGCCAGAAATGGGTGCGTTTTGATTGGTTCTCCTTAGCCTGCCCCCAAGATAATGCATACATGGATAGATGCAGATTGGTATTCTATAGGCCTTTATTGTACATCAATATAGTACTACACATTTGAAGAACAGTGGTAAGATAACTCATGTGTAAACTGGCGGCAGGAAACATAAAGAATGTATACAACATTTAAAAAAAGTAATTATTTATTCCTACAGATCCTAGCTCTAATTATCAGAACCTCGATAATCAGTCATAAGGAGAGATGAAATTCAGACAGTGGCACACATTATATTTACTTCAGTTAACTATAACTGGTGAATTTCAGTAGGTTGTTACAATGGTACAATTTTACTGAAATGTTCACGTAGCTATAACATCGCTGTTGGACTTGGCCCTTTCTGCAGGGCCAACCCCAATCTTTTTGCCTTCACTCCTCCCATTTTTGCTGAATTTGTTTTAGTTGCGCTTAAAACTCTGTGCACTTTACCACTGCTAGCCATTGTTAAAGTGTTTGTGTTCTCTCCTCTAAACCTGGTAAAATTGGCTTATACCAATTTGACACAATAAATGTACTTACAATTCTTTAGTAAAGTGGTACAACTTGGACCCAGGGTCTTGTAAATCAAATGCTATTAGTCGGCCTTCAAACGCACAAAACAACAGATGATCAACAGAATACTGAACAAATCAAACATTCACCTCCAGTCAATGGATTTAACCCAGATCTTGGTGAATAGGGGTGAATATTTGAAAATGTTCAGCATTAGGTCCCTCATCTTTTTGTGCTGTATTAGTGGGCCTTCAGCACTGGTTGTGCCACCCACTTAAGTAGTCTTACAAACCTTTCTCAGACTTGCCATTGCAGCTTGTGTGTGCAGTTTTAAACTGTCATTTCGACAAAAATAAACATTTTGCCAGGCCCAAACCTTCCTTTTTAATATATGTAAATCACCCCTAGGGTAGGCCCTAGACAGCCCAAAGATCAGGGTGCAGTGTATTTAAAAGTTGAATATTGACCTTTAAGTGTTACTTGTCCTGGTAATAAAAAACTCTTACATTTGTTGCTCACTTCTGAAAGGCCCACCTCTCCCCTAGGAGAACACTGGAGTTGCCTACTTGCATTTAATAAGCTGTAACTAGCAATTTTTACCAGGTATAAAGGTCGAGTTGATGTCTAACGAATTAAAATTCGGAGACCACTTTTAAGGTAAAGTCCGACTTATAATCACAATTCTAAAAATGCAATTTTTAGAAAGTTCACGTGAGTAAACGCAGCTGGAGTGCACTCAGTAAACTAGTTCAGACAATCTATATAAACATTTACAGTGAAAAATGTAATGTACATTGAAGAATTATGTGTGCACCAGGCGAGGGGTTCCGCCAACCCCTGATTCACAATGAAAACAAAATACCTAGATTAGTGTCTATGTGAGCCCAGTGCACTACAATTGTGTCACTGATTAGTGTACAGTCACATTTGTCTACGATTCACTAATAAATGTATATACTAATAAAATGTATCAAAAGTAATCAATAAACAGAATCAATATAAACACATGTAGTACGAAAAATCTTCATGTGCTTCAATGGTTAGAAATCTGCGTGGTTTATTTCAATGTAAAGCAGATCAACTTTCAAATCAAAGAGTTGTTGCAGCTTGAATTCAGCATACAGAAATCAAAAGTTCCCAATGCATTTCGGGCTTTAAACAATAGCCCTTCATCAGGGAAATCTGTAACAAATGTATAAATTGCGCCATTACTATACAAACATCGTATGTATAATTATAAGCTGACAAGGGCTCAATACTGAAGACTCAGAAGATTTTCGGTGAAGGAAATCAGACCAGGAATGGAGAAGTGAAAAAGTATGAAGAAAAAGAACGCTAAGTCTACCTGAAAACAGTAGGCAAAACTGCCAATGCAGGCTGCCCAAGTCCTAAACAGCCTCCGCGACTTTTCCAGTTCAGGGAGGACCTGGCCTGGCAGTTTGGTCTGGACTGTTTCCATGTGGCTCAGGGTCAAGACTGATTTGCATATGGCTGGGTCCAAACTGAGGTGGCGTAGTGGGCAAAAGAACAATGGATTTAAACCAGATCTTTTGACTGAGGGAGAATGTTTGCATTGTCAGCATTTTGTCCATCATTGTAACACCCCTCTCCCTGAAAGGCAGGATGCAGCATCGTAAATAAAGTGCTCCAGGACGACACCAAACTGGTTCTGGCTGGGTTCAGTGATTTGTGACTTTTTAGAGAACAAAGACTTTTGGGGTATAAAGATCTGTGCTGAAACCCCTGCATGGTGTGTTACCTTTGGATGTCAAGACGAACATCTGTCCGTGTAACTAGAGGGAAAGGACTCTGAATCTTTCATCCTTCTTGCTGAAGCAACTACCCATGGGCCTGATTTGAGCTTGCCTCCTGCCGAAGTCTCAGGGACATTAGACTTCACCCATCAGCCGTTCGGATTCCTATTTGAGGGGGATTCTACTCACAGGTGAGGCCTCTGTTGAGAATTTCAGAGCCTCTGGTTCTACTGCGTGGAACGCGGGCTGAAAGTCATCGCATCGCTATTGTGGGCCTCCACAGCTGAGGAGCTGTTGCAGCTGAGAGCCTGCATCTGCCTGTGTTACCAAAGTCATCGTGATCTCTATTGTGGGCCGCCGCAGTGGAGGAGCTGTTGCCGCTGAGAGCCCGCACTTGCCTGTGTTACCAAAGTCATTGTGATCGGTATTGTGGGCCGCTGCAGCTGAGGAGCTGTGCCGCTGAATGCCCGCATTTGCTGTCCTACGAGAATCATCGCAATCGCTATTGTGGGCCACTGTAGCTGAGGAGCTGTGCCACTGAGTGCCCGCATTTACTGTCCTATGAGAATCACCGCTATCGCTATTGTGGGCCGCTGCAGCTGAGGAGCTGTGCCGGTGAATGCCCGCATTTGCCGTCCTACGAGAATCATAGCAATCGCTATTGTGGGACACTGCAGCTGATGAGCTGTGCTGCTGAGTGCCGGCATTTGCCATACAACGAGAATCATCGCAATTGCTATTGTGGCCCGTGCCTGCATTAGTCACCACTTAGAGGATCTTGTTATCACCTGCATGTGCCGCTGGGTGCCCGCCTTTAAGTCCCATCCCAGGATAAACGTGAGTGCATGCCGCGGACCGCTACAGCTGGGAGCTGTGGCCGTTGCGATTCCACCTGTCATCACTGCGGCTTCCTTGTGAGCCTGCGTGCCGTGCCCCTTTAAATCTCAGGTACATTGTGCATCACCGGGTCACGTGGACACCGGCCTCAAACTAAGTTTGTTCCACATGCTTTTTGAGTCCTCTATTGCTTTTGAAGTGAATCTGTAATTATGTGCATTGTGGTTTCTTGATCGCTTTTGGGCCTCGTGTGTAGGTACCTGTGTGGTGTCCCTTTGTAGTGTCTTCACAGCGTTATTGTGTATGGTCATAAATGCTTTACACACTGCCTCTGAGATAGGCCTGTCGGCTCGTGCTACGTTACCACAGGGTTGAGCAGGGGTTATCAAAGGGTGTCAACTAGAGATCCCCATTTCTAACACCTGTGTTTCCCCACTAATGGAGGAAATAGCAATTTTGGAGAGTGAAATTATGAAATTAACCACCCGCAACACCCATTTTCAAGAGTTCGATAGTGGTGGGGGAGTTGGATGATGATAATCCTGGACTTGAATCAACAGGATCCATCATGGCTGGTATGCACGGGCCTGTGTGCACCCCATTGGATGTTCCATCTGGTGAATCTATTGCCCCTATCACCAGTGAGTGCAGGGTTTTGCCTACTGAGAAGCCATCCTGGTAAGTTGCCAACTGGAATAGAGCCTAGTGGACTGGAGATGTAATTAATTGCCCCATCTTAATCTACCACCAGACTGCTGCCCTTTAGTTGTTAATGTCCCACGTTTGCCCACTGGCACAACCAAAACCCACAGTGATTTGAAAAATAAGGTCTGTCACCGGCTATCTTGTAATGCTAATTTTTGCTTGGCAGAGTATAACCAGTCAAAGAATTGCATGGATTTGCCATCTACCCAAGTACTCAAGTGTGGACTGTTTGGTAATTAACTGTAGGAATCCTAAAATTAGTGGTCAGGTGGTCCTGCACAACACTCAATTTTCAGAACAAACATACCACCATTCTGCCTTTGGGTTATTTTTATAGGCATTTTTCATGTGATCAGACCACCAGGCTGCCTTTGCCCTTTTACCACCTGACCCCTTAAGTTACAATAGCATCCCTATATTCAATCATTTTAATCCCCTAATCTGTCTAGAGCAGGGGTACTCATAGTACGGCCCGAGGGCCGCCAGCGGCCCGGCAAGCCTTCCTTGGTGGCCCGCGGAACTTTCAGACATTGTACCTGTGTTTTAAAAAACATTTTTTAAAGAGTGTCAGCAAACACCGCCGCAGCAGCGTGGACTCTGAGACACTCGCTCTATGGGGGCCGGGCGATTCACAACAAAGCCTCATTAACAAGTAGATGGTCTTTTAAAGACCTGTGAAGTACTCAATTGCGGCTGTGTGTGTGCCTAGGAAGCTGGTGTGAGGTGACAGAGAGTGACAGACAGAGGGAGACAGACAGAGGGAGATAGAGGGAAGAAGACAGAGGGAGGGAGACAGAGGGAGGGAAACAGAGGGAGGGAGACAGGGAGGGAGACAGAGGGAGGAAGACAGAGGGAGGGAGACAGAGACAGACAGAGGGAGACAGAGAGAGAGGGACATAGAGAGAGAGAGGGAGACAGAGAGAGAGGGAGACAGAGGGAGAGAGAGCGGGAGGGAGACAGAGGGTGACAGACAGAGGGAGACAGACCAGGGAGACAGACCGACGGAGACAGACAGAGGGAGTGGGCAGGCGATAGAGGGAGGGAGACAGATAGAAGGAGACAGAGGGAGGGATAAAGACAGAGGAAACAGACAGAGACAGACAGAGGGAGGGAGAGGGAGGGAGACAGAGAGTGAAACAAAAGGAGACAGAGAGAGAGGGAGACAGAGAGAGGGAGACAGGCTAGCAACTTGGAGCACTCCTGAGGCGGATGCCGGGAGATTCTGCTCGTGAATTTTAAAACTGTTTAAACTGTACTCTGTGTTTTTAAAGTACCTTGCACTCACGTGAGCACTTTGTGACCTGGGGAGATTTACAAGCACAGCGGATTTTCGCGCTGTCGCAGCTGGGGAACCGCGCTGCCACCACCTCGCGCTCGACCCCTAAGCCACGCCCACTTTAGAGGCCACGCCCACTTCCCCATACCTTATAGGCGCACTGACTCACAAGCGCGCCTAGCAACTTGGAGCACTCCTGAGGCGGATGCCGGGAGATTCTGCTCGTGAATTTTAAAACTGTTTAAACTGTACTCTGTGTTTTTAAAGTACCTTGCACTCACGTGAGCACTTTGTGACCTGGGGAGATTTACAAGCACAGCGGATTTTCGCGCTGTCGCAGCTGGGGAACCGCGCTGCCACCACCTCGCGCTCGACCCCTAAGCCACGCCCACTTTAGAGGCCACGCCCACTTCCCCATACCTTATAGGCGCACTGACTCACAAGCGCGCCTAGCAACTTGGAGCACTCCTGAGGCGGATGCCGGGAGATTCTGCTCGTGAATTTTAAAACTGTTTAAACTGTACTCTGTGTTTTTAAAGTACCTTGCACTCACGTGAGCACTTTGTGACCTGGGGAGATTTACAAGCACAGCGGATTTTCGCGCTGTCGCAGCTGGGGAACCGCGCTGCCACCACCTCGCGCTCGACCCCTAAGCCACGCCCACTTTAGAGGCCACGCCCACTTCCCCATACCTTATAGGCGCACTGACTCACAAGCGCGCCTAGCAACTTGGAGCACTCCTGAGGCGGATGCCGGGAGATTCTGCTCGTGAATTTTAAAACTGTTTAAACTGTACTCTGTGTTTTTAAAGTACCTTGCACTCACGTGAGCACTTTGTGACCTGGGGAGATTTACAAGCACAGCGGATTTTCGCGCTGTCGCAGCTGGGGAACCGCGCTGCCACCACCTCGCGCTCGACCCCTAAGCCACGCCCACTTTAGAGGCCACGCCCACTTCACCTGACCTTATAGGCGCACTGACTCACAAGCGCGCCTAGCAACTTGGAGCACTCCTGAGGCGGATGCCGGGAGATTCTGCTCGTGAATTTTAAAACTGTTTAAACTGTACTCTGTGTTTTTAAAGTACCTTGCACTCACGTGAGCACTTTGTGACCTGGGGAGATTTACAAGCACAGCGGATTTTCGCGCTGTCGCAGCTGGGGAACCGCGCTGCCACCACCTCGCGCTCGACCCCTAAGCCACGCCCACTTTAGAGGCCACGCCCACTTCCCCTGACCTTATAGGCGCACTGACTCACAAGCGCGCCTAGCAACTTGGAGCACTCCTGAGGCGGATGCCGGGAGATTCTGCTCGTGAATTTTAAAACTGTTTAAACTGTACTCTGTGTTTTTAAAGTACCTTGCACTCACTTGAGCACTTTGTGACCTGGGGAGATTTACTAGCACAGCGGATTTTCGCGCTGTCGCAGCTGGGGAACCGCGCTGCCACCACCTCGCGCTCGACCCCTAAGCCACGCCCACTTTAGAGTCCACGCCCTTGGTACCATATTAATGTGCCCTCCCCGGACGCGCAGCGGACGAGCGCAGCGGGTGCGCCGTTTGCGCGCCGAAGGCGCGCCGTTTGCACGCCGAAGGCGCGCCTAGGGCAAGCCCGTCTGCGCCCGTCCGCGATCGTACGCGGTCCAGGGCCACACACCCTGCCCCTCAAACCGGCCGCGTACGATGGAGCAAGCAGGATTTGCTCTCCTTACGCGGCGGCATCAATGAGTCTTGCAAGCACAATCTACGGGTGGAGCACTGCATGGGTTGTGTACATTGCCACTTCTCCTTTGACCTTGGTAAAAATACACCTAGCACGGACTACACCCTGCACTGTGGATTGCTTAACGTACGATCGTTACGAAAACACAAGTTAGACTTTTACAACCTACTCACTGACAAACAATGGGATCTCGTATTTTTAACAGAGACTTGGCTAGACAATGACTCTACACCTGATGCTCTTGAGGCACTTCCAGGAGGATATGCTATACATAGACAGGACAGACCCACAGGCAGAGGAGGGGGCATTGCTATTGTAGTCCGAGAAAGCTTGCACTGCCAATTAGATTGCTCTCCCATCCTGGACAGCGAGGCAGGGAGTTTTACTATTACTTTGAACAATAGTTACACGCTTAAGGGCGTGTTAATCTATAGACCCCCAGGCCCTATAGCCATGTTTGAGGAGAGTCTGGTGGAAGGCATTATAGAGACCGCACTGTGCACAGATACATTTTTGCTTCTCGGAGACCTTAACTTACATCTGAACAACCCTTTAGATAGTGTTAGCAAGAATTTCAGTCAGGCATTAGGAGCCCTCCAACTGAACCAAATTGTCAACGGCCCGACTCACCAGTTGGGTCACCTATTAGATCCCATCTTTGTCAATTGGGGGGAAGTAACAGCCATGAGCCCTATACCCATCCCCTGGTCGGATCATTACTTAGTCCCTTTTTCTATACGAATCCCTGGAAATAGACCCCCGCAGCCAACACCACGGTACCATCTTAGGCGAAAATGGAATACCTTCTCCCAGCTTAAATTCCACGAGGCACTGACTAAAGGGGGGAGCCCTGGGGGGGATGATGTTGACACGGCCAATACCAACCTCTGCAATCGCATCCATGAGGCACTAGACTGCACAGCTCCTCTTCTAAAAGTTAAATCTTGTGGTCGTATACAAAAATCCGCCCGTGGTTTAATGACAAATTAAGAGTCTTGAAAACTGCATTAAAGAAAACCGAAAGAGAATGGCGCAGGACCTTCTCTAAAGAAACCAGAAACGCCTACTTGTCTGAGAGGCGGCTTTACCACAACCACATCAGAAAGTCTAAAACAGCATATTATACGCTCAGAATCAATGAAGCTGGTAATTCAGCGAAAGAGCTGTTTTCCCTTTACAAAACTCTTTCGAGCGGAAAATCTGCAATCATCCCGGACGACTGTTCTTCTGAATCGTGCGACAAGATCGCTGATTTCTTCGCAGAAAAAATATCTAAAATTTACTTGGCATTTCCCACTAAACCCATAAATGTGACAGAATTCGTGGAAAGCACTAGGGATTGGGGGGATAGACACAGACTGACCATCTTTGTCACCCCGCCCCCAGAAGATCTCATAAAAATCTGTAGATCTGTGAGGTCGGGCTCTCCACGGGACCCTACCACACCAAAACGTCTGACAGAGAGTCTGGTGGTATTGGAACCATACATCAGACATCTATTAGACATGTCTTTCAGCACCAAGACCGTACCTAAAGATTGGAAAAAGGCGGTGGTCCTACCCTTAAGGAAGAAACCCACTATCAGCTTCAAGAAACTAGAGAACCTCCGTCCAATCTCACTTTTACCTTACCTGGCTAAAGTCGCTGAAAAAACGGTTAATATGCAGCTGATGGACTTCGTGGAAAAGGCTGCTCTATTACATGACACCCAATTTGGCTTCCGTCCCCGCCACTCAACGGAGTCAGCGCTCCTAACGGCGGTGGAGACTCTTCGCCAGGGGGTGGATGAGGGTCATACCATGGCCCTCATCCTATTGGACCTGAGTGCAGCATTCGACACTGTAGCCCATGCCACTCTACTACAGTGTCTGAACAATGGAGGAATATCTGAAGCTGCACTCCAATGGATCCAATCCTTCCTGACTGAAAGAAGTTTTCAAGTCCGCCAGGGTGACTACTACTCCAAAGACATAGAATTGGGCCAGGGCGTTCCCCAGGGATCGTCCCTGAGCCCAACTCTATTCAATCTTTATGTCTCTCCAGTGGCCCCTATTGCTATGGGCCATGGACTGAACATAGTGTCATACGCCGATGACACGCAGCTGGTTATCTCCCTCTCACGTGCACCCGGACTTGCCATGGACAGCTTCAGGGCGTGCATGCAAGACCTTGCAACCTGGATGTCCATCAATTGCCTTAAGTTAAATGGCAATAAGACCGAGGTGCTCGTGGTGGGGAGGAGCCCATCTGTCTGGTCGTCGGCGTGGTGGCCCCCATGCCTAGGGGAGGCTCCCGTGCCACGTCAGGAAGTCAAAAACCTAGGTGTCTGGCTCCATGCTGACCTGTCTTTTGGACCCCAAATAGATCGGGTGGCGGGTGTCTGTCTCAGCGTTCTAAAAACCTTACGGAAGGTTCTTGCCCTCCTTCCCATGTCCGCCCGGAGAACGCTGGTTCATGCCCTCGTTACATCGCGTCTAGACTACGGCAACCTACTGTACCTTGGAGCGACCGCTAAGGCAATAAACCGCCTCCAAGTATTACAGAACGCGGCAGCCCGCCTTGTCTTAAAAATCCCCAAAAGATCGGATTCCAAAGCTGCCCTCCAGACCCTCCATTGGTTGCCAGTGAGAAGCAGAGTGGAATTTAAAGCCCTCTGTACTTGTCACCGCATCCTCGCCAAGAAAGCACCAATACCACTTCAGAACCTAATCTCTAAGTATGTACCATCACGCGCTCTGCGCTCTTCTCACAGAGGCCTACTAAAAGTCCCTAGGGTTAAAAGGGCTCGAATGGGAGGACGCTCTTTTCGCCACTTGGCAGCAAAGAGCTGGAATGCCCTGCCTCCCAATCTCCGCCTGGATTCTTCCGAATCCAGCTTTCGGAAGAACTTAAAAACATACCTATTCTCAAAATAATCATGCTTTCTTCCTGCTTCTACTTCTGAGTTCCTCCTTAGTTGCAGCGCGGGGACACGCTTCTGCGTAACCAAGCGCTTTACAAGCTTCCCTATATATAGAGAGAGAGGGAAACAGAGGGAGGCAGAGGGAGACAGAGGGAGGGAGTCCGGGGAGACAGAGGGAGGGAGAGGGAGACAGACAGAGGGAGACGGACAGAGGGAGACAGACTGAGGAAAACAGAGGGAGGGGGACAGAGACAGAGGGAGACAGAAAGAAGGAGACAGAGGGCGACAGACAGAGGGAGACAGACAAAGGGAGCCAGGCAGAGGGAGGAGGACGATGGAGGGAGCGAGACAGAGGAAGGGAGGCAGAGGAAGGGAGACAGACAGAGGGAGACAGACAGAGGGAGACAGACAGAGGGAGACAGAGGGAGGGATACAGATGGAAGGAGAGGGAGGGAGACAGAGAGAGGGAGACAGAGAGAGGGAGACAGAGAGAGGGAGACAGCGAGAGGGGGAGACAGAGGGAGGGAGACAGAGGGTGGCAAAGGGAGACAGAGGGAAGAAGAGGGAGACAGACAGAGGGAGACAGACAGAGGGAGGAAGACAGAGGGAGACAGAGAGAGAGGGAGACAGACAGAGGGAGAGAGACAGAGGGAAGGAGACAGAGGAAGGGAGACAGAGAGAGAGGGAGACAGACAGAGGGAAAGAGACAGAGGGAGGGAGTCGGGGGAGACAGAGGGGGGACAGGGAGAGGAAGACAGACAGAGGGAGACAGATAGAGGGAGACAGACAGAGGGAAAGAGACAGAGGGAGACAGAGAGAGAGCGAGACAGAGAGAGTGAGAGGGAGACCGAGGGGGGAGGGAGTCAGAGGGAGACAGAGGGAGGGAGAGAGAGGGAGGGAGTCAGAGGGAGACAGAGGGAGACAGACAGAGGGAGACAGACAGAGAGGGACAGAGGGAGAGAGACAGAGGGAGGGAGACAGACAGAGGGAGACAGACATAGGGAGACAGACAGAGGGAGGGAGACAGACAGAGGGAGGAGGGAGACAAAGGGAGGGAGACAGAGGGAGCGATACAGATAGAGGGAGACAGAGGGAGGTAGACAGACAGACAGAAACAGACAGAGGGAGACAGAGAGAGGAAGACAGAGGGAGAGAGAGACAGAGAGAGAGAGAGAGAGGGGGGACGGAGGGGGGACAGGGAGAGGAAGACAGACAGAGGGAGACAGATAGAGGGAGACAGACAGAGGGAAAGAGACAGAGGGAGACAGAGAGAGAGCGAGACAGAGAGAGAGAGAGGGAGACCGAGGGGGGAGGGAGTCAGAGGGAGACAGAGGGAGGGAGAGAGAGGGAGGGAGTCAGAGGGAGACAGAAGGAGACAGACAGAGGGAGACAGACAGAGAGGGACAGAGGGAGAGAGACAGAGGGAGGGAGACAGACAGAGGGAGACAGACAGAGGGAGGCAGAGGGAGGCAGACAGAAGGAGACAAACAGAGGGAGACATAGGGAGACAGACAGAGGGAGGGAGACAGACAGAGGGAGACAAAGGGAGGGAGACAGAGGGAGCGATACAGATAGAGGGAGACAGAGGGAGGTAGACAGACAGACAGAAACAGACAGAGGGAGACAGAGAGAGGAAGACAGAGGGAGAGAGAGACAGAGAGAGAGAGAGAGAGAGCCAGAGTGAGTGAGACAGAGGGAGACAGAGAGAGAGAGAGCGTGAGAGAGGGAGGGAGAGAGAGGGAAAGAGAGAGAGAGAGAGAGAGAGAGAGAGAGAGAGAGAGAGACAGATAGATAGAGGGAGGGAGGGAGGGAGGGAGACAGAGAGTGGGAGGGAGACCGAGGGAGAGAGAGGGAGAGAGAGAGAGAGGTGTGTGTAAGCCGGGTCTGGTGACTCAGTGGACGAAGGTGTCTGCTGCAGGGGCCTGTGTTCAACCTCATGGTCACAGGTTTCGCTATAGCACCGTCCCCTTCCCCCACTGACCCCTCCCTCCCCACCCCCCACCTGTGCGCCCGTCTGCCACAAACCACACTGTAAATTTGGCCCCCGAGAGAAAGTTTGTGAGTACCCATGGTCTAGAGGATATCAACTGACTCTAAAGTGATTCTTGTCCGTCTGTAGAAACCATAAGTCAAGCCAGGATTAGTAGCAACTTGGCATGGGACAGACAAATAGCGATTTCACAGGAGGTCTTGCAGCTTAAGGAATCATGTACTAACCTGGCTTGTTGGAATCTAGATGGCCTAAGTACAAATTGGTCGGATCCAATTTGGACTAATTGCATTTCAAATTTTGATACTGTGATGCTACAGAAAACTTAGATGATTTTTATAAAACCCTCACTCACCCGTCTATTGGGTGACATGCTTCATCATTGGGTTGTTCACCGGGTATGCCAAATGCATGCCCGGTGTGCTACTACACCTGCAACTGCAGTGGAGCTGGTTACTAGATTAAAGCAGTGCGAAAAAGTGATAGTGAATTAAAGAGTAAGAATAAAAAAGTGCGCGTTCCAACCTAGACTCAATTTTAATAAAGGTTGAAGCAGGCGCGATGTTAAAAAAGGTTAATGGACAGGCTTGACTATAAATTTGAGTCAAACAGTCCTGCTTAGTGGTTCAAGTGGTCGACATGTTTCTGCTCATAGCGGCCCCTTTAGCCGAGCTTTCTTCAGGACCAAACTGCGACACTGGGCGGTATACACACGCTAAGGCGTACCCTAACCTCAGTGTACCAGAAAAGGAAAAGACTCACGGTTTTTTACCGGATCACCCTGGTGTTTCCAGGATTTTATAATCTGTGGAATGAAGACAGAGAAACAAAGCCAAACACATAATCATGGACATGAAAAAATGCATGGGTTCCTTTATCCACCACAAATTATTTTATATAACACGCCACCGATTAATGTGCTCATTACAAGTTTACTTCTCCTCTTTTCTTAGAAAGGAAGGGAGTTAGTTTGTTGTTTTTGATCGGGTTACAGAAGGGAGTTCCCTCTTCACTCTCACAAACAAACCGTTTTAGGGGGCGCCAAAAATGCGCCTGCAAAAGTGTTTATACAATTAGTTAAACACAGTGTGATTTTATAAATTATCACGATCACCACATCTGGTTTACAAGGAATTGTGCAAATATAAAAACTCTCATAAATTAAAAAACCACAGCACTCGCACATCGGACCTGGGGGGGGGAAGGAGAACGTAAACAAGAGAAAACAAGCTGTTTATAATTACGTGAAGACACAGTTTTCTTCACTTCATAGGTCGGTGGAGGGGGTAATCTTCACACCGGAATAGTCTGGTGAAGAGAAAGAGAGGGCGGTTTCCACAACCCGTTTAAACCTCCAGAACGGGTAACGGCCGTTAACCTTCAGCACTTTAGATTGCCCTAGGCAACCAGACCCTCTTATATACAAATCAGCCCGTTTCTGATCAATGAATGAGCTTGAAAACTAGTAAGAGCCCCTTTTTCCTGTGCAATCCAGAACGCTTTGTTCTATGAGACTTTAGATTGCTAACCACTTTTCAGTATAGCAACCAACTGTTAATACGAGCGTCTGTTTAGCCAAATATGACTGATAAAGTTATTTTGACCCAGATTATTTATCTACTACCCCTTTAAAATTATTTGACAACAAACCAGCACGCCTGACGTCATCGGGGACGTAGTTGCCGATTCGGTGGGATTATCACGTGTGCCAGTTAGCGCGATATCCTTCGGTCAGCACCACGCATCCACCATTATTCAGGCAGTGGCAGTGCCTTACGTAGGTGTAAACGCGGGGAGTCACTGGAATGAAGGTGAGTTTCACACGGATACGTCCGTATTTAGCCGTTACCCGTTCTGGAGGTTTAAACGGGTTGTGGAAACCGCCCTCTCTTTCTCTTCACCAGACTATTCCGGTGTGAAGATTACCCCCTCCACCGACCTATGAAGTGAAGAAAACTGTGTCTTCACGTAATTATAAACAGCTTGTTTTCTCTTGTTTAGGTCCGATGTGCGAGTGCTGTGGTTTTTTAATTGATGAGAGTTTTTATATTTGCACAATTCCTTGTAAACCAGATGTGGTGATCGTGATAATTTATAAAATCACACTGTGTTTAACTAATTGTATAAACACTTTTGCAGGCGCATTTTTGGCGCCCCCTAAAACGGTTTGTTTGTGAGAGTGAAGAGGGAACTCCCTTCTGTAACCCGATCAAAAACAACAAACTAACTCCCTTCCTTTCTAAGAAAAGAGGAGAAGTAAACTTGTAATGAGCACATTAATCGGTGGCGTGTTATATAAAATAATTTGTGGTGGATAAAGGAACCCATGCATTTTTTCATGTCCATGATTATGTGTTTGGCTTTGTTTCTCTGTCTTCATTCCACAGATTATAAAATCCTGGAAACACCAGGGTGATCCGGTAAAAAACCGTGAGTCTTTTCCTTTTCTGGTACACTGAGGTTAGGGTACGCCTTAGCGTGCGTATACCGCCCAGTGTCGCAGTTTGGTCCTGAAGAAAGCTCGGCTAAAGGGGCCGCTATGAGCAGAAACATGTCGACCATTTGAACCACTAAGCAGGACTGTTTGACTCAAATTTATAGTCAAGCCTGTCCATTAACCTTTTTTAACATCGCGCCTGCTTCAACCTTTATTAAAATTGAGTCTAGGTTGGAACGCGCACTTTTTTATTCTTACTCTTTAATTCACTATCACTTTTTTGCACTGCTTTTAATCTAGTAACCAGCTCCACTGCAGTTGCAGGTGTAGTAGCACACCGGGCATGCATTTGGCATACCCGGTGAACAACCCAATGATGAAGCATGTCACCCAATAGACGGGTGAGTGAGGGTTTTATAAAAATCATCTTGATATTTTTTCTATTACACACCCACTTGCTTTTCTCTGTGTCTCATTTTGTATTTTTCACTGTTTGAGTCACTCCTTTGTTGTTTAAATGATATTTTGACTGGGGTATAGGAGTGTCCCTGAACCCTTCCTCTCTTGTTGTTTCTACACACGCTACAGAAAACTTGACACACTAGGGATATTGTCTGGAATGGAATGAAACCTTTGTTAAACCTGCTACACGCTCTATGGGGGGTAGATCAGAGGGCTGTTTGGTTTGAATATCTAAGCTGTATAAGGTTTATCCTATCTCTTGTAGTTACCCAGGCATCCGACTGTTCTGGCTAGTGCTTCCTAACAGGCTTAATTTTTTCTTATCAATTTCTATAATCCGGTTATTGAGTCAGGTTGTCAAATCCAGATTATATTTCATACTATGCACATTTTAAGAAAAGGGATCATCATTTTCTGAATGATTATCATCTGATTATTGGGCAAGACTTTAATGCCAGTCTGGGTAATAATCCAACTTGCAGTGTTCCATTTTGTGTAAACGGTACTCCCTCCATAGGCCAGAGGGCAGATCAGAGAGGTGTGGTATTGCTATATAATCTATCATCTTTAAACCTTTGCAATATGATTGAAACTGTGGATGACTCCCAGGGACAAGTACCCACCTTTGTTGGACGGGGCCATGGAACTGTTATTGATTACATCTTTAATTCTAGTGGTTTGACTGATCATGTTTACTCAAGGGGACTGTGGAAAGCAGGTTTTGTGAACATAATCCAAACAATTGGTACTTAGCTTACCTGCTGCCTCCCCTCCAACCACTTCTACATGTGTAACTGATCTACCCTCAAAGGACAATAGTCTTAGGTTAAGATGGCAATCAGAAAATATCACTACCCTGTTGAGACCACAGTAAGGGGCAACCTTAACCTGAATCTTGACCAACTGTTAATAACTGATCATCCTCCAGACGGTATGATTGAGGCGCTTGAAATGTTAAATTTATCTATTAAGATCCTCTTAAATGACCCTGCCAAAAAATCTAAATTTGCTAAACCTGGTGAGTTTGATAAGGACTGTAGAGCTGCCTATTCTTGCCTGCATACTGCTATTAAGCATAGACCCAGATATAAAGCTGCTAGCCACCGCAAGGCATATTTATAAAAGCTCTATCAAAAAAAGAAAACAGGTGCTGAAGGAGGAAGCATGGGGAAACCTAATTAGAACCTACAAGGGTCTAATTAGGACTTCTGAGATACTGTAAATGGAAAACAGTTCACTGATGTTAACAGTAATAGGCAATGTGCAAATATTAGCACAGAAAGGTGGATCTCATACTTCAAATATATACACTCCTTTGTGGGTTTTACAGGTGAAACCAGGGCTGAGGTCTTCCCATCATTTCCTCTCAATATTTATTTTGACCTTGGATATGACTGTGCTCACCTCATAATCAGTCCATCAAAAAAGCAGTTGGTCCTGACAGGCTCCCTATGGATCTTTATAAGGAAAACATTGCCTTATGGGTACCGATTATCAGTAAAATTTTCAATTCTGCAGCAAAATATAGGCTCTCTGCTTCCTGACAAACATAAGCTATTGTCCCTATATTCACAAAAGGTAACAGGCAGGATCCTTGCTGCTACCATCCAATATCATTGCCGGACTCTATGTTATAATTGGTGGGTCAACTCATCTTATGTAGGATAGAGGCCTAGGTACAGCAGCAGCAGGTGCTCTCAGCAAGGTCCAGTATGGGTTTAGAGAAGGACTAGGGACACAGGACCAGTGTCTAAGGGCTTGATTACGAGTACGGTGGCCCAACCACTGCCACACAGGTATCCGCTTACGGTGGTGGTCAGACTGCCACAGGACCGCTGCATCCACTTGGATCCAGGATCCCGTGGTGGTGGCACACTGGTCAGGAGCACAAATATGCTGACGGTGCTGCCGTGGTACTGCCAAACATATTCTGAGCTGCCTGTCCACCGCCTAACAGGGCCCCCTGCCACTCCTGGGCCTGGCGGTGCATGCAGGGGGGCACATGTTGCACCCCCCCAGAATTGTAACCCTGTTCCTGCATGGTGTAGCATTCACCGCTAGGTGCATGCCACACCATTCAGGAATGTGCTGCATGTGCTAGCCCGGCGGTTGTCTGCATGTTAGGCTTTCCTATGAGCCTAACAGACCACTGCCATGAGAACACCACAGCACCGCTCGCCCAACCTGGATTCAACTCTGAATCCAGCGGGCGCATGGAGACTTTTAGGTTGCCCAGAGGTGTACGTCAGGGATGTGCTCTAGCATCAATCTTTTTTCTCAAATATATAAACGGCCTGAACTCCTTTCTTTCAGTAACAGGAAATAATTTACCCAAAGTAAACTCAATGACAGTCCCAGCTCTGCTCTATGCAGATGATGCAGTTTTGTTCGCTCACACAACTAGTGGTTTACGGGGCCTTATTGAGATTTTCGTGCTCTCTGGTGATAATTTGGACCTTCAAGTAAATATATCTAAAACCCACTACATTGTGTGACGCCGCCAAAGTTAGCTTTATTTCCATAAACGAAGAAAACATCTAAAGGGTACCTGAATTCCCTTTTCTCACTGTGACCTTTGATTTCCACAGAAGTTTTTTGCCCTGTATCACCAACCGCTACCTTCATTTTAGTAGGTCCGTAAGGGCCTTATTTGATGTGTCTCAAAAAAGTTGGCATCTAACCTTTGCTACCCCTCTTAAAATTGTAACAAACTGAAATGTCCACCGGTTTTAATTTACAAGGCTGGAATATGGGGTATTCGTGATTGTACTGAGCTATAGCAGGAGTAAAAATGTTCCTGCAGGCGCCTACTGGGATTAGGTAGGATCCAGGAGCACACAGTATTTCTTTCATGAGGACCTGGGCTATAGATCAGGTAGAGCTTGCCCCGCTCCTCCTCTGGATTTCGGTGTGGCATAATGAGAAAGCAGCATTCAACCTCAAAATTGTAGCTGACTGTCTTGGTTGTGACTTTGGGCTTAAGATTCCATGGCTAAATGACATCAAGAGCACCTCTGAAGCCATTGACAGAGCAGATTTATTCATCTCACCACAGTCTATTAGCAGAGAAGCTCTACATGGCGCTTGCAGCCTCCAATAGAGAAAACAGGGAGTTGAGCAAGACAACTGGGAGGAATCTTGTTATTTTTCAAACCGGTATGGTAATGGAACTATACCTAGCAGTGTTAAATAATGTGTGGGCAAGGGGTCTTCTGACAAAGCTTCGCTTAGGCACCATCATAAGCTACCTTTGCTTTCTCTTAGGCCAATATGATTCTGAGTCTATTTTGCTCTGCCCATGTGATGAATCATTTCCCCAAACGCTGGTTATTTTTTTCTTCTGTACATTTTATTAGGGTATTAGATATAATTGTTCACTACCAGTACTTAAATTTCATGTTTTTTGTCAATATAAGCCAGTGTTTTGTTACCTTCGCATGTTATCTGACCCATTTATGTTATTGTGTAGGAGGATTTTTTGAAAAATGCTGTAGGTTATTGAAAGTTTGTTGATTTTTACTCTTTATCTATGTGGCAAGGTACTTTTATTGCCTTACGATAAGGTTACCTGATAATTTATTTACATGCTGGGCTGCTGTAGGATTCGTAGGGATGCGACTTTTCGAGATGTGTTCTTCACTCATCTCTGCTTGTTATAGGAAACTCATGACAATTTGGGTATTAATATGCATATTAGTGAACATAGATTTTAAGTTTTTATGATACTATTTATGTATTTATGTACATTTGTTTTTCTTTATGCTTATATGTGTATAATCGAATAAAGATGAATAATCAAATAAAACTTTCTAAATAGCATTAATTGAAAGCAGCATTCAATCTTCCGCCATTCATTGTCAAGATAAAGGAAAGTACAGTTTAATGATAGAAATCAAGATGTACTACATGAGAATGACTTAAGAAAAAAAAATGCACTTGGCAATCCAGATAACTATGTCTAAAGTTTTTTTTAAAACAAATCCAATTACTACTAAACAATAGTTTGATACAATTCCATCCACAAAATAGACTGCCTATCAATGGAGGTCAAACTGCACATAGTCCCAAATCGCTGCCTTACATTACTCTGCCCTAGGAAGGTGCTCCATGGGTGAAAGGTGGGTGTTCCCATTCATCCACCCATGGATTTCAGAGCATTCCGAGATTTACCATTAGTGGTACACCTGAGAATGCATCAAAATGCTACACTTCTCCAGGGGAGGCGTATTGAGGAGAAATATCTTTATTTCTCCTCATTTTTCCTTTTTCTATGTGTGCTGCATTCTATTCATGTTAGAGCATTCAGAGCAATGACTAGAAAGGTTGGTCCTCTCGTCTTGTCTTCTGAAACTGTGCCGATGTGCATTTCGGTGATGACCCACTATCCTTGTCGCACCTTCCTCAGGGCACTAAAAACAAATATGTGATCAGAGGGTCAAAGTACCAGAAGGAAATCAAAGCCTGTGAGCAAATGAACACAAGAGTTTCTACTGAGAGGACAACAGCATGACCTCATCAACAGGATAGCATAAAATATCCTCAAATGGAATAATCAAGACGAGAGGACCAACCTATTTAGTCATTGCTATGAACGCTCTAACATGTCCATCAGATAAAATTTAAATTTTGACCATTTAGAGAAAATATATAATTTGTGTATATCTAACGAAAGAGCTGAATGTGTTTTTTCTATAGGTCCTCATGGATATAAGACACATCTTGTGTTTCTGATGTTTCTATATTTATTGTCTTTGTTTTAGTAGGCGACTGAATGAGGTATGAATGAGAGTACGTGTGGTTTGTATGGTCAGAGACCTATTCTTGGTTATTTGTACCACAGTATCTATCTAGGTTTTATTACAAATGAGATTGTACTACTTGATGGATTTTTCTTTGTACCACACTCTATAGGTATATTGACTTTTTGCTTGAAAATAAATTATAAAAAATGTAGACAAAAAAAATATAAATACAAACTATATAAACAAGATCTAAATAAATTAGTGCATGTGTACTGTTTCTAACACATGTAAAGAAATTATGTTTGTATTTATGGATGCTCTTGTTTCTCAGCTCCCTTATGACTCCTAGTGAGCTTTTTGAGATGGTGAGAGATTCCGCCGACCAAAAATATATATACAGGTAGGATGCGGGTTTCTTTGTATCTGGCTTCTAAAACTGAAAGAGGGCTATTACTTTGGAGATATAATTTGAGACCTACCTAATGAATATTAACTAGTCAGGCTGAATTGCAACTCAATCCAAATTTTACATTTTGTTAATCTGCCTATTAGTGCACAACTCAGTTTGCAAAATTCCACACTGGTCACAAAAATACAGGTTATGACTAATGTTTGTGATCAGTGCAATGAAACAGCTGACCCCTGATGCAGATGTATGGTATTCAAGTTGCCAATGTTTTCTTTAGTGGTTGGGGAAAAGTTTGGAGAAGTTTCAAAGGACATTGGAGATGTATAGTTACCTTTTTCTTGGCGGTGAGAGGTCACCATAACACTGAACTAATAAAGGTCAACTGTATTTGTTCTCTGCCTCCACTTGGCCCCTTTTTACAACAGGAATGAGGACGGTGAGGTTGAGGCCCACATAGTGACATCCTCCATAGGCTCGTCAAGTGTTCTGGGTGTTTGCAGTTCCATTGAGGGTCACCACTGCCTCTGAATCTCAAATGTGACGGAGTGTATATGCATGAGGGAAAGAGAGGGATGTGAATGGAAGGAAGAGGCACAAGGATGAGTAAGGGTTTAATTTTGGTATAGTCACAAGAGAGAATTTGGGATAGGGTCCTATTTTTGCTTGGAGATGCATTCACGCCAAGCAGCCCAGACTCAAGACAGTGTATCTCAAGCTAGAACATATTTCATCCAGTGCCTGGGTAGGAGCAAAGCAAGTGTTTTGAATGCTAGTGGTGGCTGCCTTCACAGTATGCTGTCATTATTATGAACTCTCAAGATATTTGCTACACAGCTAAACATGGCTTGTGTCAGCCAGCTAAACATGGCTTGTGGTAACCTGTGAGACAAATCGGCCTTTGTGACAGTCTGCAATGATACTTACTGTGTGCATGTGGATTGCTTAGGTGAGCACAAATAGAGATTTGAGACAGAATGAGTCACTCTAACTGAAGCTGCCATGGTAACTGCTGCATGATTTAGTAACTTGCAGTTGGGGAATTAATGAAAATTCTCAAAATTTAGGAGCAGCGGATAATTATTTATTGTAAAAAAATATGCAAATATTTTGACCCACTTTTGAGCATGGTGAACTAATACTGGTGAGGTATAAAAAACAGGGTTGAACCCAATTGAGTCGCTGGGACCTGGGTAAATGTATGATATAGACAGAATGGTCCCGGACAGGGAAAGAAGGAATTGTTAAGACAATCAAACATACATATATAGAGATAGAGAATGGAGTACAGAGTTTTTATTCACAGTGTACTATGAACCATAATCAATGGCTATACATTTGAATACATTTAAGTAGAATTGATTATAAAGTCATGCCCAAAGGTACAGAAGGGAGGGGGGGAGGGAGGAAGGAGGGGGAACAAGGAAAGATAGGTCGAATTATACACACGATCTTATAATCTTCACTTTGAAGAAAAGGAAGGAAGTCATTTATACACTTTTTATTTCCCAACAATAGTAGAGTGATCTCCTGTTTCCAGGGTCACAAATGTAGTATAAATCAATGTAGTATGCTTTAAAAACACCATGCTCCTAAAACAGCCATAGGCATCTTGCTAGCGGTGGAGACTGGTGGGGTGAAGAGGTAGTCTACGTTTCGACCCAAAGATATAGTGCAGGAGGATACACCTTGCTAGGCGGGTCTTCTTCAGGACAAGTCATTCATAGATATATTCCCCACGTCGAGTGTTCTCTGTTGAGACCTCCATGTCTTTTGACTAAAAGATTTCTTTTCCTTACCCCTAGGAGGATTGCCCTCTCCTTTTCTTCCCCTCTGATCCTGAAGAAGACCCGCCTAGCAAGGTGTATTTTAACAGAGAACCATGTTAATTTACAAGGATTTGTTGATTTCCTGGGTGTGGATTGAGGGGAGCTTTGTGATGAAGGAATTCACTCGAATCGTTGGAAGGAAGGACGTTTCGGGAAAGGTTTCAGGTGTCAGTGCTTAAGTATATGTTGTGCTGGGTTGCTGTTGATGTTTGAGCAGATTAGGCAATCAAGTTGAGCGACACTGTGCTACCTGTTCTACTGTAATGACACTGGAAGTACCAAATCTACCCCTCTTGAAGAAAAACCTCCAAGTTGTAGACATTGCAAACAAACAGTGAATCCTGTTTCTGTCAAGGTCCCAGTGAAAATAGGTCCCCTTGAAGAAGCCCATCAGTTTTTAATATGTGATTCCGGCCCAGTTGACTTGTTAGGTTAGGATCTCTCGTGCAACGTTAATTGCATAATTTACTGTACACCGGATGGTGTTGAGCTCTAAACATATGATGGGGATGCCGATTTTAAATTTAGAACTCAGCTGTTGGGCTATATCCTCTTTTGAAAAAAAGAGGACTTGCCACCAACTTAAAGGACTCTGTGAAGGAAGAAGTTTGGGATTACTCAAGTAAGGATATTTGCCTAATCAAAGGTGTTGAAGCTGTAAAGATCACAATTAAACGAAATGCAGAATTCCCCAGAATTCCTCAATATAACCTCTCACCCTAGATAGGTTCTGGGATTACCCTCATAATTGAATCCATGTTATTGCAGGGCGTTTAAAAGATAATTTAGCAGGCCCTGTAAATACAGAATTCAAACTAAAGGTGGAGAATTGAGCAAGACCTACGAATGATTAATAATATTGTTGTCCCCTGTTGAAACAAATCCAGTTGTAATACTGTTCCAGATTCCTTGTTTCACTGAGTCGTTCATGGTCATCAACCATTCATTGCAGAAAGACTGCCAGTTCCTCCTCACATTCCAGTTTCAAAATAAAGCTCATACATGGTGCTGAGTTCCTCAAGGGTATACAGAGAGTCCCTCAATTTTCAACCAACCAGATCTTGAAAAAGAATCTGGAGACCCTAAAGCTGCCAATATATTGATGACCTATTGGTGGTGTAGATAACACAGGAAGCGTGCAGGCAATGTACCATAGCCCTGTTCAATCACTTAGCTGAGAATGGACATAATCAGTCACAAAAGAAAGGAAATGATTTAGTAACTGCTAACAACTGATAGCCTAATATTGTGGTCTTGAGTCTTGTACTTTCAATGGAGATTTTTCAAATTAACCTGAATATGACACTTCTAAAATCCTTTCACTGACCATTGCTGAACGTGGGAAGAGGTGTAGTGATTGCACGAAGAGGCACCAGAATGTGAACTGGAGAAGTGGGTCAAAGCAGCGTGTACTAATAATGAAAATGAAGTCTGGGTTTCTGTAGATGGTCGTCGTGGGTTGCCTGACTCTATTTTGCCACCAACAGCATTTATTTTTATGGAGCTACTCACATAGGCCGAGATGCAATGGTTTGCCTCTTTTGCACATTTTGGTTTAAACCTATGTTTTGTGTAGTTGCAGCAGAATTATGTCACAGGTCTGTCACTTGTCAGCAGATAAGCTAGGAAGGAGATGAGCCACAAAGGGAGTTCAGGTGGTCACTTTAATTGCTTGCAGCTCACCTTTGGCGATATGCCCTCATGTAATGTGCTCCTTTACATAATGTTTGTGGTTTTTCTCTTTTTCTGATGGGTGGAGGCATACCCCTCAGGAGAAATGACAGCCTTACAGTGGCCAAACTCTTACTAAAGGAGTTGATCCCTCACTTTGGGATTCCAGTTTCTCTTGAATCAGATCATGGCAGTCACTTCAAGAGGAGGTGATTCAACGTTTGTGAGCAGCTCTATGAGTTGATCAGTTTCCATTGCAGTTACACACCCGTGGGTTCGAGCGTTGTGGAGCAGATAATCAGGATACTGAAATCCTGTCTTGCTAAAATGTGTGCATCCACATCTCTAAAGTGGCCTGATGCCCTTGTATTGGTGTTGATGAGTCTGAGAAGCATTCCGGATTGGAAGACAGATCTGTCCTCCCATGAAATTCTCTTGGGCAGAGCCATGAGATTTCCTGCTGTGCCTGAGACTGAACTTTTAGATATTACAGATTACATGGTTCTTGACTACTGCAAAGGCTTGGCTGATGTGGTTGTTTTGTCTCTCACCAGACTAAATTGACGACCCCCCTTTCAAGTCAAGAGCAGTGCCATTATCTCAGTCCTGGTGACTGGGTCTTGGTGAAGAAGCACTGAGGAACTTATGTCTGGATCCAAGATGGCTTGCCCCCTATCAGGGCATTTTGTTCATGAACACTGCTGTTAAATGAGGAGGCCTTCCAAACTGGATTCATGCCTCACACACTCAGAGAGTGAGACAAGCTGGAGAAGAAGTGATAACAGCCACTAATGAAATAGAAAGATGGAACTCAGTACACTCAGGTACCTCAGAGGGAGATGAAAAAGAGGGCGCACAAGAGTCTTACAGTCAACAAGAGAAAAGTGCAGGACCTGTGGTGAACAAGTCACAAGTAGCCACAGTGCCCCAAACTGAAGAAGATGTAAGTGCAGACTCTGAGCTGGGAGAGGAGACAAGCAGTTTTAGCAGAGGGTGGACAAGAAATGAAAGGTGGCCATGGAGTGGAGAGCGAAGGAGAGTTTCTTTGTCTGAAGAATGAATTCCAGAAATCATCAAAGAGGACACAGAAACCAGTAGTAAACAAGTGACAATGACACTGAGCAGCTGTAGTGAGAAGATCAAGAAGAACATGGGTGCCTGAATGGGCATATTTTGCTGAAAGTGAAGCAGATTTGAGAAACACATGAGACTGATGGCAAACAGACTGTTTTTGAGAAACCTCCATAATCCAAGCTGCCACATTTTGGCTTTGACTGAAATATGATTTTGACTAAAATAAAGTCAACTGACACTTCTGAATGATTGAACTTTGAATTGAACTTTGTGACAACCTTTAGGGCCAAGGCTCCAGTAGAGGAGTAGGGGGTTCCATTTTAGAAGAAGATTGATGTAACAATAGGGATGGACTTTGAAGCAGCTGAACTTGATATTGAATATGAACAAGGCAACCTTTTTCCAGAACTTTGCACAAATAAGAAGACAGTTGCAGACTGCTTGTTAATGTTATTTTCGAGTCCTGCATTTTTCCCTTTCTGATTGAAGAGAAAACATGCTGATCCTTTGAGGATAGAGCAGTAGTGGTCATAACATCAATAATTGCTATTATTTTAATTATATACTTATTAATAAGTATGAGTTTCCCTACGAGAGCCAATTACTCTTGAAACTAAATCTACGTTTGCCTACATAGAAGAGCAGCCTACTTTTAATTCAAAGTCTTTACGTAAAGATAGGTTTGGGAGAAACTTCATACCAAAGCCTAGTTTAAATAATGTAGAAGAGCAGCAAAGGCTTAATTTAGAGCTTCTGCATGGAAAAGGGTTTGAGGGAAAATGTTCAAATAATGTTTTCTTCAGAATGTTACACAGTTACTCACAACTAATAAGTGCTAAAGGATATTATATGGGCACTTATTTGCCAATGTCTGTTACTGGTGGTATAAACGACCGTCATAATTCACTAACATACCCTCTAACTTGCAGTATTATCACTAGTTTTTTATGAACAAGGTAGTTTAGGTTATCAATTTTCAAATTTTGACTAGTCCATTCCTATGTTTATAGGGTGGAATCCGTATTCTGCAGTTAGCGCTATAAAGGAAATGGTATAATTTTTGGGTGGTAATACAACACTGTCTTATAACAAGGGGAATCTTTCTTGTAAGATACATAGGAATGAAAAGAATTTTATAGACGAATTTGCAGCAATAAGGGAACAGATTGCCAAGGATTCAGTGAGTAGTGGAGTTACTAGCTGAGAAATGGAAGAACATTAATTTAAAAATGCAGGAATACCTCCAAAATTGAGCTTGGATATGGGAATTAAATGGGCTTTATGCTTTATAAGAACATAATGATTGGTTACGAATACTCTAGCAGTAGAATGGAGTACGTGTGTGCAAGGAATAGATGCTTAGAATGCATATATTGTGGCTGGAAGACACCCTGCAATCCCTGGAGTGTATTATATATGTGAGAACAATGCTTATTTCCAGTTGCCTTCTAATTTAGTGGATAGTTGTCATCTGTGGTTATTTCTTTCAAAAGCATATCATGTAATTGAATTATAAAACAAGATTAAAGCCCCTTCTAGGACATCTGTTCACAGTGTGCCACAATTAGTGGGAGATATTTTTTAAGCTTTAATTCCATCTGTAGATGTGATTTTAAATGATCTGAAAATCAGAAGTTGTCCACTTTGATTGACAGGCTGTCAGCTGATATGGCTGAGACATAAGGTCCTATTAATTCATAATTGAAAGCAATGAGGGCAGTGGATTTTGAAAACAGGCTTGCTTTAAATATTTGCTTGCAAAAGAGGGTGGAATTTGTAAAGTGCTTCATGTCCAATAATGTTGCACATATGTGCCTGATAAGAGCAAGGAGAACAAAAAGAATTTGAAAGATACTACAGGTCTATCTAAAGACTTGAAGGGATTGGAGGAGGCAGCTGCTGGGGAAGCAATTGGGAAAGGATTTTCTGCTATAGGTGGTTGGCTAAGTGGAGTGCATAGCAGGCTTTTAGGTGCTATATATAGGCTTATTTTGATTGTAGGAAAGTGGGGTATTATGTTATATAGAGGCTAGTCCTCACCATATAATTCTATCACAATATCCCAAAGATGGTCCATGTATTAACACCAATAAATCCATAGCTCAGTCCTGGTAGAGTGGCAAGGAGCAGTCAGGATTTACTAGAGGAACATGTGTTAAGCATTTCAGAGTACCAACATAAACGATAAGTAATTGACAAGACTTGAGAGAAATCAGACACCAATTTATAAAAATAGAGTGTATTTTTATCTTAATTTAGACACCTAAATGAACGGTGTAACATACATATCACCGGAGTTATAGATGTTAGAAGTAATAGGAAATCAATGCAAAATAATACAGGGAAAATGTAATATTGCGATCAATTAGTAAAATCACTAGTGGCAATCAGTCACTTGCAGATCGAGTTGCATTGTACCCTGTCAGGGTAAAGGTGATGCGGCTCCCTGGACCAAGTAGCGAACAGTCCGGTCAATTTTACCAGCCCATGGATCCCAGATGCAGATTTGTTCTGGGTGTCCGTGGTGCAGAACAGGAGCCGCAGGAGAGCTGCTTTTACCACTGAAATGCTGCTCCGGGGGAAAGATGCAAAAAGACTACAACAAAGTGGTTGCTGATGTCAGTCAAGGGTTGAATGGAATTCCCTCTTAATTCAGCGTCTAACTTTGATATCCGGTGGTCCTTGGGGAATGCAGTACTTGCATGTAACTTTGTGGAAGGCCGGACCACAGTTCCCACAATGCACTAGCCCATCTGGATTTGGGTGATCGCTCAGAAGGCAAGATGGCCAGCGAATCTTCTGATCCAGAGCAGGGTTTTACCAGTAGTTGCAAGGGACTAGTGTCACTATTCCAGGGCAATCTGAAGGTGCTTCAGACTTCCACAGGGGTCCCTCTGCTAGGGAGTGCCGAGTTTTAGCCAAGAACAAGGCTCAATCATGCAGTTCGATGTCTGTTGCCACAAAGACAAAGTATCCCTCTTTTGCTTGCTGCTGTGGGCAAAGTCTGTTGTCGCTAACACTGGCCTCATCTGTGTCCTTTCTTGATGCAAGTTGTTTAGGTCTGAGGTTCTGGTGTCAGGGGTGTTACTTAAATCCTAGATCTAAAGGATCTAGAGGTGTGGGAGCTAGTAACCAATGGACAGTTAATCCCAGCAGCTAATCCGCCTCTTATGTAACCAGATCTGGGGGTGTGGTTCACCTTAATTACCCAAAACCCTCTATTCGGCCATTTCTAAAGATTGCAGAATCACATTTTTGTTCACTGAGCAGGCTACTCACCCTGAAGGTGGCTAGCCTTCCAGGGTTGTAAACATCTTTTACTAACTAATTTCCCAGGTGTCACCTGGTGCAAATGTGCCTGGGGCAGGAGGAGGGCTGTTTTCTCCACTGGGAGTCAGACCTGGTGCATATCAGAAGCGGTGCAGCCTTTGAAGCTCATAACTCTGATGTGCCACTTCACTAGCCTGCTTGGGACAAGGGAGGTGTGACCTCCTTCTTGCCCAAGTCTTTTTACTGACTCCTGGGACTGGTCGCACTGCCTGACAGGAGGTCAGAATCTGTCTTGGTGACAGCAGGTGTGGGAAACTCGGAATGCCGGGCCAGAGCACAGAGAAGCTGGAGCAACCTGGTGGGCAAACTCTAAGATATGCAGGGAGAGCATGCCGTGTCACTCAGGGCACAAGATTCACATTAGGGATGAGAAGGCATGTTGTTGGATACCAAACATGACATATTTCAGCTGTACCATAACCGAGTTGCCAATCTCAAGAATGCCTGGGTGGTAGCTCATGTTATCCTATAGACGCTAACACTTACAGTAGTTTTCAATTGGTAACACCACTATAGGGACATATAGGCTTACACTTATATGTCCTCACCTTTAATATAATGTACCCTGCCCCCTAGGCTGTGGAGATCTTCCTTAGGGGTGCCTGACATATGTTAAGGAGGAGGTACTGGCTGTGCTGCACAAGGTGAAGGCACAGTCGAGTTTGAGTAGTTTGCACTGAGCATCCCAGTGCTAGTCTCAAAAAGGGCCGTTGTAAAAGACAAGCAAGTAATCACAGGCGTGGTTAAACAGAGAACAATCAGGTCTTCAGGGCCTACCTGAAAGCCCAATGGCTATGGATGATTCCGATAGAGGAAGTGTGTTCCAGAGAGCAGGTGCTTTGGCACGAAAAGTGCGGCCTCCTGCTCTTGCTCTTCTTACACATGGGACGCACACCAAGATGAGGTTGGCTGAGTGCAGAGACCGCAAGGGCAGGTAAGGGTGAAGCAAATTGGATAAAATGGGAGGCCCCGAGAGGCTAGGATTTTATGTGCAGTGCACAGGATCTTGAAATGGACTTGCTTAGCCTTTGGATGAAGCCAGAGACCAAACACAACTTTGGAAGGGAGAGTAGCAGTCTTGCCGCAGCATTTGGGCCAACTAGAGTTTTCTAGTCGCCGTCTTATTAGATACTAAATACAGTATATTACAGTATTCTAATCTTAAAAGGATGGTGGACTGAATGATAACCTGATGTATGTGAGTCCAAAAATCCAAGAATAGGTTTGAGTCCACATAGGAGTCCGAAACAGGTTCCTACCACCAATATCGCTGGTGCTTAAAAGGTCAAGGCCTTGTCAATCCAGACGGCTACATTTTTTACCACCGCCTTAGAATGTAGGGGTGGCCCCAAGAAGAGGGCAACCAATGGTCGCCCCAATAGTGGATATCTCTTCCCAAGAGAAGGATTTCTGATTTACTTGAATTCAGTTGTAGGTAATTGGCTGCCATCCACTCTGCAACGGCCACCATGCTGCTTTGAGATTTAGCCAGATCCAGAGTAGGATTATTGTAAAAGTAGATCACAAGCTGGGTATCATCTGCATATGATAGCAACATAAGCCCCCTGGCTTTCGCAATTGGAGCCAATGGTCGAATATAATTGTTAAATTGAGTAGGGCTCAGTGAGGAGCCCTGGGGAGCACATTGTCGCAGATTGTATGATTGGGAACTTTGTGAGGAGGAAACAACCTGAAAAGATTGTTCAGAAAGAAAGGAAGAGAACCAGGTTAGTGCAGCTCCAATTATATCAATCTCCTGTAAATGGTGCAGCAAAATATAATGAGACACTGTATCAAAAGCGGCACTTAAGTCAAGCAAAATCAGAGCAGATGATCTGGCTTTATCTAAAGAGCCGCGCAGTTGCTCAGAAACAGCAAGCAGCTCCGACTCAGTGCTGTGTCGTGGTCTAAAACCATTCTGAGAGGTGTCTAGAATTTGGTTAGTCTCCAGAAAATGTGTTACGGTAGTGTTAATATGAGTCTCAATGATTTTAGCAAGAAATGTAAGTAAGGAGATGCAGCAGAAATGTTCTGGTTTGGATTCAGAGCAAGTTTTTTCAAAAGGGTAATAACTTTGGCATGCTTCCAAGAAGCCGTACAGATGCCGATATCAAGGAAAGATTTATCAGCTCATGGCAGAGTGGGAAGAGACAGTCCTGAAATTTAAGAAACAGATCTGGCTTAAGGGGATAAGCTGGTGATCCCGATTTGACTTTGTTGCAGAGAATCTGTAGCTCCTCTCCTGCTATCAGTAATTTACTTGGGTAATTCCAAAAAAGAAAAACCCAGTACAATTATGTTAAAATAACTCTCCACTGAAGAAAAACAAAGCTTTTTCTTGTAAAACTCTCACCCACCAAGGTCACCCCTTGGTTGCATGCTTTATCATCGGGTCCATCCTGTTTTGCTGCAGATCGGGCGTGCTAGGACCTAAAACTTACATGGGAGCACTTTCTGTTTTTATATACAATGGCAAAGATGTTGTTCTAAAAAGAGGAGGACTGAGGATAGATGGTGTGTAGTTAAAAATGCCAGGCTAGTAGGTGTCCCTTAATTTATTTTAACCTCTAGTTAGTATGGTTAAAAATAGGGGGAGTTTTAGGGATAAGAGATTTGTAATGGATCTATTCTCCTAAAAAGTCAACAAGTTTCGAGCTGTTCCCCTAATTGGCTCTTCCTCAGGACCATGGGAAGCTAGTTCCCTGGTACCACTCCTGTTAAATCACACTGGACACATACTAAATGCAAGCAGAAAAATAAAGAAAAATATACATTTACCACCAATTAGGTATACATCATTTGATAATATATATGATTCTGTAATGTTGCCTCATGGTCCCTCCCGGGGAGAGGATGGCTGTTGTCACAGTCACTTCAGGGCGACACCTCTGCTTCGCGACCTTCATGGATAAACCTCCAGGGACCGCATATTTTTATTTACTTGTGTCACTCAAGGTGGCACCACAAAACCGTGCTGCAGCCCTGGGGACCCCTTCACCACCTATGCCACGAGTACCCCTGGTACCATATACTAAAGGCTTACAAATGGCACTTTTCTACATTAGTTTTTGGAGTTTGTGTGATTTGTCTGTTCTTGATGATAAAGGTATTCAAATTGATGAAATGGGAAAAGAATATTTAACAGAAAGGTGGAGTGAAATCAGGTGATAGCAAGGGCTTGAAAAGAAAGAGAGTAGACATAGATTGGAAGAGATACAGTGATTTGTGTATGATTAATTGAAGGAGATAGATGAATCTAGACATAGGGAATGTCGGTTAGAAAATGGGAAAGCTGAGAGCTTTGCCACCAGAAGACAGATATGTAGAACACAGCAAAGCAAAAGATAGGGCCTTATTTCGAATGTGGTGGATGAGATACTCAATCAAACATGATGGATATTCTAGACTGCCATAAAACAAGTGTCATAGGCTATATTGCACTTGTAATACAGCAGAGGGAACATCCGCCATGTTTGTGTTGGAGTATCCCATCCGCCAAACTCTAAATAAGACCCAGAGGCTCTGATTAGGAGTTTAGGTGTTATTTATTGCACATGATAAATAATATTAACACAGGATATTTTGTTTATTGTGTGCAAAAAATAACACATATCATGAGATTGAGGGTAATAACATGCCGATTTTGTTGTTTAATGCATCAAAATCCACATGGTACGGTAAATACTGTACAATTTTCCCCTTTAAATTTTGGCAGGTTTGACCTACCAAAATTTTATGACTGCTGAGGTATTTAATGCATCCGATAATTATCAGATTTGTTAAATACTGCCAAACTCATTGTTCTGCCCTCCCACCCTCAGTAGATGCCAGCCCCCATTGCACACATCCACCCATGGATTGTGGTGCATTCCGAGATTTCCCATTAGTGGTAGACCTGACCATGCATCAAAATGCTATGCTTCCCCAGGGAAGGGGTAACGAGGAGAAATATCTTTATTTCTCCTTGTTTTACCTCTTTCGACGTGTAATGCATTCTGCAGCACACATAGAAAGAGGAAAATGCCTCTTGGGATTGTTTTTGTGCAGGGAGACCTTCCTGCAGAAAAACAATCATGTCTACAATGCAGGCACCCTTACCCATTGATGCAAGTGCGCCTGCGTTACCACAAAGCAGTACATTGTGCGCCAGCGCTACGAAAGAACAGGAACGCACCATATAATGTTAAATACAGAGTAGTCCTGCCCTTTCTCGCAGCGCAGCAAGGTGGCTTGCTGCGTTGCGCTGCGTAAAATTATGATGAATCTTGGCCTTAGTGACATGGGATGGACAACACATTTGTACATCACAATAACGATTGGGAATCATAATTTGGTAGTAGTTATTTTGCGAAACGTTGTCTCAGCTACTAGACAGAAGTTATGGTTAGCTTGTCAAACATCTTATGGGCGAACTCAATTAATCTGACCTGCAGACACATTTTCCTTTTCTCCAGTTCCTATATAAAGAAATGTACAAAATAAAAGTTCTGCTTCCAGCAGCGGTCCATGCAGGTACAATCGGTGGGGTGGAGGAACCTGGTGGGGGGGAGTTTTAGACAGACGACAATGAGGGAAAATTGATTATGTATTTAATTTCCCCTTGTGGTCGTCTGTTGAATCCCCCTCCCAACACGGACCCACCAACCCACCGCTCTTACCTGCACGGGCCACTGCAGGCTGCTTCACACCTAAATACTACTATTTTCAGTTATTTACAGCCCAAGGGCATTCCAGAGCTTTACATGAGGACCAGTTACATTACTAAAAGCCTGACTCATGTTTTTTAAGGCTTAGAGAGATTATGGGGCATATTTTTCATTGAATTGCGTCGCCCTTGCGCCTCATAAAGGGGCGCAAAGGCAACGCAACAACTAAGTCAGATCTATCAAGTCACTCAAGGCCACCTTGTGTGGCCCTGCATGGCTTGATATATCTAGAGTAATGCAACACAGCACAAATCACTGTGTTATGTTACTCTGCCCCAGGGAGGCGTTCCATGGGTGGAGCGTGGGTGTTCCCAAACATCCACCCATGGATTTGATGCATTCACAGATTTACAATTACTGATAAACCTGGGACTGCACCAAAGTGCTACGCCTCCATAAGTGAGGCGTAACAAGGAGAAATATCTTTATTTATCCTTGTTTTTTCCTCTTTCAATGTGTGCTTCATTCTGCAGCACTCTTAGAAAGAGGAAAATCCCTCTGGGGATTATTTTTGTTGAGGAAGGTGTCCCTTCCTGTACAAAAACAATCCTGCCTGCAACACAGGCACCTGTGCACCATGGTGCAAAGGTGCCTGCATTGGTGCTAGGCAGCACATTGTGTGCCAGAGCAAGGGAAAGATAGGAATGGCTGTATAATGTTAAACACGGCTCATTCCTGCCCTTTCACACAGCATGGCCTGCTGCGTTGCACTGCGAAAAGCTTGATAAATGTGCAGCTGAGTGATTTGTCAGAGATCACAGGATATCTCTGAGACTAGAACCTGGGCCTCATTTTGAATATGGGGAGGGTTACAGCAAGTTTTTGCTTGGAAAACAAAAGTCGATCAGACAAGAAATTGGAGAAAGGATCTCCGTTGCGTAACTACCGGCAAAACTATCACGGATGATGCTGAAATTGAGGAGGCCATTGTTCAATTTTTTAAACACCTATATACTGATGAGTCAACACTCGAAGAGGATCGTATGGAAGATTTCCTCTCAGAGCTAGCTCTCCCCGCTCTTCAGCGAAATAAAAAAGAGCAACTTAATTGCCCCATATCTTTGAAGGAAGTTAATCAAATTATTAGTTCCGTAAAAAAAGGGGAAAGCCGCCGGACCTGACTCCATCCCTAATGAAATTTACATTATCCTAAAAGAAGGACTTGCACCTTTTTTTCTTCAATTGTTTAAATCATTATTTACAGACGGTCACAGCCCCCCTGTGTCATGGGAGGAAGCCACTATAACAATTCTGCTAAAACCAAGTAAGAATCTAAGACTCTGTGAGTCCTATAGACCTATCTCACTTCTGAATTGTGGTCATAAAATATATACACAGATCATCACTAAACGCCTAGATAAGCTAATAGGCCTCTTATACACTCAGACCAGGAAGGGTTTATGAAAGGCAGGCAGCTCAGTAAATTGACACATGATTTAATTGGGGTGATTGATATGGCTCAGACCTACAAGACCCCTTTAGCAGTAATGACATTCGATGCTGCTAAAGCCTTCGATCGGGTCAATTGGTCTTTCCTGTTTAAGATAATCCAACACTTTAATTTAGGTGAAACCTTTTTGTCAGCAATTAAAGCCATTTACAAAAATCCCTCAGCTACAATCCTCATTAACGGGAAATTAACTAGGTCAATTCAAAAAAGAAGGGGGACCAGACAAGGTAGCCCCCTTTCTCCATTACTTTTCAATATTTATATTGAACCACTTGCGTGTAAATTGAGAGCCTGCCAGATGATTATTCCCTTTAGCTGCAACGGATGGGAGAAAAAAATCGGCCTTTGCGCGGATGATCTTATAATATACACTGGTAATCTAGGAAGATCATCTCCAGAGATATGGTCAGTGTTCGAGAGCTTTGGAAAGGAAATTAGATATCTTGGTGTCCAGATAGTGCAAAATATCGACAAAATAACCCTGGTCAACTTTGAAAAAGTAACAAAAAATGTCAGTTCCCAATTGCAATCATGGGGGTGCTTACACTTTCCTTGCTGGGTAAATCAAACTTACTAAAAATTTAAATTTTGCCAAAATATACGTTTGATATCTGTTTAATACTATCCCTCTAGACTTCCCAAAAATTTGTTTTAAGAAGGTTCAGGGGCTTTTTTCGAGTTTTATATGGGGAAATAAAAACCTAAGAATAGCTCTAAAGAAACTCAGAAAGAAAAAAGCATTTGGAGGTATAGCAACCCCTGACTTATATCTGTACTTCTGTGCCTTCCAATTAAAAGAATTTCGACAACTACTGATGGAAAGTTCAACTTTTTCTCCACTCTATAAGGCCCTTACTACCGAGCTTACTCAACAGGCAGGATATTTCCTTCTAAAATTTGGCCATCCAAAATATTTTAAGAAGGTCAAATTGAAGATTCTGTTAACAGCCATGAAACTGTGGTCTCAGGTGAGACGCCTTCTGAAAATTCCATATTATAATGATGCTGCATCAATCTGGGATTCCCCAGGTATGCCATTAGTGTCTGGAAGACACCCATAAGACCCCGCTACCCACCTGCGGCATTAATACATGGGGGAAACTGATTGTCGATGAGAAACTTATCTCCTGGCCTCATTTTTCAGCGATATGTGAGAACTTGGTGTCGAAGTTTAAATATTATCAGTTGTCAAGCTGGGTAAAGTCAATAAATAAAGAGCTAAAAGTAAATTCGGACTTAGCATTAAAGATATGCTCTCGTCAAACAAAAGTGAAAGAAGTGGCTGAGTGGTACTGGTTACTAGTTCAGAATGGAGAAGAGTCGCAGGCCTCATTCATCAAGATATGGAAGAAGGACCTGCCGGACGAAGATCTTGAGAATATAGGGTAAGTATCTATGTCTTTTCTATGGTCTTATGTGAATGCTGCACCTTTAAAAAAGTATAGTGTATACAGTGGTTCTGTCGGGTATGTGACCTGATTTCTTCAAAATATGCATGAATTTATTTAGCATGTACATTTAGCCTTAGCTATATCAGTTAGCCTGTCCCTTAGAACAAATCATTGAATGTAAATCCACACAAAAACAGCAACATAGGTTAAAGAACAAATCAAAAAACCCAAAAGACAGGGTACATATATGTTTTAATCACTGAATTATTTTTCATTCATAGAGACCCTGTAATAATGCATCTGTCATAAATCAAAAATCAGAGTACTTTCATATTTGAACGGCACATCAAGCACAGTGAGTGCAATGTGACATATTGTGCACAGGTGACACAAAAGTGGTGATTTATATACAAGTGAGTGAGGGAAGGGGGCGGGGAAAGAAAAAAGTTTCTGCAAGGCCAGTTTCAATAATCATTAAATGTTCAATCCAGTATGCCACATCAGTTGGCTTGTGTTAGCTGGATGTTCATAGCAGGTCCAAATGATATTGTATCGCCGACGTTTCGACCCTCTGGACGCCTTATTAGTGGGTCTAAAGTGGGTCTTCCTCAGGACAGGGGGAAGGGGTGGTGATAGGGCGCCTGTTGATTAGATAGACAAACTGTCAGGTGTGAATTTATATACAAAGGTAAGTTAAAACCAGTTTAAAATCACGGCAAGTGACTGGTTATTTGGCCACTCACCTAGGGGCCAGATGTAGGTAATTCTATTTTACCACTTCTTAAATACTGAATTTTACCGATTCGGTATTTAAGAAGTGGTAAAATAGAGGGGGGGGGGATGTAGGTAACACAAACTCGGTAAATACCGAATCGTTAAGATTCGGTATTTACCGATTCTGTAAATACCGATTCGGTAATGCCCATTGATTCCTATGGCCATTGAAGTCCATAGGAATCAATGGGCATTACCGAATCGGTATTTACCGATTCGGTAAATACCGATTCCAGCAAGGGTGCAGGGGGTGTCACTTTGACACCCTCTAGCACCCCAAAGACGGGCATGTGTGCCATGTGGCAAACAGACATGCCCTAAGGGCATGTCTGTCTGTCACATGGCTAGGTGTGCATGCACATGCACACCTGGATTCAGTATTTTACCACCCAATTGGATTGGGTGGTAAAATACCGAATCTGTAAGGCCTTTGGGACTCAGAAGAGTCCCACCTACATCTGGGATTTACCGAATTGGTAAAAATAACGATTCGGTATTTTACAGAATCGGTAAATTTACCGATTCGGTAAATTTACCGAATCGGTAAAATTGGCCCCCTACATGCCAATTATTAAATACCGGTCGGTAACGGCCGAATTCGGCCGTTACCGACCGGTATTTAGGCTCCTACATCTGGCCCCTAGTGACCTTTTACCCGGGCGGGGTAACTAGAAACAATCACTCGTAAGTTGTCAATTTGTTTGGCAGATCAATCTGTGGATTATAATATCAGTGTATATAATTAGTTGAATAACACGACATCTCTCTCAATGGCAGTAATGTAATGAGCAGGAGCAGAGGAATCTTACAGGTATGCCTCATCCTCTTAGACGCCAATGCGAGTGCACTCACCCTGTTAGAAGAATTCAAAAGGTGCGTGTTCGCTCTTCAGAACATCCGAAGCTTATTTCTTTGGAGAGCTTAATGATGTTTGTATGGCAGCCACATTTTAGTGATCTACAGATTGAAAAAGGGGTGCCCATCAGTCGGTTGTCAATTTCGCATTTTGGGCGTCTAATCAGGCACAAAAGATACAATGACGGCTCGGGAAATTAGCCGCCGTTCTGCATCGGAGAAAGCAGAGGAGCTGGAAATCTCACCTGCTCATCCAATTTTAGTACAGGAGAAGTGACTCAATCGTAATCTCCGTGGAGCGGTGCACCCTCGACCGGGTACGATCAGAAAGGAACACCGCTGGTATTCACTAGTTATTAGTCCTCGAGGACTTTGCTTCGTTGCTAAGCGACGGTGTGTCAGGGCTCAAAAACGGGTGACGCCTCATGATGTCATAGTTTTAAAAGTGTATGGTTGCTAGGCAACGTTAAAGCTCAGTGTGCGATTGGAATAGGGCTGCATATATTTCTCCTACTTAAGAGTCGGCAAATGCATTACCAATGGGTCGCGTGTAGCAGAATTGAGGCTTCATTCATGCTCCGTTATTTAAAAACACTATGCAATGTCTGAACGTCGCATGCCACGTCAGTAATTTCGCTATAAAAAAATTCGCTATGAAAAAATTCACCAATTCTGCACATGCATTTGCATTGAAAACATAGAGGGAATCGCTATACAGATTCTGATTAAGATTACTCGCATTCGATGGGAGGAGCTTAGTGCGCATTTAAGATGGTCGCGTGAGCACAAGGCTCCCGAGACCCTCGCCGCCTCCCGCATATATCCTGACACTAATCCTGCCACAGATGACGGGTTATTGAAGATTTAACCCTGCTGACCTGAATGCTCTTTTCCGAATTTGATTTGGTTGCCGGGAACCGGACTTACTCCGCTTGCAAATTGACAGCCTACAACGGGGAGCAGCCTGGGACTAAGGTCCCCGAAGTACCCGGGTGGTAATTGAACAACAACGGCCAGTGGAGGTTGTCTTGTGCCCCCGAGGTACTTTCGGTTTCGTTTTCGGACTCTCTGGGCTGAACCCAGTTTCCATCTCCCGAGGTCCGCACTCGGCTTGTGCGCTGGCCCGCCACTCTTCGTGCTTTATACTTTTCGGAGATTGACCTGAAGAGGAGCCATTCTTACCAGGTCTCAAAGGGCCCTCAGGGGCACGTCGCACACTATGGCGGGCAAGCCTGAAAGCGATAAGCGGACGACCAAGAACACGCACCGAGGGGGTGCCACTCAATAAAACATCATGGATCGCTACACCCGTCCCAAAGGTTCCCCCAATGGTGCTGGCAACACACCGGACGAGACCAGAGATGGTTCTGCGTCAACGGCGGAGCTGACCTTGCGGGACGTCATGGGCGCCATTGCGGAGATTAAGACTTCCGTGGGCCAGCAGTATGAGACACTGGCCTTGAAGTTAGACACGGTGGCGATCGACATTAACTTGATCAGGACAGATCTGGCGAAAACCAATGAACGGGTCAAGTCTTTGGACATCAAGACCGCCAGTCTTACAACCGACGTGTCTGATCTTCAAACAGAGGTCCGAAACCTACGCTCCACTAACGACTTGTTCGCCCGCCGGCTGGAAGACTCCGAGAGTCGTGCAAGGCGCAACAATGTCCGCAATTTTGGGGTTCCGGAGCAGTCCTCTGAGATGACTACAGATCTCCTCGTGGAGGACCTGATACTGAACCATCTGGCCCCCAAAGGCCTCAGTAACTTTTTTGCAGTTGAGCGCGCCCACCGTGTTCCGGGTGGAGCTCATAAGCCAGGCGCTCCGCCGCGACTCATAATAGCTAGAATTTTCAACTTCAGGGACAGGGACGCTATTCTACAGGCATCGCGAACTGGAGGTCCCACGAAATTTGAGAATGCAACCATCAGCTTTTACCCAGACTTTACCCAAGCAGTTCAGAAGCAGAGAATGGAATTTATGGGGGTCAAGCGGAGGATGCGGGACATGGGAGTGAAGTACTCTATGCTCTTTCCTGCCCGGCTTCGAGTTGAACACAACGAGCAAACGCTTTTCTTTGATCGGCCTGAGGTCGTCAGTGACTGGCTAAACACTTTACCAGCTCGTCGAGATTGCCCGGATCTCTCGGAGGGCGCAGAAGGTGGCCTGCAGGAACAGGAATGAGAGGGGACTACAGGCACGCCAAATGAATGGACTTTGCAACAGTGGTTTGATGACTTTCTATGTGCATACACTTGTTTGCTGAGCCCGGAGGTGGCGGGGGGATGCGGAACTCTTCCTCCTCCTGGGGTTTCTTTCTTTTTGTAGACTAGTTTCTTGTGAGGGCGACAGGCACACTGCAAGTTGGGGTGGTTCTTTGGACTAGCGCAGGGGTGCAGGGTGGGGGGATATGTTCTAGGAGTTTTCTTGGTGGTGGGCTGGGGAATTCTGTTAGGCTTTGTTGGGTTTAGAGGCAATGTTTTACGATTTATTTTGATTTTGCTGTCTGCTTCGCTGGAAGGGGGAGTCGATCCTTACTGTTGGGATGGGGGGTAGGGGGCTGAGTGTCATCAGTTGGAACGTCAATGGCCTGAGGGATGGCATCAAACGGCGTATAGTATTGCAATTCCTGAAACGTTTCTCCCCTGATGTGGTGTTGTTACAGGAAACGCATTTGATTGGGAACACATGTCGTGCAATGAATCGCCGAGGGTATCGTCTGGTCGCCCACTCCGGATTCACCACTGGGTCGAGAGGGGCGGGGATTCTAGTTAGAAGCTCCCTCCCCCTTGCAATAGATGTGACCACTCTAGATGATAGAGGTAGATATGCTGTCGTTACCGGCAGATGGGAGGGGAAGACGATCTCCATACTTTCTGTCTATGTCCCGCCTGGCTTACAAACTACGACATTTGCGGACCTGGGGGAGATAATACTGGGACTCCCAGAGGGTATTTTAATTGTGGGCGGAGACTTTAACTCGGTGGTCTGTGGCAAAGAGGATCGTAGCCCCCCTAGAGACCTCGCGAGATCGCAGTCTTGGTTGAGTAACTTCTTGGAGACGTTGGGTCTAGTAGATTGCTGGAGGTTGATGCACCCTGGACAGGCACAGTACACCTTTCATTCTGGAGCGCACAGGAGCCTCTCCAGACTTGATTACATACTTGTGCCGGCGGCGCAGGCCGTCTCGGTTAGGGAGGTTAGACACTTGGCCCGGGGCATATCCGATAACTCCCCAGTGTGGCTTTCCATTGATGCTCAGTCTGGGGCGGAGGGTAGAGTGGCCCCGATTAATCCCTGGCACTTTCGTAATCCCAATACCAGGGCGGGTATGGTCAAGTCCATCGATCAGTACTTTGCTGAGAATGTGGGGTCGGTGTCCTCTTCCGTTTCCTTGTGGGAGGCTTTCAAGACTGTGATCCGTGGTCAAGCCCTCTCTCTGATTGCCGATGCTAAGAAAAGGAAGACTGAGGAGGTAGAAAGATTGGAGGCTGAACTCAGTAGCTTGGAGAGAGAGTTGGAGTCTGGTGCGACACAAGAAAAACGGCATGCTCTGCACCTTTAACAGTCGGATTATCGATCTCTGGTTACAGATGCTGCCAAAGCTATGAGCCGGGAGCAGCGGGGACGATTGTATGATGTGGGGGATAAAGCGAGAAAGTTGATTGCCTCGTTGGATAAGAAAGAAAGGGCGAGTCATGTTGTGCCTGTGGTAGAACGTGCTGATGGAGTGCGAGTGGTTGACCCAGTGGACATAGTGGAGAGTTTTGCGTGTTATTTCCAGAAGGTGTATGCACCAGTCTCAGACAGACCGGAGGAAGACTCGCATCTGTTGCTTAGGGATATCGCCTTGCCCTGTCTGTCTGATTCGGACAAAGAGCTCATGGAGTCGGAATTCTCCAATGATGAAGTGGCGCTCGCTATCCGCTCCATCCACTCGGGTAAGGCCATGGGCCCGAATGGTATCCCCATCGAGCTGTACAAGTTACGTCCGGATAAAATGGCGCCTTATCTCCACGAGATGTTCCTGGAGTCGCGTGAGACTGGGTCACTCCCACGAGACCAGCGACTTGCGTCCTTTGTGGTGATTCACAAAGAGGGTAAACCCCGGGATTTATGTGCCTCATATAGACCGATATCACTTTTAAATGCCGAACCCAAAATCTTGGCAAAACTGTTGACTAATCGCCTCATAAGGGTGATTGGCGACTTGATACACCCGGATCAGTCCGGATTTATTCCGCACCGCAACACAGCGCTCAACTTGCGTCGTCTTCATGGCGTCCTGGCGAGGGCGGGGTCCTTACGTGAGCCGGCCATCTTGGTGTCCTTGGATGCCACGATGGCCTTTGACACCGTGGAATGGCCGTATTTGTGGGCCGCCCTCGCGAAGTTTGGGTTCGGCCCAGGGTTTATCGGTTGGGTTAGACTCCTGTATGCAGAGCCGCTTACCCAGGTTGTGGTTAATGGTAGGGTCTCGAAGTCCTTTGTGCTCGGGAGGGGTACACGACAGGGATTCCCGTTATCTCCTTTGCTGTTCGCGCTCGCACTGGAACCCCTAGCTGCTTGGCTGCGGTGGGAACCGTCACTTAAGGGAATCAGGTGGACCCCTGACTTTGAGGACCGCCTATCGTTATACGCAGATGATATTTTGCTATACCTCACCTCCCCACGGAAATCGCTGGGAGTACTGTTTGATGTCCTCAGTTCATTTGGTAAAAACTCCGGCCTGGTGATTAATTGGGCTAAATCCTGCGTCTATGCACTCACTGGTGGTGTGCCCCCGCTACCGCGCAAATGCCCGATACAGATAACGCAGATTGGATTCAAATATTTAGGGATCTTTATATCATTATACCCCGCGGTACGTTATGAGCACAACCTGCTCCCCCGTTGCTCCGGCTTAAATCTGATGTAGCGGCCTGGAGTGGCCTGCCGTTGTCCCCGCTCGGAAGGGCTGCCCTTTTTAAGATAATGTCCCTGCCCCGGTTCTTATACGCCCTTCAGAATACACTTGATCTCGTACCAGCACGATACTTCCGCGAGGTAGAGGGTCTGCAGAGGCAATGGGTTTGGGTAGGGCGCTCTCGTATCGCTCTAGCAAAATTGACACTGCCTTGGTACGACGGGGGCATTGCATTGCCGGACATCAGGCGCTACTATTGGGCATCTCAATTGAGTGTAATTAACCATGCCATGTATGGCCCAACGCCGAACCCCGCGTTTGAAATGGACAAATGGCAGTTGCCGGGAGGGAATTATAACAGGGCACTATATTCTAAATTGAATTGCAGAGTACTGTCAGGGCCCACCGCAGTGGCCGTGCGGGTGTGGAGAAGTGCGAACGCAGCCATGGGATGGTCTGACAGATTGACCAGGGCAACCCCGCTTTATGCGGCGGACGATTGGGGATCTGTGGGTCAAAGATAGGATCAAGACCTTTGAGGAGCTGCAGTCGGAATATGCTCTTAGTAATAGGGAGCATTTTCGCTATATACAGATCCGACATGCGCTCCACTTGGTCTTCCCGACCGGAACTGTCATTCCGGAATCCTCCCCCCTTGAGGATAGGGTGCTTGATGGCTATACTCCTAACAGTACCATATCTCTCATATATAAAAAACTGATTAACGACCGAACAGATCTGCTTCTGCAGCTCCGTGAGGCGTGGACCGGCGATGGACTGGAATTGGACGATGAAGATTGGCAGGCGGCGGTATCCTCCCCGAAAGAGGTTGCGATCCCGGCTCGTCTCCGGCTGGTGCAACTAAAGATCTTACACCGTATCTATGTAACTGGTCCCCGTCTGGTTCATATGGGTCTTGCTGCGGATGGAGTGTGTAGGCGGGGCTGTGGTGCGCTGGGTACCTTCCTACATATTATATGGGAATGCCCTGCTGTGGCTCTGTTCTGGAACCGTGTGCATGTGATTATGGAAGAGGTCACGGGAGTTTCTCTGCTGCCAGAGGCCCGCCGTTGTTTGCTGAATGTATGGGAGCCGAATTACTACACTGTGGCACAAACGCAATGGGCTACGCTTGGCAACATGGTGGCGAAAAGAGACATAGCACAGTTATGGGGGTCCCAGAGGGCACCTACGACTTCTGTGTGGGAAGAAAAAATGGACTGGTGCATGTTCAGGGAAAAAACGGTATATGTTGCACGTGGTAGACCCAAGAAGTGGGGTAGAGTCTGGAACCAATGGAATTCGTATCGTGGGGAGATTTGTGCCCCGCCGTTCGCGGAGGCCCCGGTACTGCCACAGTCCCCGTGACCTGACGTTCCTACAAACATTTAGATTTTTGTATTACGTGCCCGATTACCCAGGGGGCCCCCCTCTAACTTTTCATTTCATCCTTATTACTATATGTTTATTTGATATGACTCTCCCCCATGAGAAGCATGTTTGCCGCATTGCCTCTTGTTTCGTGTGTTATTGTCGTTTCTTCTTGTTTATACAAATAATTAAAATAGTAAGACCTTCACTATTTCCTACACCACTATTCTGCTCCTGTCGAAACGATACGTTGAATTGCTGCTTGGCCCCTGGGCTGTCGGCTGAAAGCTGTGTAAATTGGCTATACCAACTGTTTTCTATCGTTTTAGCGACTGACGGCCCCTGTGGTTGTAGGCCCGCAAATGTAATACTGCAATCGAAATAAAGGTTTTAAAAAAAAAAAAAAGATTACTCGCATTCTATGATCACTATCGGAAAGGGAGGAAGGGAGGGCATGTGACATTCCATTATTACAATTTTCATGACCAATCATAGTCACATTGCAATTTGACCAAACTGTAAACATAGACACAATTTGAGCAATTTTCACAACAAAGGTATGAATAAACATAACATTGAATCAGGCGGCATGCATCTAGTCGATGTTAGATTAGAAACTGCGCTTGTTTGCCTATAAGTCTATATGTGTTGGATGTTCAAGGTATGTCACATATGGTGCTACATGGATGGAACCATAATTGCTAAGCTATGCTAAATATTGATAGAAGGTTAGAGTTGCCCCATATGTCTTGCCCTCTCTTCCCTCTCATTGAGACCTTGCTGCATGCACTGTGTTCAGAGAATGTATCCACCTGCATTCTTTGTAGTTCAGTGATTTTGAGATGGACCCCCCTCTAGCACTGGTTACTACTTTCTCCACCACTCTCCACTTAATGTCCTCTGGTTTATGCCAATAAGTGTTATAGTGTTCCACTAGGGGTGCCCCCACCGTGTTGCATCTGAGCCTACTCATGTTCTGTAGAATCCTTGTTTTTACTTTTTGCATAGTCTGGCCCTCATAAACCAATGCACATGGGCAAGTGGTGGTGTAGATAACCTGGGAGCTGTTGCAATTAGTCAAATGTGTCAATTTGTATGTTCTGGTGGCATAAGTAAAGCTTGCTCCCTCCTGGCAGAAGTCACAGGCTTTACAATTTCCACATTTGCAGTGCCCAACCACAGGGGGGAGGTTCAGCTTTTCTCTCAAGTCTGCCTGTTTCGGTGGTTCCAGAAATACTTTAACCACTTTGTCCTTAATATTCCTTGCCCTATTAAAGGCAAATAACGGTTGTTGTTCCATCTGCAATTCGCCTGCCACCAGGTTCCAATATTTACGTACAATCTTCTTGATGTCAGTGCTCCTTGTGTTGTAAGTTGTTACGCACACGATGCCATTAGTCTCATTCGGTTTCTCCTTGGTTTCAAGTAGTTGATTCCGTGGTTGGTACCAAGCGCGTTTTTGTGCACGTTTTAGTAACCCAGAAGGGTAACCACGCTTCTTCAGTCTTGAAGTGAGGTCATCCGCCTCGCAGAAGAAATCTTTTCTTTGAGAGCAGTTTCTTCTCAATCTAAGGTACTGCCCATAGGGTAAATTGTCCTTTAAGTTCCTTGGATGGTGAGAGCCATACATCAACAATGTGTTCCTCTCCATCGGTTTGCGAAAAAAGTCTAGAAAGTCAATGTGTTCTCTACTTTGGGCCATCGTAAACTGGATGTCATTGTTCCTATTGTTCAACCATGTGTGGAACTCCATCAGCTCAGTCTCATCGCCTGACCATATCATCAGCACATCATCGATGTACCTTTTCCATACATCAATCTTATCAAGATAAGGATTTGTCAAGTCATATAAATATTCCTCTTCATATTTAACCATGAATATATTCGCCAGGCTCGGGGCATATGTAGCCATCATGGTGACTCCCTTGCATTGGTAATAGAATTGCCTCTTAAACACGAAGTAGTTCCTTTTCATTGCTATGTCCAAGAGCTTAATCAGGAATTCAGTTAGGATCCAGTGCGGTCGGCTCCTTCTGTCAAGTGTAGTTTTGATGACCTGTATTGCGGTGTCTTGGGGGATAGATGTGTACAAAGAAGACACATCCAGTGTCACCAAAATCTGTTTTCCGCCATCAAACGGTTGGCCCTCCAGTAGCTGGATGATGTGCATGCTGTCTCGCACATCGGATTTGGTTGTTGGCACCCAAGGCTGTTGAAAATGGTCAATGAATTTGTTCAAGGGCTCCAGAATTGAGCCACAACCTGATACTATGGGCCTGCCAGGCGGATTATCCAGTCTTTTGTGCACTTTAGGCAAAGCGTATATCGTGGGGATCCTCGGTTCCTGCTGGTTGAGGAAATCATGTTCATGTTGGCTCAGGAAACCCTCATCAACTGCAGCTTTAGTTGTTGCTTCTATCAGTGCTTTTATCTATAAGGCAGGATATTTTGTGACCTTCTGATAGCTGTCTTGCACCTGTAGTTGCTGCTCAATCTCGGCGATGTAGTCCTGTGTGTTTTGTACTACTATCGCGCCCCCCTTATCAGCTGCTTTTATTACTATCCCTTCATTTTTCGCAAGCTCCTGCAATGCCTCTTTTTCATCTTTGCTTGTATTATAACTGATGTTTTTCCTCTCTTCCATCAGTTGTATAGTTTCTTCCAAGACAATCTTTTCAAAGGCCAATATCCTCTCACTCATCATAAATTAAGTGAATACTGGCGGTGTTCCTTTCTGATCGTTCCCGGTCGAGGGTGCACCGCTCCACGGAGATTACGATTGAGTCACTTCTTCTGTACTAAAATTGGATGAGCAGGTGAGATTTCCAGCTCCTCTGCTTTCTCCCATGCAGAACGGCGGCTAATTTCCCAAGCCGTCATTGTAGTTTTTGTGCCTGATTAGACGCCCAAAATGCGAAATTGACACCCGACTGATGGGCACCCCTTTTTCAATCTGTAGATCGCTAAAATGCGGCTGCCACACAAACATCGTTAAGCTCTCCAAAGAAATAAGCTTTGGATGTTCTGAAGAGCGAACACGCACCTTTTGAATTCTTCTAACAGGGTGAGTGCACTCGCATTGGCGTCTAAGAGGATGAGGCATACCTGTAAGATTCCTCTGCTCCTGCTCCTTACATTACTGCCATTGAGAGAGATGGCATGTTATTCAACTAATTATATACACTGATATTATAATCCACAGATTGATCTACCAAACGAATTGACAACTTACGAGTGATTGTTCCTAGTTACCCCGCCCGTGTCCAACGAACAAAAGGTCACTAGGTGAGTGGCCAAATAACCAGTCACTTGCCATAATTTTAAACTGGTTTTAACTTACCTTTTTATAGAAATCCACACCTGACAGTTTGTCTATCTAATCAACAGGCACCCTATCACCACCCCTTCCCCCTGTCCTGAGGTACACCCGCTTTAGACCCACTAATAAGGCGTCCAGAGGGTCAAAACGTCAACGATACAATATCATTTGGACCTGCTATGAAAATCCAGTTAACACAAGCCAGCTGATGTGGGATACTGGATTGAACATTTAATGATTATTGAAACTGGCCTTGCAGAAACTTTTTCTTTCCCCGCCCCCTTCCCTCACTCACTTGTATATAAATCACCACTTTTGTGTCACCTGTGCACAATATGTCACATTGCACTCACTGTGATTGATGCGCCGTTCAAATAAGAAAGTACTCTGATTTTTGATTTATGACAGATGCATTATTACAGGGTCTCTATGAATGAAAAATAATTCAGTGATTAAAACCTATTTGTACCCTGTCTTTTGGGTTTTTTGATTTGTTCTTTGACCTGTGTTGCTGTTTTTGTGTGGATTTACATTCAATGATTTGTTCTTAAGGACAGGCTAACTGATATAGCTAAGGCTAAATGTACATGCTAAATAAATTCATGCATATTTTGAAGTAATCAGGTCACATACCCGACAGAACCACTGTATACACTATATTGTATTGCCCAGGTTCTGAGGGATACTGGGTTACCCATGCACCTTTAAAAAAGAACCACATTTTCACAGTACAGAAAGCCTACTGGAAACCTCAGAAATTATCGAAAATGGGGAGTCAAGAGACTAAGAAGTGTCCCAAATGTGGAGAAGACAAGGCAGACGAGGTCTATATGTTCTGGAGCTGTCCGGTAATACACTCTTATTGGCAGAAAGTGGGTAAGACCATTTCAAATATTATGGAGCTTGAACTAAAATTAACAACTCTATCTATAATTTTGGGACACTACCAAGGGGCCTAGACGCCGCCCTCTAACAAAAAGACATAATGCACTTTTTTTTATTCTGATTTTGTTGGCTCGTAGAGAGCTTTGCATTAAATGGATTTTACCCTGTCCCCCTACAGAGGAAGAATGGATTCATTCCATGCAGAGGGTATTTTCTTTGGACCAATCTGGTAAATAGAATAAAAAAAACTAATTTTGGGAAATCTGGGATAGGTGGGTGGAGGTGGGTTCTTTTATTTTTAAAGACTTGAGAGTATACAAAAGTCTTCCGGCCTTGGCTTTCGTAGGTTTATAGCTACTTTCCCTTTGAAGACTCCTGGAAATTTCCTTCTGGGTCTGATGATTAAGAATATGCTTTAAACAGAGCCCTTTGGTAGGGCTGTCACCACCTCTAAAGAGGAGGGAAAATATTGACAGAACAACATATTCAAGAGTAGGGGTTGGGTGTCATACAAGAGACCGAAGGTGCGGCCCTGGAGATATTTGATATTTGATATTTATTAAAATTTGTAAAGCGCGACTATCGCTCCGGGAGGAGCATCTTGGCGCTGAGCACACAGAGAACCAGCATTAGAGAGCAGGATCAGATAGCTGCGAGGACCGATGAGTCAGATTGAGCGAAGATCCAGGTCTTCAGGAGTTTCCTAAAGAGGCGTTCTGAAGGGGCATGCCTAAGGTTGGGGGGAAGACAATTCCATGCCTTAGCAGCCAAAAAAGCAAAAGTTTTCCCCCCTTTAGTTTTCAGTTTAATTTTGGGTACTGAGATTAAATTGGCTCCTGAAGACCTCAGACAACGCGTTGGAATATAGCGCGGAAAGCGCTTGATCAGGTAAGATGGGCCGGTGTGCCTGGTGGATTTGAACACAGTGACATTTATGAGGCCCCTTGCACCATCGGAACGTCACTTTTTGTGACGTTCTGTGGCGCAGAAGCCTGCGTGATATTTATCAGGCAGCACTAAGCCACTTTTTTTGGCTTAATGCTGCCTGATACATATCAGTCCCTTTAACGCAGTGTTCTGTGTTAAAAGGTCGTGCAATGGGTGTTGCTGGGGGCGTTCCAAGCAACATCCATGGCCTTTTGACACTGCCCCAGATTTATGAGAAATCGTAAATCTGAGGCAGTGCCAAAAGCTTACACCTCCCCTGGGGAGGCGTAAGGGAGGCGCAACGGGGAGAAATATCTTTATTTTTCCTTTTTCTATGTGTACTGCTTTCTGCAACACACATAGAAAGAGGATAAGCCTCTTGCGATTATTTTTGTAGAGAAAGATTTCCCTTCCTGTACAAAAATAATCATCCCCGCAATGCAGGCACACGTGCACCATTGTGCAAAGGTGCCTGCGTTGGCGCAGGCAGGCCATTTTGCGCCGGCGCAGGGGAAAAGGGCAAGAAAGCGCTGTATCTCATAGATACGGCGCATTCCTGCCCTTTTCTTTTTCCGTAGGGAAGCGCAGCAGGAAGGCCTGCTGCCCCTCCCTACGGCAAAACCTCATAAATGAGGCCCTTGGTGTCTTTCTCTTCCTTGTTGAGTGACCAGGCCCTTACAATCCATTTAGGTCTTTTGAGATGGTCGGAATACTCCCTTCTTGAATTCAGAACATATTGTGGATAAATGAGGACTAAAAAAAAAAAAAGATTAAAAAAAAATTCGATCACAGGATGTTGCACTATCTCTGAGACTAGAACCTGGGGCTCATTTCCAAAATCGACAGCTATTATGGCTACATCGTTTAATTTGTTACTTGTTCTAAACGCTAGATTACATACAGTTTCGGCATGTTTCCTCCCACTATATTGCAAAAACTCTGCATGAAATAGGATTTACCTTGTTCTCTGACAATCCAACGATCTTTCTCCTTATATTCCTGCACTCTCGGCTCTCCTTGTTCGCATGGGCGTAGGAACTGTGGGGGACGCGGGGGACAAATCCCCCCCAGATTTTGGAGTGGGGGGATACAGGGGACAAGGGTGGGGGGGACGAGGGTCAAACAAATTTCCCCTCTACCTCCTGAAAGGGAGATTGGCAGGCCATTAGCGCGTGAGAAAAAGTGCAAGCAGAGGTGTGTGACCTAATGGCCCTGCACTTGACCTGGCGCCTCTCCAGTTACCTGCCTGTGAGCCGCCAATGATCCGATAGTCACAGAATAAGGTGACGTCAGAGGCCACTCACCCCCCTGCCTCTGCCCTTTTCAACTCTTTGTGTGGAGCAGCACCCCTGAGGCTCCGGGAATTATTTAGTTCTCACCTCAGCTGCCTGTAGCCAGTGCTCCGGTTGATTTGCTGGCTGACCTGACCTCGTCCTCGGACTCCTCGCCCCGTGTCTGTTGCCGGCTTGAAGACGGAAGGGCTGCAGGCAGCAGCACGCTCCCACGAAGTCTGAGGTCCCTCCTGCGTGCGTACCTATCCCATTGAAGTGACTGTCGTTCGGTTAACTTGTAAGTAGGGGCAAGGGCTGTTACACTGCATTGCCAGGGGCGCCTGGTGACATTTAAAAGTGGTGGGGTTGTGGGGTGTACAAGTTGTGACTGAGTGCACTTGGGCGAGAGTGCACAGCAAGCGAACCTGACTTGCCATGCTAATGGCTGAAGGGAATAACAAAATGTGCATATGACATTACCATGCAAAAATAACTGCTCATTTTCCCCACGGGCTGCTTAATGCTGGATAGAGTCAAAACACAATTATCTTCATGTAATAACCGGAGTGCAATAATTTGGTAGGATGCACAGAAATGCTTTTCAGTACACATTCAGGAGGCCTGCCTTTACATATAGAGTAGGCGAAACAGATTTGGCAGGGAAAGTGCACTATTGATTTATGGCACTCTCTTCAAAGTACCACAAGCCCGATCCCTCACCAGCACGCTAGTGCTTTTTTTTCACCTCCTCAGAGCTAGGTTGTGTTCTCGTCATACCTCCTTGTGATTTCTCTTTCTGAACGCAGCTACCCCACACTCCTTTCCATCCTCTTGAATTATGTCTCCAAACTCTGCTTGCCCTTTGATCTACAAAGATCCTTTTCTTGGTCCTCTACGTCTCTCTATTCAGCTCTGCCTCGCTTCTCTCAGTGATGCGGATCCCTCGGCCCCTTCTGTAGCTCAAAAGTACCTATCCGTCTGCATACATCTGTGCCCAACCTACCGGTCAAAAGCTGTGGATTTCACAGAGGGTCAATGGTTGTAAATATCCTTACAATCATTTTGCTAACAGCAGAAAAGGGGCAAGTGCTCTGTTTGTATCAGATCCCTCCATTCCAAATAGGCCTCACGAAAATCTTTGCCATCTGCCAAATTTTAGGGCAGCCATGACAGCCCTTTCGAAAAATATAAATGCACTCACAGATACATGCATATACACGCAGAAACGAACGTCAATAGCATGTGTTTGCATATGTATTATTCATTCTAGGCCCGATTGCAAGTGTAAATTGTTAGTTAACATAAAGTTGTGATAATCGTAAAATGTCCCGTAATCATCCCTGGCCAATAATTTATTCCACACATTACAAGCACCTCTCCAACACATGTTTAGCAAGGGATGGGGGTGGGTGGGACGAGGGGTAGCAGGGAAGGGTGGGGATTGGGGAATTACCAGTTAGCACTAGTAATAATGACAACCATAATAAAGGAAGGTAATTCCAGACATTGCAGTACCGTCCGCGTGCCACCTCTCATTGGGGCACTGAGTCTGGTGCAGGCTTTGTGGTCACATGCCTGGGTTGGTGAAATATTGTAGGCGTGCACCGGCCGCTTCAACTCTCTCCTCCGGTTCAGGAGCACCATTATTTTCACAATAATCACTCCGAGCCCGTTTAAGTATTCCTGCTTTCAAAATATTCAGTGCAGACAATACCTTCAGAGTTCAGGATATCTTTAGCCTTGTTAAATCAGACCTTGGGATGCAGTTTAGAAAAATATGCAGTCACGGCCGGCATTACGGGCGCAGGCGGGTGGGGGGAGAGGTGGAAATGGGGTCTTCGCGGGTGTATGGGGGCTCCAGTGAGCTGTCCAGCAATGATATTACCCAACATAACACAATGATGCAATGCAACCAGTGCGCTGCTGAAAGGAGGAGCTGTGTCGGCTTAGATGTTCTCATCATGTCAAAATCTCAGTGCTGTTTAACTGGGGGAACACACATATATTATGGGCTTAAAATAAACAACAAAAGAATTACTACTGCCATCTAAGTTATATATGTGCTGATGTACATATCACTGCTGACTCAGCATTTCATCCTTCTGAGGTCGCTATACTGAACACCAGGTGCTGGATGTTGTGCAATAAAATTCGATTCATAGTTTCTGGTGCCATTGACATATAATTTGGTCTATTCATTTAAGAGAAGAATGGACTCTATCCACACACTGACATGCACAAGCATAACCTCTCCCCCTCCCTCCAATCCCATAGGTTACAACATTACAGTTGCATCAAGGCCAGGTGGAGGGGTGTAAATATCACCGGAACCCCAAGGCCGCTTCATTGGAGAATAACACAAGTTATCCAATAGGCGGCTTTCTATTATTTGTTTGAAGCAAGTTGCACTCATAAAATGTTTCCCTTGAAGAAAAGCGTTTTTTTAAAAACAATTCGTAAAATATAAGAAGAGCATCTAAGCATTTAAAAACACTCCCAGGATACTTTTCAGCACAGCCAGCTGCCTCACAAGAGCACAATGTATTTAGGATCTGCAGAGGTCTGCCCTTAACCATGTGTACTTAACCTTTGGGGCCGCCATGTGGTCAGCATTTCCGGCTAGTTTATGAAGTGCATGTTAACATGATTGGGAATTGGGGCACATGATAACTTGATCTTCATCTCTCAGACAGGCACTGCCAGGACACATCAATGCAGAGCACAGCAGGGCCTGCTGCTAGCTTGGCTTCATCTGCAAAGCCTGTCTCTGAAAGAGGGATTCAGTGCGCTTAGACCACCCTGGACTGCCATTAAAACATTAGCTAGGTCAGAAAATATTTTGGTTATTCAAACCTGTGCATCTTCTTGCCCTAATATTTTAATCCAATATTTATTTACGGAGGTTAACATTACAATTAGATTGTCTGTGGCTTGAAATCCGGGGCTTGCTATTTAATGTTCAAGACGTTTGCAGTATTTGAAAAGACACGAAGTTTAGTGGTTTAAAATGTAATGTGTAATTCTCCCCTTCAAGAGGTGAGCTTTCGGTGGTGGCGTTCTCCTTTGCTGAGCACAATCTAACAGCGGGAGTAATATGTCCTTGAATCTGCCCCTGGGTGTAGCTAACAAAGGGCCTTGATTCCACCCAACACGTTAAAGTGTTGTTTACTTTACACCAAGAGAACCCTGGTTGATTAAGTTATGGGTAAAGGTGAAGCCCAGCCATGTGGGTTGGTGCTGCTGTGAACTAAATGTATTGGCATGCAGCTTAGACAACAGTGAAACTAGCCATTCCGTACTTAATTGGTCTTATTTCACAGGTATGACATGACAGTGACATCGTCCGGGAGGGGGGGGGGCGAATTACTACTACTAAAACAGCAATGAACTCAGCTGACATGAAAAAATAGAATGATCCAGAAAACCAAAATCCTGTTGTGATTGGATATGTTCTGTGACACACATGACATGTTTTTTTATAATACATGTGAAAAACGCATGACTTTAGTTTTGGTTAAAATTCTTAATTTAGGGGAACAATTAATAATTTAAGGAATAAGTTACTTCCAGTGAATGTTGACATTTTTACACATACCTCCAGTCTCTGCAAAGATTTTGCCTCGTTAGTACCAGTGTAACATACAAATGCAGCAATGAGAAAGGTGACCACTCAACCTTTGCAAAGGGCCCTCCACTTTGCAGCAACATAAGTCACATTTTATCAGTAATTTTTGATCCCTGTGAGCTACAAACCATTTTTTAGTTAAAATGGTCAGATTATTCAGCAGATGATGAATTATGGGGCAAATATGGTACAACTATAATTATGTACAAAACATTTGCAAACTAGGATATTTTGCTATTCATATTTGAACTGCGGAAAAGAGAAAAGTACTGATGACAGAAACTGCTTGGCTCAGAGACAAATGGCGTGTGATTCCACTTTTAAGCGTATTTGGGACATTCAGTGATTGGAAACATATCCCACTTTGTGAATGTATTTTAATGTCAATAACTCATATTAAACCTTAAATAAGCATGTGCGGCTATTGGTTGAATTAGATAGCGTAGTAGCCAAGAAACAGCCCAGTGAAGTGAACCTATATTCAGACAACTCAGAAATTAACTCGATTCATAGTGATGATATGTCAGAACTGCAGCCTGCATTTCAATATGGAGTTGGGGCCACAAATTTAGAAATATCAAGTAATTGCACACCGCTCCCAGAAACATTTTGTGGAGTTGTCACTGCCTCAGACGAATCAAGCAACAGTTCTTATGCATCAACAACTAGTCATCAGGATACAGAGGAAACACTTGTAAGCACAGTGGCACCAAACCAACCGCACGAGAACACATTGCCAGTTCAAATCATTGTAACACAGTCACAAATGAAGAAAAAACGCATTCTACATTTTCAAGGAAGATGGTTCCAGGATTTCCCCTGGCTTCATTACAGCAGTAGAGTGGCAGGAGTACTATGCTTTCACTGTGCAAAGGCTAAGTCACTGAAATTGACTGAGCTTTCCAAGAACACAGAGGAGGCATTTTGCAGCACCGGTTACACCAACTGGAAGAAGGCAATAGAAAGGTTCAAAAAGCAACAGAACAGTTATGCTCATTCATATGCTGTGAGTTAACTAGTACAGTATAGAGGAGGCCAATCAATCTATCAACAGTTATCACAGCAAGCCCAACAACAACAGAAAGAAGCCTGGCTTTGTCTTAACAAAATCATTCATACCATAGCTCTTCTGGCAAAACAAGGCCTTGCACTACGAGATCATGATGACAGCAATTGGAATTTCCGTCAATTTCTTAGAGCACGAGCAGAGGATGTACCTTCTTTGAAACAGTGGATTTCTACAAATCGAGCAGAATATCTCAGCCCAGACATCCAAAATGAAGTTCTTCAATTATTGTCCCATGCAATTTTGCATCAAATCCGTAAAAATATTGGTGACAATCCATACGCAGTAATTGTTGATGGCACACAGGATATATCTGGTCAGGAACAAGAAAGCTTTTGTATTTGTTACATTGACCAAGATCTGTATCCTCATGAGGATTTTATTGGACTGTATCAGGCTGATAATACCACTGGTACTGCAATTGCTACAATTGTCAAAGATGTTTTAAGCCGTCATGGTCTTTCTCTGTCAAAGTTGAGAGCACAAACATATGATGGTGCAGCAAATATGGCAGGGAAATACCGTGGTGTGCAAGCATTAATACGCCAAGAACAACCACTTGCTCTTTATGTCCATCTTGGAGCACATTGTACAAATCTGGTGATGCAGGCTGCAGCACATAAATGTTCCATAATGGAAGATGCTCTACTTTATGTCCACGAACTTGGTAATCTGTTTGGGCAATCTATGACATGCCGTACAATATTTTCAGACCTCATCCAACACAGCGTAGAAGGCCCAGCAAATGTGTTAAAAATAAAGCCTCTGTGTCCAACACGCTGGACGGTCCGTGTAAAAGCTGTAAAGAAAGTCATGGATAGTTATGAACCTATTCTGGAAACCCTAGAACACTTATCAACATCCAAGTCCAGTGGCGATGTGTCTGCTCGTGCTCGTGGTATGCTGGCACAGTTTCAGAGAGGAACAACTGTCCTAGGTCTTCAGATTGCTCTCCAAGTACTGCAGCTTCTGGAATGTTTGAATATTGCCTTGCAAGGACGCCAGCAAACAATATCAGGGCTACTAGCTGCTGTTAATGTAACAAAAAATGCAATACTAAAGCTCCGTAATGAAGAGTCGTTTGACAGTCTGCTTGATGCCAATAACCACATGATTGCTAAGTACCATCTTAATGCCATTGAAGTGCCACGACTGCGCCGAATCCCTAAACGGATAGATGATGGAGCAGCAGAAACTTTTCATCCTGCAACCGTTAGGGACTCCTATCGCCCTCAGTATTTTGAACTTTTAGATACTGTTTCTCTTCATCTCACTCAGCGTTTTTACCAGGAAGGTATCCAAACATATGAAAAACTTGAACAAGTGCTTTTAACAGGCAATGGCATTGACTCTCCTGATCAGTACAAAGCAACAGAACCTTTGCTGCTCTCTGCTCAATTGACTATGTTATTAAGTATGTTCAAGTACTCTTCAGTCCCAGAACTGGCAGACATTCTCCGAAAAATGCTTCCAGGAGAGAGAGCTTTCTTTTCACAGGTTGAGAAGCTATTACAGATTCTTTTTGTTATATCAGTATCATCTTGTGAGGCTGAGAGAAGTTTCAGTGGTCTCCGCCGATTGAAAAATTGGTTAAGATCAACTATGTCTCAAAAAAGACTGAATCATGTTGCCATATGCAACATACATAAAGAGATGATGGACTCAGTTGACCTGCATAGAATAGCGAAAGAATTTGTCCTCAGCAATGAACGGCGCAAGAAATTATTTGGTTTCCAAAATAAAGTTCATAATTTTAAAACAGATTCCTGCAGCAAGAAAAACAATTTCTAATTTGCCCGATTGCATTTTGAGATGTAGAAATGTCGCTAAGAGCGTTTAGTTTATTATTCCTTTTTTTGTCCCGCCTTTGTTTTCTTGGTGAATGAAGATGCAAGATTCATATATATTTTTTTTTCCCATTAGGTCTTTATTGTGAATGTAAGTAAAAATAAAGCATACTTGCAGACTGTGACTACTTGCCTGCCTTTCTCAATATTTCTCTTCATAACTATGCGATTGTATATGTTTAACGCGCGTACGGTCTCGCACAATGGGCGATTTGTATAGGGTCATTGGAAAGTCCACAAGGTTGTCCCTGTCCCCCCCAGAAATTTAGTGTCTCCTACGCCCATGCTTGTTCGACTTCTATCCAAAACTGAGTGGCCCAAAAATCACATGACCTCCTGTTTACGTTTTCTACCTGTCTTCTTGTGAATCGTCCTCATCTGACCCTATAGCCCATAACCCTTCCTTTTGTTAGAAACTTGTAATCACGCTCAAATCTATCAGTACACAAATCTTCCTTTGCCCTATCCAATCACCCCACTAAATATTCACCTGAGCTAATATAGGCTCTGTGATTGATCACTTTCTACCTCCCTGTAATTCCACTTCACAGAAACGTGGGTAAAAGATTACAAGAATGTAATTTAAGTACACAAGAATAAATGCAATAACCACTAAATTAACAACAAACACGGGATTACGGAACAGTGTTCTACTTACCATAAAGCGTGTCGACTCCTCGGCACTGGTTACATATATTTCATATCAGATGTGATTTTGTCTAGGAAGCATGCAATTCATAGGATACGGCGTTCTTTAGTTCTAATTCTTTGCGAACACTGCCATCTAGCGGCAGTTTGATGAAAGTCGTCATAGATTCGAAGCTTATATTTTTAGTTGTTCTTTATAGTTCAAGTTCAACGTTGACCGTCTAATGTTCATAAGAGAAAATACTAAGACCCACAATACTATCACAAATGCTTATAGTTCATATCATTATGCAATAATTCACTGTCCAGACTGATGCTTGGTTTTAAATACGAAAATCGTGCCTTTATTCCAAATGTACTGTTGACATTACAGCGCAATCAATGTGAACATGAAAATAATAGATGAAGGTTACCTCTCTGTTCTTGACATATACATTGTGATTGGTTCTGATTCAGAGAACGTCTCGATTATTCGATCTGTCATATCGATAAGAATAATAGAAAAATGTTTGAAAATATTAGACTGATGGGAACTGGCTAGCTCTTTTCTCCAACTGAATTAAGTAGGACAATCAAATACTTTTGATACTGTGGTAGGCCCACTTTAGCTTATGAACAAATAAGATTGCCCTGTGCAATGTTGTTGTCACGTGAAATTTACTTGGGGGAGGACTGAGAAGTAGACTAGGTTGATTGGGAAGAAAGAAAAGCACCAAAACATCCACAGGGAATGCATTCCAAGGTATGAAGGTTGGGGAAAATGTGGATTTAGGGCAAAACAAGATATTATAGTGCACCTGGGATTAGTTTATAAGACAAGGGGTGGAATTTCAGAACCTCAAAAGCCACTTAAAGGGTGATCCAGGTAACAGGGTATTTCGAGGATCATTCTAAATGTATTGATTCCATATTTTCGGAGGCCTGTCAGGTTTGCATTCGTATACACCATTCCTACACCGCCTTTGCAGTTACAATATATGCAGTCTCAAGAGCTCCAACTAAACCAATGGAGCTTCTGTGTGGTCATTTTACCCAATAGTACCCGCTAGAAATCTTCATCAAACAAAGGCCCAGCTTCCTCGTCCCGTTGGCCAGTTCAATCTCATTGACAGACATTTTGCTGATCTTTAAATTGACTTATCCTGTCCCTTTTCCTTGATCTCCTCCCGCATGACCTCTAGTAAAGCCATAAATGAACTACAGTACCTGCGATGTCACTCACCTAGCCCACAAGACCCATTGGAGAATTGACACCACTCTTGGCAGGTTGATGCACAGAATGGGCAGATAAAGGCTCACTCAGTTGAATTGAAGACCCCCTGTAGGTTTCTGGATCCACTTCGAATTGAATTCCTTACCATTAAGATCCAGATTTACTAAGGCAAGTTAATGCTCTGTATTGTGTGAAAGGGGTGTGAGCTTAACTGCGCCATTTGTACAAAGATATGTCTCTGTTCAGGTCTTTTCCAGAGCTGGCCCACTTGTGGCTTCCTAGTGCCATGGTGCATCAGTGCCAGGGTTTTAGGCAATATTGTGTTTGTGTGGAAAAGGATCCCTTTCCCTACCCAAAATGCATGCCTTTCCCCTAATGTGTGTAGGATTGTAGTCAGAATAGTGTATAACTTGTTTTTTTATTAGTTTGTATTTTAATAGCTCTGTACTGGAGTTTAATTACCACATGTTACTCGGATTTGTTGTGAGTTATTTAAAGCATATTGAATTTAATTGTATTATTTCTATTGTGTTTTTATTTTATTTTGGAGTTATTCTATTTTTATTTTTATGTGTTATATTATTAGAAAAATTACATTTCCTTACATATTTTCAAAAATTCGTCATAATGGTTTAATGCATTTAAAATGTTTTTACATTTGTAATTTATTCATAATTATACATTTTTATATGTTTATATTATGTTCTATTATTTATTACACGTTAACAAATTTACATTTAGTGACAACCCAAGTAAATGCACTTTCAATAAATTAGGAAGTGAATCCAGACTTGACTATGTCCTAGTTCAATTGTCAAGTTGGTCACGAACTATTGCATTCAGGGTACTGGATAGAGAGGACAGTGACCACAACGCCCTCGAACTCGAATATGCCATCCCAGGCATCGAGGACATGGGACTGGACAAAGAAAATGCAATTACAGGATTACTCCTGGAGAACAATAGGAGGAGAGTCAGGTGGGGGCAACTGGCCACAAGTGGCGTTAAGCTACCTAGGCTCTACGCTAGAATCACTCCAGTGTTGGAAAAGGCATTCGCCCTTGCTAATGAATTAGACAACGGGGAAATAGAGAGCAATTATGGCGAACCCATGAAGATCTAATAAACACCCTGGAGTTAGACCTATTTCTCAAAGGAGCAGGTAAAACTAATGGGACACATAAAAAGTCCTGGTATAATGCCACATACCGGGACTCAAAACGAGAACTCCTACTCGTAATAAAGGCGCGTGGATGCCGGGAGATGATACAAGCCAAAAGACGGGCCTATAAGACATTGCTGGCAAATGCTAATGCCGAATGGGACCAAAAACATTGGGAGGAACTCTCCGGTGCACTAGCCACTAAAGATTCTCGCAAATTTTGGCGGCTAGTCAACCACGGGTCAGAAGATCTCCCCTCGGCAATCAAACCGAACATTGCCCCGGGCACATGGCAAGAGCACTATCAGTCCTTATATGCTATGGAGGATGCGTCCCAGAGCACCCCTCATTGCACTATTCCGAGTGATCAGGAGGGCGAACCCTTCACGGAAAAAGAGGTCCATGCTGCAATTGCGGGGTTGGCAGGAGGAAAAGCTCCAGGGCTTGACGGGGTCCCAGGAGATCTTTTCAAGCAGGAGCCAGGGATATGGGCCCCGTATCTCCTGCTGATATTTAACGCGGTTCTCAAGGGCATGGAGGTCCCCGACACTTGGCTGGGCGCAGAGGTGGTCCCAATATTCAAAAAGGGATCCCCTCTGCTCCCAGCCAACTACCGTCCAATAAGCCTCATCGATGTATCGCAGAAGCTTTTCGGTAGGCTAATATTGGATCGGTTGCAGAATTGGTTGGAGGAAACAGATACTCTTAGCCCATATCAGGCAGGATTTAGGAGGGGGGTCTCTACAATCGACCAAATATTCAGATTAAACCTCATGTACTGGAGGACCGCACTTATCGAGGGCGGCACCTTGTACACGGTTTTCGTGGACTTACGTGCAGCCTTCGATTTAGTGCAAAGATCAAAACTGTGGGAGGTAATGGCTGAGCTAGGCGTCCCGAAAGATATCCTTGCAATTTTGATGAAACTACATCATAACAACTTCGCAAGGGTCAGGTGCGGTAGAAGCGGCAATCTAACTGAAAGATTCCCCGTTCACAGAGGGGTGAGACAGGGTTGTGTGCTTGCACCGACCTTGTTCTGCCTCTTCGTGAACGGGGTAATCGCACACCTGACTGGGATTGCCAACACTGATGCCCCAAAATTGACTGGCAGCAGGGTGCCCGCAATCATGTTTGCGGATGACACCCTGCTGCTGTCTAAATCCCCGACGGGCATACAGAGGGAGCTTGATGGCTTCCTGGAGTTCTGCACAGAAAGGGGTCTTGAAATTAACCCGCAGAAAACGAAATTTATGATCTTAAATCCCAAGTCCTTCAAGCGCCCAAATCCTCGCCTTGGCGCAGTACGCTTGGAAAGGGTTCTCACAATAGAGTATCTGGGGATAACCTTAAACCAAAACCTTACGTGGGGGGCTCACCAGATTAAAGCGAACATGAAGTTGGCCCAGAAGGTGGGTGGTATTATGAGAATTGTGACTAAGTCAACATACCGCCCTCTGAGCCCTGTTATCCAAATATATACAGCCCAGGCACGGGGGGAGTAACCTACGGTGGAGAGATGTGGGGCCATACTTCATCCTCCAACTTGCTGACCACTGAGAATAAAGTTTTAAGGCACCTGACTGCTCTCCCGCCAAGTACCCCACTCCTGCCCCTGAGACTGGACCTGGGTTTGAGGCCCATTACGGAGGAACTAGGGCTTGAACCTCTAACATTCTGGCGGCGCATCTGGAGCAGCCAAGATCTCACCTCCTATAGAAATGAGTTACAGGAATTTCTATCCTTACCTAATGCCACCAAGACCCCTTGGTTAAATTACATCAAGAGAACATGTGAGACCCTTGGACTACCAGAACTGTGGTCACATCCAGAAAGCACAAGTATCAGGATCCCAAGGAAAGCGCTCTCCAGAGCATACTATGATAAAATGCTTCTCCGAGCCCTGGACAGTGCACGAGAGGGATCTCTGACACATCGCTTTATTACAATCAAAGATTCATACAACCTTGAAAGTGTTTTGGATGGCATGACTCCTGTTCTAACAAGAAAATTATTCCTGCAATGGAGGTATGGGACCCTTCCTCTAATGTCTCTTACTAAAACATGGTATGGTCGGTCCCCTACAGAGACGTGCCCCGCATGTGCCCATACTAAGGAGAACGAAGTACATGTTATTTTTTTCTGTCGAGCTTACCAAAAAAGCAGGAAATTTTGGCTCGTCCCCCTCCTTAAAAACCTGGGATTCAGAACATTCCTACCTGCATTCAGAGTTCTAAAGACTGATTTATCTCCGCCAACTGTGTTTGCCCTAGCTAAATTTTTAACTGCAATGTGGCACGCCCGAACCCGACACATAAAAACGGCAGGAGACCCTTGAAAATTCCTTTCCCTTGATTCACTGCCACCCTTGTTTTAACTTTTTTTAAACTTATGTATTTATTACTATGATATATTGATACTTCGGAATTTTAAATGATGTGTTCTATTGTATATCTTTTATGATCACCAGATCGAAATAAAGATTTGAAATTGATTTATATTTGTGTAAATACATTTTTGTTATGAATAATAAACATTTCTATATTAGTTCATAACGTTATTTTAAAGTTAGATGTATTTTTAAGAATAATTTTAAAGTTAATAAATATATGGTATGTTTCTATGTTTTTTGTTCTATAAATATTTTTAAATATATTACATTTTAAAAAACTATAATTGAAATGTTATTTTCATTCACAATAATGTTAATTACAAATAAATGCATATATTTACCACTATAATGGAGTTACTGTGCTGAAATGTTCTGTGGCAACTGACCCTCTTGGTCCTCCTACGCTGGGGACTGCATTTCCCTCCTCCCACTGCTCCATCAGGCTCACCTGCAGTGTGTTAAGCTAGGGGTGGGGCCTCCTGCACCGGCTGAAAAGGTCAGTGCATTTTCGTGGTATGGATGACTGTGCAGAAAGGTTCTGGGGCACCTGACCCTGTTGGACCTCCTTCTACTCTCAGGACTTAATTTCCCTCCTCCCACAGCGGCAAGAGGCTCACCTGCAGTGTGTTGAGCTGAGGGGACTGGGCCTCCTCCACTGGCTGAAAAGCACCTGTGCAACCCCAATGCACAGGAGGGGCACAGACAAAGGCCGAGTCCAGGACAGGCTCGTCTTGCGCTGGTCAGCGTCAGGAAGAGGCAGGGTGGGGCCACCCTCCTTGGTTTCGGTTTTCTCTTCAGGCCTGTTGCCAGAACATCTGGGGTCAACCGCCCAACCATGGTACTGGTTGAAATGTGGCCTGGCTAGTAGGACTGAATTTCTCCCAGCTGTATGGGGGATAACCTGAGGGCCCTATTGGACTGGCTCCTGGTAGGTGGCAAGGGGGGCAGTGACTCGCTAACTACCTTCCCTCCACTCAGGGCCAGCTTTAACACTGGTGGCACCCTGTGTGACAATGTTTGTTGGCGCCCCCAATGACCACCTTTGCCACTGATTCCCTCACCACCGCCCTTTAACAGTGCCCCTCAAGTCTCCTGAACCACTGTCTCTCTGGTTCATTTAGTTTTATAGCACCGCTCATACCAGTGTAAGGGGTTAGAGCACTTTACACCACACACACATTGCACAGAGACAACCATAGGTGTGTAATTCAGTGTATAGGAAATGTTACATCAGACTGGACCACAAGGTGCAGTGTAGGAGTAATAAAGTGTGTCTCAGCGACGCGGAGTGCATATGCTTTCTACTACCTGGACCTACGCAAGTTGTGCCTTGTGATTGTGGGCACAAGAAGATCAAGTGTGTCTCAGTGACGCGGCATGCGTATGTCGTGCGTAGCCTGAGACCCTTATGGGGAGTTGTCTGGTTAACGTGCACCCGGAGTTCCTGTGAGTCTTCTTGACTTAGTGTGAAGCCTGGGATCTTCTCAATGCCTGGAAAGTCAGAGATTGCATTAGAGGCCCAAGACGCTGGATGAGGAGAGGAGAGTGGGTTCGCACCCCCCCCCCCCCCCCCAGGTAACGTGTGTCGACTCCTAGGGTGGGGCGTGGGCTCGGAGGGGTACGATCTCTGCCTCTCTCTCTGTTCTGCAGTGCGAGCCTCTGCTGCGGCTCAGATTGAGGCTTGTGTGCGAAGGGAGTGGCAGCACCAGGGCCTGAGTCCGAAGCTGCAGTTACTGTGTTCTATCTTACGTGTGTGGGGGGGCAACTGTGGCCGGAGACTAACCGCAACCCAGCACGAGTGGCGGAGAGACCGCCGGAGGCACCGTGAACGGTACTGGAGTAAATTATGTATTGCATAACTTCTGCGTAGCGGACTATCCAATGATTGTATAACGCATTGTTTTATTTCTGCACAACGGACTGTGTGTTTTGTCGTATTGCCCATTGTATTAGTTTGCCTAACAAACTGCCTGATTGATGTGTTACGCCTTGTCTGAATCTTGCACCACAATCTGCTGGATTGTCGTATTACACATTGCACTATTGTTGCATACTGAACTGCCAGATATATGTGTTCCACAATGAATTAGTTTTGTATAACGAATTGCCTGATAACTGTACTACACGTTGCATTGCTTTTTCCCACCAGAGTACCTGAAGGGGTACTGTACGCATTACATTACGGGGGCATAACAGTTTACCACATTGTTGCTTTATGCATTGCATTACAGTGACAGTACAAATTGCCAGATAATCGCATTACGATCAGGAATCTTGGGAATTCTAACATTTTAGCAGCAGAGCGATGGGATTTCCTAACATTGTTTTTGTAAATTGATGCTGTGGGAATCGAATTTGTATTTGCCAGTTGACTCACAGTGAATGGTGTACATCACAAATTTAGTAGACCACTGCGCAACCACGTATTGTGTTTTTGATCAGTTGGTTTTATTTTTGAGCAAATCTAAGCCACACATCATGTCTCAGAGGAGTCAAGGAGCTAGTGAGGCTGCAGAATTAGAGTTTAACATTGAGGCATTGCTTACCTACAAGGTTGATCAATTGAGGCAATTCTGCAAGGCTTTTGGATGTCCCATGAAAAGTAGCGCCAAGAAGGAGGAGCTGCAGGTGGCCTTGAGGGCCTAGTGGGAAGCTAAAGGGACTCAGGAGGTTGGTGATGTTGAGGTGAACGAGGATGACCCAGTGAATGAATTTGGTCCACAGGATTTGCTAGTGGAGGGACTAGCTTCAGGGGCTGGTAGTAGCCATTCATGGAGGAGTTTTACACCAGAGGAGTTGGAGGAAAACCAAAGGGTCAGAGAGCATGAGGAGTTGGAGGTGTTAAAACTCAAAACTCATCCAGAGGAGAAAAAGCTGCTCATTGAAAGTGAAAAGCAAGCAGAGGAGAGTAGGAATGCTCTAGCCTTGGAAGAGAAAAGATTCTCTCAGCTCATGAATTAAGCATAAGGAACGGGACTTTAGGTTAAAGGGCAGAGACCAGTTCAGATGGTGGCAGCCTACAGCCTGTGCCAAGTGTGGATGAGTACAAGCGTGCACTGGATGACTGGGTGTTGGAGAGCATGGCAAATGATTTGATGGGGGTGCTCAACCTTACCCCTAGGGAGCCTAGGCTCAGTAATCCTTCTTCAGGATTGTGCCAACCCATGTTAGGGTGCGAGCTCTTTGATTCTCGGTAGCTGGCACAGAAGCCCGACCCCTGGTCATGGGTCCAAGGGCCAGAAAAGGTCATAGAGAGGGAAGAGAGGTGAAGTCGAATTGGTAGCAAGCTAGCACCCTGTCTCAAAGGAGAGGGAGGTAGAGTGAGCTGTGTCCCCAGGGGTTTACCACCTCAACCAAGAGACTGGGGAGTACCTTACAGGAGCCCCCGGTGGAGGCCTAGCAGCTAACTTGCCAGTTGTGCAAGGAAGAACACCTAGAGTCAGGAGGGCATGAAGCTTCTGTCGTCAGAGAGCCCCCCGTCCTGAGGTTACTGGGTGCCATTCCCAAGTGGCAGGTACAGAAGTCTAAATGGAAGGTGTCCCTCAGTGGGAAAACCCGTGGGACTGTGTCCAGCCGGTAGGGCTGGGTCCCCTAAGAGTAACCAGTGTACACCCACATTTAACCTAGAGGACAGGATAACAAGGAACAGTGTCCTGGCGGATGAGTCTTCCAGGGATACCGCTCTAGGTGGGGGTTGGCAAGGTGTCAGCATCCCTAGAGAGGCCCCAACTGATTGGAGGCCCCAATGGAGTGGCATAGTTGGCCCAGGGAGTAGTGACCAAGAGAATCCCCTGGGGTCAGAAAGGCATAGAACCGTAGGCTGTCCCTGTGGTAGCGGGACTGCGTCAGTGTTCTATCGCCCTAAGCAGGGAAGTCCATCAAGATAGTTGATTGGTCTACCCTGGCTTTTGACTGGGAGGGGGTTGTTTGGGAATTGGCCCTTTTTGGCTAAAGTTCCCTAAACTATTTGCTTTTCCCCTAGACCTTTTTTCTGACATGGGTTGCCAACTTAGATGCTCTGGACACTTTGCCACTGCTAAACAGTGTCAAAGTGCAAGTGTTCCCTGTGTAAAGTGATTGGTTGTCCATTATTGGTATGTTTGCTTTACAAGTAAAGTCCCTAGTGAAGTGCACTATGTGTGTCAAGGCTAGCAATGCAAATGTTACTGGTGGGCCTGCAGCACTTATTGTGCCACCCACTCAAGTAGCCTTGGAAAGGGAACTCAGGCCTGCCATTGCAGGGCCTGCGCGCAGTTTCCTAAACTGCTATGTTGTTCTGGTAAGTGCACGCACTTACCAGACCCTGTCTTTCCCTTTCCATACACATCAGGCACCCTTATAGTAGATCTAGGGTACCCCCTGGACAGGGTGCAGTGCATGTGAAAAGTGGGACATGTACCAAGGTGTATGCCATGTCCTGGCAGTGAAATAATCTCCATTTCGTTTTCACTGCTGAAAGGCCATTTTGCCCATTAGATTAAAATGGGGAGGCTGTGTAATATGTTTTCCAGCCTGGCTCCCCAAGGGCTTAAGATGGAAAGGTGAAGTTTAGTATGCCTGAACTCACCCTGCAATAACGCATCTTTTTATGAAGATGGTTTTTACATTGTGCGTTTGTAAGCCACTCTTTTAGAAGTGGCTGTTTTTTTTTTTTTGCAGTAAACATTTCTGTATGTCTCTGCCTGGTTGTGGATTGACTGGCTAGATTTGAAAGCGATAGGATCTGGTGAATGTCTTGACCCAGGGGAGTAGGTGAGACAGCACAGGCGGACCTGCATCTGGTGTGTAGGAGGAGGAGTAGGCCTAGAGGTGAAGAGGCCTGGGCTGGTGCTATGAGACAATTGTCCCATCTCCGGCTGAGTGATTGAGAATCCAGACCCCCACTAATCAAAAGGAGAAGGTGTCACTGGTAGGGAGGCACCCAGAACTGGTTTGAGCAGGGGTTAGTACCCCCTGTAATACGAAAACTTCAAAGCCATTGGGGGGTATACCTATGCGAGCTGAACCCCCTGAACTTTGAGAATGGCTTGATCAAGTGTGAACAAGACTGGAGCTACTTTGTGGATCAAGAGGAACCTTTAGCAAGGAAGAAACAACTGAATAGACTGCTGGATAGGACTGCTCTTGCTGTGTGATCTGGGGCTGGCCTGCAGTTTGCTGTTTTAACCAAGGAAAGGCTATAGGGACTTTTCTGTGTGCTGTGTCCTGAAGTAACTATCCCCAAGGGCCTGAGGTGAGCTGGCTCCCTGTTTGGAAAAACAGGAACACAAACGTTTCCAGAGAAGACTCTCAGATACGCCGTGGGTGTGTGTGCTCTGTCTAGCCTGAGACCTTTGCAAGTTGTGCACTGTGATCTTGGGCACCTGGTGAGTTTCAAATGAGGCTCCGAGACGCGGTGTGCGTGTGCTCTGTCTATCCTGAGTCCTTCAAGAGGATCCTCCTGTGAACGTGTGTGCCGAGGAGCCAAGTAAGTCTAAGCGACGCTGTCTGCATGTACTTGAGGGCAGCCTGAGACTTTTGTGTGGATTTGCCCGTGATTGTGCACACCAGAAGAGCGAGTATGCCTCAGGGATGCTGTGTGTGTGTGCTGTTCGCAGCCTGACACCCTCGCTGGGGGTGCCCTGTGATCGGGGCCACCGAGAGGTAAAGTGTGTCTCAAGCAACACTGTGTGCCTGTACCTTCTATTGCCTGAGAACTGCGCAAAAGGTACCCTGTGATCGGGGGCACCAGAGAATTAAGTGTCTCAGCGACGCGGAGTGTGTGTGCTTTCTACTACCTGAGACCTGCGCAAGTTGTGCATTGTAATCGTGGGCACAAGAAGATCAAGTGTGTCTCAGCGATGCTGCGTGTATGTATCGTGCGTAGCCTGAGACCTTTGTGAGGAGCTATCTGGTTAACGTGCATCCGGAGTTCCCGGAAGTCTTTGTGACTCTGAGTGCGGGTGTAGTGTGCAGCGTGGGATCTTCCCATTGCCCGGAAAGTCAGAGATTGCATCGGATGCCCAAGTCGCTGGACTAGTAGAGGAGAGTGGGTTTGCGCCCCCCCCCCCCCAGGTAACGTGTGTGGACTCCTGTGGCGGGGCGCGGGCTCAGAGGGGGACGCTCTCGGTGTTTCTCTCTGTTCTGCAGTGCGAGCCTCTGATTGAGGCCCGTGTGCCAAGGGAGTAGCAGCACCGGGACCTGAGCGCGAAGCTGCAGTTACTGTGTTCTATCTTACCCGTGAGGCAACTGTGGCCAGAGACTAACTGCAAGCCATCACGAGTGGCGGCGAGACCGCCAGAGGTACTGTGAACGTTGCTAGAGTAACTTATGTATTGCATAACTTCTGCGTAGTGGAGTATCTGATGATTGTATAACGCATTGTTTTATTTCTGCACAATGGACTACCTGTTTTGTCTTATTGCCCATTGTATTAGTTTGCCTAACGAACTGCCTGATACATGTTTACGCATTGCACTAGGTTTGCATAACGAACTGCCTGATAGATATGTTACGCCTTGTCTGAATCTTGCACCACAAGCTGCTGAATTGTCGTATTACACATTGCATTAGTGTTGCATACCGAACTGCCAGATATATGTTTTCCACATTGCATTAGTTTCGCATACCGGATTGCTTGATAAGTGTATTACACTTTGCATTGCTTTTTCGCACCAGAGTACCTGGAGGGGGTCCGTACGTATTGCATTACGGGGGTATAACAGTTTACCACGTTGTTGCTTTACGCATTGTATCACAGTGACAGTACAAATTGCCAGATAACCGTATTAATGTTATGTTGTGAAGTACCTGACTGTTCCATATCGAACTGCATATTACGACATTAGGATTACGTAGGATTGTTTAGTTTAGCTCAGTAATAATAGGCCAGGGGGAACATTACCCCAACGCATATGTTGGTTTAGTATTGTGTGGTCGCATTGTATATCCTTTTATAAACATATACTTGTTTTCTATAAAACTCGTGTGGAGTCTATTTGTGGTGTCATCATTGGATCGCTGTGAGCGTAATTGCAAATACTTTATACATTAAGCCTTGAAGATATGCCTGGCTGCTCCTGCCAAGCTGCCAAGGGGGTGGAGCGGAGTTTATCTCTGGAGGCGACCTGTCTTTTCCCCAACGATGGGGCTCACGGGTCCCTGCTTGGCCTGCTGGACCTACCTCAACCAACCAGGGATCTTGGGAATTCTAACAAGCGCAAACACTGTCAACTAGTTTTATGACAATAAATACTGTGGATGCAACAACAAAAGCCTATGTGCACCTTGCACAAGCTAAGAGTATTTCAATTATATTGATTGAAGATGAGAATACAAGAGTGCTTTGAGATGTAGAATGATAAAGAATTCATATATTGTGTGTTTAACATGTCTAACAATCATCTTTACTGATGGCTTAACAATGTTGAATTGTAAATTCATAAAAATATGGATTGATAATATGCAAATTAATGTAAACTAAACTTGATAAATCATATATATATGCTTACAAGAGGTGTATAAAAATGTAAAAGCTACCTTTTAATGCTTCCCTTGTAATGAACTATAGAGATCGAAAAGCTGGTGCAAAAGTGTTACAACATAACTTACACAAATGAAACTTTCTATGTAGCTGCTTTACACTTATAAGAACTTAGATTTATTCATACGACAATGATTATATGGTTTATAGAATTATTTTACATGTAGGTACTTTGTGACACATAGTAGTAGGCCATACTTAGGATTGAACATTTGCAATCACTTATGACATCTTATAAATCTTGCCTATTTGACATAAATACTTAAATGAATTTATTATGTTAAATCTAATTGAAGATTCGTTAAAAAGAATTGCTTTACTTTATATGTATTAAATGATTTTCCCTTTAGGACTGCATTGTACATCATGGACTGATGTGAAAGGATTTTGCTTGCCTATCCATGTATTTTTTTCCGTTCTTTCATATAACATTCCTAATGCCTAAAGGATACTTTTTCGAGATACTTTTATATGGTTTTCCATGTGAGAACCTGAACTCTTGACACTAGTACATGGAAAGCAACATTGAATGGTTCACTTCTTTGTCAATTGACCTGTGTGCCCAGAACAGACGATCAATTCCTATGGATGATATGGGAAAACCTCTTAAGTATCACCATGTGAGCGGAAGATATTAACATGTTTGATTGTCTATTGTGGGGTGATGGTTAATGTCACCTCTGGATGCAGCAAGTAAAATATTCTTGAATGTGCTTGGCGGAGCATTCATATTTTTCTTTTTTAGCAGAGCTTTTTCAGACATGCTCCCATTTCGGACACCTGCAGATGCTGGCTCTCAGAGACATGCTCTCAGACTCCTGGACTGAAAAGGATTTTCCTTGGCAGTCCTCATTTTCCCAATGCTGAGGCTGACTTTCCTCCCTCTAGTTACCTTTGGAACTCATGTCAGTGAGGCTCACGGAGATTGCCGATTTACCAGTTTTTGCTACTTTTCCCCAATCCTAAACTCTGATCGAACTATATGCCTATGCTAAAGAACTGCCCTGAACCATACTCCTGCCTTTATTGGCAGTAGGAATTTCTCTTTGCTAAGCGAACTTCAGGGACTTTGTGGCTAAATACTAAGGGCCTTATTTACAAGCCCATTGACCTGCCGGTGCATCACTTTTTTTGACACACCTGCAGTGCAATAGCTTTGCCCATATTTATAAGTTCATGTGAAGTAACCCTGCATGACTTTTCATGGCCTTGTAAATATAGGCCTCTTTTGTGTATTACTCTTCATGAAAGGTGCGTTCCGTTGGTATTGCTGTGGGTGTTCCCAGGCAACATCAACGGAACCTGACACACTCCCAGATTTACAACATTTTGTAAAGCTGGGAATGCAGCAAAATCCTATGCCAGCCCAGGGCAGGCGTTGGAGTGGTGAAATGAGGAAAAATACACGTATTTCTCCTCATTCTTCCTCTTTCTCTTCGTGCTGCATTCTAAACACACATAGAAAGAGGAAAATGCCATCAATTATTGTTTATGCGTAGGAAGTTGACCCTTCCTGCTCAAAAACAATCATCCCCACAATGCAGGCACCCTTGCAACATGACGACAGGGTGTCCGAGCTAGCGCATGGAAGCCAATTGTGCATCAGTGCAGGGGAAAGCACACCGATGTGTTGCATTGTTGTTAGTACGACACATCCTTGTGCTTTTAAAATAATGCAGCTTGGTTCAGAAAAATGGCTTGCGGTGCAGCGCTGCATCATTTTGTAGTAAATAAGGGCCTAAATTCCAGACTTTCTAGTAAGATTGCCTTTGATTTATCTTTGCTAAATATGTGGTTTTAAACTACAATTGTAATTGCTTACAGAGACTCATGACTTATTGCCTAAATACCGATAATTTCTTTGACTTCTAATTTGTTAAATACAATAACTAAATTGTACCCACATTGTTTTAATCTTCCTTTAATTGTAACCTGAAATGTTCTTTCCACATTGACCAAGCATACTATAACAAAAATTCAAATGTATAACTGAGACAGCCATGGATTATTCTCAGAACACCAGATTCTCTTGCTATTAATCTGCAATGCTACAGCAGAACTATTGGTTTGTATGATTTTGGCTCGAGTGAACTTCCTTAGGAGGTTTAGAATTCCTGTTGTCTTCTTACATATTTATGGTTACCAATTATTTGGTCCTCATTGGGTAGCCAACAGGAAACACCCTAGTACCTCACTCCTCAATGCGACGAGCAAGGTCCATTGGAGGAACAAATCCTTGTGGCTGTGAGTAGATGTCAAAATTGAATAAGGTGAGATAATAAGCAAATTTTCCAAATGCTATTATATGGGTCCAGTGGATAAAAATGATTTAAGCCTCCGCTGCAACACATCCATGACCTTTCACTCCACCCGCCCTTGATCCATCCCTTTTTCCATTTAGAAGGACAGCCCCTTCAGAGCAGGCTGTGCTTTTCGTAAGGTCGCACCTTTGTCAGATGACCCTTTTGTTCCTCCTTCTTGGCTTTACCTTCTTAAAATCTCCGCACATGGCATCCAGATACACCATCCAGTTAAAGAGCAAAGATGCTTGGGATTTTTAGAGGGTCCTGGGTAATAATTCCCCTATTCCCCAAACATAATTTTTAATACCAGGTGGTACCCTAAATAGGATAAACCAGACTGGGTTACCAAATTTTATTCTTTTTTTCACAGATCCTAGGCTATTAGTAAGTGCCTCCCTGATCTCAGGGTGTAGGCCGCTCTCCATCAAACCAAAGTTTTGGGAGAGAATGATAATGTCCTATGATGAAGCATGACACCTGGTGGTGTGTGAGAACATCCCGTTAAACTTTTGTTTGTGTCTAAGAGTAGGCTAAGTATGCAATAATTGCAAAATTATATAAAATCGCTTGGGTGGCTTTTTATGTGAAACAGAATTTGATTGGAGTCCAACTCACCCTTGAGGCCCTATATCCTCTAGTTCCAAGCTGTGGAAACTTTCCATGGTTATTGTGATTTGATGAAGATTGAGGAAAGGGACAGAATCCCTGCCCTCTTCTCCCCCATTAATATTGTTTCCTCCCACTGCTCTTTTGAAAACTAACAACTCTTCCCACAGAATCACTCATCAAAAATGACTACCTGTGTTTTCGAGGGGGAGGAGCTTCGCGCGCAACCGAGATGGTCGCGTGAGCACAGGGCTCCCGGACCCTCGCCACCTCCACCGACTATCCTGACTTTTATCCTGATTTGGACGACGGGTTGTTACTGGCGCAGCCCCGCTGATCACTTATCCGTTTACAGATTTTGATTTGGACTTTGGGAGCCGAAGATATGGATCTCTGACTTTTTCAGGCCTGCTCCATGGCACTGCCCCGGGCTCTGTTTCTCTGCCAGCCAGACTGCAATTGAACAACAACGGACCACCCGAGTCATCTCGGCTCGGTCGTCTACTTTCGGTTTCGTTTCTCGCCCAGGGGCATCATTGACTCTGCCTGAGTGGCCTGTTCCGTCTACCTCCCACCTTCTTCCTTCACGGAACGGTACCTCTGGTTCATTTGGCTCACTGCCTGGCGAGAGGCCTGTATTTCCTCCTTCTCATCGCTGCGGGCGACTTGGTTGTAGCCATTTTTACCCGATATCAGGCTTCCCTCCGGGGCCCCAGATCTAAAATGGCCACCAAGCCTGAGGGTGAGAAACGCAAGTCCAAGCCGGGTGTCCGGGGGAATTCCGTGCAATCGAATATCATGGATAGATACACCCTCACTAAGGGCTCTCCTGGAGGACCGACTAAATCCCCGACTATTGCTGCGGATGACTCCTCGATTGGTGAGGACCTGTCGCTACGGGACGTCATGGGTGCCATATCTGCGATGAAGGCCACAGTGGGACAACAATATGAGGCCCTGTCCCACAAACTGGATACTGTCGCTATTGATGTTAACTTGATCAGGGCTGACCTTGCAAAGACCAATGAAAGGGTTAAGTCCCTTGATCATAAGACATCTAGCCTCACGACCGACGTCTCTGATCTCCAGGCTGAGGTTGGTAACCTAAGGACTGCCCAGGCCTACTTTTCTCGACGCCTGGAGGATTTGGAGAGCAGGGCCCGGCGGAATAACATCCGCTTGATTGGTGTCCCGGAAACGGTGGGGGCCTCTCCGGTGGACTTACTGGTGGAAGACATTGTATTGAACCATCTAGCCCCCAAGGGCCTTAGTAAGTTCTTTGCTGTGGAACGTGCGCATAGGATCCCTGGAGGCACGCCTAAGTTGGGTTTCTCTCCGCGTCCCATCATCGCTCGGATTTTTAACTTTCGGGACAGGGACGCGATCCTGCAGGCGTCACGCCAGTCGGGTCCGACTGCCTTCGAGAATACTACAGTCAGTTTCTACCCGGACTTTACCCAGCAGGTCCAGAAACAGCGACTTGGTTTCCAAGGGGTGAAAAAGAGGCTGAGAGACAGAGAAATGAAATATGCTATGCTTTTTCCGGCCCGTCTACGTGTGGTGTATAAAGAGCGGACATTTTTCTTCGACCGTCCTGAGGCTGCAAGTGATTGGCTGGACTCCCTGCCTACGGGGCAGGAACATTCTGGGAACTTTGGACATTCCGGTGGTGCAGAAGGCGGCCCGACGGACCAAGAATAGGGATCGGGATCGGCCCCCTTTCCATGGACTTGATTTTCGGCTGTGGTTTGATGCCATGACATTATTGCTTGCAAACGTTTCTTCCTTTTGGGGGTGGGCGGGGGGTGGGTGACCCTTCCTCCTCTGGGGTTCTTTTCGTAGATTAGTTGGATACTTGGGCGACAGGCACACTGCAAGTTGGGGTGGCTTTTTAGTCTCACGCAGGGGTGCGGGGTGGGGGGTGAGATGTGTGGATTTTTGTTGGGGAACGGGGGGTTCGAGTTTAGGTTTCATGTTTATTCACGAGGCACAGTAATGGCGATCTTTTCTTGTACAGCGTTGCACTGGATGTGGGATGTGGGCGGGGCTACGTACTGGGATGGGGGTAGGGGACTTCGATTGTTGTGTTGGAACGTCAATGGGTTGGGGGATAGGATTAAACGGGGAGTGGTGTTGCAACTGTTGAGACGTCTATCCCCTGATGTTGTTTTGCTCCAGGAGACGCACTTGCTTGGTAATACGTGCCATGCGCTGAATAGGCGTGGCTATCGTCTCCTGGCACACTCGGGTTTCACTTCTGGATCCAGGGGGGCGGGCATTCTGGTCCGGAACTCCCTCCCTCTTGCTATTGATGAGACCATCCTTGACGATAGGGGACGATATGCCGCCATTGTTGGGCCCTGGGAGGGGAAGGTGATAACCCTGCTCTCTGTCTACGTACCACCTGGCCTCCAGACTACTACCTATGCCGACCTGGGAAGGGTTATCCTGGGAGTCCCGGAGGGTTTGTTGGTGGTGGGCGGGGATTTTAATTCCGTAGTTTCGGGGATGTGTGATCGCTATCCTCCCCGGGACCTTCCGAAGGCTCAATCATGGTTAAGTGACTTCCTCGAGGCCCTGGGGCTCACCAATTGTTGGCGACTGCTTCACCCGGGGACTTTGCAGTACACCTTTCATTCTGGGGCTCATGGTAGTCTCTCGAGACTCGACTATGTTTTGATGCCCTCTGCCCAGGCCTCCGCAATACGGGAGGTAAAGCATCTTGCTAGAGGTATATCAGATCACTCCCCGATCTGGTTGGTGGTGGATGCGCAGTTGGAGACGGAGGGCCGTTTGGCCCCGATTAACCCCTGGTTCCTCCGTGATCCCAAGGTTAGAGTAGAATTGATCAAGACGCTTGACCATTATTTTGCGGAGAATGTCGGATCTGTATCCTCCTCGGTCTCATTGTGGGAGGCGTATAAAACCGTTATCCGGGGCCAGGCCCTCTCCCTGATTAGTAGCGTTAAGAGGAAGAGTCGGGAGGACGTCGTCCGTATTGAGGGTGAAATTACTGCTCTGGAGGGAGAGCTGGAGTCCGAGGTCTCCCCAGATGGATTACACCTATTGGGTCTCAAGCAGTTTGAATATAGAGCGTTGGTCACGGATGCTGCGAAAGTGATGAGCAGGGAACAGCGGGGACGCCTGTACGATGTTGGTGATAAAGCGGGAAAGCTGCTTGCCTGGCTGGATAAAAGGGAGAGTGCGAGTCGAGTGGTTCCAGTCATTGTGGATGTGAATGGTGTGAGTCACACTGAGCCGGCTGCAATAGTTGAATGTTTTGCTGATTATTTCCGGGAAGTGTACTCCCCTGTGTCCGATAGACCTGAACAGGATTCCCGCTTGCTTTTGCGCGACATAGCGCTGCCCTGTCTGTCTGATCCCGAAAGGGAACTTCTTGACGCGCCGCCTACGGTGGAGGAGGTTGCGATTGCTATCCGCTCTGTTCGTTCCGGGAAAGCCGCAGGCCCCAACGGGCTTCCTATTGAGCTCTACAAACTCCGCCCAGATACGATAGCCCCGCATTTACGCTCTATGTTTTTAGAATCACTAGAGACAGGTTCCCTCCCTCCTGATCAGAGGCTGGCGTCTATAGTGGTGATTCCCAAGGAGGGTAAGCCACGTGATCGCTGCACCTCCTTCCGACCTATATCTTTGATCAACGCTGAACCGAAGATCCTGGCTAAATTGCTTGCTAATAGATTGGTCACTGTTATAAGCGACCTGGTTCATCCGGACCAATCTGGCTTTATACCGCGTCGCAACACTGCGCTTAACCTCCGGCGATTGCATGGCGTTCTCGCGCGAGCGGGAACGTTGCGTGAACCGGCCATTTTGGCGTCTTTAGATGCCACTATGGCGTTTGTTACGCTAGAATGGCCATACTTATCGGCGGTCCTTGCTAAATTTGGTTTCGGTTTGGCCTTCATTGACTGGGTGAAGCTGCTTTACAGCGACCCCTTGGCTCAAGTGGTTGTGAACGGTCGAGTCTCTGCTTCCTTTGCGCTTGGTAGGGGCACGCGCCAGGGCTGTCCTTTGTCTCCTCTTTTGTTTGCCCTTGCCTTGGAGCCACTGGCGGCCTGGTTGAGGTGGGAGCCGTCCTTGAAGGGTATTAGATGGACTCCTGAATTTGAAGACCGCATATCCCTATATGCGGATGATATTCTGCTATATCTTACCTCCCCGCGTAAATCACTGATAGTCCTCTTTGATGTCTTGACCTCGTTCCGCAAGAACTCCGGCCTTGTCATTAACTGGTCGAAGTCTTGTGTCTATGTCCTTTCGGGAGACGCTCCTATTTTGCCCCGCGGCTGTCCTATTACGGTAGTGCAGGAGGGATTTAAATATTTGGGAATCTTTATTACCCTGGACCCAGGACTTCGATATGAACGCAATTTGCTACCTCCTCTCCAGCGCCTCCGTGCTGATGTCCTTGCTTGGGGTAGACTTCCTCTCTCCCCCCTCGGAAGGGCGGCGTTGTTCAAGATGATGTCGCTACCCCGTTTCCTCTACGCGTTGCAGAATACATTAGACGCCGTGCCTGCTAGTTATTTCCGAGAGATTGAAAGTTTACAGAGACAACTGGTATGGGGGGGCCGCTCTCGTATTGCCATTGCGGTGTCGCACTCCCTGATATTCGTCGATACTATTGGGCATCTCAGTTAGGGGCCATTAATCACTGTACCTATGCTCCTTCCCCGAATCCGGCCTTTGAGATGGACAAGTGGCTACTGCCTGGCGGAGATTACAATAGGGCTCTCTATTCTAGATCTGCCGGTAGGACCCTCACGGGCCCAACTAAGACGGCAGTCCAGGTCTGGCATCGCGCTACGGTGGCTCTAGGTTGGGCTGATAGGTTGACCCGTGCGACTCCGTTGTACGCATCGGATAAACTTGGGTCCCTTTGGCGGTCGAAGGGTTTTGACAGGTGGGATGTGATCGGTATCAGCAAGGTGAATGACGTGTGGACCAAGGGGAGAGTTAAGACGTTTGATGAGTTGAGAACTGAATATGATTTGAATGACAGGGAATTTTTTCTGTACTTGCAAATTCGACATGCGGTAATCTCAGTCTTTCCCTCGGATACGGAGGTACCGGAGGCGTCCCCGCTCGAAGATAGGATACTGGATGGGTACGTTCCTGACAGCACGATCTCGCTTATATATAAAAAACTGATCAACTCCAGGGCTGATCTCTTATGTCACCTTCGTGAGATGTGGACTAGCGATGGGCTGGAACTTGATGATGAGGACTGGCAGGCTGCGATCTCCTCCCCTAAAGAAGTAGCGATCCCAGCGCGGCTCCGGTTCGTCCAGCTTAAGATTCTACACAGGGTGTATGTGACCGGTCCTCGTCTAGTACGCATGGGCTTTTCAGGTGATGGACTTTTCAGGCGTGGCTGTGGTCTCGTGGGAACGTTTCTCCATATCATTTGGGAGTGTCCTGTAGTGATGCAATATTGGACTCGTGTGCATGAAGTTATGAGTGAGGTTACGGGTGTACGGTCGATGCCTGAGGCGAGGAGATGTTTGCTGAATGTGTGGGAACCGAATGATTATAGTGTGGCGCAAATTCGCTGGGTGACCTTAGGAAATATGATTGCCAAGAGAGACATTGCCCAGCTATGGGGTGCCCAGAGATCCCCGACAGTTCAGCTCTGGAAGCAGAACTTGGATTGGTGTATGTTCAGGGAAAAAACGGTGTATGTCTCCCGGGGCACGCCCCGGAAATGGGGGAAGATATGGACTCAATGGAATGTGTATCGTGGTGAGATATGTACTCCCCCCCTTCCAGAACTTGATATTGACCCGCCATCTCCCCAGCCTGATGTTTCCTCCACGCAGACTTAGACATTTGGATTGCTTCTGGTCCCTCTGCCCCCCGCACTTAAGAAATGTCTTTACCTCCTTTTCGACATGTACTTCCCCCCCCCCGCCCACACACTGTAACTCTGTAATGATAGTACTGCCTTGTGTCCGTTTGTTGTTTTCTGTTTCTGTTTTTTGTAATCTATATTCAATAAAAAGTTGTTTTTTTTTAAATGACTACCTGCAGTCACTTACTAACTCTAATTGCAATGGACTGCATATCTTTTGCTTGTGGGTGGATTCCTCAGATCAATAAGTTGTGGTGACTACTAGTTTCCCTGGTTATAGCTTTAGATCTGAAGTTGGGCTACCTGCCAATGTGCTCAACTCATATATACCTGGCCTACATATCCAGGATGCCTCAAATGTGAGATGCAGATGACGTCCACATGTCCCCGACTTTGATATTCATAGGCCATACTGTGTTAACATGTGAAGAAAGACTGGTATAATCTTTGAGCATTATAATATGGGTATATATTTAATGCAATGTGGTGTACTGGATGGCAATGAACCAATGACCAAAAACCAAAAGAAGATATTGTTATTTTATCTTGTTCAATTGTCCCACATTCATATTTTCTCTGCCATATATGAGGACAAAATGTATTTATCCTCAGTGTGAAAGTCTGCCTATACAGTACTCCTCATCTCTTTGTCCAAGCTGGCTGCATTCCAATCCATATCTGCATCCCCACAGGCAGTTCAAAACACTAAACACACAATAACAAAGTAACACATCTCAACAGGAAAACAAATGGGAACATCTATGTTTTCACATCTGCCTGGAGGGCCCTGCTCTACATGTTTCTGTTTTTAAGAGCTAATTGAGGACTTAGGAATATGCCACAATGAAATGATCTACATTAATTTCTATTGTAAATGAATAATTCCTATGCCTGGAAATAGATATGCTTTGCTTGATACAAGAGTTTGACTATCGCTCAGCCTCACTCCTACTGCTAAAACATCTAGCAAAATTAATCAGGGGTGTTGCTGTCATGAATGCAGCAGGTGTAGTGAACAACAGGGTCAAGGGATTTGAAGGGCTGAGTGTACACCACTTATGGATGTATTTTAACAATCTAATTTGTGAGTAGATGGCACATTTTGCCTTCTTGTATTAGGCGCCCATTGAGCGTACTGATTTTGGGATCCTTTTGTAAAGTGTCTTAAAACCGGCTGCCTTGCTTTAGAAAATACTGGATGATCTTCTGTTGTTTCAAATATGCATTATTGTAATTGCCCTGAATAGTTTTTATGGTCCTATTGCTATTCCCACTCCCTTTCACAGGCCATGCATATACTCACACCCACTGCATATACTCACACCCACATGGTTCAGTCGTAAGGTAAGAGGCATTCATTGAGATCCAACAGCTGTGGACAACAGCTCAATGGAAACTGTGATCATTGTGTGGGATAGCAACCCACAAAGCAGGGGGCTCACAGTTATGCCAATGTCATCTAGATAGCTGGAAGCTGCTCACACTTAAAGTCTACTTTTCTAGTTTAGATCTCCTTACTGTGGCTGATCATATCCCAACAGTATGCAATAGGATCTACTCTACTGTTCCTCTTGCACAGACATAGCGCCTGCCTTCCTGCCCTTGACTGTTTAGGATATTATACCTTTTAATGACCTTGCTCTACTGCTGTCTTTTTCTCCTTCCTCCATTAGGAGAATTCTTGTTAATCTTGTACCTCCCTACTTTGTACCCACCTCCATCCAGCCTTGTTCTGTTCTGACCCATCTAATCCTGAACCAATGGTACCCATTCTAGTCAGCTTCCTTCAACTGAGTTCGCTCATGTATTCTTGGATCTACTTCCTACCAGTCAGAGAGATTAGTCATAATATATTAGAAGTTGCAGCTGAAAATAGATTATCACACCCATTTTATTCTGTACCGTGGAGTTAACTTGATAAGTCTGGTGAAGGGAAAGGTGAATTATAAAGCACATAGACAAACAATGTATCTTAAAGGATATATATATAGTCATGGTATACAATTTTCCTCGAGGTCACATTATATGCATAAATTCAATTTTTTGCAACAGTGTGTACTTGTTCTCAGCCATCACCCAATTACCTCCCGACAAAGCAGTCTTACTGCAACCAACCACAGATCCACCCTCTTCTACCAAATCCTCTTCCACAATGTTCCCCCCTCGTAATTGAACTGTACTCCTAATTCTGACCTGAACCTATTTCTGAAGCATCCTTCTTCTTGTTTATCAAGCTAAAGGATGGGCTCCACAAAGAGAAAGGCCATGTCAACAAGGAGCTGTTTTCAACCGGGTATGTTTAAATCTGTTAAAATATTCTGTCAGAAACTGTGTTTAAAATGTGGCAAGACTGACTGGAGCTTGGATAGACCAAGCACACCACAATGGCCAATGTTTTTACATGTTGATGTATTAATTTTGTTAAGCTTCAAATCCTCCAGTAGGGAACGTTGTGAAGTTGAAACTTTTTACCTTTAGACTTTGTCACTTTAGAGGCTCTCAAAATCCACCATCTGGGCAAAACTGGAAGTTGTTCTTGGAAAAGGCTTTTCAAGGCCAGATGCCTTCACTGCAAGGTCTCATTGAAGCCATTTCTTGACTGCAAAAGCTCCTACCTTAACAGACCTATATATCATGCAATTGTAACGGTCACCCTCCCTCAGTAAGACTTGGTGCCTGTCCCAATCTACTAGAGACAAAGGAATGAATAAGCCCCAGTCAGGTCTTTGTGATGGAAAAGACCCTCTTGGTCACTCCCACTGACCCCAGGTCCTCAGGGCATTTTTTTTGGCATCAGCTTTTTCTCCAGTCATTGCACTTGCAGGGTCAAGTCCACAATTGACAGCTAGGCCTTCTGGGATCCATATTTTCCTCAATTATTTATGTACCCATAGATGGTAATAGGAGGCCACCATAACCCTTAGAGAGCCGTTCCAGTCCCTCGGTGCCCTCAGGTGTCCTTGGAGTTTTTTTCTTCCTTAAGCCTGTAACAGACTTTTTCCTCAGGATGTTTCTCTCTACGTCTAAGAATATTCAGAGGAGGTGACGGTGAGTTGCCAGTCATATCCTGCCCACTAGCTAGTGATTTTAGAATCCCCCTAGAGCTAATCCTAGCCTTATTCTCTCATAATTTCCCCATCTTCCGTTCCTCCTGTTGGAGCAATGTCTTTCTCATTTTCCTGCAAATATTTCCAGAGACCCTCAAACAAAATTGCCCTAGCCTTCATCCAGATATGGGATTTTATTTCCTCCTTTTAGCCACTCCCCTGTGAACTGCCTCCCCTCTTTAGTGCTAGAATTGTTTTTCCTCTTTTATAGACTCAAACAGAAAGACTAAGGTGGCTCATTTAATCAATTGTTGCAGTCCTGACAACCTCTTTTGGAATTTCTACTTCAAAGGAAGAGAGGTAAAAGTTGCCCAGTGTATTGCCAGATGTTCCTGTTCTCATTTCAACTGACTAATCACTGCAGAGTGACGACTCTTAACACTACTCCTACCTTTTCCGCTGACAGAGACCAAGACATTAATCTACAAGTAGGAGAGTCACTGACAGCGTATGGCGCAAGGTTGTGAGGCAAACAGTTCTAAAACAGTTTATAAGTCAGGTGGCAAAAAGTACACTATTATAGAGTTAACTTTCCACTAAAGTTATAAATCAGCTTTAACTACTGAGTTAGATTTCTTCAACTAAGTGAAATGGAACTTTTAATAACTGCTCTAGCAACATATGAAAAAGTGCATCTATTCTTAATTAGTCCTTTCCTGGGAAATGCAGATTTACCTACACTGTTAAAACAGATTTTTAGAATTATTCATTATGGGGCTTATTTTTCCCAATTTCTAGTATACCCAAATTGTATATATTAATCACCCAGCCCGTTGCACTTACAAGACACGCTTTAAGTGAGACTTAGCAAATATATAAAAGTAGCTTCTCCTACATGGCAAACTCAATTTTCCTCACAAACATTTAATGCAGTACTTTTAAATGCAGCCCACACAGAGCTGTGGTGCTCCCTGGAGTCATACATTTGTGTTCTGTTTGGGGTAGTGCAGCCCAAATATGGCAATTTACTTCTATGCATCTGGTGCAATTTCTACGTCAATTTACAATGCCCATTCTAGAAAGTTGAATACACCAATTGAGATAAACCATTTTTCCAGTACGGTTTTAGGGACATGTTGGAATGAGAATGTCCACTGCATGGTGTATATTTGTCTTTCTTTGCCATGATTGCTCGACTGTGTGTTTCTGGTATCCTGTGTTTCTGAGTTTTAGCCTTAGCCTCACACTAATCCAGCTTGTGTGAAGAGGCCTGTGCCTGTCCCTTCACCTAATTGAGAACCTGCGCCTATTCTGTGACCTGGAGGGACTAATATCATATATATAACTTTATTCAGTCATTTGTACAAAACGCCATCAAAGTATACCAAGATAAAAACATAAATAAATACAGAGTTAAAATAGTATTAAACCATTACAAGCAAAGGTACAAATGACATCCTGGAGGGACTCACAAAGCATACTTCATTACACTGACAGTGTAGGACCATCCATGTCATGGGTTTCGTACATAGAACAGTGGTCACAGCGCATTGTGTTTTGTGAATCCATAGTTGTGACCACAACTTTTTACCTGTCACTGGAGTGGAGGAATAAGGGCCTTCTGGTTTAAAGTTCCACCTCTGTGTGCTAACCCAAATTCTATTACTAAAACCCTATGGAAATGTTGTGTGTGTTTGGGTATGTGGCTGTTGTGGTACATGCATTGTGTGTCAGCAACAGTAACGAAGGCCTAAGGGGTCTATTTTTTATTTCCCTGCCCTGTGCACAATACGCAGAAGAGCTTGTTTCCCAAATAGGAGAAGTATGACACTGACATTCCTGACGCTGGTGGAAATAGACATACTAGACATTGGAGTGGAAAGACAGGGCTCACATTAGAAATTTGAAGAGTTCCTTTTGCTGCAAGGAGTTACTGATTAGTTTTCCTGATCACTGCCATTTGGTATCTGGTGATGCATGAAGGGTGGTGCAGCAGTCTACATTGTTCTGATTGTGAGGGGTCATTTAGGAGAGGTCAGCCTTTTGTTTCTATTCCTGATCACAGTTCAGAGTGGCTGTTGGTTGGTAGATGCCAAGCCCTCACATCTCTTTGCGCCTCTGTTTTGGCTGATCCAAACTACTGATGACCCTACTTTGAGAAGCAATATTCTACAGAAAAGCTGCATCTGGAGAGCAGCTTTGAAAGGATATTTTAAAACGAAACCCTCCTAAACCGGTTCTGAAATTTCAGACAGTCAATTCCACATCTCCTGTCTGCTTTGACTGGATAAAAGTAGGATTAACTGGCCCATTTGTTGGAATTCCAAGTTCTCAACGACCAAGAAGGAAGTGCTCTGCACAGTACTCAGAGGCTTTCTGTGCATCAAGAGCTGCCGTCCAACTGACATCCAAATTCCAGCTGTGAAGGGACATCACCCAAGCCTTGCCTTGCTGGAAAAAGCTGTTCATCTGCCCAGAAGTGCCTAAAAGCCAACCTGCTTGTTGGGCGAGGGAAGGAGCCTATCAACCCGAAGGAGTAGTAATTGTTCAGAAGGAGTCTTTTCCATGAGAACCCGGTGCTGTTGCGGACTGCCAGAGGAAGTGGGATGGAGGAGAGTGACCCGAGTTCCTAAGGTGTTGGCATGTGACAGACCCTTCTATTCGTGGTCTCAGTGCTGCTCTGATAAGGATTGCGAGCGGGATCATCCTGTGCTGCTGTGGCTGTTGCTGATCCTGCACCACTGTGACTCAAAGAACTGCACTTCTACCCCTCATTTGAAAGCATTCCCATATGCAGCTAGACCAAAAGAGACCAAGGCCCGGGCTCAAACCAATTTAGCTGAGGCATCAGTGCCCTGAAGCATAGTCTGTGTGAAGCCTAGCACCCAGAAGCTGGTCAGAGTATGGCTGTGACAAGATCCTCCCACATAGGGTCATCAAGACTCCAGGCTACCTGATTTGCTGGCTCCTCACTGCAGCTGGAGGGGGTTGCATCAGAACAAAAGAGTGCACATCCTTCCTACTGATGGCTTGCTGACTCCCAACAGCTGAACGTCTTGAGGGCATATCATGGTGAGAAAAAGACTGCATGAACCATGAAGGACTGAGTTCATGGGTGTTAGATCTGGGGGTCTCTAGTTGGCAGAGGTAAGTACCTTCGACCAAGTAGGGACCCTTGCTTCTAGTCAGGGTGAAGGAATACACACAGTAGACAACCTCCGCTCTCCCTCTAGGTAGCTTGGCGCGAGCAGGCAGGCTTATCCCCAAGGCAACGTGTATAATAACTGCACTTAGCACAACAATAATCCCCAATCCACCACAAACTGAGACCACACAGGTAAGTATATTTTATAAAAATATAACTTTATCTAGTTGCAGGCAGTAAAAAGCAGTAATACATGATAATCACTTCTTCAGGTAAAGGTTGCACTTAATCTTAATGGTTGCATGTATGTAGGAAGTCTCTTAATAAAAGATAGTCTCAAGTCTCTTGTCTTAGTATTAAAAATAATACCTTGAACTCATCTCACATCAGCTCTATAAAAATGAGCAAAATCAAGCAATGCCAGCTTGGAGTTTAACTGTTAAAATCAGCCCCTCACTCTCTTTGGTCCACACTACGCGAGCGTGGCTCACCACTAGCTCTGGGTGCACCGTGCCGGTGAAATTGATCTTGACCTCAGCTCCAGGCGCTCTCAGCGTGCCCCACCGTGATCCTTGCGCCTTCGCGCCAACAAGGTAAGCTTCCCCTTGGTCCCGGCCGGTCCCGGCAGCCTCCGCCCGCTCTCTGGTCTTCGGGGAGCAGCGGGGAGCTGACGCAGCGCCTCCGCGCGGGGACTCAGGCCAGGGACAGGGATCGCTCACCCGGAATCCCTCGGCGGGGTCGGGTCAGTCCTTCTCCGGCTTCAGCGGCGTTCACACGGCCCTCCAGAGGTCCCGAGGACAGGGACCAATCCGGTCGCGGCGTTGGGGACGAGCCTTTGGACACACCCGGGAGTCAGCCAATGGCAGTGCGGCTCCCAGGCAGGCTTGCGATGACGCTCCATCCACCAGCCAACCACAGCACGGCAAATCGATGACGCTGCAGCACACGGGCCAATCCCGTCGCGGCGTCGGTGACGGGGCTCGGCTCCTTCAGCCAATGGGAGCGCGGCGGCTCCAATCTTCGCCGCTGCAGCTCCCGTTCACGAGCGGCAACTTCTAGGGATTATCCTGGCCCCGGGCAGCGGCGGTGAACAGGCGGCAAAGGGTGTTTGAGGGGGCAGGTCACGAATAGACCGCCCTCCCGGCCTCTCAACCACTTTGGAGCAGATTTCACGAGGGGAGGCACCACAAACCTCCGACCCTCGCTGGGAATGTGCCGATGAGCACACCGATCCCTTCCTCACGCTCCGCAGTCGAGTACCATGCGTTCCAGGTCACAACAGCCCGATCTTGCAGCTGCTTTTGGCAAAGCTTTAGGAACCTTTAACCCTGGGTTCCCAACAGGAGGCCAGCTCTTCTCAGGCCCTTGGAGATTCCAGTTGCAGACACAGCACACAGCAAAGTCTTGGCAGTTTCAAGCAGGCAGGGTCACAGCACACAGCAAAGTCCCTTTCTCCTCCTCAGCTTTCAGTTGCAACAGCAGAACAGGTCAGCCCTTAGAGCACACAGCAAGGCAATCTTCCTCTTGTTCTCCAGCAGTCCTTCGTCCAGCAGAGGTTCCTTCTTGATTGTAGAATCTTAGAATCTAATCTTCTGTAGTCAGGGGTCCTTCTCTTATACCCCTAAAAGTCTTTGAAGTCCTTTGAAGTCCTTTGAATTCTTTTGAAGTTTTTTGTGCAAGTGGGCCCTGAGCCCGGTCTAAACCAGTTCTGGGGGTTGCTGGAGCACTGGGGTGTTTCTGGTTTCCTTCTTCCTGTCAGCATCAGGGTCAGAGGTGACAGTTGGCCAGCAGGAGGGGGAGCCAGCATGGTGGCCAGGCAGGCACAGCCCTTCACTATCAGGCGCTATCTCCTCCCGCTTCCCTGGCAGCAGATGCTGCCTTTCATCCACGGGCTGACTCCGACCCCCTCCCTCCGGGGGCTCTGCAGCCCCTGTCACACTCAGACCAGACTTGCAATCCACAAACAGGCCCAGGCACATAGAAAGGTTTAGACAAGAGAACAGCCACTTTCTAAAAGTACTATTCTCAAACACAGAATTTAAAAACAACCTTCACTAAAAGATGTGTTATTAAAGTCTGAGTTCAGGGATATCATTCACTTATGTCCCATCTTGTTCCTATGAGAAGATAGGCTGGTATCCATTGGGACCAGCCTCCCCCATGTTATTCTATGGAGCAGGATAGCATTACAGCAGTGAGCGCACAAAATGGCTGCTGCCCACTACCAGAGCATGTGACCTGCACTAGTACATGCTCTACCTGACCCCTACACTGCACCCTGCCCAGGGGGGTACCTTGAGCCTTCCATAGGGGTGACTGATGTGTACAGACAGGGAAGGGTTAGGCCCAGCCAGTGGGGACACTGGCCAGGTGGACATGGCAGTCACTGACTGCACACAGGCCCTGCGCTGGCAGGCCTGAGTCACCATTTTAGGACTACTCATGTGGGTGGCGCAATCTGCGCTGCAGGCCCACTAGTAGCATCTGTCATCACCAGCCCTGGCACACACAGTGCACTTTACTAGGGACTTCATGGTGATACAAATATGCCAATCAGGTATATTCAATCAATATGACAATTTACAGAGGTAGCACTTACACTCTGGCACTGATCAGCAGTGACAGAGTGTCCAAAACATCTAAACCAGCAAAAACGAAATCCAGCACAGCATCAAAAATACATGAGTCAGAGGCAAAAAGATGGGGGGAAAAACCACGCCAAAGGTGTCAGGTCTAACACGTGTCCCCTCCAGCTGAAAGTGGGGAGAACTACCCAACCTCTTGGGAGTCCTCATCACTAAGGCGGAAAAATCTGGACAGCATTGGCGTGTTCTGTACCAGGGCGGTGCTCCACCGTAAAGTCCATCCCCTGTAGGGAAATGGACCACCTCAACAGTTTTGGATTCTCACCCCTCATCTGCATTAACCATCTAAGGGGTCTGTGGTCGGTCTGAACACGGAAGTGAGTCCCAAACAGGTAGGGCCTCGGCTTCTTCAGAGCCCAGACCACAGCGAAAGCTTCTCTTTCAATGGCACTCCATTTCTGTTCCCTGGGGATTAGCCTCCTGCTAATGAAAGCCACTGGTTGGTCTCCGCCCTCATCATTGATCTGTGAGAGTACTGCTCCCACGCCTTGCTCTGAAGCGTCAGTTTGCACAATGAACTCACTGGAAAAGTCAGGGGCCTTAAGCACTGGTGCTGTGTACATGGCAGCTTTGAGGGTGTCAAAAGCAGTTTGACAGGCCTCAGTCCAATTCACTTTCCTGGGCTGATTTCTAGATGGCAGCTCTGTCAAAGGGGCTACAATGGTGCCATAACCTTTGACAAACCGTCTGTAATACCCGGTGAGACCTAAAAAGGCTCTCACCTCAGTCTGGGTCTTGGGGGGCTCCCAAGCCATCATGGTATCTATCTTTGCCTGTAGGGGCGCCACCTGGCCGCTCCCCACCTGGTGTCCCAAGTACACCACCGATCCCTGCCCTATCTGGCACTTACTGGCCTTGATAGTGAGGCCTGCCTTCTGCAGAGCCTTCCACACTTCAGAGAGGTGTTGCAGGTGTTCCTCCCAAGTGGAACTGAACACAGCAATGTCATCCAGGTAGGCTGCGCTGAATTGCTCCAGCCCCGCCAGTACCTGGTTGACCAATCTCTGAAATGTGGCTGGGGCATTTTTCAACCCAAAGGGCATGACACGGAACTGGAAGTGCCCCTCTGGCGTTGAAAATGCTGACCTCTCCTTTGCCCCCTCGGTTAAGGCAATCTGCCAGTACCCTGAAGTCAAATCAAAGGTGCTCAGGTACTGGGCAGCTCCCAACCGATCCACCAGCTCATCAGCTCTGGGGATGGGGTGCGCGTCAGTCTTGGTGACCGCATTGAGCCCACGGTAGTCCACGCAGAACTGGAGTTCTGGGGTGCCACCTGGGGTAGCAGCTTTCTTAGGCACTAAGACCACTGGGCTAGCCCAGGGGCTGCTGGAGGGCTCAATAACCCCTAGCGCCAACATCTTGGAAACTTCTTCCTTGATGCTGGCTCTGACCTTGTCAGCCACCCTGTAAAACTTCTGTTTCACAGCCAGACTGTCTCCAGTGTCCACATCGTGGACGCACCACTTGGTGACACCTGGGGTCAGGGAGAACAGGGGGGCGAACTGACCCAAGACTTGGCGACAGTCCTTCTGCTGCTCTGGGGTCAGGGTGGGGGAGAGGACCACACCATCCACTGACCCATCTTGCTCCTTGACTGCCAGGAGGTCAGAGAGAGGATCACTATCCTCCTCCCCTCCAGCATCTGTAGCCATGAGCATAGTCACTTCAGACCTCTCAAAGTGGGGTTTGAGGCGGTTCACATGTAGCACTCTCAGGGGCTGCCTGGGAATCTTCAGGTTAACCAAATAGGTAACCTCGCTCTTGCGCTCCACCACCTCATATGGCCCAGACCACTTGTCACGGAGCGCACAAGGCTCCACTGGCGCCATCACCCACACTTTCTGACCAGGGTGGAATACAACCAGAGAAGTGTTCTGGTCATACCATCTCTTCATTTCCTCCTGGCTAGCCTCCAGGTTCTCTTGAGCGAGCTTCCTGAAGCGCTTGGTCTGGTTGCGAATGGCCAGCACATAGCTGAACACATCCTGAGGGGTTTTCCCACGGGATTTCTCCCACCCCTCCTTCACCAGAGTGAGAGACCCTCTGACAGGGTGGCCATACAGCAACTCAAAGGGACTGAACCCTAAGGATTTCTGAGGCACCTCCCTGTAGGCAAACAACAGGCATGGTAACAAAACGTCCCATTTCCGCCTCATGGGCTCTTCCAAGCCCATAATCATGCCCTTCAATGTGCGGTTGAATCTTTCAACCAACCCATTTCCTTGAGGGTGGTAAGGAGTGGTGAATTTGTATGTCACCCCACACTCATCCCACAGGGACTTCATATACCTAGAAATGAAGTTTGTCCCCCTGTCTGAGACCACCTCCCTGGGGAACCCCACACGGGAAAAGATCCCCATCAGGGCACGGCCCACCACTGGGGCGGTGACTGTCCTGAGCGGGATGGCTTCCGGGTACCGAGTGGCATGGTCCACCAAGACCAGGATAAACCTGTTGCCTAGGGCTGTCTTGGGGTCCTGGGGCCCCACGATGTCAATGCCTACCCGCTCAAAAGGGGTGCTCACCACAGGAAAGGGTTGGAGGGGTGCCACGCACTTCCCTCCGCTCTTGCCACTGGCCTGACAAGTTTGGCAAGATTTACAAAAGGCAGAGACGTGCTTCTTCATCTGGGGCCAGTAGAAATGGGTGACAAGCCTGTGATAGGTCTTGTCTTGCACCAGATGTCCTGCGAGAGGCACGTCATGAGCCAGACCCAGTAGGAAGTTCCTGAAGCGCTCGGGTACTACCAGCACACGGGCTGCACCGGGCTCAGCGAACTTAGGCTCACTATAAAGTAAGTCATCCTCCCAGTAAATCAAATGCTCCCTGGACCCCAGGCCTGCTGCCTGGTCTGCAGCCTGCTGCCGCACACCAATGAGAGAAGGGCACTCCTTCTGAGCCTGGCAGAATTCCTCCCTGGAGGGACCACCCTCTTGCTGCCACTGGGACAGCTCAGGCAATTCCCCCAGTTCGGCCACCTGCTCCCCTGTAGTTTCCAGGGCATCCCCCTCAGGGTCTGCTTCCTCCTGGACCGTGGGAACAGTGGGGGCTGGTTTCCCGCGCCCTCTACCCCTTCCTCTCTTGGCAGGTTCCTGGGCCATTGTTCCAGGCTCCAGTTCTGCTAGACCGCCCTCTCTGGCTGTCATTGCACGGGTGGACACACAGATCCACGCAGGCAAACCCAACATCTCCAAGTGAGTCCTGTGCTCCCCCTCTTTCCATGGGGAGCTCTCCAGGTCATTACCTAATAGACAATCTACAGGCAAGGCATCACTTACAACAATTTCCAAAATACCGGAGACCCCTGCCCATTCAAATGGAACATTTGCCAACTTGCAGTAGCGCACTGAACTGTCAGCTGCCACCACAGGTCGGAGTACCTTGGGAACAATTTGCTCTTCAGACACCCACCGACACCTGACAGATGTCACGCTGGCCCCTGTGTCTCTCAGAGCCTCTATTTCCTGTCCATTGATGGTCACCTTCTGCCCGCATTTCTTAGTGTTTTGGGGCAGCAAGGTTTCCCGGGCCATCTCTTGGTCTCCTAGAGAGACAAGGGTCATCAATGCTAACCCCTCCTCCCCACTAGAAATCAAATCCCCTCCCAGAGCTACACTGGCTAACGCCGGAGCTGGAGCACCCGTGGGTGCTGGAGGTTTCTTTGGACATTTGGGGGCAATGTGCCCCACCTCCCTACATAAATAGCAAGTAGGCGGGGGCCTTTTGTCCTGCGTGCCCTTATGGGGCCAGGACTTCTTAGGCTTGGGGGGTTGAGACACCTTCTCCTGGGAACCATTTTGGGGCCCTTTAGAAGACTCCTTTTGATTACCCGTGTCCCCCCCACTCTTCTGCTGGGGACCCTGTCCACCTTTGGCTGGGGTACTTACCACACCATTGTGGACCCTGGTGCTAGTCCAGCGGTCCGCCTCTTTAGCAAGCTCACTGGGATCAGTTAACTTGCTATCTAAAAGATGCTGGTGCAGCTCTGGAACACATAAACTACTTAAGTGCTCCCAACTAATCAAGTGACACAACCCCACATAATCAGTAACTTTGCTGCCCTTTATCCAACCTTCCAGTGCACGCGTGTACATACTCACACACTCCACCCAAGTACTTGAATCAAGCTTCTTGAAGTTCCTAAACTTCTGGCGGTACTGTTCTGAAGTGAGCCCATACCTGAGGCACAAAGCCTCCTTCATAGTGGGGTAGGATAAAGTACCTGCTGCTTCTAAGGGTGCCAAAACATCCCTCCCAGAGGCCTCAAAATGCTTCCACAATCCTGCCCCCCAATTCTTCTTAGGCACTTCATTCATCGTTAAGGCAAGTTCATACGCTCTGAACCACGCATAAATATCCTCACCCCTCTGATAATTCTGTACCAGATCCTTTGGTATGTATACCTTACCCGCCTGTACTGGTTGTGCGCTGTCACCATTAGAACTGGACTCCTCCTTTTTGGCTTTAATGTCCAGCTCCCTCATGCTCAACTCATGAGCCAATTGGAGTTTCTTCTCCTCCAAAGCGAGAGTATTTCTTCTCTCCTGCGCCTCTTTCTCAGTTTCAAGGCGCAGTCTCCTCTCATCTGCTTGTGCTTTGAGCTTAAAAAGCTCAATCTCATGGGCCCTAGCTCTCTGATTCTCCTCCACCTCCTCTGGAGAAATATTCCTACTGGAGTGGTTGCTGCCAGTCGTAGACACTGGCTTCCTCACTGGCAACTCACTGGATACAAAAGCATTCTCCTGTGTGCCGTCCTCTCCAGTAGCCACTTCTGGGTCACCATGTTTGGCCTCCCACCAGGCCCTCAGAGCTTTCTGTAGCTCTTCCTTGTTTGCGCTGCCCTTCGCTGGGCATCCAAGCTGTTTGCAGAATTCTTTCAGTTGCTCCTTGCTATAGATGAACAACTCCTGGATTTCAAATTCCACTTCCACTTCTACACTCACGCTTGGCGCTTTCTGAGACATGATGCTTCCTAACCTTTTCCACTAAAAAGGTTTCACCAAAAAGAAAAAATCTTGCGCAACCTGTGCTGCTAAACTAGACTAGTGATGTACAAGAAATCACTGTAGGTCAAGTGCAATTATTAGTTAAAAATCCGCACCGCTGTCCAACAATGTTAGTTCTGGGGGTCTCTAGTTGGCAGAGGTAAGTACCTTCGACCAAGTAGGGCCCCTTGCTTCTAGTCAGGGTGAAGGAATACACACAGTAGACAACCTCCGCTCTCCCTCTAGGTAGCTTGGCGCGAGCAGGCAGGCTTATCCCCAAGGCAATGTGTATAATAACTGCACTTAGCACAACAATATTCCCCAATCCACCACAAACTGAGACCACACAGGTAAGTATATTTTATAAAAATATAACTTTCTCTAGTTGCAGGCAGTAAAAAGCAGTAATACACGATAATCACTTCTTCAGGTAAAGGTTGCACTTAATCTTAATGGTTGCATGTATGTAGGAAGTCTCTTAATAAAAGATAGTCTCAAGTCTCTTGTCTCAGTATTAAAAATAATACCTTGAACTCATCTCACATCAGCTCTATAAAAATGAGCAAAATCAAGCAATGCCAGCGTGGAGTTTAACTGTTAAAATCAGCCCCTCACTCTATTTGGTCCACACTACGCGAGCGCGGCTCACCACTAGCTCTGGGTGCACCGTGCCGGTGAAATCGATCCTGACCTCAGCTCCAGGCGCTCTCAGCGTGCCCCACCGTGATCCTTGCGCCTTCGCGCCGACAAGGTAAGCTTCCCCTTGGTCCCGGCCGGTCCCGGCAGCCCTCCGCCCGCTCTCTGGTCTTCGGGGAGCAGCGGGGAGCTGACGCGGCGCCTCCGCGCAGGGACTCAGGCCAGGGACAGGGATCGCTCACCCGGAATCCCTCGGCGGGGTCGGGTCAGTCCTTCTCCGGCTTCGGCGGCGTTCACACGGCCCTCCAGAGGTCCCGAGGACGGGGACCAATCCGGTCGCGGTGTTGGGGACGAGCCTCTGGACACACCCGGGAGTCAGCCAATGGCAGTGCGGTTCCCGGGCAGGCTTGGGATGACGCTCCGTCCACCAGCCAACCACAGCACGGCAAATCGATGACGCTGCAGCACACGGGCCAATCCCGTCGCGGCGTCGGTGCGGGGGCTTGGCTCCTTCAGCCAATGGGAGCGCGGCGGCTCCGATCTTCGCCGCTGCAGCTCCCGTTCACGAGCGGCAACTTCTAGGGATTATCCTGGCCCCGGGCAGCGGCGGTGAACAGGCGGCAAAGGGTGTTTGAGGGCGCAGGTCACGAATAGACCGCCCTCTCGGCCTCTCAACCACTTTGGAGCAGATTTCACGAGGGGAGGCACCACAAACCTCCGACCCTCACTGGGAATGTGCCGATGAGCACACCGATCCCTTCCTCACGCTCCGCAGTCGAGTACCACGCGTTCCAGGTCACAACAGCCCGATCTTGAAGCTGCTTTTGGCAAAGCTTTAGGAACCTTTAACCCTGGGTTCCCAACAGGAGGCCAGCTCTTCTCAGGCCCTTGGAGATTCCAGTTGCAGACACAGCACACAGCAAAGTCTTGGCAGTTTCAAGCAGGCAGGGTCACAGCACACAGCAAAGTCCCTTTCTCCTCCTCAGCTTTCAGTTGCAACAGCAGAACAGGTCAGCCCTTAGAGCACACAGCAAGGCAATCTTCCTCTTGTTCTCCAGCAGTCCTTCGTCCAGCAGAGGTTCCTTCTTGATTGTAGAATCTTAGAATCTAATCTTCTGTAGTCAGGGGTCCTTCTCTTATACCCCTAAAAGTCTTTGAAGTCCTTCGAAGTCCTTTGAAGTCTTTTGAAGTCTTTTGTGCAAGTGGGCCCTGAGCCCGGTCTAAACCAGTTCTCGGGGTTGCTGGAGCACTGGGGTGTTTCTGGTTTCCTTCTTCCTGTCAGCATCAGGGTCAGAGGTGACAGTTGGCCAGCAGGAGGGGGGCCAGCATGGTGGCCAGGCAGGCACAACCCTTCACCATCAGGCGCTATCTCCTCCCGCTTCCCTCATCCACGGGCTGACTCCGACCCCCTCCCTCCGGGGGCTCTGCAGCCCCTGTCACACTCAGACCAGACAGGCAATCCACAAACAGGCCCAGGCACACAGAAAGGTTTAGACAAGAGAACAGCCACTTTCTAAAAGTACTATTCTCAAACACAGAATTTAAAAACAACCTTCACTAAAAGATGTGTTATTAAAGTCTGAGTTCAGGGATATCATTCACTTATGTCCCATCTTGTTCCTATGAGAAGATAGGCTGGTATCCATTGGGACCAGCCTCCCCATGTTATTTTATGGAGCAGGATAGCCTTACAGCAGTGTGCGCACAAAATGGCTGCTGCCCACTACCAGAGCATGTGACCTGCACTAGTACATGCTCTACCTGACCCCTACACTGCACCCTGCCCAGGGGGGTACCTTGAGCCTTCCATAGGGGTGACTGATGTGTACAGACAGGGAAGGGTTAGGCCCAGCCAGTGGGGACACTGGTCAGGTGGACATGGCAGTCACTGACTGCACATAGGCCCTGCGCTGGCAGGCCTGAGTCACCATTTTAGGACTACTCATGTGGGTGGCGCAATCTGCGCTGCAGGCCCACTAGTAGCATCTGTCATCACCAGCCCTGGCACACACAGTGCACTTTACTAGGGACTTCATGGTGATACAAATATGCCAATCAGGTATATTCAATCAATATGACAATTTACAGAGGTAGCACTTACACTCTGGCACTGATCAGCAGTGGCAGAGTGTCCAAAACATCTAAACCAGCAAAAACGAAATCCAGCACAGCATCAAAAATACATGAGTCAGAGGCAAAAAGATGGGGGGAAAACCATGCCAAAGGTGTCAGGTCTAACAATGGGCAATTAGCGAGGGGTTAATCTGCACCCGAGCCTAAATTCATGCTTTTACAACTATTTCTGAAACAAGGGAATCGCCTGGATCAGAAGGGGTGGGAACCCAGCAGTGAAGATAGCTGATTGATGAACAGTTAGACCCAATGCACAGTTCACTAAAATGTATTCAATCATTATTTCAGATGCAAATTTTAGTTGCGATATGTATTAAAGTACTTAAAAGTAAAACACTGTGTTGGACAGACAGTTTCTACATTGCATTGAGTTTTGAGCGCCCTCAAACTACCTTCCTGAGAAGCCTGTGAATGCTTGCCATCGTGACACTGGGAGTCAAGTGCTGAAGAGTTGTATTAAGCCTTGCCTGCAGAGTCATAGTAGGATGGACACTGTGCCATCAGAAGCAAACAGTCCTTCTTGTTGAGGGCCAATAGCCCCCACTTGCCCCATGCCCCCTCAAACTTACAAGATATGTGTGAAGAAATGGAAGAGGGTCTGGGGGCCTTGGCGGAAGAAACAGAGCCTTGAGGGGTGGGTTTGGGCAGGAGGGATGATTGTAACTGGGCTATTATATTAGCCTGCATGCCTTTGAATGTACACTGTATTGTTATCCTTTTACATGCCAATTGAACACTGCTCTGTATTGTATGAGTCATTGAAAAAGTTAATAAAACATTTTATTTTTTAAACATTTACAAGACAGAATGCACAAAGTGTGGGATTGAAGTATAAGCTTGTGATAATTCTCACATCACCTTGGGAAAACCTTCTGAGGAGACGAAAGGATGGGTTTTATTCAGGGTTTGATGGTGCTTCAATTTGGCAGGTCTCCCGTTCTGCCAACCCCCATTCCCTGGCTTCATTTCGATGTGGAGGAAATGCTGATTGTGCGCAGGTAGAGCCTCCTCCAGACCAATATTTTACGCCGGTGTGTTATCCAAAGGGCAGATCTCATGATGCAGAATTTTCAACCCTGGTCAGATGTGGTGGAAGCAAGCAGAGAAAATAAACAGTGGCCATTACTAAATGCAGGTATAAAACTCCCTGCATGTCAGGACCATTTGGGGTTTTGATAATTAAATATGCATTCATTCCTGGCTAAAGTGCTCTTGAAGAACAACTTTCATTGGACATGAACTGCCAATGAGAGCACTAAATCCGAAATTGGGTGGTTGGTCTGCCCTAGGGCAAGACCTCGGCTGCCTTGATGGGATCAAGTCGTCAACACTTTAGAGTGCAAGAAAGAAATCCCCTGATCTCACCTATTACCTAATGTCCTTTTCAATTTTCTTGGCGGATATTCAGCTCCCTTTCAATAAAACATTATACCTGGTTAAGCACTGCCCCCTACAGGATGTTCTACATTTCTTGAAAAAATAAGAGATGCAGGATTGTGGGCTTAGTTCTTTTGATCTCCATATCCCAAAGCATCATAGTTTTAGCTCGAGATTCGTAGTCCTTCTCTCTGAGGTCCCTTATTATCTTTCTAATCCTACTTCAACTCATTAAAAGAGGTAAGGTTAGGGTGACCAACCGTCCGTAAATTTCACAGACCGTCCGTTATTTTAGTGAGATGTCCATAAGATGTCCATAATTTGGGGCCCCAAATTACAGATGCCTTACAGACATCAATAGACTTGACAGTGGTTTGAAATAGGTTACCTGGCGCCTCTAAGAAAGTAACAGAGTATAGTTGGTGCTAAGCTATTTGACGGTGCTAAAAGGTAAAGGGAACCACTATTCCTCTTAAAATCGGCTATTGCCTCAAAACTACAACACTCCCTAGCACACGTATAGTAACTATATAGTTTATATATGCCAGTGTTTCCAACAGTTGTCACACTATAGTAAAGATGTGTTCTTGTCTTTGTAATCCAATTTCAAATTTATTCTTGTACTCTGGAAATTCTCACACAGCCAACACGTGCTTCGTCGTTATGCGGGAATGTAACCCACGACTTTTTCAAAGCTGTACAGATTGAAAAGAAAAAAAACAAAAAACATATAACGCAATGTGTATTTGTACTGCTGTTTGGTCTTAGTTTACTAATACAAAAAGTCACTATTTATTTTGTAAACCTCACCGTGATCTAATAGCAAGGTATAGTGACCAATGCGGGCGGTGGTGATACAGATATAAAGTAGAAACGTTTATCATGTAGCATAATACAGGTTTAACACAGAATGTACCTCTGAGAGATTCAGACGGTCTATGAGCCTGTTATGAAGTGGAGAGACCAAGTGCCCTTTAGTTATCATATTTGGATGTGCCAAAGTAAGGGTGTCTTAACGTTTGTAAAAAATTCTTATTGGTGCAGTGAAATAAAGATTCATGCGTAGAGAATAAAAATATACGTGTTCGAAGTTGCTAAATACCTATTTCCAGGTCTGTTCTTTCGTTACTGCAAAGAATACAAATACAGGCGTACATGAATGAACTGTTGCTTTTATGGGCTTAGTTGCTATTATCAATAGTATTGCTCGATCACTCACGTGTAATGCGGTGATAATTCCAACCCGCATTTGGGTTCTACGGGGGGCGTCCGTTCTGTATTCTTTAATGGTATTTAAATGGCCATATAACGGCTCCAAATTTTTCACTGTGGCTGTAAGAATATTATTTTAAAATATTAGTTCCTGGCTGTGAGACTTAATGAGTCTTTATATTGTACAGTGGTATATCTAATGTTAAGCAGGCGACCTAACAGAGGAATTTATAATATAAGACCTCTTATAAATGCCCACATATTAAAAGAAATAGAAAAAATGATATCTGTTTATTCTAGGTGCTGTCAGCGCAATATAGTACATTGGGCCGGTAACGTCCAAAATTAATGGATGGAAACATGTCTTGTTTCATCAAATAGCCTGTGATATTAGCAGCGCCGCAGTGTCTCTAAACTAACAGCGTACACTCGTTACGGGAGTTTGTTTTGGTAAATAAGTTACACCGTCTTATAGCGTGAGCACCACATGTCTGCTGCGGGTGCAGGCTCTAAAATAAATTCCGTGATTATTCTATCCTTATATCTTGTGTTATAAATTGCGAACAATGCCAGTCTGCATCTCCGTATGCTTACCTTTAGCCAGTAGTATCTAAACTCCTGAGGTCCCCCGTTCATCCGAAGCGTGTTCGCTCGAGTTCGAGTGCATCCTCCTACCAAGTTCTTTTGTAATAACACTACCGTGTTTGCGTAGGTTTTGATTGGATGCCCCAATCACGTGACCTAAGTCCACAAGGGGAAAGAGTCCCCTATCAACGTGACGGCCATCTTGGTGTGTAATATGTACACCAAGTAAATATGCGCAAGTATCCCCGAAGCCAACATGTGGCCTTGATACTTTAATGTATATCTATAAAGAATTGATATAAGAGAAAGTCCTCTAATTCTAGTGGATTTTAAGGCTAAAAGTTACTTTTATTGTTATTACTTCAGTACTATATATGCACAAACGTGACTGTAATCATGCAAGAGTAATTTTCCTTACATGATGTTGAAATCGAATGCTGAGTTATGCTAAAAAGAACATCGTCTTTGGGGTTGAATTAATGATGAGTCTGTTAGATATTGCTGACCAAACTGGAACTAAATGTTCGTGCCCCAATCTCGTGGCTGTTGTCTCACAAGGGGGACCGAATTGTGACTAGCATGGCGGCCATCTTAGCATTCCTATTATCCAGACGATATCTAGGCAGTTTATCAAGAAAACATTATCTTTTTACGGTTACTCTTGCATAATTGCAGTCACGTTTGTGCATATATAGTACTGAAGTAATAAACAATATAAGTAACTTTTAGCCTTAAAATCCACTAGAATTAGAGGACTTTCTCTTATATCAATTCTTTATAGATATACAATAAATTATCAAGGCCATATGTTGGCTTCGGGGATACTTGCGCATATTTACTTGGTGTACATATTACACACCAAGATGGCCGCCACGTTGATAGGGGACTCTTTTCCCTTGTGGACTTAGGTCACGTGATTGGGCATCCAATCGAAACCTACGCAAACACGGTATTGTTATTACAAAAGAACTTGGTAGGAGGATGCACTCGAACTCGAGCGAACACGCTTCGGATGAACGGGGGACCTCAGGAGTTTTGATACTACTGGCTAAAGGTAAGCATACGGAGATGCAGACTGGCATTGTTCGCAATTTATAACACAAGATATAAGGATAGAATAATCACGGAACTTATTTTAGAGCCTGCACCCGCAGTAGACATGTGGTGCTCACGCTATAAGACGGTGTAACTTTTTTACCAAAACAAACTCCCGTAACGAGTGTACGCTGTTAGTTTAAAGACACTGCAGCGCTGCTAATATCACAGGCTCTTTGATGAAACAAGACATGTTTCCATCCATTAATTTTGGACGTTACCGACACAATGTACTATATTGCGCCCGCAGCACCTAGAATAAACAGATATCCTTTTTTCTATTTCTTTTAATGTATGGGCGTTTATAAGAGGTCTTATATTATAACTTCCTCTGTTAGGTCGCCCGCTTAACATTAGATATGCCACTGTACAATATGAAGACTCATTAAGTCTCACAGCGAGGAACTAATTTTTTTAAATAATATTCTTACAGCCACAGTGAAAAATTTGGAGCCGTTATATGGCCATTTAAATACAATTAAAGAATACAGAACGGACGCCCCCCGTAGAACCCAAATGCGTGTTGGAATTATCACCGCATTACACGTGAGTGGTCGAGCAATACTATTGATAACAGCAACTAAGCCCATAATAGCAACAGTTCTTTCATGTACGCCTATATTTGTATTATTTGCAGTAACGAAAGAACAGACCTGGAAATAGGTATTTAGCAACTTCGAACACGTATATTTTAATTCTCTACGCATGAATCTTTATTTCACTGCACCAATAAGAATTTTTTACAAACGTTAAGACACCCTTACTTTGGCACATCCAAATATGATAACTAAAGAGCACTTGGTCTTTCCACTTCATAACAGGCTCATAGACCGTCTGAATCTCTCAGAGGTACATTCGGGGTTAAACCTGTATTATGCTACATGATAAACGTATCTACTTTATATCTGTATCACCACCGCCCGCATTTGTCACTATACCTTGCTATTAGATCACGGTGTGGTTTACATAATAAATAGTGACTTTTTGTATTTGTAAACTAAGACCAAACAGCAGTACAAATACACATTGCGTTATATGTTTTTTTGTTTTTTTTCTTTTCAATCTGTACAGCCTTGAAAAAGTCGTGGGTTACATTCCGGCATAACGACGAAACACGTGTTGGCTGTGTGAGAATTTCCAGAGTACAAGAATACATTTGAAATTGGATTACAAAGACAAGAACGCATCTTTACTATATTGTGACAACTGTTGGAAACACTGGCATATATGAACTATATAGTTACTATACGTGTGCTAGGGAGTGTTGTAGCCTTACAGACATCATACTAAAATCAAATTGGGTAATTCCAGTAAGGTATGCAGTTTACCTACGAGAGGCCCCATGAGTTTAAAAGTTTTCCCTCAGGGCCTCTCGCACTTATCTTTTAAACTGTAGACTGAGGCTGCCTGCAGCTGCTTCTCCCGGACCTAGCTAAGACTGTGGTCTGGCCCATTGTCTTTCAGAGACTGCAGCTGATTATCACATATAGAATGACAATGGGCCCTATTGCAGTGACAGCATGTGGTGGGCTTTCTCCTACATCCGACTAGGGCAAGGTTTCAGCTTTTTTCTTGGTGCCATGCTGGAGAAAATAAAAATAAAATAACTGTTGGAGGCAGAGCACTTATTTGTGCAAAACCTCCATCTATAGGTCAATTACCACATTGTCAAGGTAGATATTTGTGAAGGGTAAAAGTGATAACCACTTTTTAAAAAGTATTCAGTTCAGTTTCTGATGCCAATGAAAATAGTATCCCTTAATAAATATAAGGTATTTGTAAAGCGCTGCAAGACTCACTGGAAGACTTCAGGCACTACGTCAGAATTGCTGGCCTGGTCGCATTTTTGTGGAAGTATTAGTACGGCCGAGCCGTGAGTTCAGGCTTTCCTGCAGATTTCCTTTCAATATGAGGATTGTTAATTATGTATTGTGGGCACTGTGCAGCCGGCAGAGTGTGCGATGCTGGGATGCTGCTTTATGACATTCCAGCACTGCCCCGAGCTCACACCTTCCCTTCTGAGTGAGCGGTGTGGGATCTACGTCTCCCAGCACTGTCCGCTCCTCGTCACTGCCCGGTGCTCACGGTTCCTTCTCAAGCTAGGGGTGCCGGCACTGCCCGCTATCACTCCAGCACTGTCTGTCCTGTGATCTGAACCTTTGCCTAACAAGTGTCAGCTTCTTCAGTTGGTCTATTTACTTGGGTCATTAGTGATTAGTGAGCACTAACACCGGATGAAGCCTCTGCAGTTTCCTATGTGTTTTCAGAGTGTTTTGTGAGTGGGCATGTGTGATGGTCTATGCTTGTTTTCTCCGCATTTTCGCCCCAAAACGATTCCTGAGTCTGAAAACGCTGCATGGCATGGATTTTTTTTTTTTTTACCCCGGTAAATGTTCGATATGGCAGACATTTCCCCTGAGAGTGTCTCAGACAGTCAGCTACATAGTCTTAATGGGTGGTGATGAATCCCGTACCAATTGCAGCGTACATTCTTTTTTAATGTAAAATAGTCACACAACTCACATCTGGTTTCAGCATAATACTAAACATTGAAAGGAAAATGTTATGCCTTACCATTTAGACTAGGGAAGATTTACATGTGCGAGGTCAAAGGAAAATCACGGAACTTTCAAAAGGTCCAATTAGCAATATCACATTTATTGGGAAACGTGTGTGTGGTGGGGTAGGGTGGGGAGAGATGGTGGAGCTGGAGGCTTTCTGATGCTAATCAAGCTGACGGGATTAAGGCTAGAATAAGAGTTTTTTTCCCTTCACAGTGAAGAGTGCTCGGCAGCTTTCTGCTTTGTGTTTCTTTTCAGCTGCTCTTATTGGGCTCACATCTAGTGTTTATATGAACAACTGTGTAATCAATTGAATGAAGTGGGGTGTCAATGACGAACCTGCACGGTGTTTTGCGACCCATTTTCATTCCATTTTTGCAGCGCTTATCTTAAACTATTTTCCAGAGCGCTAATAACAACTTAATTATCACGCCTAATTGTTCCGGTCAGAGCCTGTTTAGTTTCAGAATATGGGCGATGGGGAGAGAAGGAGGTGTTGATGCTGGCATCTGTGACCTAATTGATTGGAGTTTTGGGAAAATGGGGCTTTGGAAATTGTGCGAAGTTCCCATTTGTGCCATAAGATTCGATATGCTGTATGTTTGTTGTTAATCTGGACACTACCTAAACATCCCATGTGTAACTCAGAAACCGTCATGAATTTGTAATGTAAATATTCCAGAAGCTGCAAAGAGCGAATTAAAATATTAACCTCAAACCTGTCATTTGTGAAGACCGATGATGGGCTGCAACGCATGCCACGAGACTCTTGTGAAAATGGCATATGGATTTACAGAATCTTTTATGTTTGATGTCTGACAGCACACACTCATCTGATGAGATATAAACAGTACGCACTGTGTTGAGTGGTCTGCATTAGTACATGTGTGTACTGGATTGTTTGTGTGTGTTGACTGGTGAGTGTGTGGTGTTCTGTTACCCCTGCCAGCGTGTGTCTGCTTTTTTTGTCTGCGTTTGTGTGTGCACGCAAGGAGTCTGTTGGCTGGAAGTTAAGGAGTTTTCCTTCTTGGAGGGGGTCGTTGTCTGGTCTGCTACTACTTGCGATCTCTAAGAAGGCGGGTTGTCTCACTTCACTCGCTTATTATGTAAAACTCAGCCCCTAGTGTTATGCCTCACCACTTTGAAATGTCACCAGCCGCCACTGGTGCAAGGTAAAACAATTCTGAGTAAAAACTAATACAAAAGGCAATTCAGCGAAGTGCTTCTCTTAATGTCATGGGATTGGAATAGCCTTTTCACTTTACATTTAAAACTAAGATTTAAACATACAAGTAAAAAAATACTATTTATTATTTATTGTTACACTAGCACAAATCGTAATTGCAGAAAGGGCCTGATGTCGCTTTGCAAAGCTGCGCGCATACTGAAAATCTCTGAAGTGCACGATTGTCTCAACCTTATATAAACGTATTTTGACTTGTACTTATTTTAGCTGTCTATTTACTTACTTATATACTATTGTGCGACCTCCTCTGATATATCTGTAAAACGTATGTTTCGTCCCAAATTTGTGTCCTGAATTTTGACCTTCTTTCCTGAATTTGTGCCCTGAATTTTGACCCTTTGTCCTGAATTTTTACACTGACCGTCCTGAATTTGCACCCATGCCAGTTTGTCACCCTGCTAAGGTCAGTCAAATACATAGGAGCATCAACGGCAAAGGGTACCAAGCAGGATGACATCCCTCACGCCTGATTCTCTTATGGATCTCATTTGCTGTACTGCATTGGGCAAGAAGAGAGTTCATTTTGTTGTGAATAGCAGGATCAAAAAAGGCGCACCTCTGCCAGAACTCGAATTTGTCAACAGCACATCCTTAAATGCTACACCTGCTGTATTTGAAATATAAAACCCATTCACCCAGGCAGCCTGTGAAACACTTCTAAACTGGCTTTCGCTTTTTTTGAGTGCCTTTTTAGCACTGAGCATCGAAAGTTTGTCTTCCGCGTCTCTATGTGCTAATAGCATGAGGTTATTCGTCTTCATGACTCTGTCTGTACCTTCATGATTTTCAATAAAGCTTGTTTTATCCTGTGTCTCAGTTTTTGAATAAGGTTTCAACCTGCTTACCAGAACTCTAACAATAATTAAGTCATCAATGTTAAGTGGACGTTCTTTTCCGCTTGACCTACATACGAACAGTGGCATCCTTTCTGTTCAGAGGAATGTGAAAAATGTGTTCCTCATTCATAGCTGGAAGTAGACGCTTCTTGACTAGTCAACAGGCGACAATTTTTCAATTGCTTATAAATTCACACTGTCAATGCAGTACTGCTCAGTGATTTTCCCATTGCCCTGTGATTTATAGATTTGGTGATCTCTACAGAGGTAATAGGTTGGTCAAACGTCTCTCTCCTCCTCCATTGGTATTTTTAATGACAAAATCAATTGTCTAATACACTCTCCCGTTACGTTTTAATGCAGTGTTGATGAATGTTTTTAATGTTTTTTGTCCTTTTGACTGTTTTTCATGTATTTATGACATAACTATTGTAATCTTTCTTGGCTGTTGAATGCTTGTGATAATATAAAATTGTATGTACTCTGTTTTAATCAATGTAATACAAATCCTTTTTTAGAAATAAATAACTGGTTATACACATATTTTAGGTTTTTATTTTTGGTGATATTGGTTGGTCCTTGGGATGGATGTGTGAAAGTTGGTCTGTGAATTTACCCAAGGGGAATTTCTTCTTTTTTACACTTACTAGTACTAGAGACAGGTTCAATCAGGGAGCACCAAAGTCTGTATAGGAACTACACCACTTCTGGTCCAAGCCATTGGCGTGCTCTAGGTCGGATAAAGTTGAAGAAGGATTTGACGGATCTGGAAGCAGAGCTGATGGTTCTGACTGGATCCGGTTAGCATTAAATTAACCCATTTGGCTATAGAACTGATTACTGTACCTTCATGGTTCAAGGGATTTTGCCCTGAGATTTAAATTGTCCCTGCCCCAAACCAATCCTGATCCCTGAAGATGAGGTAGCAGTAACCCGAGAAGGATGACATGAATATCAACAGTCTTAAGGCGGTGCATGTTGGGATTTGTAGAAGTTGAATTATGTTGGAATGCAGTGGATGGGCTTTGAATTTAATTATTATGTGGCACTAGTTTTTGGACTTGTGGGTACAGCGGTTATAGTCTTCTTGTTCATATTTTCAATTTTTTAATTATTACATGTACGGCATACATTTGAAAACAGGTACCGCTGAGCAATTTGTCAAGCTGCTGAATTATCTGCTCAGGTGAGGTGTACTGTGAGATGCTATCAGTTACTCTAAGAGGGGGAGCATAACCTTTTTATTATGTGAGTGCATTTATCTAGCTCGCTCATTTGTTGGTGCATGGCAGTGAGCATGCTCAGCACAGTGACTCCCACAGTTCAAGAGTCTACGGTTGTGTGGAAATAGGTAGTCTTCTTGATACTATGGAGATTTCTAATTAACAGAAACAGACAAAACTTTAATGGTGCTGAAAAATACTTCAGGAGATCCTGGCAGTAAATTGACACTTACATCATTAGCTCTGTTGTGATAGGGTGACCTTTGACTGAGACGTGCTGGTTTTGGTAGGCAGAACATGAGCGCAATTGTGCAGAGAGTGAATAAGATTGGGATTTTCAGGAAGAGAGCAAGTTGTGAATAAGGAAGATAAATTCCTACCAGAAGGTACTCCAGCTTGGAGATGCCTGCAAAGAAAGGGTTACAGATGTGCATGTTGCTTAGCCAATGGCACGAATATACACCCAAAGATGGGCACATACCGTACTCACTAAGCTAGATTTTCCATATTCCCAGAGAAGAATATTTTAGAAGGAGAATGTACGATTTGAGACGTCAGCCTAGACCTACACAATTTGAGACCCTGAATCTTTAGAAACAAGTTGCAAATAAGAAGAAAAAAAAGGACCATTAAAAATTCACAACAAGGCTTGTTTGTGCATAAGCACACAGGACCGATAGAGATAGGGGTTTCTAGTTGCCAGATTATTACCCTGTCCAATTTTGGACCCTTCTTCCTAGTCTGCATAAGGGAGTTACACTCTCTGCTCACCCCCTTGGTAGCTTGGAACGAGCAGTCAGGTTTATCTCAGAGGCAGTGTGTAATGCATTTGCACATAACCAACAGTAATACAGTGAAAATAGTACAAAAGGGCAACGCACCAGCTTTAGAAAAATATTTTATCTGTGCAAAACAAGACCAAAAACGATAAATACAGTTCCTAGAAGTTGATAGCTCTGCCTGGGGCTATCATGGTATCATGAAAAATAAATCCAAACAGTTCTGGCTGACCGCTTGCATTGCGGGCCAGCTACAGTGTTGGAAAGACCCGCAAAACAGTACCTTTTAGAAATGCAGGGCGTCGCCAGCCCCTCGTTGAACTCCAAAGGGCCGATGTCGGCAAGCGTCGATTCCGGAGGTCGATTCAGGAGTCATCAGGCCCTTGAAGGCACATGCGTTGCAGATCAAACTCCTTGCGGTTGAAGTTGGGAGCTCCAGTGTCGGCAGGTGTTGCGGCTGCGTTGCGAAGTGCAGCAGTGCAGCAGTGCAGTGTGCGGTAACCTCATATCGCGGTGTAGGCAGTGGTTCAATGACGGTCGTCCAGCAGCGTCAGTAAGACCAGGGCTGCAATGCGAAGTGATACAGTGCTCGTCACGGTGCGGGCAGGTTGTGTTGCAAGCAGCAGCATCGTCAGTGCGGAGGCGCTGTTGTTGGCTGACGAACTGGAGTCTATTGTGTCTGTAGGACACGGCTGCGATGTGGGATTAGGGCGGTGCATCGTGTAACTAATGAGCGGTGCCCTCTAACCACGGAGCAAGCAGCTGCATTAAGGTCGCCGTGAAACAGCGTCATCAGGGATACCAGGGCGGCAGTGTGAAGCAAGGCGGTACAAAGTGCAGTTATATTTCAAAGAAGTTAAGACAAGGCTGTTCCTAGGAAAGGGAAGGTAGTGTGCAGGTCACAGTGAGGAGGAAATGTGGTGGTTAACAAATATGAACCTACCACTGGGTATCCATTTTGTTGAAATTAATTGCCTCACACACCTTTGCAGGTGTCATGCTTCATCATCGGCAGTGCTCATCGTTGGGTAGGCGGTGCAACACCCAACGGGCACACCTCAAAGAGGGGCTCTTTAACGGAGATCTTTTGGTCCAACTGCCTATGGGTGAAGTGTGGGTGTGGGGACAGGAGGTTGTAGACAATAATGTGAATTAAAATGGAGCTGAGGGTACCTGAGACTACTTTATTCTGGTGGTCCCTTGTTCCAACTAAAAACGAAGCTAGTCTGGGTTAACTGGAAAATAATGTTCCTTGTTCTAGACTAGGTTAGGAAGTGTTAAAAATAGGTTGACATGTTTCTTGCATTCGTGTATTAACAGGCAATTCTTCAGGACCTCTGTGGAAAAGTCTACAATCAGAAATTCTATATCAGAATTAAAAACTCATTACTAATGAAGGGGGGGGCATTGTGCCTCTGTTGGACTGTTCCTTGCCTAAGATCGGGAACAAAAGAGAGGCTGATTAAGAGCAGCATGAGTAGCTTGACCTCCACACTAGTGACCAAGTGTGCACACAGTGACATGCTAGATGGTAGATTTAACCTAACATGCGTGCAGCTCATGTTTGAACCGGGTGACATGCCAATATGTGGTCAAACGCTTGTAGTCAGAGCACACAGTGAAAAAGGTGAAAATGCAACAAATAAAAACAGTTAAAAACAGTGCAGCAGCATTCTTGTAATTATCAATGGTTAGGGAGTCAAACTCACCTACAGGTCAAGAACTAATAATAGCATCAATGCCCGGCGGGTCATACATCAAGGATGAGGCCTCTGTATATAAGGCTAGGCATATAGGATGGAAAACACAGACAAAACAAGGTATGTATGGTGAGGCAAAGTATTAAACAACCTGTTATATGTCAAATTCCTCTCTATAGTACGGTGGTTGCATAGGATGATGGGGTATCTGGAGTCCCATAAGATTAGCCAACCACCTGCCCTACAAGTCTATGTCCTTATCGTGGGGGTGTAAATATGACCTCACAGAGTATGTACTTGAAGGGTAAGCGTGTAGCGCATGGTTGGTGTTGTGGTGGAGGCCATCAAAGCAGTGGTACACAAGGGCCCATGTAGTGTAAACATCATGTATCATGTTGGGTCTACCCTGATTAACGAAAGTCCAATTGACTTACTAACTGGCAGTGTTTAAAAGACATGTTGATAGTGCCAGACTCCAGTTCATCAGATGGCCTTAAAGTAAATTAAACCGAAATCGTAAACCTATCAGCTAGTCATGGCACTGCTCCTCCCTGATTGAGCCGCGCACCACGCCATACATAATGGTGCCCGGGCGCGAACATGCACATCTATCCGATACCGGCGGTGAGGGGTAGGAGAACCGACACCACACGGGAGAGACAAGATGAGTCTAACCGCCGCTATACACATGGAGAAGTGTGGCACACTGGTTAGAGGAGGCAGACCTGGAAGCAGAGGTCAGCCCGGGACCAGGGTTCAATTCCCAGCTCGGCCGGGTCTTGAGTCCTAAAATGTCCATGGACTCGACAATTCTCGCTCCGGTGCCTACTCGATTCACGGGTTCACACTCTGCGACTCTGGGCAATAGCTTGCTTAATCTCCACAACGGCCCCTCGCGGCGGGATGCCTGGCTTTCACCTTGCGGATACCCTGCCGGGGTTATCTCACAGGGGAATACCAGGACGGGTTCCCTAAGCAAGCGCTTAGAAACCACTCGGTGATCTGCGCTATATAAATTCCTGTACATGTACATGTACATACACAGATTGACACGGCGCTCTGTGTGCCCGACATCCCTGACATACTCCCACCCTGCCTAGTCTCCCACGCCGTCTACTTGCACGGCAATATAGATAGGACGAGGGGCACCAAAGGCGGGTAGCTGATAAGTTCACGATTTCGGTTTAATTTACTTTAAGGCTATCTGATGAACTGGAGTCTGGCACTATCAACATGTCTTTTAAACACTGCCAATTAGTAAGTCAATTGGACTTTCGTTAATCAGGGTAGACCCAACAAGATACATGATGTTTACACTACATGGGCCCTTGTGTACCACTGCTTTGATGGCCTCCACCACAACACCATCCATGCGCTACACGCTTACCCTTCAAGTACATACTCTGTGAGGTCATATTTACACCCCCACGATAAGGACATAGACTTGTAGGGCAGGTGGTTGGCTAATCTTATGGGACTCCAGATACCCCATCATCCTATGCAACCACCGTACTATAGAGAGGAATTTGACATATAACAGGTTGTTTAATACTTTGCCTCACCATACATACCTTGTTTTGTCTGTGTTTTCCATCCTATATGCCTAGCCTTATATACAGAGGCCTCATTCTTGATGTATGACCCGCCGGGCATTGATGCTATAATTAGTTCTTGACCTGTAGGTGAGTTTGACTCCCTAACCATTGATAATTACAAGAATGCTGCTGCACTATTTTTAACTGTTTTTATTTGTTGCATTTTCACCTTTTTCACCCTGTGCTCTGACTACAAGCGTTTGACCACATATTGGCATGTCACCCGGTTCAAACATGAGCTGCACGCATGTTAGGTTAAATCTACCATCTAGCATGTCACTGTGTGCACACTTGGTCACTAGTGTGGAGGTCAAGCTACTCATGCTGCCCTTAATCAGCCTCTTTTTTGTTCCCGATCTTAGGCAAGGAACAGTCCAACAGAGGCACAATGCCCCCCCCCCCTTCATTGGTAATGAGTTTTTAATTCTGATATAGAATTTCTGATTGTTAACTTTTCCACAGAGGTCCTGAAGAATCGCCTGTTAATACACGAATGCGAGAAACATGTCGACCTATTTTTAACACTTCCTAACCTAGTCTAGAACAAGGAAACATTATTTTCCAGTTAAACCAGACTCGCTTCGTTTTTAGTTGGAACAAGGGACCACCAGAATAAAGTAGTCTCAGGTACCCTCAGCTCCATTTTATTTCACATTATTGTCTACAACCTCCTGTCCCCACACCCACACTTCACCCATAGGCAGTTGGACCAAAAGATCTCCGTTAAAGAGCCCCTCTTTGAGGTGTGCCCGTTGGGTGTTGCACCGCCTACCCAACGAGGAGCACTGCCGATGATGAAGCATGACACCTGCAAAGGTGTGTGAGGGAATTAATTCCAACAAAATGGATACCCAGTGGTAGGTTCATATTTGTTAACCACCACATTTCCTCCTCACTGTGACCTGCACACTACCTTCCCTTTCCTAGGAACAGCCTTGTCTTAACTTCTTTGAAATATACTTGCTCTGGGCACAGACAACGACTGGACCTTCCACTCCCTTCGAGTGGTAATCTAGCCCTCCTTGATCCAATTGGATCGCCCTCCCCTCCTTTTTTGTTCAGATTCCATGCACGGCTAACCACCGTGGGAGATATTTTTCGGTGGGTAAGACCAGTTCTATCCCCCTCGTTGCCCTTCTACTGACCTGGAGAAGGTGCATTCACCACCAAAGTGAGTGGTGCCACACCCCTACACATCTTTCACTACATCTTCTTGGTCCCCCCCCAGGAACACGACCTTCCCCTCGATCCCCCTTTTAGCCTCCCCAAGATGGATGGCCAAGGGTAGAGTTTCGGGGAAGAAGATGCAGCAGCTATTCTGAGAACTCCATCCATCCTTGGACTAGAGATAGACTCGGCCTCAGGCAGCAACACAGCTGACTGGCAAGCCCTTTCCGACCTAAAAAGAGAAGGGGTCAGAATCACGTTACATGGTGCACTGATGGCCGAATATTTTAAGGCCAAGATTGCACCCAATGGCTTGATAGTAAAGAACTTCCCCAGAATCTTCTGGGAGGACGGACAATTTAAAATTGAGTGGTCACAGATCTCATGGAAATGCACCCATGATTTACTTATCCTGATTGTGAATACGGCAAAACGCCTGGCAGACGAGCTATTAAGCCGTATGCAAGAGGCGGAGAGTGCTCTTAAGGCAGCCGTCCCTAACCCAGGCTTTAAAAGTAAACTGACAGAACCAAACAAAGAGTTGGCTGAACATAAAGAATACCTCATGAACCAAAAGGTAACTAAATTACAAAAAGACATCAAACGGTTCTCTAAAGAGAAGGTGTACCCGTACCTCAAGGACGACTTTGTCCCACCAGGTACCAACTACCAATCAGACTCGAGCACTACCTCGTCAAGGAGGGGTTCAAATAGTGGAAGTGAATCTAGCAGGGATGGCTGGCAACCACAACCACAACATAGGGGGAGACGAGGTGGCAGACGTGGACAACAGTTCTACCAACACCTCACTTACCCAGTACCACCATTCTGGCAATACCCACAATTCCCACAGACCCTACCTCCCTATGGACCCCAATATCCACCCCAATTTGCCCCACAAGGTGATAACCAACCTTTTTTAGGCAGAGGTTGGGGCAGAGGGCGCGGGCGCAAGCGAGGAAACGGACCCGAGAAACGAGTGCAGTGAGCTGCAGCACCCCCACAGGGAATGGACACCAGGAGCAGGACGGCACAAAAATAAGTTTGGTAGTCAACCTCTCAGACCGCCAACTCTCAAAAGAAGAAGAACAAGTCCTACAGAAAGGACTTGGGTTTGTCCCTACCCCCAAGGTAGACCATTTCCAACAGATGTGTGAGCTACAGAAGTTCTTCCGGAAGATAAGACTCAGGGCTTTCTTTGATGGCAGGCCCAATGAAACAATTGAGGACTCTGGCCTACACAATCCATCCACTTTTACCCCACATAGTGGTATGGTCCCTAACGAGATCCTCACTTATGAAAAGGCTGTACTCAAAGAGATTAACACCCTGAATCATCAGCATAACCACAGTAACATATCAAAAACTGAGTTGCTGACACTAGAGTCCCTAGCCACTGACCCTGCTATCACGATCAAACAGGCCGATAAGGGAGGTGCCACTGTACTCATGAACACCAATGATTACGATACAGAGTGCCTCAGACAACTTGGTGATGGGCGATATTATACCCCCATCCCAACTGATCCAACTGAACGCCTTAAATGTACCATTGCTGCCGTGATTGAGGTGGCAGAATGTGAGGAGTGGATCAGTAAAAAAGAAGCGGAGTTCTTAGTCAAAAGGAACCCTCGAGTCCCTTACTTCTATATACTCCCTAAGATCCACAAAGAGACCACCCCAGTGCCCGGACGACCTTTTGTTTCGGAAATCGACTCAATACTTGAACCCCTCTCACAATTTTGTGATCACTTTTTCCAACCATTAGTCAAGCGTATACCATCTTACATACAGGACACCACTGATGTACTACGCTTGCTTGATACCTTTCAGGAAAGCAGCCAGATCAACTTCCTTATCACCCTGGATGTGGAGGTCCTCTACACAAATATCCCACAGAGGGCCACACTAGGGGTGATAGAAGAGATTCTCAACAATGAAATCTGGGAAGCCAAAACACCGCCAGCATTCATAATGGAGTTTGCCAATCTAACTTTAACTGAGAATTACTGGGAATTCAAGGGGAGATTCTATCATCAAACACAGGGTACCTCGATGGGCAGTACATTTGCTCCCTCGGTGGCCTGTGTGTACATGGCAGATTTCGAAGAGAAATTCATACACAATCAGACGAATCCTTACCACAACAACATCAGATTGTGGAAGAGGTTCATCGACGATATCCTGGTATTCTGGACAGGCACCAGTGATTCCTACAAGGCATTCTTTGACTGGATGAATACCCTCAACCCCTACTTGCGGTTCACCATGACAGTTTCTCAAACTCAGATCCCCTTCCTGGACCTGACAATCAAATTAACAGAGGGCGCATTGAGTACCTCCATGTTTAGGAAACCTACCGACCGTAACAGCTTACTCCATTTCTCCAGTCAACACCCAAAAGCGCTACGTACTAACCTACCTTTTGGACAATTTCTGAGAGTAAGGCGTAATTGTAGTAGCCTCTCTGAGTATAAGAACCAATCCGCTATACTGTCTAGAAATCTGGCTGAGAGAGGTTATCCATCTAGAGAGATAGCGAGAGCCCAGAAAAGAGCCAAGAACAACAACAGAGAGGCCCTCTTGGATCATAGGGCAATAATCCCCGAAACGAATGAACCGATGACTTGTGTAACCACCTACACACCGGTATCATCCCAAGTAAAAAACATCATCAAACGCCATTGGCAAATCTTGAACACTGGGGATCTATCTCTTGAGGTGCCCAGGTTTGCCTTCAAGAGATCTAAAAATGTGAAGGATAGTCTGATTAAGACCAGACCTAGCGTACCAAAAAAAAACACCCGAACTACGTTATGGCATCTATCTCCGGTGAAAGGGCACTACCCGTGCGGTTCATGTAGCGCGTGCCCTTTTACGTCTGTGTACAAAACAATACAACTTACAGAGTCCTTCATGTGGGAACTTAGGGGGCACACCAACTGCAACACCTCTCATTGTATATACCTACTAAGATGCCCATGTGAATTCCAATATGTTGGAATGACTTCACGCCCCATTAAAACATGCATCACTAAACACCGCAGCAATTTTCGCTGCAAAAAGAGCAACACCAAAATGTGTAAGCACTTCATTGAGTGCAACCACACTGCTGATTCATTGAAATGGCTAATACTGGAAGCTAGCCCAAACTGTTCCAAGCAGAACCTTTTTTTCAAGGAACAAAGGTGGATACACCGATTAGCCACTGATAGAGTTGGGTTGAATGAAGATATACCCTGGAGTTCCCTTTGAGGATGCTGCTACTTGCCTTAAGTGTCAACCCCCATAGGCTATTGGTTTTTCCCCACTATAAAATGGCCGCCCCTTAATCAGCCTAAACCGTGTGAATTTTTCTGACCACCACTACCCCCCTGATCTCAACACGGAGCTATGTTCTAAATACCTCGTTCACATCCTATACCCCTCGAAGATCACCATCATACTGACGGGGTTATATTACTGGTGCCTTCATATGTCATTTAATTTAATTCAACACCAATATCTACATCTCTGCATTGGGGCGAAGTCTGACCAACATTGCGTGGTATAATAAATAATAAATATAAGTATTCCCGTTCTTGAGGTACTTAACTTAAAACTAACCCTCCACTTCCATTACTTGGATATATAACCTACACTCGAGAAAACATTCATACCACACTAAGATGGCCGCCACGTTTTCCAACCTACCCCACGTGACTAGTCATGGCGGTGCTCCTCCCTGATTGAGCCGCGCACCACGCCATACATAATGGTGCCCGGGCGCGAACACGCACATCTATCCGATCCCGGCGGTGAGGGGTAGGAGAACCAACACCACACGGGAGAGACAAGGTGAGTCTAACCGCCGCTATACGCGGATTGACACGGCGCTCTGTGTGCCCGACATCCATGGGTAAGATGACCCGCGCCTCCTCCCTGACATACTCCCGCCCTGCCTAGTCTCCCACGCCGTCTACTTGCACGGCAATATAGATAGGACGAGGGGCACCAAAGGCGGGTAGCTGATAGGTTCACGATTTCGGTTTAATTTACTTTAAGGCCATCTGATGAACTGGAGTCTGGCACTATCAACATGTCTTTTAAACACTGCCAGTTAGTAAGTCAATTGGACTTTCGTTAATCAGGGTAGACCCAACAAGACACATGATGTTTACACGACATGGGCCCTTGTGTACCACTGCTTTGATGGCCTCCACCACAACACCATCCATGCGCTACACGCTTACCCTTCAAGTACATACTCTGTGAGGTCATATTTACACCCCCACGATAAGGACATAGACTTGTAGGGCAGGTGGTTGGCTAATCTTATGGGACTCCAGATACCCCATCATCCTATGCAACCACCGTACTATAGAGAGGAATTTGACATATAACAGGTTGTTTAATACTTTGCCTCACCATACATACCTTGTTTTGTCTGTGTTTTCCATCCTATATGCCTAGCCTTATATACAGAGGCCTCATCCTTGATGTATGACCCGCCGGGCATTGATGCTATAATTAGTTCTTGACCTGTAGGTGAGTTTGACTCCCTAACCATTGATAATTACAAGAATGCTGCTGCACTGTTTTTAACTGTTTTTATTTGTTGCATTTTCACCTTTTTCACTGTGTGCTCTGACTACAAGCGTTTGACCACATATTGGCATGTCACCCGGTTCAAACATGAGCTGCACGCATGTTAGGTTAAATCTACCATCTAGCATGTCACTGTGTGCACACTTGGTCACTAGTGTGGAGGTCAAGCTACTCATGCTGCCCTTAATCAGCCTCTTTTTTGTTCCCGATCTTAGGCAAGGAACAGTCCAACAGAGGCACATGGCCCCCCCCTTCATTGGTAATGAGTTTTTAATTCTGATATAGAATTTCTGATTGTAGACTTTTCCACAGAGGTCCTGAAGAATCGCCTGTTAATACACGAATGCGAGAAACATGTCTACCTATTTTTAACACTTCCTAACCTAGTCTAGAACAAGGAAACATTATTTTCCAGTTAAACCAGACTCGCTTCGTTTTTAGTTGGAACAAGGGACCACCAGAATAAAGTAGTCTCAGGTACCCTCAGCTCCATTTTAATTCACATTATTGTCTACAACCTCCTGTCCCCACACCCGCACTTCACCCATAGGCAGTTGGACCAAAAGATCTCCGTTAAAGAGCCCCTCTTTGAGGTGTGCCCGTTGGGTGTTGCACCGCCTACCCAACGAGGAGCACTGCCGATGATGAAGCATGACACCTGCAAAGGTGTGTGAGGCAATTAATTCCAACAAAATGGATACCCAGTGGTGGGTTCATATTTGTTAACCACCACATTTCCTCCTCACTGTGACCTGCACACTACCTTCCCTTTCCTAGGAACAGCCTTGTCTTAACTTCTTTGAAATATACTTGCTCTGGGCACAGACAACGACTGGACCTTCCACTCCCTTCGAGTGGTAATCTAGCCCTCCTTGATCCAATTGGATCGCCCTCCCCTCCTTTTTTGTTCAGATTCCATGCACGGCTAACCACCGTGGGAGATATTTTTCGGTGGGTAAGACCAGTTCTATCCCCCTCGTTGCCCTTCTACTGACCTGGAGAAGGTGCATTCACCACCAAAGTGAGTGGTGCCACACCCCTACACATCTTTCACTACATCTTCTTGGTCCCCCCCCAGGAACACGACCTTCCCCTCGATCCCCCTTTTAGCCTCCCCAAGATGGATGGCCAAGGGTAGAGTTTCGGGGAAGAAGATGCAGCAGCTATTCTGAGAACTCCATCCATCCTTGGACTAGAGATAGACTCGGCCTCAGGCAGCAACACAGCTGACTGGCAAGCCCTTTCCGACCTAAAAAGAGAAGGGGTCAGAATCATGTTACATGGTGCACTGATGGCCGAATATTTTAAGGCCAAGATTGCACCCAATGGCTTGATAGTAAAGAACTTCCCCAGAATCTTCTGGGAGGACGGACAATTTAAAATTGAGTGGTCACAGATCTCATGGAAATGCACCCATGATTTACTTATCCTGATTGTGAATACGGCAAAACGCCTGGCAGACGAGCTATTAAGCCGTATCCAAGAGGCGGAGAGTGCTCTTAAGGCAGCCGTCCCTAACCCAGGCTTTAAAAGTAAACTGACAGAACCAAACAAAGAGTTGGCTGAACATAAAGAATACCTCATGAACCAAAAGGTAACTAAATTACAAAAAGACATCAAACGGTTCTCTAAAGAGAAGGTGTACCCGTACCTCAAGGACAACTTTGCCCCACCAGGTACCAACTACCAATCAGACTCGAGCACTACCTCGTCAAGGAGGGGTTCAAATAGTGGAAGTGAATCTAGCGGAGATGGCTGGCAACCACAACCACAACATAGGGGGAGACGAGGTGGCAGACATGGACAACAGTTCTACCAACACCTCACTTACCCAGTACCACCACTCTGGCAATACCCACAATTCCCACAGACCCTACCTCCCTATGGACCCCAATATCCACCCCAATTTGCCCCACAAGGTGATAACCAACCTTTTTTAGGCAGAGGTTGGGGCAGAGGGCGCAGGCGCAAGCGAGGAAATGGACCCGAGAAACGAGTGCAGTGAGCTGCAGCAACCCCACAGGGAATGGACACCAGGAGCAGGACGGCACAAAAATAAGTTTGGTAGTCAACCTCTCAGACCGCCAACTCTCAAAAGAAGAAGAACAAGTCCTACAGAAAGGACTTGGGTTTGTCCCTACCCCCAAGGTAGACCGTTTCCAACAGATGTGTGAGCTACAGAAGTTCTTCCGGAAGATAAGACTCAGGGCTTTCTTTGATGGCAGGCCCAATGAAACAATTGAGGACTCTGGCCTACACAATCCATCCACTTTTACCCCACATAGTGGTATGGTCCCTAACGAGATCCTCACTTATGAAAAGGCTGTACTCAAAGAGATTAACACCCTGAATCATCAGCATAACCACAGTAACATATCAAAAACTGAGTTGCTGACACTAGAGTCCCTAGCCACTGACCATGCTATCACGATCAAACAGGCCGATAAGGGAGGTGCCACTGTACTTATGAACACCAATGATTACGATACAGAGTGCCTCAGACAACTTGGTGATGGGCGATATTATACCCCCATCCCAACTGATCCAACTGAACGCCTTAAATGTACCATTGCTGCCGTGATTGAGGTGGCAGAATGTGAGGAGTGGATCAGTAAAAAAGAAGCGGAGTTCTTAGTCAAAAGGAACCCTCGAGTCCCTTACTTCTATATACTCCCTAAGATCCACAAAGAGACCACCCCAGTGCCCGGACGTCCTTTTGTTTCGGGAATCGACTCAATACTTGAACCCCTCTCACAATTTTGTGATCACTTTTTCCAACCATTAGTCAAGCGTATACCATCTTACATACAGGACACCACTGATGTACTACGCTTGCTTGATACCTTTCAGGAAAGCAGCCAGATCAACTTCCTTATCACCCTGGATGTGGAGGTCCTCTACACAAATATCCCACAGAGGGCCACACTAGGGGTGATAGAAGAGATTCTCAACAATGAAATCTGGGAAGCCAAAACACCGCCAGCATTCATAATGGAGTGTGCCAATCTAACTTTAACTGAGAATTACTGGGAATTCAAGGGGAGATTCTATCATCAAACACAGGGTACCTCGATGGGCAGTACATTTGCTCCCGCGGTGGCCTGTTTGTACATGGCAGATTTCGAAGAGAAATTCATACACAATCAGACGAATCCTTACCACAACAACATCAGATTGTGGAAGAGGTTCATCAACGATATCCTGGTATTCTGGACAGGCACCAGTGATTCCTACAAGGCATTCTTTGACTGAATGAATACCCTCAACCCCTACTTGCGGTTCACCATGACAGTTTCTCAAACTCAGATCCCCTTCCTGGACCTGACAATCAAATTAACAGAGGGCGCATTGAGTACCTCCATGTTTAGGAAACCTACCGACCGTAACAGCTTACTCCATTTCTCCAGTCATCACCCAAAAGCGCTACGTACTAACCTGCCTTTTGGACAATTTCTGAGAGTAAGGCGTAATTGTAGTAGCCTCTCTGAGTATAAGAACCAATCCGCTATACTGTCTAGAAATCTGGCTGAGAGAGGTTATCCATCTAGAGAGATAGCGAGAGCCCAGAAAAGAGCCAAGAACAACAACAGAGAGGCCCTCTTGGATCATAGGGCAATAATCCCCGAAACGAATGAACCGATGACTTGTGTAACCACCTACACACCGGTATCATCCCAAGTAAAAAACATCATCAAACGCCATTGGCAAATCTTGAACACTGGGGAGCTATCTCTTGAGGTGCCCAGGTTTGCCTTCAAGAGATCTAAAAATGTGAAGGATAGTCTGATTAAGACCAGACCTAGCGTACCAAAAAAAAACACCCGAACTACGTTATGGCATCTACCTCCGGTGAAAGGGCACTACGCGTGCGGTTCATGTAGCGCGTGCCCTTTTACGTCTGTGTACAAAACAATACAACTTACAGAGTCCTTCATGTGGGAACTTAGGGGGCACACCAACTGCAACACCTCTCATTGTATATACCTACTAAGATGCCCATGTGAATTCCAATATGTTGGAATGACTTCACGCCCCATTAAAACACGCATCACTGAACACCGCAGCAATTTTCGCTGCAAAACGAGCAACACCAAAATGTGTAAGCACTTCATTGAGTGCAACCACACTGCTGATTCATTGAAATGGCTAATACTGGAAGCTAGCCCAAACTGTTCCAAGCAGAACCTTTTTTTCAAGGAACAAAGGTGGATACACCGATTAGCCACTGATAGAGTTGGGTTGAATGAAGATATACCCTGGAGTTCCCTTTGAGGATGCTGCTACTTGCCTTAAGTGTCAACCCCCATAGGCTATTGGTTTTTCCCCACTATAAAATGGCCGCCCCTTAATCAGCCTAAACCGTGTGAATTTTTCTGACCACCACTACCCCCCTGATCTAAACACGGAGCTATGTTCTAAATACCTCGTTCACATCCTATACCCCTCGAAGATCACCATCATACTGACGGGGTTATATTACTGGTGCCTTCATATGTCATTTAATTTAATTCAACACCAATATCTACATCTCTGCATTGGGGCGAAGTCTGACTAACATTGCGTGGTATAATAAATAATAAATATAAGTATTCCCATGCTTGAGGTACTTAACTTAAAACTAACCCTCCACTTCCATTACTTGGATATATAACCTACACTCGAGAAAACATTCATACCACACTAAGATGGCCGCCACGTTTTCCAACCTACCCCACGTGACTAGTCATGGCACTGCTCCTCCCTGATTGAGCCGCGCACCACGCCATACATAATGGTGCCCGGGCGCGAACACGCACATCTATCCGATCCCGGCGGTGAGGGATAGGAGAACCAACACCACACGGGAGAGACAAGGTGAGACTAACCGCCGCTATACGCGGATTGACACGGCGCTCTGTGTGCCCGACATCCATGGGTAAGATGACCCGCGCCTCCTCCCTGACATACTCCCGCCCTGCCTAGTCTCCCACGCCGTCTACTTGCACGGCAATATAGATAGGACGAGGGGCACCAAAGGCGGGTAGCTGATAGGTTCACGATTTCGGTTTAATTTACTTTAAGGCCATCTGATGAACTGGAGTCTGGCACTATCAACATGTCTTTTAAACACTGCCAGTTAGTAAGTCAATTGGACTTTCGTTAATCAGGGTAGACCCAACAAGACACATGATGTTTACACTACATGGGCCCTTGTGTACCACTGCTTTGATGGCCTCCACCACAACACCATCCATGCGCTACACGCTTACCCTTCAAGTACATACTCTGTGAGGTCATATTTACACCCCCACGATAAGGACATAGACTTGTAGGGCAGGTGGTTGGCTAATCTTATGGGACTCCAGATACCCCATCATCCTATGCAACCACCGTACTATAGAGAGGAATTTGACATATAACAGGTTGTTTAATACTTTGCCTCACCATACATACCTTGTTTTGTCTGTGTTTTCCATCCTATATGCCTAGCCTTATATACAGAGGCCTCATCCTTGATGTATGACCTGCCGGGCATTGATGCTATAATTAGTTCTTGACCTGTAGGTGAGTTTGACTCCCTAACCATTGATAATTACAAGAATGCTGCTGCACTGTTTTTAACTGTTTTTATTTGTTGCATTTTCACCTTTTTCACTGTGTGCTCTGACTACAAGCGTTTGACCACATATTGGCATGTCACCCGGTTCAAACATGAGCTGCACGCATGTTAGGTTAAATATACCATCTAGCATGTCACTGTGTGCACACTTGGTCACTAGGGTGGAGGTCAAGCTACTCATGCTGCCCTTAATCAGCCTCTTTTTTGTTCCCGATCTTAGGCAAGGAACAGTCCAACAGAGGCACAATGCCCCCCCTTTATTGGTAATGAGTTTTTAATTCTGATATAGAATTTCTGATTGTAGACTTTTCCACAGAGGTCATGAAGAATCGCCTGTTAATACACAAATGCGAGAAACCCTAACCTAGTCTAGAACAAGGAAACATTATTTTCCAGTTAACCCAGACTAGCTTCGTTTTTAGTTGGAACAAGGCACCACCAGAATAAAGTAGTCTCAGGTACCCTCAGCTCCATTTTAATTCACATTATTGTCTACAACCTCCTGTCCCCACACCCGCACTTCACCCATAGGCAGTTGGACCAAAAGATCTCCGTTAAAGAGCCCCTCTTTGAGGTGTGCCCATTGGGTGTTGCACCGCCTACCCAACGAGGAGCACTGCCGATGATGAAGCATGACACCTGCAAAGGTGTGTGAGGCAATTCATTCCAACAAAATGGATACCCAGTGGTAGGTTCATATTTGTTAACCACCACATTTCCTCCTCACTGTGACCTGCACACTACCTTCCCTTTCCTAGGAACAGCCTTGTCTTAACTTCTTTGAAATATACTTGCTCTGGGCACAGACAACGACTGGACCTTCCACTCCCTTCGAGTGGTAATCTAGCCCTCCTTGATCCAATTGGATCACCCTCCCCTCCTTTTTTGTTCAGGTACAAAGTGCAGTGCCAACAGGTCACGGTACAAGCAGCATCTCAGTGGTAGCCCCGCTCAACCCTGCTTTAAAAGGAGTGGCTGTTAGCGATGATGGGCCAGCGTGGGATACAAGAAAATATTTTTTCACAAGGTACATAATTTGTATAAATCCTAAAAAAATATTATACAATGCTCCCCGCATCTAGCTAGAATTTCCTGCCAGGTGATACATCTCCTTCCCAGCAGAAAATGGCCCAGCTCGCTGAAGCCTTTTGCATTCCAAAACCTTAAATGGCTGGACTGGATATGTAGACCCATGACCTTACATTCCTTTAACTGTAAATATTCATAGCCAGCCACCTTAGCGTTAATGCAATATAATGACTGGAGTCTTGTGCGAAGATCTTGCCAAATAAACAAAAACTTTATTGACATTACCTTCGCATCTATAGTTCTGCTCTTTTCAAATAGCAATGCTCCCCACCACCAAAACCCTCCTCCAACTTGCCCCACCCCTAGAACAAGGGGAATAGCCCACAATACCCCTCAGAACCCTCGCTAGGAGGGTGCCTAAATTGACGTCCCTGCTGGGTACCATGCTGGAGCACCCTGAATGAGCAAACTACCCCCTCCTCCCATTATTAATCATAATAATATATCTCTCCCTGTTTTAAACTCTCTGAGTAGAAATTGAATGCAACATTTCTTGTGCTTCTTCTAAGTTTGTAAACATGTGGAATTTGTCCTTCACTAGAACCCGGAGTTTAGACTGTTGCGCTATTGCTGACTGCATCCCCTGGGCCTAAAATAGATAAAGGAGTTTCTCAAACTCCTTTCGACACTATGCTGCTGCTGCAGACATATCTGAGAAGATTTAACAACAGGGTACTTAATCGGTGTAAAAAATGTTCTTTGTATTTCTCTGGAAAGTATCTGGTCTTTGAAACGATAGTCTTCAAAGTTGACCAAAATTGTCCTTGGAAAATCTAATTTGGAAATGGATGAGCCGGTACCCTGTGAGCTCTCATAATTGTCGGATCTCCTGAAATTTCTGGTACAACATTTTTCTTGATGAATGGCTCAACCCATTGCAAGGTTTGAGCCCCTTCACAGCTTCTGACACTCCAACAAGCTGTAGGTTGGAGCATCGCAAATGGTTTTCCAGTTCATCAATCTTATTTTCCGGCAACGATTTATCTTTACTCACTAAATCCGTTTGCTGCTGCAGTATAGTCATCTGATCCTCAAGTTGCGATATATCATAGACTCTGCCTCCTGCATCCTAACCGGAAAACTTGCGACTGCTGCCTCTATTTTCATCAGGCAAAGATGCAGGGATGCAATCTTGGTTGCTTGTGATGCTTTTAGATCACTCATTTCTTCTAATATATGGTTTAGTATAGTTCTCAGATCCCATTGCACAGACTGCTCATCGCCCTGCACCTGATTTGGGAGATGGATCTTGAAGTTTCTTTCTGTAGCAACCTAAGATTGCCTTTGTGGGTCACCCTCCGTGCAGCTATAATAGAAGGCTGGGACAACATCTGCAAGACTGTGAGGGTATTCTGTTGAGAAAGGGCTGACTGAGTGCTACTTTCTTTTCAGAGGGCAGCATGTTCTATGGAGGGAGTGGTGAACATCAAATCTGAAGATTGTCCATACTGCCTATTGGTGGTGGAAGGTCGCAGAAGCACAGCAGTTATCGCTTTGGGTTTAGAGAAAAGGGAATATTCTTACACCTTCCCTTGAGTGGAGGCCATGGAATCTTCAATTAGTGCTTCAGAAGAAGACATACCTTTTCTTCCTCCCTCCTTTGTGACTGCTTCATTCAGTGCCATCTCTTTGTCTTAACCTGCCCTCCTACAACTATTGGATGAATTGGATAATTCGTCTTGAGTAGGGTCCTGTGAGATATTCAGCATAGGTGACTTCGTACTCCAAGCCGCCAGTCCCTGATCCTACAAATCTTCCTCCTAGCTTAAGGGACTAGCTACTGCTGCTGACCCATGGCATGATTTTTGACTACACTCTGCCCATGCAACTGCCAATACTGTCTTCAATTGAGCGGTACGTGACTTTGTTTTAAGGTTGGCGGTAATGTCCTCATTCATCATGATACTTGAAAATGTAAGATGCTTTCCCATTAAAGTAGATGAAGGAGTTCTTTTAATCCTTAGGGCAGGCTGAATGGATTTTGAAGGGGTGGGGCCAACACAGCGACCCACTACCAGAGCGCCCTTCTAATTATAACACCCTTGGGTGGCTACCCCTGGTGTGAAACCTGGTAGCCCCTCAATGCTGCCCTGGAGATCCTTGGTGGCAAGCCTGAAAATAGAGAAAGATTTTACATTTTGGTTAATTCCAAAGGTGAAGAAACAAAGGTCCTTCTCCACTCAGCGTTAATAAAAATTGCATTGGAAAAAGCAGAAGCTGAAATGTTAAGGGAAGGAATTAGAATAGTAAAGAGAGAGGAGATGATAAGGGATAACAAAGGGCTCCAATTCCTTAGGAACCATGCAGAGCTGGGAGAACGGCAAATAAAGATGATAACATCTGGATGGGGTAATAAGGAAGCCCTGGAAATTACTATAATTCCCAAAAAGACAGGGTGGGGGGACGATGATGTATTGGTTGGAAACAGTTATAGAGAATTGGCTTACATGGACCATGAGGAAGAGGGGAATTTGAGTAACATCGATTAGGAAACTGGGTAATCACACAGCCTGGGCATCCTGTCCTGGAATGTTAACGGATATAAAAGAATACAGTCTCAGGAAGGTTATAAACACATCCTTGGGAAGACCAATATTGTGTGTCTACAGGAGACCTGGTTGTGTGACGAAACCCCTGTTATTGAAGGCTTTGCATATAATGTAAAGCCTGCAAGGAAGAATCAAATGGGTAGGGCATCAGGTGGCCAGATGACGTTGGTCTCAACAAGGATAGTGAGAGATATATTTCTCCTTGATCTAACGTGCAATTGGGCACTGGGTAGCAGAGTGCTGATTCTAAATAATAAAGTAGGAAGTGGAGGCTTATGTATTATTAATGTGTACATACAGAAAGGGGGAAAAATGAGTATAAAGCGGAACTGGAGCGTCTAAAAAAGGACTTAGAGAACTTACATGTAACCTACCCTAGAGATGTGCTCCTAATTTCAGGGGATTTTAATCATAGACTAAACCCCCTAAAAACCGATGCCTGGAACAGTGACTTGCTAAAAGCATATAATATAGAGTCTGCTATGTTCACCAGCAATGAGCTCTCAAATCAAGATGTAGAGCTTGGACGGCTGCTGGGGGCTTTGGGCTTGGTTTGTGTTAATGGTAGGAAAGAAACAGATCGGCCCGCAAAGCGCACCTTTAAAATAGGACAGCAAATGTGCCCTATAAACTATGCCTTTATTCAGGCATGGTGTTTCCACCTAATTCAACACTTTGAAATACTCCAGGTAGAGGGCAGAGATCACTTCCCATTACAGATGGAAATGTATGTAAACAAGGTACCACCGAGACAGAAAGTGTTACATGTAGATGTTGAATATCTAAAGAGACTTACAACCCGGATAAGTGAAGACCATCTAAAGAAACTGAGGGATCTCCAGCTAGTAGTTGACCTAGAAATTCCATCACCAGGGGAGGCTATATCCTCGTATGAGGATATAATAAGACAACTGGTAGAATGCCTCAGGATAAAAATAAAACGGGGAAAACACAGTGTAGTAAGTAAAGCAACACTACATTTAAGTAACAAACCATGGTTTGATGAAGATTGCCGTAAAGCAAAGGCGGCCATTAGGCAATATGAAAGAACCCTTAGGCGTAGCTACAATGAAGCAGCAGTATTAGCACTTAAGAAAATAAGGATAAAATATAAGGCAACTATTAGAGAAAAAAAAGATCCTTTAAAGAAAAATGCTGGATGAATTTGCTAGAGGCAATTGAAGAAAAAAATGTCAAAGGCTTCTGGAAAATGATACAGGAGTGTACGGGGAAAGTGGCAGGGACCATGCTATGTTCTGTCCCAGAGGGTAAGTGGGCAAACTATTTAGAGGACATTTATGGTAAATGGCCAAGGGGGGAGGAAATATTAACATCTAGCTGGCCAGGAGTTAAGGAAGAAGTAATGGGGCAGTTCTCCCAAAGCCATATTAAAACCATAATAGCTAACCTAAATCTGACACGTGCTGCTGGCCCTGACAATCTACCCGCCATTATAATAAAAACTAATATAAATTGGTGGGCGGACCTGTTCTCAAAGATGTTTTTGAGAATACTAAACAGTGGAAACTTACCAGACAGCTGGAAAGGGGCTATCATTAGACCGATTCATAAAAAAGGCGATGTAAATTCCCCTAATAATTATCGCCTAATAAACCTCTTGGACATTGGGGAAAAAGTATTCTCTAAAGTAATTCTAGGTCTTCTAAAAGATTGGGCTGAAGATAACTGTATAGTACCCCCAGAACAGGGGGGTTTTAAAGAAGGGCATTCAACGGTTGACTATTGTTTTGCCCTCTGGACGATAGCGCGGAAGTCGATAGAGCAGAGGGGTAATTTATTCTGCTGCTTTGTAGACTTCCGCGCGGCATTTGACCTTGTAGGCAGGGAGCAGCTATGGTCAACCTTGATAGGCTATAAAATACACGATGACCTGTTAGCCCTTATACAGGCCTTGCATACAAATAACTGGGCCCAGGTAATCCTGGAAGAGGAGGGTGGATTGTCTGGGAGGATCCAGATTGGTAACGGCCTGAAACAGGGGTGTGTACTAGCCCCGTTGCTTTTTTCCCTGTTCATAGCGGACCTACCCCGGTATTTAAGAGAGGTCCGAGGGGCTAGCCCAAAGATAGGAGGTAACCACATATCTTGTCTGCTATATGCAGACGATTTGGTGATTATGGACCAGACAGAGATAGGTCTGCAGAGGAAATTAGACATGTTCTATAAATACTGCTTAAATAAAAAATTAGTAGTGAACATGGAGAAGACCAAAATATTATGTTTCGGTAGAAGTAAGACCCGGTTTTCTTGGTGTCTAGGTACGGAATTACTTGAGAAGATAACAAAATACAGATACCTGGGAATATGTTTCACGAGTAATCTGAATTGGACTACCCATTTGGAAGCACTAAAAATGAGGGGGACGGCCACCACTAAGGGCTTAAAAAGATTTAATAGTTTTTATGGAGAAATGTCAGACGGGCCGGTTATAAAGGCCTATCTAACTATGGTCCACGCGCAATTTCTATACGGGGCAGAGGTTCTCTTTTTTCTTTTTTTTTTTTTTTTTTTAAAACCTTTATTGGAGTAAGCATAGAAAAGTACAAGAATGGGCCTACAACCTCACGGGCTGGCCGCTAATAACAAGGCACAGTGCATGTAAGAAAATGTACACCCGTGGATAGGTACAGCTCAAGTACAAAGCATTACTCTATAGACATCACAGAACAATTTGTATTTTTATTTTTTACAAAAAGAAACACAAACACTAAAAGGCGAATGAATGATACTTAAGGTCAGCCCAAAGAGCGGAGGGGACGGTTCCACGATCAGGAGAACACACCCAGAGCCCAGAGGCTCCAATCAAGTCGGGGAGGGGGGGGGAGGGGAGCAGCGGGGAGAACCGGAAGTATAAAAAACCTTACGGAAGGGTTCCGGGAACTCTAGTCTAGGGAGAAAGGACAATCTCAGCTGTGTTGTCAAGGGGAGGGGTGCAAATACCCCCACGATAATCATTCCACTGGCCCCAAACCTTCGTCCACGCCCTGGGCCTGCCCCTGGCCACATAAACCGTCTTCTCACGAAACATGGACCAGTCCATATTGTCTTCCCACTTTGAGACCTCAGGGGGCCTGGAAGCGCCCCAGAGTTGCGCGACATCCCGCTTCGCAATCATGTAACCAAGGGTAGCCCATCTGGTCTGGGCCACCGAGTAGTCAGTGGGCTCCCACACATTCAACAGACATCTGCGAGGCTCCGGCCGCAGGGCCACACCCGTAACAGCAGTCATCACCTCAAGCACAGCAGTCCAATAAGCAGCTACAACCGGGCATTCCCAAAGGATATGCAAAAAGGTCGCACTCAAGCCACATCCACGCTTGCATAGCCCATCCGAAGAAAAGCCCATCGTAACCAGACGCGGACCAGTGACATAGACTCGATGAAGAATCTTAAGCTGAACCAAGCGGAGACGGGCAGGAATGGCCACCTCCTTGGGAGAAGAGAGCGCCGATTGCCAATCTTCGTCGTCCAGTTCCAACCCATCGCAAACCCAAGCCTCCCGAAGTCGGACCAGTAAGTCCGCCCGATTATTAATCAATTTCTTGTAAATAAGTGAAATAGTGCTATCGGGAAGATGCCCATCAAGGACACGGTCCTCGAGGGGGGAAGATTCAGGCAGGGCCTCATCAGGAACCAAGACTGAGGCGAGGGCATGCCGGACCTGCAGGTAGCGAAAAAATTCCCTACCACTCAAACCATATTCCGCCTGGAGGGCCTGGAACGACTTCACACAACCGTTCGAGTACATGTCACCCACCTTACAGATCCCAAACACATCCCAGCGGTCGTAACCCTTGGTAGACCAGAGCCCGCCCAAATGTTCGGATGCATAAAGCGGCGTCGCCAACGTCAATCGATCCTCCCACCCCAAACTCACACTCGCAGCCCGCCACACCGTTACTGCAATCCTGGATGGGCCCACAAGATGGCGCCCGGCCGATCGGGAATAAAGCGCTCTAGTAAAGTCCCCACCCGGAAGCTGGAGTCTGTCCATCTCGAATGCAGGATTACGACCCGGGGAAAACATCACATGATTAATGGCAGACAACTGGGAAGCCCAATAATATCGCTTGATATCGGGGAGAGCCATGCCCCCGTCATACCAGGGGATGGTGAGCTTTGCGAGTGCGATACGGGGTCGCCCATCCCATATCAACTGCCGTTGAAGACTCTCAATCTCTTGGAAATAGGTCTTAGGGATAGCGTCATATGAGTTGTGAAGCGCGTAAAGGAATCGCGGCAAGGACATCATTTTAAACAGGGCCGCCCTGCCCAGCGGAGATAAGGGAAGCTTGCGCCAACGGGCCACATCCAAGTGCAGTCTAAGCAACAGTGGTAGGAGATTACGCTCAAAGCGGAGCGTCGGGTCCAACGTAACAAAAATCCCTAAGTACTTGAAGCCCGACCGGACCACCTGAATAGGAAGTCTACTCGGCAAGGGGGGCAAAACCCCCGAGAGAACATATACACAGGACTTGGTCCAGTTAATAACGAGGCCCGAGTTGGCTCCAAAAGAAGCAAGAACATCAAACAGAACAGACAGAGATTTACGCGGGGAGGTGAGGTATAAAAGGATATCGTCCGCGTAAAGCGAAACGCGGTCCTCAAAGTCCGGAGACCAGCGAATCCCCTTGAGAGACGGTTCCCACCGGAGCCAGGCAGCCAACGGTTCCAAGGCGAGAGCAAACAGTAATGGAGACAAGGGGCATCCCTGACGGGTACCCCTGCCGAGGGTGAAAGGAGCCGAGACCCTACCATTTACCACTACTTGCGCCAGAGGTGCCGCGTACAGCAACTGGACCCAACCAATAAAGTCAGGCCCAAAACCAAATTTCTCAAGAGCCGCCCAAAGATAGGGCCACTCCACCGTGTCGAAGGCCATGGACGCATCCAACGATGCCAAAATGGCCGGCTCCGTCAGAAGCCCCGCCCTCGCGATCGCGCCATGAAGACGACGTAAGTTCAGAGCCGTGTTGCGATGTGGGATAAATCCAGATTGATCCGGATGGACCAAATCACTTATGACCGTCAAGAGACGGGTGGCCAGGAGTTTCGCCAACACCTTGGGTTCAACATTCAGTAGGGATATGGGCCTATAGGAGGAACAAAGATCACGTGGTTTGCCCTCCTTGGGGATGACAACTATCGTGGCCAGTCTCTGATCATAAGGGAGAACACCCCGTTCCCGGGACTCCAGAAACATGGCGCGGAGATACGGAGCAATCCTATCCGGACGCAACTTGTACAATTCGATTGGCAACCCGTTCGGGCCCAATGCTTTGCCAGAACGGAGGGAACGGATGGCAGTAGCTATCTCATCAACCGTAAAGGGGGAGTCTAACGCCACACGGTCCGAATCAGAAACAATGGGCAGGGCTATATCACGCAACAGAAGGCGAGAGTCAACCACATCCCTCACAGACACAGGGGTATACACCACACGGAAGTACTCGGCAAACCGGTCAACTATCCCAATCGGGTCCGTTACACTCACACCACATGCAGACTGAATCACGGGTACCACACGATTAGCTCTCTCCTTCTTATCCAGCCACGCCAGCAATTTACCCGCTTTATCACCCACATCATACAAACGTCCCTGTTGCTCCCGAAACATCACTTTGGCTGCATCCGTGACCAAGGACTTATAAGCAAATTGTTTCAGACCCAGGGCATGGAGCTTCTCAGGCGTGACACCAGATTCCAAGCCCTCCCCCAGTACAGAAATTTCCCCCTCAAGATCAACCACTTCTCTATTCCTCGCTCTCTTAGCCTCAACAATAAGGGAGAGGGCCTGCCCACGAATCACAGTCTTAAAGGCCTCCCACAGGGACACAGCAGATGAAACCGACCCCTCGTTATCCAGAAAATACGAGTCGAGGGACTTAAGTAAAAGGGTGCGGGTCTCAGGGGAGGTAAGGTACCACGGATTAATGGGAGCGACCCTGCCCACTGCTTCCACCCCAACCTCAAAACGAAGCCAGAGCGGAGAGTGGTCAGAGATACCCCTGGGCATGTGCACAATCTCACGCACAGCCGGGGACTGTGTCGCAGGCATCAGGAAATAATCCAGCCGAGACAAACTCCCATGGGCCCCGGAGTGAAAGGTGTACTGCCGCTGCGTAGGATGCAAAAGCCTCCAGCAGTCCACTAGGCCGAAGGTATCCAAAAAGCCACCCAACCACTGCTGAGCCGCCGGGGTATCCCTAGGGGGGTGGCGATCATGAAGGCCAGAGACTACCGAATTAAAGTCACCAGCCAGAAAGAGAGTACTATCAGGAAGGTCCAACAAGACACGGCCCAAATCTGAAAAGGTGGAAGTCTGCAAGCCGGGGGGCACATAAACAGTTAATAAGGAGAGGGTACGGCCTTCATACCGACCCACAAGGACAGCATACCGCCCCCGGTCATCCTGTATAACATCATCAATAGCCAGGGGGAGGGAAGCCCGAATGAGAATACCCACACCCCTGGAACCCGAGGTAAACCCCGAATGTGCTACGAGGCGATAGCCCCACCTGTTCATTGCATGACAGACATTGCCTATCAAATGAGTCTCCTGCAGGAAAACAATGTCAGGAGATAAACGTCGTATACATTTCAACACCACACTGCGTTTGATACGATCACCCAGACCATTAACGTTCCACGAAACAAATCTCAACCCGCTACCCCCCATCCCACCCGACAAAGCCCAAACCCCCCATCAATGAGCACGACCACAAAAAGCAATTCAAATACAGAATAAAGTCGCCTTGAACACAGAACAGACAAACAACGAACTTCCCAACCACCCACCCCCCAAATAACAAGAAAACACCCCCCACCCTGCACCCCTGCAAAAAGCTAAAAAGCCACCCCAACCTGCAGTGTGCCTGTCGCCCAAGAACCCCTATTCTACACGAAGACCCCGGAGGAGGAAAGGCTCCGTTCCACCCGCCCCCCGATCAACAAATAACGAGAATAAGACCATACATCAAAACACATATGAGGTAGAGGAACATAGGCTTACATCCCTGGAAAAGTCAGACAAAACAAGGCATCAGTCAAAAACAAAACGTTCAGCTCTCAACACCACCTTCAGCACCGCCCGGGTGGGCTTCGGTCTCAGTCTCAGGAGGTCGATTAGGCAGGGAGTCCAGCCAGTCATTCACAGCCTCTGGCCGATCAAAAAAGAAAGTTCGATCATCATACTCCACCCGCAGCCTGGTCGGAAAGAGCATTGCGTAACGCATCCCCAAGTCCCTAAGACGTTTCTTGGCACCACGAAATCCCATCCGCTGCTTCTGGACCTGTTGGGAAAAGTCCGGATAAAAGTTCACAGTGGCATTTTCAAAGGCTACTGGGCCCTTCACCCGCGAGGCCTGCAGGATAGCGTCCCGATCTCTGTAGTGGAAAAGCTTGGCAACAATAGGTCTCGGCGGGGCGCCTGGCTTGCCCTGGCCCCCCGGAACACGATGCGCGCGCTCCACTGTGAAAAATTTACTAAGGCCAGACGGTGAAAGGTGATTCTGGATAAGATCTTCAACCAGGAGATCAACCGAGTGGGGTTCTGGATTCTCCGGCACACCAACCACGCGAACATTACAGCGACGTGCCCTGTTCTCAAAATCCTCCAAGCGCCGAGTCATGAAATCGTTCACCCTGCGGAGATTGCCAATCTCCGTCTGAATATCAGAGACGTCCGTCGTGAGGCTGGAAGATTTGATATCCAACGACTTCACCTTTTCGTTCGTCTTGGAGAGATCGGCTCGAATCAAATTCACCTCAATCGCCACAGTGTCAAGTTTGTGGGCCAAAGTTTCATACTGGTGGCCTATGGATTCCCTCATGCCAGAAATGGCGCCCATGATGTCCTGCAAGGAGGGCTCCGGCGACGCATCCAGTACTTGGTCAGACGCAGTGGGACCGGGCAGGGCCGCTCCGGGGGACCCCTTAGAGTGGGTATAACGATCCATGACATTAGATTGAACCGGACCCCCGCGCAGAGGTGTCTTCGTCTTGCGCGTCTCTCGGTCCCCTCTGCCCGCCATTTTGAAGATGCGTCACGAGCAATGTCACCAGGGTCGACAGACCGGGCACCAGAAATGGAGGCCCCTGGACCAAAGGACTACAAGAGGTGTAGCACCAGGATAGAGGCAGCCCACTCCAGAAACAGTGCAGCCAAGGGCCAGACAACCTACGTGTATCACGGCCGCAGCTCTGGCCCAGCCCTCTCACCAATGTCCCAGTCTGAGGCAGAAACGAAACCGAAACTTAAGAGGGGGACTCACAAGACCAATCCCCCTGCCGTTGTTGTTCAACTCCAAGACGGCCACCAAACCTCACCCAGTCCCGGGCGCACTTCGAGGGCGGAGCCCAAAAGTTCAAGTGAACATAATTCAGGCATCCGATGTCCAAATCCGTTTACGAAAAGTCCAGGTAGATCAGCCCAACGTCCTCTATATGAATCCTCGCAAAAATTCAGGATTAAATCAGGATATCAAGCCGGGAGCGGCGGGGGTCCGGGGAGCGCTGTGCTCACGCGGCCATCTCGGATGCCCGCCAAGCTCCTCCGAGGTTCTCTTTTTAAGCAGAAAAAAATGTTGGGATAAAGAGGAGGGTTTGATCCTGAAAAGCTTGTTCTCACTGCCAAAATCATCAATGGTACAAGCAGTAAGATTAGAGTTGGGAGTTACCTCATGGGCAATAACTACAAGGATGGCCCTAATACGGTTTTGGCAGCGTCTAGGGACCGGGGAGACACCCAAAAAAATCTCACAGTGGTGTAGAGAAGAAATTGCCTCTAGTGAGTTATCTTGGGTGAAAGAAACAAGGGTAGCATTAAGAGAAGCATATAGAGTGCTGGGATTAGAATTATGTACGCAGCTAAGACAAGCCATAATAGGCAAAAAAGAACTACGGTCTTTGGGATCCGACGTGTCCTGTAAAAGCGATCAAGAGTACCTCCTCCAGAAAGTTTCGGTGTCCCATATGACCCAAATATGGGCTTCAGAAGATCAGACGTATCCCTATTTAGATAAGTTGCCGAATCACTGTCTCAGACGAGAGGTACTAAAAGTGAGAATGGGAATAAACCCATGTTACCTAAACAATAGGATTAAAAACAGTATGATAAATAAGGATGGTAACTGCACTTGTATGTTAGGTACCCCCTGTGATATTATACACATTTTATTAGACTGTAAGATGGTTCTTGATATACGTAAGGAGATTTTATGCCCGATATTTAAAAAATACAGGATTATGAATAGGAAGCAAGCAGCTAACCTTTTAGTGGAAATGACAAATTTGGATATAGCCTGTGCCTTGGGGAAATACATGTATAGAGTGAGGGCGTTTCTCCAGTGTACAGACTTATAGGTGTAAGTAATCCCCCCGAATATAAAATGTGATTGTATTTCAATAGTAATGTACATATTGTGTTTGGAAGGTTCTGGTTATATATGTTTAATTCATTGTGATTTTAATAATTCAGGAGGATATTGATTTTTAACAAAAGGAGCAGTGTCATCCTCCAGGAAATGGTCATGTGTTACATTTTTATAACTGTGTAATATTATGTGTTTTTATAAAGTTTTATAAAATGTAAAGTACACACTTTTATGGTTGTAACAAACCAAATAAAGTTTTTTATGACTGACTGATGAGTGCTACTTTCTTTTAACCGGTCCTTGGATGCTTGATTCCGGTCTGGGAAAGACATGGCTTGGTAGTTCGGACTGGACTGTTCCCATGAGGCACAGGGTCAGAGCTGATTTGCATAAAGCCAGTGTCTAACCCAGGGTGGTGTGGAGTGCAAAAAAACGATGGATTTAGGCCCAGATCCTTGTACTGGGATGAGTGTATGACATTGTTCTACATTCTGTCCATCAACTGTGTTTTTTGCAACTTTCTTTTCAGAGGGCAGCATGTTCTATGGAGGGAGTGGTGAACATCAAATCTGAAGATTGTCCATACTGCCTATTGGTGGTGGAAGGTCGCAGAAGCACAGCAGTTATCGCTTTGGGTTTAGAGAAAAGGGAATATTCTTACACCTTCCCTTGAGTTGAGGCCATGGAATCTTCAATTAGTGCTTCAGAAGAAGAGATACCTTTTCTTCCTCCCTCCTTTGTGACTGCATCATTCAGTGCCATCTCTTTGTCTTAACCTGCCCTCCTACAACTATTGGATGAATTGGATAATTCGTCTTGAGTAGGGTCCTGTGAGATATTCAGCATAGCTGACTTCGTACTCCAAGCCGCCAGTCCCTGATCCTACAAATCTTCCTCCTAGCTTAAGGGACTAGCTACTGCTGCTGACCCATGGCATGATTTTTGACTACACTCTGCCCATGCAACTGCCAATGCTGTCTTCATTTGAGCGGTACGTAACTTAGTTTTAAGGTTGGCGGTAATGTCCTCATTCATCATGATACTTGAAAATGTAAGATGCTTTCCCATTAAAGTAGATGAAGGAGTTCTTTTAATCCTTAGAGCAGGCTGAATGGATTTTGAAGGGGTGGGGCCAACACAGCGACCCACTACCAGAGCGCCCTTCTAATTATAACACCCTTGGGTGGCTACCCCTGGTGTGAAACCTGGTAGCCCCTCAATGCTGCCCTGGAGATCCTTGGTGGCAAGCCTGAAAATAGAGAAAGAACACCATTGTCCTTGTAGCAATGGCCCCACAATCCAGAATGGAGACTGGATGGTAGACTTCCTCAACCAATCTGTCTCACCAAGACAGATTGGGTAATAGGTCCCCGGTGATTCTTTGCCTCACGAAGACTGCAGTGAGCCAGGACCGAGGACTCTGCCCCAGAGACACGCTGGGGGCTGTCGCCAAAGGAAACAAAATGTCAGCCAAATCAAAATTGGCGGTGGCGCCCGTCAAGCGCTGCAACTCGTCATCTCCCAGGAGCATCCTCTGCGTCTTCCGCACTCTACTCGCTGAGAACCAAGAGCCGCCATCCTCCTTGGAGCTCCAGTAGCGGCGTCATGCCAGGGTTCGCACACCCGGAAGAGACGAGCTGCAGGGAGTTGGGGGACGCGGGTGTAACAGCTCACTTAGCAGCAGAGGATGTCTGTGAGTTTGCCTGCCGCCTTGTACCTGTCTCCGAGACTGTTGCAACCTTAATACTATGCGTGGCCTTCCAGGTACTAGAGAAAGTCGAATTGGGGAGCACCAAAGTCTGTATAGGGGCTCCATGGATGCTGGTCTGAGCGGTTGGTGCGCTCGAGGTTAGATAAAATTGTAGATGGATTTGCACGCTGACACAACCATGCAGGGTGGTGGCCCCTGCGCTACAGAGTACCTGCACGGCCTAAGATGCTTTTAAATGTATGCTTTTCAGTAGAAAAAAAAATGGCGGCTTCTTAGCAATCCTACTAAGCTTTAATTGTGAAACAGTGACTTTTCAGCAAGCGTGAGTAGAAAATTAGAGCTTCGCTAAGCATTTTTCCTCAAAGCACGCTGATCCTCATGAAGTGCATGGCCATGAGAAAGAGGAGGCAGTTCTGAGTCCTGTGGAAGAAGGTGATGCTAATTCAGTGCTATATTACCTGGAAAATAAGATGTTCAAGTATATTCTTCACATATATTTTCAACTACTTGCATGAGAATGGAGGAAGAGTGGTGATCTTTTTTGTAGCAAATGTGATCTCCAATCTCAAAACGTATATCACTTTAATTTTAGAAACTGACCAGTGCACACCTAAAGCAATTTTTGGGAGCATAGATTATTAATACTTCAGGTGACATAGTGGGGAAAACCATGTGTTTCCCTCTATCTCAAAGGGACTCACTTGGAAAAACGGATTTGTTTCCACCCATCACAAACAAAACATTTATGTTTGCCTCTTGTCACCTATGCATTATTAATGCACATTACAAGTGTATAGCTTCCACCAAAACAGTTGTACAACATGGTTTAATCCCCTATCTTGAAGCATTCTTTAGTGAGTTAGGCGCTTGCAAATGACATCTAGTTTGCTCTACAAGTCGTGAGTTTGAATCCCAGGAAGGGCACCTCGGCCTTTATTCAATTTGACGTTGATGTATTCCGTGCAATTACCGTGGGTAATATGTATGTATATGTGTGTGTGCGCGTGCGTGTGTTAAAAAAAAAATCAGAAATGCATGATATTAACAGAGGTTGTACATGTGGGCTCTGGAGCTCCGCCCGTTTACTTTCCCCGAAAATAGTGTTTTAAATTCTTACATTCTTCAAAAATGTTCTCTTCACATGGGCATCCGCAGAAATGTTTCCAGGGGGGGCAAAATTTTAACTTCATCACCATCCTCCGACATGATTGAGCACAAGTATTAAATACATTTAATAAAAATCTAATAAGACAAAGAGCTTAAATAAACAAAGAAACCCATAGGGGGAACAGAAAAATCTTGTGAGGCGCCACAGCAGATGACGTGGCAACTACCATAACACAGAGGGAAAAACAAAAAATGGCCAGAAAAAACAAAAAAATTCTATATCAGGTTGACATGGTTCTAGAGCATGGGTACTCACAAACTTTCTCTCAGGGGGGGGGGCAAATTTACGGTGTGGTTTGCGGCCGAGGGCTGCACCGGTGGGGGCGGGGTCAGTGGGGGAGGGGGTTGGGGCTAGAGCAACATAAAACTATGACCATGAGGTTGAACACATGCCCCTGCCGCGGACGCCTTCATCCACTGAGGCACCAGACCAAGCATACACACATCTCTCTCTATCTCTCTCTCTCTCTTCTACCTCTCTCTCTTCTACCTCTCCCTATCTCTCTCTCTCCCTCTCTCCCTCTCTGTCTCCCTCCCTCTATCTATCTCTCTTCTCTCCCTCTATCTATCTGTCTCCCTCGCTCTATTCATCTCTCTTCTCTCCCTCTCTCCGTCTCCCTCCCCCCCTCTCTCTCTCTCTGTCTCCCTCCCTCTATCTATCTCTCTTCCCTCCCTCTCTCTGTCTCCCTCCCCCTCTCTCTCTGTCTCTCTCCCTGTCTCCCTCCCTCGCTCTGTCTCCCTCCCTTTCTCTCTGTCTCCCTCTTTGTCTCCGTCTCCCTCCATCTGTCTCCCTCTCTCTGTCTCCCTCTCTCTGTCTCCCTCTCTCTCTGTCTCCCTCTCTCTCTCTGTCTCTCTCTCTCTCTGTCTCTCTCTGTCTCTGTCTCTCTCTGTCTCCCTCCCTCTGTCTCCCTCTCTCTCCCTCCCTCTATCACCCTCTGCCTCCCTCCCTCTCTAATTATCCCTCAGTCTCCGTCTCCCTCTCTGTCTTAGTCCCTGCCGCTGTCTGTCCCTGTCTCTGTCTGTCCCTGTCTGTCCCTGTTTCCCTCCCTCTGTCTCCCTCTCAGTTTCACTCTGCCTGTCTGCCCCTGTCTCTGCCTCCATCTCTCTCTGTCTGTCTCTATCTCTGTCTGTCTCCCTCTCTCTCTGTCTCTCTCCCTCTGACTCCCTCCCTGTCTCCCTCTCTCTCCGTCTCCCTCTCTTTCCCTCTCTCTCTGTCTCCCTCCCACTATCTGTCTCTCTCCCTCTGTCTCCCTCTATCGGTCTCCGTCTGTCTCCCTCCCTTCGTCGCCCCCCTCCCTCTGTCTGTCTCCCTCTGTCTCCCTCCGTCAGAAGCCATTTATTTATTTCAGGATCTATTCATAAAAGAAAGAACAAAAGGAAGGTGACTTAGAAGGCTCTGGCCTGCTTCTGTGTAAGGATGCTGTGCGGTCCGTGCATTGCCCACACCCTGAACCCATGTGGATGCTGCCATTGCAGTGAAGCATGCCAGTGAATCCCCCCTCACCCCACTGCTTGCTGCAGGCACGTAACATGGCCACTTCAAGACTCGTTTGCAGCGTTATCTTGTTCCATCAGGTCTGCGTTTCTGCACACTTCATCCTGCCACATTACCTTGGACGTCATATTGGGGTCACCAGGGGCCGCGGCTGTGACCCCTGGCTCGTGCCTTTCAACCCATAACACTGCCTTTGTGACACCTGGCCCGACAGATCACAAAGAGTGAGGGAGGGAAACAGACAGACAGGGAGTCTTTAAAAGACCATTTACTTGTTAATGGGCTAAGTTGTGAATCGCAGCACTGCTGCATTGGTGTCAGCTGACACTATTTAATTAAAAAAAAGCACAGGTAGGATGTCTGCACTGCAAGGCACCTTAAAGGCAGAGGGCCCATTGTCATTCTTTATGTGATGATCAGGAGCTGACAGAATGACAATGGGCCACGCCACAGTCTGCATGAGATTCGGAAGGGGTTTAGAGTTCAGAGAGAAGTGCGAGAGGCCCCAAGTGAGAGAACGTTTCAACTCCTGGGGCTTCTCGCACGAGAACAGCACAGCCTGCTGTAATTACCACATTGTCACTGGGCCAGCACAGGACAGACCAGCGATCCAGGGGGGGGGGCAAGCGACCCCCCTTGCCCCCCCCTGCGGACACCGCATGTCTCTTCAAAACACTTTTTAAAACATAAAGATATGGGGCCGCCCTCTTTTCCTTCCTGGACCTTGATTGATGCTGCACAGGTGCAGCTGTCAGCAGGCACTTACCATCAATCACATTTTTCGGTCTGAAGAGCTCACAGCCCTAAAGCGGAAGAGGTCATCAGCCCGGCAGCGTTATTGCCTCGTCAGCTAAACTCCACTCCATGACGTCCATCGTGGGTACAAGGCTAGCCCCCGGGTGCTTCAGAGTTAAGCTTTGTAGCGCCAGAGACCACGTCAGTCAGAGATTGGAGCCAGACCTTCCCACACTTTCACCCCTCGTCACAGGGGGTGGCGAGTTGTGAAAGAGTGGAATTAGAGGCTGCAGGTGGCAAGCTGGGCATTGCAATCTGCACAGTATATCACCACACAGGTTTTGATGGTGCTGTGTGTGCCCCAGTGTCCTGCTTCCCCTGCTGCACTTGGAGTGTGTCACTGTGCTTGAGAGGGGGCACCTGAACTTTCCGTCCGTGTTTATGTCACTAGTGGACATCGAAGCAGCCCAGAACTCGAGAATCATAAGGGGGCACTCAAGATCTATATTTCACTAGTGAAGTGAGCCTCCAAACCAGATGGGGTGGGAGGCTTTTCTTTTGTCCTTCAACGAAATTGTGGGATTGCTTTGGCTTAAATCCTTCGTTTCGCGCGCGCGCGCGCGTGTGTGTGTTTTGTCTTCAAATGACATGATTCATGGGTATTTCACCTCTTCTTTCTGCAACGCCAAAGAAAGGAACTCGATAAAATATATTACCTGAACTGTTCGATGAAGTGCCCTTTCAATGTGATTTTTAACCAAAACGAGGCAGCTTGTAGTACACGTTTTTTATCCCATTCCTCTGCTAGGAGGGATATATATGACTGACTGACAGGCCCATACACCATGTCATAAAAACGATCCGTTTTCTTGGCTTCTTCTGTTCTGTTTATTAAAACGAATGATTTTAGTCTGAACCATTATTACCAGCTAAGGCAGGTCCAGTCAGAAAGAATAGTAAGGCCTAATTTCATCAAAGGCTGCATACCGCACATGTTCGCTTTCAAATGTCATAATGATGATCCTTGACAGACTTTCAGTTTGTTATACAATGTGTTACCACAAGGCGGCAGTCATGGACAAAGCAAGCAACATACAAAGTCTTCACAAGTCTTAATGCAGCACTCACATTTTAGGCATTGTTTTAGCTGTCAGAGTTAAGTAATGTGCCTCCTATATATCAGCTTCAAAGCATGCCCTGATGAAGATTTTCGTCTGTCTGTTTGTCTGTTCCACCCCCGCCATGAACTGCTTATGATCTCACATTTTAGACCACTCATAACATGCTAAATGACATAATTGATGACATTATGATTACATTTCAAATGACATCATTGATGAAATCACTAAATGTGGTAAAAAGTACTCCTTGGTCCTAATTACGACAAGTTAAAATTTTGAAAACTCAAAGCAATTACAAATTAGTGCATGTGCTATTGCCCCCCTAGTTTTGTGTACTAAGCCTTTAACTAATTGATCATCAATCAGTTCTTGATCCATTTTTTCTTTATTAGATAATTCTTCTACTTGTTGTTTTAGTTAACCTAATCCTCTCCGACCCCCAACCCAGTTGAATTTTTATTTTATTCCCCCAACATTGCTTCCCCCACCAACTCCTCTGTTACTCGCCCACCCCTTTCGGACTTTTTGAAAAAAAATATTTCTTCTGTTATTTAAAGGCCCATCAGCTTCCTTTTGCTGCCCGGGCCGCTCTGTTGTAAAGAAAGCGTTTTAGCACTTGAAACATTTAGGGGCATATTCTCAAGGACTTATCGCAGAGTTAGCAGCACTTTATTGCAGCCAAAGTGGCGATAAATTCATCACCCTATTCACATGCTGGTGCTAATATCCGATATCATCAGTTTTCCAGCAATAGCAGCCACAAAAAACATTGTCACAGATGACAACTAACATTAATGATATGCAGAGTATGCGTTCCGGTGAAAAAAGCCGCGGCAACACCACTTGACAACATTCCCAATGACCAGCCAGATCGGCGATAAGATCCCAAAACAGGCAATACGGCGCATTAGCAGCAGGGATTTAACACCTGCTCTTACCTGGTGTAAAATTGGATGAAAACCTGCACCATAAAAAGGAGCCCAGCCCAGAGCCACACTTGAAGAACAACATATGCCATGGTGCTACTGATCATGCAGCACGGACACTCAAGGAGGCCACAACACCCAACGTCACCACCCCCAGGACCCCGTCCCCCCCTCCGGAGCCCTACCTCTGTGCACCCAGGCCTCACTGCTCACCTTCCGCCAACGGCGTGTCTTCAAGAGGGCCCACCACATGCCGGTACAAGCTCCAAGCCCGGGGCCCGCGACCTTGGCAGCCTCCACATCATGCAGCCCCGCAACGAGACCCATCACGTCACACACGTGATTCTGGGTCTTAATTTTGCAATGGCAGAGATCATATCAGTGCACACAGCATCATCGCAGGCTGCACACCCGCTCAGCTCTTTAGGTGCCACTAACTCTGTGAACCACGAGGCAAAGTCACATGGCGGTAGGCCCGCGCTGCTCGCTGGTTCAGGCCTACACTGCGGTCCAGCAGAGCTCACACAAATCCTTACCAGCCCGGACCGCCAGGACGGTGCTTCATCGAAGGCTGCACACCTGATCAGCACTTAAGGTGCCCCTTCCTCAGTGCACCAAAAGTCCCCGTTCCGTTGCGGTAGACCCGTGCCCGCCGCAATGTATCGGTGCCACCAACTCTGTGCAATGCAAAGCACGGACCCTTTATGATTGAGTATCGTGGTGCGGACGCCATCATGTCACCTCCAGCAGTGGGCAATGTGATGTGGTAGGACCCTAGTTCCTCATGCATTAATAATAACCACACGGATAGACCCAGATAGAGAGTGGAAATGGCGTTGAGCACGTGCGCCCGACCCTTTTTAATGGCAGGGTCACAGTCCTGTGACACACGTGCTGGATGGGTGTGTTTTTGGTGTAAACCAGCTGTGAGGGAGTGGCTGTGGCATGCTGAAAACTAGACCTGTGATCAGTAGATCACTACAGGGAAGACCTGGGACATATAGCGGTGTCGCCCCCCCTTGCAATCGTAAGCGGAGTGGGCTGGCCCGGCTTGTGCCAGTCCAGCGTAGGGGTGTGAACAATGACCACGGGGCTCTGGGCGTGGTTCTGTCCTGGGCTGGACAAGGAAGTAAGAAATGTGTGTGTCTCTGTTGTATTGTCAGCGCCACCTAGACTCCAATCGGTAATGTTGCACCCTGAGCAACATAGATGTAAGGGGAGTCACTGACCCTCATTCATCCATAATTCCACACTTGAATGATCATAGACATGACACATCTTTGTGAATATGAATGTTTAATGCACATTCAGTGGAGTGTTGCAGCTGGAGCAGTACAGGGCCATGCAAACCCCACTTTACATTGTTGGCCCGTGGAGGGCCAACCAGAGTCCTTTAGTGAAGGACAAGTTCATCGGAAGAGGAAGAGTTCAGTCTGCAATCTGATTTTTGTGTCATTGGTAACCAAACAGAATATGGCAGTTCATGTCGAGGTCCAAGGTGAGTGTCGCAGAGTGCATCGGGGGACAGTGGAAGGTGATGATGCAGAGGGCAGAACCAAGCAGAAACAGGCCACATGGCAGAGATGAATGCTACTGCGTCCTTCTTACCACTGAGGCAGATTCATCTGGATCTTCGTCCTCTGCTGTTTCATGTGCCTCACATGTGGGTGGTGGTGTTCTGTCTCCAGCCCTGTGTGGCTGTGACACACCAGGGGCCGGAGGTGGAATGTCTGCCGCACTGTGTGGCACTGACACTTCTGGGGGCGGGTATGTGGATGGAGTGGTAGTAGCAGCATTCATCCGCGCCGGCCTTGTGGCAGCAATGCCATGAGGAGTGTCTTCAAGGCATTGAGGAACCCAGCTACCTCTCGCTATTGTGCAGCCATGGCAGCCGCTTTTTCCGCCTGCGTCTGCTCCACGTTCTCCATGATCCTCCGCAAATGTCCCAACTCCTGCAAGACATCGCTGGAGTCACTCTGACTTGACAGTTGTTCTTGTCTCCGAGTCAGTACTCCTGCGATGTCAGCCATGGATTGTTGGTGAGGACTGTGGAGAGGACTGCGGGTGTTCGTTAGGGACTGTGAGTGGTCCCTGATGGGACTTAGACACCCACATATGGCATGTAGTTTGGATGCCATGCAGTCAAACCCCGCCCACACCTGTTCAGCCATCTTCTCCTGGCACCCCAACACATGGCCTTGGAAGGCCATGTGTTGTTCTTGGGGGTCCTGGGAGGCAGCCGTGGTAGTGGGGACTGCTTGCTGTGTGGTCTGTGCAGGGGGTGGGGTCTCCTCGATGCAGCGGGGCTGCCCTGCTCCTGGCGATGGGTTGACATAGCTTCAAATGAACTCTTGGAGGGCATTGGTGTTGAAGGTGTGGAGGTCCTCTTCATCATCAGTGAAGAGAGGCTCTGTCTGCTCTGCAGGAGGTGTTGGGTTTCCCTCTGCAATGTGAAGGGGAGATGCAGTTTAACATTGTGTTCACATGTATGTTGACCCATTGTACATGTTTACATACAGACTGCATGACATGGTACATTGTGACTGTTTTGGGAGGAGCTGCCTATTTGATGCAGGGCAGTGGACATTTCGACAACATAACGGATGTGTGTTTGTACTTGTACATCATCAACTCACATTTCCCTGCTATGCCAAATGTGATTGGCCAGTTTCTACACATAAGCAGCACCAGTTGTTTCCTCTATTATGTTGTGAACGTGTTGCAGTTTGTACCACATTGTCAATTTTGATGCGCTCTGCATGTTATGTGTGTGTGCTGCATTTCGGGAGAGTCACCCCATCAGCTCTGATTTTGCTACCCCTTATCCCTTTCAATCGGTGTGCCTCTGACTTCTGTGCTTATACAGTGCTGAGATGTTGCAGATTTGGGTACATTGGGCTCTTGTTGGGAGTTGGAAGTTTGGGTCATGGTTTGTCCGCAGATGTGTTGTTGACGTCAGAGGTTGTTTGTGCACTTGGATGTATCAGAGTGTGATCTGCTCATTTACGGATGTGGTCCACACTCAACCACCTCAGTATCGTGGTGTGCAACATTTCTTGATATATTAACTGCAGCAATGCTATTCGTCATGCAGTGTCACTTGCATTGTCAGTGTTGCTCACAGACACGCCGCTTTTCTGGGTTTCACACAGGTGCATGGGTTGGTTGTGAGATTTGTGGTGTGTGGGAAGGGCCCTCTCTGGGCACATAGTCGACGGGAGCCTACTTGCTGTTTCTAGGTGTGCTGCAGTGTGCCAAGGGGATCAGCGACATGCTCTAGAGTCATAGTGGGTGTTATATATATATATATATATATATATAAATATATATATGTGCTATACTTAATTGTGCATGTGTGCAATTGTGCCCATCTCCCACCATACCTCCAGTCTTTGGTCGTTACTCACCCTGTTGTTATTGTGTCAGGTCATGTTGAGCAGTGCCCGGTCCCCCAGCTCCTGCTACAGTCTCCACACTGATGACTGTGGACACCATTTCCTCCATCTCATCCAGCTCCTCCTGTGGCGCTGGACTCACCTCCAGTCTGCATTGCTGCCTTCTGGATGTTGGAGAGTTTCTGCTTGGTTTTGCACATCATTCCAGCCCTTCCATTGTCCTCTTCTGCACTCCAACAGCATTCACCTTATCCATGATGGGCTGCCATATTCCATTTTTTGTTGCCAATGACACAGTGTTGGTGACGAACAGTAGTTGATGGTGTTCTACCACCTCCGTTATCAGGACCTGTTTTCCTGCGGACTGAACCGCGTCTTCCTCTTCTTCTTGTTCTTGTCCTTGCCCTTCCCTGACCCCGAGGTACCAGGCTGGTCCTCCGTGGGGCTTGTGGGATTCTGGTTTTCCTCTGTACTTGCGCCGGCTACCTCCATTTTGCTTTGCAGTCAGTTGTTTTTCTTTTTTTTGTCTTTTTTTCTACTTTTATAGTTATTTTTCCAGCCTGACGTGTCTGAATTGCAGGCCTGGTGAAGATTATCGCAGATTTTTTTAATAGCGGTTGGGCCCATCGCAACATTTTTCACGTTAGGGTTTAGATTTTTATCGCTGTCCCGGTGATTTTATTGTGGACATTTGACACGTTATCGGGAAACTATTGCATGTTACTGTCGTGTTGTGAATAGGACATTAACACACAGTTATTTTCCCGTGATTGAAATGAAACTTTGCGTTAACCGACTTTTGCGATGATTATCGCACGTTCTTGAGAATATCCCTCTTAACTTTTGTATTTTCTAATTCAAGTGGTATCTGCTATCTTCAATCAAGAAATAAAAAAAAGCAAAAGAAATCATCCTCGCCACATGCATGAGCAAGCATACAGCAAATCAAATTTCTTTATTTCGGTTTAGTTAAAACCGTAAAACAGTCACATTCAAGTTATTTAAATACAATTGATACAGCTTTGCCTTAAATTAATAACACTTCATCAAGGTAAGGGCATTAGTAAGAATCGGCAATTGAATGACCTAGACGCAATATGAAAATTAAAATATATAATATAATAAATACATTAAAACTAGGCATTACTTGTTTTATAAAATCATTTGTATGGAACGCTTGAATCAGTATGCCTTACTCAGTGATAACCTCGTCCTCCATTATTTGTACCTTTCAATGCAATTCCTTACATGATCTTCTAAAAACCAAGGATACTTTTTAGTGCAACTAATAAAGTCACAAAATTACCTTGTAACACCATTAAGTCATAAAGTGTGTGTGCATAGCTTACTTAAAACCATAGGCTTAAGTACACATATTAGTAAATCGTTAAAACTTCATCCCAGCTTTAGCTCTTATGAAACTCACATTAAATTAATATCTGCTAACACTGAAAACAATTTTTTGGGATCTATCTTTCCGCCTTCAGGCAAAACCTAGTGTTCATGTTTCTACAAATGGGGTTGACCCATTTGTTCCTGGGTATGCCATATGCAGGACAGAAGAATAATACATGTAAATCATTTCCCTTAGTCTCCTTTTGACATAATACACAGGATCCATTGTTATTTCCATCATAATTACTAGCCCATTTGAAGTGTTCACATTAATTTTCAACACATCATATCTAAACTTCATGTATAAAGATTTGGCTAGTTGTGGACGTACTTCATCCAGGAAAGACTCAAAGTTTGCTACTTCTTTAAAAAGAAGGAACTTGGTTGTCAATGATCCAGTATCCGAGCTATGTAGCACACTATTTTGAATTGAAGCCCAGAAGGTGGATTTTAACAGTTTACTGGAAAGTAATGTCAACTGAGTCGGTTCTTCCTAAAAATGAAATATACCTAATTTCCCAAACCAAGAAGAAACATGCTTAAGCCGCGGGATGCTCCTGCTCTGGTCAATCCATAGGATCTCCTCTAGGCCTTCCTTATAGTGTGTCAGTTCTATGGTTGACCAGAGTTGCACCCAAAATAGTAAAGTTCCTAATATAGCATGGTGGTCTGTACGCTTGACATTTAGGTCCATAACAATGGGAATTAAGGGTGTTTGTACACGTAGACTTAATAATCTTCTAAAAAATGTGTTTTCTCCTAGTTCAAAACTCTTTTTACAATAAGGCCCCCATATTTTAGCCCCATAAAGGGAGGATGATTGTGCCCTATGTTTAAATACCTCCAAGGTGGGGGACACCGCTTTCGAGATACTGCTCCCATGTCTCTTTATTATTGGTAATGAATTTTGAAGCAGGGTAATCTTGTTTTTATGCAATTGTGGTTTCCAAGACAATTTTGTATCTAGGGTTATACTCAAGTAATTAAAATGTTGCATGTACTCTAACATTTGGTTGTTGATCACTAAATTCTTTTTAAAAGATCTATGTGGGTTTATTGCCATATACTTAGTTTTTCTGGAATTTATTACAAGGCCCTTCATTTTACAATATGTATGGAAAGAATCCATTAAGCGTTGTAGTTCTTTAGGGGCTTGTGATATCAGTATGGTGTCATCGGCAAAGAAAAGAGCTGGCACCTGGTCCCCCCCCAACTTAGGCAAATCGTGTATGCACCTGAGCAGATATCTTGGAATATCATTAACATATAATGAAAAAAAGGTGGGCGCCAGTACGCACCCCTGGCGTACACCCCTTCTTACAGGGATTGCCTTTGTGAGTTCCCCCTTTGAGCCCCATCTTACTTTTGCAAAATTATCCTTGTGTAATCTTATTATTTGCACTAGTAATTCGTCTGGCACGCCTTGGATTTCAACAATTCCCAAAGTAGATTTTGAGGTATAAGATCGAATGCGGCCTTTAAGTCTACGAAAGCGATATTCAGATGGCACTTTTTTAAGTTTATGTATTTCCAGCATAAGCATGTAAATCTAAAAACCTGATCAATTGTACTAGTTTTAATTCTAAATCCCGTCTGGAATTTTGAGAGCAAACGATTCTCTTCAAGCCAATCTGTCAATTTGATTAAAATGTGCCTAGCAACATTTTTTTGCAAAATGTCAATTAAACTAATTGGTCGATAGTTTGCGAGATCATAACGATTACCTTTCTTAAAGATCGTAGTAATTTCTGCCCCTTTCCAAGATTCAGGTGTTGGTGCACCCGAGGCTATTGCATTACATAAACAATTTATATATGAGCCCCAGACACTGCTGTCATGCCTCAACAAATCTCCCGGTATTTTGTCGGTGCCGGGCGCATTCCGTGGCTTGACTGCATCGACTGCCGGCAGTGTTTCTTCCAGGCTAAAATGGAGATAATTAACATTAGGATTGGTTACAAAATCTACAATAGTAAATGTTTTTTTCAGTTTCAGCTGCCGCATAAAGGCGGGAAAAGTAGTCGACCCAAGTATTAGCATCAAGAAAAAGGTCCTTAGTATCCCTACCTGTCTTGTTGCCTTTTGTTATTAGTCGCCAAAAGCCTGCTTGTTCTTTGGACTTAGCTGCACTAATTAAGTCTGTCCAAATATTATCATCCCAGGATTTTTTTGCATAAGCAAGAATTCTCTGATATTTGATTCTTTTCTCCCTTATGACTATTATGTTGTTATTTTTTATTGCCAATATAAGCTCAGCTTTTACTTCACGGCACTCCTTATTATGCCAAGGGTTTGCTCCTACGTTTGAATCATTTCTTCTCCTGCTACACTCCTTGGGAATTTCGCTCACAATCGATGCTAAAGCATCTAACTGAGCATGGTGCTGGTAAGTCTATGTAGGGGGAGATGATATCTACAAAAGTATTGCAGATCTGCGTCATAGACTGATCATTTCCTAATATGTGTGGCCATTTTAGAGCTTGGCGGTTATTACTCACAAGGATGTCATCCATGGAGATGTTATTATCTTCACTGCTCAAGGTGGTGGCAGAAAAAAGGTGAGTTGCTAATGTCAAGTGTAGGGGGTGGTGGTCACTGTTGGTTCTGGTGCCAACTATTAAATCATGTTAATAAGGCCAGAACTCAATGGATACCAGTATGTAATCTATGTTACTCTGACAATTACCTCATCAAAATGTAAATGCATTTGGTCTGTCCGAGGGTAAGCGGCCATACCAAGCTCTAAGTCCCTGCCCTGATATTAATTTCATAATTTGTGCAACCGCTACGGTGCAAGGCACTATCGAGCTACTTTCTAGAGCGGGGATATTATTTGCTGTGTCTTCATCTTCAAAGAGGTTATCAAAGCCCACCGCTGGTTTGAATTTACAGTTTAGGTCACACCCTACAATTACCATTGTCCTCTACTCTATTAAGTTTAAAAAAGAGTCGAGCTGCTCTATTCCGAGGGATTCTTTCGTAGCTAAGCTTGGTCTATTATAAATATTAATTAAGTACATTTCTTTTATATCCCGTGTGCTGATTTTCACACCAACCGTATCCTGGGATGGTATGTACAACTGGGTTGTGTGTAATTTCAAGAGTAATTTGTATCCATATGACGAGACCCCCTGATGGCCTGCCTCTTGCCGATGGAATAGCATTGACACTAGAGGGCAGATGTATCAAGCGTTTTTTTGTCGCAAATGCTGCGAATCGCAAAATAGCAGCGTTTGCGACAAAAAAACGTGAATTGCGATGTATGAAAAAATCGCATCACAAAATTAAGGAATCGCAACCTTTGCGATTCCTTAATTTTGCACTACCATTTAAGGAATCGCAAAAAGCGATTCCTTAAATGGTATGTAAGAAAGAAGAAAGGTTTGCAATTTCACACTAAGAAATCGCAAATTACCACCAACTTGTAGTTGGTGGTAATTTGTGAATTCTTTTACAAATGCACTTTTTGCAATTTGTAAAGGTGGCATGTGACGCTCATACATGCCCTTAGGGCATGTATGTACGCCACATGCGCACACATGTCAGTTTCAGGGGTGCAGCAGGGTGTCCTTAAGACACCCTTGCACCCTTGAAATGATTCTCAATTTGCGATTAGCAAATTGAGAATCGCAAATTGAGAATAATTTCACATTCATTCCTATGGGCCTCCTGGCCCATAGAAATGAATGGGAAAATATTCCTTTATTGCGATTAGCAAATTGCTAATCGCAATTAAGGAATTTTAAGAAATCGCTAAAAAACAGCGAATTTCTACATACATACCATTTTGCAATTCTCAAATAGTGATTCCTTAAAAATCGCTATTTGAGAATCGCAAAAGGGTATCTTGATACATCTGGCCCTTAATGTCTTAAACCCAACCTTGTGAGGGGTTTCTAGTGCCCAGGTCTCTTGCAAGAGGCGAATATCACTTTGTTCTATACATTCCAGCCATTCAGTGTACCTAAGATTTCTGTTGAGTCCCGCAATATTCCACAAAGTGAGTCTTATTTCCGACTGCTTATTTATTCCTATATCTGAGTCTAAGCTATTTTTTCTTTTAAGCTGGGTTATATTTGTCATATGGGATTTTATCGTCGAATCAGGAGAGGACTCTAAGGTGAAGCCAGGCATCCCAGCGCTGTTGGGGCCGTTGTGGAGATTAAGCAAGCTATTGCCCAGAGTTGCAGAGTGGGACCCATGATTAGAGTAGGCACCGAGGCGAGAATTATCGTTTCTCATTCCAGCTGGACTAGTAGTTAATGGACCTTCTGCTTGCGTTGATTGGTTCACCCCTTCTACAGCATCAGAGCGGATAATACCATTGCTACCTCTCAAGTTTCCTACAACAGTGTGCAACTGTTCTATCTATAGATAGATATCTTTTTATTCAATAAGCCCAATTTTTTGTCCATTAGTTTGTTGATCTGAACTAACATAGATCCCAATGTAGATTCTAGTGTCAAAGTTAAGACACAATCTAAATTCCCAAAGCTCTCTTTCATTGTCACGACGCGTAGATGACACTGTTGGCCGTTCCCCTCATGGCGGTTACCTGCAGGGTAAAGCCGTTCTCCTCACGGCAGTGAAGTTGGCAGGTCAAGGGCAGGACCGGCAACAACCCAGTGTTTAAGCATACATCATTACACCTGTGCATGCCAGTTGAATTGCAGTGGTCGTATCATCTATTTGTTTTTCTTTTGGCTTTTTTTCCTTGATGCTCTACAGCATCAGCAGAAAGCATTTTGCTTTTTCACAATGCTGCACGGCATTGGTAAGCAGCATCGGCAAAGGTAATAGGTCCAAATAGCCTGACCTACTTTCATTGCCAGTACTTGTTTTCCTCCAGTGACCACAAGTGCACTGAACGTGATGTGTGACAGCAGAGCTACATCTCTTCTGAGGACCACACCCTTACATCAGGGTAAATACTATCCTTAAGGACCAGAACATGAGGCATTAAATATTCGTTAGAGGCTCATTGTAATTTGATTGGTGCAAAACATTTTTACACAATTTACAATTAGTGGGGAGCCTGCTTTTAAGCCTTTTCATGTAAAATGTTTCCAGTCACCATCAACTGATCTTTGTCTTTCTTGAAAATGTGTAGCATGTAGCGTCTTCAGTTGTGTGTTTACATTTATCAGAGTAGGCAACTGCATGTAGTATGGTTGAATTTATTTGGTACATTGTGTCTGCACAAAATTCTGGCTTTCCACTTGGCTGCCTTTGTCCTGCTGCCCTTGTTCGACTCCCCAATCCCCACTGATACTGTATCTATCCAGTGGACTGTGGACTGTGTGGCTTAAGTATATCTGATTGGTATGCAGTTCCTAAGTGCAAGTGTGAGTGTTTAGGTCTGAGAAAAAGTGCCCTCACACACCCCGAAGGGTGTCATGCTTCATCATTGGGCCTGCTCCTTGTCGGGCCAGCAATGCAATGCCCGACTGGCACCCGCGAAGGGGCTATTTGGCGGAGATCTTTTTGAAGAAGCCATTAGGTGCATGTGGGAGTGTGGAATAAGTAGTGTAGTGAGTGCGAAGTGGTGTCTAAAAAGGTTTAGGGCAACCCTATTGCCAAAATTGTATTCCTTGGGTTCACTAACCTAAATAAAAACAAGGATCCCTAACCGGATATAATCATCATAAAGGGCAAGTGTGGTGTAGAAGGTCGACATGTTTCTTGCCTACGGTAGCCCCTAATGGGTCTCTTGGCAATTCATCAGGACCTATAGTTTCAGAAAGAGTATCTAAACTCATCATGCTACCGCAATGCTGGTTCTAAAAGTGATTGCATACAACAGTTACCAGCTTTGCGAATGAATACCTGGTCTGATTCACCTAGTATTCTGTGACCCCATATGTTGCAGGTCTGCGATGATGGGAGTTTTAAAACAGAGCCGTCATTACTCACGACGGAGCATGGCGCACGACGGTGCACTACCTTTTCCACACACCCACACACACCTAACGGCTTCTTCAAAAAGATCTCCGCAGAACAGAAGAACAATTGATGGACAGAATGCAGAACAATGTCATACATTTACTCCAGCACAGCGATCTGGGCCTAAATCCATCGTTTTTTTATTCACCATACCATTCCAGTTTGAACCCAGCCCTATGCAAATCAGTCTTGACCCTGCGCCCAATGGGAACAGTCCAGCACGAACTGCCAGGCCAGGTAATCCCTGAACTGGAAACAAGCATCCTAGGACCAGTTTCAGGGTTGCACCCCTCATCAGCCAGGATAGCTTGACTCCAGTGGCATGGAGAGCACGAGACCCACGTCTGGGCATACACGTCCCACTCAGGGGGTCAAATACAAAAAGAACAATTGATGGACAGAATGCAGAACAATGTCATACATTCACCCCGTACAGAGATCTGGGCCTAAATTCATCGTTATTTTGCTCACCATGCCATTCCAGTTTGAACCCAGCCATATACAAATCAATTTTGACCCTGTGCCTCATGGGAACATTCCAGCCCGAACTGCCAGGCCAGGTCCTCCCTGGACCGGGTACAAGCATACTAGGACCGGTTCTGGGACATTGCAGCACCGGCCCAACGAGGAGCAGGCTCAATGATGAAGCATAACATCCGGGTGTGTGAGGGCACATTTTTCAGACCTGTACACTCACACTGGCACTTAGGAACTGCATACCAATCAGATATTCTTATTTCACGTTTGGGAGTACATGTGCAGGACCTGTTTAAACAGCTCCCGGTTCCTCTCTTTTGGAGAAGTGTTTTATTGGATGCTACCATTTGCTCTCAAACCTAAATCATCTGAACCACCTCTCTGCAACCCACTGCCTAATACAGTAAGCCTTGATTGCAGCATCACTGTCCTTGTAGAGTCAAGTGATCAAAGGGACAAAGGGCCAGATGTACATGAATGGACTTGGTAAAAGTCATGACAAATTGCACACCAGCTTTTACCAAACCTATTCTTTTTAGTGAACTGACCTATGTACTATTAAGCTGGTTAGCAAAAACCTGATTTGTGTTGGATCGTAATGTGACCTTTCTCATGAATAATAATGAGGTAGGCTTCAAATTACGACCCACTATGAATCTCAGACATCACAGGGATGGCGGCCTGCTGAGGTCAGCAGACCACCACGAACTGCCAGGCCAGGTAATCCCTGAATTGGAAACTAGCATCCTAGGACCAGTTTCAGGGTTGCACCCCTCATCAGCCAGGATAGCTTGACTCCAGTGGCATGGAGAGCACGAGACCCACGTCTGGGCATACAAGTCCCACTGAGGGTGACAAATGCAAAAAGAACAATTGATGGACAGAATGCAGAACAATGTCATACATTCACTCCGTACAGAGATCTGAGCCTAAATTCATTGTTATTTTGCTCACCATGCCATTCCAGTTTGAACCCAGCCATATACAAATCAATTTTGACCCTGTGCCTCATGGTTCAGTTCAAAGCTTTATTTCGATATGCACAAAGATATCATAAAAGCACATACAAAGATTAAAAGAAAAACCACAGTTTATAGATCTTACATTTTACAGGGTTAGTTACAGTAAAAACATTCATGTTACAATAAATAAATTAAGAGGCATATTAAACATTAGAAGCTTTGTGGAATTAAAAAATTTGATGAAAAACTAAGTCCAGCCCGAACTGCCAGGCCAGGTCCTCCCTGGACCGGGAACAAGCATACTAGGACCGGTTCCGGGACATTGCAGCACCGGCCCGACGAGGAGCAGGCTCAATGACGAAGCATGACATCCTTCGGGTGTGTGAGGGCACATTTTTCAGACCTGAACACTCACACTGGCACTTAGGAACTGCATACCAATCAGATATACTTATTTCACGTTTGGGAGTACATGTGCAGGACCTGTTTAAACAGCTCCAGGTTCCTCTCTTTTGGAGAAGTATTTTATTGGATGCCACCATTTGCTCTCAAACCTAAATCATCTGAACCCCCTCTCTGCAACCCACTGCCTAATACAGTAAGCCTTGATTGCAGCACCACTGTCCTTGTAGAGTCAAGTGATCAAAGGGACAAAGGGCCAGATGTGCCATGAATGGACTTGGTAAAAGTCATGACAAATTGCACACCAGATTTTACCAAACCCATTCTTTTTAGTGAACTGACCTATGTACTATTAAGCTGGTTAGCAAAAACCTGATTTGTGTTGGATCGTAATGTGAATAATAATGAGGTAGGCTTCAAATTACGACCCACTATGAATCTCAGACATCACAGGGATGGCGGCCTGCTGAGGTCAGCAGACCACCATGTCTGTGATTGCTTTGTAATAAAACAATTTTTTTAAAGGTAACCCATTTTCCTTAAAGTACAAAGGGATGAGCTGAAAAATATGAAAATCGTAAAAACAAAAATGTTTTAATAGTAGTGAATGGTCCATTGAACCACTGCTGACTTTAAAAAAAATACTATTTTCAATATTCTCAAAGGGGCACAGGTCCTATGGGGACCCCTACCTGTTGGCAAATGGTTTACAACTACATTTGTGTGGTCTGTAAATAATTTTTGCAGCCGGATTATAGTAACAAAACATTAATATGTACCATTATGAATCAGGATTTAGAAGGGACCCCCTAAACAAGCCCCTTCTAAATGCTGATTCAGTATTTAGTCGCAAACCCACATTGCGATTGATTTGATTTGATTTGAATGGGGATTTGTAGTGCGCAACTTGCCCAAAGGCGTCAAGGCGCAGATGATGGAAAATAGCCAAGTACGTATATAGGGAGTATAGGGGCCTAAGAGTAGGCTTCAGTGAAGAGCAGGGTTTTAAGGCCTTTTCGGAAAAGGACAAGAGATTCTTGGTTCCTGAGTTCCAAGGGGAGCTCGTTCCAAAGTCTAGGAGCGAGGGAGGCGAACGCCTTACCTCCCCATCTCGCTTTAGCAACACGAGGGACGGTTAGTAACATGTTACTGAATAGCAATTTGGATTTGTTACAGGCTAAAGGGCCTTTATGCGGTGGCAAACAGCCGAATTCTGCAGGTGACACATTATAAGATTGCAAAAATGTTTCGTACATCTGGCACTAAGTTGTTTAACTGTACAGCCCCAGTTGTGCTGGGCATGGGGGCGCCAGTGCTAAATTGCTAAATGACAGTACCCACCGAGGATACCATGTTATAATCTTTGACTGTCCAATGAGCCTAGAAACAGGAATGCTCTGGACACTGTGAAGGACTACTCAGTTACACATTTAGATTTGTAATATCAACCAAACTTGATGAAACTTCTTCTCTTCATTTGACACTTTATACATGTGTCATTCAATCAAGATAACTCTGAGAAGGGCCTCTCCTTCTTGATTAAATGCTTGTTCTTCTGACGATTTCCATATTTATAATTAAAAAAATAAAAAGGAATGGTTGAATTAGTCCGTCATTAGCAATTACTCAGGGCCACATACCCCATTGTCTTTTTGGTGCTGCTTGTATTACTTAATATCACACTTTATGGATAGTTTATCCTACATAATATGAGACACATGGTATGCTTTTCTACCTCTATGCTCGTAATCCAATCCCCTCCCCTTAGTGAAAGAAGTGTCGGTCATTTACTGTAGTCCTCTTCCACCTGACAGTGTGACTTTGGGAACACTGCCCTGCGCCTTCACCTGCTCTGAAATTGTTATTATATTATTGCTGTATTCTTAAATCAAACTCCAATGTGCTGGACACAGATACGTAAACAAAGTTGTGAATAAATGATAAAAATTGATAATTTGTTCTTCAAAATGCAAACATATATTTAATATGAAAATGATATCGCAGAAAAAATACACACCTTATATCGCGCAAAAATGCCGGTGTAAGGAGCATTAACTTTGGAAGTGACAGCTCTGTGGAAGCATAAGAGCAAATCATACATAAAGCACTTGAACTGCAAATAGTCTGCAGATCTAAAAAGGCTATTAAAAGAACATTCCTGTTAAACAATGTCACCACAGGCTCGTCTAGTAAAGAGACATCAATCTATTTACGCAGAATCTCGGCTGTGAAACTCTTTTCTTTGAATTCAAACACAAAAAATGTATTTAAACTAAGTGAATGGTTACCTGACCGGACTTTCTAGAAATCTTTCTTTCAGCTTTGTCCTTCTCTGCTTCCATTGCAGGGCATTTCCCTGACACTCCCTTTTGAGAATATGTGAATCATTCACTTCCTCTTGCACACACTGACAACACATAACACTCAGCAAATGTCTATATAAGCCAACAGCGATTTCAATTATGTGAATATTTGCTTTTCATCTACTTACAGAATTTTGGAAAGTGTGCGATTTGCAGAAGGAGTCCTTGAGCTGTCAGTTCAGAAGTCGAAGAATTTTGTACTAAATGATGTGAGTGAGTGAACTGTGGCGGTGCAGAGGCCAAGTTAGGTAGAATTGGGATCGTCTAGGCGAGAGTCGACGATAGACTGAATAATGCGGAAGTGTGTGTTCAGGAAGAAAAGGGAGACATTTCTCCCACATATTCAAATAGAAGTAGCATGTGACAAAACATATTTTAACCATTTGAGGCTTTTGATAAAAGTTTGTAGTAAAAGTAACCCCCAGCTTTTTAACCGTTTGTGAAGATGCCAGACATTTTCCGAACACGTCAGCTGCCACGCATATGGCCGGACTGATGACCAGACTGAGGGGTGAACTCCCAACGGCCACCACAGTGTTAAGTTGAAAACAATTATAGTTCTTCCGGGCAGCAACAGCTGTAAAACATACAGGGCCGGCTCTAGAGCAGGGCGACAGGTGCCACTGCACCAGGTGTTGCCTTCAAGGGGCGCAGAGTTTTGCAAGTTTATTTTGTTTTTGAAAGCTTCTTCTGCACCTTGCCTCTGTCGGGCCCTCTTTGGTGCATGAGCGCAGCGCTATTATCGCTACGCTAAATAAGGGACCCAGGACACCATGCTCGAGTTTCGCGTGGTCCGGACTAACCCCGTGACCACGCCTCCTTTATTTATCCTTTTCGCGGGGTGACGTATTACGCCCCGCCAGCGCACCGCTACGTGCGCAACAACTAGACTGCACGAATGCAGTCCGAGAACATTACATTCCTTTTAACCTTTAATAAAACAGAAGCATAACAGTTTTCAAAAGAAAGAGTCAATATGCATGTTCAGGCCAGGGAAAACATGAAATGGCCAACAGGCCGGTTACCCATCCGGTGATCAGGCGCCTCGACCTCAGCCTACTGCAAAGTCCGCCAACTGTGAGGATGGGGCCGGGTTTCTTCTCAGACCATAGCCCGCTGCTTCTACACGAAACAAAACTCTCCGGGGAGCTTCGTGTCGGGTCAGGGTTGGCGACAGATCTCCCCTTGACAGACAGGGGCTGGCAGCACTGGGTCGATCAGAGGCTGATGAGTCCATCGCAGACCTGTCCGCTGTGTTCTCATGTTCACTTTCCGACGGGCTGTCGTTGCCTCCTGCCGGACTTGGTGGTGCCCTGTTCGGCTCTTGGCTGGGTTGGTCTTCAGAAGGGGTGGACGCCTGCTTGAAGAAAGAGACATTGCGAGTGACAGTTTCTCCGTCGCGTTGTGCTGTTATCAGGGTGCCAGACCGGCGGGTGACGGTCCAGGGCCTGGGTTCGAATGGGAGTCGGAACTTGCTCCCAGGGTACCGGTCTCTCACATAGACATGATCTCTTTCGTCAATGGACGATTCCTTGGCTCTGCGTCTGAAACTGGCATAGTCATTGGAGCGCTTTCGATTGATCAAGGTTAGCTGGGAGCTTGCTTTGTTTGGTTCCCAGGTCTGATGATGGGGTATCGTGTCTCGGACTAGCCTTCCCATTGCTGACGGCCCCGGGGCCACGGTGGTCGTGCGATGGGGTGTGAGTCGGTATTCCCTCAGGAACGTGTATATGGCTCTCTCCAGCGGTGCCTCTTCAGCATGGGCGATCCGGATGACCTTGTTAAGAGTCCGCATGAACCGCTCTACCTCTCCGTTAGCTTGAGGCCATCTGGGGGTCACTTTCCGGTGCTGGATTCCCCATTCCTGAAGATAGTCCGCAAATTCTTGCCCCTGGAACGGTGGCCCGTTGTCGGTCTTGACTTGCTCGAAGATACCATGGGTGGCAATGACCTTTTCGAACTTTGCTACGACTTCTTTGGCGGTCAGGGACGTTATTATTTCTACTTCTGCATATTTGGTAAAATCATCGATGATGACGAGCATGTAACGGCCATCCGGACGGTGTCCGAAGTCGGCGCTCACTCGTTCCCATGGCTTCCTCGGGTTGTCTTCGGTAATGACTTGGGGCGGGGACTCGGGCGGTCCCGCCGCCTGGCACCATCGGCATTCCTTGACGGTCTGTTCTACTCTGGTGTCCATGTCCGGGAACCATACTTTTGCTCGAAGCCTGCTTTTTGTCTTCTCCATTCCCTGGTGACCCCGGTGAGCCAGTTCAATAGCTTGTTGGGTCAGACTCATCGACATCACAATTCTCGGTCCTCTGAGGAGGCACCCTCGGTTGTCCACTGACAGTTCATCTTTTACCTTAAGGATGGTTTCCAGTGCACGCTTTGCTTCCGGTGTCCTCTTGCTTATTGATGCTTGAAGGGTCTTCCAGTCGCTAGACCGCACGGCATTTACTACAAGTTGAAGAACCTCATCGATGCGAGTTGCCTCCATGATCATGTCAAGGCTCATTGGCAGGGGTCGTGACCTTTCCAAGATTATCTTCACGTATTCCTCCGTTTCTTCGGCATCTTCTCTTTCCCGGTCAGTTGCTGCCCTGGGGTGCCTGGAGAGGTAGTCTGCCAGGTTTGTTGCCCCCGGTTTGAATTCTAGTTGGTAGTCGTATTCCTGAAGTTGGAGGATCCATTTCTCTATTCGGGGTGGAGGTTTGGACACTGATCCTCTGAAGAGAGGGATCAGGGGCTTATGATCAGTGGATACGGTGAATGGATGCCCATATACGTAGACATGCAAGTGTCTTCAGGCCCAATGGATTGCGATTGCCTCCCTCTCGATTTGAGAGTACCGTTGTTCGGTTTCGGTCAGGGACCGACTGGCATAGGCGATGGGCGCCCAGTCGTCACCGCCTTGGCTCTGTGTTAACACTGCTCCTAGTCCGTACGGGCTGGCGTCAACAGCTATGTTGGTGGCTTTGGCAGGATCAAAGTACGATAGAGTTTTGTCAGCCGACAGCGCAGCTTTGGTGGTTTGAAATGCTAGCTCCTGTTCTTCTCCCCACTGCCAGGGTGTCGTGGATTTGGTGAGTTCCCGTAGAGGTCTGGTGATGTTGGACAGGTCAGGGATGAATCGGCCACAGAAATTTACCATTCCTAGGAAACTCCGGACCTCCGAAATGTTGGTCGGCGCGGGAGCTGCTTGCACGTCTCTCACCTTGTCCGGGTCTGGGGCTACTCCCTTGTCGGAGAACGTATATCCAAAGAAACTTATTTTATTCTGTAGAAACTGGCACTTTTCACGATGCAGCGTAAGGCCTGACTCTTTGATTCTTTGCAGCACGCTTCTGAGCCTCTGGTGATGTTCCTCCACAGTGTTGGCGTATATTAGCAGATCGTCGCTGACGTTCAGGACTCCTGTGAGTCCGCTCAGGACCTCCCGGATCGTGTTTTGGAACACTTCGGCAGCGCTCGATATCCCGAAGTTGAGTCAGCGATAGCGCCGGAGGCCCACGTGGGTGGAGAAAGTGGTGATGTACCTGGAGTCTGGGTGTAGGGGCAGCTGATGGTAGCCGGACCTCAGGTCCATTTTGGAGAACCACTTTGCCCCATTTAACTCTCACAGGATGTCGTTTATTGTGGGGGTTAAGTGCCGTTCCCTTTTCACAGCTGCGTTGGGTAAGCGCATGTCGACGCAGATGCAGACCTGCCCGGGCTGCTTGGATTTTCACGCCACCACGATTGGCGATACCCACGGAGTGGGCCCGCTGACTTTCTCGATTATGCCTTGTTTCTCGAGAGTCTCAAGTTCATGCTCCACTTTTCTCCTCAGGTGGAACGCTATTCGGCGATGTCGGAGAGCTACGGGCTGAATGGACGGGTCGATGTGGAGAGACACTTCTTTTCCTTTGAGACATCCGATGCCCTGGAATGTGTCATCGAATTCTTCGAGTATCGTGTCCAGTTCTTCTTCCAGCACTGCCATCGCGAAAGATATCAGGCGGAGGTCTTCGGCTGCTTGGCCGCTGAGCAGCATCCCACTGCCCTCCTTGGTGACTTAGATGGTTGATGGGGTCTTCTGGTCTTGGTGTTGTATTTCTGTTTGGAAGCACCCGATTAACGGGATCAGCGTCTTTTGTCCGTAGGCAAACACTCGGATTTTGGCCGCCTTTAGCACAGGTTTTTCTCGCAATTGGTTGTAGACATTTGCCACCATGAGTTCAATTGAGGCTCCTGTGTCGATTGTTGCCCTCACCTCTTGGTGTAGTATTTTCACTCTGCACTTCGGGAGTCGCCGTTTCTTCTTCTGTGGTTGGTCTATGGCAAACACATAGTGCACCGGGTCATTGTTGGAGTCGTCGTCCATGTCTTCGCTGTCTGGATCTTCTCTTACAGCGTGGGCTGCTTCGGGCTTCTGCTTTGACGATCTGCACACTGATGCAAAGTGGTTCATCCGTCCGCATGATCCACACTTTCTCCCACGCGCTGGACAGTCTCGAGCCCGGTGTGGCGCGCCGCCACAGTACCCACATTCATTTCGATGTTCAGGTGGTCTACCTCTCCCGAATGGGCGTTGCTTCGGTCGGACAACGTTGACTTGTTCGGCCACATTGGCGTGTTCTGTCTTTACCGGCCTGTGGAGGGCTGCTTCCATGTGCGATGCTCTTGCTCGCGATAGCTCTTTGGAGCGGCCTAGCTTTAAGATGTCGGCTAACGGCTTCCCATCTTCTTGGAGGATTTTCACTCTTAGGTCGGAGGAGTAGCAGTTTTGAATGATTTGGCCACGTATTTCCTCTTGTTCGTCTCGAAAGCCACATGTGCTCGCCAGTTCTTTCAGCCTACCATGGAAAGCGTCGAGGGATTCATCAGCTTCCTGTCGCGCCTGCTTGAAGATGAAACGCTCGTAGTCTTTACTGGCCATGGGTTCGAAGTGTGCATTGAGCGCGTTGAGGAGCGTGACGTACGTATGAGGGGTTGCTTCCACCAGGGTCTTGTAAATCCGATGGATGTCCTTCCCACCCAGGTGGAGAAGAAGAGCTCTCCGCCGTTCTCTTGCCGTGCCGGCTCCCTCAAAGTAAAACTGCAGTCGCTCCGTCCAGTCTTTCCATCGCGGTGCCAGGGATGCTGGGGCTCCGTCGACCACAAACGGTTCGATGGGCGGAATGGATGCCATGGCTGTGCGCAGTGGTCGCACGTGCTGTTGTGAGCAGGCAGGGGCGGGCACCGCAGGGCTGGGGCTTCCTTCCGAGTAAGAACCTCTTCAGGCCGCTGCTAAGCGCTGGCTATGGCCCAGCCAGCGGGGACAGCGTGGTTAGCTACTGGGGTGAGCTCCCTAGTGCCATGGAGGAGGTGTTGGTGATACGTGGGCTGATCGTGAGTGGGGCTGCGCAGGCCTTGTCTTCTCTGCCCTCGCAGCGCGCCTACAGCTGGTCACCTCAGTGCAGTCGCCTCTGCGAGCCTCTCCTGTGAGGTCTATCGGCACGCGCTGCCACTCTCACGTGGGGCCGACAGCCACAGCCAGGTCTGCAGCGTGTGGGGTCCACCGAGGGTATGGGCGCAAAAACGCGCGGCAGCAGATCAGGCCAGAATGTAGCACCGGGGCACATCATGGGCTCGTTAGGCCCTCGTCGCCATTGGCGGGCCCTCCTTGGTGCATGAGCGCAGCGCTATTATCGATACGCTAAATAAGGGACCCAGGACACCATGCTCGAATTCCGCGTGGTCCGGACTAACCCCGTGACCACGCCTCCTTTATTTATCCTTTTCGCGGGGTGACGTATTACGCCCCGCCAGCGCACGGCTACGTGCGCAACAACTAGACTGCACGAATGCAGTCCGAGAACATTACAGCCTCCAGCAATTTCCAGGCAACAATAAAAACATGTCAATATAACGCTGGTGATTAATGTTCTTCATGGAGTGAGATCGGAGTTGAGGTTTTGACTGAACATAAAATAGCACAGAAGGGTTAATATGCCTGCTGCAATCAACGTGTAACATGCAGACCACAAAGTGCATATAATGTGAATAGGTCAGTGGGTTATTGCTTTTCTAAGAGACATCCTTCTGTTACTTGCAGTTTCTAAGTTAAAATCTTAATATAGAGCAGTGAATTATTAACTGTCATCAAAGAACTGCATGCACACTGCAAAGTATAGATTAGAGCATATAAATCGATTCTTATTATTGAAGAGAAGCCCTCAACTATGGTGTTCCATTTTAAATTCTGAGTTTGTGCTTTTCCAGAACAAACACTCTTAAACTATATTGCCTACCAGTATGGATGGTATGTCACTTCTACACCTTGTCGTCCCCTGGCTTATATAACATTTCCTATGCACTGATTCACATTCATATGATTGATGGTCTCTGTGTAATGTGTGTGTGATGCAAAGTGCTCTGATACATTACACTATTATGAGTGCCGTATATAACTAATTAAATGCATCTGAGCGACAGTGGTCATGGAAACTTGAGCGGCATTGTTACATACATGCCAACATTTTGGAAGAGGAAGGTGGGAGATTTTTTAAAATTAATCTCCCATTGACTTCTATTGCAGCCTGCATCAGTTCTATCGGCATGTATGAGACTTGCATGTGTGTTGTTGCAGGATCAGATATCAAAAATTAAAATGCACGTTTTTTCCAAACCTGTCAGGAGCACAGAGAAATAGCAATGGCAGGCAGATAAAGCAGAACATAAATGTTGTGCACTTGCAAGCAGGAACAGGTTACTGTCAGCGCATAATCCGCCTCACACTGCCATCTGAAGCCCACCGCGGAACTGGGTTTTTGCATGCAAGAATCGGGAGGCAAGGGACTAGCCTTGAAATCGGTAGGCATGTATGCTGTTAAAAGGTGGTGGTGAGGGAATCCGTGGTGGACGTGGTCCACCTCTGCCACTACAGATGGGGGTCGCCTACAAACATTGTCAGGGTCCACCAGCGTTAAAGCACAGCTAGGAAACAGATCCAGTTAGCCTAGTACAGATTAAAGGAGCATATGAGTATGGCTAATAGAGCCACACACAGATGAAAAAGAATTTGGCTGAGAGATGAGACCTCAGTGACTTCACAAGTAAATTTGGTGATAGGGAAACAGAAAGGTGGCCTTATGGCCTGATAGATCTGATCTGTCAAATATGAAGCTATACAGCTCAGGACTCATCCCTTGAACCAGACAGATAGCAGCATCTCTACCAGGATTGCATGAGACACGTAATCGAAATTCCAAGAGACAGATCAAGGAGGATTCGGCACATTCAGTTCAAAGCCCTGTGCTGCATGCACAGGGCTAGATTGGGCATTGGCCCATGGTTCATTCAGGAAGTGGTGGCTCTCTATCAGCCCACATGCATGCTTTGGTCATCTTTTCAGTTCCTGTGCAAAGTCCCAAGAATTTGTCAAGCACTCATCGGGGACCGCTCTTTCTCGTATCTGGATCTGAAGCTTTGGCACAATCTCCCAGAGGCCTTGCGAAATTGCCTTTCTATTATGGCATTTTACAAGGGTCTGAAGACCTGCCTGTTTTAGTTTAGGGACTACACACTCTCTACTTGAGTCTAGCACTGTGAAACCATTTGGGGTAGCTGCGCGCTTTATAAGATGCAATAATAGTAAAGAGGATAAGTGCCACCGAGCCACACTGGGCAAACGTCACACAACCACCAAATAACCTTAATTTCATGGAACATGCAAAATCCAGCTCCTCCTGAGTGCGCATGACGCGCATTCTTCCGAGCATTTCTGCTTAATTTCATCCGAGCGCCACATCCGGCACCATGCAACACCCCTGTGTGGCAGCACGGCAACAGCATACTTTTGGCATGTCATATATGTGTGTGTGTGTTTTGTGTGTGCGTGTGTTTTTGTGTGTTCATATAAACGAAGTGGGCATTGAATTAGCTCCTTATTAATTATTTGATGGCTTTGGGCCCAATTTATATTTTGGAGGTAAGCATAATCCATCTAGGGGGTGACGAAGTATGGCTTACCACCAAGATAATGGTCTGCCTGCCCGATTAAGATGAGGTTGGAGCATAGGTTTAATCACAGTGGAGAATACTCCGTCTCTGCAGTGATTTAGCCTTTCTATACCCCTCTGGAGTAAGAACCATCAGATACAGACCTGTAATTGTAATTACCTGATTTATATGGGCAGAATCAGAGGCCATTTTTTATTGTCCTTCACTGCCAGGAAAAGCCTGGTGGTAAGGGGCAGTGCAAACTACTAAGTGATCTCCAAGCAAAGTGAGAGGACTCCCATAGTGAGGGGAGCATTGCCTTTTTTATTTTCAAAAAGAAAATTCAGTTTCACCATATTCTTTTCAGAAATAAAAAAAGGTAAACTGGTTGCTGCAGGACTCCGTCAGGTTCAGAGAGCCTTGTACGAAATAGCAGAATTGTCTGACATGAACCACCTTGATGGCAGTCCCTGGAAATGCTTTAAATGACCACCAGCTTGGTGGTCATTTTTAAATTTGGCAGGCGATCCTTCTACCAGGGCAAACAAGTAATTTACTCCATTGCCCTAGCGGAGCAAATGGCCATCTTCCAGGAAATAAATGTGGCCCCTTGTTGTCTTACTCAATTGTCTCTCCTAAATGGCTTATCTTTTCATTGTTGTGTTTGTCCCACAACAGGGGCATTTAAGTTTAATAGTGTTCTGATTAGCTGACTTGTATCCTTCCATTGCTGACTTTAATTGCATTCAGAGAACTACTTTTTTTCTTTTTCTTTCGGCATTCCATGGGAGTTTATGGGTTTTCTTTCTGCCCCTGTGCAGCTTCTACCTTCACTATGCCCCACCCCCTTTCTACATGTTGCTTCACCTCAGCCTCTCCCAGTTTGTTCTTGTTCTGCTTTTACCACACCTTCCTCAGCCCGCCTGTTGATTCCCCCACACCATTGCTTTCTTTTTGAAATAATTCCACCATCCCTCTGTTGTTCCCCACTCCTCCCCCTTATCAATCCTTTCTACCACCGCTCCACAATTTGCTTCATTTTTCCTTTACTTTGTATGTTGCCCACAATGGTAGTGGCAGAATTCTATCCTCAAATGGGGTTTTCATTCATCATAAGATGGTCACCCACGTTAATACACGAGCGTCCGGTACACAATATGGGTTTTGTAATATTTTAATAAACGCATTCAAAGATGACTGCTGTGGATACGTGTGCATCCACCGTGGTCATATTTGAATGAATTCCTTCAGACCACAAAAACATTCAAAGAGGGCCACAGTGGTCACTGAGACTATTGGCTTTGCCAATGCTTGTTAATGATTTCTATCATCATGTGAGAGCAAAACTGTCCCTGTCATGGTCCCCCAATGTGCTATTTCTATTTTGCAGCTGTGACAGTCTTACACCAAGATGGGTGATCTCCCAACATCAAAAACAAAACCTTTGACCTTGCGAGACTTTGACCATGTTTGAGTCAGACCTTGAGGGCTGCGAGGTTGAGCTTTATTATAATTTCAAAGAGGAGCTTCTCACATTGACAAAGAGAAGCTGGCCGTTAGAGATAGCTCGAGAGCAAGCTGCAGTATTTTCAACGTCCCCAACATCCACCTAAGTCTGTGCAGCTACCTGCCTTCCTCCAGGAAATAACAAAAGATGAACTTTATTTAAAGCCACACACTTGTCCATTTTGTTTGCCTTAACATTGCATGGGAGAAGGAGGTGACTTTGTTACTGCAAAAGGGTCAATGATTCCAACTTAGATGACTGACAATTGCGCCTCACAACTCTTTCCTTTTGCTCATATGGCGCTTGAACAGAAGTGGTTCTTTGTCTGCTTGCAAGTTTCTTAGCACATCCCTGATGAAAGTGCTGAAAACATTTTCTAGGATGCAAGTAGGAGTTGGTCTGATTTGTTTGAGTTTGCAACTGCATCGACCTGGTAGTGTAGTGTAGTTCCTACATTCCCAATAGGCTCTGCGCATTGGAATATTATAGACAGCAGTGTAGACGTAGGACTGAGGTCATCTAGGTCTCTACTGACTATATTAGACTTAAGGTTTGCCAGCTAGCTCAGAGGTCACTAGAAACTTTCTCGAATAAATGAGGAGGAGGTTAACCTCCCTGGATAGACAAGAAGGGATTAGCTTCTGGCAACCATAAAACATGACAACTTTGCTCCCTCAGAATGAGAGTGTATCTCTAGAGTCGTGTGAAAACAATAGACAGCTATTTCACTCAGTCAAGTGTGCATACTTAGTTTCACCAGATTGCAGAAAAAATAGAGACGGGCCTTTTCAATAAAAGGTGTTATTTATTGAGCAGTCTTCTTTCCCATGCAAGAGAAATGAATTGCCACAATTGCAATACTCATAGTAAAGTAAAGTGCGTACAGTAAAAGGAGTAATATGAAATAATACTGTAAAAGCATTGATATGGTTTCTTAGCCATATGATACTTTAAAATAGATAAAATATATACATACATATATACATTGACTAACGTACTCAACTGGTGCTTCTAAATACGCCTACCCCGGTGTACCTGACCTAAGCCTAATACGTGGGAAGGAGTAAGTAAGTAGTTGCCAAGAATCTGAATCAATAATTCTCTTTAAGGGTTTAGTCAGCTCCGTACCTGGGTAATAGAAAGCAGGAGGTCTGGTATCTCTCTTTCAGGACTCGATATCCCAGTAACCCGCGAGGGTATCTGGAAAACACCGGAGCTGGATTTCTCGGCAGGAGAAAAGACAGCGTCTCTCTCAGTGCGTCAAAAGAGAGGGGCAGCGTCCGTGGGCTCTCGCATCAGCTGGGCTCTCGGGCAAGTAGATAGCTGCTCTGCTCCAAAACCACCACCGTGTGTTTGCTTAAGGCAACGTTGGTATATTTATATCTGAAAGGTGCCGGGTTTGACGTAAGGTTGGACATAAGACGTCAATAAAGATGTCACTAAGAACTGGCCGTTCTTACAGTGCTCACAGGAGTTCTAGGACGAAATCAAAACAAAAGCAATGGGGATTTCCCAGGTTGCTGGAGGTTTGGTTTGTTTAGAGAACTCGTTGTGCTTTCTAGGAGTCCGGGGAAGTAGCCTTGCTTAATGTGGACTGCCTGGGCTACGACTAAATATGGATATGATTCTTATGCCATTATAAGGATATTATGTATTATAGCCATACAAGGGCATAAATTAGGAATATCGAATTAGGGTCCTAGATAGAAACACAATACCCACTCCACGATCTAATGTCCATCATTACTAAAACTAAGCAATAGTAAACATATAAAGGTGCATGTGTTTTCCCAACCCACCCCAAAATACATAATTTGCCTTTGAAATGGTATATGGTAAATACACGAAAAAGATTATTGGCACTGTACGCTTTTCAAGCAGTGTTATCATTCAGAAAAAAGGATTGCATATATTTATCAGCTGAATGAATTGCGAAAATTACACATGAAATGGCTCTTAATACAGAAAAGAAGGTTGAGACCATTCCATCACATAATAATACAAATGCTTGTACATGTGTTAGAGGCTGAGCTAATATATTGTCTCTAGTGTTCCAAAAATAGAAGCTCTGTTCTTTAAGAATAGTTCTACTTTAAGCAGAGTACATGTGCCAGAAAAAAGGTAAATATTTTGGAAGTGAAAAAAAATAATTTCGCTTTCAGGGGAAAAAATAGTTCCAAATATTTTCAGTAGCTTTTGTTTATCAAAGCCGAAGGCCGAATTCAGAGTTCAGGGAACGCTGTGTGCTCGTTGCTTAAAAAAGTTATTCTTTCTGTTCAGGGGAGAACATCATTTCAGACAGACTCTCAAAAAATTGGTCTACGGCTTCAGGTGAAAGTTCGACCAAGTTTGAAAATGCCGCAACAGTGCAGTCTTGAGCATGATTGCTATCATAGATGTCAGGATCAGCAATGCTCACTAAAGGTCGTACCCGGGTGATGCTGCTCTCATCTTGTACTTCACTGCCACATAATCGTAGTGATGAAGTCTCAACGAATGCCGTCATCATAATCGGTAGCCGCTGGGGACAACATGATGCATGAGCCGTTACAGGACTTAGCAAAGTATCTGCATCCATTGGTACTGCTGATGGTAGTGTAAGACAGACGTCCAACACGCATTCTTCTCCGCATAGCATACATCGAAGCACAGGTAAGATGCAATTCTGCCAGATAGGTCTGAATGAAAGAAACCAGGTCATATTCAGATCTCTTAGCCGGGCTAATCCAAGGACTTTAGTTATGAGCTCCCGATAGCGTATAGCTAGGATTGTGTCTTCCATCATTGCTGGAGTCTTGTCTGTGACTTGGCTTGCCATATCGGAGCAAAAGGATCAAAAATAAAATTCCTGCTACGAGTCCCAAAAGAAGTGGTAGGCGGCCAAAGCAGAATGGACAAAATTAGTGAAAATGCCCAGAACTGTTTCGAAGGGTGTTAACAGTCCCGAAAAAATTGTCTTAAATACATGTGGGATACCACTGGTATCTGACATATTTAGGATTTGGCTTAGCATTTCTACGAAATGCACGGGGCAATTTGTTGATAAAAGGGAATGTATCTCTGCCGTCGTCCTTGCAACTTGCAGATCATATGTTTCTTTTGATGACGTTAAGGGCACAGTTGTCTGTAAAAGAACAGACTTTATTCTGCTTAAAGTATCAATTCGAATAGAAGAGATATTCAAAGAAGGCCAAATTGTCGCCTCTGTATCTGGAGTGCTGTTTGGATACAATACTTGCATACAGCAAGTGACCATGGAACTCACGCTCACGAGATAGGCTTTCCCCGGCATCATGCCACAACAGCTGTGGTCCACTATTAGAATATAGCTCCCGTTAGAAAGCCGTCTAAAAAATGGCTCTATCTGTGTTGTAGGAGTGCCATGCAGGTGACATGAAAGGTTATTTGAAGACCCATCACAGGCTCCATGCAAGTTAATGCCTTCACAAAGAAGTGTACCGCTCAGTGATCTTTTACATTTGTTACCACTAAGAAATACATTCTTTTTCTTTTCACTGTAGCATGTGTGTGTATAAGGTCATTTCCATGATGACTTGATGTACCCTTTACCCAACCTTTCATACTGGCCCGCTGGTATATACTCTTGGCAGTATTTAAATTGGAAAGTTGTTATCGGGATTGTAATTATTCCGTGTATTATCCATTCAATGACAGGTCTTTCTGACAATGTCAATGGTAATCTCTCAAGTTTTTCAATGCTCAGAATCGTATAGTCTGCTCCTTTTTGTGCCAAACTGATTTGTTTATCAGTAAGGTTAAAGATAGAGAATAATGACGTTTTGTTGATTAAACGCCATGGTGCGTAGCCTGAACGCAGATTTTGCAACGTCCAGCCAAGCTGTACAATAGAACGTAATTGGGACTGACCGTGTTGTAACATTAGTAAGTCCTGCTCTATTATATCAATAGCAGATGATACAATACTGTCCAGTGAATATATTCTGGAGGACAGAGTCATTAACCCATTGTCCACAACAGAAAGTGATTTTTCCAAATTAATACGATCAATTTCTCGTATTTTTTCTGCTGTTTCAATTTGCATTACTTTCCAAGCCTCGTTGTACGCAGCGTATATACCGGCCGCTATGAAACGTTTTTGACGCTGTTTGCGTGGTCCCATTATGAAATCACGCAAGTCAGCACCGTCTTTAAGTAAAGTCAAGTGTTGCTTAATTTCAGTAAGTGTGGATTTTTGTAGCCATTCAAGGCATAGCTCCCCTACACTGTATGTTGTTACTATCCCTGGATGTTGTCTCTGGGAGTATCTAGGGTCTGGCCTTGTCATTTTGAACCCCTGTATTTTGTTCAGGAATCTATCTTGACAGTTATTTGTGTCTGTGGGCCAGATCAACTATTTTTTCCAATCAGGATGTGTTCTGTTTTGGTTAAAAATATGTGATACGTCTATCTCAACATCTGTAGTGCTATTACTGTCAGGTGTTGGCTTTGGAATAGACAGTTTATTTAAGTCTTTTATCTTAGCTAGGCCAAGACAAGTAGTCTGTTGAATGGTGTCATTCAAGAATATTATTTGTTCTGGGATCATGCAGGCTCTAAATAATGCTTCTAAACCTTGGACCTGCCATTCTTTTGTACCCCAGATGGTTTTTGTTTCAATGTTGTTTTTCCAGAAATCAAAACCAAATGTAATCATTTTTTCATAAAATGTTTCCGAATAGATCAATTTAGTATTTGTCAGCATTGTTTTCACCCCTGTCTTATTTAACAGTTTGAAATAAAACGTTTCTGCATCACTTGTGTTAAACCCTGAGAAGTATGGGAATTTCTCGTAAAATGTTTTCGAACTGCTTTTAGGTGGAGTTGCACAATGTTCCCATTGATTATAATTAAAAACATTTCTAGGTTGAGCAGATTTATGCAAATAGTGATGTGCAAAGTGATTATAACAATACATTTCTTCATAATTTGATGAACCCTGTAAGTAATCATGTTCTGTAAATTTTGCTGACATTACTAAACCAGACATCATATCATTAATACTTTTAAAGTCCCAATCATCGGAGAATGTACTTGATTTTGCAAAGTCACTTAATAAGACCTTGAACTGATGTGGATATTTCAAGAGCTCAACCGGGCCATAGATTTCATAATCCGTTTTGTCCCATGCTACCCCACCGGGTATTGGATTGGCTGTGACGTTCACTGATGATAGTTCTCTTTTCTCGATGTGAGATGACTTGTGTGGATTTAGGACCAAGTTGATGTTCTGACTTGCTGTGTCCATTGTACTGTATTTTCCTTCAATGAATTTTCCCAAACAAAGAACCATGATGAGCCAAAGCAGGAGGAAAAGTACACCTAACACAATCCAAAATTCAATCCATGGAGAAATCAGATAGGTTTTTTTGAGTTGATGAAAGAGTTCAGTTACTTTGTCTTTAAAAGTTTTTGTTGCTGGCGTTTCTTCCGGTTCGCTTGGATCTTCAGAAAAGTTATCGAAATTGATGAAGTAGCCAGATGCAGTTCTGTCAATTGTTGGAATTGCTTCCGGATTTTCATTTGCTTTTGGAATTGTCTTTGTTTCATTAGCATAGTCTGGGGCTACATCGTTGTAGACTGGTGTTTCTTGACGAACTGTTGCAATTTGGGTTTTAAGAGGCATAAGTTCTATGGCTTTGTTGCATAGTCCTTTTTGATTCACTGCAGGTTTATCAAATGTGATTAGTCTCTCAGTTTGAACCTCTTGTATTGTAGCAAATTTTGGTACTCTGCTATTTCTTGGGAGTCCACTGGGCCTACTACTTATTATTGGCCACATGATTGTGGTTTTACCAGGTCGATGGATACAACTCGGTTCTCCTTTTTACCAGCAAAGGGCGGTAGTACAACTGATCTTGTTCCGCTGACAGCTAAGACAGGTACTGCTTTTCTGTAAGAAGGGCCAAATTCCTTTCTTCACCGCGATCTTTTCTCTGACCTGATCCCCAATCTTTGGAATCCAGACAGGCCTTGCTGGGACAGGTGGTTTATCTTCAGTGGCTGTTGGCTGCTGTTTTAATTTTACGTTGCTCAGGTCTTTTCTTGTTTCATTTAAGTCCTGCAAAATAGCCAAACGATCTTTGATATCAAAGCATTTTACTTCTACCACTGAAGTCTGACGACTATCAAGGTCCTGAATATGCATTCTAGTCCCGAACAATAGTTCGTACGGACTGAAACCATTTAGAGATTTTCTTGGCAGATTATGAAGACTACGTTGGACACTTGTTAAATGTTGGACCCACCCATCACCCGAACCTAATACCCTCGCCGTTATAGATTGCTTTATGTCCCGGTTTTTTCTTTCCACTGCCGCATTTCCCTCAGGATGGAAGGGTCAAGAGTACCGCAATTCAATGCCCATGCTGGTCATGGCCTCCTTATAAGCTCGAGAGCTAAAAGCAGTACCCTGGTCAGAATGTAGCATGGCAATTGCGTATGTGCCGATATGGACTCGCAAATCTTTTATAACAGTTCTGGCGTCAGTCGAGCGCTGGTGTCTACATTTTAAGTGAATCTAGTCTTAAAAATAAATGGGACGCAATTTTCCTGCTGGATTTTTTGCGTATAGATAGCCTTATGCTATCTAAAAGAAGGGTCCTGGCAATACTCCGGTCGGTTCGCCACTGAGATTTCTGTTGCAGTTTGGGCAGCTCATTGCAAATTTGTAATGTTGCAGGCTCATCCCCGGCCACCAGTATTCTGATTGTAATTCTTTCAGAGATTCCTTGATCTCTTGGTGCCTTAGACCCAATCCCATGTGTGCGTCCGCTATTAAGAAGACTCTCCTGTTCGTGTTTGGAATTACTCTATCCCCCACTCCAGGGATTCGAGCAAAAGGAATGGAGTTTGCATCAATTATGTATGTATAATTGAGTGGATAGTTCACGGGTAGTGCTGCACAGTCGCCTTTTGAAGGCGTTTTTACCGCCAGCATGGTTTCCCCGTCTATGTATTTTTCTGAACGCTTTTTTGTGGCTACGGAAGCCGGTTGAGCTGCTTCCGCTGTGGCTCTGTTAGCCAATGAATTCCCTGCAACGTGAACGCCATCACGCTGATGACTCAGTGTATGTATCACGTGAGTCTTTCGTAGTTCTTTCTGCAAAAGAACTACCTGTTTCCAAAGCCTTTTATGCTTTATTGTGGCACCTGTGTCATCTTTGTAATCGTTTTGAACCCAGTTCTGCATGTCATTATTGTAAGACTTGACGCAGTAATGGGAATCGCACACTATTAGTGTGGGGAATTCGCGATCTGCATTTTCAAGCGCCATCTTTAAAGATCTTATTTCAGCTCGCTGAGTTGAGCAGTTTCTGAGTGATTCAGTTTTTGTGACTATTGGTCTGAATTTACCAAAGCGCCAGCGACCTTTAACAATCACGCACGCAGCGTTGTAGGATTTTTTCTCTACATCGTAATGTTGTGCAAATCTGTCCATGTAGATTACACATGTGTACTGTTCGAGAGGCAGAATTTCGATTGGCAGAGGATATTCTTTTTCATATGTTAGATCTTTCATTTTTTTCATTTTCGGGTCAAAATAGTATTTCACGTCTTCTGCAGCAAGAGAATTTTGGTGCACAGACATAATATCGACTCCAAAATATCGTTTGGACAGAATATCGAGTTTGAAATATCGTTTGGACAAAATATCGACAGGACAGAATATAGACAGCCAAAATATCGTTTTTAAGGTAAGTGAAGTAATATCGACTGTAAATAATATAGAAAGTGAAAATATCCAAGTATATAATCTAGATAGTAAAAAATATCGTTTTTTAAATAATATTTAATTATTTATAGTGTTTTTTCATGGTATAATATGTGTGAAAAGTGTCATTTTATGTTATAATTATTTTTAATTAATGATTTTTTTTAATTATTGTGTAATTTTATTCTGTAGCGGGTTGTGGGTTTATAGGGGAATTAAATATGTAAATTTATTTATTGGTAGTAATATTTATTTATTGGTAATTAAATAATATTTGTTAATTATTTAAAATGTAATTGGTAATTAATTTAATTTTATTGATTAATTGCTAATTATGTAAATTTAAATAATTTATTTCCTGTAGCGGGTTGTGGGTTTATAGGGGAATAGGGTGGGAAGTAATTTAATTATAATTAATTAAATATGTACATTTAATAATTGGTAGTAATATTTAATTAATTGTTAATTTTTTAGGGTTCAGGGTCAGTTTTTAGTTTTTGGGTAAAGGGGTATTTTTAGGGTTCAGGGTCAGTTTTTAGTTTTTGGGTAAAGTGGTATTTTTAGGGTTCAGGGTCAGTTTTTCGTTTTTGGGTAAAGGGGTATTTTTAGGGTTCAGGGTCAGTTTTAGTTTTTTGGGTAAAGAGGTATTTTTAGGGTTCAGGGTCAGTTTTTAGTTTTTGGGTAAAGGGGTATTTTTAGGGTTCAGGGTAAGTTTTGGGTTTTTGGGTAAAGGGTTTTTTTAGGGTTCAGGGTCAGTTTTGGGTTTTTGGGGTACAGGGGTACAGTGTAAAAATAAAGTAAAAATAAATTTACATTAAATTAATTGAATGAAATTAAATTAAATAAAATATATTAAATTAATTTTAAATAATTTAAATTAAAAAAAATTATTATATACTTACCAATACTTACGTTGTAATGGTATGCGTTGTAAAGGTATCTGCGTTGTAAAAACATGCGTTGTAAAAACATGCGTTGTAATAGTTTTTGCGTTGTAAAAATTTCGTTGTAATGGTAGTGTGTTGTAAAAGTTGCATTGTAACGTCATACATCCACTGTTGCACTCTTTGGAGTGGGAATAGTAATTTTAACCCCTACGCTATCCAACGCTTTCCCTACTGTTGCACCCACTGGAGTGGGAATAGTAATTTTTACTCTTTTGTATTTGTACGTTAATATTATTGGCTATTATTTAATTAAATTTTGTTACTATATATATATATATATGTTTTAAGAAATATGAATAAAAAAATATTATTTTTTTACTTTCATTAATTATTAAATTATTAAAAGTTATTTTAAGTATTGTTAAGTATATTTTAGTAATTAATTTTTTATATTAATGTAATTAAACATTGTTTTTATTAAAGTCGATATTTTTTACAACGATATTTTTGTAAACGATATTTTAAACACGATATTTTTGTACTTACCTGTTTGTACATAGAAAGTCGATATTTTGACAGTCTATATTTTGTCAACGATATTCTTGAAGGTCGATATTTTGTCACTCGATATTATTTCAGTGATCCGAGAATTTTCCCATTCGATCCGTTTTGGATTTAATGCCACAGCAGTCAAATTGCGTGGGCTTGTTAATGCCTCAAAGGCTGATTCTGCTGTTAAAACAGTTATCCTTTTCCCTTGGGCTTGGGCTCTTTCTTTTGCTACAGCAGTTTTAACCGCATTTACAATATTTTCCGTAAGACTGAATGTTTTTTCAGCTTGTGTGTACAAATGTGATTTGTAAGCTATTGGTACCGTTTCTCCCTCATTAGAGGTCAGGTACGTGAATCCGCATCTTCCTGGGATGACTCGGATTACGAGGTTGCGTATGTTTTCGCGAGTTTGCTATTTTGTTTTAGCTAACGTGTCTGTTTGCAATGATCTCAAAATTTCTGTGTGTTTCTGAGTCCAATTGATTTGTTTGAAATCAGGTTTTATTAATTCATAGAGAGGTTTAACCCTCTCCGCATAATTTAGAATGTAAGTTCTTCCAAAATTCAGGAAACCTAGTATTGATTGTAAGTTCTTCAGCGTTTTTGTGCTTGGAGTACAGCGCACTTCTCTAAGAAATTGTCTGCTAGGCTTTTGCCTTCACTTGATAATTCATATCCTAAAAATAGGACTGTTAGATGGGCAATTCGTGACTTTTTAAAGATGAATTTGTAACCCTCTGCTGAGAACCCAAGTATTATGGTGTTCACTCTTTTCAAGTGAGTATCCAGGTCATCATCTGTGAGATAGATGTCATCGACATAAGATCATGCCTCATCATCCTACATTTGTAGCAACTCTGTTACCCTTGCTGAGAATAATCCTGGACTATTCTTGAATCCCTGTGGGAGTCGACAGACATTTTCTGTGACCCCATTATTGAGAAAGCGGTCAAATACCTGCTTTCAGGTGCAATGTTTTGACAAAAGAATCCATTAGAGATGTCTAATGTCGTTTTGTATTTTTTGCGCACGATGTTATTCATTAGTGCTGCACTGTGTGAGTTTTGTACTGCAAATGTCTTGCAACATGAGTTAAGGTATGTCCGAATGAGGTCGCACACCGCTCGTCCCATCAGCGTGTGACCCCGGAGCATGATGGTCGATGTAGTTAAGGTGTCTGTAGTCCAAAACTAGACGATATGAATCGTCTGGCTTGGAGACAGGAAACAAAGGATTGTTCATTTGTGAGGTGCATGTTTCAATCACCCCCTGGTATTCAAGTTGATCCAAGATCTCCCTGACTTGTTTTTTAGCTTCTTGCTTAATTGGGTACTGCCTTTGTGCAGTTGGTTGACATTTTAACTGGATTTTGTGAGGAGGAGAGTCCTCATCCCATCCTACATGATTTTTATATAATGCAGGAGCTTGGGCTACTGCCCATTTTCTTGCATATGTGTATTTTCTATGAATTGGAATATGATTTGAGAAGGCAGGCATAATCATTTCTTCGCCATGAGGGCACTCCCTGACAAACTCTGGTGGCCAGTCTTTTTCAGCTAAAAGGATGTCATAGCCTTTGGAAAGGTTATCCCAAAATAGACCCCTTATTTTCCTAGTCTTATCTCCCTCTATACGTAATGTTATTTCGTATATTTTATGAGGTTTGCTAACTCTGGTATCTGCAGTTTCCACCTGAATGTATTCATTCGTGTCCACTGTCTCCAGAAGATTAATCAGGATCTTGCGAGCTATGGTCACTTCTGCTGCGCTGTCTAGCATTGTCTGGGCCCACTCTCCGTTTTTCAGTTGTGTCCTCAGTATCCTCGGCATGTTTAATTATTTTAATACTGGCTACCTTCTTTCTTGGAAATTGTAATTTTTTACTTTGATGAGCAGGTTCCTTGTCTTTGGACTTGACGTGCTCTTCCCTGTGTTCTGACCGCCCTCTTCTTTCCGATTTCTGCGAGGAAGTCTGAAAAGATCGAGAGAGACGTGTATCAATATCTTGATATCTATCAGGTTTCTTAAAATTATCCCTATTTCTAAGGTTGTATCTTTTCTCAGAGGGCTCCCTCTGGAGAGACTTGTTTCCTCGATCAGGAGATCTTTCTCTTAGTTGAGGAGACCTTCCTCTGGACTGGAATCTTTTCCCTTTGGGAGTGGATTGTTTATTTCCATCCCAGCTCTTTTTTGGAGTGTTTAGATTATTTTTAATAAACATCTTTTCAGGATTTTCATTTAGTTGGGGTTTTACTGGTTTCCCACCCAAACTATCTCTACCTAGTTCTTCATAGGATTTTTCTATGATTCTGGCAAGTTCAAATGGCTGTTCTGCTATATCTGTTTCTTTCAATTTCTGGAGGTAAGTTATATCCTCCGTTGCCAATTGAACTAAGTCTCTATATGCCTTTGTTAATTCTTTTATTTTAACTAAGAGTTCTTTGTTTGATTTTTTATGATTGTCAGGATGTGGTCTGTAGCACCGGCCACGTTGCTCCTGGTCTACCTAGTGGACCGAGCCTGGTGATGTGATTATTATGTTTTAGGGCGCCTTTAAACCAGAGCATGTGCTCTTGGTATTTTAATGGGATCTCAACCTCCTCGAAAGGAGTGCATTCATCCGGAGGTTCCTCTATTTTGTAATAGTGGAATTCGTGTGTTACAGCATTTGCTGCTGGAAAGTTTATCCATGAATAGAATACCTCTGTCTGCCGATATTCATGGGCCTCTACCACGAATATGACTGTACCACCTCGTGATGTCAGTCCATTTTCTATAAGTTTCAGAGTTATAGTTTTTCTTATGTTGACCGGAATGAGTATTTATTTATTTATTTATTTATTATTGCTATTTGTTAAGCGCGAACGAATACCCGTAGGCGTCTCGGCGCTAATGATTGAATACAGATGTCAGGAAGAGGCAGAAGAGAATTATTGGTTAAAAATCCATGTCTTCAATTGTTTACGAAAGAGCCAGAGTGTGGGGCTTGTCCTGATTGGGTGAGGTAGTGTATTCCATAATTTAGGATATAACATTCGGGTCATTGTCTCGGAGACTTGTGTTATCCGCTAGGAGTTGAGCTGCTATTCTGGCTGCCTCCCTTTCGTCTTCACTTTCCACACCACCACCGTGTGTTTGCTTAAGGCAACGTTGGTATATTTATATCTGAAAGGTGCCGGGTTTGACGTAAGGTTGGACATAAGACGTCAATAAAGATGTCACTAAGAACTGGCCGTTCTTACAGTGCTCACAGGAGTTCTAGGATGAAATCAAAACAAAAGCAATGGGGATTTCCCAGGTTGCTGGAGGTTTGGTTTGTTTAGAGAACTCGTTGTGCTTTCTAGGAGTCCGGGGAAGTAGCCTTGCTTAATGTGGACTGCCTGGGCTACGACTAAATATGGATATGATTCTTATGCCTTTATAAGGATATTATGTATTATAGCCATACAAGGGCATAAATTAGGAATATCGAATTAGGGTCCTAGATAGAAACACAATAGTAGCACATGCTTGTGTAAGCCTTAAAGCGAATAGGGCTTGGAGTCTTTACAGAATAGCTTAATGGGTGGAGTTGTGCTGCCATGTCTTGTTAGCACAATCAGCAGACAGCGATCATTTGTTTGGAAAAAAAAAGAAAACATTTTAATTATTTCGTACATTTACTTACTAAATATTGAATTTCTGTTTCTGAATATGGAAGAGGAAAGACATTTACAGTGCAATCTAAGGTAGGCCATGAGGTGGGCTGAGGCCATTGATATGGCTGGGTATCAGCTTAAAGTAAGAATTTTATTGTGAGATGTGTCTGGTACCTACATTTTGCAATTCCATGCAGGGTAGCAAGTAATGAGAGTCTGGTGCTGGCCTCTGCAAGAGTGAGTCCCTGATCCCCAAAAGGCACGTCTCCAGGTCCTGGGCCCTTGGTTGGCATTGGAGTGCACTTCTGAGGAAGATGGAGAAATCCAGAAGTTTTGGGTACTTCACAACTGTGAACAGGCTTGTTTGCCCACCCGTGATTACTCCCAAAGTGAAACTGCATTGACCCAACTCTTCACGCTACAGAGACCGCAAGCGGTGATCAACAACGCACGATCTCTTCGTACTACAGTGTTGACAGCCTGCAGTGACGGGCAATGCAAAGTTCAGCAATGACAGAATGCAACATTCAACAGAATCTCTGAGCTACAACAACGCTATACCCGTCAGCGACTCCTGGCATGCTCTTTGTGCTACAGTGTTAACTATCTGCCAAGTTCTCCATTCTCCTCACTGTCTCCTCTACCAGGAATTGGACTCTTCGTGCCATACTCTTAGAAGGTAACTTTTTCAGTGGGAATAACCTGGTACCTGTATCAGGCCCGCACTTCTTCACTGTTGGCCATAACTTGTGACTTTCCTCCAGTCTATAGAACAAAACGTATGCCAGAACTGAGGCTGATTCCTAACACTTTTTCAGATGAACCTTTATGAATGAAACATAAACGTCTGCTTGTATATTTGCATCATCTAATGATTTATTTAAATTATTCGTTTCTATACATTTTTTCGAAAAAAAACTATTTTTTTGTGCATAGCATCCAAACAAGATTATCAACAACAAATGATCTATACAAAATATACATAACATTTACAACTAACACAATAGACCTAAACCACATACACACCTCTCTCAGACTTCAAACACTCGTGCTATACAGTGGTCCCAATGTGTACATTCAAATAAACCAAAAAAGAAAATTATCATGAAAATTCATAAATCTATTGTCTTTTTTTCTTTTTTTCAATGAATAAAGCTAAACTTTTTCTGATTGGATAACCAAAAAATTCACAGTCTATGTGACCTGGGACCAGGTCGACGCGTTTCGAACCCTCCAATTCGTGGGGTTCTCCTCAGGACCAAAAAGACTCTTAAGTCCTCTGGGTCACTGCCTTCGTATGTGGTTCTGTTATGCAGTATCCCCGTTAAACTTGAAGTGAACTATTGTAAGGGCACCAAGGCTTCCCAAGGGTGCACCCAGGTGCCTCCAGACCTGAAATGTTGAGCGGTTCCGTGGATCTATTCACTTGAAATGCTGCTTGCGGGTACGCTATCCTCGCCTCATTATTCACAATGGCCGCGCCTGCCATTGAATGACGGTCTAATCCCGTTCCGCCATCGTGAATAATGAGGCGAAGGCAGTCTAGGTCTATTGTGTTAGTTGTAAATGTTATGTATATTATGTATATATTTGTATAGATCATTTGTTGTTGATAATCTTGTTTGGATACTATGCACAAAAAAAATCGTTTTTTTTCGAAAATGTATAGAAACGAATAATTTAAATAAACCATTAGGTGATGCAAATATACAAGCAGACGTTTATGTTTCATTCATAAAGGTTCATCTGAAAAAGTGTTAGGAATCAGCATCAGTTCTGGCATACGTTTTGTTCTATAGATAATTTGACTTAGCCTGCCTGAGTTCGAGTCAAGGCCCTTTACTGTTTTTTAGCTTTCCTCCAGTCTAGCATGACCAGATACGCCTGAGTGGCGGTTGTGCTCTTAGGCGCTATAGTTACCTTAAATATTTGAAATTGCATACCTTCAGTTCTACTTATTGGATATTTGGCATGTTGGTGTCAAATAGTTTATTACATTTCACTCTACCTTTCTAACGTGGTGTGGGATATTTCTTGTGTTGTGTTTTCTCTTTATCAATTTTGGCGTGGTGCATAAATACTTTACACACTTCCTCTAAGTTAAGCCTGACTGCTTTTGTGCCAAGGCACCAGAGGGTTAAGCACATGTTAATTTAGTGACTTCTTGTGGTTCCCACTGACAAGGTTTGTGGCTGCGGCTTGAGAAGGACTTAAGCACCCTCTACCAACAACCCAATTTCTCACAAAGCCATACACATTCCTAAACTCCTAGATGATGCCTGAAACATCCACAGAGAAGAAATAATGATTTTGGAAAAGGCCATCAACTTTATGAAACCAGAAAAGTCACCAGGTGATGATGGACTCACTAATGAATTCTTTAAATGTTATGGCATAAACGTAGTCCCTGTTCTATGCCAGTCATGTAATTCTAAAATTCTAAACAATAATTTTCTGGAGTCTGCAAACAATCTCATACTATCCTCTTCATAAGGAAGGTAAAGATCTCATGAACTGTGCGAGTCCTAGGTCTATATGCATATTAAACTGAGACTAAAAAATACTAACCAAAATAGTAGACATATTACAAACACTCACTAGTAAGCTAGCAGAAAAGGGCCAGATGGGTCTCTATACGTGAAAGAGTTTGGTCACAATCACATTAGGCAGATTACTACCAGTGCCGAGGTAGGCAGGTGGAGACACTCAGGAACATTTTCACTTTAGGCTCACCAAAAACATTTTAGCGAATTAATTTATTTTAGCTTCTCAGTGATGTGAACTTGGAATCTATATTTTGTGGTGTTTTATAGGCCTTATATCAATGCTAAACTTCTATGATAATCAACAATGGTGTCATGGCAGATCCCATAACTCTACATAAAGAGAAAATGCGGTATGACGAAGAAAGTAGTCTTTCAGGTAGATAAAACAACCTGTAAACCTATGCAGAAAATACACTCTGAATGATTATCATCTCCTAGAACCTCTTTCAGACACTACTGAGCAGAATTGCTATTTTGGGCTCTTTTTTAAACTGCGCCATAAACTGTGCTAAGTCGAAAGCACTACCTCTATCTTCGGTAACAGATACACTTTTTTTGATGCATGGAGATTTGTATGGCTTAATATAAAGGGAAACTTTGCCCCATGAAGTTTGAAAAGTCCCAAATGTGTTTAACCAAGAATCTTTACCATAGCATTGGTTGTTTTTTCTTTATCTTACGAAAGAATATATTACCTTTAAAAAGTTTAAAGAGCAGACAGATAGTAAAACCTACTGGTAAGGGAAAGAATCTGAGATTTATGTAATATTGATATACTAGATCCTAATCATGTAATTTGTTTGTCCTGCACAGCGCTTTCCTCATCATCAATTCCTAAGGCATTTGTTTTAAAAAATATCATGTACGCTCCGTTTATACGGCTTGTCAATTGCTATTTTTCAAGGATAATTAAATTATTTATTCACAAATTAGATTTTATTTGATGCTTTTTGCACTTGTACTAAAGTGTATTTGACTTGTTAATTGATGTGTGGATCTACTTGGAGATCCAAATCTTTTAAATTAACTAGAAGTTGAGCCTATTAACAAGCTCTGTTATGTGAGAGTCTCATTTGGTAACCGAGTTAGTAACCTTGCTCGCCTCAACTTTAATAAAGTTCTAAATACATCCAAAAAAGAAGTAACTAGATGGAGTAAATAAAATCTGTTCTTATGGAAAAACTTAAAGCTGTTTATTTTTTTACAGGATGTAAGCCCTGAAGGAACCTATTGAAATCCATGTCCTCACAAATTTTGGACAGCTGTTCTTTCACAGCATTTAAACTGTAATGTGCTAGCCATCGCCGGCACAGTTTGGCATCTGGTTACTATTGTTGGAGAATATTTATGTTATATTAGGGATCTGGTATGTTTGCTAAAAGAGCAGCAACTTCAGAAAGAAGCCTCTTGATGAAGAGATCAGTATCTATTGACCGAAGGGCAATTCTAGCTGAATTAAACATAGTTAAAATACAGGTACCATTTTGATCACACCAATGAGTCCTACATCTGTAATGTTTTCTTTCAATTGTCAACCTGGGAATTGTGTCAAATTAACTTATGCAATGGATGGTGTCTTTAGATTGCTAGTGGACACAAATCCCATTTGCTTGCTGGATTGTGCTGCTTAAAAATAATATTTTTTAGCTATCATACATACATTGCATAAAACCTCTGTTCTTTTATTCTGCCAACATCCGGCCCCCTAAATACCATTTTTCTATTATATTTTCATTCCAGTATTCATCACTTTGAACAGCAAGTGTTTCAATAAATTGTGAACAATATATAAACCTGTGATTGGTAATCAAATATTTCTGAAGTCGTTCTGGTTTTTGTGGAAAAAGCAGATGAGTCTGACCTGTCATCGATGTTAAAGTAGTACCAACCCCCTTGGTTCCACACATTTGTGAAATGAGGAACATGGAAAATGATATACGCTGGCAGATAAAAACTGCTGCAATCACAGATCTTTATTGTTATGCTATGTATCTTGTCATCACTTTTACATTGACTCTCTAAACAATGGTTGACATGTTTACATAAAACTCTTCAAGCCATTTCATTTATGTTTACTCTCTGATTCCCCTGGTTTATTTATTTCAATTTAAGCTTCAATGGACACCCTTGCTTTATTTGATGTAAACCATTTCAATTGTCATGGACTGACCTCAATGGATGAGTGCAACTCTATAATCTATATTAAGCATCTCCTATCATAGATCTTTGTTGTCACATCTTAAACAATGGCTGACATTTTTTTGCATACCACTCTTCAAACCAATTTCATTTATGTTTACACTATGAGTCCCTGGATCATACATTCCAATGTTTGCTCCCATGGACACCCTTCCTGTATTTGATGCAAACTATTACAATTGTAATGTGTGCTGTGTGAGGCTGGGTGGATACTAAGTGACTAATGTGTGTTTTTATCAATTGTTGCACTTCAATGATTGCTTTACATTTTGACTTTATTGTGTCTGGTAATCACTGGCATAATGGTTCCTATAAACCCCGTTCAAATATTCTAGGACTCTTGCATTCATTGCAAGTTTTTATATATCTCCCTCGTGTATGCGAAAAAACATGCAACCCATTTTGTTTTTGAAACAATTACTTAGGAACTTATGTTGAACTTATTTTTGCCCATTACATGTTTCTCTTTACATTTACAAATGGCTGCATTAGACAGCCATACAAGGGAGGTATCATTTTTTTGGGAGACCAAGGGGAATGCTGGGTGCAGCCACGGTCCGTAGTAGGACTTCCTGCAGGGCGGTGATGTGGGGAGGGGGAGGGGCAGGGTAGGGGGTAGTAATATATGGATTACGGAGTTTAACAGGTAAGTAAACATATAAATAAATACCACAAATTTCGTTACGTGCACTGCATCACCAAATGCAATGCAGTGCGCGCAACGAAATTCGTTTTATTTATTTATATGTTTACTTACCTGTTAAACTCCGTAATCCATACATTACTACCCCCCATCATGCCCCTCCCCATCCCCACGTCACCGCCCAGCAGGAACTCCTACTACCGACCGCGGCTGGCTGGGCAGTAGGATAGTTGGGCGTGCGCGGTGATCCCAGGCTGAAATGTAGGGAAAATTTGATTTTTATTCAGCTAAATTTGAGGTTTGCGGGGATTTTGGGCAGGAAACCATTGGGGGGTCCACACAAGGCACACCTCCCTGGACTCCTCAGGGTGTCCAGATTTCAGAAATGTCTGGGTTTGGTAGGTTTCCATAGATGGCTGCCGAGCCTTGGACCAAAAAGATAGATAATTTTTATGTCTCCACAATAATTCTTTGGGCACTTGCCTGTCGCTGGTACTTAGCGCACCCACACAGGTGAGGTACCATTTATATCGGGAGATCTGGGGGAACGCTGGGTTTTAGGAAATTTGTGCCAGCCCGGTGATCCAAAAACTTTCCTACACATAAATTTGAGAAAAATTTATTTTTTCAGCTAAATTTGAGTTTTGCAAGGGATTCTGGGTATGAAAACATTGGAGGATTCACACACGTCACACCTCCCTGGACTCTCCTGGGTGTCTAGTTTTCAGAAAAATCTGGGATTGGTAGATTTCCCTAGATGGCCGCTGAGCTCGGGATCAAAAACGTAGGTGACTTCTGCGCAAAACAAGGTATTTTTGTAACTGATAATTTTGATGTCTCCACAGTATGCTTTAGGCCGTTTTCTAACCCACACAAATGAGGTACCATTTTTATCGGGAGAATTTGGTAAATGCTGAGCGGGTGGAAGTTTGTGGTTCCACGAAGATTCCAGAACTTTCCCTCACAGAAATATGAGGATTTCTTTTTTTGGACAACGTTTGAGGTTTGCAAGGGATTCTGGGTATTCAAATCTGGTGAGAGCCACATAAGTCTCCCTATCCTGGATCCTCCTGAGTGTCTAGTTTAAAAAAATGTACAGGTTTACTAGGTTTCTCTAGATGCCATCTAAACTAGGATCCCAAATCCACAGCAAGGCACTTCGCAAAAAAAGGGTCAGTTTTCTGTGGAAAAATGTCCTGTTGCGGGCACTAGGCCTACCTACCCAACTGAGGTACCAATATTATTGGAAGGCTTTGGGGAATGCTGGGTGTGTGGATGTTTGTGGATCCACGCAGATTCCAGAACTTTCCATTACAGAAATCTGAGGAAAATGTTTTTCTTTTTTTACACAGCTTGAGGTTTGCAATTGATTCTGGGTAACAGAACCTGGTGAGAGCCACACAAGTCACGCCTTCCTGTATTATTCTGGATAAATAGGTTTAAAAAATGTATAGTTTTGCTAGGTTTCCTTAGGTGCTGGCAGAGCTAGTGTCCAAATTCCACAGCTAGGCATTTTGCGAGAAAAGGGTCAGTTTTCACAGGAAAAATGTGATTGTCCATATTGTGTTTTGGGTCATTTCCTGTCGCGGGTACCAGGCCTATCCACACAAGCAAGGTACCATTTTTCTTTGGAGACTTTCGGAAATGCAGGGTGGGTGAAAGTTTGTGACTCCACAGAGATCCCAGAACTTTCCATTACAGAAATTTGAGGAAAATTAGTTTTTTTTACAAAGTTTGGAGTTTGCAAGGGATTCTGGGTAACTGAACCTGATGAGAGCTACACAAGTCACCTCATCCTGGATTTCCCTGGATATCTAGGTTTAAAAAATGTATAGGTTGGCTTGGTTTCCTTAGGTGCCGGCAGAGCTAGGGTCAAAAATCCACAGCTAGCCACATTGCGAAAAAAGGGGCAATTTTCACTGGAAAAATGTGATATGTTCATGATGCGTTTTGGAATGTTTCTGGTTGTGGGCACCAGGCCTACCCACACAAGTGACGTACCATTTTTATCGAGAGACATTGGTTAACGCTGGGGGTATGGAAGTTTGTGGCTCTACACATGTTCTAGCACTTTCCATCACAGAAATGTGAGGAACATTTGTTTTTCTTTTACAAAATGTTTGCAAGGGATTCTGGATAACAGAACCTGGTAAGAGGCGCACAAGTCACCCCATCATGGATTTCTCTGGGTATCTAGTTTTTAAAAAATTTACAGATTTTCTACGTTTCCCTTGATGTCAGTTGAACCAGGGTCCCAAATCCACAGCTAGGCACATTGCCGAAAAGGTCAGTTTTCTGTGGAAAAATGTGATCCGCGTTGCGTGTTGGGCTGTTTCCTGCGCAGGCACTAGGCCTACCCACACAAGTGAGGGGCCATTGTTATCGGGAGACTTAGGGGAACACAGAATAGTAGAACAAGTGTTATTATCAATTGACTTTCTTTGCGTTTCTGCCTTCCAAATGTAAGATAATGTGCAAAAAAGTAGTAATTTTTAAGAATGTCTTCTAATTCACATGCTTGTATGGGTACCCACAATTTCGGAGATGTGCAAATAACCACTGCTTCTAAACTTTTTGCTCCCATTTTGGAAATATTTTGGTTTCCTTGGTACCTTTTTTTCACTCTTTATATTTTACCAAATGAATTACTATATACCCGGTACACAATGAAAAACCATTGCAAGACGCAGGTTACGTATTGTCTCTGGGTGCCTCGGGTTCTTGGTGAACCTACAAGTGCTATATATCCCCACAACCGGAAGGGTCCAGCGGACATAACGGTATATTGGTTTTAAAAATCTGTCCCACTTAGAAGAAGTTACAGATAAAAAAGGTTGGCACAAACCGAAGTGAAGAATTGCTTCTTATGAAAAGTTCAATAGCATTGGCATATGTATTTGTGTCACTTTCTAAAAGTGGCATTTCTAAAACAGTAATGTTACATTCAACTTCACCAGCAAGAAGGATTTATCATGACCGTTCCAAACATATGAAACATGAAAAAGCTACTCCTCTCTGATCAGGAATTACAGCTTCAAAGTGTAGTAAGGAATCGCAGTCTATGAGAGGAGTCGGCCTCACAGTAGTGAAAATCAAAATAGGCTGTTTGTCACTACCAGGACATGCAAAACATATAGCTACACGTCCTACCTTTTACCTTTTAATTATATAACACCCTGTCCTAAGGGTTACTTAGGGCCTACCTTATGGGTGACATATTTAATACAAGGGAGTCCAAGGCTTGGCAAGTAGTTTTTAAATGCCAAGTCAAAGTGGTAATAAACTGCACACACACGCCTTGAAGTAGCAGGCCTGAAACAAGTTTGAAAGGCTACTTCTGTGGGTGACCCAATTAGTGCTGCAGCCCACTAGTAGCATTTGAAGTATAGGCCCTGGGTATATGGTATGCTACTTTACAAGGGACTTACCAGTACAACAAATATGCCAATGAGATATACACCAATGTCATCATATTTAGGGGGAATGCATATGCATTTTACCACTGGTTAGCAGTGGTAAAGTGCTCAGAGTTCTAACTCCAACAAAAAGAATCAGCAAAAAACATGAGATAAAATGCAAAAAGTCAAGGAGAAGACTACACTAAGGATGCCAGGTCTAACAATGCCCAACTGCCCTTCCTGCGTAAAGCTTCACAAATGTTTTTATTGATTTGTTTACTATGGTGGATTTTTGTTTTCTAATGAGAGTATGATCTGTCCAGGACAACTTCTTATCGATATTGACTACCAGAAAAACAAAACTGTTTATGTAAGTTATTGTCTCATTACCAAGTTTTCAGGTTGACTGCTATTATTCTTTCCTGAAAGTCATTACTTTAGGTGTTCTATGGTTTGTTGTTAACCCATTAGATTTTGTGGAACTTGAAAAGCTATTTTGGAGATCTTTTGTAGTTAATGAAGTCTTAGTAGGTCATCAGCATAAACTAGGTGAGTGATCCCTTGACTACCCCACTTTGGTGATAAACCTCCTGTGTGCTTAATGTAGTCTAGTAGGTCCGAGATATGTACGGAGAACAGGAGGGGATCCAAGATGCAACCCTGTTTTAGTGCATTCAACATTCGTATCTTAGCCTATGAAACACTACTAGTTGTTAGTTTGATTTTCAACCATGTACCTGTATGTAGCTCTCTTATAAGGTTTAACAGTGAGCTGTCAATACCTGGTTTCAATAGTTTGATCCACAGACCTTCATGGTTGATTTTGTCAAAAGTTATGTTATAATCGACATAGCAGACAAATAGAGTGTAATTATGACTTATTGCCTTATTTGTTAAGAGAATAAGGTCTGTAAAGTTGTACGTGGTGGGACAAAGTGTTCAGAACTCTGCTGGATTCGGTTTTATCAAGTTGTTTTACGTTTACCCAAGGTGACAAGCTGTTCAATAGATGTTTTTCAAATAGCTTACTTTCGTAGGCTAAGAGAGCAATAAGACCCTGTTTATAAATGGAATGGAACCTCTCCATGAGGGAGGAATCCTCCCAGATAGTATTTCCTATAAAAATAGCAAGATTAGCAAGTTATTCCACAAAATGGGATTATATTTTTGAAGAGCAAATTTGTCTGATCAAGTTAATAATTTCATCTTGAGTTAAGTTGAGCGATAAATTAAAATATAATGCTCTATTGTTTAAGCAAGCTATGTTTTTAGCATACAAGTCCTTTATATAAGCTGACCAGATATCATTCATATAATTCGGAATAAAGTGGTAGTTGGATGTTATGTGTGCCACGGTTCCATGGTAAATCAGAGACCAGAAAAGTTTAGTGTTTGTTGAGATGGAAAATTCCCATACATGGAGACGGACATGTATCCTTGCCCGGAGTGCCCTAGCTACAAGAATGTCTTGATCCCTAGTGCTTATATTTGTTGTCATAGGCGAACAAGGACCATGCATGTGCGCCATGACATTGGCCTGTCTCATGGATTGCTGTCTTGTTGGACTGGGAGAAGTGCTCAAAGTACTAGCTCTATCTTGGTGAATGGATAATGCCTTTGTTGGGAGTTGAGCAGCTTGAGCATGGTGGTGGCAGCATACCATGCAGTGATCAGTAGACGTGAATAAGCCTTTTGGCCGGTGTCTGGAGTGAGGCTTACAGGGTCACACCAAAAGCATGTGTGTGTGTTGTATACATGTGCTGGGTGTATGTGAGCTTGTGAATGGTACAATACATGGAAGATTCTGAGTTCCATTTTGTGAGACTCAGAGCTGACTATAGGAACAAGAGGAGGTAGAGGAATCCCTCAGGCAAATTGTAGGTTGCTGCATTCCTGTGAGCTGAGTGGGACACATATTGTAGAGACAGGCTCTTTGTTACACTTAAAAAGCTGCTCTTTGATTCAGCGAAAGGTAACTGGAAAGGGGCTTGGGCACATCTCAGGAAGGGCATGGATCTGATAAGAGAACAATAAAGAGTTGGGCTGGGGGCCCTCTGGCAACCTTTTGATACACGTATAACTGTGACTGATAACCTAGTGTGAATCTCTAGTCACTCCCACGGCTTGTGTTGTGGGGATATCCAATTTGGAGTCTCTCCTGCTGTGACAGACTGCTTTCTAAAGGGAGGGCAGTAGAGAGGGCACTTCAAAAGGAAGTAAACCCGCCTACACAAACATGAAAGGCTCAGATCCTAAATCACAAATGCAGTGTAGAAATGGACTATAGGAAGGGGAGCTTGTGGCCCCCAATATTGTCAACTGCCAAGCAGCCAGTTGGACTGTGTGAGTAGGAGAAGCTCTGCAAGACCACTGCCAGTACCAGGGCTAGGGATAAGATCTGTCAAACTCCCAGCTGGATAACCATGACCCAGGGAAAATCCAAGCCAAAATGCCCCTGGAGAATAAGTGACTGCCTGCTTGCCATGACAAGTATGCCCTGTGAGGAAGAGGAGACTGCTGGAGTGAGGGAGGTATAGTGGGGATCCTGGTGAGTGGAACCCTGTAGTGAGGTCTGAGGTCAATTGAACTGTTGCCTGTGAGTGGTGTGAAAGCCATCGACCTAGTATGCCAGAGGGGGTCGCTGTGAAGTGAACTGTGCAAATCTGGCCATGGGTGTGGTTGTAGAGTCAGTGACGCTGTTTCGCCACAGAGAGGAACTTGCTGCAGTGTAGATCGGGCCATTTTCCAAGTGCACAGTAAGAGTGTTGACCCTGTATGCCACAGGGGGCCACTGGCGAGGGCAAGGATTATAGCCTGATTGATGCCAAAGTTGAGAGAAGAGGCTGCCGTGGTGACCCCTACAGGCCCGTGCCCTGACTGAAGATCGGAACCAGAAGCCGTCAAGTCCCCCCTCCACCTGTGAGAAGGATAAAATGAAACTTACTATTGCACCAAAAGAGCGCCAAGGACACCCAGCTGCTAATTCTGTAGAGCTGCAACTGTTACTCACTGAAAGCAGCCGCCGCAAATTCTGAATCTGTGAGTGAGATGCTCTTGGACACTCTGGTCATGCAGTCCAAGTTGGTGCTGTTAAGACTGATCAAAGGGCTGGAATGCCATGGGAGAACTTGTCTGCCAATTTCTTTATCAGTGCACAAACACTTGTTACTTTTCTAAAAGTGTGGGAGTGTGTTTCTTGACACTTAGACTACTAGTGGGGCCTAACCTGAATGTCACCTATAGTGAATGGGGAATAACCGCTACTGGTAGTGATTGGGAAGTGGGGCTCAGAGGTCTGCCTATTAAACACTAGAGCCCTGACCTCAGGGGACTGTATGTATTGATTGTGTATGTCGTATTTCACTTTGTTTTTGTATATAAATATTTATTCTATCATGGAAGAAAGTATTTTCTGGACAATCATTAATTGCAACTGTTGAACATATTTTGAGTGGTGTCCCTCCCTGTGTACACCAGCCTGTACCTACCTCCCCCACCACTCCAAGATGTTTTGGACTGATCGGTTCTGTGCTTCCACTAAGAGTCAAGAACTGAATAGATACTAGTCCAAGATGCTCAGAATCCAAAGTAGCGTGGGCCTGGGGACCTCATGAGCCTCATGGGCCTCAACACCCATGGTTGGGCACAGCTCCAGCTTGCTCCGTGGCCCTCTGAAAGGGGTTCTGACAGTGTGGTTTCATAGAATTTTTCTTTATTCTCTTTATCATTTTTCTAAGGTGAACTTTGCATCCTTAATCTGGTTATCATGTACATTTGAACAAGAATTCTTTTGATGCGCCCAGAGTGCTTTTTGATAGTGCCTTTTTGCAGTGATAATTAAGATGTCGTTTTTGTAGTGTTGATAAACATCACTTCTATGTTTGTTTGGTTTGGTTGAGAAAGTACTTCACAATCATTCCCAGTCAAGTAACCAATTGATATGAGTTGGTACATTGCTGTCGTTATTCTGTATCGAATCTTCTTCCCTCAAGGATGAAATCTTAGAGGTGAGGTGACTATTCCATTGTATTAATCTATTATTCATCGATGTTGTATAGTCGTCATTCAGGGTAATAATGGGCTAATATTGCTCATGATTAAAGTATAGTAATATTTCCTTCGGGTCAAGATCGCTTTCCTACTAGTGAATGTTTCTTAAATCTTTGCGCAAATGAAAATTAGAATAATAAATGAAAGCATAGTCGAGCGTGGTTTTTGATTTTGTTGTTTCAAATATCATCTTTCAACATATGATTAGTCATAATTATATCACTTTTCATGACTCCTGGAATAAATCGTTAAATGCAAATCCAAACACAAGAGAGGGTCAAGAGAGGTTTTAATCATTAAATTATTATTCATTCATGATTCAATTTTATCTCTAGAGAGACACTGTACCAATGCATAGAACATATCACAAAAGAGGTGTATCAAGTGATACTTTATAATAAACGGCGCATCAATTCTAAAAAGTGAGAAGTGACAATTTGTGCAAGAAGTGACATAACAAGTGATGATTTATATACACGTGGGTGAGGGAGGGGGGAAAAAAATCAAGGCTTTTTTGAAGGCCAGTTCATAAAATGGATATTATTTAGTACAGTGTGCCACATTAGTTGGCCATAGTAGTCTGGACACAGTTGACTGGTCCTAAGGTATTTTGTCGTCGATGTTTCGACCCTGTTGACGCCTTATTTGAGGGTCTGTGGCGGGTCTTCTTCAGGACGGGGGACGGGGAGTGATGTAGCGCCTAAGGTCCCTTTGTGAGTTGGCACCCTGGAAGCTAGGTCAGTTAAGATCTCTTCTTCTGGACGATTAATCCTGAACTGCAATAGCGGGCGGAAACGTGCTTCTGATTGTTCGCTTAATTCATAGTAATTAATCAATGCTTGTTCCTTCTTGCGTTTAGACCAACCGCAAATTAATTCGGTGATCATTCGGTAATCATTAATATGGCAAACCGGCAACATGATGGACTGTTACCGCAATTGATCCCCTGAGGATATGCAGAGACTATGAGCTGATGATCGTCTGGACTTAACGAGGATTACAAAATAAATTGAATACCCAGAACTTAGCCTGACCGAATGTTGCAGGCTGACAGCACGAAGGGCGGAGACCATTGAGGAAACACTAAGACCATTACCAAATGATCACCGAATCAGTAAAGCCAGAGTTATGATTTTTTAAATATTTTGTAAGACTAGTGTCAAAAAGATCAAAGCGCCAACCGAGGACATCTAGTTGCATGAGACCGGGTCAAAGGCGAAAAGTTTGGCCAACAGCGATGGAGCGAGAAGTGGATTGGGCCTGGTCGGCGCTTACCTTCGGACTTAGAAGAAAATTTAAAGAAAAAGTTTTGAGAAGGTAAAGTTCAGAAGGGCAAGGCTGCTGGCGGTGTCCGATGAGGGAGAAACATCATCAGAGTTGGACTCTATCTCCAGCAGGACGAGGCAGGAAGCTGGAGCAGATGACAGTTCCACAAGGTTAGGTACCCCTTTGGTGAAGGACCACTGAACGGGATTTGATGCTGCAGAGAAGAACATAGAAGGAGCAACCATGAGTCAGTCCAACCGCCGATGCACCTTGGGCAGATCAACAAGCCGGTTAAAAAATTCATAGGACTTGTGGCACAAATGACAAATTGGTGATTTTCCTCAAAGGAGCCTATTTGTACAGGGATCTTCTCTGAAATTGGATTGCTAATCTGTTTATTTGAAACTCTTACAACATAGATCTACCTTCCCAGGAAGGGTAGGTCTGGGAGTTCTACAGTTCTAACAGTGTATCTGGTAGCACCAGCATCTATCAGGCCATTTATTTCAACATGTACAAATGGACCACACAAAAATCCCCATAGCCTTTTCTTCAGGGTATTCTCTACCACTGCTGTTGAAACACCTGCAACAAATGCTAATAATACTCATGAACTGATTCTTTTGCTTTTTGTGTGGTACGGTTAATTTTCCACCAATCTTAATAATTTGGAGCCACTCTGCCTTTCAGAAAGGTAATCACTGCTTCATATTTCACCATAACTGCAGAAGCAGATTTCTTGGTGGCTCCTCACATGGGGATTGTACAGTAGTCTTACACTCAGCCCACAAATCACTTGGCATCACACTATCAAATACTGTATCCAAACGAACATAGTGGGGCTACGTGGAGGTCCACGGAGTTGCAAACAAACACCGTGGAACTCCGCTACGCTACGCCACCCGCCTCCACCCCCTCTATTAAGAAGTAAGTAAACATGAATTAAAATAAAATTAAAACCACTCTGTACTGCGGCATCCTCGGGCTGCCATCCTTCTCTTCTTAGCCCCAACGGTAATCCTTATGAAAACAATACATGCACGCGGGCCCGCGCATGCACAGATTTCACAATGATTACTGGTACAGCAAGGAAGAGGAGGAGGGCAGCCTCAAAATAGAGGTAAGTGGTGGTAAATTTACTTGTAATTAATGTTTACTTACTTGTTAAAAGTGGGGGTGAAGGCGGGGGCGGCTGTCCAACTCCGCTCCGCTGCGTCGTGTGCGGAGATTTGCCTTCTCCGCGGAGAGTGGAGAAGGCAAATCTCTGCACACTCTGTGGGCGGAGTGGAGGTCTCCGCCTGTGGTTATTCCAAACCAGTCCACAACACCTTTGACATTTTTCATAAATCGATAAACTTGTGTGCAGCAATGCACAGCTTTGTCACTCACTTTTGGGAAGTTGCTCATAAATGCTGCAAGATGCAATTGCTGCATCATCAAATTGTACCCTATACCTCTTCTGGTAAGGAGAGCTTTTTGAAATATCAACATCATGTTTCTGGACCGATTCAGTCAATTTCTCATGTGTAATTAATGGTTATCTTGTAATTTCTTTTCATAGGAAATTAATTCTATTTCTTGATATGCACCCTATATACCTTCTGGTAAGGAAACCTTTTTCAAATATCAACATTTCTGGGCCACTTCAGACAATTTCTCATCTGTAATTGATGCTCTTCTTGTAATTTCTTTACATAGGTAAATTAATGATTTTTCTCTTAATTTTGGAATATTTAATGCCCTCTCCATTTCAGGTACTGAGCTAGGCATTTGCAATGAGCCTTCTGTCCTTTTCATTCCTGCAGCTTCCTCAAACCTTGGTGGAAAAATTCCATCTTCAATCAAGTTAGTTTCATCCTGGGTCATTGGTGTTGTAAAGACAATTTTCCCCCATCTCTTAGTCTTGAACTATCTGAGTTGGTCTCCACACTATAATCTGTGAATTCGCGACACATCCTGTCACATGTAAACCTCTTACAGCTCCTTTGTGTCCCTGAAGTCATATTAATATTTACTACTTCACCCGTAGGTATCTCAGCGCTGAATAACATATGTTTATTGTTACCCAACACAATGGTACTAATTTTATTGATCTCAGAAGGATGAAAGGCTGAGTGGACCCACCAGGATTTCAACCTGTGTCCATGAGGTCGAACACAGGCCCCTGCAGTTAATGCATTAGTCCACTGAGCCACCAGACCTGCCATTTGTAGCTGGTCTAGGGACTGTCTGTACGGTACAAGCATAACAGGTGGATTCACCACAGGTGGAGGAGCAATCTGTCTTTGAGAAACCTGTGATGGGGCAATCTACGGTATTTGAAGGGATCTTTCAATTTGTTCCACTCTAGTTTCCATTGGAAAAGTCGCTATTGTACTGCTTGCCATGGCACTACTTCCAGGAATATCAGCTGTAGTTTCATAAGGCAGGGGTCGTGCAGCTAACATCTCTTCTAATATATAATCTCCTGAATTACTATCTGTCTAATTTTCACCCTCCTTTCTATTCTGGTCTTTTTCTTTAATGTTTTTTTTCTTTCCTTTTTCCATCATTTAGGTAGAATCTTGTGCCTTCGACTATGGCTTTCCTCCATCAACTTTGTTCCTCCTCCCATCGAGCATCTGCATAAATACACATTGCTCTCTTTGTCCTTTTCTGGTATTTGTCTCTCTCTTTGTCTCTTACAGCATTTTCCCACATGCTTAAAGCTTCAAATTGTGTGAGTCTAGATTGTGGCTTTATCTCATATAATTTTTCCCTTAATTTTTCAATAGTTCTTATTTCAAAACTCCCATATATTGGAAACCTCAATGGACCCTCATTCTCAGTAATCTTGCACTATTGACAAAGCCATAGACTTGTATCTAATCCCAGTTCGGTTAACATAAAATACGCAGGTGTACCCTCAGGAGGTGCCTCTTCACTTTTACGTATCTGATCTGCAACAACTCATCTCACAAATTCTCTTAAATTTCACAAGAAAATAATATACAGTTCAGTGTTATGATTCTGTTTCGCAAACATCAGATTTCTCCCTTCTAATCTTGTCTCAGTTGTTATTTATCAAAATCTTTTTAACAAATTCCAATGTGGCATTTACAACGTTGCTGATCTATCACAACATGGCACCTTGACGTTACCAACCAAACCCTGCGCAAAAGCAGACCAACTAACCAATATCAGCGCGGAACACCATAACGTCTGATCTCTCTCCTTGCAGCAGCTCACCTTCCTTTATATTTTCTCTTGTACTTACACAAACCAAAAGAAGAACTTCTCAAAATGTAAAACAAAACATACATTAATTATTGTTTGCTTTTTCTACAGAAAAACAATAACAATTCAACACCAAGAGCCATTTTACACTAAGTGCCCCGTTTGCACTCACTTTGCATGCTCCAGGAGCACTTTGGTATTACAGAAGGCACTACAGACACTTGTGTTGCCCCCTCTGTAATAGGGTGTTTCCTCATTTGCATGGGGTGTGCCCCAGGCAAATGAGGGAACCCCTTTGCGTCTGTGTCCGCGCCATATTATAGACACGGGCGCAGAGACAAAGAAGCTCTCAGGAGTCGCACTTACGACGCACTGTCAGTGTGTCCCCTGATAGCAGCCCTCTGGAGGGGGGAAAAGGGTCCTATGGACTCATTGCACCTGCCTGCAAGGGAATCTCTAATCCCCTTTAAAAGTGCTGGTGGGTTGCCGCCTGTACAGTGAATCACAGAGCGGCTACTTCAAAGCCCCCCCATATTTCATTTGAATGTGCTCCCCCCAGGGCAGCACAGGTTTGCGGCTGTCCTGGGGGCAGTGTATTCTATGTAATAGGACTTACTTTCTCTCTTTGCGCCCGGTGCACTGGTTTTAAAGTGTGCCAGGGTGAAAATAGGGAAACTGTGCCCTATATATAATAGGGTCCCTGCAACAATAAGGGTTTTTCCCCTTACGACTTTTATCATACACACAGAATTTTAATTCGCAAGTGAACTCTTGATCAGCTTCTAATCACCCTGATCAAGTCAGCTTTCCCTTTTTGCTCAATTAGGTTCTTTAACATCAATCAATATTAGACAACCACAACAGATTATTAGTATTTATATCTTAAATGTGTAGGTGATGGTACCTCACAACCTAGACTGACCGGCTCATATCTGGGGGGCCCACGAAACCGGATTACGGTAGGGCCACAAGTGAAATAATAGGCGACAGTCCTGACGAAGACCGGGGTGACCATTTTTGGCACGATTAAATCGGTCGAAACATGTTGACCACAGCAGTGTTTGGAGGGAAGTCTTGAGAGATCCTTCAGTCTCTAGCAAGACATTTCCCATCCTATTTCTCCTCTTTTTAATCCTGATAAGGGTACCAAGTAAAGTCTAATAAAGTTATCGTTTCAGTTGGCACCCTGAATCCGTTTTAGCACTTCCTATCAACTGCACCTTTGTCGCACTATTTATTTCAATCACAGGGTGATTGGCACAGGTTTCATCACATTATATGTTACGTGTTGTTTGTGTCTTTTGGTTACTTGTAGTGTTGTGTGGAATTTATTATTTTTCCCCTCCCTTATGCTCCGCCCTGAGTGTGGCTACACCAGGGCGTATTGTAAGCAGGCCCAATGATGAAGCATGTCACATACTTCGGTATGTGAGTGAGGGCAGTTTTTTCCAATTTATGGATTTTCCTGCGTTTGTCTAGTGGCTTTTATTTTGTGTACTCTACACCCTTCTTGTGTATACATTTGAACTTATGTGGGGGTCTGGGGTAGTAGAGTTATGAGCCCTCACCCCTTCTTTGTGTATAATAATACCTCACACCCTACACCACAAAGATCTCTGCAAACAAGAAATATAATTTGACAAATGCTCATTTAAGTGTCTTCACTTTTCTTAATATCTGTTATTATCCTATGATTTTAGTTTGAACTCATTAATCTCTTCACATAGAAACAATAAACATCTGCATTCATCAAACCATTCACTCTCAACTCACTAATACAAACACAATAATAAACAAAAAATACCATAGATGTCGCATCACCCTATTAATACTCACACCTCCAAACAGCTACCCACCTCCGCAAATCGTACCTTGTTAGCTTCACAAGCTCCGGGCATTGGATTCCACAGTTCAGGTATTTTATTCTAACTTGGGTTATTATTTATAGCTCCTTGCTCCAAACATTAAACCATAACTCTGCTTCCTGGGCCCTATAATCATAAACTCATTTATAATGCTATCGCAAATATACCATCACCTGCAGTGTTAACCCCCATTTTCCACGCTAAATCATTCTTCCTTCTTGTGATGAATCTTGGAATGTTGTATTAGAAGTCCAGGGGCAAATCAGAAATCTCAATCTTAAATAGCATCAACATTTTTTGAGTTCAGTCAAAGATGACAGTTGGGATTATTTTCTAAAACTTTTATTCTGATTAAGAGATTAGTAGAGTTATTTTCTTTATTTTGTCTATTTCAGTTTTAACAACTTTATACTAACCCAATTCTTCATATTGATGACAATAGAGTGTCACAATAGGGTCCACCCCCTCGGAGCCACCATGTTGTAAGAAAGGCTGCACAACAGGTGGGGCTAAGGATGACTTGGATTAAATTAATTACGTATATAAGTAGAACACATGCCTTAATTCACATGTTACGTAACCAAGACAATATTGGGCCATCATCATCACTACATTAGGCACAGCTTGAGACTAAGCCACGGCATGATTCTGAATGCGGTCGTATAATATAAATGTTTGCTGGAGGTTGGTACATACTGCATGCCCCTGTGCACCCACCTGGGCTTATTCTATTGTTCCTTGTTATTCATTTGACAAAATGCTGCCAACATAACGACAAATGTATCTCTTCTTATATTATATTTTTACTCAACAGAAACTGTTGCAAGAGGTGATTCATAGTGTGTGAGTTTGAACACAAACTTACAGAGCATGTCTTGGTGTGAATTATTTATTTTGGTCCTGACAAAAGCCGTATTGGCCTTATGGGCATTTAGTGTTAAATGGCTGAAACATGTTGACTGTATAGAAAAAGAGATACATGAGACCATTGTAGTCTTGCAAACATCCCTCACTGGTTTTAAACTTGCCCAATCACTTGCACTTTTGCACTTTGTCTACAACAAAATCAGCTCCATTTTAAAACGGGCATGGAAGCACACCCTGGAGGGATTCGGCTCCTAAGGTGGAAACCCAATGATGAAGCATGCCATCAACCAGGTTGGTGAGTGAGGGTTCTTTAAAAAAAACATAGGGTCCCCCCCCTTTTGTCCTATATATGGGGCAAGAGACTTTTAATAATACTGTTGAGTTGGTAGCAAGCTTGTGCCTTCTGTTTGGGTTTATATTAGTGAATGGAAGACAGACAAGTTCTCTCTTCTCTCTCTCTAGCCTGTGTGACATGTATTTCAGTTAGTCCATGAATCAAGTTAGTTTACAGAAATCTCAACAGAAGTATGGTTAGAACAAAGCATCAAATCTATTTTGAATTAAGTGTGTTCCGTAAAGGAATGCATTCCCTATTCGAAAAATCAGGGTCGGAGTTTTAGATTTCAAGAAACAATGAAAAGTTTGATTTCAAATAAAAGAGTGAGATTAGAGAAGCATAAAGCTTCAAAGCCAAGTTAGAGTAGCAGACCTTTCCATAAAGAGTAATTCATAAGACTCAGTCAAGTCTCATTAAATCCATATGATCAGCATACAGTTGCAGTAGCAATTAGTCAAATATCAAATAACAAAGGTCAGGCCAACGATGGAAAACATTAGCAGTAGCCACAACCATCAGGCATCCGAGAAAGGGAAAAGGTAAAGAATAAAAGTTGTGCATTTACTTAGGAACACGCACTAATATAAAAGTCAAGAAAACATGTTGAAAACATTGTAACAGGCCTCGTCCTTGAAGGGCCAATAAAATGGAAGCATTCTTCGGTAAGCACCTTCAGATCCTCTGTTCCCATGAAAATACACGCAGCTTCTACACTTTAACACAATGTTAGTGTCAGACAGTCTTGGTAGGTAGATTCTGGAAACATTAGTCTTGGTTCCCATAAGTCTTTAAACACAACGCTACCTTCTACATCTCAATTTGTTTCACTGCAATAACAATGAACTACTAACTAAAAGGCAAAATCACTGTTAGGTAAGGTATTCTGCTTAATATTAATCAAGCCATGTCGTTAAAATGGTGAAGTTATTCTATTTAAATGCTATATAAAACAGAGAAATAGGAAGTTCATGACATTGAAGTATAAAAAGTTGTGTATAGAGTAATACATTTGTTAAACCAGAATATTCTGCAGTTATGACTATAATATCTAAGCATGCCAGTTTAAGGTCAAGCTTCTAATTGGTGTTGTGCACCTCAGAGCAATATTATGTTGCTTCTACTTAAAGGAAAATTGCTCACGGGTAACTATCACTGACTATTGCAAATTAGCACATTTCAAATGTGTGTTTTTTACTGCATTATGTTTTATAGTTGTCATTGCACATTCAACTACTAGATTCATTATTTTTCATGTTAATTAATTAGCTTTCACAAGGTCTAGGGGGAAGGTTTTGGCTTATAATTTCAATGGAAACATGCTTGAATGCAAATGCAAGAATTGTCACAATATTTTGGGAAGACACTAGCATTGTGCACGCACAATGGGTTTTGCAGCAGTGACACACAAACTAATGTAATAATTTAGTGCCTAAGGAGCACTACGACGGGCAGCCATCCCATACAGCATACCATTCTGGCTGCACGCTAAAGCCTAAGGGAACTTTGTGTGGGCAGGGCTAGTGCAATTAAAGGGCCTCTCATCCTCAGTGCCAGTGCCTCATAGGCCTAGTTTGACATACGTGGAACCCTCACTTAATACTTGGGTTGACTTGGGCACAAGCTTGCTCACGTCCTATCAGTTGTGTCAAGGGTAGGTGGACCTGCAACATGCTCAGCATCATTGTCATGGAGTTATTAATGCTGTGACCTGGTTATGGGTTCAGAAATCCTACAGCCATGTTCCATAGTCAGCTATGAACTGATCACCGTCCATTAGTTCATATACCCAACGAGGAAAATAAATACGTAACTATCAAGGAAAGGCCCACCAACGATGTTCATAGAATTTAGTTTCAGAATAGCATATATCCCTAAAAGGAGTAAGGTTAGAGGTTTCCTAAGTCGCCAGTGGATGGTAAAGACGTGGATCAGGAAGGAGCTGTGGAGGTCAATGGTTATTACAAGCATTGATCTGAATCTGCTGCGGTTGACTTTGAGTTCAACAAAGTCTTTAAGATAATGGTGGCAGGATACCTAGGCAAGAGATTTTTAAGCATGTGCTGGATAAATCGGTGTTGAGAGACTCAGAGCACTGGTAATCCTTCTGCCCCACCTGTCTTAATTGGAGGAGTATAAATGGGTGAGAAGTACGACCCATGCTTTACAAGTTTGATTTGACCTGAGTGTCCATTGCACATTACACATTTTCCCCAGCCCTCCCATCCCAGGGACAGCTTCATGAGTGGTGGGCTTTCCCCATCTCCGGGTTCTGTTTCTGACAAGTGACAATGCTGTAGTCTGATATTTTGGAAAACCTTAGGTGCAACATAAATTTTATATACAACCTAGATTCTCTTCTTTGCATTTAGCATAAAATCAGGCACAACTGACTGCTAGGGGAAGTCAAATTCTTTATTTTGTTTGGTGAAGTTGTGCTTTCATCCCAGTAGTCCTGAAAGGTCGTAAATCAAACAGGACATCTGACTGCAGTGAAAACTCTGTCATTACTCATAGCTCCTAGCCACGAATGAAGTGGGGAATCACAATTGCTGCTGCACTGACAAAAGCCCTACCCTGGGACTTGCGGCATTGAACAAGGAGAAAGAAATAGTTCCTAAGGAGACTAAGGGACAGATTTATCAAAAAGTAATACAACGCAATGCAGCAGGACAACTTACTGTGTTGAGAAGCGTGACAATAAGAGGGTAGAAATGCACCATATTTACTAAGATGTGACACATTCCCACTCTCTCCCTGTGCTGGAGCACTGAGTGCTGCCTAGTCCCATCACAGTCACCCTTGAGGCATTTTCCTCTTTCTGCGTATACAGCAGAATGTAGCACATGCAGAAAGGGTAAATAATAAGGAGAAATTAAGATATTTGTCCTTGTTACGCCTCTGATGGGAAGGCCTATCACTTTGAGGCAATTCCAAGTTTACTAACTTTAGGAAATCTGGACTAGCATCAAAATCCATGTGTTGATGCATGGTAACACCCATGCTCCCCCATGGAATGACTTTTCAATGCTGAGTAATGAAAGGCAGCAATTTGCGCTGCCGTGCTTCACTCTGGATTTTCTAAGCGATGCACAACCATGCCAGGTGTCTTTGCGTGGCTTAGTAAATCTCACTAAAGGGAATGTTGCACCTTGCGTCACCTTGCTTATGAGAACTGTATGGGTCAGTGAGTGGCTGTGTGAGTGGTCAAATGGGTGATTGGGCATTTCAGTGAGTGGCTTTATGGGTCAGTGACTTCTAGTGTGAGTGGATATATAAGTTAGTGAGAGGATGTGTGAGTAGCTGAATGGGTCAGGGAGTGGTAGTGTTAGTACTTGTGTGGATGACTAAATGAGTGAGTGAGTGGCTGCATGCATGAGTGAGTGGGTATCTAACTAGCTCAATGGATGGGTGAATGGGTGTGTCAGTGCTTCTCTGAATGACTGAGAGGGTGGATGACTTGGACTATGCATTGAATGAGTGGGTGAGTGAGCGGGTATAAGAGTGGCTAAAAGGGTAACAAAGTGTATATTTGAGTAGCTATATAGGGGAGTGAATGCTAGTACCACTGGCTGTATGAGTGAGTGAATGGGCTTGTGAGTGGCTGTATAAATGAGTGGGTGTGTGTATTAGTGGCTGTGTGGGTGAGTGTGTGCTAGTATCAGTGGGTGTATGGATCAGTGAGTAGCTGTGTATGTGCCCATATGGGTGACCGCGCAGTGCTGTGAATGGCTTTGTGGGTCAGTGAATGCTAGTGTGGATGCCTGTATGAGTTAGTGAGAGAGTATGTAAATACCTATATGGGTAACTGAGTGGAAGTGTTAGTAGTTGTATGGGTGAATGAATGGGTGAGTGGCTGTATGAGTAACTAGGTAGGTGTGTGACTAGTTGTATAGAGGAATGAGTGGTTGTGTTGGTGACTGTATGGGTGAATGAATTGATGTGAGAGTATGTTTTATTATAAAATAGGGAAAACAAACAAATAGGAAATGAACGCAAGATCAGTTTATATTTAAAAACACTTTCCATGGTTATGTATAAGAAAACATTTCTGTGGTAGGAAAAATGTTGTGAGACATCTAATGGCATTCAACAGCACCTGGCATAGAAAAAGAAAATGAACATAAAGATATGTTAGTATTTGTTCATCGAAATAATACAATCACACAAACATATATTACTTATACTGTAACATTGAAATACAAAGTAGTGAAAATATTCCCCTTTTTTGCGGTTCTTAGCTTTCATACTTCTTCACCGTAAACAGTGGTCTGTATAATCGAACAGCAGGGAAAGAACAATCACTGTATTGCAAAAAAAAAATGGATCACTGAAAAAATATCGAGGGACATAATATCGACTGGAAAAAATATCGTTGACAAAATATCGACTGACAGAATATCGAGTTTGTATCTACAAACAGGTAAGTACAAAAATATCGACTACAAAATATCGTTTACAAAAATATAGTTATTTAAAATATCGACTTTATTAAAAACAGTGTTAAATTAAATTAATATGAAAAATAATTACTAAAATATACTTAAAAATACTTAAATTACCTTATAATATTTAAATAATTAATGAAAGTTATAAAAAAAAATTACAATCATATTTGTTAAAACATATATGTATAGTAACATAATATCATTACATAATAATCAATATTATTACCGTAGGATAGCGTAAGTGTAAAAATTACTATTCCCACTCCAGAGAGTGCAACAGTAGGGAAAGTGTTGGATAGCGTACGGATAAAAATTACTATTCCCACTCCAGAGAGTGCAACTGTAGGGAAAGCGTTGGATAGCGTAGGGGGTAAAAATTACTATTCCCACTCCAGTGAGTGCAACAGTAGGGAAAGCGTTGGATAGCGTAGAGGTAAAAATTAGTATTCCCACTCCAGTGGGTGCAACAGTAGGGAAAGCATTGGATAGCGTAGGGGTAAAAATTACTATTCCCACTCCAGTGAGTGCAACAGTAGGGAAAGCGTTGGATAGCGTAGGGGTAAAAATTACTATTCCCACTCCAAAGAGTGCAACAGTAGGGAAGGCGTTCGATAGCATAGGGGTAAAAAATTACTATTCCCACTCCAGTGAGTGCAACAGAAGGGAAAGCGTTGGATAGCGCTAGGGGTAACAATTAATATTCCCACTCCAGTGGGTGCAACAGTAGGGAAAGCGTTGGATAGCGTAGGGGTAAAAATTACTATTCCCACTCCAGTGGGTGCAACAGTAGAGAAAGCGTTGGATAGCGTAGGGGTAAAAATTACTATTCCCACTCCAGTGAGTGCAACAGTAGGAAAAGCGTTGGATAGCGTAGGGGTAACAATTACTATTCCCACTCCAAACAGTGCAACAGTAGGGAAGGCGTTGGATAGCATAGGGGTAAAAAATTACTATTCCCACTCCAGTGAGTGCAACAGAAGGGAAAGCGTTGGATAGCGTAGGGGTAACAATTACTATTCCCACTTCAGCGGGTGCAACAGTAGGGAAAGCGTTGGATAGCGTAGAGGTAAAAATTACTCTTCCCACTCCAGTGTGTGCAACAGTAGGGAAATTAAATACTTCATATATTACTTTAAATAATATAAATTAATATCTATAACAAATTATTTTAAAGTAATTACCATTTTATTTTAATATAACACTTAATCAATTAAAATTATAATTGAAAAATAATTATTATTATTTCTTACCTAGTAATCCAAATTAATTACAAATAAAAATTTATTTAATTAACAATTAAAACTTATTTATTTATTTTTTCTAATTAAATACAATTAAATAAATTACATGATTTAATTAATTATAAATAAATTACTTCCCACCCTATTCCCCTATAAATCCAGAACCCACTACTGAAAATAAATAAGTAAAATTAACGAAATTATCAATTAATCAATTATACAAAAATAATAGCAAATTAAAATTGAATTAATTACCCATACATTTTTAATTACTATTAATTCTAAAAAAATACCAATCATTTTTTTAACATATTTAATTAATGTTAATTAAATTACTTCCCACCCAATTCCCCTATAAACCCACAACCCGCTACGGAAAATAAATTAGTAAAATTAACATAATTAGCAATTATTCAATTAATTAAAATTAATTGCCAATTAAAATTTAATTATTTACCTAATATAAATTAATTAATAATTAAATAAAAAATAATACCAATAAATAAATTTACATATTTCATTAATTATATTTAAATTACTTCCCACCCTATTCCCCTATAAACCCACAACCCGCTACAGAATTTAATTACACAATAAATAAAAAAACAAATTTCTTTTTTTTAAATTAATTAAAACATAAATACACAATTTTCACACATATAATAACATAAAAAACATTATAAAAAATTAGATACTATTAAAAATTAGATATTTTTAATTCCCTATATTACAAACTTCGATATTTTAACTATCTATATTTTTAACATTCGATATTATATTACTTACCTTAAAAACTATATTTTTGATGTCGATAGTTTGTCCAGTCGAAATTTTGTCCAGTCTATATTTTGGACTCGATATTATGTCCAAACGATTTTTTGGAGTCGATATTATGTCTGTTTACTAAAAAAAACACCATACATGCTCCATGCAACATTATGATTGCATGAAGCTATGCATTTCACTCACTACAATTCTTTAATTAAGAGCTTTTTTCTTCAGGAACTTCAGCAGTTTTATTTGGAGTTATCACATCTAAAATCTTTTTTTTGATAATCAAATTTTTATTGTTTTTAAACACGTAAAACAAATCAGCAAATACACGGAAATCATTAGTTTGAATCCATTCTTAAAAGCAATGTAAGCCACAATCACAAACCCCATAAAACATACACAGATGGGATATGGGACCAGGTTAATCACACATCAAAATTCTACACTGTTGAAATAACTCCTGGTTGGCTGAATGATGTTTAAGTAATGCTGTCCGATATGGAGAACATCCCATAGTGTAGTTTTAATTTCACAAATAGTATGTAAAACTTTGTTTTATTTGGAGTTAACACATCAAAATGCTAAAAGATTACCCCCTTTGCTTCCTCAACCAAACTTTTGCAAATTTGAAGAAGACTATATAGACATCACCCCCAATAGGGCAAATCATGTCTAAAAGACTGATGAACCATGCAGAAGAAATACTTTTATAGCCACAATTCCTCATTTGAATTTTTGTCATTTGGAAGGAGGTCTTAGTTAAATCTTAGGTTGACGTCATTACATTATGTCCATCCAGTTTCACTCTTTATAAAGACAATGTAGAGTCAAGAGGTTGCAATAATTCCTTCATGAAAGATGATAGCTGAAGTAGTAAAAGTTCTTTCCGAAATGGATATTATACAGCTTGGAAGTTTGTAATTTGAGTGATGGTTCCAAGTGTAACTCAGTCCGAATAAGTCATCAATATTTATATCTTCTACTAAAGCTCCAAGAATAACCATAATAAATTCTTGTGCATCCTGTTGACTGTTGAGAGTAAACATTAGTTATCCACTACATAAATCTAAAAGGTCTTAAATACCTAAAGAAAATTGTGTCACTGTTCTGTCAGTCATTAAACATTGGTGCAAGTGATAGAGTGCAGTATACATACTTTTAACTGTTTTTTGTTCAATTTGTTTCACTAGATGGGGTAAATGGAAAAGTACATGAGAACAACATTTGTATAGCAGTTGACACCTGAGCTATTTTTCAACTGGTAACCTACTATATCTACACCATTTTCCAGTTTTCTCTCCTTGATAGCTTCTACTTTGTCCTTGTCTCCTTTCTTTTCTTCAGTATTATTATACTCTCATGTAATATTCCATTTTGGACAGATTATATGTTTCTCATAAACAGGGTTTAGGCCTAAATGAGGACCGTATACACTTCTTAACTCATTGTACTCTCTTACAAAGCTTGCATCAGCACTAACATTCTTTTCATCAAAATCCATCAAAAACAAACCGAACAATGTTCTAACTCGCTACATATCACATTCCTTCTTTAAATCCAGTACTTCCAATATGAATAAAACCTGTTTCTACACTTAAATCTTCTGTATGGACAGTTACAGCATTCGCTAGAGACAATGAGAACAGCTGATGGTGCACAAATAAGTCTTTCACTAGCACAAAAACGTACAACACAAAGGCCAATCTACATTACACCATCAATCTGATAAAATTTGATAGCCAAGTATTCAACATCTAAGTTTGAGAAATTAAGAAAATCAATTACTTTGTCATTCTACCATTTACTAACCATTCTTCCACATTTAAATTACATCACAAAATGACTCAACAGTTTCTGCTGTCATGAAAAATCTTTTCCAATCCTGCAGTTGTAAGAATAGAATTTTCCAAAGCATTTAATTTTGATTGTAGTTTATTTGTGAGAATCATTGTGACTCCCTGATGTTCCATTTTATCTATAGCTGTCATTTCTAAAATATCTTCTTTCTCCAATTGTAGTAGTTGTTCATTAAAGTTGTAGCACTCTTGAACTGTTGGTATTAAACAAACTATAAACGTCTGTTTTTCAATTAAATTGTGCATTAGTTCAGCTGCTGTATTAATAGATGGAAATAGTTTCTTGATAAGATGACATTCCAAAGCATGTTTCCCCTCTTTTGTTAGAACTCCTATTCTAATGTGCTTCAGTATCTGCATAATTTATATCAGATACACATATGTTTTACTAGTTCCTTGTGTTCAAAATGTAGCCAAATATTTACATTTTCAATACTGCCCAGGGAATTTCTTGTTTCATTATGCTCAAGTGCTGTGAAAACAAGCTGTCCTTTTATGGGGGGCACCATATTTTGTTTATTTATGTTATTGAAGAATGCCACTATAGTGATGGTCTTCCACTTAAGCTGGAGCCCTTTATTTACCCATAGAAAATTAGTCACCCCTTTTACTAGCACTTTTAGCAAAAACCTCAGGATACCTAGGATTAAACTAATGGGATTCTGATCACAATTGTCTTTCTCCAAGGTCCCCCTTCTAATGACTGATGGATGCAGGGAATGTGAAATAAAAGTGTCATCAATCGATTCGCAGCTCCCTTTCCCCGGCCAATTAAGGTGAGCAGTTGGGTCTCTTCTGTCCCTACGATATCAATACGATTATAGAGGTCAAACTCTAAAAGATAATTATACAATTTGATGCCTCTACTATCGGTAGCAGACTGGCATGCTGAGTGTCTGAACGGGAAAAGAAGATTGGCTATTGTAAGCCCTGAGACAATCTTTGCATTAAAATCTCTACCTGTGATAAGGTTGAAATAATTTAAGAAAACATAATACCTGTCCTTCTACACACTCCTAACTGCAAATAAGATATCTAGATTACATCTGGTGTCCCTGTCAGTGTAGAATTATAAAAAATATTTAAAATATTTGGATTATTTTCCAAGTATACTAACCATACAATTTGGATACCAGGATGATTAAGAGGAACTGGAAAAACGAGCACACAAAATTGGCCAGCCCACCCCTTGGGCTGCCCATGACTGAAGGGATAGCAAAGTTATAAAAGCTAGAAGCCATACAATGTTCTGTTATGACCCAAGTAGCTTGAATTAGGATAGCATCACACTGCATAACAAACTCCAATTAAACCGGATTTGCACATTTCGATATGATCCCTGCTATGTCCCAACTGATAAAACAAAAAGTCTTGCCTTGTTGCCCAGAACTCCTGACTGGTCACTCTGGAACAAGTGGGGTACCTAGTTCTTCTAAATCATTGGTCCTTGCAATTGCAGCGCTGTGATTGGTCTGAGCAACATCGTTGGCACAAAGCCAGAGAATGGGAGTGTCATATTTCCGAGTTAGGCCCATGTAGCGAGGCAGCTTATTCCTTACATTGTCCTAGAAAATAACATTTCAGCTGTGCCCTTTTGCATGATAAATGTTAGAAATGAGGGTCTCTAGTTGGCAAGGGTTTGCACCTTTGTCCAAATAGGGACCCTTCTTCCTAGTCAGGGTAAGGGGATACACTTCTAAAGTAACCCCTGCTCACCCCCTTGGTAGCTTGACACGAGCAGACAGGCTTATCTCAGAAGCAGTGTGTAAAGTATTTGTGAACACATACAGTAATACAGTGAAAACACTACAAATGGACACCACACCAGTTTAGAAAAATAAGTAATCTTTATCTAAACCAAAAAGACCAAAAAAACAAAAATACACAATACAGTAATGAAAATGTGACTCTCAAAAGTAGAAACTGTTCTATTCAAAGCAAATTGCAGATGCTACACTTTTCACATAAAGTACCTTGGATGCATCACGCGCACAAACAAAAACTTTGCAGAGAAGGTGATGCGTTGGTTCATTATGTGCAATGAAGGTGATGCAACGGTTCCTTACTCCAATGGAGGTGATGCGTTGGTGCCTTACTGCCACGCAGGGGCAGTAATGCCTCTGGTTCTTACTGAAGGGGGGTGATGCATCGTTTCTCACTGAAGGAGAGGTGATGCATCGTTTTTTTAATGCGTGCTCGACATTCTTCCATGTGTGGCGCCCAGATGCAATGCTTTAGGATCGGGGATGCATCGGTTCTCGAGGATACTACTTTCCTCCAGCCGCGGTCCCACGACGCATTGGTTCTTGCAGCGGCACAGCACGGCCTGCATCAGAATTGGTGCGGTGAGCTCAGACTTCGGAGAATGGTGCACGGGATTTGGAGTGCGGCGATTTCTCAAGCTGGGGGCAGGTGCTGCATCAGTTTCTTTGGCGATGTGCTGGAAACAGGTGCGGATGCATCGCACTTCTCGATGATGCATTGCTTTTCCAGCTCCCAGCAGTAAAACAAACTCCCAAAACAGCAACAGGCACCTTTTGCCAGGTCAGAACTCCCAGCAAGGAAGTTCAGGGGAGCTGGTGGTGAAGTCTTTGTATCCCCGAGACTTCAAAAGAGGAGGCATGATCTACTTCAAACCCTTGGAGATCTTCCTCAAGCAAGAGACACAGCACACAGCAAAGTCTTTAACCTCTCCTTGGCAAAAACAGTCAGTGCAGGCCAACCCCAGACAGCACACAGCAAAGGGACAGTACTCCTCCTCCAGTTTACCCAGCTCTACTCCTTGGCAGAGGTTCCTCTTGAATTCCAGAATTAATCAAAAATTCAGGGGGCTGGGCCCCACTCTTTATTGCACGAATCCCTTTGTTCTCTGGTGGTGGAGAAGCTCTTTGCCCAGCCAAAACCAGTTCTGCCCTCTTTGGTGTAGCTTCATGCCAGGAGGTGGAGATATGATTGTTCAAGGTAGACCAGGTCCATTCAGGTGTGAAAGAAATCTCCTCCCCCTACTTTAAATGCAGCTCAGTTCTATTCAGCCCAGCCCTGACTCACCCTGGAAAGGCAGGGCACACCTAACCACCCCAAGTGGCTGTCTGAACAGAATGCACACCCCCAACCCCTGTCACTCCAAAGTCAGACAGTCAATACACAAACCTAGCAGAGGCACACTGGATGGCTAAGCAAGAAAATACCAACTTTCTAAAAGTGGTATTTTCAAACACAGATTATAAAAATTATCCTCACAAAAAGATGCATCTTTATAGTCTGAGTTCAGGCATACTAAACTGTACCTTCCCATCTCGTCCCAATGGGTAGTTATATTTATAAGATGTTATAAATGATCTCCCATTCTGACCTACGGGACAGATAGCCTATCATTCATAAAAACCAAAATTGGCAGAATTTCACCATCAGGACATGCCACACACAACAGGGAATGTCCTACCTTTCACATACACTGCACCCTGCACACAGGGGTACCTTGGGATAACCTTAGGGGTGACTCACATTTAAGAAAAGGGAAGGTTAGGGCCTGGCAAGTGGGTGCACTTGCCAGGAGGGCATGGCTGTACTAGACTGAACACAGGCATGAGACTCTGTTGCAAGGCTGCTTGTGTGGGTGGCACAATTAGTGCTGCGAGCCCACTAGCAGCATTTGGTTTACAGGCCCCAGGCACTCAGAGTGCACTGTACTGGGGACTTAACAGTAAACCAAATAAATACATATTGGAAACACTAATCCATCATAGCAATTTACAAAGGGAGGACTTGCACTTTGGCACTGAACAGCAGTGACAAAGTGCCCAAAGCAGCTAGATCAGCAAAACAAAGTCCAACACACAGCAGAAACACAGGAGGCAAAGGCAAAAAAATACAGGGGAAACTAATGCCAAGGCTGCCAGGTCTAACAACAATGTTGGATTTGTTTCTCTAAAACAACTTTGTTCACACATCCAGCTTCGAGCAACATTATCACGTGCCTTGAACATCATGTACTAGGCCCCTCTATGCACTAGGTACAAAAGTCATCCTACCTTCATGTACGAGGCGACAGCGCTATCCATATATCCATAACACCACTAATCTAGTGCGCCCATCATGAAGCCTGCTTTTTATTATAAATCCCAATAGATTGGTAGAGGAGGCATTTCTACTCACACTGAAGGTCCCTACATGGGGTCCTTCACTCTGTCCGATCAGGTAATGGGGTTGGATCGTCCCTTGTGGGTATTCTTGGCTCTACACCTACACACACTCTAGGTACCCTTAGAGTAGGGTTTGCATGATAGGAGTATGTTAGATTTCATTTCTTATATATGCCTGCATATATCCATTGCCTCAGCACCATGGTAGAAATGTATCTACTGTTTACTCTCTTGGTGCTTGTAATTTCCTTTATTTGCTTCTGTCTCCTAATCATTGCAGCACACACATTTTATGCAAGAATAATCTTGGTTCAATAAATATTATTGAAAACGTCCCACTGTGTATTTTCTGTATATTTTTCTAAAACAAGTGAGCATGAATGACTGCGTCAAAGATTCTGTATTGTTTCAATGATGCTGAGGAATCAGGGTTGTCATGTTCAGTGGTTGCCAGAAACTGTGCGCTCCCTGGTAGGTTAGGGGGGCTTACTGTGGCACTGTGAGCTAGCTGACCTATAGGCCAACATATCCTGCAAGGGTGTTCAGAATGAGTCTGGGCACCAATCCCTTAGTTTATGTAGTCCGAACAATTGCAGATCCTAAGTATTAGTAGGAACTACACAACAGGAGGCTGGGCATGTTCTCCAAGCAGGCTGTACTGCAGCCTGCATGGAGAACATGCACAGTGAGCCTGACAGTTTGGCCGGCCCAAGACGGCCGGCCAAAGCATCGTGCACACTTAAGAGTAGGCAAACCACTACTCCCCTACCCTGCTCTGTGAGCAGAGCAGCCCCCCCCCCAGCTAAGCAAGGAGAAAATTAAAATGATAATAACAATGAGTTGTTATCATTTTATTTCTTTTGGCTCAGTGGGGCAGTGCAACTCCGCCCCTGTCCTGCACTCATTTAGCAGATGTTTGAGGCAGAAAAGTGACTATGGAAATATCTTCTCCCAAAGAACCATGAATCTGATTCTGTTGTACAAAACAAAATGACTGCAGAATGTGTTTCGGTTACTAGTCAGATAGAAGTTAATGGCAAGCATTTGTTTTTCAATTCTACCACTGAACATAAAATAATTTGAAAAGAAACCATGGCATTCATAAAGATTGAGAATATTTAGTTTAGTGATCCATTAAGATAAGAATTTAGTTATCCTTCAATATTTCACTCAGCACTCACCTTATTACGGCGAAACCTATCGGCTTTGCCAATGCTTATTAATGATGAGGCAGGAAATCTGGCTCAAACCACTAGATGGCACAAGTTGCTGAATGTGATGTGTTTGTTCTTTCCCTGTAGCATAATTATTTCAAAATTTGAAACAAAAGCCTGATTTATGTTTTGGTGGGCAGTTCGTTTCTCTACAAGAGATGGAGTACATTACACAATCCCCCTGACAGAGTTGACGCGCGTAATTTCCAAAGTATTAGCAGGAACCTCCTTCACATCAGTACTTGAACAACAATGTTGTTTACTGTTTGGTTCACTGCTGGGCACCAAACCATTTTCTTTTGGCAAGAGGAAAAATTTCAAAGCTGAATTTGCTTTTTGAAAATAAAAAAGGAAATTCTCCCCCCTTGCCATGCGAGTCCTCTCCAATGGCAAGGGGGGAATTTAACAGTTTTTACCGCCCCTTAACGTCAGGGTTTTCCTGGCAGTGAACACGGGCCATCAGTTCGATTCATTTTGCTTTCTTTTGCTTACACAGGCCCCACATAAAATTCTGACATATCTAGAACCAATAAAGCACCTGGGAAGTGCTGGAAAGAATTATTTAGGCAAGAGTACCACACATGGAGAAGCTGCACACTGCACACTGCACATAGCCAGATTCGGAAACAGTAGCCCACTTCTTTTTTTTTAATTTCAAATCGTTTTTATTAATAATAAAGAAAAAAGACATGACAAACAGAAAGTCTTCCAGTACAAAGATGAGAGCAATTGCGATGCTTGAGTACAATACAAAAAACTTAAAAGAAAATCAAATCACTTGGTGCTTGCAGGTGTCATCTGCAGACAGAATTACATAATGAGTATTACACAATAAGAAAGCATATACATTTAGTCAAGGGAATGTACAGTTACACAACAAGTCAAACTACCATCCATAAGGTCCGGCATCGGACTACGCAGTAATCGAAATAAACAGCATCAATAAATACATCATGGTGGATCAAAATGAAAGGAGGACATGTCAAGCGACTTCCATAGTTTCTTGTTGGAAGGGCTGATTGCAAAGCCGAATTGTCAACCCCTCTCAGGAATGAAAGCCATTCCTGCCAAATTTTAAAATTCACTTCTGATGCGTTTTTCCATTTGCATAAGACCACCTTACAGGCAAGTGTTAACATCAAGTCTAGGAGCTGGCGATCATGTGTAGTAGCCAAGTTTGGGTCAAGGACTCCCAATACTATATATACAAAATCCCTGGCGGGCTTTAGATTGAACGTATGTTGGATGCAGTCGAAGATTTTTCCCCAGTAGGTTTGCAAAGAGGGGCAGTGGAAGAGCATATGTGCGAGGTCGCCCATTCCTGACTGGCAATTCCAACACGTGGGTGTTTCCCTCAGGTGACATTTAAAAAGCCTATCCGGCGTCCAGAAAGCCCTATTCAATAGCATATATTTTGTTTGAAAAAGGATGGGCGATACCTTATGAGATAGAGCAGTGCTATGTATCACATCCCAATCAAACTCTATCCCAGTGGAGTTGGGTTAATTTTCCCATTTAGACTCAACTCGTCTATGTGTCTTCTTGGGTAATGGGAGTAGCATTTTATACACTTTTGAGACGAAGTGGCCTGCGGACAATAGGCGAGGCAAATGGGTCGCCAACCAAGGCACGTGAGGAGTGAAACCACGAGCTGTTATAATGGCCTTCAACTTCAGGAACTCGTAGAAGTCCATCGGTGTGAGGTCATATGTTGTCTGTAAGCTCGAGTACGGAAGCGGTAACGCGCCATCATAAAGGTCTCCCACTAAATTAATGCCTTTCCTAGACCACGAGTCCCAGTAGAGGGGTTTACCTGCACACTTAAAGTAGTGGTTTCGCCATAAGGCCATAAAAGTGGATTTTTTAACTACCATTTTAGTTTTATGTGTCTGGTCGAGTCTTAACAGGGCCCGCCTGGTATTTAGCATAATATACTTAGAGTGAGGTAAATGGGACAGGTCCATAGTAAGCAGGGCTCGAAGGGGTGCGTGTCCAATGAGTGATTTCTCAATTTGTAACCACAGAGGAACATAGGTTGGAGAGGTTGTCAGCCACTGTGCTCCTTGTTTGCAGAGGAATGCTGTCTGGTAGTTCCTGAACGAGGGAAGACCCAGGCCGCCTTTGTCTTTTGCTAGTTGCAGTTTTTTCAGTGATACCCTGGCTTTCTTACCCCGCCACAGGAACCCGCCAAACAGCTTATCCACTTTATTGATAAAGTCATCCGAGAACGTCATGGGGAGCATACTGGCTAGATAATTCACTAACGGAGTAGACATCATTTTAAGGGTTTCTGCCCTGCCCCATCAGGAGAGGAACTTGGGTGACCACCCATCTAACAAAGTGGAGATCTTTTTCAAGGTTATGTCTTCATTTATTCGTAGAGTGGAAATCAGATCCTTATCAAAGTCGAGGCCCAAGTATTTAAAACAGTGTGGTTGCCAAGTCAGGACAGACTCCCCAAGAATATCTTTATTGCCCATATTATTTAGGAGTTTTACCTCCGTCTTATCTTTGTTCAACTTGTACCCTGAAACACGGGAAAATTCATCAATGGTAGCCATGAGTGCAGGTATGGCTTCCTCAGCCCTTTCTGACACAACTAGTACATCATCTGCGTACGCAGTGAGTTTTATAGTACAGCCTTCAAAAGGAACACCAGCAATCGCATCATTATGTCTTATATGATACAGGAAAGGCTCTATGGGCAACAAGAATAAGGAAGGTGATAGGGGGCACCCTTGTCTTGTTCCTTGCTCCAGATTTAAAGAGGAGAAGAAGGAGCCACCCGCCCTCACCTTTGCAGAGGGACAGAAATATAGGGACATCACTAGTTTCGTAAATGTTTCACCCAAGTTGAATTTGTGTAGTACCGCCTTCAGAAAGGACCAATCTACTTTGTCGAAAGCTTTTTCGGCATCTTATGTTATTGCCGCAGTGGGAGTGTCTAGGAGTTTGCCTTTTTCCAAAACGTGCGCTAGTATCCTGGTGTTATCACTAAACATTCTATTCTTCAGGAATCCAGCTTGAGAGGGATGGATCAATTGGGGAAGAACCCTCTAGAGGCGGGTCGAGAGGATCACTGCCAAGATCTTGCAGTCAAGATTAATGAGGGAAATAGACCTATAATTTTTTGGAAGAGAGGGGTCTTTCCCATCTTTTGGAAGTACTGCAATTATAGCCTCAGACAGGGTGCCCTTAACTTCGCCTGACTCATTTATTTCCCGGAACAGGTTCAGAAGAGGTTCCACCAATAAAGAGGGGAAGGATTTAAAAAATCTAGCTGTAAACCCATCAGGGCCTGGGGCTTTCCTGCTCTTTAGCGATTTAATTGCTTGTTCAATTTCTATGGCCGTGATTGGTGTATTAAGACTTGGCTGCTCATGAGTGGAGAGTCTTGGTAAGTCGCATTCATTTAAATAATCCTGTATCTTATCTTCTTCCACCGATTTATTCTTGGCATATAGGGTCTCGTAAAAGTCCTTAAATACCTTCGCTATCTTGTCCGGCTCTGAATGAGCGATCCCTGAAACATCTTTGATGACATTAATAGTGTTCCTATGTACCTTGAATTTTAAATAAGAGGCCAGGCTCTTACCCGCTTTATTTGAGTCACAGAGTTTGAACCTCTTTCTTTTGTCTAGCCATACCCCTGCCCTCTCACTCACTATTTTGTTGTATTCATACGTTTTATTGGCCAGTGTGTTCATGACCGTACTGTTCCTGTCTCTCTGGTGCTCACTCTCTAGAGCAAGTATTTCACTTTCCAGGTCGTCTAATCTACGGTTGTGGTCTTTATTCATTGCTGATCGAATTTTAATACAAACCCCCCTAATGGTACTCTTTAGGGCCTCCCACCTCACTAGATCAGTAGTGTTTCCCCTCTTATTGTCCTCCAAATATGAGCAAATAGCGGATTCAATAGCAGACCTATGTTGCTCTTTGTCCAGTATTTCGTCATTCAAACGCCACGATGTTTGACGAGACGAGGGCTTCGTATTGGTGATGGATAAAGATATGCATGAGTGATCGGACATAACCCTTGGCTCTATAGATGTATCATCTATCCGTGTTGCCCCTTTCTGTGATATAAGAATGTAATCGATTCGTGAGTAAGAGTCATATGGTGCGGAATAAAATGTATAATCCATATCCGTGGGATTTTGTAACCTCCATGCATCTACCAAATTAAAGCGTTTACATAGATTGAGCAGAGTTTTGTGTGATTTATTCGGTCGAAAGGGGCAACGTGAGTCCCTGTCTAGGGTCGCATCCATGGGGAGATTAAAGTCCCCGGCCAGTATGTGTACGGCCGAGTCAGGAATGGACTCAATTTGTTTGCTTAGACCTTCCCAGAATTTAATGTCAGAGGTGTTAGGAGCGTATATATTTGTGATGTAGAATTCTGTGTTGTCTCTGCTTAGTTTGGCTGTGACCCACCTGCCATTCACATCTGCCTCTGAAGAGAGAATTTCAACCTTTGATTTTTTCGCTATAACAACAAGACACCATTCTTTTTCCCCGTCGCTTCCGCCCCCACTACCTCGGTGTAAAATTTATTCCTCAAGTGATAAAACTGTTTGCCATCTATTTTAGTCTCCTGTAACAAGACAATATCCCCCCGTTGTCTGCGCACATAGTCTAGTATTTTTTGTCTCTTTACGGGTTGATTCAGGCCTTTTACATTCAGGGACAGTATTTTCAGTTTGTCTATGGAGGCCACTCCCAGTGGTGTATTATGTTTGTTTTGTGCCATTAGACATGCCTAAATATCTTGCCGAGTACCGTGTCGGACCAACCAAGATGGTAGGCAACACCATTAACTTGTCGAATCGACTTGTAACTGTTCGATAGTGTCCGTACAAGCACATGGAATGCAAAATGAAATGAAAGGGAATATAATACAAATAACACACATAACCCTTCCGAACCCCTCAACCCCCACCCCACCCCACCAGTGAATAGTAGACATGGTGACTGGAGAGAAACAGCAACCAATCCTCCCCGTGGATCACAACTTTAGTGAGAAATTTTGAACTATTTCCGCAGTCTAACAGGCTATTACAGAGTATAACAGTAGGTGAATACTGAGATTAGAAAACTAGACCCATGCATATCCAAGTAAGGATGCCTCATATTGCCGGTAAGGATGAACTTTGTAAACCCGATACATATATCGGTGACCCAAATGTTACCTCTATTATTGATAGCCATCAGTAGGATTGAGTTGCAGACCTTGATCTGGCCAACGACTAAACTTTAACTTTAGAACATAACATAACACATCTTTGGATTGGCAATTGAACTATTCTGGTTGTGACAGGTGTATTAAATATTAAAGATGCAGCAACATACAGCGAATAATATAATGTATGATCAGGTCAGCGTTGCAAAAATGAAGCCATCGGACCATGTGACGAGGGTAAGAACAACATGGACAAGTCCCCTTATCAGATTTAGAGAATCAACTTGACAGAGGGAGGTCAACTGGTACCCACAATTGGTCAGATAAGTCTCGATCGACACACAATGAACATAGCGCCAGGCTATAACTTAGACATCTGACAGTAGGAAAAAGCCATACAGTTAGTATGAGAGAAAAGGATACTCATTTGACGCCGGATGAGGAGGCTGTTGTACCGTCAGAGTTGTGAGTGTCCATGACCAGATCCTCGGGCCCGTCCAACATTCTTTGGAGTTTCATGGGGTCTGAGAAGATGTGTGGATGGCCTTGGATGACCACTCTGTATCTCGCCGGACCTACAAAGCCATGTTGGTAGCCCATGGACTTCAGTTGTGGGCGAAATGCCAGGAAAGCCTTCCGTACGTCTACAGTTTCCTTGCTGTAGTCCTGTGATATATATATTTTGGCATTCTTCCATAGGATGTGATTATGCTTCCGTACAAAGGTAAGGATTTGTTCCACGTGCTGATAGCGTAGTGGTTTACAGACAATAGGTCTGGGACCTTTTTGGTTTTTGTTGATCCTGCCAGGCATTCTATGCGCCCTGTCAAATTCCAAGGGCTGATGGAAGGTCATGCTGGTGGCTTGGGCGAACCATGACTCCAGAAATGGAACACAGGAGCCCATCGACTCCTCGGATCCCTCCGGAATACCGAAAATGCGAAGGTTCCCCTTCCGGTTTCGGTCCTCCAATTCGGCCAGTTTCCTTGTTACTTGGTCTGAGGCTATGGTCAGGCGTTTGAGTGCACTACAAGTCTTGATTTCGGTATCTTCCAACCTGCTAATTCTAGACTCTGTTTCGTCCAGCCTTGCGTTGGTCTCACGAATGTCTTGTCTGATTGCCACCACTTCCTCTTTAGTTGACTTAGCTAGGTCCCTAACCTCGTCGAGTCTGCTTAGTATCATTTCCATCTCATCAGCGTTATCTTTTTTCCCTTTGACAGGCGAGTTTGGATTCGAGTGGTCAGATTTGAGCCTTTTCAAGTTCTTAGCTATCTCTTTGTTGTCCATGGTCACTGTTATCCTGATCGTATCAACAATAGGATCGTGAAGTGAACCAAAATTAATGCACTGATTCAATTATAAGATCGCAGCACGCTGACAAGCATGACCAAGTGCTTCCTTACATACGTCGGCGTCACATAGAGGCTACGCAGATATGGCGAAACAGCTGATGTAGCGTGCAGATAACGTAGAACAGAGTGAGTCATTCATCAATGTGGTTTGTGGAACCTAGCATCAACACGCTGTTGTATGTAGCCACCTCGTCAACGCATGCTGCCGAGATAGGGTGGGTCACGTTGCGCCTTGTCGTTATTTCATAATTGCGTCTCGATCAGGGAGCATTAAGCAGGCAGCATGTCATGATCGCTGTATCAGCTGGCAGAGGAGACTTATTGTGGTGTATCACACACTAACTAGCTCATAACATGACAGCATGAGCCAATAAGCTATAGGTTGCTGCGTGTTGTCGAATGCTTCAAATTCTCGCCAAAACAGGTTAAGCGTGAGTCACCACTGCAGCGCATGAGATAATCATTAGGGCGCTCAAAGATACTTAAGGGGAGAGCCTGGTGACCGCGGGAGTGACCGCTGTGCCTTTCTCAAGGCCGGGTCACCCCCTTGCTCCCCACGCCTGCTGATCGCCAGCCTCCTTGCCAGCCTCCTTGCCTCCTTGACGCCGACGCCGACACCGTCGCCCCCCCAGCCCCCCGAGCGGCCCAGCCACTGCTGGGCCGGCAGCTCGCCACTTTTCCCGCCGCTGGCCCCCTGCGGCCCCGCCCACCACCGGCCCATTGGCCCAGACGCTAGCCCAGCCCAGCTGACCCGCCCTCCCGTCCCCCTTCGTATGACGCCCCCAGAGCGACCGCGCAGCGGACGCGCGCAGCGGGAGCACCGATTGAGCGCCAAAGGTGCACCAAAGGTAAGCCCGTCTGCGCCCGTCCGCGCCTGGACCGCGCCCAGTGCCAGGACCCCTGGCCCCCGCCGACGGAAGCCGACCCTACGGACCTACGACGCCACCGAACTCTACGCACTCAACGCCGGAAGAACCCCGGGGTGCTACCGAGCCACCCCGAGACGCACCCACGGACCCTTCTGCTGCAACTCCTGCAAGTTCACCTGCATCCAGACCTCCGCCACACCAGCACCGCCCAAGACCAAGCCAAACACCAATAGCACCCACCTGAAGTGCATCCTGCTCAACACCCGCTCCGTCCACAGACACGCCGTCGAGCTCTGGAACCTGCTCGACACCACTGCACCGGACGTCGCCTTCCTCACGGAAACCTGGATGAACGCCTCTTCAGCGCCCGACATCGCCATCGCCATCCCAGACGGCTACAAGATCATCCGAAGGGACCGCATCAACAACACAGGAGGAGGCGTCGCCATCATCCACAGGAACACCATCCGCATCTCGACCAACACCGACGACACCCTCGCACCCGCCGAGCACCTTCACTTCCAGGTCCACATCAACCCCAAGACAACCCTCAGAGGCACCTTCATCTACAGACCCCCGGGACCACGCACACAATTCAGCGAAGACATCGCCGACTTCATCAGCCCGCACGCCCTCTGCTCTGCTGACTACATCCTCCTCGGGGACCTCAACTTCCACCTGGAGAACAACAACGACCGCAACACCACCACCCTGCTGGACAACCTCGCTAACCTGGGACTCAAGCAGCTGGTCACCACCCCCACCCACTACGCCGGACACACACTCGACCCCGTCTTCTCATCCAGCAAGGACATCGCCTTCAGCCACGCCACCGGACTCCACTGGACGGATCACAGCTGCGTCCACTTCAGCTTCAGAAGGACCACGATCCACCACCACCAGCAACAGGTTTCACGCAGAAGCTGGAACAAGATCACAGCCGACCTCCCTGAACATGAACCCTCCCACCAGCACACCGGACCCAAGCCAGGCAGCCACCAACCTCACCAAGTGGATCAGCGACTGCGCAGATGACCTCGCCCCCCTGAGGACCCCGCCCAGCAGACCCGGCAGCAAGAAAGCCCCATGGTTCACCGACGAACTCAAGAACTCCAAGAAGAACTGCCGAGCCCTCGAGAGAACCTGGCGCAGAGACCCAACTCCAGACAACATGGCTGCCCTCAAGCTCGCCACCCGAAAGCACCACCAACTCATCCGCGCCACCAAGAAAACCGCATTCAAGGAACGACTGGACAACAACGCACACAACAGCAAGGAACTCTTCAACATCGTCAAAGAGCTCTCCAACCCCAACGCCGGAAACAACGACATCACCCCTTCGCAAGACCTCTGCAACTCCCTCGCCTCCTACTTCCACAACAAGATCGCGGACATACACAACAGCTTCAGCACTCAACCGACGCACGCCACAACCGAACCCCCGCCCCCCACCACCACCCTCCGCGCCTGGACCCCGATCAACACCGAAGACACCATCCGCACGATGAACTCCATCCACTCCGGATCTCCGACCGACCCCTGCCCTCACCACGTCTTCAACAAGGCCGACGCTGTCATCGCACCCCACCTGCAGGACATCATCAACACCTCCTTCGACACCGCTACCTTCCCGGAGAGCTGGAAGCACGCCGAACTCAGCGCCCTACTCAAGAAGCCTTCAGCCGACCCCACCGACCTCAAGAACTACCGCCCCATCTCGCTGCTCCCGTTTCCTGCAAAAGTCATCGAGAAGACCGTCAACAAGCAGCTGGCCGCCTTCCTCGAGACGAACGGATCCCTCGACCCCTCGCAGTCTGGCTTCCGGGTAAACCACAGCACCGAGACCGCCCTGATCGCAGCCACCGATGACATCCGTGCCCTGCTCGACAACGGAGAAACAGCGGCCCTCATCCTCCTAGACCTCTCCGTGGCCTTCGACACTATCTGCCACCGTACCCTAGTACAGCGCCTCAGCAACGTCGGAGTCCAGGATAAGGCACTGGAGTGGATCATCTCCTTCCTCGCCGGGAGAACACAGAGAGTCCGCCTCCCTCCGTTCAGATCGGAAGCCACCGAAGTCATCTGCGGCGTCCCTCAAGGCTCCTCGCTCAGTCCAACCCTCTTCAATGTCTACATGGGCCCCCTCGCTGACATCGCACGCCAGCACAACCTCATCATCATCTCCTACGCCAACGACACCCAGCTGATCCTCTCCCTCACCAACGACCCCGCCACCGCCAGAGACAACCTACACGAAGGGATGATAGAGGTAGCCGAATGGATGAAGAACAGCCGCCTGAAACTGAACTCGAACAAGACGGAAGTCCTCATCCTAGGATCCTCACCCTCCGCCTGGGATGACTCCTGGTGGCCCCCCGCCCTGGGCAACGCACCCCAACCCACAGACCACGCACGCAACCTGGGCTTCATCCTGGACTCCTCCCTCTCCGTGACCAGACAAGTCAATGCCGTCTCCTCGTCGTGCTTCAACATCCTGCGCATGCTACGTAAGATCTTCCGGTGGATCCCCACCGAGACCAGGAAGACGGTCACCCAGGCCCTCGTCACCAGCCGTCTGGACTATGGCAACTCCCTTTACGCCGGAACCACCGCCAAACTCCAGAAGAGACTCCAGCGGATCCAGAACGCCTCAGCACGTCTCATCCTGGACATCCCCCGGCGCAGCCACATCTCCGGACACCTGAGAGACCTGCACTGGCTCCCGGTCAACAAGAGAATCACCTTCCGACTCCTCACACACGCACACAAATCCCTACACAACCAAGGCCCGGGATACCTCAACAGCCGCCTCAACTTCTACGCTCCCAAACGCCAGCTTCGATCGACCGGCCACGCCCTCGCCGCCGTCCCCCGCACCTGAAGAGCCACCACAGGAGGACGGTCCTTCTCCTACCTCGCCGCCAAGACATGGAACTCCCTCCCGACTCACCTCCGCCGGACCCAGGACCACCTCGCCTTCAGGAAGCAACTCAAGACCTGGCTGTTCGAGCAGTAGCGGACCCCCCCTCCCTAGCGCCTTGAGACCCTTTGGGTGAGTAGTGCGCTTTATAAATGCCGTGATTGATTGATTGATTGATTGCTTGATTGATACTCAATATGCCCAGCAGACTTCCGAGTCGTCATTCATGGTGCCCTGCAAGCATCCGACTCGACGGGGCAAGGGCCGCCATTTTGCAGTAGGTCGCGTGTAAATGGGGTCCTCCGTGTGACATTCAATAGGTGCCAGTGTTTAACCGAAGGGGTCAAGTTTGCACTGCCTTCAGACACTCTGTCTATTGCCTCAGATGTAGCCGCTGTGGATAATATATGGAGCTGTATCAGGACAGCGTGTGCTGTACAGGGGCTAATTTCTCGATCAGAGAGTGAAGAGTCCCGCCATGTTGATTAGAGCAGTGTCGATTAGGGCAGTATCGCTTGCGGGCTTTATATGTGTAGACCTACGCGTTCACGTTATTACCATTGCAGTCTGGCGATTAGTGAGTACACAATGAGTTTGGTGCGTACAAATTTTAGCCCTGTGTTGATCTTGCGAGCTGCAGCCGAAGGTCGGGTCCCACTCAGAGAATGGCTACGCCCGCCATATTGGGGACAGCAGATTTGTGTGCAGGTTCAGCGCGTATAAGTCTTTACTTGTGCTAATGAGGGCAGATAGTACTCACGATTGGTCACAGAAGTCCATATGTGAATTTGCCACGCTAGCAGGGTTCAGTCCACACCGTTACAGCGTGAGGATAGACCTCACTTAACGCCGTCCGTTCACGGCCAAGGGAGCCATCGGATCGCACACTTGCTCTCCCGGGCTCGGAGGCCCTCGGGGGAATTCGGCCGTATGTCCACTTCTCGGCCGCCTCCAGACGTTATCAAGCGCTTGGAATGGTCACCTCACATTCCGATTACTGAATCATGTAGACACGCCGGCTTTGGAGCGATAGAAAATGTCCCAAAATCGTGGAAAGACCTGGACCACGGAAGGAGGAAATCACAGAGCCGCCATTTCTCTCGGAGTCCAAACCACGCCCTCACAGTAGCCCACTTCTGATGTTCTACAACAATTTGTGCCATTTGGTCCACATTCTATCAAAGGATCCAGCAAATAACACAAATTGTTCAAACATAAATGTTCCCTAAAATCTCAACCACCTTTTGGATTGCTTCCACTGCTAATCAATTTTTTTTTCAGTAAATACAGTATACAGCTAGATTGGGCAGCATAGAGTAGAATGAAGTGATGCAGCACAAATATCCAAAATACATCTAGACAGCAACATTTATTTTTATTCTCCACTATCCATCTCGACAATGTTATTTATATTCTCCAATATGTCTCTTGCCAACATTATTTTTATTCTCAAATATGCATCGACAATGTTATTTATGTTTACAGGAAGCAGGCATGTTTTCAGAGAAAAGCTTTGTCATATGCTAATAATGCACCAGATAGCAATAGTGATTCGTTAAATGCATTAAACAGTACATTACCTGCATTTCAATAAGTACACATGTTAGTGACTAATTTGGCTGTTGGTACACCTCCAGCACTGTTTTCACAAGCAAGGAACGTAATAAGCATTAACATTTTTCTTGGTTGCACAATACTCACCTCAGGACTAACTTTCTGCTACTGGAGTGTCAACAGGGCAGAACAGAGCTGGCGGAAATTGCAAGCCTTAACAAGTTTTCCAGCTCCATGCATGTTTAACAGCTGTACTTTGGGTTTCTACGTTGCATTTATGGTTTAGCTGTATAAAATCAGGACTACAAGCAGCCACGGCCCGTGCAGGATAAGAGCAGTGGGGGGGGGGGGGGGGGGGGGGAGCATTTCAACAGAAGATGACGAGGGAAAATTAATTATTTGTTTAATTTCCTCTCGTTAGCGTCTGTCGAAACCCCCCCCAGCCGGCCCCATCGCTCTTACCTGCAAGGGACGCAGCTGACTACAAGTCCCTGAATCCAAAGGAAAAACCACCCTGGACTAGAGTAGCTAGTCAAGCCTGAAGCAGGAAGTGTTGGTAACAATGAGGAAATGGCGGAGTAATACGAGCCTGAGAAGCCCGAGAAGGGTAAAAGTATCCTATTTCAGGCTTCAGCAGCTTATCTTTCTTGTTTCAAGTGCTAAAGACACAGGAGTGTGCACTGATACATAGCATTTTGTACTTCTTTTGAGCAGATTTGGCAAAGAATATTTGGGAAAAACCTGGGGCAAACTGATTCCACACTACTTTTTTGTTTGTGTTGAATGAGAGCATATGTTAGGACAACTTATCAAATGTAAAAATGGAAGCTTGTTTGAGACACAGTCATTAAGTTCTATTATTTATTGCACGTTTATCCAAAATAGTGCAGAAATTGGTTTATTTTTTCAAAAAATGCAATTTATGGAGTAGGAACAGTTGAGATTTCTATTACAATGAAAAAATAATATCCACACATAAGGCGTATTAAATATGATTTTATTATGCATCTGTAATATGGACATTGCATCAACATACATTGGCAAAGTCACTAGGGTTGGCAATAGCATGGTAAGATCGGAAGAAAATGTGAGTCATTACTGGTGAAAACAGTTGTGTAAAGATGAGCTAACCAGACAGGGCTTTGAAATATGGAGAAGATGTTAATTTGGTTAGAGCTGGTGGGTTACAGGATTGTCATGAAGCCATTTTAGATTTGACACCAGTTACAAAGTAGGAGATGGGGTGGTGCAAAATGAGGATGATCTTAGACACCCATTTCTTAAGTACAACAAAGAATGTAGATGGGGCCAAATGAATACTCAAACATATGATTTGCATCCATCCACTAATATGCTCTGTCACTTACCCAATGTCACCCCGAAAAGATTGTAGATGTGGTTCACAATTATAGGGCTGCACCTCTGTGATATTCCAGAAGTGCCGTGCCACAGTGAGTGCTGTGAAGACACAAAGAAAAGCGTTAGAGAAAAAGTCAAAGTATTGTGCCACTCTCCATATGCACATTGCCTCTCTCCCCATCACAAAACAACCCTCTATTTTTACCAGATTGCAGACTCTTTGGCATGCTCTGCATAAGCTACAAAATAACCATAGACTCTCCATTGTTATACTGATTCTAGAATCCACTTTAGACTCTATGAAGTGCAGTACATACCAGAATCCACTTTAGATTGTATGGCATGAGGTAAACGTGTATGTGAGCAACAAGGACCCCCTGGTACAGATATGTATCCTGGGACAGGGTAAATAATGTATGTAAACTAACACTCCCAGGCATAAATTACAACAATAACGCAATAGAGTGAACAAACAAACTACTAGGGTATCAAAAAATATACATTTTTAATTCGAAATAAAATACAATTAATAGTGATCAATACATTGATAAAAATTAATAAAAATACTAGACTGATATATAAGGATTTCACAAAAACAATCAAATTTAAAAATCAAATTAAGAAATCAAGGAGGTTAGGTGGTATCCGGTCGACGCGTTTCAACATAAAATATGTCTTCATCAGGACATTTACCATCCAATTTCTAGTCATTTCCTTTTTCCGTACTTATTATTGTTCGCATTATTTCCAAATGTGTGCGTTTTTTCAGCCTTAGTCTCGTCTTGCGGTTCGAGGTAAATATTCCTATTGTATATTTCTTATTTTTTCTGGCAGGCACTCGCCACTCCTGCAGTATATCCAATGGAAAGAAATGATATCCAATCCTGCCAGTTAGTCAGGAATACACCGGAAGGCAACCCCAGTCGGTAAGACGCATGCGTTTGTCTGCCTTCAACCGGTCTCTAAAGTACGGCGGTGGGGGAATTTTTCTTAAAAACACACTCGCTACCCTGGAGGTTACACGATGAAAAAACGAATGGTATAGAGTCCTGCCGGTCGGTCAGGAATACGAGTAACAGCCGCGGCAGGACTCTATACCATAGAGACCGGTTGAAGGCAGACAAACGCATGCGTCTTACCGACTGGGGTTGCCTTCCGGTGTATTCCTGACTAACTGGCAGGATTGGATATCATTTCTTTCCATTGGATATACTGCAGGAGTGGCGAGTGCCTGCCAGAAAAAATAAGAAATATACAATAGGAATATTTACCTCGAACCGCAAGACGAGACTAAGGCTGAAAAAACGCACACATTTGGAAATAATGCGAACAATAATAAGTACGGAAAAAGGAAATGACTAGAAATTGGATGGTAAATGTCCTGATGAAGACATATTTTATGTTGAAACGCGTCGACCGGATACCACCTAACCTCCTTGATTTCTTAATTTGATTTTTAAATTTGATTGTTTTTGTGAAATCCTTATATATCAGTCTAGTATTTTTATTAATTTTTATCAATGTATTGATCACTATTAATTGTATTTTATTTCGAATTAAAAATGTATATTTTTTGATACCCTAGTAGTTTGTTTGTTCACTCTATTGCGTTATTGTTGTAATTTATGCCTGGGAGTGTTAGTTTACATACATGAGGTAAACGTGTACATTGTAAGCAAATTTTATAACACATAAGCATTCATATGACTGATTTACTGGGGAGGTCAGCAGATGGAAATTAAATTAACGATCCCATTTCTGAACTAGCTTCATCACCCAACTATGATTTCACATTGAAAATTATGACATCCTACACAATTATGAATGGCAGAATGCAAATCTTTTTGAGGAGAATGAAAGCCTCACTTTAGGGCAGCAGTAATTTTACATATGATGTTTAAACTGCTTTGTCTATTTTTCATCTTCAGAACTGATCATTTTGATGCATTGGCATTATTTTTTACTACAATTCATAAGTAATCACACTATCAAGGAAAATGTTCCTATTTAGTATTAGGAGACGCATTAATGCACCAGAATATTGAGCAAAATGTAACAGCAAAAGCAAAGACCGTTCCTAACATTTAAACTAATAAATGTGTTTTCCCATCAAAACACGTCTGAATTCTGCCATAAATGTGGAATAGAAATCGCACCAGTGAATATCTGGGTCGGCTTGTGCCCTAATACCTGCAGAGTGAAAAAAAGCTCCACAAGTTTGCCATCTAAGATTCAAAACAGTCAATCTTCTAATGGTCTCTCGAACCAAATGTTGAAACAGAGTTGAAGGCACTTCTCAGTCACTGATTGTTGCAATATCCTCCTTCAACATTTGTACAGCAACTTATGAATGCTCCTTGAGTATGTTGATCCTTCTCTCTCAACTACTCCATCTCGATTTCCTACACCATCTCCAGTCTATTTCATACATCTATGATCTCTCATCTGCAATGGTTTGAATTATCCCACCCTGCAAAGTCATATGAAGAGTAGTAGAGCATCTGTCCTATAGCACCCTGTAATAATTACATGAAGTACCTCATAGACCTTCCAAGAACCCACAATTTTCCCATCCGCTCCTACAATAATGAAATGCAGATTTACCTGCAGGTCACACGACACTATTCACCAATCTGACAGAGGACCTCAAAGCAATTAAGGTGTGGATGAGTTAAAACAGCCTAAAACTGACAGATTTCAAGACAAATCCTGGTGCTGAGACACCACACTTCCCTAAAAAATACTGTCACTTTGCTACTTCTTCATGGAGACATTATTCCATTAAATCCAAAGCCAGGGCCCTTGTAAATATTTAGCCATGGACCCCATTCTTAACTGACAGAAGCAGTCGTCAACTCCACTTTCTCCCAAATAAAGCTCCTCAGATAATCCTTCCCCTAATTGCAACAAAACATCGCCCCCTGGTGGTAGGAACACTAGTATATGTGACTATGGCAATGACCTGTACATCACCCAAATCTCCTCCTACCAAAACCAAACACCTTTGAAAACTCACACATAAGCATTTCACATCTTTTTTCCCGATTCAAAAGTACAGACCAAGCACACATCAACAAAATAGTTTTACTTTGCCTAAAAATTAAATTTCCTTGAAGGTCTAGTGCCCTTGGACCTGCTGTATAAAATAAAGCTCCACCAGCTTACCATCTCATTTACAGTCAAACCTCTACTGGTCCCTCGAACCATATGTTGAAACCAAGTTGAAGGCACTTCAGTCATTGACCCTCGCTTATGCAATTTCTGCCCTCCTCGTTTGCTTGCTAGTAGAATGAAAACAATAAGAAGTTCATGCAATACCTTGTTAAGAAGTGAGTGCTGAACTAAATGTTTTTCAAGAAGCATGGTGTAAGAAATAATTAGTTACATAAGACTAGGTGGAGGGAGATGATGTCAGTTTGGGTTTGGTGAATATATTTTCTGTGCACAGGGTTGGTGCTATAAGGAGATATAAGAAATCCTTAGGAGCCACCTACTGGTAGCATTAAGGTATCGAATAAAGCCTGAAAATTGTATTCTTGAAGTGTATGGGGAGTGATTGAGCAAAATTCTTCTTTGTTATCTATTTGAAAACCCAGACACTGTTTCTGTGCAGAGAACCATAGTGGAGATGGGGAGTTGGGGGGAGACGAAAGTGCATGATTGGAGAGGGGAAAAGGGAGAAACGTAAAAGCAATTTTGGGAAAGGCAATGCAAAAGACAGGTGGTTTCTGGCCACTTAAATCATGATCTAAGGAGTTATATCCTGGTCTGGGTGCACAGGAAGGGTTGCTTTTATTGGTCTATAATTACACTTGTAAAGAAAATGCTGGGATGAGGGATGTTGGGATTTTAGAATATCCAGTGCAGATGAATTAGGAAAATGAATGATCTGAGCCATTTCTTTACAGCTAGCAAGAAAACGTTAAAATAACGACAACTTCCTGACCCAGAAGTTGTTGTTTTGTTGCTGGCAAGGAGGCCATTCTGTGCTGCTTAGGTTTTTAATTAATCCTGTTTGATGACCTTGACGGCGATATAATCTGAAAAGTATCTTCGCCGCAAAAAAACTTACAATACAAACGGCGAAGTCTTGGATTATAGACACAGTGCCCCCTATCACGGCGGATCAGCCCATTAGCACTATTACATCTTTTGATTCATGATTTTTTGAGCCTTTGGACCTTCCTGAAAAACAATATCATAATATGGTGGCCACGACAAACACAATCTCCTCAATCTTACCTCTTATTCAAAAGAGGTTTTCAATAAGTGGCACATGCCCAGCCCCTTATTGCAAGAAGGTCACTTCTACAAATCAAAATGTAATCATCTTCCTAAATGTTTACAAAACTGTCCTGAAGAAGGTGATAAATTAACGACTCACCGAAACAGAGCGTCGACTTTCCTGTTTTCTAACGGTACTGTAACTGTGTATTTTAATAATGAAATGTTCTTTTTAACTGTGAATTGTGTATCATGATCTTATGAAATGCTTCCCTTTTTTAATTATGTATTACGATTGAATACATTTTATATTGATTTTATATTAAGTTTGTTATTCACTCTCTGTGTTGCACTCATCAGTTGTTGATTAACCAATTATATAATTATATGGTTCTTTGAGTCTCTCTTTGACACTAACTTTGTGTATAACATTACAACCAAAACTATAGTAGATACTGTGTAGGGACCTTTGTGGTTTTGTCTAAGCATGGGCGAAATCTGCAAAATCGCGGTCCGCGAAATCGTGCGAAAGCGAATTCGCGATCCGCATGATTCGCGAATTCGTGCGAAATTGCGAATTTTTATTTTTTTTGCGTGTTCGCGGGGCTTTTAGCGTGTTCGCTGGGCTTTTTGCGTGTTCGCGGGCCACTTGCATAGCGAAGTTACCCATGCGGTCGTGTATGGGCACAGCACCCTCTGGTTCATCACTGCCACCCTCTGGTTCATCACTGCCACCCTCTGGTTCATCACAGCACCCTCTGGTTCACCACTGCCACCCTCTGGTTCACCACTGACACCCTCTGGTTCACCACTGCCACCCTCTGGTTCATCACTGCCACCCTCTGGTTCACCCCTGCCACCCTCAGGTTCAGCACTAACTACTGCCACCCTCTGGTTCATCACAGCACCCTCTGGTTCACCCGTGCTGCCACCCTCTGGTTCAGCACTCACCACTGCCACCCTCTGGTTCATCACAGCACCCTCTGGTTCACCATTGTCACCCTCTGGTTCACCACTACCACCCTCTTGTTCACCACTGCCACCCTCAGGATCATCACTGCCACCCTCTGGTTCATCACTGCCACCCTCTAGTTCACCACTGCCACCCTCTAGTTCACCACTGCCACCCTCTGGTTCATTATCACAGCACCCTCTGGTTCATCACTGCCACCCTCTGGTTCACCCCTGCCACCCTCAGGTTCAGCACTCACTACTGCCACACTCTGGTTCATCACAGCACCCTCTGGTTTACCCCTGCTGCCACCCTCTGGTTCACCACTGCCACACTGACACCCTCTGATTCACCACTGCCACCCTCTGGTTCATCACTGCCACCCTCTGGTTCATCACTGCCACCCTCTAGTTCACCACGGCCACCCTCTGGTTCAACACTGCCACCCTCTGGTTCACCACTGCCACCCTCTGGTTCATTACTGCCACCCTCTGGTTCATCACTGCCACCCTCTAGTTCACCACTGCCACCCTCTGGTTCACCACTGCCACCCTCTGGTTCATCACATCACCATCTGGTTCACCACTGTCACCCTCTGGTTCACCACTACCACCCTCTTGTTTACCACTGCCACCCTCTGGTTCATCACTGCCACCCTCTGGTTCATTACTGCCACCCTCTGGTTCGCCACTGCCACCCTCAGGATCATCACTGCCACCCTCTGGTTCATCACTGCCACCCTCTGGTTCATCACTGCCACCCTCTAGTTCACCACTTCCACCCTCTGGTTCACCACTGCCACCCTCTGGTTCATCACATCACCCTCTGGTTCACCACTGACACCCTCTGGTTCACCCCCTGCCACCCTCAGGTTCAGCACTCACCACTGCCACTGTCTGTTTCATCACAGCACCCTCTGGTTCACCCCTGCTGCCACCCTCTGGTTCAGCACTCACCACTGCCACCCTCTGGTTCATCACAGCCCCCTCTGATTCACCACTGCCACCCTCTGGATCATCACTGTCCCCCTCTGGTTCATCACTGCCACCCTCTGGTTCATCACATCACCCTCTGGTTAACCAGTGCCACCCTCTGGTTCACCACTACCACCCTCTTATCACCACTGTAGATTATGGGGGGAAAATACACCTGCCCAGCCTCAACTGAGATGAATTAATTTGGGGCTGGTTAATGTGTCACTGAATTTGTGCTTCAAGTCTGGCACCTGCTTCCTTAGCTGTAAGTGGTACAAAAGGGGGTGGTCATGGACGGAGCATCAAACACTCACACACAGTCAAAAGATCTGGGTTTGATCCATGACCGTTCTTTAGCCCACTCTGCCACCCCAGTTCAGACATGGCTATATGCAAATCAGTCTGACCCTGTGCCTCATGGGAACAGTCCAGCCCGAACTGCCAAGCCATGCATTCCCTGGACCGGAAACAAGCTTCTGAGGACCAGTTTCTGGCATTCCAGCCGTCCTCAGCCCGGCTTGCTTGAATCCAGTGGCAAAGTGAGCAAGGGACTCACGTCTGAGCATACCCTGCCACACTTATGGCGGACAAAGCGGTACAAAAGGGGGTGGTGATGGACAGAGCATCTGAACCAATCAAACACTCACACCCAGTCAAAAGATCTGGGTTTGATCCATCACCGTTCTTTAGCCCACTCTGCCACTCCAGTTCAGACATGGCTATATGCAAATCAGTCTGACCCTGTGCCTCATGGGAACAGTCCAGCCCGAACTGCCAAGCCATGCCTTCCCTGGACCGGAAACAAGCTTCCGAGGACCGGTTTCTGGCATTCTAGCCGTCTTCAGCCCGGCTTGCTTGAATCCAGTGGCAAAGTGAGCAAGGGACTCACGTCTGAGCATACCCTGCCACACTTATGGCGGCCAAAGCGGTACAAAAGGGGGTGCTTCCTGTTGCAGTTATTTTTTTTACAGGAGCATTGTCCCATACTTGTAACTATTCTCTGACCCTGCTTTGAGGGTCAGAGTAGGGTCAGAGAATAGTTGCAAGTAGGCAACTGAACTCTGGAGGGGCCCCTCAGGAAGCACTACAGGGAATGGTTACAAATTTGCTTGAACTTTTGCACCTGCTAAGTGCTTTCAGTTTTTCAAAATTCGTTTTTCTGCCATTTCGCGAGATTCGCGGGGCGCGAATTCGTGCGAAATTGAACTTGCAATCCACAAATTCGTGCGAAATTGCTGATTTCTTTTTTTTGCGTGTTTGCGCGTTTTTTTGCTTATTCGCGGACCGCTTGCAGCGCACCGACCCCGAGGTTGCCCATGCGGTCGTGTATGGGCGCGGCCATCTTGTTTGCGTGACGTGTTTCGGTTTCCGGGCGCTAGTTGCACGCTCGCGTCGTATGCGGCGTGCGATTA